>NC_141145.1:107898393-109324643 GCF_053477565.2 Lygodium microphyllum | reverse complement strand
AAGGTGCATAAATGCATGGCCTTATCTACTACCGAGGTTGAGTAGATTGTAGACATTGAGACTTGCAAGGAGGCCCTATGGTTAGGTCATCTACTTGTTGCAGATCTTGGTATGGTGATGACTCCTACACTACATTTGGATTTAATGCGTTTCATTCCATTGGGTTGTAATCTAGTCTTTCATGTGAAGACAAAGAATATTGAGGTGTAATATCACTTTAGTAAGGAGGTGGTAGAGGACAAGTCCATTAAGCTTGTTGTTAAAATCTCAAATGACGAGAATTCTATAGATCTACTCAGTAAAAGTCTCTCAATGGAAGATTTTGTCTTCCTTAAGAAGATAATGGGCATAGGATGAGATGAGATTTTTCCTCATCATGCTATACTTTTCTCTTTTTTTCCTTTTACTTCTCATTAAGGCACATTCGCCTTTAATTGGAGGTTGTTGGGAGTAAAGACACTTGTACCTAGCCACCCATATTTATGTGCTATATACTATATCTGCACATATGTACACTGCGGGTGGCAAGTTCCCATCACTATCACTTTATTCTTTATTCTTTCAGTGACTATTGAATAAGAGAAGGCTAGTCACACATTGTGACTATTGGAGTTCTTGCATATAATGTCTCTATCTCTTATTATCCTACTCCATCTTCCATAGCTCTTACTTCTACTTATGTGCTTCCACTCAAGCTCTATCTTTCATTAATCCTATTTGCACTCTTAATACTTGATTGTGCTAGTTACAAGCGATAATCTTAGGTTCATAAGGCCTAGTACAATAACCTCTTAGTATTCCAATTGACTATGGTTGAGCGCTATAACAACTTTTTATATAAAGGCATTTGAGAAGCATAGTTGTGGGATCCCTAGATATCCTTGGAATTCATGCAATATAAGTATTATTGATGTGGCTTTTCCTTTCTTAGTGTTCATGGCATTGGTAACCTTCATCATACAATAGACAAAAATTGGGAGAAAGTATCAAAATAAAAAAATGCAAGAGATAAGAGAAATCCACAAAACTTCCACAACACCAAATTGCTTGCAATCTCTCCAATGCATGGCTGAGCACCTTCCCTATGCATGTATTTATAAATTTGAATTAATCTTTTGTGTCCAAAAGCATAATTTTATGTTATTACTTTTTTTTTTCTTGCATGGCTTGCTTGTGCAAATAAATTTAACACACCCTACTCTAAATAGCAAACAAAAATAATATTTAAATCCTTCTTATAATACATCCAAAATAAATCTATTGCATATGTGTCCATACAAAGTCCTTGCGCTTATGCACATATAAAATATAATATTTCCATACAATGTAGCATATAATTTTCAATAGTATTTTCATGTTATGAGGTGCATAATTTCAACACATAAAAATATGTATCCCAAAATAATAATTATGCATAACTCCATCTAATAATTTGCTCACCACAACACAAACTCATTAGTATTATACCATCTTTTTGCCATACATAATTTAATTAGTATCACATGTGTGCCTCATGCGATAAGTCATGGGTCATGCAACAAATAAATAAAAACCACAATAAATAAAATAAAATATATTTATTTTCACAGTGAATCTCAATAAAATATCATGATATAAATAATTTCATATAATGGGGTTAAAAAGTAAATGTCCCTAGTTGATAACATAAAGGAAAATGTAATGGTATACAAACCTCATGCTAGTGCTGCCTCACACAATGAATCTACACCTTCCTATGAACACAAAACATTGCCTTCTATAACAAATTTATGCTCGTGGAATTTTTAATGAGGTTGTAAGTAGTAGGCTTTTATTAGATTGTCATATGTCAGAGTTAGCGTTGATTTTTAAATCCATTGAGATCCTTCCACAAAATGATTTCTATTCTTTATTAGATACCTATGATACTAATTTTTTATTCTAGTTCTTGTCAGGTCATGGTCAAGTATTACTTTGGAAACTAGAAATTTGGTATCTTCCTCTAACAAAGGAGGGTCATCAACAACAGGAGTAACTAGAGGTGTTCCCTTGAATGGTTTCAACAAACTAATGTGAAAAGAATTATGAAATTGCCAATAAGGAGGAATGCCCAATCTAAACATTTTCTCATTAATCTTGTGAACAATATAGAATGGGATGTAATACTTTCATGCCATTTTAATTTTTGGATGACTTTTAATGGATTTTAACCTTCAGTTTTCGATTTTTAGTCATACTAGATCATTTTCTAGAAATTTAATCGCCTTATGCTTTTTGTTAGCTTGAGCTACATGCTTCAATTGGGATTGCTTAATATTTCCAATGAATTTCGCTAAAAATTTTCTATGGTCACTAGCTAAAGTGATAGCAATAGCTAGAATATGACTAGCAATTGTAATCATGGGGATTGTTAATTTCTTTCCATAGACCAATTCAAAAGGAGCTGTACCAACATGTCGAGTGTTATTGTAGGCAAACTAGAGTGTAGGCATGTGATTGTCACTAGCCAAAGTGACAGCAATAGTTGGAATATCAATAGTAATTATGGTCATGGTGATAGGTAATTTCTTTCCATAAACTACTTCAAAAGGAGCTCTACCAAAATGTGGAGTGTTATTGTAGGCAAACTAGAGGATAGACAAGTGATCCCAATTAATGGGTCAATCAATTATATATGATTTAAGAAGGTCAAGAATAGTACTATTGGTCACTTCAATTGGACCATTACTCCCAAGGTGGAGGGCTTAGGTAAAATCCATCTTAGACTCTAAATTATTAAATAATGCTACTCAAAAATGATTACAAAATTGGCCATCATGATCAAAAAGTATAATCTTAGGAAACCTGTGATGAGAAGATATTATGCTAATGACAAGTTTAGCAATTTGTGGGTAGAAAAGATCTTTTTGCAAGGGATAAATATAGGCTTGTTTATTGAATCTGTCCACAATTGTCCAAATCATGTCATGGTGTGAGCACATTGTGGAAAGATTAGCAATAAAATCCATAAAAATTTGCTCTCATAGGACATTAGGTTCAAGAAGGGGCGTAAGCAACCATATGATTTTCCATGATGAATGCTTTGTGTTTCTTTCTAAGTGCTCTCTCAGCTTGCATGTGACTGATCACTAGAAATGAGTCAATTTTAGAGTTGTTCGTCAAAGAAATTGTTTGTTCTTGGAATTCAAAAGTTCTTGTGTGAGTCTGATAATCACTACTAATATTAAATTGATGTCTAAAAGACATACCAAGGATAATGTCTTATGATTGACTCAAGAGGTGTAACTAGGAAATCACATTTTTCTTTGTATGTACCCATAGAAATTGCTAACCCTTTGATTTCCCATATTTTATTGTATCTAATGCCTTGAAATGTAGATTTAATCTTGTATAATGAAGTATTAGCCTTTAATTGTAACCTCCTAATCAAATTTTTTGAAATAAAATCATTAGAACTACCACCATTATGCAAAATATCACATCCAAAATCATGCATAGAACCTTTTATCTTCAATAAAGTATGTTAAAAAATAGGTATACATAGTTTTTATTTAGTCATTGGTTCCTATTCCAATGTGTTCGTGGTCTAATTAGGATCATAGTCAGATGCTTCCTTGATGTTGCACAATTGGGTCAAGCTTCAATTGTGGTTGGGTGGAAGTTACTTGACAATTCAATTGATAATGTCTAAGTTTTCCACAATGATGATAATTAAACTTTGGCTTTTCATTTTGAACATTGAGATTTGCAGTTTGAGACTTTATCTTATTGTTCGAATTATTGTTTGCATACCTTTGCGTATTGCCACTTCTTTTGTTAAAAGTTGGATGACCTATTAGGTGGAAAATAATCAGGACAGCAAGGCACAAAAGATTTCTTTAGATTATGATTGTTGCTGAAAGTTCAAAATAGATGGGATTGTTGACTATGAATGGATTGAAATACTTGCATGGCATCATGGGCATAGGAAATAGCTTGCACAACATCATGGGCATAGGAAATAGCTTCATAAAGAGAAGTAGATTTTAAAGATTTTAGGCTAGCTTGGATGTCGAATTGAAGACCATCTTCATATTTGCATTGTAATGTGCTCTTAGAAACTTCCTCAAGTATTCGTAACAACAGCCAAAGTTTTGACCAATTACACATGGCTTGAAGATGAAACTAAGGCAGCATAAAAGATTCTTTAACTTTTCCTTGAAGCTTGATCTGCACCTTTGGCTAGTTGGTGCTATGGTGAAGAATGTTCCATCAAAGTGATGCTTTCTCTATCAAATAATTGGTTGTGCACTTGATTTATCCTTCTCGAGAAAAGCTTCTTCATTGAAATAATAATCAAATTGGCTCAACCAAGACAAAACAAAGTTTCAATCATTTTTTTCATCAAATTTAGAAAAGTGAAAAGGCTCACAACTTGTTTTATAGTCCTTCTTAGTTTGTTGTGTGCTGAATATACCCTTCAAAATTCGAGCAATATAATCATCTTCATCTTGGGCTGTGGAATTTTGTTGACAATCCCGATCTTGAAGTGCTCTTGTTATCGTATTCAAATTATGTTAAAGAAGATTAATTTATTGTTGCAAAGAAATTTTCGGAAGAGGTGATTCCATATTTTCCATATTGACATCATTTGTGTTTGAAGGTCCCGAGATGGTAGAATAAATCTGATGCATAGAAACAACCCTTAATAAGTCCTACAATATAAAAATAGCATTTAAGAAAGCCCACAGGAACAAATTCCTTGCATGTGAACATGCTCTTGGTTACTGAATATTACCTACTCTTCTCTACATATAAATAGGGGCTTTGGAAGATCTTCTTGCATGCTAAAGAATAAATTCCGAAGTCCCGCATAAGAACTGTTCCTTTATGTGGCAAGATGGCAATATAAAATAGCTTTACTAGGAAAATGGGTTTAACAAATGCCCTTTCCCCCAAACCCTTAATAACCTTTAAGAAAGCCCACATGAACAAATTCCTTGCATGTGAATAGGTTCTTGGTTGTTGAATATTATCTGCTCTTCTCTACGTATAAACATGTGCCTTGGAAGATCTTCATGCATGCCAAAGAATGAACTCCGAAGTCACGTGCAAGAATTGTGCCTTTATATGGCAAGAGGGCAATATAAAATAGCTTTAGTGGGAAACAAGGTTTAAGAAATGCACCCCCCTAGAATCCTCCCCCCCCTCCCCCTCCCCCGAACAAAAAGAAAAAAATTGAGCCCTGCTTGAGGTGAATAATTTAGAAGCTTTACCTTATAAAGCTTTATAGCATACAACTTTTAGCTTTATAAAGATGGCATCTCAATAGACCAATTGATGAGAACGACAGAAGCAATACGACGCAATCTAACAGTAATGCAATGGATTCAACAATTGTTAGGGAGATTAAGGATGGTTTATAGGTCACTAGCTGCTCCTTCTCTATAAAGAAAAACCACTTTGGCCTCTAAAACCACCAACAAAGTGGTTTTCAATCTATGCCATGGCTTTTCTTAGTTATTGGAATAAGAAAGAAGCCTTTTAGTCTTTTGAAAGAGACATTTGAAGAAGTTTTTTTCACCATGGATTGAAAGAAATGTAATAATTAATGTTGATAGGACTCCTTTTTACAAAAGACCTCTATGCAAAACCTGTGACCACTGGATAATAGGCCAATGCTTGATGTGGATAATAAAGCACCCTTGATGGATACCTCCTCTTTGATGTTGATGCATCCACCAATCTCAATGTGCTCTGATACCAATGTTATTAGCCTTCATTATACAATAGACAAAGCTTGGGAGAATCTATGAAAAGAACAAATTGCAAGAGAGAATATAAATCCAGAAAACTTATAGGACACAAGATTGGGTCCAATCTCACCCTATGCAGCATGGGTGAGCACCTCCCCTCATGCATGCATTTGTGACATTGAATTTGGCTTTTGTGCTCAAAATACATTTAAGATATCTTTTTGAGTTCTTGCATTTTCTTTTCTTGCACGACTTACTTGTATGCAAATAAATATAATACAACTATTCTAAATACATTTACAAATAAAAATAATATTTAAATCCTTCTAATAAATACATCCAAAACAAATCTATTGTGCATGTGTATATGCAAGGCCCTTACACTTATGAGCACATACAAAATATAATATTTTCATGTAATATAGAATAAAATTCCATGCATTAAAATGCACATCCAAAAATAATAATTTTTTATAACTTTGTCTACTAATCTACTCACCACAACACAACACATTAGTATCCTTCTGTTTATTTGCTAGACATAATATGACTAGTATCACATGTGTGTCTCGTGTGACAAGTTACGGATCATGCAATAAATAAATAAAATCCACAATAAATAAAATAAAATAAATTTATTTCTATATTAAATTTTGATAAAATACAATGATAAATAAAATTCAATAACAAATGGTTGCTTCCTTTACTCCTTATGTTGTGTGCCAACTTGCTAAGCTTTTGGTTTCTCATTGCTTATGTTGCTTGCCTTGAAAAAGTGGACAGGTCCACCCAACTCTTTTCAAATTGGTTACTATGATTGTATACCTAGTTTAATGTAAAATAAAAAATTATGTAGATCTATCTAGCTTTGGGAGAGGATATTCTACAGATCTTACTAATAAGAAGACCCACAATTTCTTGATTGACAAAGACCTCCTCTCACACATAGCTCAAGAATTGCACCATTTGTCAGAAATGGGGATCTTAAATCATCTGTACTCGGCCCCTCATCTTAGAGCTACTAGAACTTCCTACCGTTTATGTCAATTTGGACATTATGTTTGGATCAAAAGTAAAATGCCATTGGAACATAATGTTTGCATGAAAAGTAAGGTTCGAGTCTTAAGACTCTTACACCCTTAGCATTATGTATGACAACTTGAACATTATGTTTGGATGAAAATAAGGTGCCACAGTTGGCACTATTAAGATCATAAGATTTCTAGGAATGTTCGACTCGCCCAAGGCACCTCATTGCTTATGGAGAACAATGTGGAACTGAAAAGCTCTCAAATTTTTATTTCTGAATTGAGCACTTCACTTGATGCTAAGATTGATTTTAGTGAACGTTGATGTGCATCTTAGGGAAGGAATTCCTTTAAATGGTTGAGTGAAGTATTTACATATGCCCCAATACCTCTTTGCTTTTGTATAGTTGCCTAGCGCTAGGTATGGTAACCCAATCTCATTTTGGTACCATTGGGCCGATTAATGTACACCTCATTCTTTCTTACTCAAAGGAAGTGGCAATTATTGTTTGGGGTAGCAATGGCCAATTACTAATACACATCTCTCTCTTTGACAGGAAGATCATCCGTGCCATAAGACCCTGGTCCCTTACGACACAACCCAGGAACAAGGGCTTAAGTTCTTTAAAGGTAAGGTCAAAGGACCGGGGGCAATGTCCTTAATGGGTAAGGCTCAGGGATGGCCGGGATGCCCGGGTTTTGAAAGGGATACAACGTGCTGATTGGGACACGTGGCGGGTCCTGGGCGACTGTGCAATGGGAGGAGTGGTGAGAGAAATTGATGATTGTAGTCGGGATCATGGATATCGCGTCCCGCTCCAAACAGCGTTTCAGAAGTAGCCTACACTTAGAGGTTAGTACTATATAGTGGACACAGAGAGAGAGAGAGAGAGAGAGAGAGAGAGAGAGAGAGGGGCCGAGCTTTCTTGGGTTTTGCCACAGAGGCATACGCTGTGAAAGCTTTGTTTTCCCTGCCCCTCCATTTGTTCACATCTTCCCGGTTCGTTTTCCTGTCAGATTGCAGGAACCCACATCACCCACTGTCCTTTTTTCGCTAAAGCCGTTTTTGGGTCGTAACTTGCCCCTCTCTTTTTGATTTTTGATGCCCAAGACACCGGCGTACCTAAAAGGGGGGTAATGGGTTGCTCTGTTCCTCCCTAAAGCCCCCTTGCTGGCCTCAGTTTGTTAGAACAGGCGACCCCTGTTGATTTCTTTTTCCCCTTGTAACGAAACAGAGTACCGACCTCATTTGAGGTTTTTTCCTTCTAACCATGGAAGGTTTCTTCTGCTTCAGGTGAAGATTGGCCTACCTGCTGCGGAATCCCAGGTAGTCTTGCAGATTTCTTGCCTGGACACGTTTTCTCAAGCAGGTATGGATCAGCAGACTACCCAGCAACCAATAGGTGCTGCCACTGGCCAGCCTCCCCAGGTGCAGTATGCTTATGCACCTGCTCAAATCCAAGGAGTGCCAGCATCTGGTGTTGTTGCTGGACAACCCCCTACTGCATATGCAGCGCCCCAAGTGCCGCTACCGCAACAGATGCCCTACCAGCATATTCATCAGCAACAGCTGCAACAGTTCTGGACCTCCCAAATGCAAGAAATTGAGCAGGTGAACGATTTCAAGAACCATCAGCTTCCCTTAGCCAGAATAAAGAAGATTATGAAGGCAGATGAGGATGTGCGGATGATATCGGCTGAAGCTCCAGTCCTCTTTGCAAAAGCCTGTGAGATGTTTATCTTGGAGCTGACCTTAAGGTCATGGATACATACTGAGGAGAACAGGAGGCGCACTTTGCAGAAAAATGACATTGCAGCTGCCATAACAAGAACTGATATCTTTGACTTCCTGGTTGATATTGTCCCAAGGGATGAGTTGAAAGAGGAAGGACTCCCAGTAGCTCGGGCTGGCCTACCAGTTGGAGCACCGGCTGATGTGATGTCGTATGGAGGAGTGTACTACATGGCTCAGCCACAGCCTCCTGGAACGGGAGCCCAAGTTTCACAGTCAGGACAGAGTATGATGGCATCATCAGGAATAATGGTTGGAAGGCCTGTTGATCCTGCGATGTATATGGCTCAGCCACGACCAGCAGTGCCCTATGTAACACCACAGGCAGTCCAAGTGTGGCAACCTCCACAGATGCCAGATGCTACAGCTACAGGGGTTCCATCAACTAGTCAATCAGACACTACATCCACATAGCTGGCATTAGAGTGTGTGTGCAGTAGCACTCTTGACATCAAGACCGGAGTGTAAATGTGAATTGGGGTACTTTCTTTAGTTAGCAACGTTGACTGTCCATGAACTGTATTGTTTTTTCTGCCAAACCTTTTTTTGTTTGGTGGTTTTACTTTTAACATGGCCGTGTTTGCTATTCTCTTGCAAGTCACTCTTGTAGTTTCATATTTTCTGAATATTAAGGTCTTCAGATTGTGTGGAAATCCAAACCTATGATTGCTTTGGGATTATATTGTAGTAATCATTTTTCTTACATGCCCGGGTCTCTGTAAAACAGCACTCTGCATATTTGAATTAAGCAGCTGGCAGCATGCCAAAATGCATTGTATGATTATCACTCTTTTGGAACTGCATCACTACTGTGATATGTGTCAGAATACCGTATGTGGCCCAGTCGGCAAGGCTAGCATGCATCTGCATCTTAGGGTTTGGTGGTCCACAAGATTGTTTTCTATGACTTGGCAGGGGACTTTTGAACTGTTCTTTTTGGGGATGTCTGCCACCATTGGCTTATTTTTGAGGACATAATTGTGATCCAATTAATCACAACTTTTCTGAAGTTTCTAAACAGTGGCAGTGACGATCAGAACTGGTGCTTTAATATCTTTGTGAATGGTAGCTTCAGAGAAATCCTTTGACCTTCATTGGGGGTGCTTTGAGCTTGTTAGCTCATGGCTGGTTCCCCTTAGACACACTGACTTTTTGTTCTCTAGTACCTTTGTCATGGCCTGAGAATTCTTCCATGAATGGTTTAAGCTTGTTATAATGGACATTGACTTGAACCTTTAGGCCTGGTTGCACATATTTCATTCATCGTTTTGTGCAAAGCCTCTATGGTTCTCATTAAGGCCTTCTAGTGCTAATACGCACAAAGGAAAGATATCAGATGGGTCTGTGAGGTGAAATTGTCTCTTGAGCATATTATCTGTCAGCTTTGTACAGGGAAGTCAGGTGTATGAGAGGCTGCTCTAATCGCTAAGCATACTGACTTTTGCTTCTCCCAGAATCTTCATGAAGTACAAAACCGACCATTATCTAGTAGCTGTTTGAGACCAGCCTTGTGGCAAGCCTGCACATTCATTTGAGGCTAGGCCGTTTCCGCGACGGAGTGAAAAGCTTTTAGCCAGCCGAATGAAAGCACTCTCATACAACATATCCTGTTTCTGCTCTTCTTTGGTTGTCTACAGCAGAGTATCAGGCAAATCAACAATTCAGAATATATAGAGACCCGTCTTTTCAGTCAATAGATCTGTGAGGCTTAGTTTCAGCCCACACTTCATGTTGAGATTAACAATTCAGGAAATAAAGAAACCTTCTTTTCCTTACCATACACTATATTTTTTGCTCATGTTGAGGCAATTCTTCAAGGCATTCAGTATGAGGAAAGTTGATGGTATCACAACCATTACTGTATTGAAGGGAAGAGGATCAGCTGGCGGGAGTGTGAAGCTCGTTATTGGTCCAAGTCTCCTGTTCTTTGGAAAACATGTCACAAAGCGGTTCGAGTCCATAGATGGCTAGGGGATCAAGGCCTTCTCTAAAGTGTATCTCATGCTCTTTGGAAAGCATGCCACAAAGTCTACAAGTCCATGGATGGTTACGGTAAACCTCTCAGGATCTTCTCCAAAGTTGGGCCTTCACTGATTCCAAGCTTCTTGCAACGAATTGAGTTAAAAAAACCTTATCTTTACTCCATTGACCAGCATTGAAACGTAAGTCAACCATTTGGTAAACCATTATTCTCACGTGATACCTTGTTGATGGTAGCGTAGGGTTTTGCAAATTTCTGATTGTCCTTGCAGAGCACTTTCCAAGGGATAAACTAATTTCATTGGTTGAAGATATCCTAGCATTGTTGCTCTGGGGAGAAGTGGTAGGGCTTCTGTGGGAGACACAGAATATGGTATACATAAGAACAATGAGAGAACTCAGAAACCTCAGAGAATGAATGTAATGAAGGATATAATGAATACAAGGAAGCCTCAGGAATCCTGTCTCAGACAGGTACTGAGGTGAGCTGAGATGAGTTGATGATGTCTATCAATTTATCAAAGCTTGGAGATGATTGCGCTTTCCTGTCTGACCAGGTGGCAGCACCTATTAAGGGAGTGAAACATAATCCTTTTTGCAGCATGTGGATGTTGATGATGAGAGTGCTCCAGATGAAGGTGTCTACAGGATGCGATCAGCTGTAGATGAAGGATGCCGAGTCAACAACTCAGGAGACAGAACACTGATGACGATGATCTCCAGTAGGTAGGCGATGACTCCGGAAGAAGTGCCTGCTGTGGATGATTGGAAATGAAGTTGAGCTACAATAAGCAGGCCATGATTGCTGAATTAAGAGGCATGCTGTAGGAGAGCGAAACACAAGAAAAGCTAATGATGGGGAGCACCAATCAGAGATAGCTAATATCATGACTGATGGGTGGCCTTGTTAGGGTAGGAAACACAGCCTTGAAGGTGGAGATGACACTAACAGCTGCATGGACCCCCTGCACAGCAAGATGGGTGGCCTTGTTAGGGTGGGAAACACAGCCTTGAAGGTGGAGATGACACCAACAGCTGCATGGACCCCCTGCACAGCAAGATGCAGACATAGAATTGCTGCCAATCGGTTGCAATGTCCAGCAATGATGTTGCCAGCAGTTCAGTAAGTGGCAGCAGAGGGAATGACTGCTGGACGGCCTGTTTGAGGGTAGAGCACAGCTGTTGTAGCAGTGAAAGATGGGTCACCAGCTGATGGAAAGGGAGTGTGAATGAGCTGATCTGAAAGAGGTGTGTAAGAATGAATAGGAAGTGTGGAATGACAGTCAGGATTCAGTGGAGGAGCAATGCCCACAACATGTCCTTGTAAAGGAGATGTGTGGGCATGTGTCCTGTGTAATGACAGTCAGGACTCAGCGGAGAAGCAATGCCCACATCTCCTTAAGGATAAAGGAGATTTGTGGGCATTTGTCCTGTGTGTAAAATAGAAGCCAAAAATATAGATAAAGCCTTTTTGGGGCTGTTGATGAGCAGCAAAAGTAGGTATTGGTGCATTGCAATTTATTATTAATGCATGCCATGATTTTGGTTGCTCAACAACTGCCTTGGTAATAGCATAACCACTTGTCTCCTATTGTAGAATTATCGGATAGAAAAATGCTTAGTCCTTGCTGAGAACCTATGGTTGCATCCTAGATTTCTAACTTCACATGGTTACACACAAAGTGATGGATGGCCAATCCTTGCCCAGAGTGTGGGCATGCACTTTTTGAAACTAGGCGTGCACATAGACGTCGTATCTTTACACATCAAACGGACATTGTTTGTAAAAAAGTAAAAAATAAAATACTTAATTTTTTTTTGATTGGTTGCAAATGCAAAAAGTGTACCATTGTCCGCCACTTTACAAAGTGGGCAAGGGAGACTCCCGTCCAAAAGTGGGCGGGGGGAGTTCACTTGTTTAGCAGGTAAACAATAGGTCATGTCCTCTCGAGTGTGTAAAGGATAGTGGATGCTCAACCCTTAAATAAGTGTTTTGATTGGTTAAAGCTTACAAAGTGGGCATTTGTCATTTGGTGTGTAACAAGCCTAAGAGAATTTGATATCTGTAGCCTCTCTAGTAACATAGAAAGATCAGAACTTAGTTTACCATTCTTAGTTGCTGCCTTGATTTGTGGGTTTTGATTCTAGTGTATCCTAAAATGGCGTTTGGGGGCCTTGAAATGGGACAACCGTTTTGGATTGAAATGGGGATGGGGAAATGCCGTTTCGGCACCTTGTGGCAGATGGCGGGCAGACCGGGCTATCCAGAGGAAAGCACATATTTTTTCTAGTTTTGCCTTGTCTTCTTCGCAGTCATCTCCTCTTGCTTAAGCACACTACTTCCTGCAGCTCATGACTCCACTTCTCCTTCCTCCTATTTTTTCTTTCCTCCTCCTAAGTTATTCTCATCCTTTCCTTCTAAGTTCTTTCTTCATCCTTCTTCTTTATATTATTGTCGTTGTCCTCCTACTCTAATCTTTTTCTAAGTTATTAACTTCTTTCAAAATTCCCATTACCTAATCATAGTGTTTGATCCATTTTGAAGGCACGTCACTCTTATCAATGGATAAGGACTCTTGTGGATTGAAAAAAGTGGTAGTGCACCTATTGTGGATTGGAGAAATTTGGGAATGCCACCCGTGTGAAAGATCCCTTGGCATGCATCCCTAATAAAGATATTTGGCCTTGTGCACGTGTTGATGGAAGCAATGGAAAGTCTCCATCTTTGGCTCTAAAAATGTATGGAGATTGAGCTATGAGAGGATGAATCCTCTTATCTAACACCACATAGGGATAATGAAGCACAAGTGGGGCAAGGAGACACTAGTGGGTCTAGTGGTGCTAGTCAAATTGGAGGTGCTAATGGCCCATAATAAAGAAGTGCATTCATATTCGTATTGGATGCTAGTGTAAAAAGGATTCCATTGCCATCTTCTAGTGGTGGTGGGCAAAGGGGCTCCTTACGTGTGAAAGTTTCCATGTAGGACTTCAGAGATAGGCTATTATGGAGGCAACTAGGGAGCTCACATGCTTATTTATTCGGTATACGATCCCTTTTAATGTGGCCACTACACATCAATGGAAGAAGAGTCAAGATAGTGAGCCATATGGGGCATGAGTAGGAAGGCCCTTTGTGGATCCATTATACACATGGGAGCTTTGAAAGGAAAAAACATCTATACAGGCATGGAGATGTCGGTGAAATATGGGTGAACAATTTTATGTAATGAATGGTAGGATATGCGTCGAAGGAATGCATATAATGTTTTGGTGTCTTTATGCAAAGGTACCATGTTCATTAAGCCCATCGATATCTTTGTCTTAGGTCTTTTCATCATAGGATCATTTATTTGGGAGTATATGCACCATGTTATCATGGACATATGAGTCTAAAATATGGTGCAAGTAGTGATAGATAATGAAAACAAATGTATCCATGGGACAAATGCTTAAGGATGAGTTTTCCAGCATGGTATGGACTCCATGTGTATCCCATTGCCTTAACTTTCTCATTGAAGATGTCGGGCAAATATCTTGGGTGGATGATATCTTTAAGATATTGGGAGTAAATGTGCATGTACTTACATCACCTTATATTTATTTCACACACTGTCACTGCACACTTGTATATTGCAGGTAGCAGGCGTACTTACTTCACACATTGTGATTGCACTGCAAATGGCAGACGTCCATCACTGTCACTTTATTTTTCAATGACTATTGAATAATGGAAGGCCGGTTACACATTGTGGCTATTGGAGTTTCCACATAGTGTCTCTTACTCTCTTGCTCCATCTGCCATAGCTTTTCAACCTAGATTCAAAGCTTTATCTCAAGGTTTCATGGCAGCCATTGTTTTTTCCTCTTGAGGTATGCATCATGTCTTCCCTTCTCTTGGCTTGTTTGAGCTTGCTCATTGCTCGTTGCTCGTTGCAGAGCTTTGCAAGGCTTATCTGAGCCTTGTTGAGTGCTTATTGAGCTGAGAAGCAGTCATCCTATCCATTTTAAGTGGATACAAAGTATACTTCAGAAGACATAGACAATTATGACAGCTTAATAACACTTTCATATTTTGGCCATAACTTTTGCATACGATATTAGATTCAGGTACTCTAGCTAGAAATAAAGAGCATAACGAGAGCTACAGGTTTGAGCACTCAGATAGTTGATTTTAAGTAGTTTTCAATTCTTTGTTTCATAAAGAATAGAAAAATTTTGGTTTGGATAACAATCAATGAGCTTCATTACGCATATTTAATGCTTGGTAATGCTATTTTGGTGTTTGGATGCTATGATTATACTTTGAGATAATACTTGGATTGGTTAGAGCTTGATTAGCTTGGTTTTGTAGAATTTCATTGTTGTAATAACAGTTTGGGTAGCAAGCTATTCATAGTAACTTTATACCTATTAAGGCTTGATGCTATTCAAATATGCCACTTACATACATTGATGTCTAGCATTGATATGTGGACTCGAATATGATTATGCATGGCTTTACCACTTGGATTTGAGCTACATTGGATGTTTTGGAGCTTTGGCTTTTTGTTTTAGTTGCTTTAGTTATTGACATTATGGGTTTGAAAACTTGGGTTTTATACTCCTAGATGTATCTTGGATTTTGGATGGTCATGTACTAGATATATTGAGCTTGTATTGCTCATTTGGCATTTGGATTTGCTTCAGTGGGAGATACTTGCTATTGGTATTAGAACTTTGGATTCTTTATGTAGTTGAGCTTGGTTCTTTGAGATAGTGGGACTCTTGGTTCATGTATAGACTTTTTTATATGTTATTGGGTGCAGTTACCTCCCCTTGTCGATTGATTTGATTTCGTATACTTTGGACATTGATACTTAGCTTTATCAGTAGTTTTGTCAATGATATATATACTTATGGGATGTATGGTAAACTGACAATTTGAGTTCATGATAGTCTTTGGTACCGGTGGTGCTTAGCCCACAGTTGGATTGATATATTCTATTGTCTTTATTTCAACATTATTGTAATTATAAAATTTAGCATTGTTTTTTGGAGAGCAGGCATTGTATTTCAGCAGTCTATTGCTTGGGGACCAATTTGCACTCATAGTAGCCCATTCTTTTGGATTTTGCATGTATATTGTCATTATGGCTAGTTCTTTGAATGATAGTGCTATTTTCAGTATTGAAAAACTTGATGGCACGAAATTGCACCTATTGAAAGATGCAAATATGATGGGCATTAGTTTAAAAGAAGTAGGTTAGGCCATTGAAAATTGAGTGTAAAGCTTGAAGGCTTAGATTAGGATGCTAGGGATGAGTTGGATGAGTTTTGTAAATCCACACATATACTATTATTATCTAAACATGTTTATTTCAAGGTTGTGGCAGTGTTGGGACCAAAAATGGGCTCAACATTGGCTCTAGGGCTCTAGTCGGCCTTCTATACTCACCCAAACAACCCCACAGCCTCGGGGCCAAGAGCGTAGAGACGCTATGAACTAATTTATCGAAAGAATGTGTTTGTAGATACAATCTCTAGATTGTAGTCCAACGTGATGCCCTTCTCGACTCTAGTATCCAAACATATAGGTAGCTAGCACCTCATAACACAAACAAAGGGAGTATCCCCCTAGTTTATCGTTATGGCCCACTACGACTCTCTTATACCCTAGGGATTAGCCTCAGGATGCGATGTCTCAACATATAACACGTGCTCAAAGTCCACTCTTCACAATATTCATTCTAAGAGAGTATTTCCTCACCAAATTAGTCACCAAGGAAACGATTATACTAAACCTAAAACGTAGGAAGCCTTACACTCAACATGATTCAATAGTTCAACATCAAGTGTTATGCTAGGAGATAGTTCTCTTTATACCATGTCGATGCAATACAATGCAAAGTGGATGACTTTGAGTGCACAAACATTTTACTTAAATGAAATTAGCATTATGAATGTGTTTGAACATTCTTTTCATGATTTTTCTTTACTAATGACTTTGATGTGATGATAAGACAATGTTGGACTATCCCTTGCCACTATATCTCTTAATACTTAAAATAATATTGAAACTTATGTGAAAAGTGTAGTAAATAAATCAAAATTTGAACCATATTTAGTGCATAAAGCCCCCTCTCTCCATATTGTTTAGGGTTTTTCTTACAATGGGTAGGTTAAGAGGAGTTTCCATGCATGTTTTTTCATAATGTAAGTATTAAATACAGACTAAAACATACAAATGGGGGTAAACTGAGATAGATCCTCATGCTTTACCTTCGTTATACTTGCACAAACACTCCTATTATTTTTTTTCTTATTTTCATCATAAAATTATATTTTTAGTATTTTTTATTTTTAACTGTGAAATTTTTTATTTTTTATTTTTTCAAATTCAAAAAAGTAATTTAAACTCTAGTCATCATCACATTTAATGTCATCCCATATAAACATGATTTGATCACTCGAAAAAAAAACGTCATTTCCCTCTTAAAACATATATTTTGGATTTAAAAAAAATTAATAACTCACTATTACAAATAAGGGTTTTGCATTTTATGATTTATAGTCCTCAAATACATCACAACCAAGCTTCAAACAAATTTTCATAACATATGAACATGATTTGAGCCATGAAATGTAAAAAAGAATTCAAATTTTCATTAAAAAAGAGGCTTACCACAATTTTTCGTGTTTTAGGTCTTAAGAATTGATTTTACAGACATCGATTGGACCTACCATTGGTCTCCAAACAACACTAGTCATTACCACTCATCATCAGTATAGTCCCACATGAATTCTGGACAACCGATCTCCATCTTGATCTTCTCACAAGAATTCCCACATGAATAGCCCTCAACAAGAGGAGAGATAGAAAGGAGAGAGAAAGATTTATTTTCCATCTTCTTGATTAGGCAATCATTTGCAAAGGTGGAGGCAAAGATTTGAAACAAGAAATTGAAGGAATCAGTGGGTGTAATCTATTGTTATGGTTGTTCTTGAGCTATGTAGCTGCCCCCCTCCCCATTCTCCATTGTCGCCTTCAACCATGGCATGTTTATTTTTTTCCATAAAAAAAGGTCCCCCCTTCCCCTTGCGTAATAATTTGGGGGTTGGGGGCTCCCAAAGGTCACCATCCCTTGCCCCTAAAGTCTTTTCACATTGTCCTTTTAACTTCTCTTTTGCTTGGATACCTGCAACTGCAGTTTTCGGTGTTCGAATTGTGATCCGAAAATTTTTGCATGACTGTCTTGGAGTCCCCACTATTTGAAACTTGTTCTAATTCCTTCTAGTACCTAAAAAAAATTACCAAAAAATATGAGACTATTTTGAGGTCTGTCTTTAGAAGCACTTTTAAATCCCACCTTTCATGGTTGCTTAAAATCATCAGGTCCACATGCATTGCTTCCAACGAGCTTCTATTTTCACTTCAAACTGATAAAATTTGGCACATTTTTGGCTCTTTTCTAGGCTTAAAATCCTGCTTTTGTTGGTGACACCACAGGATAGGGTGACAGCCTGTCGAATCCACGAGCTAATTTGCACATACAAAAACCAAAAAGAGCATTAAGCTGCTACAAGGAAAACACACAACAAAACACAAACACAACTCTCACCCTACCTCTTGACAAAATCAAGGCATGCAGATCCACTAGGGATAAGTTAAGTGTAATAAGAGAGATCTAGAGCTAGTCTCTAACTAACTGCTCCAACACAGATTGGCTTAAAAAAATTATCAGAAGAGTCGTCCTAAGTGATGGTCTAACTTGCCTACCCGACCTAGGGCAACTCGATTAGGAACTCTTACTAGGTGAGGACTCTTATAGCCTGGTCTTTTATTTTTAAATACTTTACATTTATCACTTTTTTTCCTTTCAAGTTTGATATTGGGGTGTGTAAGGAGGGAGTTGATTGTATTGTGATCCAAGGAGAATAGGGCATTGGTCTCAGGTCTTGTCTCGGTACCCACAAGAACCTACAAATCTTTCATAAGGCGACACTAAATCATTTCCTTCTTTTTCTCACTTTTATTTTCACTTCAACTATCCTTATCTATTTATTTTCTCACTAAATGCCACCCCAAGGAAGACAAGGCATTGGCCTTGGGTTTGCTGACTCATCCCTAGGAACCTACTAGGCCTTCGCAAGGCAATGATCATCTAGTCTTGGAATTTTTCTTTTCTTATTTTCTTATTTTAGGGGTTAGAACCCCTTTCTGCACATCTCGTATCTTATATATATATTAGATATACATTCAATGTTTCTTCTCTTTCTTTAATCTGACAGACTTCTCTATCTGCCTTCGCAACCAACAAAAGCTCCTAGAAACAATTGCTTGGCAGGATAGCAAGATAGGGTCCCTTAAGGACTGCCCCAAAATAGATCTTTAAATGTTTGAAAGTACATTTATAGGAGGTGGAAAACTACTTAGATCTCCCCCAAATATACCGAACCAAACCTTGGGAGTGCATGCCTTGACTTGCCGGCCCCCAAAAGAAGGAAATTTCCTACAAACACATATACATTCATATTAAGAGATAAAAAGTTTGGAAAGGAAGAATATCACCTGGACTTGGCCACAATAAACTTCTAAGCAACAAGAGGCTCCCTCCAAGCACTTCTTTGGACATGTCTGGTGCAACGCTAAAATAAAAAACCATCAAATGCACCCACACCAAATAGACACATGGCCCTCTTGGCTTAAAGAAATATAACCATACAACACACCATGCAGTAACATACCGCTGAAAGAAAACCCTTGGTCCCCACATAAACTCTACTGAAGCACAAAAGTAGACCAAGGGATAGGCCACTTAGGCCCTATACTTAAATGCGTCAAATTATTAGCTAACTTCCCTCCTGCATAAATAGCAAGGGTTGTATGGAGAATGTGTCGTTGAATGATTCTATATGTCAATGAAAAAAGAGAAAGATGGTAAATTGCTACCTGGCTCATCACCTATACTAACCATCGGCAACCATAACAAGACATGCCAACAAATAGTCCCCACAGTAGTGCTAGTCTAATAAGATTGGACAATTCTAATAACCATTCAGGGCCACAATTGAGAAATACATCCTCAACAAAGGTATAATCGACCAATGAATTTTCAAAGCAGTTCCATTGACGAGGAACCAATTGACAAGTCACTGTCTCAAATTTGAAGTATATCCAATGTTGCATGATGACACATTCACAGAATAAGATCCCTCACACTATAGGTCCCATTCAATTGGTTGATAACTAATTGCGAGTCACCTTTCACCAATAAACAGTGGACACCACCACGTTGGGCTTGGGCTATATTCAACCCCATGATTAAGGCCATGTATTTTGCCATATTATTAGTAAAAGTGGTGTTTAAATAAACTTCTAGTTTCATAATGACTCTACATCCGGGGGGTCTTTAATAACCATATCGATACTCGCATGCTTAATGATAGTGGGATTTGAGTCCAAAAAAGAGCAAAAAATGTGTCAAATTTTGTCAATTTGAGGCGAAAATAGAAGCTTGCTGGAAGCGGCAAATGCGGACCTAACAATTTTAAGCAGTTGTGGAAGGAAAGATTTAAAAGCACTTCTGAAGATGGACCTTGTACCAGTCTTGGATTTTCACTAATTTTTAAAGGTGTCAGAATGAAGTGGAACAAGTTTTAGGCAGTGTGAACTCCGACGGTCATGCGAAAAGTTTCGAATTGCAATTTGGACGTCGAAAACTAGAGTTGTGGATATTCGGGCAAAGGGGGTCAAAAGGACAATGTAAAAAGACTTTAGGGGGAAGGGAGTGGTGACCTTTGTTGGGAGCTCCCAAGCCCCCAAATTTTAATGCGAGAGGGGAGGGGGGGAATGCATTTTTTTTTATATGGCAAAAAAAAAAAAGTGCCATGGTTGTAGGTGACGATGGAAAATGAGAGGGGGGGGGGGGGGGGGAGGCTATAGAGCTTAAAAAAACCATAGCAACAGATTACACTTATCGATTCCTTCAAATTTTTGCTTTGAATCACTATCTCCACTTGATGACACCAAAAGAAGAATAAAAACAAGACACAAAGATGTCTATGCATATATCACATTTCTAGTTTTTGCAAAGAAAATAATATTTACATTTTTGCAAAAGTACTAAAATACACCCTTACACATGAGGGGGCCACATCCACATCCACCATCATTTTAATAAATAGTATGCATAAAAGTGTACATGCATACATTTGTAAAAAGTTAGAAAGAATTGAAATGTGAAGGCTAAAGCCTTAGGAATACAAATGTATCAAAAAAATTCCAAGAAATAATAAAAATATGAAGGGTTGTGTGTCTTTTGGGGAAAAGGTGGGGTGGAGTCCATGACTAATTATGTGCCTCTCTCTCTCTCTCCCCTTTCTTCCAAGACACTCTCCCTTTATGGTGCCAATCTTTCTCTCTCGTCTCTCATCTCTCCTCTCTTATGTGTCTTTTGTGCAGAAATTCCTCTTTTCCCTTTTGTTCTTGCATAATGGTTGAAGCTATGGATGAAGATGATAAATTTGTTCATTATTAAGAGAGATATTTATGGTTTCTTTTGAGTTTTTGAGATTAATGGCAGAGCCATACACATAGATTTTGTGTGCTTTGTCCTCTGTTTTGTGGTTATTCTTGTTTGTGGAAGGGTAGCTTTCATTTTGGTGCACAGCCACCCACGGAAGCAAGCTGATCTCAAGTCTGAGTTGGGATGTGAAGGAGGTAATTGCTACTATGATTTTGTGGTTTTGATTACAACACATACCACATGTACAGAGATCCTTCCCTCCTGCAGCCAAGGGAGGAAAGGTTCTCTTAATCATGCTGTCTGGCATGCTACAATGAGCCTTGAGCAATGACCACATCAGAAAAAATAACAAGAGCATGAAGAGAGGGAAGAAGAAAGGCAAGAAGCCCCATGGTATTTATAGTCCACAGTTGCGCCTGGAATTTGAGAGCAAGAGAGAGATAGTTGGAGGCACAAATGAAAGGACTGTAGATATGGTCACAACTATCCTTGTTGGGGGCACAACAAAGGTAGACATTGTTCAATGGTCATAGAAGAGGATGGCTAGAAAAAGAAGGAAATTTTGAGGTTGCATCCTGTCTCATTTAGCGTTGTGACATTGGATCTGGGTCACCACTCGTAGAGCATGATATCATGGGCTACACATAAGCACTATATCAATCCATGCTATTAGGAGAAAGAGAAGAAGAAAGAATGAAAAATGAGATGAGAGAGAGAGAGAGAGCGAGAGAGAAATCAAATCTGCAAAGCAGCATGAGGGTTTTGCTTCATTGATGTGGACGTGGACATGTTTCGAGCCCTTTCTTCCCCTTGTCATGGCATAATAGAGTAGTACCTCAAGAGCTTGAATCCTCTCTACCTCAATTGCGGTTCTTGTCTCCTCCTTTTACTCCTAATCATCTTCTACCTTCCTTTGGCATGTATATCCCTTTCCACTACACAAGCAAGATGCCTTTCTCAGTAGTCATAATCTTGGCCCATCACCGGCCCATTTTTGCACTTCCTACTATCACACTACCATAGATCTAGATTCAGATTAGGATCTCGCAATCAAGACATTACAAAGAATAAGACTTTCATGCAAGCAAGCGAGTAGAAGAAGAAGCGTCGGCCGCAGAGAGAAAGAGAGAGAGAAAGAGGGCTTGTGAAGGCATTGTAGGAGAATAAGGAAAGAAAGAAGCAACCATAGTAGCGCAAGATCGAGTCTATGCCATCAAGCTCATGGCATCCTCAATATCGAAGATCCTCCTTCCTTTTGGCCATGTTTGCTCTAGAAGAAGAAGAATTCGAAATTGGAAAGTAGATGCTGAGTAGAAGTTTGAAGAAGGCCCTACTCTGCTGCGCTATTGCCTATTGTTGCTTTCCAAGAGCAGGGAAAGTATGAATTGCAACTGCACACCTGCCATCATCATCATCATCATCAATTCGAGAGAGAGATAGACAGATAGAAAGAGGTGCATCCAGATACTGCCATCTCTTCCAAGGCCATGGGCATCACGAACTCCATCAATGTAATCTTTGAGAAGCTCTCCCATGAGGCCTCTTGCCTCACCCATTACAATAAGAAGCCCACCATCACATCACAAGAGATCTAGACAGTTGTGATGGGACCTAAAATGGACCAACACTGGCTAAGGCACTAGCCGGACCTCATGCTCTCAACAGACAACCCCACCACATGGTCTCGTGGACCAGGAGCGTCTATCGAGGGATACACTATCCTAAACATTAATTATTACGCGTTTATAGTCTGTAATCCAAGGTATGTTCCCTTTCCCCCGTCTCCTCAGAGGGAGATTATACATATATTGGCATTAAATGCCACACATTACACACACAAGGGCACCCCACCGGCTGATTGCCGTGGCCCTACTATAACTCTCCTACATCTTGGAGATTAGCCCCTCGATGCGTTGCTTCCACACATAGACACATTCGAAACAAACTCCCCTCTTGATGCCAATATATTTAACGTTCTAGGAATGCACTTATCCTCACTTATCCATTCCCTTTGAACCCACCATCTAGACCTACAGCCAGGTTGCTCACTCTCTCTACGTGGGTCAAGTCCTAAAGAAACCAAGTGCTATGCATCTAGGAGCTTGTAATTGATACCATTTAACGATGCTTGATGAAAATGTGTATATGATTAAGTGCTCAAACAATTGGAAAACAGCCTCGTGCATTGTGCAAATCTATTCTTTTCATGTTTCCATACACTAACGTCTAATTGCTGTAATGAGAGAAGACATCGAGCCTTACACTCATGCTGTACTTTTAAAAAAAAAAACTTAACGTCATCCTATATGAATAATGTAGCAAATACATCAAATTTTATATTATATTTCAGCACTCAAACTTCCCTCCTCCCCTACTGTTTAAGGTTTTGCCTCATTGCATAGGTAAAGGGGTGATTTCATGTGTATTTCACACGAAATAAGCAGTAAATACTCACAAAAACACATAAATGGGGATGACTTGAGGCAAACCCTCATGCTTTATCCTCATTATACACTCACAGACACATCCATAATTCTCCATAATTTTCCTCATCCATTCCCTATTTTTTCCCCTTTTAAAGAGCATTTTCTCTATTTTTTCTTATTTTTCCTTATTTATTATCAATAAAAATAGGAAAAAATTAGCATTATTTCAGAGCTGTGGCTCTTGAGTCCTTAAATAGCAACCATGTAGATTTTATTGGTGATTTGTTTCATACTTTTCTGATTTTAAGCCCAAAAATTTTATTTTTACTCTAAAAACTATGCTTTTTGGGGTTTTTCCATTTATTTCCCAGTCCATTAATTTTCAGCCCATATGAACATTGCTAACCTCATCAAATGCAAAAAAAGAGCCATTTCCTTTGTAAAAATGTCATTATCGTGTATTTTTTATTATTTCGGATTTTGAAACTTGTTGCAGGTCTGCAAATCAGGGCCTGTTTGATGCTAAGCATGTCTCCTCACTGCCATCTTCAGCCCACCTTCGGTTTGGAAGCAATCCGGTACCACGTCGGACGAGCATTCACCAACCGGACTTCATTCTTCTTCACACGCAAGAACTGCCCCTTGCAAGAGAGAGAGGGAGGAGAGAGAAAGACTAAAAAATGAGATTTTTAAATGCTCCATTAAAACGGGTAAGCTTGCAGCCATCTTGTTCGTCTCCCTGCCCTGATTGAGAATCTCCCTCTCTCTCTCCAAATGGATTTGAATCAGAGAGGCAACGAGCAAAAATGAGGAGGCGCATTGACACTTCCCTCTATTCGACAGTTTTTGCATTAGTTTCAAGGCTTTTATTAAGCCTAAGGTTTAAAACATTAAAATAACCGATTCATCTTTTTGTATTCACACTATCCCGCAAGTGGATTTTTCAAATTTGAAGGCCCAAACGAACTCCGATTTGCAATCCGATTGGACAGGCGACTTCATGGCGTTGAACTACATCAACCTGGCCTCTCCCACACACTTTATGGCTTTCCGATCCAGTAGCTACTTTATAATGCCGAACCTTGCAGGGATTAAATGGAGGGTCAAACGACCTCCGATTGATGAATCGAGACTTGTGTTGGATTCCTGATGTCAAAATGCATGTAGGAAAACTCTAGCTTGGCCATCCGCCACCGTTTGATTTTTCATGACAATTGGCTCTTTAACACCTCTTGGGCACTTTTCGGCTCCAAAACGAGCTTCAATGCTTCAAGAACGGGTCCAAATCGAGTCCTAAAATCCAGCTCTCAGGTTGTCCGCTTCATCCTGCTTGGGGAGCTTGCTAAGCATGCCCTGTCTATGCATGATTGGTGGGCCCTGACCAAATAGCTACTCCCTATGTACAATCACCAATGGTTTAATGATGGCATGTGTGTGGCCCTTGACTCCATATGGTTCCCTAATGCGCAGTAAGAGAAGCTATACAATGAGCCTGGACGACCAAGACTACGATTGTCATGGCACTGGAGAGAGAAAGAAATAAAAGGAAATGCATCAAATCAGAAGAAGAAGAAGAGGAAGGACCAAGCAGGCTCCTGCAGATCTTCTCCATTCCCCTCAACATAAATAATGGCACTCTACCACTGTCGGACATGTGTTGCAATGCTGCCTGCATTGAAGTCAAGGCTAGAACCCGCCCTGCTTCAAGCTTTAGGTTTTCGTCACAAGGTTTGAGGGTTTAGCAGAAGACGAGGATGAAGAAGTAGAAGTAGAAGGACAGGGTAGAAGAACAAAAGAAGAAGAAGGAGAAGAAGAAGAATAAGGGCTATAATATCTTATTAATAAATGGAATTATGACCATGATTCCAAAGCAGTGAGATCAAAAGGGCATGCACCATGATAGACATTAACATAAGATTGAATTCAATCTCATCTACATGGTCTTTACATATTTTCTGCAGTCCCGAGAGAGAGAGAGAGAGAGAGAGAGAGAGAGAGAGAGAGAGAGAGAGAGAGAGAGAGTCTCTCCCCTTGGTTTCCCCACCATGAAACCTCAAATGACCTTCGCCATCTCATATGTCTACTTATACCTCAACTTGCCTGTCCTCAGGGTTGCCCTTTCATCATCTAGCACCAAAAGAGCTACAGATAAGTGCATTTCAACACGTTCAGTGTTGTACTTTTTAATTTCATCATTATCATTGTCAGTAATGTCATTTTCATTGTTGCCATCGACATCAACATCATTGTTAGTGCTACTGCGACCTCCAACACCATCTTCCAGGCTTACCAGGACACCATTCCCTTTGTCTCAGTATCATAGGTTGAAGCCCTTACCAATGTATTCATGGTCTTCTCCTTAGCATCCCGTGCATCAAGAAGAGAGAGACAAAACAAGAGATAGCAAGAAGGAGGAAGCAACTGATTTAACAATGCCCTATTTTGTAGGGTTTGTTTTGGGGTCTTCTAAGAGAAATAGAGAGAGCAAAGAAAGGGGATATGAACAAAATCGCCCCAGAATAAGAGAGAGTGGGCCAATTGATAGTGAGATAGAGAGAGAGGATGGATTCTTTGAGTGGTGCAGGGATATGATGTGGACATGGTACCATGAAGGGATGAAAGAAGAAAGAAGAAGTGTAGGTTTGCCTTCATTGTCAATAGGGTATCAACCATTGTGTCCACTGGCATCCTAATCAATCGATGCTCATGCATGATGAGATACATACTTCATCATAGGCTTTGTTCTTTGGATTGATGGGTGAAGGTGAGAAGGATCCGAAAGCACAAAGAAGAAGATGCTTACAATGACCAAGGAAAAGATGGAGCCAAAGCATTTCTTTGGCCCAAAGAATTAGGGTGCAACATAGTAGGGCGTTTCTCTCTCCTTTCTCCACCTAGCTATGTATCTCTTTCTTTCAACACCCCACCTACACCCCTTTCCTCTCGTCATCCACTTGCAAAGAGCCGCAATGAAAGAAGTATTTGCCCCTTCCTTGTTTGTCCCTTTCATACAACTACTTCTTTGTAGAGGTGATCAACTGCCAAGATCCACAGACCGTTTATTGTTCAAGCATTCCAAGCCAAGCACTAATGGCTACCTCTCACATAGCCGATGCGCTATCCATATCTACAAGTGTAGTGAGATTACCTCCATTCCCGATCGAGTTGCTTCCTCTCTCGAGTATTCCAGTAGCTCCACAATCCAAGTGCAAGCTTCAAGTGAGCTCTATCCTCAAGCTCCACACTCCAAGCTCCGTTGTCGCGAGCAAGAGTAGAGAAGAGAAAAAGATAGGAGAAGATGGAGAGCTTCTCCACTATGGTCCCTCACCCTCACACACTCACTCCCTCACACTCTCACACTCCCTCTCTCAAGCAAAAGCTCAAGCAAGCAACAAGAAGAAGAAGAAGAAGAAGAGAGCTACTTTTGGCCACACACTAGAATGAGCTTCTCATTCACTTTTCAACTTTATATACAAAACCCTAAATCTCTTTTGGGCGGTCATCCCTTATCCCCTTTTTTACATGGCCGACTGTGTCCTAGACCCTTTTTTCCATTGTCCTCCTATCTTCCTAGCTTCCTTCCTACCACCCATCTACCTTTACAATTTGCACGGGTGAAATCTCGGCACTCTTAAAATAAATCGTGGTGTGCCTTGCAACTCTTTTACAAAAGTATTGATGTGCGCTTTTTCTTGTGTGCATTTCTCCTTGATTTAGGACTTTTCTGCACTTCTTGTGTTTCCATATTTTTCTTGGCACACCTTCGTCTTCCATTTTACTTTTGCCTTGGCCCTATCTTGCGCTTTAGATTTTCCACCTTGTTCATCTAAGGGTTAACATTACCCCCTTCTAGACTAGTGCTAGTCCCTAGTGTGCAAATTGTATGCTAGATGCATATGTAGTGAGTGTCGGAAGGTCCCCATGAACAAAAGAACTCTATTTAAGCTCAAAAAGCAAGAAGATAGACTTGCACGACATGAGGCAAAAACACCAATTGGGTATAATCTCCCCCCATCCCTTGTGTGAGCGCTTCACAAGGCATGTATTTATAAATTTATTCATCTCAAAGCTAAAAAATAGCCCAATTTTACAATAAGCATGCTTTAGCTTTTGTGTTTGCTTTTGTCCAAATAAAGAATAAAGCGGTTGGGTGGCCCAAAAGTTGAGCTATGTCCAAATACAATGTCCAGTAATGAAATATTTAAACCGTGCGCCCATGCGCATACAAAATAATAAATATTTATCAAGCGTCTCAATAAATAAGCACACTTAAATAGATATTAGTACCACTTCTTTAATAATAAAATGCACACCCATCAAAAATGATAATTCCTTCTAGGTAATTTGAATACACGTTATCGCCCAGTGCTTCCCAACACCACCGCCACCTGCTCTACACATCAACTGAAGCATTCACAATTATTAGAAAATAATAAAATTAAACTGACAAAAGTGAATACCTAGCATTCTTCAGCTACAAAATAAATAAATAGGTTGGAACTCTATTCTAACCTTAATTTAATACGAGTGCACTCTAAACTCATAAACATCCATTAATTTAAATATGTATTTTGCGGAATCACCTGCCATGGAATCACTTACATACACATTAAATTAACATGACATCTGAAAAGGACAGGCATCCCCGTCAACTTCTTGCACAAGGAATCCACCTTGTGCACCTTGGAATATGCCTCTTGGCATCATACCCCCAGGCTGGGATAGCAATTGACCTCAATTGCTATTAGCTCAATGTGGAGCGAGCAATGAGGGGTAAGCACTTAGAGCGTAACCGTGCATCCATCATGCCTCTTCAATAGGATGATTTTTAAACTTAACTAAATATCTAGAATATCTACGGACAGTTCTAGTGGTCATAAAGTTAATATTTAGAATAGTTTCTGGTTGAAGGATTTCAGTTTCTTCTTCTAACAAACGAGGGGTTTCATAGATAGGGTGAACATGTAATTGGCCTCTAAAAGGTCGTAGCAAATTGATATGAAAAGTATTGTGTATTTACTAGTGTTGGGGTAATTCTAATTTAAATGCATTGTCATTGGTTTTGTGAATGATTTTGAAAGGTCCACAAAATCTAGGGGCTAACTTAACAACAGGGTGTTTCTCAACACTTTGTAATATTCTCGTTTCAATGCATAACCAAACATAATCATCAACTTTGAAATTCATAGCTTTTCTTTTCTTGTTAGTTTGTTTTGTGTATGATTGTTGGGCTTTCGCAATCATATCTTTGACTTCAGTAAAAATAGTAGCATGCATATTGGCAATATCATCAGCATCTTTAACTTTGTTTGACAATGATGTAACAGGTATAGGCAATCTATGTCTATAAATGATTTCAAAAGGTGCTTTCTATGTAGTTGTATGTGGTGTATTATTGTATGCAAATTGAAGTAAGTGTAAGTGTGTTTCCCATATTTTTGGTTTTAAAATTGTGTATGCACGTAAAAGATCTAAAATTATACTGTTAGTAGCTTACGTTTGTCCATTTGTTTCAAGATGAAATGCAGATTAGAAATCAATCTTTTTACCTAAATTAACAAACAAAGTGGTCCAAAAATTATTGCAAAATCTAGAATCATGGTTAGAAATAATAAATTTTGGCAAACCATGGTTAGTGAAAATAGTTTTCAAAAACAATTATGTAGCTTGAGATGTAGTTAATGTTTTCTTGCATGGAATGAAATATGCTTGTTTGCTAAATCGATCTACAATAGTCCAAATCATACCATGGCTAGCTTGGATGTTAGGCAAACCAGTAATAAAATCCATGAAATATGTTCCCATGGTTGTTCAAGAATCGGTAAAGGCATTAATAAACTATATTGCTTACCATGGTGTCGCTTAACTCTTTGACAAATTAAACACTCAAATACAAAGTTGAAAACATCAGATTCCATCTGTGGCCAATTAAAATCTTCAACCAATGTACTCAAAGTAGAAATAATATCTCTATGGCCTTGATATGGGAGACAATGAATTTCGTGCAATAAAAATGAACGAAATGGAACAATTACACACAACCTTTTCTCATAAAACATAAATCCATTAGTATAGGACAATGAATCTATTGGAATCTAGTTATTTGCAACTAATTTATTCCAATCAGCATGAAAATTGGGGTCTTGGTCATACGTATCTTTCATAGGGATAAGAGAATCAAAAGATATAACAGAGATATTATGGATACTTGGTTTTCTACTTAAGGCATTAGCAACAACATTCTCTTTTCCAGGTTGATATTGAATAAGTGGATGAAAACTTTGATTAAAAACATCCCATTTAATATGACGGTCAAAGATTTGTGACTGACTAAGGAGATGTTTGATACTTTGTTGGTCAGTTTTGATCATGAATTCAGATCTCATTAAATAGTGTTTCCATTGACGTAAAGCTTGTACTACTGCTAGCAATTCCTTATCATAGGTAGAATACTTGAGTCCAGATGGTTTAAGTTTGCAGCTAGAGTAGGCTATGGAATGTGAATCTTGTATAAGGACAACTCCTATTCCAGATCCACTAGTATCAGTGACTACTAGAAAGAATGGTCTGGTAAAGTCAGGTAGTTGTAATATAGGGACATGTGTTAAAGCATGTCTCAGTAAATCAAAAGACTTTTGCTGATTTTCAAACCAATGATACACAATATCTTTCTTTAATAATTTTATCAAAGGCAATGCAAGTAATAAAAAATTTCTTACAAATTTTTTGTAAAAGCTAGCAAGACCTAAGAAAGAACGTAATTCATACACATTTTTAGGTATCAGTCAATTCAAAATTGCTTCTATCTTTTTAGGATCAACTTTAATACCGTCAGATGAAATAATATGTCATAAGTATTCAATTTGGGTTTGAAAAAATTCACTCTTTTCAAGATTAGCATATAATTGATTCTCTTTCAATAATTTAAAACCAAAGGTAAATGTTCACAATGCTCATTCTTATTCTTACTGAAAGCTAATATGTCATCAAAGAAAACAATTACACAATGCTGATGCTTCAAAAATATGCGAATCATCATACGAATGAATGTGACTGGTGCATTAGTCAAACCAAAATGCATAACAAGAATTCATAATGATCAAATTAAGTTCTAAATGTAGTTTTGAAAATGTCAAGTATATCAAATTGTACCTGATGATATCTAGATTCAAGGTCTATCTTGCTAAATATTATGGCCCCTTGTAGTTTATCCATGAGGTCGTCTACCCTAGGAATCAGATATCTATTCTTGACATTAATCTTGTTTAGGGCACGATAATCAATGCACATCCTACATGTATTATTTTTCTTTTTAACTAATAGGACAGGTGCACCAAAAGGAGAACTAGTGGGCCTAATGAGTCCTCGGGTTAACAATTCTTCAACTTGGGTTTGAATTTCTTTCTGTTCAATTTGATTATGTCAATAAGGTGCTTTACATGGTAGTTGAGAACCTAGAATTAAGTCTATTTTATGATCTTCAGGACGTGTAGGTGTGATAAGCCAGGTGATAAGTCAGTAGCAAAACTTATCTTTAAATTGTGAAAGGAATTGTGAGTGCCTAGGATGCATCTGATTTTCCTTAGCTTCAATTTCATTTACCCATATTAAGTATGATTTGCTATCTTTTCTTAACGCACGTTTAGCCTGTGTGTGACTAAGCAATGGAAAATTATCTGAGGTATGTGTACCATATAATGTGATTTATTTTCCATTAGAATGAATTTTCATTGAATTTGTGGAATAATCTATATTGGGATTATATTTATGATGCCGAGGCATTCCTAAAATAATATCACTAGATTGCAAAGGCGCTCAACATAATTGCCAATTTTAATTTCTAAGTCATGAAATTCTTGTGTACCATTGTATCTAGTACTTAAGAATGCAGCCTTGATGAGATAATGAGTTGAAATAATATGTAAATTCAATTCGTTGAATAATTTTGCAGAAATAAAATAATTTTTGCTCCCATCATCATGTAAAACAATATTTTCTTTACCATGCACAATACATTTCATCGTTAATAAAGAATGAGGATTTGGCATACTTGGTAAAGTATATGAAGTAGTACTGATATCGTCATTGTCTTCCATGAAATCGAGCATTTCTTCATGGTCTACATCTTCCAACACTCCCAAGTAGTTGATGTGAATAGTTGGCCTTTTGGATTAACAATTCACCGCTAGATGTCCAGGTTGGTGGCACTTGTAGCAAACTATGGGTTTGGCTTTGGAAATATTATTGATTATAGCTGGGAGTTTAGGGATATTGGGATTTGCCTCAAAAGATGACTTATGATTTGGATTTGTGTTTGATGGTAAAGCAGGGGGTCGTGTCCAAGATTTACGGAAAGAAGATGGAACAAAGCGATTTCGATTGAATCTTTGAAAGTTAGAATTGAATTGCTTTGTACCGATGTTATCGTTAGTTGGGAATTGTTGTGGTCGCTTCTCTCGTCCTCGAATTTTGTCTTCCGCATCATGTGCCAAAGATATCGCATCCTCAAGAGTCGTTGGCTTGAACACGTTCACCTCTGCATAGAAGTGACCAAGCAAACCAGACATAAACTTACACTTGTGGATCACCTTAGGTACATCTTTGAGTATTCAAAGTTGCAATAAGGTGTTCCAAAAATGCTCAGTATATTGCAAAATAGACTCACGATCTATTTGTTACAGAAGATTCCACTGTTTGATTGATTTTTCGTGGAATTGAAGAGGACACGTACAGATGGCAATCCCTCAACAAGCAATGGAGCCTCAGGCGAGGGCATCACTACCAATCCAATTGTGGTTCTGGCCATAAGTAATGTATTTCTAAATTGATAGATGCTTGCTTTGATTCTCGCATGAGATACATTAAGCTCCATACTATGATGTATGAGAATAGGTCATGGGAAGGGATAGGCCTCTTCTCACATGTTCGAAAGATGGAGTTTCGCAAAGTGTATGTATCAAGGTAAGTTAATTTCACTTAGTTGCATATGGCTTATTCATTGATAGAGCAATCGGTCAGGGGTTATGAATAGCATAATCGTAAAAAGAATGACATTAAGAATTGTGCATACATGTATTAAGTAAATCTTGCATAGAATCGCTCTTTGATCCCAAGGGAGGAGAGTAAATATGCGATGGAATTATTATTGCGTCTATTCTTGTATTGTTTGGAAAAACTACAATTAGTTTTGGTAGTGGGAGCTCTCACTCAACCAGCAAGACCCACAGACTGCTTATTGCTTCAAGTGATCCAAGCTCAGCACTAATGTCTACCTCTCACATAGCCGATGCGCCATCCATATCTACTAGTGTAGTGAGCTTACCTCCATGCCGATCGAGTTACCTCCTCTCCCGCGTACTCCAGTAGCTCCACGATCCAAGTGCAATCTTCAAGCAAGCTCCATCCTCAAGCTCCACGCTCCAAGCTCCATTGCTACAAGCAAGAGAAGAGAAGAGAAGAAGAGAGGAGGAGATGGAGAGCTTCTCCTCCCTGGTGCCTCACCCTTACACCCTTACACCCTCACACACTCACTCTCTCACACTCCCTCTCTTAAGCACAAGCTCAAGCTAGCAAAAAGAAGAAGAAGAAGAAGAAGAAAAAGAAGAGGAGAGCCACTTTTGGCCACACACAAGAATGAGCTTCTCATTCACTTTTCAACTTTATATACAAAACCCTAAATCCCTTTTGGGCGGTCATCCCCTTATCCCCTTTTTTACATGGCCGGCCGTGGCCTAGGTCATTTTTCCCATTGTTCTCCTATCTTCCTAGCTTCCTTCCTACTGTCCATCCACCTTTACAAATTGCATGGGTGAGAGCTCGACGCTCTTAAAATAAATCATGGTGCACTCTGCACCTTTTTTACAAAAGTAAAGGAGAAAAGGCCAAAAGCGCAAGGGCAACCTTAAAAGGCCAAGGCAAATACAAAAGGGGAAAATGCGCATTTAAAAATAAAAAGGCGCACCCTGAAATCTTGTAAAAGAGTGTCGGGCTCTCACCCGTGCAATTTGTAAATGTAGATGAGTGGTGGAAAGGAAGCTAGGAAGATAGAAGGACAATGGGAAAAAGGGCCTCTAGGCTACAGCCGGCCATGTAAAAAAGGGGAAAAGGGGATGATCGCCCAAAAGGGATTTAGGGTTTTGTATATAAAGTTGAAAAGAGAATGAGAAGCTCATTCTTGTGTGTGGCCAAAAGTAGCTCTCTTCTTCTTCTTCTTCTTCTTCTTGTTCTTGCTTGCTTGAGCTTGTGCTTGAGAGAGGGAGTGTGAGAGTGTGAGGGAGTGAGTGTGTGAGGGTGAGGGACCGAGGAGGAGAAGTTCTCCATCTTCTCCTCTCTTCTTCTCTTCTCTTCTCTTCTCTTGTCTTGCTCACGGCAATGGAGCTTGGAGCTTGGAGCAGGAGGATCGAGCTTGCACTTGGATCGTGGAGCTACCGAAGTGTGCGGGAGAGTAGGTAACTCGAGCGGCACGGAGGTAAGCTCACTACACCCATAGGTATGGATTGTATGTCGGTTATGTGAGAGGTAGCCATTAGTGCTCGGCTTGGAACACTTGAATCAATAAGCAGTTCGTGTGTCTTGGCGGTTGAGCGAAAGCTCCCACATTTTGGTTTCGTTACCGGGACAACGGATTCAAGCCTTGAGCGCTCACGCGCTTCGAATCGAGCATTGGAGTAGGGTTTCCCCCGAACCGGTGCTTGAGATAGGTAGGAAGCGAGGGGTTGAAGATGGTATTCGATCTCCTTGGCAAGTAGGTTTGTTGTTTTCTTGAGATCTATGTTGTCAGTTGGATTAGTGTAGGTATTTACCTTGTGGTTCGGATGCATTAGAGTAGGAGAAAATAAAGAAAAACAAAGAAAATAAACATTAGGGTTACTGTTGCAAAACAGGGCAAGAATCGTGCAAAAGTGGTAAAAAACTTACTTGTGATGCCTAAGGTTAGTAAGTGAGTTATTGGGGGTGCCAATACCATACCTGGAAGAGGGTATAAGGGCCAGAAGTGGCAAGAAAGGCCTCATTGTGCATTGCAGGGTTTCAGGAGAGCAGGAGAGAAGAGGAAAGCATGGTGAGGAAATCCGCTTTGATCTTGGCATCAGGGAGATCTTCGGCTAGCCCAGGTAATTCTACACCTCCCCCTACAGTAGTAGGACCAATCTAGAGTTGCACGACAAGGGGGAAGACCTCCAGCACCCTGCACGTCAAATTTTGCGAGCTGCGGACTCTGTTCACTCTGGTCTGAGGCCCAGACTCAGCCCTCGGACCACCCGGTCCACTCGGCCAAACCCTAGTCGGAGACTCAAATTCGGCCCTCGGCCCAAGTGCCTCGGCCTGCTCGAGTGACCGTGTCCGAATTCGTCCGAATCGTCTGAACTTAGCCCTCGGCCCATGCGCCTCGGCCCGTCCAAGTAACCCACTCGAACCCTGCAATTCGAACCTGTTAGGCCGAATTTAGATTTTCTCAAATTTTAACCTGAAGTTAGTGAAATTAACCGAGAAACCATATAGAGCCGAAACCATATCATGGATCCATTACCGGGCTGAAACTGAGAGTAAGTGGTTCAAATTCGACTATAAACGATCCTCAAAATTGTGCATGGCTTTACCATAATGGCCCTGCAGGCCGGGGGGGACTGCCCCCCTCGGACCCCCGCAAAGGGGGCTCCTCGGCATCTCCCCCGAGTAGGTTGGAGAGAAAACGCACACTGTGACAGGTCCTTCAAATTGGACCCTAGTGTAGCAATGGCTCTACACGAGCAGGGAGTCTCACTTGCAATAGAGCAACCAAAAGCCCATACCCGAACAGAGAAAAATAGAGACCCTAGAACATCACTGGGCCAATCTAGCCATCAAGGGCAAAAAGGCCACACCACGAGAACACAAAGACATTGTGTTCATACCATGTCTAGTTAGAGCGAAATGCAACATCAACAAGCTACAAATGCCAAGATGACTAGACATGACACTCTTGATGAGAGATGTACCTTAAATAGCACTGCACTGACAATCCAAGACAGCAGTGGAGAATCCACATTTGGTCGTGCAGCCGAGAACTCAAGGGCATCTGTCAAAAGGCTTAAATTTACGAGCCAAGACGTGGAAGATGAGGACATAGTACCACCTGCTTATCTTAGGGTCAAACTCACCGCGAAAAGAGAGCATACTATTGATGCTCTAATTGATAAAGGAGCAGATTTTAATATCTTGACCTATGAATCATGGACCCTACTAGGCCAACTAGAGCTCACACCGACTGATGCAACTCTTAATCCTTACGGGGAACACCCACAAGCACTTCTAGGGAAGTGCATAATCCTTGTAACAATTGAAACAGAAAACTTACCACTCCTATTCTATGTTCCTCCCAATAGCGAGAATGGTGGAAAGGAAATCCTCCTAGGAAGGCCCTTCAAAAAGGCTACCATGTGTGAGGCGGACTACGTAGCTCAGAGGATACACTTGACATTACCAGGTGTGAGGATAGTCACGACCTTTAGCAGGGGTAACCTCAGCAAACCTCGATGGAAAGGCAAGAAAGGTGCTGACGTAGCAGTCGATCTCATTAACGAGAACAAGGACTTGTTGGAAGAATTAATACAAGCACAAGTTGAACAACAAGAGCTGGTGAGTGAGGCCATGCATGAACCAAGAAGGTCAAGAGACAATGCCAAGGACAAGCTTTGGACTTACAAATACCGTAGGAGACCCCAAAAGAAGCCCAAGCCTTATAGACACAAGCATCGATGGAGAGCTAGCACAATGCCACGATGGATATCCAAGACGTGGCTTTGGGCTCTAGGGTATTATGCAGGCAACCGATGGATTTGGGTGCCAAAACCCCTTGCTAAACCTCCGTGGACGACTGAAGGCCAAATTGTAGCAAGAGCAAGGAAGCGTAGGAGGAGATCTAAGCAAAAAACCAAGTCTCGAGTCAACAATAGGGAGTGACCGAGCCCCTCATGGTCAAAATCAAGAAACCAAACGGGACCAATCGGAGGGTAAATCCTCGGCCTACCTTGCTTGAAGAGGTGTAATCGTTGAGGATACACAGAAGCCGCTAGTGCCCAAGGAGCCTTTGATACCCCAAGAGGATAGCAAGCATCATAGGCTCAACATTGCTCAGGGCAAGGTTGAGCGCTCAACAAAGCAAATAGCACAATCATCTAACAGCCACGAGCAAATCTCCAAGCCAGTGTCAAAGCCCCTTAGGAGTCCTAAGTCTCTTGCACCCTCTTCCACTACACGGACACAGGAAGCACAACACTCGTTAAGCACGGCTATTCAATCCCAATCTCGACCTACATCAAAGCTTCCAAATGTCCAAGAGGCAGGACACGACACCACCCATGGCTCTCAGCCCAAGGTTATGCCTATGCAACCTAAGGTGGCTAGCTCAACTGATACTCAGCCTACACAAGGGAATGCTCTAAGAGCAACGACCACTTCTAATTGCCCTAAGGACTTGACACCGCAACCCACCAAGGGTAGCCAGCCCACTAAACTAGATGCTACTACTTCCAATCAGGAATCACAGCAGTCACAGCCCTTAGCCGTGATAAGACCCCTTGCGGACGGTTTCCTTAGTAGTTTACCTATGGAGGAGGTGTCGCAACCAACTCCCTTGAAAACTCCAGCACTTTCAGAATGCCTAAAGCCTAGGCTGGAGGAGTTAAACTCAAGGGAGTTGGTTGAAGGGCTAGACTCTCCGAAAAGGGAGGTAATTGTGTTCTCACAACCTAGCAAGGCTATTTAGCAGGCCACGGCCATGTCCCGTACGGACACACTAGAGGAAGAGAATGCTGAGGCCTAACCAAGCACATCAACGGTTGATCTAGTTCAGGGTCCTGAGTCGTTGAGCGATGCACCTTCATTGATCAAGAAAAAGAGGAAAAAACAACAAAGGCAACAACAATCACAGGTGGTTGTGGACCCCAAGAACATTGAGACGAAGGGCGCTAGAGAGATGATGAACAAAGCATCGAGTCCATCCACCAATGACCCCACTGATGCCTCTCCTGGTAGCGGTGAAACCTCGGACACACCGGCACGCTCTGAAAAACCAAAGCAACCGTTGCCATCAACAGTTACTCGCAACACTCTATCCACTGACAATAGAACTCGCATTGACCAATCAAGGGTGGATACAACGTCGTCACAACAGGGTGACAAATCTATATCAGTCACATCTGAGAAGAACCATGACAATATAGCAGCAAAACCTCAAGAGAAACGTGAGAATCCCAAGAGCATAAGAAATCCTAGCGCTGACCAATCTTGCTCATCTAGGCATGAGCCCCCAGCCATGCTAAAGCCTAAGGAAACTCTTAGAACTTTGCATGAGATAGCAATCGAGCAAGCCCTCGTTGAACATAGAAGTCTCACAGAATGCTTAACTGAGTTGGATGCTAAGCTCAAAGTGGTCGCACGTGTCTACGTCCTTGCAGACATGGGCACAATCCCCAAGGAGCAGCTTGGAGATTACTTGACCTTTCCTTTATCATGGGATGAACAAGAACATCTTAACGAGCATTACGATAGGCTCCTGCATGAACACATGCGACTCATCTCTGACGAGGAGGCTGACTAACTACGCTTAACCGTCACGTTCAATGAAATGCTCTGCTGACCGAATCTCGTAATCATAGAGCAACTAAAGTGACTGTCAGAAGGCCAGAGTCAATTTGAGCAGCGTTGGTGTGAAAGCCGTGTTGTAATGGCCGAACTAGGGGCTTAGATCATGATGGTCTCAGAAGAGCGATTGGCCAAATGGCGGTCTCAAAGAGACCCAACCTATGTGGCGCCAACTTTCCTTCGAGTGCTGATTGCCATTCGGGGTATGGACTTAGGTGGAACTAGCCAAGAGAACGCTCTGTTTGATAAGGTTCTCACTGAGGAGGAGTTACATATAGCCAGTAGACTCGGGCAAGGTTCCATGCTACTCGATGTGGCAAAATATCTATCGGTATTAAGTAAGCTGCCACGAATACTAGATGCGTGTGTGCCAAGCTTCGGTACAACCCCGAGTTCTACACTTGGTTCTTATCCTCGTGAAGTGACATGGATTTATAAATATGTATATAAATAAACACTGCTTTTTGTGCCATCGTGTATAAACAATGTCAACACACACAAGCGATGATAGTCAAGCGCAGGGAGAAGAGTTGGGTCAAATAAACTAAGCTCCTCAAGTCCTCCTCTCATCATGCATTTAAAATCCGTGTGACCATCCCCACCTCCAAGTGAAGGGCATGCAACCCACATTGCTGCCATAGGAAGCCTTGACCAACAACTCTGATGGTGTAGACAAGGTGTAGTCCCTTTCAATACACCTTCTCCCCTTTTTTGGTCTATCCTTTCGAGGATGTGCCCTGTCCCACTCCACGACAACCAGTCCACGCGACTTAGCATAAACTAATATCCGCTAATGACTGGAGGCAACGCGACCATCAGCATGGGGGCCATTCCTCTACAACAAACACCGCATGCCTCACCCCTCCCCTTCTTGTCATATGCGCTTGATAAACCACACTAAAATTCCTTCTATGTAAACAATTGTATCCTATATCCAGGTCTAACCCTTGGATTGCCTCTTGCAGGCTTCCTTTTTTGATGGAACACATGGAGAACCATGGACATCTGGCATGCAAAGACGCTCTTCACAAACGACGGGAGCATGTGGCATGCGCCCCTCCACCGGAGCGCTATGTGCCCACCCTCAAGAGGTATGCCAAGAAACGAGGCCCTAAGCGACACTGTCCAGGGCGAAGGCTGAAGAATCCTCGAGTCAAGAAAGTCGAGACTTAAAACGTGCTACAAGTGGCAACACTAGTGGCACAAACCCCCAACTCACGCTCGGGCCCCAGATGCTCAAGGGCAGAAAGGGCAGTTCGGGAAAGGGAAGAATTTAATGAATTGTTTAAAGACATTCTGGAAACGGTAGCGGGCCGGGACTACACCATTCATGTCCCAGGTGACATGTTTCCTGCCCAACCCCATAGGAGTCCCACACCAGCAGAGCCCCAATCACCCGGCCACCCAGACTCGCCCCGCCTCGTACAAATAGAGTAGACCCATGTTGTGTAAGGGGCTTATCAAATGCTACCTGGCCATAACTTTTTGTTTTTAAATAGTTAAGTGTTGACATGTTCCCGAATTGTACGAACTTTTCATATCTGCATTTAATATATTTCACGTCTTTAGCAAAAGAAAAAGCTAATCAAGCCAAGTGATAAATGTCTAAGTCAACACCATAGAATTCAGATAAGTGATGTCTCCTTGCATTGCACTGGTTTATTATCGTTGCGGCATATACCATGCATATACTCTCATGAAGCGACAAGTGGATACAGGATGAGATAGGTCTTTGGGTGAAAGTGTTCAATGCCCGATCACCGCAAGACCATCGACCCCACAAGGAGCCGCAGCAAAGCCATGCTGCCGAAAGTACCCTTGCCAACCTCCCACATCGCATGGCCCAAAGCACATTCATGGGCCACGCTCCCTTCCTGGGTCAAGCTCTATAGTTGGCTCACGGCAGTCGTTACCTCAATCATACCAACATCGCGTGTGTCGCAAGGAGGTTTGCAATATCTCAAGTGTATCTCCCCATCTCGATAACTGCTTCTCTAACAACGAGGCTAGGGCACAATCATCACTATAATATCAATTTCCTGAGCCTTCAAAGCTTGACATTTTCCAACCCATTGGAAGGCTGATAGCCTCAACATATTGTAATGATTGTACTCAGGCAAGTCCCAAAAAAAAGAAAAAAAAAGAAAAAGAAAAGAAACGAATGAAAAGATAAGAAGCACCCACGAGCACAACCAGCACCTAGGGGTCCTCAAATTAGGTACGCCCGGTGACCTTGTTCGATTGGCTCCGTCCCTAGTCCCCTAGCCCTTTACCATCACCCACAATTGTTCAGGGCACATCAAGGGCAAGACGCACCTGGGGAGCTTGTCTCGCCTATGGTTAGACCTGCCACCCTGACCCACTTGCACAATTCTCTCTTGCACTCTGCCTTAGTACCATTGCAGTCAGTGGTGATAAGCACCGCACGATTGGCCATGAAAAGTACACCGTACTCATCAAGCAAGTCCAATAGTTTCTAGCTATGGAAAGTACAGTGTCCCTGTATTCAATTGTGCTATGTCGTGCGGTCACAATGCCAAGAAGGTCTCATATACCTTCACATGGACTTCTTCCCCACAGCGACAACTTTGCTTCACCCATGCATTGTTATGAGAAACTAGCCCGCGGTCTTCTAACTACGTAATATCTGAGTATGCACAAGCACTCACATAATATTTGCACCGAAATATATCCACAGTTTGGGTCCTCAAGTGTAGGACAATACTCCAGGCTTACTTAGAGTTCGACCTGTCTCCCAAACTAATCAAAATATGTCTTGTGCACAATAGAGAAGACTAGCACTACCCTTAGGGAGAGACCACATGAGAGGTTTTCAATTGCAGGTGTTGACAACTACAACGAAAGTGTCGTTCGCTCTTCATCAATACCCAACTTTGAATACTTATCCCTTACCAACCGACAAGCCCACAAACAATCGTCATGTGCAGCATCCCCAACAAACCAACACTTGTGCTGGCCATCAATGCAAACTCCAACACAGCATAGCCCTACCACCAACTCCAACAACCTTCCACCAACCACCTTGGCCACCAACAGGCCCCCAGGACTTTCTGCCACATTGCCACCAACACTCCTCCACAAAAACCAAAGGAGTCCTTGTCACACACGTCTTCGGTGCATGCTAAACGCTTGCTACCTACGACGGTGAGTGCCATGGGACCGGCACTCGTCTAGGAGGGGGGTAATGTTAACCCCAACACGAAGAAAGCAAAAGGAAATAAAAGAGATGCAGGGAAAAGGCGGAAAAAGGTAGCCCGACTGAAGGAAGAATAGGAGAAAAGGCCAAAAGTGCAAGGGCAACCTTAAAAGGCCAAGGCAAATACAAAAGGGAAAAATGCGCATTTTAAAATAAAAAGGCACACCCTGAAATCTTGTAAAAGAACGCCGGGCTCTCACCCGTGCAATTTGTAAATGTAGATGGGCGGTGGAAAGGAAGCTAGGAAGATAGAATGACAATGGGAAAAAGGGCCTAGGCCATGTAAAAAAGGGGAAAAGGGGATGACCGCCCCAAAGGGATTTAGGGTTTTGTATATAAAGTTGAAAAGAGAATGAGAAGCTCATTCTTGTGTGTTGCCAAAAGTAGCTCTCTTCTTCTTCTTCTTCTTCTTCTTGTTCTTGCTTGCTTGAGCTTGTGCTTGAGAGAGGGAGTGTGAGAGTGTGAGGGAGTGAGGGTGAGGGACCGAGGAAGAGAAGCTCTCCATCTTCTCCTCTCTTCTTCTCTTCTCTTGTCTTGCTCGCGGCAATGGAGCTTGGAGCTTAGAGCAGGAGGATCAAGCTTGCTTGAAGCTTGCACTTGGATCGTGGAGCTACCGAAGTGTGCAGGAGAGGAGGTAACTCGAGCGGCACGAAGGTAAGCTCACTACACCCATAGATATGGATGGCGCGTCGGTTATGTGAGAGGTAGCCATTAGTGCTCGACTTGGAACGCTTGAATCAATAAGCGGTCCGTGGGTCTTGGCGGTTGAGCGAAAGTTCCCACAGTTCCCGCGGTTTAAGTGAGGGGGAAAGATGAGTAGGAACAAAGCTTAAGGGAGGGGGGGAGACCTTAGAAGGTTCTAGAATCTTCTCTTTCTCTCTCATTCTTTCTCTTCTTCTTCTTCTTCTTCCTCTTCTCCTCTCTCTCGCTCTTCTTCTCCTTCTTCTTCTCCTTCTCTCTCCCTCTTCTTCTCCTTCTTTCTCTCCCTTCCTCTTCTTCTCCTTCTCCTTCTCCTCCCTCTTCTTCTTCTCCTTCTTCTCCTTCTCTCTCTCCCTCTTCTTCTTCCTCTTCTCTCCTTCTCCTCTCTCTCTCCCTCTTCTTCTTCTTCTCTTCTTCTCCTCTCTCCCTCTTCTCCTCCTCCTTCTCCTCCTCCTTCTCCCTCTCCCTCTTCTTCTCCTTCTCCTTCTCCTTCTTCTTCTTCTCCTCTCTTCTTCTTCTTCTTCTTCTCCTTCTTCTCCTTCTATCTCCCTCTTCTTCTCCTTCTTTCTCTCCCTTCCTCTTCTTCTCCTCTCTCTCCCTCTTCTTCTCCTTCTTTCTCTCCCTTCCTCTTCTTCTTCTTGTTCTTCTCCTTCTTGTACGTCTCCTTCTCTCTCTCCCTCTTCTTCTTCTTCTTCTTCTTCTCCTCTCTCCCTCTTCTTCTCCTTCTTCTCCTTCTCTCTCTCCCTCTTCTTCTTCTTCTTCTTCCTCTCTCCCTCTTCTTCTTCTTCTTCTTTTTCTTTTTCTTCTTCTTCTTCTTCTTCTTCTTCTTCTTCTTCTTCTCCTCTCTCTCCCTCTTCCTCTCCTTCTCTCTCTCCCTCTTCTTCTTCTTCTTCTTCTTCTTCTTCTTCTTCTTCTTCTTCTTCTTCTTCTTCTTCTTCTTCTCTCTCCCTCAGCGCTAATCACAGGAGGGGGGTTTTCTCCGCTTGACGACGAGGGGGGGGGGTTTTCTAACGACCAAGGTGGGGGCTGTTGCTGAAGCTGAGGAGGAGGAGGCCACCATCCGTTGACGAGGAGGGGAGAAGCTGCAGTCGACGAACCTAGAGGGGAGGAGCACGTTGTGCCACAATCAGGAGGGGGGTTTCGGCCGAGGGAGGGGGGAGGCTCCCCTTTATAGGAGGGGCAGGAGGGTGGTATGGCCACCACCCCTCCCACCTGGGGGGTTGCATGCTCCCCTATCACTCACTTCACTCCCTCTCTCTCTATCCTCGACGTGTTGTCGGCAGGGAGAGAGAGACAGGGAGTTTAAAAAAATTGCATTAAAATTAAATTAAAAAGGGGGGGGTATATTATATCCTCTCCCCCTTAGAGGAATTAAGATGTCGTTATTTCGAGAAGACCTCGGGAAGACAAGCACTATTGGGGCTTACGACCTGTGGGACCATGCATCCGTTGTGCTACTCTTAATGTTTCAAGTAGTGCACACATATTATTCGAATTAACCATAGGTACAAGAGTAGCATTTATTCTCAATTGCGTTACATGTTGATTAAGCTTCGAGAAATTTTAGTCCCCCTAATAAGGTTTAGTGGGCTCTTGATACCATGAGGCATATTACATGGTGGATTCCATACCACGGTGGATTCTGTGAGGTTTTACCATGGATTCTATAAACTTTGATGACCGGGGCTCATACACAAAGTGGATACTTTGTGCGAGAAGTTGATGGGGACGCTTGTCATTTTCGGGCGTTTCATTAATTTAGTGTGTACATGGGTGATTCCATAGCGGGTGATTCCGCAAAATGCATATTAAATTAATAAATGTTTATGAGTTTAGAGTGCGCACTCGTAATAAATTAAGGTTAGGATTTATTTCTAACCATTTGATTTATTTATGTAGCTGAAGACTGCTAGGTATTCACTTTTGTCGATTTAATTGTATTATTTTACTAATGATTGTGAATGCTTCAGTTGATGTGTAGAGATAGTAGCAGTAGCGAAGGAAAGCATTGGAGGATAGCGAGTATTCAATTTATTGATTATATTTTGATGGGCGCATACCTTAGGCATGGCGCCTATATTTTGTCACGCCTATTTATTGAGACGATGGATATTTATTATTATTTTGTATGCGCATGGGCGCATGATTATGTTATTTCTACTTGGACATTGTATTGGGCATGCTAGACTATTTGGGCACCGTCCATTAGCTTTATTCCCATTTTGTGTTAAAGCAAACTCAAAAGCTAAAAGCTCGCTATTTTGTAATTTGGGCTATTATTTGAGCTTGAAGATGAATAATACATAAAATACATGCTTTGTGGAGCTCTCACACAAGGCATGGGGGGAGATTGCACCCAATTGGTCTCTTGTTCATGTCATTCATGCTTTTTACCTTGTAATTTGTGCAAAAAGTAGAGTTCTATTGTTCTTGGGGACCTTCCGGCATTCACTACGCGAGCGTACATCATTCGATCTACGCACCAGTGGTATCAAAGCGAAGCAGAGATCAAGAGCTTCCAATAGCTACCCATCTTGTGCGAAGGCAGAGCTCCTGGAACGATCGGGCTCTATGGTCAATCTCATTGCGAACGGTCGATACAGGCAGATTCCTAGCAATCAAGAACCCCTGTTTCCATCATCAGACTGTGAATGATCGGTCTGCAGAGGCAGAGGACTACTCCCAACTCTCCTACATCAAGTTGTCAAGAACAGAGAGATAAGCTTTCATAACTCCTAAAGATTAAGCTTAATTCGAAAGCTTAAGTAAGCTTAAAGCTTACTTAATAGCTTAGAGTTGAAAATCTGATCATTTGTGGCCGCGGCATGTTGCATCAGGCAAACGGCGGCTAAAAAACAGCCCCTCCCCTCCTAAAAATCGATTCGACTTATTGCAGACTTAAGCTTTCTAAAGCTTAAGTCCATTAAGCTCAAAAGAAGCTTAATCACATAAGTCTTACAAGTTTGCTAAAGTCTACAAGTTTTGCAAGTTTTTCAAGTCAAGTTTTGCAAGTTACACAAAGCAACTAAGTTCTGCAAGTCTACAAACTTTGCAAGTCACATTAGTCTGGTACTCTGTAAGTCAGACAAGTCAACTGTAGTCAAAACTGACTTCTGTTCAAAACTCATAGAAGGGTTATTCCTACGCAGAAACTCCAAACTGCAAAGTTGTTCATTGGAAGGTACTCTACGCATACACAGGTTTGCTGAATCATTTTCAGCATCATACAAAGAAGGATAAAACGCAGATTTTTCGAAGATTGTGAAAGCCACACCCAAAAATACATAAGCCTTGTATTCCCAAACTTGAGCAACGCTCATCCCGCTAACTTGATTTTGAGAGTGAGAGGTCTTTTGAGTTTTGTAGGATGACAGAACCACATATGGATGATTTAATGGCTGAAGGCGACCTACCTGAACCTATGATAGAGCAAAAGCTGGACTTAATTATGATGCAATTGGATGAAGAACGACGAGCTAGGCAAGCATTACAAGTTCAATTGGCAAATTTACAAAGATCGTCTACCGACAAAGAGGAACCTCAATCTGAAGATCTTATCCGACGTACCATCGATGCAACTCTTGAAGCTCAAACTATCTGCAAGGAATCAAAGATAAGTAAAAGAAATTTCAAATTCTGTACTTTCAATGGCACTCGAGAGGGAAAAACTGTTCTTGCATTCATTAGTCAGTTTGACGACTACTTTTATGAGGAAACCTATGCAGAAAAAGATAAAATCAAGTGTGTCACTAATCATTTAGTGGACAGAGCATCTCTTTGGTGGACAATGGTACACAAGAGTATAGATTGTCCCGCTACCTGGGAGAATTTCAAGAAGAAGTTTATGCATAATTTCCTTCCTTCACAATTTCATGAGAAAGCTATAAAGCAATGGGATCTTCTTTAGCAATGGGATCGTGAGTCTATTCCTCAGTATATAGAGCATTTTTGGAATGCACTACTCCAGTTACGCATGCTAGAAGACGTACCTGAAGCGACACACAAGCGCAAGTATATGTCTGGACTCCTTGGGCATTACTACGCTGAAGTTAACATGTTCAAGCCTGCTACTCTTGAAGACGCAATTTCATTAGCTCACGACACTGAAGACAAGCTGCGAGGTAGAGACAGACATCCACAGCAATTCCAAGCCAATGGTAACTATGGATCTAAGCAATTCAACTCAAATTTTAGAAGATTTAATCAAGGTCGTTTCTCTTCATCATCTTTCCATAAGAATTGGGCAAAACCACCTGCTTTACCATCCAATGTCAATCAAAACCCCAAGCCTATTCCACAGCCAAATCCTAATGTACCTAGACTTCCTGCCATTGCAAACAACGTAACCAAAGCCAAACCTATAGTGTGTTATAAATGCCACCAACCTGGACATCTAGCAGCAAATTGCCATTCGAAGAAGCCACTTGTCCATATCAACTACCTTGGAGCAATGGAAGATGAAGAACATGAAGATATGCATGATTTCACTAAAGATGAGGACGACATCACTACTCCTTTGGATGTATGCCAACTCCACATTCTTCATTGACTATGAAATGTTTAGTGCATGGAAAGGAAAAGATTATTTTACATGATGACGGTAGTACTCATGATTTTATTTCAACAAAGCTAGTAAAAGAATTGAAATTACAGACTGTACCTACGCATTATCGCATCAAAGCAGCACTCTTAGGCACAAGGTATAATGGTACACAGGAAGTGCATGACTTAGAGATTCAAATTGGTCAATACACTGAAAGAGGAAATTTCCTAGTTGTTCCATTATAGTCAAGTGACATTATTTTAGGTATGCCTTGGCGTCATCAGCATAATCCAAATATGGATTATTTCACGCATTCAATTAATATTAAATTTCAAGGAAAACATATTACATTGTACGGTATGCATGCATCTAATGCTTTTCCACTGCTTTTGCATACTCAAGCTAAATGTGCATTACACAAAAGTAGTAAATCTTATCTCATTTGGGTGAATGAACTGCAAGTAAAAGAAAATCATATGCATCCTAAGCATAAAGAATTTCTTGCACATTTTAAAGACTGTTTTGCCGAAGACCTACCACCTGGTTTACCTCCTTCACGTCCAGAAGACCATAAAATAGACTTGATTCCTGGCACACAACCACCTTGCAAAGCACCATATAGGCATAACCAGATAGAGCAAAAAGAAATTCAAAGTCAAGTTGAGGAATTACTAAATAGAGGATTGATTAGACCTAGTAGTTCTCCATTTGGTGCACCTGTTCTGTTAGTAAAGAAAAAGAATAATACCTATCGTATGTGCATTGACTATCGTGCTTTAAATAAGATCACAATAAAGAATAGGTATCCAATTCCTAGAGTTGATGACCTTATGGATAAACTGCAAGGATATACTATATTTAGTAAAATAGACCTTAAGTCTGGTTATCATCAGGTGAGACTAGATAAGTCAGACATATTCAAGACTGCATTTAGGACACAGTTTGGTCATTATGAATTTTTAGTGATGCCATTTGGATTGACTAATGCACCTGCTACATTTAGTAGAATGATGAACCGTATATTTTTGAAATATCAGTATTGTGTAATTGTCTTCTTTGATGCTATTTTGGTGTTTAGTCGAAATGAGAAAGAACATTTTGAGCATTTGTCATTGGTTTTCCAATTATTAAAAGATAATCAACTGTATGCAAATCCTGAAAAGAGTGAATTCTTTAAAACGGAAATTGAGTATTTAGGCCATATTGTATCATCTGATGGAATTAAAGTTGACCCTAAGAAAATAGATGCAATATTGAATTGGCCTGTACCTAAAAATGTGCATGAGTTACGATCATTCCTTGATCTTGCTAGTTTCTATGGGAAGTTTGTACGTAATTTTTCATTACTTGCTTTACCACTGACTAAACTTCTGAAGAAAGGTATTGTTTATCATTGGACCGATAATCAATAGAAATCCTTTGACTTATTGAAACATGCATTAACCCATGCCCCTGTCTTACAGTTGCCTGATTTTAATAGACCATTCTTTCTAATAGTGACTGATGCTAGTGGATCAGGAATAGGAGCCATACTTATGCATGATAATCATCCTATAGCGTATTCTAGTTGTAAGCTAAAACCCTCTGAATTGAAATATTCCACATATGATAAAGAATTATTAGCTGTTGTACAAGCATTAAGACAGTGGAAACACTACTTAATGGGTTCAGAATTTATGATTAAGACCGATCAACAAAGTATTAGACATTTACTTAGCCAACCTCAAATATCTGACCGACATATCAAATGGGCATCCTTTATTCAGAGTTTTCTTCCTATCATTCAATATCAACCCGGAAAAGAAAATGTAGTGGTTGATGCATTAAGTAGAAAACCTGCCATTCATAATATTTATGTTATATCTTTTGATTCTTTGATTGCTATGAAAGATACTTATCATCGGGATATTACTTTTCATGATGATTGGAATAAATTAGTTCAAAATAACTTGATTCCTATTGATTCATTATCATATAATGATGGATTTATGTTTTATGAAAAGAGATTGTGTATTACAGTTCCATTCCGATCTTTTGTTTTGAATGAGATTCATTGTCTCCCATATCAAGGTCATAGAGGTATCATATCTACTTTACGTACATTAACTGAAGATTTTTATTGGCCGCATATAGACACTGATGTATCTAAATTTATTTCTGAATGTTTGATTTGTCAAAGAGTTAAGAGACATCATGGTAAACAGTATGGATTACTTATGCCTTTATCTATTCCATCTAGACCATGGGAACAAATTTCTATGGATTTTATTACTGGTTTACCTAATACTAAATCTAATCATGATATGATTTGGACAGTAGTAGATAGGTTTAGTAAACAAGCATATTTCATTCCATGTAAGAAAACTTTAACAGCATCACAAGCAGCATAATTGTTTTTTAAAACTGTTTTCACTAACCATGGATTGCCAAAATTTATTATTTCAGATCGTGATTCTAGATTTTGTAACAACTTTTGGATTACTCTGTTTGCTAACCTAGGCACAAAAATTGATTTCTCATCTGCATTTCATCCTGAAACTAATGGACAAACAAAAGCCACTAATAGTACTATACTAGATCTTTTACGTGCTTATACTATTTCTAAACCACAGACATGGGACACATATTTGCATTTATTACAGTTTGCATATAACAATACACCACACACATCTACAAAGAAAGCACCGTTTGAAGTGATTTATGGTTATAGATTATCTACACCTGTTGCATCTTTGTCAAATAGAATTCAGAGTGCTGATGATATTGCTAGTATGCATAATACTATTTTTGATGAGGTTAAAGACATGATTGCCAAATCCCAGCAATCATATACCAAACAAGCCAATAAGAAAAGACAAGCAATGAATTTCAAAGTTGATGACTATGTTTGGTTGAGAATAGAAAAATGTAGACTACAAAGTGTAGATAGACACCCAGTTGTGAAATTAGCCCCTAGATTCTATAGACCATTTAGGATCATTTACAAAATTAATGATAATGCATTCAAGTTAGAATTACCACCTCACTAGAAAATTCACAACACATTTCACATTAGTTTATTAAGACCATTTAGAGGCCAATTACCTATACACCCTGTTTATGAAAACCCACCTTTATTAGAGGAAGAGACTGAAATACTTGAACCTGAAGCTATCATAGATATTGATTTTATGACCACTAGAACTGGCCGAAGATATTCTAGATATCTAGTTAAATTTAAGAACCATCCTGTAGAGGAAGCACAATGGATGCACGCTAGAGACTTAAATGCTTTCCCCACTCTGTTAGCTCCACATTGAGCTAATAGCAATTGAGGTCAATTGCTATCCCACCCCGGGGATATGATGCCAAGAGGCATATTACACGGTGGATTCCGTGCCATGGTGGATTCCATGAGGTTTTACGATGGATTCCGTAAACTATGATGACCAGGGCTCATACACAAAGTGGATTCTTTGTGCGAGAAGTTGATGGGGACGCCTATCCTTTTCGGGCGTTTTATTAATTTAGTGTGTACATGGGTGATTCCATAGCGAGTGATTCCACAAAATGCATATTAAATTAATAAACGTTTATGAGTTTAGAGTGCGCACTCGTAATAAATTAAGGTTAGGATTTATTTCTAACCATTTGATTTATTTATGTAGTTGAAGACTGCTAGGTATTCACTTTTGTCAGTTTAATTGTATTATTTTACTAACGATTGTGAATGCTTCAGTTGATGTGTAGAGATAGCAGCAGTGGCGGAGGAAAGCATTGGAGGATAGCGAGTATTCGATTTATTGATTATATTTTGATAGGCTCATACCTTAGGCATGGCGCCTATATTTTGTCACGCCTATTTATTGAGGCGATGGATATTTATTATTATTTTGTATGTGCATGGGCGCACGATTATGTTATTTCTACTTGGACATTGTATTGGGCATGCCAGACTATTTGGGCACCGTCCATTAGCTTTATTCCTATTTTATGTTAAAGCAAACTCAAAAGCTAAAAGCTTGCTATTTTGTAATTTGGGCTATTATTTGAGCTTGAAGATGAACAATACATAAAATACATGCTTTGTGGAGCGCTCACACAAGGCATGGGGGGAGATTGCACCCAATTGGTCTCTTGTTCATGTCATTCATACTTTTTACCTTGTAATTTGTGCAAAAAGTAGAGTTCTATTGTTCTTGGGGACCTTCCGGCATTCATTACGCGAGCGTACAACATCCGATCTGCGCACCAGCTCCAGATCTTCATCTTCATTCGATTCGTCTATATATCCATAGACTGCACCTGTGTAGCTTCGTTTTCGTGGAGACTCAATGTTTTCTGGACTTAGATCACGAAAGTTTGCTTGGATGTGTCCTAGCTCATTACAATGGAAGTATTGACGGTAGGGACATCTCCTACATATGTGCCCTATCTCTCCGCACGTATGGCATCTCTTATCCTGATCTCCATAGTCATCTTTGCTACAATTGTCCGATTTAAGTTCTTGGATGATTGGATTTTCTCGAAGTAATGAGTCTTGCAAGTCCGTTGGATGCATTGCTTCAAGATGGTGGTTTAGAGGAGTGTTCAGGCCATGGCAAAACTTGGATACTTACTATGCAATATCCATAGTTGGCGCATATTTTAGTAGGATTACAAACTTTGAGTAGTAAGCTTCCAAGGTTAATTTTAGCTACTTGAGCTTGAAGAATTAATTCATCTTCAAGGTCTAGTAGGTTGGCAGAAGGTATCGTCCATGTACAGCATCTTTCAACTGAGTCCACGTAACAACAGCGTCAAAAATACCTTGATCTTTGCACCACTGCTTCCACCATAACCGATCCTGGCCAACTAACTTCAATTTTCTAACCATTGCTTGATTCATGGAGGCAGTTCCCGAAGCAGAGAAATACTCATCCATCGTCTCAATCCATATCTCTGCTTCTGCTGCGACGTCTATCCCTTCTCCATCAAACTTGGGTGCCTTAATTTTCTTGAGAAGAAATTTCTTCTCTTGCATGTTAGCATTCGTGGGTGCAGAAGGTGCCTGATAATCAAGCCATACCACTCAGATTATTTCTGTTTAGGATATGTCTATGAACGGAACATTAATCAATCATGTATCATCATGAAGTTTCGCTCTGATACCAACTATAATGTGCCCACTTCTCAAATCGCGGGACACGTCTTAGCAGTCCATCAAGAGAAATATCTAGAAGACGCCACCCGAGACTCCCAAGGAACGACACGGGGTTTGCCAACTAAAGTCTCTTGAGCCTGCCTCGCAACAGAACTTATCCGGCCGTTCCCACTAGGATCGACCTGAAGTCCGGGTTCCTTGTAGTCGGGTCTTTCTAATAGCCTTCTAGCATTGGTCTGCCAACTGCTCCACTTTGCGCAGATACAACTGGACCAAAGCAGACTCATACTATACTTGGTTCAAAGACAATGGAAAATGAGAGGGATGCATCGCTCGACCTCTCTGCCCATAAGGCATAGTCCCATTCTGGTCCCCTAAAGTGGAATGAATCAGGTTTTTAACTTACAAGTTCTAATGTCCTTGTCTATCTAACATTTGCATCAAATAAATTCCATTGAGGAAAGCTCTCGGCTAATCGAGACCACCCTGCCGTAGGATGGACCCGATGGTCACATCCACTACGCTACCCTCGGGGGTTGTTTTAGTTATCTAATTACCTACCACATTATGTTTGACACATAAAAGCATCTTCCTTAGTTAACCCATTAATCACTGGTTCCTTTACGTAATTTAGGGCACAGATACAAAGACTTTCTTAATTTATCTTCAGATTAATGTTTGTCTCCTGCCCATACAGGAGAATTAAGTGTCCCTTTCTGCCTCCGTAGAAAAATCCTTCCATCTCTCAGCAATAAAACCCGAAGGTTTATCCTACCAAGATTCTGCCTTGTAACTAGTATCAAGGCCTTGAGATCCCATCTCGAGTCACGTAGAACACTTGTGTAGGGTCCGGAGGCATTGGGATTTACAGCCAGAGCCCCCCTTAGCATGCAAGCGTCCTCCTATGCCAAGTAATTTCCACGAAGAGACCTCTCGCGATAGGTTTGGTCCACATTCTTGGTGTGGATTTATAACCCCCTTGGTTAGGGTTTGGTAGTTCGCGGGGGGTAGCTAGCGCCATCCTTCCTTAATTATCCCTTTAGGAAATCATCCACAGCTGAAGCAACTCGCCTAATAACATTTACTAGAAAAAACATCCCTTTTGTGTCAAGAATCGCGTGGTGGGGGGAATTGCTCAAGATGATGTGCCAAACACACACAGAATGCACAAGGAGAAGCTCACTCAAGAGACAAGAAGAGAGATGGAGGCCAAAACGTTTTCTTGCTGGTTTCTTCTTCTTCTTTCACACACTTTACAATGTATGCAAAGTATAGATAAGATACAACATAAAAGAAAGTGGCCTACTAACTCAAACAATGCATAACCGACTACACTAGTCGACTAGCGCTATAACTATGCCAGTTGTAAATAGGTGTAACAACTTGAATATACTAAGTAATAAGTCAGTGGCCATGTGAGAGTCATAATGACCCCACTGACGTGCTAAGTGTAGACATGTGGACCCATCTAACTAGGCGGTCCAACATCAATGTCCGCATGTGTTAAGCTTGTCATCTCAACACTCCCCCTCAAGCTCAACTGCATCTCTGCAACTCCAAGTAAGCTTCGAAACTTTTGAAGCTTCTCTGTACCCAATGCCTTCGTGAAGATGTCAGCTATCTGATCCTGTGTGCTGACATACACCAAGTCAATCTCACCTGCTAGTACCTTCTCTCTCACAAAGTGGTAGTGTACCTCAATATGTTTTGTCCTGGTATGGAACACAGGGTTTCTATCCAACTGTATACTGCTCATGTTGTCACAATAAATGACAACTGGACCTTCCACCTGTACATCCAAATCACCCATTAACTTTTGTAGCCATACTACCTCACATGTTGCAACAGCAGCACCTCTATACTCAGCGTCTGTACTCGACAAAGCAACTGTAGATTGCTTTTTGCTACTCCAAGAGAAAACATGTATTTGCTGGTAGATCTTCTATCAGACATACTACCAGCCCAATCTGCATCTGTGTATCCAAACACCTGTACATCTGTACCTGCCTCATAGAAAAGTCCATAATGTAATGTGGACTTCACATATCTCAATATGCGTCTGACTGCATCCAAATGTGGCTTTCTAGGTACTTGCATAAACTAACTCACAAGACCAACAACGTAGCTCAAGTCTGGCCTTGTAATGGTCATGTAGATCAAACTCCCCACTATCCTCCTGAACATAGTAGGGTCTTCTATCTCATCCCCAACATCAGCACTCAACTTTACATTGTGCTCCAACGGGACTGAAAGTGGTTTGCATGCTATCATACCATACTTGGACAACATATCCAAGCCATATTGTCTTTGGGAGAGCCATATACCATCATCACATCTGATCACCTCAATGCCAAGGAAGTATCTTAGCTCACCTAAATCCTTCATCTCAAACTTCTTCTTCAAAAAATCCTTGACTTCAGCAATCCCACTATCACTATCACCTGTAATAATCAAGTCATCCATATAGATGACTATGATGACCAAACCTGCATCTCCCTTTCTCACATAAAGTGAGTGATCAGCATCAGAAATATAGAAGCCAATATTAACAAGATACTCTCTAATCTTGTCAGACCATGCTCTAGGTGCTTGCTTGAGCCCATCGAGCGCCTTCTTCAACCTGCACACATACGTGGGATGCTTTAAATCTTCATAACCTACTGGCTGATTCATATACACTTCTTCCTACAAATCACCATGCAAGAAGGCATTCTTCACATCCATTTGCTGCAACCTCTAACCTTTGGTTGCTGCCAAAGCAATCACACATCTGACAGTTGCCATCCTAGCAACTGGATTGAAGGTTTCATCATAATCTATGCCATATGTCTAGGCATAGCCTTTTGCAACCAGCCTAGCTTTGTACCTACTAATAGAACTATCTGCATTGTGCTTAATCTTATAAACCTACTTACATCCAATAGCTTTCTTGCCTTTTGGCAATGATACTAGATCCCAAGTCTTATTGGCCTCTAATGCAGCCATCTTCTCATCCATTGCTGCATCCCAATGAGTATGACCAACAGCATCTTGAAAACAAGTGGGCTCAACATCCTCAACTAGTTTCACCATATAAGCATAATGGTGAGCTGCATAACCTTCAAAAGCAAATCTTTTAACAGGGTATCTCACCCTGCTAGACCTGCGTACCACTGGATCACTCAATTGAGTCTTTGCATTGACGCGTACTCTCTGCACACCTGAAGTCCTCACTGAAGGAATGCCAAGCTCATCATCCAAGCTCTTTGAGCCACTGGAGTCTCCATCAAGAACTGCATCAATGCCATCTGACACTTTATTCTTTCCTTTGTCTTTACCTGTAGTGCTACTAGATGCACCTGAAGATGTAGAGCTACTCCTTAGTCTCCCAAACCAAGGACTACCAGATAATGTCTCTGATTCACTAAGAGTCCGTGATTCTTGCTTTTCAGCCTGCACATGAGTGTCATGATCATCATCATCATCATCCAATGCATCACCACTAGATGCATACCAACTGCTCATTTCATCAAAGATGACATCCGTGCTCACTCTGAACTTACATGTGACAGGGTTATAACAGCGATACCCTTTTTGCTCTAAAGAATATCCAATAAAGACACACTTTTCAGCCTTTGGATCCAGTTTCTTCCGCAAGTCATTTGGCACATGAACATACGCAATGCAGCCAAACACTTTCAAGTGCGATACATCAGGCTTCTTGCCAATAAAGCATTCGTCAGGAGTCATACCATGAACTGCAGTTGTGGGAGTTCTGCTCATAATATAAATAGCAGTATGAACAGCCTCAGACCAAAAATGCTTAGGCATATTCTTTTCAGCCATCAAGGCACATGCAACTTCTGCAATATGCCTATTTTTCCTTTCTGCAACTCCATTTTGCTGTGGGGTATACCTGCATGTGAACTGTCTCTTTATCCCATGAGACCTCAGAAAATCATTGAACTCATTCGAGAGGTACTCTCCCCCTCCATCTGACCTCAAGCACTTTACTTTCAAGCATGTTTCTCTTTCAATTGCAGCCTTGAAAGTTCTAAAGTGCTCAAACACTTCACTCTTTTCCTTCATAAAATATACCCACAATTTTCTAGAACAATCATCAATGAATGTGACAAAGTATGAACTGCCTCCAAGAGATACATTTTGTGCAGGCCCCCAAATGTCTATATGCACAACATCAAGGATATTTCTGCTTACATCTCTGTCTTGTGAAAAGGGTTGTCTTGCCTGCTTACCAAACTAACATGCTTCGCATACCTTATGAGATTCTACAACTCTAAATGTAGGCAAACCTGTAACCAACCCTTTGGACTGCATTAATTTCAGCCTTTGTACATTTGTATGTCCTATGCGTTTGTGCCAAATTTCAATATCTGTAACAACACCTTTTCCTTTAGCATACATAGTAGCATTCATAGTAGGAATTCCAGTATCCGGAGTAAACATACGCCCAACTCTACTTCCCTTTGCAACTAACCTGCACTTGTCATTGAAGACTTCTACAAAGCAGCCCTTTGCATTAAATCTGGCTTGCAGCCCTTGCTCTACCATCTGACCTACTGACACCAAGTTCTTTGTAATAGATGGCACATGTAATACATCTGAAAGACTCTTTGTCTTACCATCATGCAAGGACAAGGGAACTTTTCTAATATGTGAAATTGGGTGGCATGAATCATCACCCATCTGCACATAACCTGCATTTTGCAAATTCTACATCTCTCCAAACCATTCTACATGGCTGGTCATATGATTGGATGCACCTAAATCAACATACCAAACATCATCATGTGTTTCCTTTCCTGTAACAGCATTCAACATATGTTGCATAACAAACAGACGTTCATTTTTGTCTTCATTCTGTCATGAAGACGATGCATAGTTTCCTTGCTGCAACTTACCACTGCGGATATCATCTTTCTTAGCATAACATTGGGCTGCAATATGACCTATTTTGCCACAGTAGTGACACACAATACCAAAGTTGTTAGAACCTCTGTTCTGCCATCCACCTCTTCCTCTAAAGCTCCCCCTTCCTCTAAAGTTACCAGACCTCCTGAAACCTGCATATCTCCAAATTACTGATTCAATCTGTTTTGTTGGTTGTCACTACCACGTCCTGTACCACGACCTCTTGAGGAGAACCTGCCATGTCCCCTTCCTGAACTGGAGTAGAAAGCATAGACCTGTTCACCACTTCTTTCAGATGTCTCACTCTGCATGTTGATCTCTTCAATGATCATAAGGGAGACCAACTCATCGAAATCTGGAAATGGCTTTCTAACATATACGGAAGTTGCAAAAGACTTCCAAGCCTTTTCATTGTTAAGTCCACCCAAGGTAGACGATACCAAATCATCATCATTGGGCATTGCATCAATCGCTGCCAATGCATCTGCAATGCTCCTTACCTTCAGTGCATACTCATTGATAGACATCTTCCCTTTCTTCAATGTATTCAACTCTTGCTTGAGTTGAATCTTTCGTGCCTTTATATTTACAGAAAATATACTTTCAAGTATGGTCCAAGCTACATATGAATTCTCTGTATTTCTAATATGTCCCAGCATATTATTGTCAATTACTGCAGACAACCAATACATAACCTTTTTATCTTTTGCATTACATTCCTTCCGTGCCTTTGTCTCTTCTACAGTTGGAGGATCACTCACCTCCAACTTCTTTTCTTCACCTGAAACAAACTCGTAGAGGCATTTTCCAATAAGAAAGTTCGTGACACGGAACTTTCGTGAAGGGTAGTTGTTTGAGAGCCGAATTTTGGTTCCGATAAGTGCTTAAAAATAGCTAAAAATTATGAATATCAAGGAAAAAATATTCAACGTCGAAGGCGGCGGCTCGATCTGGGACGATTTTAAGCGCCAAAGTGCTTTAAAGGCGCCCGAGCGACACTTGTTAATTTTTCATAATTTTTCAAAGTGTCGTGTGGGTTGACAAGAGTTACTGGCCGATGTGGGATGTTAAGCCGGACGCCTAGGATTTTTCAGAGCTCGAATCGGAGTCCGGACGGGGAAATGGCCAAGAAACCGGTCAAGATTTGAAGAGGTGGACCAAACTTTGGCCAAATTGAGTGGTGAACTTTGGGGGCTCAAATTTTATCCCACTTGACATTTTGAAGATGAAAAAATGTGAAAAAACGTGGAGGAGGCGTGGAGGAAGATGGCGCTCGAAATTTGCGCTTCTTGGATGGAGAGGCATTATGTAGCCTGCAAACAACCATGGCAATTGATCATGGGGCTTTAATCTTCCCTGGATGCTGAGTCTATCGCCGTGCTTCACTCCTCCGATGGTGGTCTCTATGAAGAATTCTGATTTCAGTCTTTCTCTCTCCTCCCTCTCTCTCCTCTAAGGGCAGATTCATGTGGTGAAAAAGAAGAAGAAGAATGGATGACGGATGCTTGTCCGATGAAGACCGGATTGCTCCGTGGTTCAAGAGGAAGGAAGATTGCTGATTGTGGACTGTCATGAGCATTAATGGTGGCTGGAAATCAATCCCGAGACATGGCAAATAAAAACCTGCAACTCGCAAAGAATGGTAATCTCATTTTTACAAAGGAAATTGATGTTTTATGCAATTTGCTTCATGAATACTTGTTCCCATGGGATGATTAAGCATTATAATATTGTTTGCAATGTCTTCCAACTGTTTGAAATCAGAAAATCAGAAAATCATAAGTGTTGTGAATGAAATTAATAGTGTAAAACCCATAAAATACACGAAATATGGAAAAATTGGGTGTTTTTGAGATATAAATGGAAAATATAATAAGACACACCAACTCAATTTGTGTTTTTGCTACAAATGAACTTAAGGGCCATAGCCCACAACTCATTTTGAATTTTCAGTCATTTAATATTACGGTAAAATACAAGAAAAATAGGAAAAATTGGTAAAAATAGGGAAAAAATAGATTTTGAGTGCCGAAAATTAAGGAAAAATAAGATTCATGGTTGTGGATGTATGGGGGGTCTGAAGTATGAGGTTTAGCCTCAGTTCAGCCCTACCCTTATGTTCTAGTGAGTTTTTATGGCTTTTTATACAATAAAAATGTGGAAATGAACCCTAAACCTATGCACCATGCACAACCTAAACGGGTAAGGGGGTAGAGTGTATGAAAGGTGTTTAAATGTTGAATGAAATGATGAAAATCTTGCTGGTTTTGTGCATATCACTTATGTGGGTCGATAATTAAAAAATTAAGAACCTAGTAGCACGAGGGTTTCTCGATGCTAGGTTCATGCAACGCTGCATACGAGCGATAGTCAAATTCATTGAAAGAATGCTTTTGCACTAAGCACAAATGCTGATTTTTCTTTGTTTGAGCACGTGGATATTCACAATTTGCATGAAGCATGAAGTTTAGAAGGGTATCATACAATACCTCCTGGATGCATGGCAATTACTTTCTAGAGAAACATGACCAACGTTGAGTGAGTAAGGTTGCCCAAGCTGCAGGCTAGGCATTGGGTCTAGGGGAAAGAAAGCGAGGTAAGGTACATTCCTAGATATGATCAATTGGTACCTTGAGTGGAAATATGTACGATGTTGTGTTATATATGTTTAGCGATGCATCAAGGGGCTAATCCCCAAGGTGTAGGAGAGTCGCAGTGAGGTAGCGTAGTCAGCCGTGGGAGGACCTCCTATGTTTGTACTTCGTGCTATTTGGCAATGTGATAGGGACTCCCTCTAAGAAGTGTTAATTGGGTTAGAGTTGGACTACGATACGTGATACAAACGCAAGATGTTTAGGAAGATGATGTATGTGTCATCCACGCTCCTGGCCGTGAGGCCATGGGGTTTTTAAGCGCATGATAGAGGTTTGGCTAGTGCATAAGCCAGTGCCGGCCCGTTTTAGGTCCCATCAGTGGTGCATTTGCCGGGAGCCGCTTAGAAGTGGCGGTCCTCGAATCCTGGTTGTCTAGGGACGAGTTAACAATTTATGCCAAAGGATACTAAGATTGACCCGTTATTCATCGATAAGCATCGTCTAGCCAAAATCCAAAACAAAGAGAGAGACGAAAGAGCTAGGCGATGTGCTTAAATTCTTAGGAGGTGTTCCCCTATGCATAGTGGTGCTGAACCCTTACGAGGGAGTGGATCTAGTGGTCTTGGTGCCACAAGTAGTAAGTTAGGAGAAGGTGGAAGCTCTAGTGCTCCCCTTTCTTCCATAAGGCAGTCTACATCAAGTGCAGGAGGTGTAACCTCACCATCCCCTATTCCTAGTGCAAATCCAATTTCCGTCATGGCGCAGCCCATTGCAATTCCTCCAGGAACGACGGATTTGCCGGCCCTAGGTTACCCGCTACCCATTTTTAATGGGCTAGTTGAGGAAGATGCGAAACTCCACATCAGGGAGTTTCAAAAGCTGATGTTTAACTATCGCATCCAAGAATAAGGACATTTAATGATGTTCTTCAACATGACTCTCAAAGGAATAGCTGCCATATGGTATCATGGCTTAGAAGCCGGAACCATATTGAATATTGATTCATTTTACAGAGCTTTTCGAAGGGAGTTTTCCCCTAAAAGGGGTGGGAAATATTGGTTGCATGTACTCAACGTGACCCGCCAAGAACCACACGAGAATATTCGTGCTTATGCAAAGAAACTAAAAGAGGTTTTCCGTAAGTTGGACACCTCTATTCCTATCCCCGCAGCGGTCCAATTGCAATATTTTCTACATGGTTTGGACTTTAATATCCAGTTGCAGTTGAGTAGCGTCCCTTTGGGGGATATAGATACTGCCATTACATGAGCACAAGAAGTGGAATCCCGACTACAAGCAGCCTATGCCTCTCGAGGCAATTTGAATATGGGTCTAGCATTGGGAAATAATATGGCGACGGCCAATGGCAGTAGTAGCCAAGGGATAGCGATGGCTAATCCTAATGGGAAAGGAAACATGATGCAGAATGTGCCTTTATTACCAGCTTCCCCTAGCATGACGATGCCTACGGGTAGTCAAATGGATCCAAATGGTGGAGGCTAGGCAATTAATCCTAATACCATGCCTGTGGTTCAACAACCAGTGCCTAATCGAATTGTTAGGCCGATGGAACGATAGGGTAATGATCAAGGCTACGAATCAAGTGCTTCCAATGTTCTTGGCGAGGTTAAGGACATGATGAAGCATTATACCGACATGATTACGGAGTAGTATCGACAAATAGTCGTTGATGTCAACTTTCTTAAAAAACAACAAATTTGATAGGAAGTAGATACCCAGATGAGGGTGTACCTTCGAGGTTTAGCTGCAAATGGTGTGGTGGGCAATATTATCCACGAAATTGCCCAAATATCAAGTGCGACATCTATGGAAAATCCGGCCATTTAGCAACCACTTGTTGGAGTAAGATTAGTTCCCTCCAGCGAGGTAGTCGGCAACCAAGGCCTGTTAATCATCGCACGCAAGGAAATGATTTCCAGCAAGAAGACGGGCCTAAACAAATACTCCAACGACCAAAGACTACAGTGGAGGAGCTGCCTAGTGGTAGTGATGTTAGTTTTGATTAAGGTTGTGCGTGTTAATGACGCTGAAATCTCTAATCTCCGAGTTGTCCTTACAAGAGGTCAAAAGGGTAGAGAGGCCAACAAGGATAAGCCTGTCGACGGAAACCCTAAACAAGGTGACAAAGGAACGCAAGTTCTGGATCCTGCCGTGGAAGGGGGACCTCTGAAGCCCGTGGAGAGTAAAGCCAATGTTAAGAAGGATAAGGAACCACCGAGGAAGAAGGTGAAAGTTAAAAAAGAGGCAATCAAGCCGGTTCAGCAACCTAAAGAGCGGATGGTTTGGCGTGAAAAGTGAACTCTACCGAACTATCATGAATTTGATTTGGCGAGCTCTCTTTGTGAAGTCAAGCCGGATGTGAACCTTTTACAGCTTATTAAGCTTTCCCCAGGAGTACGCAAGGAATTTAGAAAGATCCTGTGTACCGGGTATATCGTAGAACCTTTGGGTATTGCGCGAGTTGGTGATGACTGGTTCGAGCATGCTGAGAAGCATTGTCCAAGGGTTGCAGCCTATGTCAATGGGATATTAGTAGATTATGCCATTGTCGACACGGGATCATCTGTTAACATTATGAGCTCTGAACTGATGGAAAGGTTGGATCTTGTGATCCAGAAAGATACCTCCACAATTCTCAGAATGGCGGATGATAGTTTGAGACAGCCGAAAGGTTGCATTACTAAGGTCCATGTCACTGTTGCAAATGTAGAATGCATGTTGGACTTTAGGGTGATTCGTTTTGCAGGGCGTCCAAGTTACCAAGTATTACTTGGACGACCTTGGATCTTCCAAGCGGACTGCTAAGTGGATATACCTGCCAGTTGGCTGATATTCGGCAGAGGTGCTCAGCGCATGGTGATCGATGCCTATCCTGAGTCCTTACAGAGTGAGAGAGTTCCTCTATCTTCTACAGAATTGGAGACATTAGAGGATTTATCCGCCAGTGAGACATCATCGAGTGATGAGTCCAAAGAGGGATCCACCACGGAAGACATCTATCAGATCACTTTGAACGAGCAGATAGAGGCTCAAGATCATATAAGAGACGCGGATGTAATTCAGTTAGACCTTGGCACGCCAAATGATTCGCGGCCAATTAAATTAGGTTCTATGCTCAACTCAGCAAAAAGGGAGGACTATGTGTCCTTGATTCAAGAATTCTGCGACATCTTTACTTGGAGTTATGATGAGCTGAGAGGCATTCCTCCCAGCCTGGCTGTTCATACAATTCCGTTGAAGGAAGGAAGCCGCCCTGTACGACAGAAAGTAAGGCGTATGCCTTTCAAACTGAGGGACGGGCTGTTTGAGGAGTTACAGAAGCTGAGAAAAGTTGGTTTAATCTTCCCTGTTCAACACACAGAATGGTGTTCACCAGTTGTTATCAGGAAGAAGAAAAATAATCAAATCTGATTATGTGTAGATTTTAGAGAGCTGAATAAGCAGACGGTTAAGGATTACTACCTGTTGCCATTCATTGACCAGATTTTGGATCAATTAGCGGGTAGGGAGATATATCCGTTTATGGATTGCTTTGCAAGATATAACCAGATGGCAATTGCAGAAGAGGACAAGTTGAAAACAACTTTCATTACTGTCTTTGGTACTTTGCGTACCAGATGGCCTTTGGTTTATGCAATGCGCCTGGTTCGTGGCAACGAACAGCAGATAAGACATTCGGTGACATATCCCCTAAAGAGTTGAAGGTGTTTATTGATGACTTAGGGGCCGCCTGTTAGATATGATCAATGCCCCACCCTCATTAGGTGCTACCAATGATCCATGGTGCTCAAAGTTGTAAGGCCCCCATTATGAGGAGAATCCTGACTTGTATATCAGATGAGGTCTATGTGACCGAATGGCAAAAAGGTGACTGTTGTGGGTCTAATCTTTGGGTTAGACGGAGTGGTTAAGCTGGTAGCAACTCGAGGCGCATTGCATCGAGTTGCGGTGTAAGGGAGTTAAAAGGGGCCCCTATTGTGGGGTCCGGGGGCCGCGAAAGTGGCCCCTGGCTAGGGGGTCCAAGGGGGGCCAGCGGCCCCCCTAGCGGGGGTCCGAGGGCAGCGCCCCCGACCCGATGGTAAAGGGAATATTCCGTGGCCGACTAGTGGAAGCTCATATGGTAGGTCGGCGGTGGTCAGCAGGCCGACCTAACAACCTTCGCGAGCTATAAAAGCTAAACCCCTTCGCAGCCATCTTTCACTCATCTTTCACCCAGTCAGATTTGTTGTTCCAACTAGCCTTAAGCTCTTCACCTATCTTCTGTCTAGATCGCCATCTAAGCTTCACATAGTGGAAGCACACAGGTGGACAGAGCCATCTTTGTATCAGTTGTTTGAAGTTAAAGAAGTTACTGATTCTCCTCTTATCTGTTGTGTACTCTCTATCTCTTTCTCAGATTCTGTTCGCTGCGCCGTGTAATATTTTACACTGCCACCATGAGAGAAAGGAAGTTGATCATTTTAAGAAAGTGTTTTGAGAGGTGCAGACAATTTTGCATCGCTCTAAACCCACGGAAGTGTGTTTTCGGTGTACCTTATGGGCTATTGCTGGGCCATGTGGTCAGTTCATTAGGAATTGCGACAGATCTCGAGAAGGTTAAAGTCATAGTTGCCATGGGTCCACCACGCACTCCGAAAGAATTTCATAGCTTTCGGTCTTCGGTTGGTTATTACCGTAGATTCATAAACGCCTTGGCAGAAAGAACGTTGCCACTTACAAATCTATTGTCCTTCAGCTGTTTGTTTATATGGGGTCACCCCTGTAAGGTAGCTTTCGAGGATGTGAAGCAGGAACTAGTAAAAGCTCCCGTTTTAAAAGCACCTAAAAGAGGTGAGGTGTTCTATATATTTTCAGTAGCCACCATGCATAGTATCAACCTACTACTGTTTAGCCCAAATTTGGGGGGAAAAGTGGTATCATTCGATAGCCTTTGCTAGTCGGAAATTGGGCATTTCAGAGATCAATTATACCTACATGGAGAAGTTGTGTCTTGCGATGGTCTTTGGGACCAAGAAATTCAGGCACTATATCCTCTATGAGAAAGTTTTGCTTTATACGAAGGTGGAGGGGCTTAGATTATTGATGAATAAGCTGCACCCGCCTAATCGTCTAGCAAAGTGGTTAATCACTTTGCAGGAGTTTGATTATAAAATCAGGAGTAAGCCACCAAGGTTGCAGGGCATCGTGGAATGTCTTGTGGACTTTGGGGAGCCGAAAGAATCTGTGGCTGAAGGTAGTGACATGGAGTCATTATTTAAGATAGATACAGTGTTTATTCCCTCCTGGTACGTTGCAATAACGCATTATTTATCGATAGGAGAGGCTGGATCCGAACTTTCTAAAGCTGAGAGAAGGAAAATTAAGCAGCAAGCATTAAAGTTTGCCTTGATCGCATGTACATTATATTGGCAAGGGATTGATGACATCTATCGCCGATGTGTGATGCCTGACGAGGTACCATTCATTTTGGAAGAGTGTCATGATTCTGCTTGCGAAGGCCATTTTGCTGGATGGCTTACAGGACAAAAGGCTTTAAGAGCAGGTTACTGGTGGCCTGCCATTTTCCAAGATGCGTTTGTGTATGTTAAGAGATGCGATATTTGTCAATGACATGATAGTCGAGAGAATAGGAAAAGACCACTCACCCCTATTATGGCGATACTTCCATTTGAGAAGTGGGGAATAGACTTTGTGGGTCCTATTACTCCGTCGTCGACTATGCAAAAGAGGTATATTATTGTAGCAATTGACTACTTCACAAAGTGGTCAGAAGCACGTGCAACAAGGAAAGATGATGCTAAAGAAATTGCTATTTTTCTTTTAGAGCAAATAATATGCCATTTTGGTCCCCCAAAAGAATTGGTGTTGGACCGTGGAACCCATTTCCTGAATAAGGTGATCAAAATCTTGACTGAGGCTTGGCAAATCAAGCACAATAAAACGACTCCTTATAATCCACAGGCAAATGGACAGGTTGAAAGTACTAACAAGCAGCTTGTGGGTATCCTATCGAAAGTCGTATCTGAAAAGAAACACGACTGGGCTAAGAAGCTATATGTGGCAGTATGGCCATATAATACCACGTTCAAGCGAGCCACTGGCCACATGCTGTTCAAACTAGTTTATGGTGAAGAGTGCGTTTTACCCTTAGAAATTGAGTTACTGACCATTAGATTTGCAATAAACCATTCTTTGGGTAATGAGGACGCCCTATTAGAGCGATTTACGACCTTAGCACACTTAGATGAAATTAAGTTGCAAAGTCTATTACACCAAGAGGTGGCTAAACATCTCATGAAATAGTTGCATGACCTAAAAGCGAAGAAGTATACCTTTAAGAAAGAACAACTGGTTTCGGAAGTGTTGGAGTAGTAATCCAAGACCCCCGACGAAGACTTATGATGAAGTTAGCTGCTTATCTCGGGGTAGGATTCACTAACAATATGGCGGAGTATAAAGCCTTGATTATGGGACTGCATATTGCCAAACAAGGTGATATTCGTTGGTTGTTAGTAAAAGGGGATTCCCAGTTGATCCTGAATCAGCTAGATGGGACATACATGTTGAGATATCGAGCTCCACTCGTGATACGCCAGGGTGACCGTTGTGTATTTATGTCACCGACTTGTCAGTTGCAGACGCGGTTGGTACACCGCCCATGAATAATAGCTACATGATAGCTATCCTTATCTACTCTAGTTCGTGGCTCAGTTAGTATGCCACCTTAGTTAGTTGAGTTTGGTTTGAAACCCATACAGAGGGTTCTTCTATTTCTTTGTACTAGAGTTCTTTTGGCTTACACAACTAAGAAGAGGAAAACTGTTTTCAGCCTCCACCCTTGTGTGTCTTCCCCCATTGTGCAAGCAAGAAAGCTTCAAGCGAGACTCCTTCCTTCTCTCCCACAATCTTGACATGGTATCAAAGCCTTGTTCGTGGTAAGGAGCTCAAGAAAGCAAGCCAAGATCGCGGTGTTCTGGTAAGAGGAGCAGTGTTGCTTTCATTTTCTGTTTTGGGAGCAGATCTCTGCAGGTAGCACAGTCGGAAAGTCCAAGAGTGCATTGTCTCAGGTTGAGACGCCCTTCGCGGTGAAGCAAGAGGGCAGTATATGCTGCGGGAGATGGCTTTAGCCCTTGGCGACCTTGTTTTTTTTATTTGAGGCCATTTCGGGGCCTGTTTTGGAGGCGGAAGTTTTTTGCACGCACTCAAAAAAGGCCCAGTTTTATGCTGTGCAACCACTGTTCTACAGGTCGGTGAAAAGTTACTGTAGAAATTGCATCGTATGCTTGTGCGCAGAGACATTGGGAGTTACAGAATCATCCCTGTTGCCTGTTGATGCAAAATCGTCACTAGGAAGTGACTGTGTGGTCAAATACCACTTTCGCCAGTTTTACAGATTTTCCCTTGTGAGGGTGAAGCTGTGTTTTTTGCAGTGACAGAATTTTTTGCTGTGTTCTGTAATGGCATCTGATTCTCTTTCACAGATTGTCACTGAAAAGCTTGACAAGAACAACTTCCAAGCATGGAAGTTTAGAATGACGAATTTCCTTATGGGAAAAGGATATTGGGAATTTGTTGCAGGAAATGAAGAAGAACCAGTTCTTCCTGATGTTCCCAATCAACAGCAAATGCAGGCATTTAAAACATGGCATGAGAGAGCTAGGAAAGTTATGTACTGGCTGTCTATCAGCATTTCTGACTCTATGATTGTGCATATTCAGGATGCAAGTACGCCAAAGGAGGCATGGGATACTTTGTCAAAAATGTATAGCACAAATACGCAAGCCAAGAAAATGCAGCTCAAGCAAGAGTTGCATAATGTGCAAAGAGAAAATATGAGCATCAATGACTACCACATGAAAGTGAAGAAGATTGCAGATGCACTTGCTTCCATCGGGTCGCCAGTGGAAGATGATGATTTAGTTTCTGTGACCTTGAATGGTCTAGGAAAGGATTATGCACAGTTTCGGACATCCATTTCAGTTCGTGAAAGATTTCTTGATTTTGAGGAGCTGATTGCTCTTCTAATTTCTGAGGAGCAAAGAAATGGTGGTGCATCTTCTTCAGGAGGAACTTCAAAAGAAGCTGTCTTCTACTCAAATGCTGGAAGAGGTAGAGGCAGCGGTAGAGGAGGCCGTGGTAGAAATCAAAATATGCAGCAAACTCAAGAAAACCAGTCCTATGGAGGAGGACGTGGTAACTCTAGAGGCAGGGGGAGCCAAAGAGGTCGTGGTGGATGGCAAAGAGGCCAAAATGCAAACAGTAATGTTGAATGCTACTACTGTGGTAAAATGGGTCATATGGCTAAAGACTGCTATAAAAAGCAGAATGACATCATGAATGGAAAACTGCAACAAGGGAATTTTGCATCTTCTAGTAGACAGGGTGATGACAGAAATGAGCACTTGTTTATGGTGCAGCACATGAACAATTCTGTGACAAGTGCAGAAGAAAGCAATGATGTATGGTATGTTGACTCAGGTGCATCAAACCACATGACAGGTCATGTAGAATGGATGGAGGATGCAAGAAAAATGGAAAAACCAGGATTTGTGGAGACTGGTGATGATACTGCACATCCGATTGTGCAGATTGGAAAAATTCCTTTGTCTATGCAGGATGGGAAAAAGAAATACATGTCCGATGTATTTCATGTCCCGAATATCACCAAGAATCTGGTTTCTGTTGGTCAAATGGTTGAACAGGGCTTGCAGGTCAGATTTAATCCTCATGGATGCTTTGTTGAGGATATGAAAAATAAAGGTCGCTTGATAGCAAAAGGAAAGAAGAAGGGCAGAATGTTTACGTTGGATGCAGACATGTCTGAATTGAGTGCAGCAATGTTTGCACATGGGACCGGTGTAGTTGCAGATATTGATATCTGGCATAAACGCATTGGTCATGTTAATGTACAGCGACTTAAATCAATGCAGGCCCAAAATATTGTTGCAGGTTTGCTGAAATTCAAGGTTGCAGAAATGCATAAGGTATGTGAAGCCTGTCAATTTGGAAAATAGGCAAGGAAACCATTTCCTAGACATGTTCAAGAGAGTAAGAAGCCATTGGAATTAATCCACTCTGATGTGTGGACAACTAAAGCTGCATCTCTTGGAGGCTGTCATTATTTTGTCAGTTTTATTGATGACTATAGCAGAAAAGTTTGGGTGTATTTTATGAAAAAGAAAAGTGAAGTTTTTGGGCATTTCAAAACTCTTAAAGCGATGGTTGAAAAAGAAACAGGCCTGCAGATAAAATGCCTAAGGTCAGATGGAGGGGGAGAGTACCTCTCAAATGAGTTTGCAAGGTTCCTGTAGGAGCATGGCATAAAGCAGCAATATTCATGCAGTCATACCCCACAACAAAATGGAATTGCAGAAAGGAAAAACAGGCATATTGGAGAGGTATCTCGTGCCATGCTCAATGAAAAAGACTTGCCAGATTTTTATTGGACTGAAGCAGTTGCTACAGCAGTCTACATAATGAACAGGACTCCCACTGCATCAATACATGGAATGACTCCAGAGGAGAGGTATACTGGTAGGAAACCAGATATTTCTCATTTAAAAATTTTTGGTTGCATTGCCTATGTACATGTGCCAGATGAGCTGAGATCCAAGTTGGATCCAAAAGCAGAGAAGTGCATCTTTATTGGTTACTCTCTGCAGCAAAAAGGGTATAGATGCTATAACCCTTCTACTCGTAAGTTTACAGTGAGCAAAGATGTTGTTTTTGATGAGATGAGTAGCTAGTATAAACCAGTAAATGTGATTGATGATGTAGATGCACAAAATGGTAATGCTGCACAGAATTCACAGCAGCAGTCACAAAATATTAGTGGACCTGGAGCGTCCTCTAGCAGTGGTTCACATTCTTCGCCATGAACAGGCAGATTGAGATCAGGAGAATCTTCTCAAAGCAATGCAGATAGTGATATGCAGGTATCACGAAAAGGAAAAGAGAAGGTTGATCAGCCCATGTTTGATGTGAATGCAGGTCACTCTTATGTGGATGGTGAATCCAGTGGCTCAGAGCAGAGCATTGATGATGAGTTGGGTATTCCTTGTATTGTTACACCTGGAGTAAGGAAGACCAGGGATGTTTTGAGAGCACCTGGGAGTGAACCTACTTTGCGCAGGTCTACGAGAGCTAGGTATCCTGTGGATAGGCTGAAATATGATGGATTTACAGCCATTCACTATGCATATATGGTTAAAGTGATACAGGAACCAGAACCCACTTCTTTTGAGGAAGCCATGGGAAAAGAAAAATGGGAGAAAGCCATGGATGAAGAAATGGATGCCTTGGAAGCAAATGCTATATGGGAATTGGTACCTTTGCCTAAAGGTAAAAATGCAATTGGCTGTAAGTGGGTTTATAAGGTGAAGCACAATGCAGATGGTTCTGTGAATAGATATAAGGCAAGATTAGTAATCAAGGGGTATGCACAAACATATGGCATTGACTATGAAGAAACATTCAGTCCTGTTGCAAGGATGGCAACCGTAAGAGCAGTCATTGCTATGGCTGCATCAAAGGGATGGTCTTTACATCAGATGGATGTAAAGAATGATTTCTTGCATGGTGATTTGCAAGAAGAGGTCTATATGGAGCAGCCACCAGGTTATGTACATGCTGTTCATCCTGAGTTTGTTTGCAGGTTGAAGAAAGCCTTGTATGGCTTGAAGCAAGCACCTAGAGCATGGTCTGACAAGATAGGACAGTATCTTGTCACTATTGGCTTTCAGATTTCCAAGGCAGATTTCTCACTTTATGTGAGAAAAATAGAGAAAGGTATTATGCTACTTGTCATTTATGTTGATGATTTGATTATGACAGGTGACAGTGATGAAGATATCCTTCATGTGAAAATGCTATTGAAGCAGAAGTTTGAGATGAAGGATTTGGGAGAGCTGCGTTATTTCTTGGGCATTGAGGTGATTAGATCACCAAGTGGGATACAGCTCTTGCAGAGGCAGTATGGATTGGACATGCTGTCCAAATATGGGATGACAGGCTGTAAGCCTATTTCAGTTCCTTTGGAGCAGAATGTGAAGCTGAGCATAGATGCAGGTGAGCTTCTAGAAGACCCTACTATGTACAGACGCATAGTAGGAAGCTTGATTTATATGACTATTACCAGGCCAGATTTGAGCTATGTTGTTGGATTGGTAAGTCAGTTTATGCAGGCTCCAAGGAAACCACATTTGGATGCGACTAGATGCATACTCAGGTATGTGAAGTCCACATTGCAGTATGGACTATTTTATGAGACTGGGGTTCAGATACAGTTGCATGGATACACTGATGCCGATTGGGCTGGTAGTATTTCTGATAGACGATCTACTAGTGGATATGTGTTCTCTTTTGGGAGTGCTGCAGTCACTTGGAGCAGCAAGAAACAGCCTACAGTTGCCTTGTCGAGCACAGAGGCTGAGTACAGGGGTGCAGCAATGGCTGCATGTGAGGTAGCTTGGTTGCATAAGCTACTTTATGATATGCATCAGTCTATAGATGGGCCAGTTGTCATTTATTGTGACAACATGAGTAGTATACACTTGGTAAATAACCCAGTCTATCATGCTAGAACAAAGCACATTGAGGTGCATTATCACTATGTGCGAGAGAGGGTTTTACTAGGTCTTATTGATCTAGTTTATGTCAGCACAGAGGATCAGGTAGCTGACATATTCACGAAGGCATTGGGCGCAGAGAAGCTGCGCAAGTTCAGAGACCTGCTTGGTGTGCAGGAATTGGGATTGAGCTCGAGGGGGAGTGTTGAGATATCGAGCTCCACTCGTGATACGCCAGGGTGACCGTTGTGTATTTATGTCACCGACTTGTCAGTTGCAGACGCGGTTGGTACACCGCCCATGAATAATAGCTACATGATAGCTATCCTTATCTACTCTAGTTCGTGGCTCAGTTAGTATGCCACCTTAGTTAGTTGAGTTTGGTTTGAGACCCATACAGAGGGTTCTTCTATTTCTTTGTACTAGAGTTCTTTTGGCTTACACAACTAAGAAGAGGAAAACTGTTTTCAGCCTCCACCCTTGTGTGTCTTCCCCCATTGTGCAAGCAAGAAAGCTTCAAGCGAGACTCCTTCCTTCTCTCCCACAATCTTGACAATACACAGTGTGGAATCCCATTCTTTGTATGTATCATTGGACTGCTATGACCCTACTAGAGGAGTTTGAGAGAGTGTCTTTTCAGCTGATTCCACGTTACTGGAATCAGTTTGCTAATTCATTAGTAAATCTTGCTTATGAAGAAGACCTCTTCTTTAATTGTGGTCCTAGTCTGGATATTGTTATCAATGATGAAACAGGACCCGGTCGCTTGTGGGGTATGTTATCAGAACATGCAATATATGGCAGACGATGGTTGATATGGGTGATGCAAAGAGTAGCCGAGACCAATTTACCGTTATTATTCAAGACCCATAAGTTGATTAGACAACATATTATGCATGTGCCTCTTGCTATCTATGCAGGAGGGATGGTTCATAACCTTATGCATTTAGTTTAGGGCTACGAGCCTGTTTTTCCTCCTTGGGAGGGAGCCTATTAGTGTACATCTGTGCTATTCCAGGGAAGGATGTGTAGGTGCTACTTTGCTTTATTTCGTTAGGCCAAGAGGGCCAGTGTTGCGAAGTTTTGAATGTTTTATTTCGTTAGGCCAAGAGGGCCAGTTGTCTGTTTAGTGCAGCTGCGGTTAATGGTTTCTTGTTTGAGTTTTGTGCTAGACAGGTTCGAAAGAAGAGCTTGGAAGGAGCCTTTTGTTGCGTGGAAGCTTCTTGTGGCCCTATCCAGGTGATATCTTTCCTTTATGAGTACTCTGGTTTTTATGTTATATGTTTTTGTGTACTTGTTAAGGGGGGGTTTTCGTTTCTTACTGGGGATCAACGTCCAAGGCATGAAGTCCCAGGTTTAGGTTCAGTATGTTTGAGGGAGGTTTGAGTGGTCATGGCCTCCTATAACGACATTGTCAGGCATTGAAAGACATGTCTTAGAAGGGAGTCCTAGTGACTCTCTTCTGCTAGCCTGCTAGGCAGCCATTCTAGGAGTTCTTGTTAGTTGTGAGGCAGTTAGAGAAGCCTGCCAGAAGGAAAAGAATGCTGATAATAAGAAACCCTGAACATCTGAAAAGACAATAAAAATATACGAAGGTGTGTAAAAAGGGGTTCTAACCCCTAGCAAAGAAAAGAAAAGGACAGAAATGAAAATGTATCCACAGTTGATCATTGCCTTGCGAAGGCTTGATAGGTTCCTTGGGACGAGACAGACCCGGGGCCGATGCCTTGTCTTCCTAGGGGTGGCATCTTGCTAGAAAGGAAACATAAGGAAGGTTGGAGCGAAAATAAAAGTGAGCGTCAAAAAAGGATTAAGTGTCGCCGGGCGAGGGCTTGGTAGGTTTTTGGGTACCGAGACAGGTCCTGAGGCCGATGCACTATTCTCCTTGGGTTACTACGCTCAGCTCCCTCCTTTTTACATGCCCGAGTATGTCAATAAAATAAAAGCCCTAAGAGCAGAAATGTGTTACAAGCCAATACTTCTTGATCAGGCTATAGGAGTCCTCGCCTAGTAGGAGCTCCTGGTTGTGTTATCCTTAGTTAGGTAGGTAGTTTAGACCACCACTTAGGGCAACCTCTTTGATAGTTCTTTTTAGTTTGGCCGTGTTGGAACAGTTGGTCAGTGACTAGTTTTGGATCTTTTATCAGATTATGCTAGGCCTACTCCTTGTGGATGTCATGCCTTGGTTTAGGGTGAGCATTGTGTTGTGTTTAGTATGTACTTATTTTGTATCAGCTTGATGCTTCCTTTGGTTGTTATGTGCAGATCAAATAGCTAAAAATTACAAAAATCAAGGGAAAAATATTCAACGTCGAAGGCGGCGGCTCGATCTAGGACGATTTTAAGCGCCAAAGTGCTTTAAAGGCGCCCGAGCGACACTTGTTAATTTTTCATAATTTTTCAGAGTGTCGTGCAGGTTGACAAGAGTTACTGGCTGATGTGAGATGTTAAGCCGGACGCCTAGGATTTTTCAAAGCTCGAATCGGAGTTCGGACGGGGAAATGGCCAAGAAACCGGTCAAGATTTGAAGAGGTGGACCAAACTTTGGCCAAATTGAGTGGTGAACTTTGGGGGCTCAAATTTTATCCCACTTAACATTTTGAAGATGAAAAAACGTGAAAAAACATGGAGGAGGCGTGAAGGAAGATGGCGCCCGAAATTTGCGCTTCTTGGATGGAGAGGCATTATGTAGCCTGCAAACAACCATGGCAATTGATCATGGGGCTTCAATCTCCCCTGGATGCTGAGTCTATCGCCGTGCTTCGCTCCTCCGATGGTGGTCTCTATGAAGAATTCTGATTTCAATCTTTCTCTCTCCTCGCTCTCTCTCCCCTAAGGGCAGATTCATGTGGTGAAAAAGGAGAAGGAGAATGGATGACGGATGCTTGTCCAATGAAGACCGGATTGCTCCGTGGTTCAAGAGGAAGGAAGATTGCTGATTGTGAACTGTCATGAGCATTAATGGTGGCTGGAAATCAATCCTGAGACATGGCAAATAAAAACCCGCAACCCACAAAGAACAGTAATCTCATTTTTACAAAGAAAATTGATGTTTTATGCAATTTGCTTCATGAATACTTGTTCCCATGGGATGATTATGCATTATAATGTTGTTTGCAATGTCTTCCAACTGTTTGAAATCAGAAAATTAGAAAATCATAAGTGTTGTGAATTAATAGTGTAAAACCCGTAAAATACACGAAATATGGAGAAATTTGGTGTTTTTGAGATATAAATGGAAAATATAATAAGACACACCAACTAAATTTGTGTTTTTGCTACAAATGAACTTAAGGGCCACAGCTCACAACTCATTTTGAATTTTCAGTCATTTAATATTGCGAAAAAATACAAGAAAAATAGAGAAAATGGGTAAAAATAGGGGGAAAATGGATTTTGAGTGCCAAAAATTAAGAAAAAATAAGATTCATGGTTGTGGATGTATGGGGGGTCTGAATTATGAGGTTTAGCCTTAGTTCAACTCTACCTTTATGTTCTAGTGAGTTTTTATGGCTTTTTCTACAAAAAAAATGTGGAAATGAACCCTAAACCTATGCACCATGCACAACCTAAACGGGTGAGGGGGTAGAGTATATGAAAGGTGTTTAAATGTTGAATGAAATTATGAAAAGCTTGCTGATTTTATGCATACCACTTAGGTGGGTCGATAATTAAAAAATTAAGAACCTAGTAGCACAAGGGTTTCTCGGTGCTAGGTTCATGCAACGCCACATATGAGCGATAGTCAAATTCATTGAAAGAATGCTTTTGCACTAAGCACAAATGCTGATTTTTCATTGTTTGAGCACGTGGACATTCACAATTTGCATGAAGCATGAATTTTAGAAGGGTATCAGACAATACCTCCTGGATGCATGGTGATTGCTTTCTAGAGAAACATGACCAACGTTGAGTAAGTAAGGTTGCCCAAGCTGCAGGCTAGGCGTTGAGTCTAGGGGAAAGAAAGTGAGGTAAGGTACATTCCTGGATACAATCAATTGGTACCTTGAGTGGAAATATGTGCGATGTTGTGTTATATATGTTTAGTGACGCATCGAGGGGCCAATCCCCAGGGTGTAGGAGAGTCGCAGTGAGGTAGCGGCAGTCAGCCATGGGAGGACCTCCTATGTTTGTACTTCGTGCTATTTGGAAATGTACTAGGGACTCCCTCTGAGGAGTGTTAATTGGGTTAGAGTTGGACTACGATACGTGATACAAACGCAAGATGTTTAGGAAGATGATGTATGTGTCATCCACGCTCCTCACCGCGAGGCCGTGGGGTTGTTGAGCGCATGATAGAGGTTCGACTAGTGCATGAGCTAGTGCCGGCCCGTTTTAGGTCCTATCATTGTTCTTGTCGAGCTTGTCAATGATGGGGCTTCCACTGTTCTCTGCCATTATTACAAAATTAATACCAACAACAAGCAAATCTTGGGCAACCCTCGACCTGTAATGTACAGCAATACACCAGACAACCTTTTTCACTGTCTGCTCAACAATACATGCAATTTGCAACCATTTTGCACATAAACCTTGTGTTTACTCACTGGTAAACACCTTTGAACTTATAGATCTAAAATCTGTAACCTGTGCACCCACTTTTGGTCAATACAGTCGAAATCACAGTGTACCTTGAAACTGTTGTCCGCAACCTTGCAGATCTAAAACGGGGCCTAAAACGGCCTCAGATGCCCAAAATAACTGCGGGAGAGCCCTAAAGGGCATATCTGCAGAATACATAGCGCTCTTCGCGAACACCAAATCTCACTGCAATCCGAGATTTTTGCTCGACCATGCTTCCGATGCCTCCACAGGCACTATCCAAGAGAGAGAGTGGAAGAATGGGAGAGCTTCTTACCCGTGGCTTGCTTGCTCGAACCTTGCTTCTTATCCTTCGCTTCAGCATTCAAAATCAACCTCTCTCAGTGGCGTGGCTCTGATACCATGTTAAGAATCGCGTGGTGGGGGGAATTGCTCAAGATGATGCGCCAAACACACACAGAATGCACAAGGAGAAGCTCACTCAAGAGACAAGAAGAGAGATGGAGGCCAAAACGTTTTCTTGCTGGTTTCTTCTTCTTCTTTCACACACTTTACAATGTACACAAAGTATAGATAAGATGCAACATAAAAGAAAGTGGCCTACTAACTCAAACAATGCATAACCGACTACACTAGTCGACTGGCGCTATAACTATACCAGCTATAAATAGGTGTAACAACCTGAATATACTAAGTAATGAGTCAGTGGCCATGTGAGAGTCATAATGACCACCGACGTGCTGTGTAGACATGTGGACCCATCTAACCAGATGGTCCATCATCAATGTCCCCATGTGTTGAGCTTGTCATCTCAACATTTTGTTCCCATGGCAATTTATCCTTACAATTCTCGCCATGAAAATATAATCACTTGGATATTCATCCAAAACCACAACTGATCCATAAGTATCCTTTGGGAAACAATCAAGCTGAAATAACCAACCTAACATCCTTTAACTAGAAAAATATCATTTCCTAATCCAACAAGTAATCATCTGCTTACTAACCTCTTTTCCATCTCAACCAAGGTCAACCCTCATTAGAAACATCAATGGTAAACCATCTCAATAGTTCCAAGCAACATGCTTAGCATAAGTCAACTACCATAAAGTTCGCTCTCCCCCTTAGGTTAGGGCTTCGCAAGGCCAATTTAACAAATTCCTTCTAGATCCTTCAAATGATCTAAGTGGTCTTCCCCTTGATCTTGATTTTATCAAGGCTAACATTGCCCTATTGTTTCAAACATAGACAAGTCTGGTGGTTTGTACAACATTCCTGTTAAGGTGAAGTTCATTTCGTAAATACCCTCAGCATTCTTCCTTAGGTCGATTGCAACCCGCAAGATCCGATACCTTGGGAATTGGGGTTTTCCCTAAGTTCACCTTTGCTTGTAAGGAACAAGAATCTACGTAGTCGAATGCCAATTCAACTCGTGCTTTTCGAGTTATGGGCTGGTGATCCGCCCTTTCCAACGACCTTAGCATCGATTAGGTCTTCATAGGAAATTTTCCCTAGATAGTTTACCTATCTAACTCCTAAATGTTGTTGCGCATTGAGTCCACTAGGACGTCCTTACCCTAGAATGTAAGTCTCCCCTTCCTGGAAGAACAAGAGAATTTTTTCGTCCCAAGTTCTAATGCATTTAAACTATATTTACAAACTTATAATTTACCATAAATCCCGAGTCTTAGAAAAACCTGATTTTGATCCACACGTGTTGAGACATTAACAGTTCCACTTGATTCGGTCTGCTTCTTTTCCCCTTTCATAGCTCCCACTCTCGTACTTCGATCACATCAAACGAGCTCTCGTCCTCCTTCCTCAAAGTGTGATCCTTGCAAGGAACTGCATAGCTTTGCTAGGAATTCGACAGCCCTCAATTTGAAGGGAATAGTGGCAATGTTCCCGCGGTTTAAGTGAGGGGGAAGGATGAGTAGGAACAAGGCTTAAGGAGGGGGGAGACCTTAGAAGGTTCTAGAATCTTCTCTTTCTCTCTCATTCTTTCTCTTCTTCTTCTTCTTCTCCTCTCTCTCCCTCTTCTTCTCCTTCTCTCTCCCTCTTCTTCTCCTTCTTTCTCTCCCTTCCTCTTCTTCTCCTTCTCCTCCCTCTTCTTCTTCTCCTTCTTCTCCTTCTCTCTCTCCCTCTTCTTCTTCCTCTTCTCTCCTTCTCCTCTCTCTCTCCCTCTTCTTCTTCTTCTCTTCTTCTCCTCTCTCCCTCTTCTTCTCCTTCTTCTCCTCCTTCTTCTTCTCCTTCTCCTTCTCCCTCTCCCTCTTCTTCTTCTCCTTTTTATTCTTCTTCTTCTCCTCTCTCTCCCTCTTCTTCTTCTCCTTCTTCTCCTTCTCTCTCCCTCTTCTTCTCCTTCTTTCTCTCCCTTCCTCTTCTTCTCCTCTCTCTCCCTCTTATTCTCCTTCTTTCTCTCCCTTCCTCTTCTTCTTCTTCTTCTTCTTCTCCTTCTCTCTCTCCCTCTTCTTCTCCTCTCTCCCTCTTCTTCTCCTTCTTCTTCTCCTTCTCTCTCTCCCTCTTCTTCTTCTTCTTCTTCTTCTTCTTCTTCTTCTTCTTCTTCTTCTTCTTCTTCTTCTCCTCCTCTCTCTCTCTCTCTCCCTCAACGTTGATCACGGGAGGGGGGGTTTCTCCGCCTGACGATGAGGAGGGGGGGTTTGAAGACTAGGGTAGGGGCTGCTGCGTTGAAGCCGAGGAGGAGGAGGCCACCGTCCGTTGAGGAGGAGGGGAGAAGCTGCAGCCGATGAATCTGGAGGGGGGGAGTGTGCTATGCCACAGTCGAGGGAGGGGGGACCACTCTATTCTCGCAGACAGAGGAGGGGGCTACGCTCTTCCGACCGAGGGAGGGGGGAGGCTTCCCTTTATGGGAGGGGGAGGAGGGTGGTATGGCCACCACCCCTCCCACCTGGGGGGCTACATGCCCCTTATCACTCACTTCACTCCCTCTCTCTCTCTCCCCGACGTGCTGTCAATGGTGGGAGAGAGAGAGGGAGTTAAAAAGATTTGCATTAAAATTAATTTTTTAAAAAGAGGGGGGTATATTACAATTTGGATCTTGTTCCTTATTTTGAACTTCCCAGAATTCTTGATACTTGGTCTTGAATTTGGATGTTGTTCCTTATTTTGAACTTCCCAGAACAATTGTTGATAGTGTGGGTCCTTATTTGCTTCATCCTTAGTCAAATCAATGATAGGATTAGTCAACATTAATACCATTGTAGCCAGATTTTTTGCACTAGATGGTTCTTCAGTGATAAGACGATTAAGGAAGGCTTTATGACTAAGGGCATTTGCTACTACATTTTCTTTACCAGGTCTGAACTTAATTTCAAAGTCATACTCTTGCAAAATTTCAATCCACTATCGTTGCCTCATATTAAGACTAGACTGAGTAAAAATTCACTTAAGAATTTTATGATCTATGACTAAGGAAAACTTATTTTCAAGCAAGTAATGTCTCCATAATTTGAGAACATGAATCATAGCTAACAACTCCAGGTCATGAGTAGCATAACTCTTTTCATGGACTTTCAACTTTCTTGAAGAGTAAGCTATGGGATGACTTTCTTGCATTAGTACGTATCCCAAAGTAAGAGAACTGGCATTCGTGACAACCTCAAATTCCTTGCTTAATTCAAGTAGCCTTAAGATAGGAGCAATTATCAAACTATGCTTTAGTTGCTCAAAGGTAGATTTTCCAATCAGCATCCAAAAAATAGCAACTTGCTTTTTGAATAGGTTTGTAAGAGGTGTTGCAATTTGGGCATAGTTTCTGATGAATATCCTATACCATCCTGTTAGACCTAGAAACTTCTCACTTCCTTGATAGTGGTTTGGGGTGGCCAATCTTGAACATCCTTGGCCTTGGCAAGATCTACTAGTATACCTTCAGCAGACACTATGAATTCCAAGTATTCAATATTCCTTTTGAAGAAGGCACACTTCTTCTTTTTGGCATACAACTTGTGTGTTCTCATTGCCTCTGGGACAATGCAAAGATGTGGTTCATGATCTTCTTCCTCCTTAGAATAAGTTAGGACATCATCGAAGAATACAAGAACAAAATCATTGAGATGAGTTTTGAAAATGTCTTGCATTAACGTGTCGAAGGTGGCTGGAGTATTTGTCAAACCAAATGACATCACAATGAATTTGAAATGACTATATCTTGTGTTGAAGGTGGTTTTAGAAATATCTTCATCCTTGATTTTGATTTGATAATATCCTGACCAAAGATCGATCTTAGAAAAGATCCTTACTCCTTGTACACGATCAAGAAGCTCATTCATCCTTGGGATCAAGTACTTATTCTTTATTCTTACATGGTTTAGCCCTTGATAGTTGATACAAAGAAGGAGAGTTCCATCTTTCTTCTTCTGGAATAATATTGGGGCTCCCCATGGTGACCTACCTGGCCAAATATACCCTTGATCTAGCAGTTATTTGAGTTGCTCTTTTTAGTTTGATGGCTTCAAGATGAAAGGTGAGAAGGATCAAAGCTTGCACGTGAGAGCTATGGCGGGAGAGCAAGAGCAAGAAAGATAGACAAGAAATGGGAACTCCAACAGTCACAATGTGTGGCCAGGCCTTCCTTTATTCAAACTGTCACTAAAAGAATAAAGAATAAAGTGATGGTGACGAGCGCCCACCACGTGTAGTGTGCAGTGGCAGTGACTGTCAGTGTAGTAACACACGGGCGGCAGGCAAATCTGCCCTAGTGAGGAGTGAAAAGATAAAAGAAAAAAGATAGTACAACATGTATACATGTACAACAGGATGAGGAAAGACGTCATCTCATCCCACGCCCATCAACCTCTTGAGGAAGGCAAAGCGCTCTGTAGAGAGGCTTTTTGTGAGCAGATCTACAGGATTTTGGTTAGTCGAGATCTTGACAAGGCCAACAGATTTCTCCTCAATGACCCCATGTATGAAGTGATACCTCACCTCAATGTGTTTGGTCTTCGCATGGAAGACCGGATTCTTAGCTAACTGAATAGCACTCATAGAATTCGAATGCAATGAGGGATAGCATCAATAACAAGGTCAGCAATCAAACGACCCAACCAAATGGCCTTCTTACAAGCCTCAGTGGCTGCAACATACTCCGCCTTTGTAGTAGAAAGGGTCATGCATTTCTGCACCCTGGACATCCAAGAAACAACACCTCCAATATAGATGAATACATAGTCAAAAGTGGACTTCCTACTATCGGCATGTCCTGCATAATTAGAATCAGTGTACCCCACGACTCTTGTATCCTAGCTGCCATAGCATATGCACATATCTGCAGTGCCCTTCAGGTACCTCATGATACCCTTCACGGCATCCCAATGCTTCTTGCCAGGTGTAGCCATATAGCGTGCCACAACACCAACTGCAAAGGCAATATCTGGACGAGTGGCTATCATGGCATACATAAGACTGCCCACTACGGATGCATAGGGAATCTTGGCCATCTCGGCCCTTTGCTCATCTGTCTGCAAACAATCAGCTATGATACCTTCACATAAGAAGGCAGTGAACAGCCAATAGGCTTTACGTCCTGCATGTGGAAGCGCTCAAGGACTTTATGAATGTACTCCCTCTGTGACAAGTAGAGGAGTCCCTGATATCTGTTGCATCTAATGTGCATACCAAGTATGTGAGAAGCATGTCCCAGATCTTTCATCTCAAAGCTCTTCTTGAGCTGAGCCTTAAGAGCATCTAGCTTATCATGAGCTTTTCCTGCTATCAGCATATCATCCACATAGAGTACCAAAATCAATAAAGAACCATCACAGGCTTTTTTCTGTAAAGATATGGATCCATAGCACTCCTACTGTAGCCATATGACTGCATAAAGGCATCAAACTTATGATACCACTCCCTAGGTGGCTGCTTCAAGCCATAAAGACTTTTATTCAATTTGCACACTAGGTGCTCCCTGCCAGTTTCTGCAAAGCCCTTAGGCTTCTCCATATAAATCTCATCATGCAAGTCCCCATGTAAGAAAGCCGTCTTGACATCCATTTGGTATAAATCCAAGTCAAGCTGAGCAACCAAAGCCAAGACTAAGCGTAGGGTGGTCATCTTAACCACAGGAGAAAAGACCTCATCAAAGTCTACACCATCCTCCTTCTTAAAACCCTTTAGTACCAATCTAGCCTTGTATGCCGGCTTGGGATGTCCAAGGGTACTTTTCAACTTGTACACCCACTTGCATGGCAAAGCCTTCTTGCCCTTAGGCAAGGAAACCAAATCCCAAGTCTCATTCTTATGTAAGGAGTCTATCTTAGATTGCATAGCCCTCTCCCAAGAGTGACTATCACCCTTGTGCATAGCCTCATTATAAGTGAAAGGCTCTCCTACATCTGTAACCAAGACATAATGCATTGAGGGTTGAAATCTATCAGGTGGACGTCTATCTCTAGTAGACCATCTCATGGAAGGCTTTGCTGCCTGCCCAGCTGCCTGTCCAACACCCTGATCATGAGCATCTACTGCAGCTGTAGGCTATCCAACTGGCTGTGCAGGAGCTCTCGGCTCCTCCTGAAATATGACCCTATGGATCTCAACAACTCTCTCAGGCATTCCTATGCATCTTGTCTTCAAGGAAGACTACATCATGACTGCGGATGACTTTTCACGCTTGCAGATCTCAGAGACGGTAACCCATCTCGCCTGCATCCCCATAACCAAGGAAAATGCATTTGACACTCTTAGGATCCAACTTATTTCACTTGTCCCTGGGCACATGGCAAAATGCCTCAAATCCAAAGACATGAATATGCGCATAAGAGGGAGGTTTTCTAGTCCATACCTCCTCTGCAACCTGGAAATCCAAACCACTAGAAGGTGATCTGTTTATGATATGCACAGCTGTACTAACTGCCTCAGCCCAAAATCTCTGTGGTAGGCCTACATGGCTAAGCATACTGCGTACACGCTCCTGGATAGTTCTATTCATCCACTCAGCCAAACCATTTTGGAGGGGTGTAGGGGGCAGTCAACTGACGCTTATTACCCCTCTCACCACATAACTGCTCAAAAGCACGTGAGACATACTCACCCCCATTATCTGTCCTTAGGCATTTTAGCCTATACCCAGACTGGTTCTCAACCAATGCAAGCCATCTCTGAAACACAATCAAGACATCGGATTTCAGCTTAATAGGATAAGCCCAAACTTTCCATGAAAAATTATCTATGAAAGTAACAAAATACTTCGCACCACCCATAGACTAACAAGGCATGGGCCCACAGACATCAGAACGTACCAAAATGCCAAGGGCTCACTCATGTGTGGCCTACCAGACTTCTTATAAGTAGACTTAGACTGGTTGCCATAAAGACAATGCTCACATAAATCAAAACATGCATAATCATGGAGCGATAAGTACTGCGAACCAGAAAGCATTTTCATTCCCTTCAAAGACTTATGGCCCAAACGGGCATACCAAAGAGATACATGTGGGATAGAACCCATAGACAAAACATGGTCAAGGGAAGAAGCAGATACAATCAAGGGATAGAGGCTGCCAGCCTTGGCACCTCTCGCAATCATAAGTCTGCCATGAGTGATCTTCCATGCAGAGTCTCCAAAAGATACATAATAACCTGCATCATCAAGCTGTCCAGCTGACATGAGACTGCATGTCAAAGCAAGTACATGACGTACATCCTGCATAATAAAACTGTTGCCAGAAGGAAACTACAGCCTAATATCACCAATGCCCACAATATCAAGAGACCTGTCATCACCCAAGCGCATAGAACCCAAAACAATACGGTATGAATGAAACCACTCTTGGCAAGGTGTCACATGAAAGGAGGCACCTGAGTCCAAGAGCCAACACAGTGCATACATAGAGCGTATCTCTGTCATCTGCAAAGCACTAGAAGAAGATGCAAGGATATAATCATCATCAACATCCTCAAGCTGCATAACATTGATCTCTTCAATTTTAACACTCAACTGTGTAGGCACTATGCCGCGATCAGAAGAATTATCCTACACTTTGTCTTTCCCCTTATCTTTGTGCCTTTCATTGCATAGTTCATGGCATTGTGGCCTAATATGGCCCTTTTTCCCACAATGGTGACAAGTAACATCAGCATTCGTGCCACGGGATTTGCTATGTGACTTCCCACGAGACTTGGACCGAGATTTCTAAGAATCCCGTCCACGGCCACTGCCACTGCCATGCTTTCCATATCCATCATTCTTGCCTCTAACTGTCATAGCATGCCACACACAAAAGGCATCAAAATTCTTACTATTAACCTCTTCCTGCAGAAGAGCACTTTCAACATCAGATAATTTCAAGGTAGCAGCAAAGGCACATAATGCAGTGAGGAATACATCCCATGACTCATTAAGAGTACAAAGCAAGAAAAGAGGAGTGACATCCTCTGCAAAAGTGAGGTCCTGCAAAGTCAAGTTCTTGAGTATAGCATGGAACTGGCTCAAGTGAGTAGACATAGTCACATTCTCCTTCATGCGCAGATCCATAAGCTGCTTCAGCCAATACATCTGACTCGTTGGACTTTTCTTGTCATAGAGATTCTTGATTTTATCCCACAACTTCCATGCACTCTGTTCTTCCTCAAATACATTGTAATGAACATGTTCTGTGAGAGGTAATACAATAGTGGACTTGCATAATTCATCAAGCTCAAGCCATTCCTCATCTAGCATAGTTGCAGGTGGCTGCCTGCTCAACCTCAATGGTTTGATCTGTGATTTCTGCACCAACACCTGCCAAATCTGGCTCTTCCAATAAGAGTAATTCGTACCATCAAGCTTAATGATGTTGAAAATAGCATGATTAGTGGATGAACTCGCCATAATGCAGGCTGGAAGACTATAGACCGCTCAAAACTGCTTGCTACTTACTGTAGAAAATGACCAAAAAATCACAAAAATCGAGAGAAAATGGCGAGAAAAGTGTAATCAAAGATGATAGCCACCAAATACTGGTGAAAGTACATCATTTCAAAATATTTCAGCATGAAAAATCCATGTTAGTCGGGAGTTGTATACTTGCTGTAATAAATGATAGTAGGATACTATGGAGTCAATTGCTGACCAAATCACTGCACCAAGTCAATAAATGACAGCCAAGACATGACCAGCCATAAATGGGCATAAATCAACACCAAATAGTCATCAAGACCTTGAGCAAACACCCAAACATGTCACCAAAGCATCCGTCAATGAGTAGGTATACCCCTTGGACAGTAGGGCAAAGTATATATAACACTCGCAAGACCTGACACCAGTAGGTGTATGCTCACAAGAGTGTAAAGCCCAAGCTCAGGTCAAAAGCAACTCCAAGATATCAATGCATGAACCATGCAACATTTAAGTGTAAGAGATCCCAATGTCTGAAGTATCTGCAAAATGCTCAAATAGCATAAACCTCCTGCTCAATGTCGGTCAAGCATACAAGATTCTCCCATTGGCACAAAAGGCGGATAAACGAGATCAACATCTCAATCAAACCAAGTCAAAGTACCAAAGATAGGTAACCAAGACAATGCCTCAATAGCATCCCAAGAGCATGACGGCTACAAAGCAACTGTAGGTAGCATCCATGAGCAAGACATACATCCCAATAAAGATCTCTAACAACCAAAATGACATCCAATACAAAATTTTGAAATAGCAAATGAGAATCCAAGCCAAGTCTTCAGAGAGCACTAAAGCTCAACAAGTACATGGTACACTATGCCAAGACAAATGCATCAAGCCGTAGGCGTCACGTAAGCATGTACCCAAAGAGCATATAACTGTTAAAGCACTGACCAATGTCAGGCATAGACAGATGTCAATAAGTGCGGGCTGAAATAAGCTCGAGCTTACAAAATCATCCAAATCCAATGACAAGCTCGAAGTTGTCCCTCGATGATCAATACATCATAGCATAACCCAAGACATACACCCGGAACCAATAGGCATATGTCAAAGCATGAAAGATAGCTTCAGCCCAAGAGTATTTAGCATACATTTACCATTATAAACTGTGTATTTCCAGCCCCCAATCAGGCCAAAATCATAGCATGACATGTAGCTTCAATCCCCCAATCAATCGGGATGCAATAGGCATCAAACTGGTTATGTAGTCATGCCCAAACAAGCATAGGCATAAACTATGAATGTAGCATTAGCATCAAATGTTTGTAGACTATTTATAATAGTCCTAAAACATTATTTTCAGCCACCAAACCAATGCCTAATCTCAAAGGATCAATTCCAAGTATCAATACATGTGCAAAAAGCCTGAAATGGAGCCCAAACAAGTGCTTAATGCCAAGCTGGAGCTGGAGCTGAAGTAACTAGTGCGTGGCTGAATGAAATTTGTCCAAAATTAGGTGTAGATCAGCATGATGATGCTGCTGCTTCTACTGGTCCATGTGGCAGGTCTAGAGAGATTGGAGGGCTCAAACATGAGCCAAAGAGGCCTTGGAACAAGTCTCTAGCAGCCCACAACCAGTGGCAAAGAGATATGAAGATTGGAAGCTTCAATGGTGACTGCCCTGTTTACCTAGACATGTAGACTGAAATAAATCTTTGAAATAATAAAGCAATACCTCAATGTCAATGCCTTGATGGTGCCTCAATAGGCCGGGAAGAAGCTTTGGGAAGCTGAGGAGTGATGGGAGCTCAAGAGAATGAGCTATGGGTGCTAGGAAGGAGACCCAATGCAAGTGGGGGGTCGATGGGAAGCTGAGAATGCCACGAGCCAAGCTCAAGAGTCGGGAAACCGAGGTCTAATACTAGTTGAAAGGTGAGAAGGATTGAAGCTTGCACGCGAAAACTATGGCGGGAGAGCAAGAGCAAGAAAGAGAGAGACAAGAAATGGGAACTCCAACAGTCACAATGTGTGACTGGGCCTTCCTTTATTCAAACTGTCAATAAAAGAATAAAGAATAAAGTGACGGTGATGGGCGCACCCCACCTGTAGGCGGTGATTGTCAGTGTAGTAATACATGGGCGGCTAGGCGGAGGCTCCTTTACCCCCAACACAAGAATAGACATTTTGTAAGGTATTTTTGCAATTGGAGCGGCTCCTGAAACAAGTTTGATCTCATGATCGAACTTCTCTTTCTAGAGGTAACTGAATTAGCTCTTTCGAAATACATCAGCATATTCTTTTAACTAGGATAGTTCTTCCTCTGTCTAACCATCTTGATTTATCTTGTTAAGCTTGATCAAGTAAACATGTAATCCTTTCTTCAAGCCTTTCACAATTCGAGAAGCTCTACCTTGGCAGTTTGAAGTGTAGAAAGCACTTCTTTCCATTTGCTAATTCCACAAGCAGTTTTGATGCATTTATTGTATCTATTCGTAACTTCTTAGCGCACTTGTGTAAAATAAATGCGTGTATACTTCCACAGTCAATCAAAAATTTAAATGATTTACCTCCGATGACTAGCTAGTGTCTGTATTATCAAATATTGACGATTTGGACCCTTCTTATGGAATGCAGCATGCACAGTTACTTTTTCAATATCTTCTTCCATAGCAGGGTCTTTCTCATTATTAATCTCTTTAAGGGTAATACTTGACCATAGTCTTGGCCTAGGCGATGGTTTCCACCAAGCTTTGGACAATCTCTACTGAAATGTCCTAACTCATTACAATGGAAGCACCTAAGACCATCCTTGCTTCCCTGGGTAGGAACAAAAGTTCCAATTGCATTGGATTTTGCCTTTTTCTTCTGGGCATGATGAAATTGACATTGGGTTCTTTTTGCTTGACCTTTGAATCCTCATTTGTTCTGGTTATTGTAGCTTGAGAACTTATTATTTTTTAGGCTTTGATTATACTTTCCGCACAATAGGAGCAGCTCGAATCAAAGCATCTTGGAGGTATGTTGGGCACATTGATTCTAGATGAGTGTTCAGAGGAGAATTCAGCCCATTGTTGCAAAACTTCAACAGTATCCATGGAGGGTGCATATTTAAGAAGTGAAACAGACTTAGAGTAATATGCCTCCAAAGGTCAGTCCTGTTTGCTTCAAATTAGAGAACTCATTCATTTTTTGGGTGCGACAAGCCGGAGGTCAATACCTTCCTCTTACAGCTTCTTTCAACAAATCCCAAGTAATGGTATTTTCAGGGACACCTTGATCTCGGCACCACTGCTTCTACTAGAGTCAAGCTTCTCCAATTAATTTTAGCTTAGCTATCATGGCTTAGTTGGCTGGGACAGCTCCAACAAGAGTAAAATAATCTTCCATGGATTCAATCCAAATTTCTGCATCATCTTCCACATTCTCGCCTCTCCCGTCAAATTTTGGAGGTTTGACTTGCTTCAAAAGATTCCTTTTTTCTTGGGCTTCATTGGGAATTATTGTGGGCGCAAGATTCTGGGAAATTTTCAACAAATCCCAAAATAAACTTTACGAAATGTATATAGCATTAAAATTAGAGTTTGATCCTCAAATTATTTCTTGCTTAATTTGTTGAAACAATTTCAAATAAAACTCTTTTCCCATTGCTAAAGTTAAACTGCAATTTCAAAGGTTCCAAGGGAAAAGTAGGGTTCCATTATTTCTCTGATTGATAAAGTATCAAAAAAATTTTATTTCAACGCATGTACAAGATAATCAAATGGAAAGAAATATATTATTCAGATAGCTCACAGTGCTTATCTTATTTTTTTCAGAAAAGGATTTCCTACTACAATCTAAGCATGACACTCTAATACATCCTTTATGAAGTAACTTGGATTCTGAGAGTAGATATCTAGGAATCTATATTTTTTAGGGAGATCAAGAAATCTATCATTTTTGTAGTTGTGACGGCTAGAGCGACCTATGACTTTCACTCTATTGGCAGTTGGAAGGATCTTTGTAACTTCCTCATAGATATATTGGTTTAGTTTGATCTTCTTACCCCTACTATACAGGGTTGAATTTACATTGGCTTCATAAAATAGATAGATCTTGACAACTTTAAGATCTTCCATCCATTTCACTCTTTTCATATTATTTTGAAGATAAACTAGACGGCTTGCATCGATATAGCAGTATCCTCTGTTAATCATCCACTATCTTTCATGATATAGAGGCGAGGGGTTGTACAACCGATCTAATATTCTCATCAGCTAATTCCTCCAGTCAAGGTTGGATCAATACATGACTGACATAAACTTTACTTGGAAGATTAAGAATCGTTACATTGTCATAATTCAAAAACATACATTAACAAAGAGAAGAAAACATGTCCTAAGCTGTACTTACAATCAAAGAAATTTTTTTAAAAGCTTACGTCGTATTCTATACTAGCGTGTGCTTTGATATTAACTGTGACGTGTCCAGCAAGCTCATTCCAAGGTGTACCTTTAGTATTCCATCAATAGGTTTTCCAAATGACGCTTCCCGATGCTTCCTTGCAGTATCACAGAGTTTTTCACTTAGACCATACTGAGTCTACATCGCAACAAAAGAGTTTCCGCCGAACCCACGAGGATCAACCTAAATTTTTGGGTTCCTAAAATCAATTGGGTCTCCTAACAATCAGCTAGCATTAGTAATTTCAAGTTCCCACTGCTTACGGGATTACTCAAACTCAAGTGGACTTGCCATTGCACTTGGTTCAAAGAGAATGGGAGATGAAGAGGAGTGCGGTACGTCAACCCTCCTACCCATAAGGCAAAATCCCATTCCGGCCCCCCTAAAACAAATGCAAGTCTGTTCTACCTAGCGACTAGTTGGTCAATTTATTGTTTTCTATTTCTATCTCACTGATTTAGAAAAGCTTCCAGCTAACCGGAACCACCCTATCATTGGACGGGACCCATCGGGGGTCATGCCCACCTGCTTTCCTTTTATGATGGTATCATCTATTTTTTAAAAGTAACTACATCACATTTATTGAAACATACACAACTAGCTTCCTTAATTAGTCTATTAAATCACAGGTTCCTTCACGTAATTTATCTCATGGACACGCATACAATTCAAACAACCCTTGAGTAAAATAAATTCCTTATTATATTGGAATTTTATTACAATTTTTCTATTTTTGATCCTATGAAAGATATATAGAAATCCATGAGGGTATTCTGTCCACCAAGATTCCACCCTTTTAACTAGTATTAGGGTTCCAAGATCCCATCCTGGGTCACGAAGGTGCTCCTCAGATTCTGAGAGTAATGCGAAATTTACGGCTAGAGCCCCCCGTGGCATCCACATTTCCTACTACTCGAGACTATACCTACGGATAGACATTTCTACAATGAATCCAACTTTAGCCTCTTGAAGCAATAACCATGACCCCCTTGGAGTACGGTCTCCTAGCTAGCTTCGGGATAGCTTAGTGCGATCTTTCCTTTTATCTTGGTTGTCACTGTTTTTAATTAGAGATCTAGATTCTAGCAAACACAAACAATTCTTTCAACCATATAATGATACAATGACAACCACACCATCGTACAGCTCACAACTTCACATAGCCAAGGTAGACCTTAGCCTAAGGTAACCTTATAATCTAATGAGAATTCTCCTCCCCATAAAGAAGTATTGAGTACAATATTTTAACTTTGTTAAGCAAGATATGAATTTTCCTTTTAGGGCTAACTTACCCAACATAAGCGATACCATTGCACAAACTATTTATGAAGAATATGAAATATCCTTCTATTTCAATTTTTGAGAGTTCGTAAGTAATACGATAGGTTGGGAGGGTCTAAGTTGTTCTTCACATTTTTAGATTCCATCCAATATCTTCTTAACATTGATCTGTCCTAAGAAATAGCCAATTTCCTAGTAAAAATATGGAGACGAGACGATTTACAGGGCTTTTAAATAGACTTTTGCAAGTATTAACCTTGCCGCGTTTGACAATAAATATATTGAGATATTTTATTTAACTAATCTTGAATGTGCATATAGTCCTTTACTTATTTCATGCAATATCTATCTACAATTATTTCTATCATAATTCTATGGATTATAATCTTGATTAATCTAATTACAACTCATATGTAGCAGTTATAACAGTTTATGCATGTACTAATCGTACACTCTCTAGATGAAAGCTGTCATTTCGTGTAAGTGTAAAAATGGAAGATAATATTTTATGTACTTAATTTTTATATGGATGTTGTCCATGCAATCTAAAAAGTAGTTCTTATACCATTTAATGCAAAACCTAAAACTTTATGTAAAATTGCAACAAAAACCTTATTATTTTATGTGGCGAAATGAAAATAATAACCTATTTCTGAGTCGTGAATAACCTGGTTTGGCACAACGACATTGAAAATTTCATCTTTGCTTGCACTCGCATTCGTCACACTCAATGTTTCATTGGTAATGGAACCTCTAGCAACCTCGGGCACTCCCCTATCTCTGGCAATACCTGTTCTTTGACCGAATGTGGTGGATCTCGTGGACTTTGCACCTCATTGCTTTGGAGCCATCGTTTGCAAGTGATCTTGAGAGAGAAAGAAGGAGGGATGAAATCAAGATGGAAGAGCATGAGAGAAGATTACCTAGTCGATGATCAAGACAGGGGGGTTGAGTTAACTCTTTCCCTCTCTAACCCTCTCTCTAACTTCCTCTCTCTCTCTCTCTCTCTCTCTCTCTCTCTCTCTCTCTCTCTCTCTCTCTCTCTCTCTCTCTCTCTCTCTCTCTCTCTCTCTCTCTCTCTCTCTCTCTCTCTCTCTCTCTCTCTCTCTCTAACTTCCTTTCGCAGCCTCTCGGGGTATCCTTCTTCCTCCTCATTAGAGTAGAGGGCACGCATTTATATAGGCAGAGGGGAGTGCATGCTACCTCTCCCTTCCCTTCTCTTTCTCCTCTCTTCGTGACAAAACAGCTCCTTCACTTAGAGTGGGAGCTTCTCTCTCTTTGTTTTCTTTTTTTAGAAAGTAGATGGTTGTGAGGTTGTTATGATAACTCTAATGATGATGATTAAGAACATGACAATGATGATAATAATGATGATGACGATGTTGATGATGATGATAAAGAAGATGATGATGCTAATGATGATGATAAAGAAGAAGAAGATGATGATGATGATGGTGATGATGATGTGATGATGATAAGGCCTACAGCTTGTTCGATTAGAAGGCGGCCCTTTTTTTGGCAGGATCTATTCAGATTGACATCTTTTTTTTAAAACATTAATCTAGTTGTTAGTTATAATGGTTAGTGAGACAAATACTAACCTTATGACTAACTTACTAATACATAACTTACTAACTAACTTACTAATTAACTTACTAACTTATAAACTAACTTACTAACTAATGTATAAACCAACCTTATAAACTAACTAACATTTATTGGAGGTGCAGGAATATTACGCTAACACCTTGATTTACATACATACAGAGAGCACCCCCAACCAATCTTTTGTGTGGTTCCTACAGCTCATATGCCCCAAGGATTGACCTCGAGATGCATCCCCTTAAACATGATGGGACCTAAAATGGGTCGGCACTAGCTATGGCACTAGCCGCGGACCTCATGCACACAATAGACAACCCCACCACATGGCCTCATGGCTAGGAGCATCTAAGACTCACTCTACACTAAATGCTAATGTTGATTCTGTGTTTGTTTTAGGTCATAGTCCAACGTTTACCATCCCTTCTCCTCAGAGGGAGATCCCATAACATATAGGCATAATACCTCGTAGCACAAACATAGGGAAGCACCTCTTGGCTGATTGTCACGGCTCCATTGCGACTCTTCTACACCTTGGGGATTGGCCCCAAGATGTGTCACTCCAACATAAAGTACACATGATGCAAGCTCCACTCTTTAGGTTTGAACATATTCCAGGAGATACCATGTGTCCTTACCAAACAATTCCCCAAGAAACCGATCGACTAGCCTATAGCTTAGGACGTCTTCACACTCTCAAGCGTAGATCATCATAGCAAAAAACAGGTGTTATGCATCCAATTATTTGTATTTTGATACCATGGTTGATATGCACATGCAAAAGTGGATGATCCTAATGTGCGCGAACATAATTTTCAATCAGAAACGTGGCGTGCACAACTAGGCTTTCCAACACTCATTTACTAACTCATTGCGACATGAGGGTTCATTGACAAGGAGATAGGGAAACCTGAGACTAAACTCATGCTTCGCCACCACCATAGATTCACAAACACTCGTTATATTTTTTCTTATTTTTATGAAGGGTTTTTCTATTTTTCCCCTTATTTTCACTTATTTTTAGCATTTATTTATCAATAATCACTATTATTTTTTAATTTTTCATAAAAATCATTTCATCATACCGAAACTCAATTTTAATTTCCATTTTCTCCCATAGGAACACATTTTCCCCTCCCGAAATGGCAAAACCATCATTTTACCCTTAAAAATCGCATTTTGGATTTTACGGGATTTAAATAGCACATGTAAATCATTACCAAATCAGAATTTTCTGATAAACAACAATTAAACATGATGCAACCAGTAGTCAAACAATTTTTCATCATATAGGAACATCATTTCCATCATAAAATGTCAAAAACCTTCATTTCCTTCATAAAAAATAGTCATACAGTGTTTCTACAAAACCTGAGACACATTGAATGACTATGTGACCAGCAGATGGAGCCGCCATCGCTCTCAATTCCATGCTGCACATCAATCTTCAGCATCTCCATTAAACTCCATCATCATTTTCTTCTTCAATCTCCTTTCCGATTCTTCCTTCAAGATAATGCGCATGAACAACCCATAGACAGGAGAGAGAGAGGGGGAGAGAGAAAGACTAATTTCTGATATGTCAATCCAGGCAGCCATTGGAGGATCAGAGAGTAGCGATGGAAGGTGAAGAAAGAGTGTAGATCATGTATGTATTGAAGTTCCATAGCCCCCTCCCTAAAAAAAAATCTGTGCCCTGCAGCACGTCACCATTTTTTCTTCTCCGGCCACAAAAAATCCCCCCCCCCAAAGTCAAATTTTGGGGGGGTGGGAGACCCCAAGGGTTGCCCCCCTTGGCTGTCAAGTCCTTGTAACGTATCCACTTTTCCACTTGTGGAACACGTCTTAGCAGCCCATCGGGAGGTGAGTCTAGAAAGCGCTACCTGGCACTTGCAAGGAATGACACAGGGTTTGTGATCTAGGTCTTCCCGAGTTTGCCCTGAAGTGGAAGTATCCAGCCATTTCCACTTAGGACCGACCTGAAGTCAGGGTTTCTTTCCTATCAGCCAAGTCTCTAGGAAGTAGCTAGCGTCAAGATCCAGATGAACCACTTTGCATAAGAACAACAAAGTCGAAGCGGATTTATGCTGCACTTGGTTCATGGAGAATGGGAAATGAGAGGGATGCAAAGCTCAACCTCTCTGCCCATAAGGCATAGTCCCATTCTGCTCCCCTAAAACATCATAAATCAGGATTCTAACTCTACTGACTCTAGGTCTTCACAGTTTCGTTATCGGGTCTTTTGAGAAAAGTTCCCAGCTAACCAGGACCACCCTTCCGTAGGACGGACCCAAGTCATGTCCACCGCACTTTCCTCGGTTTGCTTAGTTATCTAATTACCTACCACATTATGTTTGACATGCAAAAGTAGCTTCCTTAATCAATCAATTTAAACACAGGTTCCTTCACGCAACTTAGGCACTAACATTAAAAAAACAATGTCAAGCAAGTTCCTTTTTCAAATATCTGATCTTTATTTATCATAGTTTTGGAATACATCAAGTATCTTGCTTGAAGGCTATCCCAACAATCATCAGGATTGCTACTCCAAGTTTCGCCCGTGGACTAGTACACGGGCCTCGAGATCCCATCTCGAGTCACGTCGGCCTCTTGTGTGGGATCCGGAGGCAAGGAATTTATGGCCAGAGCCTCCCCTGGCACCCAAGTGTCCTCCCGCTCCAAGAAGCACCCACGGAGAGACCTCTTGCGGCGGGTTCGGTCCATGTATGCGGCGCAAGTAACAACCCCCTTGGATAGGGCCAGGCAGGCAGTCAGAGGTAAGTGAACCTGCCTCTCCCTCCAGGCTATTAACTTGAAGCATTAAGTGTTTGGCCTTGAATTAGTTCCTTGAGCAAGGAAGTTCAAACAATGTACCTAAGTATACAATCACGATCATTTCAGTGGTCGTTCATACGACCAACTGCTAAGGTGCGATTCCTTTTTCCCGAATACTCCCAGCATTCGATCCTGGATCGTTCGCAACTTGGCGAGATTCGAAGGGCTTGGCAAGCTTGGTTGCTTGTTTTCCCTTTTTCTTTGGGTTAGGGTTTGTACCCTACCGACCCCAATTATCCTTACCTTAGGTCACCTTGTAAAATAGAATCATGGACAACCTCATCATCCTCGGTTGGTCAATTTGCTTCTTGGCAATTCACAATTTCCCTAAGTTTGACAAATCGGTCCCCAAGAGAGAGAGTTATAGTAGGGCGACTACTCGACTACTTAACGAAACTAACTTGTAATTAGATCTCGCTTCCCTTGGCCTAAGATGTAGTAGTAGCATCTTATGATTTAGTTGCAATGGCATCTGACCTTGCAGACTAGTTTCACGGGATAGGTAGCCGTGCCTATCTTGAGGAATTACATCCCTTTGTTGATATTACTAGTATTTGTGTCCTAAGGCCTGGTACCCTCTCTTACTCGCAACATAGAACAATCTAAGTACGAGAATGTTGGATTAACTCTTAACCTATCTTTCATATTGAATGTAACTATCATTTCATGTATATTATATGCTTTTCATCAAATGAAATATAACCCTTTTCTATTCATACATCTACTTATGCATGCTTACCACTTTGTGAGAGAGAAGGTACTTGTAGGAGAGGTTGACTTTGTATATGTTAGTATAAAGGATTAGATAGCTGACATTTTCATAAAGACATTGGGTGCAAAGATGCTTCGAAAATTTCAATGCTTACTTGGAGTTACAAAGATACAATTGAGCTTGAGGGGGAATGTTGTGATGGCAAGCTCAACATGTGCAGACATTGATGATGGACTACCTAGTTATATGGGTCCACATGTCTACACTTAGCACATGTCAGTAGTTGCACCTACCTACAGTTGGCATAGTTATAGTGCCGATCGATTAGTATAGTCAATTATGCACTCTTTAACTTTGTGGACCATTTTCCTTTATGTTGTATCTTATGTATACTTTATGTACATGGTATTGTGTGTGAAAGAAGAAGAAGAAAGCCAATAAGAAAATGTTTTGGCCTACATCTCTCTTCTTGTATTCTTAAGTGGGCTTTCTCTTGTGTGTATGGTGTGTGCTTGGCACAACAGCTCAAAACAAGTCCCCCCATCACACGATTTCTTAACAAAGCATAGGGTAGTCATCTTGACTATATGAGAGAATATCTCATCAAAGTCAATCCCCTTCTCTTGCTTAAAATCCTTCGTAACCAATCTGGCCTTATATGCTGGCTTGAGAGAGCAAGGCTACTCTTCAACTTGTACACCTACTTGCATGGCAATGCATGTTTTCCATTAGGCAAATAAACCAAATCCCATGTATAGTTTCTCTGTAGTAAATCATACTTAGATTGCATGGTCCTCTCCCAAGAGTGACAATCACCTCTAGGCATAGCCTCCTCATAAGTACGAGGCTCACCAAAATTTGTCATTGTGACATAATGCACATAGGGCTCAAACAATCAGGACGATGTGAAGCTCCAATGGAGTGTCTCAAGACTAGTTGTGGGGCATGTATGGCATGTCCTCTTTGTCCAACATCATTATCCTACACAATAGTCAAATCATGGACCATTGCATCATCATCAGTTGTTTTGTAATAGGATGTCTAATTAGGGCTTGTTGCATTATAATAGGAGGCTTCTTTTAAAAGATTACCCTATATATCTCAGGTATGTATATTTTCCTTATGAAAAACAACATCATGACTACGAATAGCCTTTCAAGCCTATAGATCCCAAAGGCAATAGCCCATCTCACATGCATCACCATATCCAAGAAAGATACATTTGATAGACTTCAACCCAATTTATTGCATTTGTCTTTGGGAATATGGCATAAGGACTCACATCTAAAGACATGAAAGTGTATACATGAGGGAGGATTACGAAACTATACTCCTCTACGACTCTACCATCAATAGCAATGCATGGGGATCTATTAATCAAATTAACTACTATAGTAATAATAACTTCTTCAGCCCAAAAGTAGTGTGGTAAGCCTGTCTAACTAAGCATATTATAGACTTGTTTCCTAAATAGTCTTATTTATGCACTCTACAACACCATTCTAGAGTAGTGTATACAAGGCAATTAATTGAAACTTAATAGTCATCTCATCACAAAACTATTCAAATGCCTTAAAAGCATATTCATCCCCATTGTTAGATCATAGACATTTTAGTCTATCCCAAACTTGTTCTCAACCATAGCTAGAAAGCATTGAAACATAGCTAACAAAACTTATTTTTACTTTATAGGGGGCATGAAACCACAAACATTTGAATGCACAAGAGCTAATTGCTCAACCATGTATACAAAACCAAACTTTTTATGGGAGTTATGTGTCTACCTATGCCATATAAACAATGATCACAAGAATCAAAATATGAGTAGTCAAGAGGCAAAAAATACTACAAAAAAGTGAGTAGTTTCATTTCTTTAAGAGACATATGCCCAAGAGAGCAATGCTAAAGAGATACATGAGGCAAATTAGTCACAACCAAAACATGGTCAACATGCCCAAAGACAAGCAAGGAATAAAGGGTGCTAACCTTGGCAACTTGAGCAAGAATAAGACTACCACAAGTGATCTTCCATGCAGAATCACCAAACGAGACATGATACCTGTCATCATCCAACTATCCAACTAAGATAAAGCTTTTAGTCAAAGCTGGGATATCACATACATCATGAAGCACAAAAGGAGTATCAATACCAAACTATAGTTTGATGTCCCATGTAGTATCATCTCCTAGTATAATAGAAGCAATGATATTACAATAGGCATAAAACCAATGACAATACATGGCAACATGAAATGAAGCCCCCGAATCAAGAAGCCAATAGTGAGAGTAATAAGATAGAATATCAGTCAACTAAGTAGCATCAAGTGATGAAGTAGCAAGTATATAATCATTGAACTTGTACTCTAAGTCATTTACCTCCTCTATCTCCACATTGGACTTAGACCCAATGTTGCAATCATTAGAAGATTTAGCATTATCTTGCACTTTTTCCTTGCCTTTCTCATTGTGTCCATTATTAGACATTTTATGGCACTATGGTGCCACAATCATGATATGTCAAAGAGGACTTACAACCACAGGACTGACTACAAGATTGCCCATGAGATTGAGACTTGCCCCTATTGAATTGTGAGTCTCTACAATGGTTATTATTTTCATTTCTACCATTTTTGCCTCTAACTATGAGTGCATGAGATGTAAAGTTTGCATCGATATTCTTTCCATTCACTTCTTCTATAAGTAAAGCACTCTCTACATCACTACATTTAAAGCCATCTTTAGGAGGATTACTATTCATAACAGTATATAATGCATCCCACGACTCTGATAGTGTGACAAGCAAGAACAAGGACTATATTATCCTCAAATTGAATGCCCTATGCGATAAGCTAGCTGAAAATAGAGTGGAACTCATTCAAATAAGTAGACATAGGGTGACCTTCTTCATGCAAAGATCCACAAGCTTCTTCAACCAATACAATTGAAGAAGGTATATGGGAACTCCAATAGTTGTGATGTGTGATCTAACTTCCCTTATTCTATTGTCATGTAAAAAATAAAGGATTAAGCGACAATGATGGGTGGCCACCACCACCTACAAGGTGCATGTGTGGGTGATATGTATAAGTAAATATAGGTGACTAGGCAATGGTGGCCTTTAACCCCTAACATTTATTGTGCGAAGCCTCATATGGTGTGATAGACTAAAAGCCTTAGTGGGACACCTATTAGATACATAAGTTGCACATAAAAGGGCTTCAAGTAAAAAACCATGTGACAAAGTTTAACTTTTAATCATGTGTTGTGCCATTTCCATGAGTGATTTTTTCTGTCAATGATACCATCTTGCTGTGGTGTATATGGTATTGTACATTGGTGTTTTATCCCACATTCAGCCAAATATATATTTAATTCCTTAAACATATACCTACACTGTCCCCATCAGAATGGAGAGGGCCTACTTTACATCTTGACCTCATCCTCACACAAAATTTCATCTATGCTAACAAACTACTTGAAGCACAAAAATACTTCAAACTTAGCTTTTAAACCATAAATCCATGCATACTCGGAGTACTCATCACTGAAAGTCACAAAATATATGTAGTTACCAAAAGATGCTATTTGCATTGGGTCACAAACATCACTATATGTGCAAGTTGCAATTTGCAAATAGCTCTCAATGAACCATTTTTTGGAAATAAAGTACATTGCATTTTGCCCAATATACAACCTTCACAAATGTGCTTTCTAGCTACCACAACAATTGACAATGAAGACATTATATTAGATTTTTACATATGCAACAAAATAGCAAAATTCAAATGATTAAAAAAATGCACATCAAAGTTTTGCATCTAAAACTACTTGCAAATCTACAACAATATATGCCATGTCTTTCACACATTTTCTATAGTTGTTGGGCTTATATAACCCATGATATAGTGAACTGAATGCAATAATTGTACGACCACAAGAGAGAAGACAAACTTTACATTTGTCATCAATACACTTCATAATCAAGCCAATTTTGGCATATGTATTTATTGACAACAAATTCTTTTTTATCTTTGGTACATACACAAAGCATCCATAAGTGTGAAAGTACTACCATTATTAGTAGCTAGTACAAATTTTAGAACTCCTTTGATTGGGTAAGAGGAGTTATTGGCACATGTCATAGTACTGTCCTTAGGGGTAGGCTAAAGAGAAGCAAACAAACCACATGGAGAAGTGATATGGTTCGTGGCACCATTATCAAAGTACCATACATCTAAATCCATAACATATATGCAAGAATAATGTAAAGAAGGGTCATAACTAGATTTCTATTAAATTTCCATTCTGTATCTGATACAACATTTACAGAATCTATCTTAGAAAAAGAGGTATATGTAACAACCATGCTAGCCTCTTTCTTCTTAGCCTCTTTCACAATCAATTTAGGACAACCCTTTATGACATGATCTTTTGCCAGTCTTCTTTGTCTTGGCAACAGTTTCATATTTTTTCTTACTAGAAAAAAATGAAGCTTTTTGTTTACCTTTCTGACTAGCCACAAAAGCTTGGTTAGCAACTCGTATAATGGACTTGTTTTGTCTAGATTGTTTTCTTATAGAAAAACAAAAACAAACTCATCAAAGGAGAAAGCATTTGGATTGACTTTTATCATCAAATAAAGAGTAGATACAAAACTCTGATAAGAATTAGGAAGATTAATCCCATCTACAATAATCAACTTCTCCTTAAGATCTTTGATATTTATTAAAAAAATTTATGGAGTCACCTTCATCCATATGTTCATTTTCTACCTACTTATGCAAGTAAGCAACACAAGTCTCATTTCTTCATTTTACAAACATGTATGAGTATCCCAAGTACCCTTAGTTGGCTTACATAATTGAATATATGGTGGGACCATGATACATTTAACAAATAATGCAATTAAATCATGAGCCTCTACGTCTTTGCCATCCCAATGAAATTGCTTCAAAGTAGGTGGTGGTGGCATTCTAACATCAACTAGAGCAACACTTAAACCTATTTGTATGATCTCAAAAGATTGATATGAAAAGCATAGTGGATTTTCTAAGTCATGCATAACTACATTAAATATTCTACAAAATTTATGGCCAACTTAGACATTGAGTGGGTCTCAATACTTTTAAATCAACTTTTCTTAATAAGAAGCACAACAAAGTCTCCCTCCTTGAATTACATTTTCATATTTTCTTTTTTACTTTGTTTAATGTGTTCTTCTTGTGCTTTTGTTTGGAATTTTGTACTTCAAATGAATTTGTGCTATGATATTATGTTATTGTTGTCAATTATAGGAATATCACCAAACAAGAGGGTTACATGTGTTGAAAGCAGGCCATGTACTACTTCAACATGGGAATGAGTCTTTGTGAGTATGTCATATGTTGTTTAGGATAGAGTGATCCATGTACGTACCTAAATCAAAAGTGTGAACTCTTGCAAAATACCTAGATTTTTGTTATTTTTTGGTTTAGTTTTCCATTAGGTTTTGGCTAAAGTGAAGATTTGGAATAGCTTGATCCATAAAGTAGTAACCAATCTCAATGACAAAAAGATAATTTGCAACTATTATCATGAGAGTGGATGCATAGCAAGTGATTGAAACCATTATAATAAGCCAAGGAGGTCTTGAACCAATAATATTAAAATCAAATACAAATGGAAGATAAAGAGCAATATGAAGTGTAACAAAACTAACCTTAGGGCCACCTACAAGACAAGGGGCATAAGACTAGGGCCATTTGAGGGTCTTATAGCTATTGAGGAAACTTACTTGCAACCCTTCCTCAATGTTACATTTATTTCTTGCAAATGTAACCAACACTTGTATTTTTAATATTCTATTACTTGTAATTTGAGGCTCAAAGAATCTTGATCTAGGAATATTTTTTTCCCACAAAAAAGAAATTATCAAATATTTCAATTTCATTCATCCTGCATGTCCACTAACTTGTAGCTGGAACATTTCATCATAAAAGACTACTTATAGAAGCTATTTCACAACCTTAATACACAAAGTCAAATATTGTAACTTCTTGTTGCAAAGTAAGATTGCTCCAACTTAGGATATAGAATGCCAACTTTTCATTGATAGAGCTGTCAAAATTTTATGAGTTGAACATTTTTAGACAAACAAGATTTGTACTAACTTAGAACGTGCAATGCAACTTTTTCAATAAACAAGTGAAGTGACTTTTTTCATATGACCTCTAAATGAAGCTTAAGAAAAATATATTTTTTGTTAACCATTGAATCACTCAATCCTAGTTACCTTGAAAGTAGCATAATAAATTTTTTAAAAAAGAAAAACCCTTGGACTTAAGGGTTTAGGAACAAAAAACAAAAGGTTCTTTCATTCCAAAATACTTTGTGGTTGATAATTTGTTAGTTAGAGGCACATCTTTAAACTTAGACACTTTAGCCTAAACCTTACTTTTAAATCAACAATATGTGTTGAAAATCATGCTACTACAATCACCTTCATGATCACCATTTTTTGTTTCAAAAAAACATCTTAAGATACTTTAATAAGGTATTTAGGGACTTTTTATGGACATATATTGATCCCAAATAACACTTTATCACTTGGGAGCAATTATTGCAAGACAAGAAAGAGGGTGGTCTAGGTATTGAAGGCCTCAAAATGAAGGCAACTATTTTCCCCATTGTCTTGTGTAACAGACTATCTTTCAATGAGCCATGGGCGTGCCTGATGTGGCATTGATGGCCAAGGCCTTAATTAGAAACTCTATGTGGAATGAAGCAAGCTATGTGTACATGCAAAAAGGTTTGGTGATGTAATATTCCCTCCATATGAGTTGAATTTCATTAGATGGGATTTGATATGAGAAAATACTTAAGGATAGGTTAAGGAGCAAGTTTCTAGTGTTGCCATCGGGAGAAAGAAAAGTGAAACCCTAATCCATCTCTTTTGGGACTATCCAGAGGTAGTTTTTGATAGCCTTAGGTAACTAGATGAAAGTTGTTAGATTCAATGAGAGAATCTCAATGAGACCATCCCTTTTTGGGGATGCGATAGGGCTCAAGGAAGAGCCATAAAATTTGTAGCATTAAGAGAGTGGCTAGATGGGCTAGACAATTTGGGTGTGGGAAAATGCGGTGTTGTTCAAAAAGCATTGTCCATTATTATTGCATAAATGAACAACTTTGTCTAGGTCCATGATTATTGCATAAATGACTACTTTGAGCAATTCATCATTTTAGTTTTATTCAACAAGCTACTTCTATAATGCTCTTGTTGAATTTTCCTTCATTTGGAATTACTACTTGTTTAGTTAGTCATTACTAGACCTGTAGATTAAGATGAACATAATCATTAAGATCCTCTTGAATTTGCCAACAAATTCTTGACAAATATTATTTCATACTTCCAAAGTAGGTATGGGGGGGTTGAACAACAATTCAAAAATCAAAATTGAACTCATTCACTTGTAGAATAGTTTCTATTGATGTTCCATGAAAACTACAATCTTTGTCTTGAGAAAAACTTTCTTGTTAATTTCAGATCAAACATGGCATCATTCTATGTCACGTTGTGTCCAAGAATGGGGTTGCAACTGACATGTAAAAAAATTGGGTTATCTTGGAGCTACCGCCATTACAAAATGCCAAGGGAGCTCAATGCTTCTTTGGAGACACTGGTTACTATAAACGCTTCATGCTTAAATATGCATCCATTGTAAGACCATTGTACAAGGTCTTGGTGAACTAGGAGTGGAACAAGGAATGGTGGCAAGCTTATGAAGCTTTGAAAATGACTCTAATTAGTGCATCTATTTTACAAGCCCTTGACTTTTTCAAAAATAGTGGGAACTTGGTCAATTACTTATAGAATTAAGCCTAGATGAAATGATTAATGTCAAAGTAGCTAAAGGTTTGAACGATCAAGGTTTTCAACAAGTAATAAAAGCATCATGCTTACTCATTTTGTATATTGCTTATCAAGAGAATGAAATACTAAACATTGTAAAAGAACATATATTTTGATACATGTCGAACTAGTTTGACTATAAGCAGACTAATTTTTGTAAAAGAACATATATTTTGATACATGTTGATCTAGTTTGACTATAAGCAAACTAATTTTTGGAATGAATGTTAACAAACTTTTTCTTGCTAATTAGAATAAGAAAAATCTTACCATGCATTTGAGAATAATTATGTAATACTTGTCATAAATAGGTTATAAAGCTTACATCCAAAGTCGAAATTGTGCTCATCTTATGTCTCCATTTATACAATGTTCACATCTATAAAATTGCGATAGGAAAGTTACACTGTAAAGATTGCATTGTATGATGAACTCAACATAGGTCCAACTCTAATTAATTGCCATCTCCAAACTATCCATGTGACACCATGGTCCTTCCCATGTGATATGCCGAAAAGTTTGTTTGCAAATCACTTATTATTAAATATACATATATTTTTGTAAACCATGTTTACTTAAATGTCCGAAACCATAAATGCAAGCTATTTCCACAAACTTGGGCATGATATGTTGTTATACACTTGTAGTTTGGCAAGGACCTAAAAAACCATCTAAAAATGCTTTAGGTCTAGTAAATTCAAATGACGCTTGCATCCACAATTAGTTTTAGGGGGACTCACAATTCTTCCATTTAGAATCCACACGCCATCTCCTATCAATGCCACCTCTTGTCATAAATGCAAAATGTTGGTGGGTATTCTTGAGCAATGGATGGTATCAATGCATGCGGAGTCAAAATGGATTGGCATGCAATTGAAACTTGTTAACCGGGTTCAAGCCTTGTTGAACATATCACTTACTTGGAGACCTACACTTACATGGTATGCTCGTGTAAGCTCCAACACTTGCTCACTAGAAAGCTTGATGGATCCTCCTCCACAATAGTATCCTTGAGCGAGAGCTTCATAGTGCAATTAGGCTCCATTGTTTATTTGGCTTGCAAGATGTTTTGTTTACAATAGGAAAAACTAGTAGAAACTTTTTGGGCTGACATTTGGAGGGGATGCACCCCCCTTGTAATAGGCACAAGAGCCTATCTAAATGTGAACACTCACTTGTTTCATGTTTTCATTTTCTTCTCCTAATCTAAATCAAAATAATTGTAACTTGTTGCTTCCTATCTAGTCTCGAAAGTAGAAGCCTAGTAGTTTGAACTTGGAGCTAGAACCATAAGGTGTTGGGCTAAGTCCCATCTATGTTGCATGTCTTGTATGCGGCTACTTATGTGTTTTGTTTTTGGGATATATGAGCGATGGGTCACAACCGAGTAAGAATTCTACATTGATATTGTGTAGAAATTCTCTATATGACCCTTTGTAATACAAACACTATGAGGTGGGGCCCTTTCTAATGCATTCTAGGAGAAACATGGGGAATCATTTTGAAGATTCCAAACATCGATGAGCTCATATGACCCCTTGTAATACAAACATTATAAGGTGGGCCCCTTTCTAATGCATTGTAGGAGAAACGTGGGGAATCATTTTGAAGATTCCAAACATCGATGAGATCCCCATGCCTTGTTAGTCCCACACTTTTGAATCTTAACTTGACCTATTTATTGTTGAAGGCGTATCATAAAAAGGAGACAAGAACATTCATGCAAAAGAAAGCATTGATAGACATAGTCATAGTCCAAGCATCTCAATAATCACTTTTAAGAGAGAGAGAGAGAGAGAGAGAGAGAGAGAGAGAGAGAGAGAGAGAGAGAGAGAGAGAGAGAGAGAGAGAGAGAGAGAGATTCACTCATAAGGTATCGAGTATCTATGTATTGTGTGGTACGCCTTTACATATCAAAGTTGGTAAGAGGGGCATTAGAAGTAGGATGCCAGGTACTCTTCCGTTTTGTTTAGCGGTGGTACCGTGATCATGGAAGATATGGCTAACAAGCAATGACTTCAATATTGATTTATCATTGGTGATCATGGAAGGTATGGCTAACAAGGAACAACTTCAATATTGATTTAACATTGAGCATTCTTTGGGTATGGAAAGCATTGAAGGATCAATTGGGAGCAGTTGCAATGATTCCGAAAGAGAAGTCGGTTTGGCAAAGAGAATAGTTGGAGTAGCCTCTCTTTTGAGGGGTGTTGTGATGACATGGTAAGAGGGAAGGGGGCCTTGATGTACACTTGATTCTTTTGTTATGGTATCAAGTTTTTGAGAGGGAGACTCTTTTATGTATGTGTGGGTAAATTTTGTAGCAAAAGTGGAGAGAGAGAGAGAGAGAGAGAGAGAGAGAGAGAGAGAGAGAGAGAGAGATTCAAAATTTCAAAATTCTGTTTAAGGTAGATACCTTAGCTTTTGTTTGTTCGCAGGGCGAGGACAAGTTCCTCCCTCTCGGCTTCCACCTCTGCGAACCGGAGGCTCATCTGCGAGTAGCGATCCTGTATGTCCCGCAGCTCCTCCTCCAGCTCGATGCTTCTCGCCCTCAGCCATGCCAGCTCCCCCACCACACTGCACCCACCACACACAAAACAACATAACAACAGTCACTGCAGGCTTTCCTAATCCATCATTCAAAAGCCATCAATCCCTTTGACACCCCAACATGAAGCTCCCTGGAAGCTTCCAATGTGCACGGTATGTGGTTACCGTTTTCTTTGAACTGTTTCTTGGATTCAAAATCGACTTGAATTATGCTTGTATGCAACAATATTTTTCTCCATGCCTTCAATCCTTAGGAGTTTTTGTATTTCTCCATGTGGGAAAAGGGGGTCTTTTCCCTTGGATTCCCTATTTTCCCCTTGATTTTCCCCTATAGTATTCAACATCGTGAGCTTCTGCTCAGAGGCACTGCATAACTCGCTAGGTCCCATTGGGGGCAGAGGCCTGCATTTCATGCTTTTCCCTTGTTTTTCCCTATGGTGCTCAACATCATGAGCTTCTGCTTGGGAGGCACCGGATACCTAGCTAGCTGTGGTTGGGGCCAAGGGGGTTGCTGGTCCCCACCCTGGGCCGGCAGCCCGCTGCCCCCAACCACACCTAGCTAGGTATACGGTCCCTCCTTCACAGAGCCTTATGATGTTGTCATAATCCACAACGTGAGGATTATAGTGGGAATTTATCTAGAACTTCTTGTGAATGTTCATGGTGTGCAGAACTATTGTCTCTGGATTTTCTCCATGCCTTCCATATGCATCATATGCAGTACCACTAAAACTGTATTAGATTGAATCAAAACTGACTTGATTTATGCCTTTTAGACCCATTAGTCCTTAAGATGAGACCTATTCAGCAATAATTCCTTCATGTCTTCAATCATCATTTTGTGCAGTACGGTGTCTTGGAACTATGATTCGATTGGATTGAATCAAACTCGACTTGAATTACACATTTGTTGGATTCTTAAGCGTGTTTTCTAATGTCTCTTATCTCACATCTAGTTGGAAATGCCATGTGCTCCTTTCTTGCTGATCCACGTTGGGGAGAATAATGAACAGGTTCATTAGTACTTATGCATGTTTGAGGAGATGCTGCTTGACAGGTAAAAGTCATAATCAATTTGGGTAAGCTTAACATCTGTGATTTGCTGACTCAACCATTTCATCTTGGTCGTTTTGCACATAACAACACGTGATGCTAATGAATGCATCTTCACTTGAGAAATATGTGCTACCTCAAACTTTAGAAACATAATTAAGAAGACATGTCTACACTCATTCAGGAAACCTGCAGATTAGATTGCAGATACAGAAAGGCATCTAATAAAGCTATCTGTGTCATATACCTCTGGAGCTGAGACTTGTACATATTGTTGGCCTCCGAAGCCTCTGCTAACTCAACCTCTAAGTTTCTTACTTTCTTTAACAGGCTCTCTTCAATCCCCTCCGTAGGAAAGCTTGAGAGTTTACTTTCAAGATGTTGTTTGTCCTGCAAAACACAAAACCATGTTTTTCCTACAATCACTTTTCTATACTCATGTGTGCTTACATGAACAAAAGTGTGAATATATTAGCATCAGTTAAAAAGCTCTATCTTATCAGATACAGAATATCAACATCTACTAATAGCATATTGGTTGAGCTCCTAGATGATAGCTGGGTCAACATGCTATCTCCATAGACTCATTGACTAAAACAACTTAATGATAGTATGAACTTGACATTATGGGTCATCTTACCATCTCTCAGAAGTATCACAATTTGTCAGGGTCATTGTAATGCACATGGGCACTGCCCACATACACGTGCTCATATGTTGGGCATGCAATGGGGTAGACAGGCGCAGATGACATGCTAGGAGAGCCATGTGGACAGAAGGATTGCATGAGGCAGATTGTATGTGTAGCATGGCAAGACAGGTCAGTAGTGGGCCCCATGTTTCTGGAAGCTGGAATAAGAACGGACTGTTGGCATTCGAAATCTTAATCACTGTAGTGTGGAATGTGATCAGCAAATGCATCTTCTACTTCACCTTCTGTTCGTACCTATTGTGAGGAGTAGCAAAGAGAAGTCTAGCTGGCATATTGGAATGTTTGTGAGACTGGTGATTCAGAGTGTTCATGGCAGATTGTGGCTGAAGACTGATTGAGGATGGGGGTGCAGTGCAGAAAAGCTGTTCCGTATCGGACAATGAGGCGGCTTTGAGGAATTAAGTGAAGAGTGCTAGTTCAAGCTTGGGCTCTTGAAGCCAATACTTGTGCAAATATCCATTAACTGCCGTAATAAAAATTTGAGGATCTCTTCAGCCTTTCTTGGGTTCTCTCATCATCTGTGTTGAATTGTGCGATAGGATTGTGAGTTCTCAGAGTCATCTTAAGAAAGTGTCTGCATGTATGTGGGTGCTTTTTTGGGCCATTGTGAAGTCTGTCAAGAGGGTGATGCATATATTGATGTGGCATGGATTCAGGTTGATAGTAATTTGTCTAAAAGATAACTATACATTTTCCAGTGTAAGGCACTGTGTTGCTTAATACCACTGAAAACAGACTCTTGGATCAACTACACTGAATAGAGCCTTCCTTTTTGACTAGTCAGTAGATTGTGTGATTGTTGGATATTCCCCCGATGCTCCCTATCCTGTCCTTTTTTTGTTGAAAGGGCATGTTTTTGAGGGGGGGGGGATTCTAACAATTTTCGTTTTTGATATTTACGAGCTTGATCGAAGAACTTTTGGTACATCCTTGACTTTGAGTTGCCTCAGGAACTTGGTTGCAGATGTTTATCAGAACTCAATTCTTTTGGCTTGTTGATCTAGCTGAATGAATCTATCCTTAAATCTTTCACTTAAATTTTTGAGCACCAATGCCCCAATTTACTGTTTTGACTTGAATGCCATTAAGATTATGAAAGGGGAGGTTTTTTCCATTTCTTTAAGATTTTATGGCGATGACTGAGAGAAGTCAGTACTCTCTAAGCATGGAACAACTATGCTCCGTGTCTTTACCTGCCTCCTCATTGTTCTGGCTTCTATCTTGACATGATCCCTGTGAGATGAAGTATTGCTAACAAATTTGATTGTCATTGGTGGGTGCAATGCTAGTGCTAGTTGTTGCTACTTCCAGCAAAAGTTGACCACACCACCTTTGGAGGTATTCATCATCTGGGGTTATGCTGAGCAGCTGAGTTACTGAAAGTGCCACATGGTGACTTAATGCTTTATTAGGAAAAATATTTTATCAGTGTTCCTTGGATTTTCTTTTTCGAGGGCTTAAGAATTGTCGCCTACTCTCTTCTTCAAGGTCCAAGGGCCTTACATGTGCTACAGATTAGATTTCTAGCTACAAATTTACTATTCAGCATGAATCTAGAGTTACTTCATAATCTAAAACCCTAGTGTCTAGGTGTTGGCCTTTGAATACAATCATGGGCTATCCACCATTGTATTCTTCATTAGCTTCATGGCTCTACTGGAGCCTTGGCATGTCCCTTGTTGCTAGGGGGTATGGAAGCTAGGATGTGTTTTCCTTTGCTATTGATTGGAGGTCTCTAGAGCATCTCTTGTAGCTAATGTGCACCTATTGTTTCTACTTCATTGCTAGTAATTGGTGATTTCATCTTCGAAATATGGTCCTTGGGCCACTAGGGAGAGAGTATTGCAATTCAGCAAAGTGATTCTTCTTGTGGCTCCCAATTGTCTTGTGTTAGAGCCTCTACAACTAGGCTCATGCTTCTTTAAATAACAAGCATAATTCTTCCATACAGAATCCTACTACTCTCACAATCGATGTTTGGTCTTCTAGGATCAAGAACTCCATTATAGATAAGCTCTAGAAAAGCAAAATGCTTGAATCTCTCTAGAGTTTATAGGAACTCCTACCTCGACATCATGATGTGACTTATCATTTCCTTAAACCCTCACTGATTGATGTCTCCTCATGGGGCTCCCTTCAAATGGTACATTACTTAAAGTGAATGAAGAAGTCCCCTAGGCCCTCTGGGCTTTGAATCACCAAATCACTCTTGTAAGGCCCCCTCTCAAACTAACGTTGAAGATTGTGGCACATGCATTGGTGAAGATTGCAAATGAAGAGGTAAAGAGAAGTAAAGAAGAAGGCCACTAGGTAAACAAAGATTAAACTAATATGGCAAGAGAAGGGAATCTATTTGAATAGCCTTTTTTTAAAGAGTGAACTATGAACAAGCTTCCTCAAGAAGGCATCATCACAACTTACTACCAACTCTCACATTTTGAGAACTAAGAGCTAATAGTTAATCACATAAAAGCAATGATGAGGATGGGTCAAGAAGATAGAGTTGGATCCCGCAGGCTAATCACTGGTGAGCAAATCTTTCGCATCTCTCGAGTGGTGGGATCTAAGAGGCCAGAGCTTCAACAACACGCTTCATGAAAATTTGTAGTTAATGCATAAATGAATAATTCTATTTTCTACAACTTTCAATCGGTTCAAAACATTAGGGTGGATGTTTGCATTAACAGAAATATACATTTTCAGCAAAGGTTGGTTTTCTATTTTGGAGTTGAGAGGTTGAGAGAGATCTTGTTGTCCCCTGATCCCATAATATTTCCTATTTTGGATTATAATATCTCCTATAGTAAACCTTTGATATGCCAAGGAAGGACTTTCCACTAGGGATAGCCTCACACAATATCAAGCTTGGGATTGCTAGATTAGAGGAATATATTAATTCCACAAATGCTGAAGAATGCCATAAAAGCACAATATTAGGTTAAAAATGCATTTCAAGGTAGGGCCAAGATTGTGGAGGCAGCCTTAAATTTTTCCATAATGACTTCTACTCTTAAAGTTGCCACCCTTGAGAGATGTGGATTTTTTCTTGGGGCATTACGATCTCATGCTTGTGTGGGTGATGGTTGTGGGCTGTCCTGCACTTTTCTTGGTGGACGGTGGAGCATTGAAACATTCGATCCAAGATAGGTTTTTGTCGAGGAATGTTATCTTTGATTGGTACTTAGTGGTGTAGCACAACTAGTGGAGCTAGCCTTTCGGCCTAGTAGGAAGGCCAAAGCTAAGAAATACCACTTAGGGGAATAGGTGAAGGACATGGCTAAGTTAGAAGGTTCGATATTTGAGATACTTTAAAGGTGGCTCCTCTCCTGAATGCCAATGTGATTTAGCCCAGCCATGGGCTCTATGATCACATGGGCTTGGTGGATCATGAGTCATACATTGTTCTCATTTGGAATGGGTCATGGCAAGTGTTGGGGCTATTGCATGTGCTTAAGCAACTAGTGGTTATTTTTCATCTCTAGGTGAAGTGGGAAGTTCGAAAGGGCAACTGTGCTATGATGGTCTATGTGTGAGCGCTTGAGAAGGAGTCTTCTTCTTCTTCACAATAAGGAAATTTGGATGAGACAAGCTTGGAATTGTTTTGAAAGTTTGACTGATTTTCTTGGATGAGTTACCTCGGGAGTTGCTCCATCAAGACCGAAGGATTTCAACATTGAGTTAGTTCCAAGAGTCGAACCTCCCTCAAAGGCACCCTATTGGACAAGCAAGGAGCTCGAGGAGCTTTGGGCATAGATTTAGGACCTTTTGGAGTGGGATTGTTTTAGGTTAGCTCTAGCCTATTTGGTGCTTCAATCTTGTTGGTCAAAAAGATGGATGGGAACTTGCACTTGTTTGTAGATTATAGGGTACTTAACAAGCTCATTATGAAAAGCAAGCTCCCTTGTAAATAGACGAGTTATTGCATCAGCTAGAAGGATCGATGAGTTTTAGCAAGCTAGAATTTGAAGTCCAATTATCATTAGATTTGGATTGCTTCAAAGGACATCCCAAAGATTGCATTTTTGAATCCATTTGGCTTGTTTGAGTTTTTAGAGCTTCCTTTTGGGCCATCCAATGCACTTGCTTACTTTTTCTAAGCTCATAGCTCAGGTGTTGCAGCCTCTCTTCGGGAAGTGTGTTATTGCTTTCTTAGATGGTATTGTGGTGTACCAAGAGGAGCATTATGTACATGCGGGATATCCTATAGTTGTTGCAAGGGAATAAGATTTTCTTGAACTAGAAGAGGTGTGAATTCTATATGATGTTGGTCTCTTTTTTGGGTCTCACAATTTCTGTGGGGGTGATTTCTATGGCTCCTAAGGTCAAGGCAATCATGGAGTGGCCTTGTTTGAAAGATGCATCAGAGATGTGCATGTTCTTGGGATTGACAATACTCTATTGTAGGCTCGTGGAGTACTACACATAGGTGACATTGCCTCTTATAGATGCCACAAACTTGAATGTGGGATATGAACCAAGCTTTCAAGGCATTGAAGGCCATCTACTCCTCAGACCCTTGGTTGAGATTGCCAGATCTCAAACCAACTTCCAAGCATGCTAGACCTCGAACTCAACGTTAGAAAGTGGCAAGGAAGCTTGAACCATTGCCTATTCTAGACTTGGCTTGGAGGAGATTTCGATGGATTTCGTTACCGGCCTTTGGAAGAGAAATCACAATGATGCAATCCTTACAATGGTGGACAGGTTCAACAAGCAAGTAAAGTTGACTGAAGATTCCATGCAAATTTGATGTGGATGCGGCAGAATTATGATTACCATGCTTCGTTTGTTACTGTTAGGATCATCATGTTGCATGGGAGGAGCATCTATAGGCGACCATTGGTTGAGAAGGCAATCAATGATACAGTCCATGACTCTACCCAAGCAGACACTATTTGAAATAGTCTATCAGCAGACAAACTTTTTCTCGTTCTATTCGTGCCTACTGCGAGGAGCAGCGAGGAGACATCTTGCTGGCAGACCAGAGTGTTTGTGAGATAGGACAATCTGGGTTGTTTGTGGCAGATTGCGGTAGAAGAGCAATCGAGGATGAGTAGTGCAGGTGTCAGAAAGCTTTTCTGAATAGGACAGTGAGGCAGCTTCTAGAGTCGAAGTGCGAGTGTGCTGGTTCATGCTTGGTCCTTCAAGCCATACTCATACAAATCTCTAACTAATGTGATCAAGATTTGAGGATCTTTTTCCCCTTTTTGGGCTCACTCGTCTTTTGTTGAGTTGTGCAAGCTAGGATCTTGTCTGTTACAAAGAGCTCACAACCAAGAGATGACATAAGCATGCACTGCTAACAATTCTCATTGAGATCCCTCCACCATAATCCTATGCTGAACCTTGGATGTTACAAGAGCACTTTGCATGAAGTTTGTCCTTTCTTCGATTCTTCTTAGTTTACCACAACAAGATATACCATGGTTTGATTGTGCTTGTCATTCTGGTATCATAGGCTATTTTGGCCACTAGCGCGCGCGCACACACACACACAGAGTTATGATATGTTCATTGAAGTTTGCAGTCAAAATCTGCTATATATCAGTTGTAGTTTTCTGTTTCAGAATTAGATATTGTATACTTCATATTCTATCATCCTCTTGTCCTTGTTTCAGGTTAGCTTTGTGGACAAGCCTATCATTGGCTGATTTACCGTCCTACACTTCTATTGCAAACAATGAGTCACAGCTGGCAATATGTGCATTCCTAAGCTATCAGGCTTTGCTATTCAGACTCCAGAGTTTACATACCCACAACCATCCTCGGATACTATCAGATTATGGGGGCTTGGAAAGATGCCCGTGTTAAGTTCAGGTTGCTGCTTCACTCTTGGTCTAATCTGACAGTCGAGGGTGTTGTAACAATATTCTGTAGTGTTTTGTCTGATAAGGTGTGTTTGTATGACATTCTCTGTTTTAAGTTGAATCTTTCAATTGTGAAAGTGCAAATATAAGAAGACGTTGTTAAGATGCACACCTTTTGCAGCTTTTGTATGTCATTTAGAAGTGCTTCCTGTGAACCAATTTTTGACAACAACTCACGTTCTCGTTGATTGAGTGCCTCGTTTTGATCCTGTAACCTCTGAAGCTGTAATGGTACAAAGTATAATTTCACTTTTTCCTGTTATGTGAATGTGTAGCCTTCTACATTTCTCATCGTTGATCTAAGTTGTGGGCTCTTAATGCCCATATAAAGAAACATGGTTGCGAGGTTCTTAAGACTAATAGATATATTCCATACCTCATTTTGAAGCCCTTCTAAATGAGAATCATCAACGGGCATTGTGTGATTCTCTTTCTCCAACTGAAAATTCTCTGTTTCCTTTTGTCTGAAGACATACTTTACTGCTTCTAGCTCAATGGACTTGTGTTTGAGCTCTCCCTGATCACAACCATGTCAACACTCAAAATGTCGTACCTTTTTGAAAGCCTTATTATAATACCGATTCTAGCTGAAGGAGATGCTACAGACAACCATGTCAATGCTCGAAACATAGTTACTTCTCTAGGAAGCAAGGCAGATAAGAGTGAACATTTTACCTCCAGAAATTTGACTTTGTTCCGAAGTTCTGCCAGCTCCTCATCTTCAGTTCGAGCAAGGTTCGACATTGGCCTTACCTTGCTAGCTCCTCTAGATAGAGACTTTGACAATGTATTGGAATGGCTAGTACCATTTGAATGCTTTTCTTCTTTTTTCTCCTTGAGATTTTTTTCTGTGGGAGAATGTAGGCCTGCTTTTTGCTGAAGTTCCTCTTCAAGAAAGAGGATTCTCTTTCTCATCTCATCCTTGCCTTCTTCTTGCTGAAGAAGCTTGTGCTTCAACTCTGCTACTTGCTTCCGCAGTCTTGTCTCATTTCTTTGTTCTATCTCAAAAGCTCCTTTTCTAGCTTTTCCCTTTTGTTGTTGGGAGCGTGAGCCCTTGCTTTCTGGCTTTTCATCGGCATCTTCATCACTAGTCTTAGTTTTATCTTTCAGTTTTGATATCTCCTCAACCAGCTGTCCATTTTTCAAGCTTGTTTCCTGAAGAGAACTTTCTAGGTGCATTCTCTGCAAATTCATCTCATGAAGGATGTTTCTTGAGTTCTCAAGCTCCGTGTTCAGATTCTCGTATTGCTGCAAATGTTTTGTTGCATTCTCATTTTCCTCTATAAGCTTACTTTTTTCACTTTCCAATGTAGAGATTTGGTCCTGCAACAGTGCTATTTTTTGATCCTGAACAATTTGCTGAGTTTGTAACTCACTCATTCTTTGGAGTGTTCCTCTCAGCTGTTCAAATGTTTGAAGTCCCAGATTGTTAATGTCATTGTTTGCTAAATCCAGCAGCTTTTCATGCATTTCTGCAAGATCAGCTGATAGTTGAGTGTCTTCCCAAGTCACATTTTCTGAAGTTGCTCTTTCGTCTTTGCTAGAGGCAGTCAGAGTCTTTATGTTCTGCATCCATGTCAGAAGCTTGTAAATAACCTTCTTACATTCAGCATTCTCCTCTTGGATGTTAGCCATTTGAAGCTGTGATGAGTTGACTGCCTCTTCCTGCTGGTTCTTGATGATCTGTAAGGTGGACTCAAGCTCCCTTTTGTAAATATGTACCTCTTCAAGCTCACTTGTAGCTGCTTCTGTCTCTTCTTGAGCCTTTAGACACCTAACCTTCAACTCCTTGATGATTTTGTCCTGGTGATTGTTTTCCATTTTCAAGTTCTGGACTACAACTTGCAAGTGGTGCATTTCTGCATTCAGAGACTCTATTTCCGCTGACATAGAATCTGATTTTTCTGCAGCCTTTTCACTTTCTGCAAGAGCATGTTGCAGTTCAACCTTTTTCTTTTGAAGCTCCATAATGCTACATTCGGAGGCTAAGACAGATCTGTTCAAACATTCATTCTCCTGTTTCAGACTGGATAACTGTGTTTCCAAATCCTTGATGTGGGAATTTTGCAGTTTGCTCTCTTGTTCTACATTGCTAAGTTTTTTAGCTATTTCTTCTTTAGCCCCTTGAACTGAAAATAATCTCTCCTGTGTATCCTTGAGCTGACTTTGGTTTGCATGCAACTCAACCATAAGAGTTTCTAGTTCACATTTGCATGCATGAAGTTCCTGAGCTGCAGTGGAAGCAGTAACTTCTGCCTGTTGTAATTGCTCTTGCAACTCAGTATTAAACTTCTCCAAAGTGTCAGTCCTTCCTTTGTCTATAATCAGCGAGGACAACTGCTCTTCAAGTTTTACAAATTCTGTTTCTAATTCAGGGTCACTCTCCCAAAGCTTGCTGTATGCTCCATCTGTTGAGAATGATTTTTCTTCGTTTCTCAATTGCTGCTGTAAAGCCTTACATGCATCAATCAAAGTATGCTTTAAGTTTGAATTCTCAATTTGTAAGTCCTTACTCCTGTTCATTGCATCTTCATAATCTCCAGTGATCTTTCTTATTTTCTCTCGCAATATTTTTAACTGTCCTTTCTGGGATGCAAGGACTGTACTACCTTTATCATTACTTATACTCTCTCTCATAGCATCTACTTCTTTCTGTAATGAGGAGTTTTCCACCTTGAGGGCATTCAATTGTGCTCGAAGATGTTTGTTTGTAGAACAGAGTGACATGATTGATTGCCTGATATCATTCAGAAGTGTCCTGCTGTCAGTGTCTGAAAACCCCACAGAGAACTCAACTTTATCTCTTAAACTCTTCAGAATAGCTTCAAGGTTTAGTTCCTGTGTATTTGATGACCAATGCCAATCTGAACTTATAGATGCCTCATTTGTTGAACTCTCAAGTTTTGATTCCAACTGATCAATCAGATTAGTCTGAGTGCTTATTTTGTCGGTTGCCTCTTTCATTTGTATCAGGAGATATAGGTTCTCCTCTGTAAGCTCCTGTAACTCTTTCTCAAGCTCAGTCAAGTGTTTTTTCTGCTCGTCAATGGTATCTTCCAACAACTCTTTATTCCAAATCTCTTGAAGTGATGAAGTACTCCTTTCTACCTGTTGGTGCTTCTCTTCACTTTGATGAACTTTCTGCATAATGCTTTCCTTCTCAACACAGTTAGGTTGTTTCTGATCCTTGGATGCAGGAAAGTCAGTTCTTGAATCTTTCAATTCTTTGTCGAGTTTGCGCATTGCCTCCTGCAAGTCTTGAATTTCTAACAAAAGCTGAGAGTTCGATTCATTAGTCTTTTGAAGTTGTAAGTCTAGACTTAGGCTCACACTTTTCTCATATGCCAGCTCCTCCTTTAGTTCCTTAATGGTCTGCCTTGCATCCTCCATTTCCAGCTGCACCTTCATCTGGCCATTGTCTCTCTCTTCTGAAGCTTGTTTGAAGGATCTAAGATGGTCAGCCTCAACCTTTGTACTTTCTAATTCGGATTGCAGAGCAGACAACTCAATGGTCAACTCTGAGACACATTTCGTTTCCTTAGCTAACTGCTGTTTTAGTCTGTCTACTTCACTGTTTGCTTTTCGAGCAATCTGCTCCCAGGTGATCACTTCCTTGCCAACCTGCTTTTCTATGTTTGGACTCATTGAGCTGCTTCTTCGATGGCTTCTAGCTGGTGGCCTTTCTGAATGCAGTCGGGGGCTACCTTGTGGACCACAGGCTTCTGAAGGCTTTTGTAGCCTGTATAGAGAATCCTCCATATTTGCGCCAAGTCTGCTCTGAAAAGGCCTTTCTAGATCAACTGGAGGTGTAGCACTCGAGTCACATCGTACAGACTCAAAACTATGACCACTGGTGCTAGTAGTCAGTGTGTACAAATCATCGTTTGTGTCATCATCAGAGTCTGGCCATTTGGCATGCTCACGTACAGTGATTACCGATTTTGAGTGGGCACTGTCAACATAATCTGTGGAGTGATTTTGCTTCTCTCCTCTTCTTGATCGCCAAGCCATGCCTTCAAAATTGCTCTGCTTTGTATATGAAGCAAACTCATCTTCTACCTGCAATTTCACATTACATTAACCAGTCAGAGTAATCACATTTGAACAATGACTCATCTTTCAGCTAGCTGACATGTATTCTCAACTTTAAAATAAGTGCCCAAAAAAGCTCACTTATCTGCAAAAGTAAGGGGGTTGGGAGCTTCTCAAATGGCCTCACAGAGTTGCATGATGTGAAGGGTTAGCACTAACAAGGACATTGTGAAACGTCCTGGGTGTATTGATCCAAGTCATGGTTGCTCTATTTAACCTTAGAAGTGGCTCGTATAGTCTTTGAAAATAGGAAAAGAGTTGAGAAGTATTGTCTGCTATGAAGAAGAAGAATCTAAAAGTAGATGTGCAAAAGGATGACTATAAAAGACCTAAAAAGGGCCAGAATGGGATGCTACTTTGTATTCCAGTTAGATTTTTTTGAGCATCAGATTTGGTGTGTAAACATTTAACCTTACGAACATATTATAACAGATAACAATGAGGCTTTCCCATTAGACTCTGAAGAAAATTACTGTGGCAGGGTAAGATTTCTGGTTGTTGTGAGAACTGGGAACATGATCAGTTCTCTTACATATGTTGCGTTGCTAACATGTCCAAGGATTGATAAACAGTGATAGTGTGTAATATCTTTTGCTCAGAGCTCTGCCGTAGCTTAGTGTCAACTACAAGCATAATGTTAATACTCTGATTGCAAATATGATTTGCCATGGTATTATTGACCTAGCATGCAAATTGTGGAGTAATAGATTTACATTCTGATACACAAGCACAGATTACCATCTTCATCAGACAGCAAAATTTCATGCGTTACACTTGTATGATCTGTCATACAAATCCTAACCTCAATGCCATCTGTGCAGGCTGCAACAAATCCTAAACTCAATGCCATCTGTGCAGGCTGCGCCATACTATGAACACTTTCCCAAAGACCTGACCTCAGCTTTGCATGAAAGGCATAGCAGCAGAGATCTCTTTGCATAATATGAGTAAAATTGACAAGTTTGCTTCCCAAGCCAGCAAGCATGGAAAGATCAAGTAGGCTGTTGAGTTGGGAACTGATCTGACTTGCATGTAGCTTGACACTTTAGTTTAAAAAAAAAAAACGTGTGTCCTTTGCAAGTGAAGAATTCAGATATGTTAAAAGACAACCTGATATGATCATCAGAGACTTCTTATCAGAGAATCTATAGAAAATTACTTACTTGACCAGCAGAAGCATCTTGCTTGACATCAACTTTTTCCTTTGCTCTGGTGGCCTTTAACTTGACTGATTTGAACATCGTACTTCTGTGTCTCAGTAGTTCGGCAGATGAGTAACGTTTTGGCCTGCCAAGTTATGGCAGTTGAACACAGAGGACAGAGTGGCACAGTGCACATTGAATTCACATCGCAATGATTTCTCTGTACGCACTACTGAGTTTGCAGTACAATTGCTTTATATCGACTGTGCTCTGTTTGTTGTGAACTTGCTACTGGATGCCGAGTTGGACAAGGTAGTAAACAGTGACAAACCAGGCGAAGTTTTTCTGACAATTGATTGAATCAAGGATTTTTACATGATGGGCAACACTGAGCAAGGAGCTGAAGTATTGTACATCTTCAACTGGGTACAAAGTTGGAAGGCTATGACATAAAGTTGGCACATGGGTGCAATTGTACATGGTTTGCAGTAGTGAAGAAAAGCAGAAAATGAGGTAGCGTGAGCATTCATAAGCTTCTTCAAGGTTGGTAATCCCGGGACAATGCCAATTTCACGTCAATTTTATGTCAGGATTTTTCACCGTATCACAGAGGGGCTGAAGGTTTGGGGCCTGGGCTTTCAGAAAGGAGTAATTATGCATTCATTGGTAAGGACGCAGAGGAAGATCCTAAGAGACAGGGCACAGTAGTTGGGGGGCTCTGTTGATAAGTTGGGTGGGAGCTCTATTGATAGTTGGGTGAGTGCTGTTTTTCTCCCCCTTTTTCCTGTTCATGTCCCTGTTTTGTGGCTGTGGGGAGAGAGGCCATGCTTGAAAGACCAACGTACAATTGATGGGTGTGTTTGATAATGTTGATTGGTAGAGAGAGAGAGCGAGAGAGAGAGACCTTTGGCCTTCCAACAAGGAAGCGTAACACAGTAACACCCACCCCACTGCCGCCTTAAGCTTCTAGGTTAAGATATGTCCATGAAAAAATTGCCCTGACTGGATTACTAACCTGATTATGTGCAAATTCCCTGCCTCTCTCGCTTGATTAATCATGGGTTAAACTGTCTGGTTGGTGTGCTTGCCATTGTTGTGATGGCTTGAACATTTGCTTAAAAGCCACTCAAAACGCCCCAACCAAGGGGCGGGGGGGGTAGCAACAAAAGAAACCCAATTCACTCCAATCTATGGAGCTGCTTTACCTCCCTTTGCAGCTCTCTGTCAGACAGACAAAGCCCAACATTCTCTCTCTATGATTTGCAGAACCCTTTGTCACTCTCAGGTTGATGCACGTGCACCAGGCAACCCCCTTAAAAGAAAAAGATTTGCGTTATTTAATTTGTTTTTCGAGCAAGATTTAACGACAATACGCAATCAAATTTCTGGTTTAAGTTGGTTAATGGGTTACGCAAACCATACCTCAAAATTGAAGGGTTCCCTTACTTTTCATATCGGATGCCCTAAGAGGAGCTCGCCTTTTCTCTTCAGAGGCGTATCACGGAGCTACTAAGTGTGGGGATTGAGCTTGCGACTTCTTAGAACACATGCACTTGTGACCCAACCCAACCATCTTACTACTATATTATTTTCGCTATAGGTTTGGAAAGTCTTGAACTTCTAGAGGGCCTTCTTGAACCTACCCTTTTTTTAAAACCTTCTTTTTTTAATCAAAACCCCTTTTCCTCCCCTCTTTCTCACGTGTAATCTTTTATTTTCTCTTCCTCCATTTTTTCATTAAAGCTTTTCCCCTCTTTCTCTCACTTCCTTTTTTAAAATTAAAACCCCATCCTCTCTCACTTATAATCTCTCTTTCTTTTCCCCCTCCCTTTTTTAATTAAATTCCTCATTTCCTCCTCTCTCTCTCTCTCTCTCTCTCTCTCTCTCTCATGTATAGGGTTTAGGTTCTCTCTCTCTCTCTCTCATGTATAGGGTTTAGGTTCTCTCTCTCTCATGTATAGGGTTTAGGTTCTCTCTCTCTTTTAATTAAATCAATTTTAAAAAAATCAAAATTTTCTCTTTCTCTCTCATAGTTAGATTAAACTATTTAATTTAAAATATCTTAAGTAAATATTTTTAAATTTAAAGTTTTTTAAACACAGTTTTTTACACACTTTAAGAGGGAGATAGAAGAAGAGAGAGAGAGAGAGAGAGAGAGAGAGAATAAAAAGAATAATATAATAATAAGAAGAATGATAAAAAGATAGAGAGGAGGGGGGAAAGAGAAAAGAGAATAGTATTTTTTTAATTAAATAGTTTTCTTCTCTCCCTTTTTTCCTCTCTCTTATGTGTAGGGCTTAGGTTCTCTCTCTCTCTCTCTCTCTCTCAGTTAGATTAAACTTTTTAATTTAAACTTTTTTAAATTAAAATAAGGAGAGAGAGTGAAAGAGAGAAATATACATAGAGCAAAAAAGAAAGAAGAGAGGGAGGGGCAATAGAGAGAATTATAGAGAGAGGAAAAGGAAGGAGAGGGGGGGATAAGAAACGGGGGGGAGAGAGAACAAAAGGAGAGATAAAATAATAAGAGAGAATTTGAATACATAGAGAGAATTACAGAGAGAAAATATCAAATTTGAAAGAAAGAGAAGAAAAAAAATTGAAGAGAAAAAAGAGGAGAGAGAGAGTAAGAAAGAGAGAGAAGAAGAATAAGAAAAAGAAAGAGGAAAAGAATAAGAGAGATGGAAAAAAAGAGAAAAGTCTTTTTTAAATTTAAATATTTTTTTAGAGAGGACGGAAGAGGAGAGAGGGGGAAAGAGAGAGAGAAAATATAAAATTTAAAAGAGAAAAAAAAGAAGAAAGGGGAGGAGAAGAGAAGGGATATATATATATATATATATATATATATATATAAAATAAAAGGAGAGAGAGGAGAAGAAAAGAGAATATAAACATAAAGAGAGAATTATATATAGAAAAAAGATAAAATTTATATACTTTAAGAGAGATTGGGGAGGGGGGGAAGTGAAAGAAGAAGAAGAATAAGGAGAGAGAGAGAGAGAGAGAGAGAGAGAGAGAGAGAGAGAGAAAGAAAAGAAAAAAATTTAAAAAGAGAATGAAGAGAAATAATTTAAAAAAAAGAAAAGAGGAGAGGAAGAGATAAGGAAAAGAGAGGAGAGAGGGGGGAGAATAAAAGGAGAGAGAGATAGAGAGAAGAAAAGCGGGGAGAGAGAGAGAGAGATTGAGAGAAGAAAAGCTCTTATTGACTTATCAACCATAGTATTCATTTAACTTGTGCATTTGCTTAGTTAAATGAATACTATGGTTAATAAGTCAATAAGAGCTATCAAAATACTTTGTATATGAAATTAGTATGATTCCCACCAAGATGGGATCCACCTCAAGATATTAAAAGCATTAATTGTCTTACATAGTTTAAACTACTTGTTATGTTAATTAAGAAAAATATGATTTACAAACAAGAATTAGATTTCTAATTTTAATGAAGATCTAAAAAGAGATTGGAAACATCAACATTGATTGCATAGCTTGAACTACATTTCATCCTTATTAAATGCTAAAAGTTATCAATACTTAAAAGTAAGTGTGGGAACTTATTTAGAAATTGGCCAATAAATTCAGTCTTTATGCTAAAGGATTGACTCTAATTATTTCTTTGGAGTTGAAGGGTAAACTCAACCAAGGTGAATATTAGTATTATTAAAAAAAGTTTAAAATGTAATACATGACAATATTAGGTAAATAGTTATGTGCATGTGTGACATTATTTATTCAAGATAAAATATCATTCCTAGTTTTTGATAATAAGTTTGGATGTTATAAGAAACAACATGTTGCAAATGGTGATTTCAATTTTTATCTCAAAAGAATGCTATGAACTGTGCTTTTGTATTTATTGAAAACATATTCTAAAAAATTATCCAAGCTATATGTGAAGTTTTTGCATTCCTGATATGTCTAAATATAGTATTGTCAATGACTGCAAATAGCTAATATATTACATTTTTGTCTTTTTTGCATTCCATTCTTTTCACATTTTTAATTCATTTACAATCTCAAGGATACTTAGATTTCTCTTGAGATGAACTCATAAAGGTCATTTTCAATCAGGAAGTTCGTCATCTAGAACTTCCATGAAGAGCAGTTGTTCTTGTCTAGCTTCTTGATGATGAGATTTCCACTGTTCTCTACCATTATGACAAAAATAATACAAAACAGCAAACAAGTCTTCTGCAACCTTTTACAACAAGTGCATAACAATATACAAAGTAACCTTTTTCACTGATTGCTCAATAGTATATGTAATGTGCAACTTGTTTGTAGATAAAACTTATGTTTGCTTTCTAGCAAATACCTCAAAAATTATATTATTAAAAATTTGCAACCTATGCACCAACTTTTGGTCAATACAATTGAAATTGTAGTATATCTTGAAACTATTGTCCGCAATGTTGCAGCTCTAAAATTGAGCCTGAAATGGCCTTAGATGTTCAAAAACTCACACCGAATCATAGTATATTATGTGTGATTGAGCATGGAGTTCATCTTCATAAGCATTTTGATTGCCAGGATACATTGCATTGAGTTGTCAACATCATATATTCGATTTTCACTTGTGCTGGATTTCATATGTTTTTGCTGTTTTGATATACACATCTAGTAACAAGTTGGGAAGACTTTTGACAATATATGAAAATTTCCAAGCCTTTGCATTTTCCCATATCTCTTAGTTCTTTAGGGGGTAAACTAGACAACAATTGTGCAAGGTGGTAGATTTCACATTGAATGGAACACTAAAAATAAATTTTCCAAAATACAAAGACAACTCTCCTCATAGATTAAAAATGGTACAAAAAAAGTTCAATTGCCTTAGTAGCTATATCATTCTTATTGCGATAAAAACTCATCCTAGAGTATACATGACAAAAGAGCTTAAGGAATGGTTGTAGGGCTAGTTCAATGCTAAAGATCATATGGGATTCGCTAGAGGCTTTCCTAACACAATTTGATTGTCAATATGTGTTAAGGAGCTTCTAGGATGGAGCCAATGGAATACCTTGCAATTTATGGCTTAGCCATTTATAATATTCAATTCAAGCCTAAATACATATGTAAATAATTGAGACATAAGCATTCTCAAATCCTTACATTAGAAAGCCTCATTTGGATGCAGCTAAACACATATTGAGGTATGTGAAGTTCACTTTACATTATTTACTTTTTTATGAGGCAGGTAAGGATGTACAAATATTTGGATACATAGATAGAGATTGGGCTAATAGCATGTCAGATAGAAGATCTATCAGCGGATTTATGTTTTCCCTTGGTAGTGCAACAATTACATGGAGTAGTAAAAAGCAACCTACAATTGCTTTATTAAGTACAGAGGCTGAGTATAGAGGTGTTGCTATGGTAACATGTGAAGTGGTATGGTTGCAAAAAGTTATTGGGTGATTTGGATGTGCAAGGAGGTGGTCCAGTTGTCATTCATTGTGACAACATGAGCAACATACACTTAGCTAGGAACCCAGTGTTCCATGCTAGGACAAAATACATTGAGGTGCACTACCACTTTGTGAGAGAGAAGGTACTTATAAGAGAGATTGACTTGGTATATGTCAGCACACAAGATCAGATAGTTGACATTTTCACAAAGGAATTGGGTGTAGAGAAGCATAAAAAATTCGAAGCTTACTTGGAGTTGTAGAGATACAGTTGAGCCTGAGGGGGAGTGTTGAGATAGCAAGCTTAACACTGTGTGGACATTGATGATGGACCACTTGGCTAGATGGGTTCGTACGTCTACACTTAGCATGTTGGTGTTCATTATGATTCTCACAGGACCATCGACTTATCACTTATTATATTTAGTTTGTTGCACCTACCTATAGCTGGCGTAGTTATAGTACGAGTCAATTAGTATACTATGTTATGTGTTGTTTGACTTAATAAGCCACTTTCCTTTATGTTATCTTATCTATACTTTGTGTACATTGTATTGTGTGTGGAAGAAGAAGAAGAAACTAACAACAAAAGGTTTTGGTCTCCATATCTCTTTTGTGCTCTTGTGTATGGTGTGTGTTTGGCGCAATAGCTCAAGCAAGTCCCCCCACCACACGATTCTTGAAATCAAACTCACCCAACCACCTTTCTCACTCTACTTGAGATTCCTTATTTGGTGATGAAAATCCCAACTCTCGTGCATGTAAAATACAATGTGTGTACAATAAAAGGTGCTCTCTCAAGTGCATGTACTTCTAAGTTTTTTGCATATTGTTATAACGGGCATTATGCTGTGCTAGTGCTCAATGATGGTGCAAAGAGTGCATTTAACTTAACCCATGGTATGGAAGTAATTGAAAAAATCAAGAGATGACCTCCCCCAAGTGTATTGTATTTGACATTGCAACATGAAGTGCTCGTGAATCCATAATCTCTATGATGTGCAAAGATATCAGCTAGATAGTATACTTGATTCATGATTCTAGAAGCTATTATGGGAGCACTAGATTATGCTCTAGAGACTAGATTAGATGCAAGATTTGTTACAAGAAATTTGATTACAAGATAATCCCAAGTAGGGGCACAAGTTACAATGATAACTTAATAAGATATGAAAAATCCCACAACCTGGGAGACCATAGGTATAGATAATAGGACTCAATAGGATATGAAGGATTCCATAACCCGAGACCATAGGTATGGATACAATGTATTAGAATTACAAGATCTCCCTCGATGGGGATGAATAAGATATAAGATAGTACTAGACAAGATCTCTTACTATGAGATTACAAGGTGACAAGACAATAGAAGTATAATGGAAGATAAGATAATGCTAGATACCATGACTAGACAAGATCTAGAACTAGAACTCAAAGTTACTTACTTGGAGGTCTCAACTCCTTGAGCTCCCAAGACTGGCACTGGTAAGACTAAGGAGCTCTATGGCGAGCCCCTCCTTTTATAGGTGTTGGAGGGTGGCTAAAGATCTTTTAGAATGTTCCATGATGACATCATTAATGATATAGGTGATGACATGGCATATCTTCTAGAAGGTTCTATGATGACATGGCAAGGGTGCGTTGGCATGGTTGGCTCTAGGATGTTCGATTAAGGGTGCATTTGCATGGGGTATGGATTCATATGGCATGAGCAAGAATTAGTTCGTACACTTGATCATGGCATGTTCATGACATCATTCCCTCCTCTAGCACCGAGTTCCATAAAGAGTGGCTTCGTGGTTTGGTCCAAGTTTTGTTGGATTCCTCTTGTGAAATTATTTTAACTTTGAGAGGTGCTCCTCGAAGATATTTTGTAGGTTCCCAAGTGCGATTATTGATGTCATATCCTTTCCAGTGAATAAGGTATTCCAATTGATCTCAGGAGATCCTCGAGTCTAAGACATGTTTGACCTTAAAATAATCGTGATATTCAATTTGGATAGGTGATAGAAGATTAGATCTCTCCCCTCAATGGTGAGCTTTGGTATGGCTAAAGCAAGGAAACATGGAAGACTCGGTGGATCTTCATGGTGCTAGGGAGTTGGAGTCAATACAAAACTAGATTGATCTAGGCTATGATAGTGAAGGGCCCAAATCTTTGGTGGTCTAGCTTGGTGGAGGCCTTGTTGTTTAGAGGTTATACTTGAGTCACAATACTTTATCACTTACTTTGTATGCTGGATATTGGAGACAATGCTTGTTCGCATAGTAATTACACTGAGTCTGAGTCTTTTAGATTTGTTGCTTGAGTTCTTGATGTATATTTGCTAGGTGTAGCACTTTATCTCACGCGGCAAGGCTCTTTACTCGATTGGAGAGATGTAAATCCATCCTTGGATGCTGGCCATAGTTTGCAAAGAAAGGAGTTTGCTTGGTAGATGCATGGATACTATTCCTATCAGCAAACTCTACAAAGAGCAATAGCTCAAACCGATCATTTTGATGGTAGTTGATGGTGCAACAAAGATATTGTTCCAAGACTTGATTTACCCATTCTATTTGACCATTAGTCTATGGATGATTGGTTGTGGATAACTTAACTTGGACTCCAAGGAGGTTGCAATGACTCTTCAAAAACTAGATATGAATTGGGGATCGTGATTGCTGATGATGTCGTCTGGGAGTCTATGTAATTTGAAAAAGTATTCGAGGAAGAGTCTAGCAGTAGTAGTTGCACCTATGATGGTCTTGGTGGTAGGGATAAAATGTGTCATTTTTGTGAACCTATCAACCACAATAAGAATAGAGTCATATTTGTATGTTTGGGAGGATCTGTTATGGAATCCATGGACAGAGAGACTAGGGTCATGTAGGAATATGCAAGGGTTGCGGAGGCCATGTGGTTTAATATGAGATACGTTGCCATTGTCACAGGTATCACATGATTTTAGATATTCCTTAACTTCTTTCCATATCTAGGGCCACCAAAAATCTCTTGAAATAAGCTCTAAGGTCTTATTGACTACAAAGTGTCCTGTTGCTGGGGTGTTATGGCATTGTCGGAGTATGTGGAGTCTTGGCTTTCCTAGAGGGATGTAAAGTAGATCCTTATAGTATAACAACCCATTAGTTTCCTGTTGCAACTCACAAACTTCATTTCCTTTTTCCTCTTGACTTTTTCTCTTAACATTATTGGCCAAATCATCATGCAGCAGCAGGGCTTCATGGATTAATTGGATCAAGATAGGCATCTTGGTGACAACTGGAGATGGTTGCTAGAGGTGCTTTGGCTTGAGTAGTATTTCTCATTTTTGATCAAAAGCCTCTTCTTCCTTCTTAGGTGCCAGGTAGGATCTTCTTAATAAAGCATCTAATTGTTGGCATTATTGGCACCACAGATGATATATGATGACAAAGCCAAACCTAGATAAGAAGTTACTCTAGCAGGATTGTCTTTGATTGAGGATGTAGATTGTCATAAAGAATTCTAGATTTTTGTGATTTGTATAGATGATAACTTTATGGGTTGCACCCTTTAGATGATGACACCAAGTATCAAAGGCATCTACAATGGCAAGAAGTTCTTTGTCATGGATCTCATAATTTATCTCTGGAGGGGAGGACTTCCTTGAGTGGAATGCCACTGGATGCATATGACCATCATCTCCATCATGCTAGGAAAAGATGGCTCCTAAGGCATAGTGTGATGCATTGGTCTCCAAGAAAAATGGCTTGGTAGGATCTACGTGGACAAGGATTGGGGAAGTGGTGAAAGTAGTCTTTAGGGTGGTTTGAAAGGCCTTCTCGGCTTCTAGTGTCCATGAGAACTTTGAGTTTCTTGTGAGTTTGTTGAGTGGTGTGACTATCTCTGAGTAATCCTTGATAAATATCATGTAGAAGTTGGCAAAGCCAAGGAAACATTGGACATCGCGAACACATGTGGATGTCTGCTAGTCACGAATATTCTCGATCTTCTTGGGGTGCATGAAGAATCCTCTCTAGGAGACATTGTACCCCAAGAATTCCACTTCTGTCTGATGGAAAAAACGCTTCTCAAGTTTTGCATATAGTCCTTTTTCTTTGAGGTTTTCCAAAACTAATTTTACATGGTGCTCATGCTCCTTTGGATATTTTGAGAATATCAAGATATCATCCAAGTATATAACTAAAAATCATCTATATGCTCTCGAAAGATATCTTCATCATATGTTGAAACATTGTAGGAGCATTAGTGAGATCGAAAGGCAAAACAATATACTTGAAGTGACCATATCTTGTGTGGAAGGCTATCTTCCATTCCTCTCCTTCTCTGATGCATACACAAGATTGTAACCCCCTTGTAGATTAATGTTTGTGAATATCTTGTCTTTTTCAAGGCATCACAAGAGCTTTGGTATCAATGGCAAAGGGTATCAATTCTTGACTGTTATCTTGTTGAGTCCTTGATAATCCACACACATTCAAAGTGACCCATCTTTGTTCTTAACGAATAGAATTGGGGCTCCAGCAGGAGACTTCAAGTGCCTAATGAACCCCTTGGCTAAGTTCTTATTAATGTTCTTGCATACTTCAGCTAGTTCATTAGGGGATAGCCTTTAGATGGGTCCAAAAGGTGCCCCCTCATAGAGTTCTATAGCACAATCATATGGTATGTGTTTGTGCAAGATATGTGCATTCTTTTTTTCAAAGACATCTTAGAATTCTTGATACTGGCTTGGTAGCTTGACTCACTCAGCCTTACTAGGTTCTTGAGTTGGTATATGATATATCATGTAGGTCGGTACCTGCCTTGCTATATGCATAAAGGCTTTGGCTCCTAGATATACTGACTTTTCTTGATTTTCATGATGTGTAATCTTTTTCTTAATGCAATCAATTTCTAGATTGTGTTTCTTTAGCCAAGGCATCCCAAGGATGATTGGATTTGTGGGACTAGATATGACATTAAAGCATATACGAGATTTGTGATTGCCAAGTGTTACCATGAGTAGTCAGGTTTCCTTGGTAATATCTCTAGATGCTAGAGGTCTTCCATCCATGACTTTATTTGTTGTAGGATTGGTCTTTTGAAGTACTAGAATTTGGTATCCATTAGGGCCAAAAACACTTCCAAAAATGCACTTTTGTTAATCACGGGATTAAGAAACAGGCCAAAGAGAGTTTGCCACGTGTGCAAGAATATGGTATTCTTGTCTCCTCTTTTTTAGAGATAGTGGAGTCCATTTCGTGATTCTCTCTTATTTTTTAGCCAAAATCCCCAAAGTCTGACATGTTTTGGAGTCCCAAAGATCTTATTTACTCACAAATTTGACAAAATATGTAATAGAGATGTGATGAAATTAATAATGAGTTTTTTGTAAGTCGGGAGATATTTCAATATTCTTTTTGGCGCCCAATACATATTCATTTGTGTTCTTGAAGATACTTTTTAGTTCATTCACCCCTCTTTGAGCTTCTTTCTCTACGCTTTCATTCTTTTCATGGCTTCCTCTAGGTGCCTTAATACACTCTTGCACATTCTATAGCCAGGGAGCAGATGGAAATTGGGAGACCAAAACCTTTAGTGCAAACGATTGGGTTACCATGCTACAATCTTACAAGGGCTCTCATAAGGTGAAAAGAAGAAAACGAGATGATATAAAACATCACTGGAAGGGGCGTATCGTTGCCTTCAAAATTATGCCCGATGGGTGGTTTTTCAAGGTGCAACATGTTTACATGGCCAAGGATATGCACTTGCCTCCAAACAAACGCGTTCCCCAACAAACACATTGTAAGTTATTAGTTGAATAATGTATGTAATTCTTTTCCATTTAGGCAAGTACTAACAACCGATTCGTCATTGCAGATATCTTTCCGTCAACAAGTATTGAATGGCAACCTGTGGAAAGCCTAAGTGGGACTTTCCATGCCATTCATAAGGTATTGGCAGACATTATTAATGCCGATCAAACTATGTCTTTTTTTAGTGAATGCAAGGTTTTTATATATTATGCACAGTATGTGGTTCCCTCTAGAGCGGATAGGTATGGGCATATCAAAGATTTGCCATTGCCAAGTCTTTTATCTCTAAACTGGGAGATTCCTGACAAGGCAATAGTGCAGAGTTTCAAATTCAAAATATCTCAGGATATTCAAAAGTCCATGATAGCTAGAAGGATCTCAAGAAGAATACGTTTATCATGGTTTGTACCCCTTCATATCTTTGTGGCTTGCTTCAAAACAGCAAATTTACAAAGAACAAAGGTATCCTGGCTAAGTAGAAACTTTTCGGAAGAGGATTTGGACAACATTATAGGGATGCTTTGGAAATTTAGAGAGTGCGACCATAAGGGTGATATCTTGAGGTGCAGTGCATGCCCTCAATCCTTGGCTTTGGCTTACAGTATCCCTCGCCAAACTCTTGCTTTGGGCTTTGATTATAGGAGATACAAACTAAGATTGGGTATTTGGGTTCCCTTGGATTCCGATACAGATTGCACACCGTATAAACTTGGGGTGCACATTTTGCCACATGAAGAAGCAAAGGAGGTGAATGTTACTTCCAATTTGAGTCTGAAAGATGTGAGGGATACCTTGGAATTGCTAGACAATACATCCCGTAGATATAAGTTCAAAGTGAATGGCATAACAATTGGTAAAAGAACCGAGCACTCTTTCTCTTGTATGAGTTGTTTGTCTCCCATAATTGTGAGTTTTGAGCCTTGAGAATGAAAACTTTGCAGGAATTTATCTTAATTGAGTGATTGTCCTTAAGATATTTCTTAGTGGAAACTCATAAGCTATCATGATGCAAGTTGCCTTTCGAATGTATAGAGATAAATGTACATTACATTCTATTTATAAGTGAAAAAGAAGTTCATTACATCATGAGGTACAAAAATGTCATATAAATGTACAAAGCCAAAATAATAAGGCTTGTGTATGCTTATGTTTGCTCTTTTGATTCTTCTTTATCTACTGCCTTCTCCTTTGTTGGCTTTATGGCTTCTTTATCGATTTCTTCAAAGATGTTTTTCCTCATAGGGCATTTCTTCTTTGATTGTTGAAAGAATTTCATCTTCACATGTACTCTCTTTTCTTGGGGCTTAAGAGGGGATGGATCAAATTTCAGAGGAGAAAGCGTTGGCATTCCTTTTCTTTTAGACTCAGCAGCAGTGGTCTTTGTGGCTACCTTGCCATTGCCATTGCCATTGCCATTGCCATTGCCATTTCCCTTGCCCTTGCCATTGCCGTTACCATTGTCATTGCCGTTACCATTGCCTTTGCCATTGCCATTGCCATTGCCATTGCCATTGCCATTGCCATTGCCATTGCCATTGCCATTGCCATTGCCATTGCCATTGCCATTGCCATTGCCATTGCCCTTGGCCATTGAAGTTTTGGGAGGAAGAGGGGAGTCAGGATCATATGGTGCTGCCTTGTCCAAAATCAACTCAATGCACCTCTCCCTTATCCACCAAACATACGAATCAGGATAGTCTCTACACTGTAAGAATAAATGTTATAAGTTAGTGAAAAGACATTATGATAAGGATCACACAAAAATCAAATGAAATTAATAACTTACATTCACTCCTTCTATTTGTAGCAACTTTGAATCCACTGTTCTACAAATATTTGATATAACTCTCCATCCACAAGAATGCACATCACTTTGCAATGGTACTTCTTGTAGAAGAAACATATAATGCTTTTGAGGATCAGTAAGATCCTCATATGTAGTAACCAAAAACGTAGAAACAAGTCTACCAGCACTACAAAAGGGAGCTTTGTTAGTTCAAAATATAATTTGTAAATATAATCAAAGCAAGTAATTTTCTTTCAACCATTCGTGCTTGGCCATGAACACCGCTGAGAGAGTTCATAAAGATAATTTCTCTAGTAAGACAGTTGATATAGATAAGACTCCAATGCCCTCTGCAAATTCAAAATAGAGGTGAGCACAAGGGTGAAAACAAATGAATATAAATTTTCCTCTATAGAAAAGAAAAATACATTTCTACATAAGGAAAAAAGATGTGGTAATTTGTCACACTATTAAAAGTACAAAAGAATGGTGCAATATTAGACCTAGATCTTGCAAATAGTTCCACTGAGAGAAGTGGATCAACAATATATATGGCTCTACGGATATCAGGAGTGAGAGGAGAGACGAATGCCTTGCAGTCAATAGAAAAAGCTATTTGAAAGCTAGCACACTTGCCTTAGGATGTGTGCTTATGCAAGAAGGTCATCTCGTAGCTTACTCTTCAAGGAAACTGAAGAGCCATGAAAGAAACTATGCTACCCACGATCTGGAGACTGTTGGTTGTCATACGTGCTCTCAAATTTTGGAGACACTACTTGCTGGGTAACAAATTTACCTTAGTGACGGATCACAAAAGTCTTAAATGGATTTTCACCCAGAATGAGCTCAATATGAGGCAATGTCAATGGATTGAAGTGCTGGAAGAATATGATTTTGAAATCAAATACCGGCCTGGAAAGGAGAATGTAGTTGCCGATGCACTCAGTCGCGCAAGGCATTTCTGAATTCTCTGATTTTGCAAGATCCATCAATAGCAAGATCTCTAGCCACAAAGGTATCCATGCCAGGCAACCCAATTCTTGAGCTAGTTAGAGAAGAGGCATATCATGACCCAACCTATCAGAAATTGCTAAGGGAGATCCCCATCAAGAATCAAGACCAGAAGCTACAAACAAAGTATCAAGAATTCTCTATCAATAGTGGACTTATCTACTATAGGACAAGATTATGTATCCCGGCAAGCCAATCACTCAAGTAGAAGATACTTTGGGAAGCCCATGACTCCCCTTTCTCAGGACATCCTGGCTATGCCAAGACCCTTAATGTGGTCAGAAAGAGCTATTATTGGGATAGGGTCAAAGGTGACGTTCTTAAGTATGTCACGGAATGTTTGTCTTGTCAACGCATTAAGGCCGAACATGTCGAAATGCCATGGAAATTGCAACCACTTGACATTCCCCAAATGAAATGGGAATTCATTAGTATGGACTTTGTTGTTGGCTTGCCCCAAGTTCAAGGAGGATACGACTTCATTATGGTCGTGGTAGATATGCTCACCAAGGTTGCACATCTTATCCCTGTTAAGACAAACTATAAAGCCTCAGACATCGCAAGGTTATTCATCAAGGAAATATTCAAACTACATGGGTTACCCAGAATAATCATTAGCGATCTTGACTCTCTCTTCACCTCACACTTCTGGAGGGCTATCTTTGAGGCCATTGGGACTCAACTCTATTTCAGTACAGCTTACCATCCCCAAACCGATGGTCAAATGGAATGAGTCAACAAAGTCATTGAAGATATGCTTAGGGCACACTACTTTCGCAAACCCAAAAATTGGATTCAATATTTGCCACTGGTTGAGTTTACCTACAATGCTTCTTACCAACAAAGCATTCAAATGACTCCTTTTCAAGCATTGTATGGGCACGATTTTTGTAGTCCTTTGAGCTTTTCGGATCCAACTTTGAGGGTTGAAGCTTCAAAGCAGATGCTGGAAGACATGGATGACCAAATCAAGTCAATAAGACAGGACATCCAAGCTACCAAGGACAGACAGAAGGCTTACGTAGACCTGAAATGGCAAGACAGATCCTTCGTTGAGGGTGATATGGTCTTCATTCGCGTATGTCCAAAGAAGAGTTCCCTATCCTTGGGTGAATGCAAAAAGCTAAGTCCAAGGTATTGTGGAGCCTACAAGATTCTCAAGTGCCTAGGGCCTAATGCTTACAGACTGCAACTCCTTGAAAACCTAAAGGTTCATAATGTATTCCATATTAGTCTATTGAAAAAGTATGTGCCTAACCCTAGTCACATGCTTGATGATCAACAAGTTATAAATCCAAGCCAAAGAGTCCTTGAGCTACGGCCTTACAAGATCTTAGATGTTAGGGAGAGACATTTGAGATCCAGGACCTTGAGAGAATACCTCGTCCAGTGGAAAGATTACCCCAAAGAGGATGCCACTTGGATGGATGAAAGTACTCTCAACCAACAATACCCCTAGTTCTTCTCGAGATGAGGACATCTCGATTTCTTTAAGGGGGAGAGAATGTAATATTTTTGCATGAAATATTAATGATCCTAGACCCCGCACATCCCGCGCAAGAGAAATTTCGAGTGATCTCCTACAAACAAAAACTTTCGGCTAAGTGCTCCCTCTGCGTGCACTAACGAACTCTAGCCTGTGTCGTGTATAGGAAGCCGTGGCTAAAAACTATAAACCACACGGGAACACCCCTTTGTGGGACAAAAAGATAATAAACTTAGTGCAATTTTTTAAATTAAACTCCCCTTCCCTTCAGCCATTGCATGGCGGGGAGAGGGAGTATAAGTGGGTGTATGGAGGGGCATGGGGGAGGGAATCATGCACCTGCCACTTGTGTGGCTGCCCTCCCTCCTTAGACCTATATGAACCCCCCCTCCCAAGCTTGAGAGGAGAGAGGAGGATCGTGCCGTGCTGTCTCGCCGCCTGTGGAAGCTGCCTGCCATCATCGCCATAGCTGCCGCCACCATCCATTTGCTGCCGCCAGGCTGTTGATCCATCGCCTCCATCGTCGTCGTCGTCATCATCATCATCATCATCATCATCATCATCATCATCGTCGTCGTCATCATCGTCGTCGTCATCCTTATCATCTTCTCTCTCCACATCATCTGCCTGTAAACAGAGGCTTGGAAGCCTCTATTGGAAGCTTCCATTAAGGCTTCCATAGGCCTTATTCACCCGTGCCTTCCCCAAGTTTTTAAAACCATGTCCTGCAATGCTTGTGTCCTACACGGAGGAGGAGATATTGGACAGAAGTGACTTTGTAACGTGTAAGAGAGCCAAGAGGAAGTTCTCTGAATCGAAATCTGCTGCACTAATGGCTCCCAAGCAAAAGATGAGAGGAGCACACGCGGGAGCTTCGAGCCCGAGTACGCGAGTGGACACGCCCCGATTCTTAATGCCCAGATTCCGATAACATTCCCGCATGAAAGGATGCATTAAGCATGTCTTTAACTCTCCTAGGCAAGTTTGAATACATTGGAAGTACTTGCAAAGTTAGAAGAAAGTATTTGCGTCTTTAAAAGGAAAGATCGTCTTAAATCGTGGGTTGGTTAGATCAACCAAGTAATTCACATATAATTGAATAGCTTACATGAGAATCGTAAGGGTATGATAAGTTAGCATATGACGATCACCTCAATGTGCTAGGTAGGGTTAAGCTATGATAAAATTCTACCTAGTATCGCACTTGGGTTGCCAACTTAAAACTTCCAATCTCAAAGGTCCTACCCATATTTATGAAATGTTAGGATTATTTAAAAACCGTGCAAGAATGATCTAGAGTTCTCACCCTAAGGGTCAGTTGACCAAATGCTAGATTTCTGCATGGGATCTAGGAACCCTATGGCCAAAACGTTTATCAACCTAGCAGGGTTAGGTTTTGGATTGGGTCAATAGGACTCCCAAACCCTATATCTTGGTCAAAGGTATTCTTGATCAAGGAACACCTTGTGTTAGGTGTTGACACCTATCTCATGCAACAAGTTGCAACGTCGCATGGTCTTGTGTCTAAATCATAAAATAGTATTGCTACTCCTTAGATCAAGTTTGGCGAGTTCTAATCACAAGTCAAATTTCCTAAGAATTGAGAAGACATCCCGCTTCAACACTCATCCTTGAAGACTGATTGTCAAGCCAGGGTAGCAATGAATTTCCAAGGAAAGCAATTGACCAACTAAGTTAGGGTGACGAGGTTGCCCAGGTTTTATTGTCTAAGTCATAAGGATACTTAAGGTAGTGACAATTTGGATCAACAGGGTATAAACCCTAACCCAAGGAAATTTAAGGGGTAAACAAGCAACTCAGCTTACAAAACCCTTGGGATCTCACCAAGTCGCGATTGATCCAAGATCGAATGTTGGAAGTATTCGAGGAGAAGGAACTACACGTTAGCAGTTGGGCATACAAACAACCACTGGAATGTTCTTGATTGTACACTTAGGAGCACTCTTTGTACTTCTTTGCTCAAGGAACTAATACTGGAAAAAAAATAACTAATGCTTCAGGTTGAAAGCCTGGAGAGACAGGCAGCATTAGTTACTGTTGGGGGTAAAGGCGCCTCTGCCATGCCGCCCCGTGTATTACTACATTGACAGTACCCGCCACTGCACACTGCAGGTGGCGGGCACCCGTCACGTCACTTTATTCTTTATTCTTTTAGTGACAGTTTGAATAAAGGAAGGCCCGGTCACACATTGTGACTGTTGGAGTTCCCATTTCTTGTCTCTCTCTTTTCTTGCTCTTGCTCTCCCGCCATAGCTCGCATGCAAGCTTCGATCCTTCTCACCTTTCAACTGGTATCAGAGCTTGGGATTCTCTTGCTCGAGCTCAACTCGGTGCTTCCCGACCTTCGCATCGACTCGCTTCATGCATTGGGTCTCCATCCCGGCAGCCATATCCGATCTCCCCGAGCTCCCGTCACTCCTCGGCTTCCTGAGCACCTTCCCAGCCTATTGAGACACCTTCAAGGCATTGATACTGAGGTATTTGATCATTCTTTCAGGGTTTTATTTCAGTCTACAGGTTGCAAGCAGCAAGGGCAGCCATGGCTTCAAACCCTTGAAGCTTATTCTCCTCATATTGTGCCTTACACCTATCAAGGCTCAAAGAGGCTTGTCATAGGCCTTTGATAGGCCCTTCTTGAGCCCCCCATTACCCCCTTTTCAGCCCATGTGGAGCAGCAGCAAGTTCAGCACCAACAGGGCATATTGCATCATTTTTTTCCAGGCTGTGAGCACTCATCTACTTCAGCTCCACACTTGGCCATTGCTTCTTGCTCTCTACCTTGATCAAGAGGGCTATAGACTTCATGTTTGATGTCATTCAAGCTTTGGGCATTGGTCTTGATCATTCGGGGCTGATCTCTTCAGATTTGGGACTGTCATAAACTGTCATAATAGGCTGAAAATAGGGCAGCACCATTGGCATTAGCATTTGTTGCTTATACTCCATTCCCGTTGTGCTATTTGATGCCCGTATGCGGTCTACATGATGCCTAGTGCCTTGGGAATGTATGCACATGATTATGCCATGATTTTGGCCTGAAATATTGGCTGATTTGGGATTGTTATTTACTGTTATACAGTGCTAGAAATAGGGCAGCCACACTTGGCATTGGCATTTGATGCTTATACTCTACTCCGGTTACCTTATTTGATGCCCGTATGCGGTCTACTTCCTACTCGGATGTATTGGGGATGTATGCATTTGGTTTGACCATGATTTTGGCTTGAATTCGGGGCTGAAATCTACTGTTTAGAATAGTAAATACATGCTGGAATAATAGTGGGCTGAAGGTACTTTATAGGCTTTGGCACTTACCTACCGATACCGGATGTATGCTTTGAGCTTTGGCATGATGTCTCTGACATTTGGGGACGACTTGGAGCATATGTATGAGATTATGGGATGCTTTTGAGCTTCGCATTAGCTCCGTCTTCACTAGCATTTGGACCGACTTGGCATGCTCGTGGACCGCCTATGCCTCATGTCTCTGCTTGACAGTTAGGCTTTTGCATTACATGCTTTGGTTCGTGACATATGCTATTTGGTTCGTGTATGCCATACCGACATTTGGAGCTTGGATTTGGATGTATTTGAGCATTCCCGGCTTACTTGATCACTGATCTTGGTTGCTATTTGGATGTCATTGAGTTGACCGAGAGCTTATTTGGGCTTATGTATTGCTTCATGGTTAATACGACCGGTGCTTCATGTATGTCATGCTCTCTTGGATGCGCTTGATGCATTGACAGGGTCACTTATCATTGGTGCTTTCTCTTGGGTTGTTTGAGCTTCTGAGCTCGCTTTGTATGCCTTTTGTGCCAGTGGGAGCATTTTACATGCTTGCTTGACCTTTGATAGTTGCATGCTATTGGAGCACTTACATGTATTTGGAGCAGTTTATGTCTTGAGCAGCTACATACGCATTGAGACTTTGGGATCATACTCCGATCTTTATGGATATGCATTGATGTACTCTTGGTTCATAGGATGCTTATGAGCTGAGTCTCATATTTGGATCTTTCTCTTTGAGCAGACACCTATTTGTGTCAGGTTTTGGCAGTTACAGGAACACTTTGCCTAGAGTGTCTGGGGGTGTGCCTTTCACTGGCAGATGTTATTTTGACATGCTTCGGTGTTGAGCTCATGTTCTTTTCACTGTCATTGGCCTTGCTTATGTCTGTTTCATGCTGGCTTTGGACCTAGCATTGTTTGCTTGATATTGGATCCTATTTTGGGACAGTTTGCTCTCTAGATTGCATACCTGCAATTTATTATAGCAAGCAGTTATTGGTGGACTGAGGTGTACTTTTCATGCTGAAATATCCTGATTTGGTGTACCGCACCTAGTACTAAGTGGGCAGCAACTTTTGACACACTTTTCTCGCCCTTTGGACCCCGTTTTGGTCATTTTTGGGCAGTTTCTACAATAAAACAGCAAGCAGTTTTGGACTGTTTGGGCATTTCCAGCCTGCATAATGGCGTCATCTTCGCATGATAGTGCCATCTTTAACATTACAAAGTTGGATGGTACTAACTACTCTTACTGGAAGAGTCAAATTTGGCAGGTCTTGGTGCAGAAATCTCAGATTAAGCCACTTCGGTTGAGTGGGGAGCAGCCTGAAACTATGGACAATGACGACTAGCTTGAACTTGATGAGCTATGCAAGTCCACGATTGTATTGTCTCTCACTGAACAGGTACATTATAATGTATTTGAGGAAGCATAGAGTGCATGGGATCTATGGAATAAGATAAAAAATCTTTATGATAAGAAAAGTTCGGCAAGTCAGATGTACTGGTTGAAGCAGCTTATGGATCTGCGCATGAAGGATAATGCGACTATGTCTGCTCACTTGAGCCAGTTCCATGCTACACTGAAGAACCTGACTTCGCAGGATATCACCTTTGGAGAGGAAGTAACTCCTCTTTTCTTGCTTGGGACTTTGAATGAGTCATGGGATGTTTTTCATACTGCTCTTTGTGCCTCTAGTGCTACTCTAAAATTGGCAGATGTTGAGAGTGCTCTTCTTCAGGAAGAGGTGAATCGCAAAAACTTGGATGCCTCTCGTGGTATTCATGCTTTGACAGTTAGAGGCAAGAATGACAGGTATGACCGTGGTAATGGCTAAGGCCGTGACTCGCAGAAGGGTCGGTCTAAATCTCGTGGCAAGTCGCGTAGTAAGTCGCGTGGGTGCAATGAAAATGTCACTTGTCATCATTGTGGGAAAAAGGGCCATATTAGACCACATTGTCATGAGTTGCGCAATGAGAAGCGCAAGGATAAGGGGAAAGATAAAGTGCAGGAGAAGTCCTCTGATCGCAGCATAGTACCTGCGAAGTCCAGCGTCAAGATTGAGGAAATTAATGTCATGCAGACTGAGGAGTCCGACGGTGGTGATGAGTTTATAATTGTAGCTAGTTCTTCTGATGCTTCACACTTGACTGAGACATCTAGTATGTATGCACAGTGCTGGTTATTGGATTGCGGAGCATCCTTCCATGTGACGCCTTACTGTGAGTGGTTCCACTCTTACCGCATTATATTTGGTTCAGTCAGACTTGGAGACGACAGGTCTCTTGACATTGTGGGCATGGGTGATATTCAGTTGCAGTTTTCCACTGGCAGTTCCTTTTTGCTTAGGGATGTACGTCATGTACCTACGCTTACGCGCAGTCTTATGTCTGCAGGACAGTTGGATGATGCAGGGTTTCATGTCTGTTTTGGAAATTCTGCTTGGGAGATCACCAAAAGCAGACTTGTGCTTGCTAGAGGCGCCAAGGCTGGCAGCCTCTATCCTCTTGTTGTATTTGGGTCTTCTGTAGACCATGTTTTGGCAGTGGGCTCTATCCCACATGTATCACTTTGGCATGCCCGTTTGGGGCATATGTCTTTAAAGGGAATGAAAATGTTATCTGGTTTGCAGTATCTTCCGCCTTTGGATTATGCATGTTTTGACTCGTGTGATCATTGTCTTTATGCTAAGCAGAATAGGTCTACACATAAGAAATCGGGTAGGCCACGCATGAGTGAGCCTTGGCATTGGTGCATTTCGATGTTTGTGGGCCTATGCCTTGCATGTCTATGGGTGGCGCAAAGTACTTTGTTACCTTCATTGATGATTTTTCTAGGAAAGTGTGGGCTTATCCCATAAAGCAGAAGTCCGATGTCTTGGCAGTTTTTCAGAGATGGCTTGCTCTTGTTGAGAACCAGACTGGGTATAGGCTGAAATGCCTTAGGACTGACAATGGGGGAGAATATGTCTCACGTGCTTTTGAGCAGTTTTGTGATGACAGGGGTATTAAGCGTCAGTTGACCGCCCCTTACACCCCACCCCAGAATGGTTTGGCTGAGAGCATGAACAGGACTATTCAGGAGCGTGTGCGCTCTATGCTTAGCCATGCAGGCCTACCCTAGAGTTTTTGGGCTGAGGCAGTTAGTACGGCAGTGCATGTCATAAACCGATCGCCTTCCAGTGGATTGGATTTCCAGGTTGCAGAGGAAGTTTGGGCTGGTAAGCCACCCTCTTATGCGCATCTCCGTGTCTTTGGATGTGAGCCATTCTGCCATGTGCCCAAGGACAAGAGGAGTAAATTGGATCCAAAGAGCATTAAATGCATATTCCTTGGCTATGGTGAGTCAGGAGAGATGGGCTATCGCCTATGGGATCCGCAGGCGCGGAAAATAGTACGCAGCCATGATGTCGTCTTCCATGAAGACAAGATGCACAGGCAGCCTGAGAAGGTGGTTGAGATCCACAGAGTGATCTTTCAGGAGGAGCCTAGAGCTCCAGCACAGCCAGTAGTATAGCCTGCAGAGCAGTTCCTCCACAGGGCCAGGGTGTTGGACAGGTAGTTAGACAGGTAGCAGAGCCTGCGGTGAGACGGTCTGCTAGAGACAGACGTCCACCTAACAGATTTCAGCCCTCTATGCATTATGTTTTGGTTACAGATGTAGGAGAGCCTTTCACTTATGATGAGGCTATGCGCAAGGGTGACAGTCACTCCTGGGAGAGGGCTATGCAGTCTGAGATAGACTCCCTGCATAAGAATGAGACTTGGGATTTGGTTGCCTTGCCTAAGGGCAAGAAAGCTTTGCCATGCAAGTGGGTGTACAAGCTGAAAAGTACCCCTGGACACCCCAAGCCGGCATACAAGGCTAGATTGGTAGCAAAGGGTTTTAAGGAGGAACATGGTGTGGACTTTGATGAGGTCTTCTCTCCTGTGGTTAAGATGACTACCCTACGCTTAGTCTTGGCTTTGGTTGCACAGCTTGACTTAGATCTATATCAGATGAATGTCAAGACGGCTTTTCTACATGGGGACTTGCATGATGAAATTTATATGGATCAGCCTAAGGGCTTTGCAGAACTTGGCAGGGAGCACCTAGTGTGCAAGTTGAAGAAGAGCTTGTATGGCTTAAAGCAGGCACCTAGGGAATGGTATCATAAGTTTGATGCCTTTATGCAATCACAGGGCTATAGCAGGAGTGCTATGGATCCATGTCTTTACACGAAGAAAGCCCGTGATGGCAGTTTGCTTATCTTGGTACTCTATGTTGATGATATGCTGATAGTAGGGAAAGCTCATGATGAGCTAGATGCTCTTAAATCTCAGCTGAAGAAGAGATTTGAGATGAAGGATTTGGGACAGGCCTCACATATACTTGGGATGCGCATTAAGCACGATAGGCATAAGGGGCTTTTGTATCTCTCACAGCAGGAGTACATTCATAAAGTCCTTGAGCGCTTCCGCATGCAGGACGTAAAGCCTATTGGCTGTCCATTACCTTCTTATGTGAAGGTGTCATAGGCGGATTGTCCGCAGATAGATGAGCAGAGGGCCGAGATGGCCAAGATCCCTTATGCTTCAGCCGTGGGCAGTTTGATGTATGCCATGATAGCCACTCGTCCAGATATTGCGCATGCAGTTGGTGTTGTGGCACGCTATATGGCTACACCTGGCAGCAGACATTGGGATGCCGTGAAGGGTATCATGAGGTACCTGAAGGGCATAGCAGATATGTGTATTTGCTATGGCAGCCAGGATACAAGGGTTGTGGGGTACACTGACTCCAATTATGCAGGACATGCAGATAGTAGGAAGTCCACTTCTGGCTATGTATTCACCTATGCTGGAGGGGCTGTCTCTTGGATGTCCAGGGTTCAGAAGTGTACGGCTTTGTCTACCACTGAGGCCGAGTATGTTGCAACCACAGAGGCTTGCAAGGAGGCCATATGGTTAGGCCATCTAGTTGCTGACCTTGGGATTGATGCTACACCTACACTGCATTCGGATTCTATGAGTGCCATTCAGTTGGCTAAGAATCCGGTCTTCCATGCGAAGACGAAACACATTGAGGTGAGGTATCATTTCATACGTGGTGTCGTGGAGGACAAGTCTGTTGACCTTGTCAAGATCTCCACTGACGAGAATCCTGCAGATCTACTCACGAAGAGCCTCACTACTGAGCGCTTTGCCTTCCTCAGGAGGTTGATGGGCATTGGATGAGATGTCGCCTTTCCTCATCCCTTGTACCTATGTACATTTGTACTGTCTTTTCTTTTTTCTTTTCTCTCTCACTAGGGCAGATTCGCCTTTAAGTGGGAGGTTGTTGGGGGTAAAGGCGCCTCTGCCGTGCCGCCTCGTGCATTACTACACTGACAGTACCCGCCACTGCACATTGCAGGTGGCAGGCGCCCGTCACGTCACTTTATTCTTTATTCTTTTAGTGACATTTTGAATAAAGGAAGGCCCGGTCACACATTGTGACTGTTGGAGTTCCCATTTCTTGTCTCTCTCTTTTCTTGCTCTTGCTCCCCCGACATAGCTCGCGTGCAAGCTTTGATCCTTCTCACCTTTCAGTTACCTCCGACTATCTACCTGACCCTATCCAAGGGGGTTGTTAGCTGCATCGGGTACGTGGACTAAACCCGCCGCGAGAGGTCTCTCCGTGGGTGCTACTTGGAGCAGGAGGATGCCTAGGTGCCAGGGGAGGCTCTAGCCATAAATCCCTTGCCTCCGGATCCTGTACAAGAGGCTGACGCGACCCGAGATGGGATCTTGAGGCTCACATACTAGTCAACGGGCGGAACTTGGGATAGCGATCCCTGAGGATTGCTAGAATAGCCTTCGGGTGGATTATATGATGTATTCCAAAGACTGATAAATAAAGATCAAATGTTGAAAAGGAACTTGCTTGACATTGTTTTTCTATGTGAATGCCTAAGTTATGTGAAGGAACCAGTGATTAATTGGTTAATTAAAGAAGCTATTTTTGCTTGTCAAACCAAATGTGGTAGGTAATTAGATAACTAAAGCAACTCAAGGAAAGTCTGGTGGATGTGACATTGGGTCCGTCCTACGGAAGGGTGGTCCCCGTTGGTTGGGAACTTTTCTCAAGGAAATTGACAGCGAGGTAACAATGACCTAGAATCTAGAGAGCTAGAGTCCCGATTTATGCTGCTTTAGGGGAACATAATAGGACTATGCCTTACAGGCAGAGAGGACGAGCTTTGCATCCCTCTCGTTTCCAATTCTCCTTGAACCAATTGCAGTATAAATCCACTTCGACCCTGATGTTTCTGCACTAGCAGTTCATTTGGGGCTCGACGCTAATTACCTTCTAGAAACTTGACCATTAGGAAAACCCTGATTTAGGTCGGTCCTTAGTGGGAATAGCCGGAATGCTTCTACTTTGTGGCAGACTCGGGAAGACCTAGATCGCAAACCTCGTGTCATTCCTTGGGAGTGCCGGGCGGTGCTTTCTAGGCTCTCTTCCCGATGGGCTGCTAAGACGTGTCCTACAAATGGATAGGGAGACATATTACAAGTTGGTCGTATGAATGACCATAGAAATGATTGTGATTGTACACTTAGGTACATTGTTGAACTTCTTTGCTCAAGGAACTAATTCAAGGCAAAACACTTAATGCTTCAGATTAAAAGCCTGGAGAGAGAGGCAGGTTCAGTTACCTCCGACTGCCTACCTAGACCTATCCAAGGGGATTGTTAGCCGCGCCAGGTACATTGACCAGACCCACCGTGAGAGGTCTCTCCGTGGGTGCTACTTGGAGCGGGAGGATGCTTGGGTGCCAGGGGAGGCTCTGGCTGTAAATTCCTTGCCTCCGGATCTTGCACAAGAGGCCGATGTGACTCGAGATGGGATCTCGAGGCCCGTGTACTAGTCTATGAGCGAAACTTGGAGCAGTAATCCTGTTGATTGCTGGGATAGCTTTTGGGCAAGATACTTGATGTATTCCAAGACTATGATAAATAAAGATCAGATATTTGAAAAAGGAACTTGCTTGACATTGTTTTTTTATGTTAATACCTAAGTTGCGTGAAGGAACCTATGTTTAAATTGATTAATTAAGAAAGTTGCTTTTGCATGTCAAACATAATGTGGTAGGTAATTAGATAACTAAGTAACCTGAGGAAAGTGCAGTGGAGGTGACTTGGGTCCGTCCTATAGAAGGGTGGTCCCGATTAGCTAGGAACTTTTCTCAAAAGACGTGATAACGAAACTGTGAAGACCTAGCGTCAGTAGAGTTAGAATCCCGATTTATGCTATTTTAGGGGAGTGGAATGGGACTATGCCTTATGGGCAGAGAGGTTGAGCTTCTCATCCCTCTCATTTCCCATTCTCCTTGAACCAAGTGCAGCATAAATCTGCTTCGACTCTGTTGTTCCTATGCAAAGTGGTTCATCTGGAGCTTGACGCTAGCTACTGCTTAGAGACTTGGCTAATAGGAAAGAAACCTTGACTTCAGGTCGGTCCTAAGTGGGAACGGCCAGATACTTCTGCTTCGGGGCAGACTCAGGAAGACCTAGATCGCAAACCCTGTAATATTCCTTACGAGTGCCAGGTGGCGCTTTCTAGACTCCCCTCTCGATGGGCTGCTAAGGCGTGTCCCACAAGTGGACAATCGGACACATTACATCAAGGGACTGCCTTCAAGAAATATAAGAAAAATCATTACCAACTCTACTTTTCATTGAAACATGGCACTTCTTGCACCAATTTTCAATAATACAAGCTATATATAGGAGCCAATTGACATATTTCAAGGATGACATAGAAGAAAAAGTCGAGAGCACTTTCCAAGACTACACCACTATGTGTGTATGTGTTTCTTGTGGTACTTCCATAGGCTTATCTCACAAGTCAATATTCCACATAGAGAGAGAGAGAGAGAGAGAGAGAGAGAGAGAGAGAGAGAGAGAGAGAGAGAGAGAGAGAGAGAGAGAGAGAGAGAGAGAGAGAGAGAGAGAGAGAGAGAGAGAGAGATGATGATGATGATACACATATTATTGTAGATTGCAAGCTTGTAATTGCCAACTTATTTCTCTATTTCATTAAATAGAAAAACAAGTATTTTGGTATGTCTAAAAAGGCCATATTTATTTTTACTAGGTGTAATTATTGAGTTTCTCTTTGAGATTTGAAGTACCTTAAAATACCTACTTTTAAGTGCAAAAAATCAATATCCTAGACACTGCTTTTCAAGCCACCTATAGATTCTTTCATTCATAAATTACAATTGTTTTATTTGCTATATTGAATACCTAAACTCTCTTGATCTAGGAGGTGTTTTTTCTCAGTATCTATTGCTATTAAAAGTAAATGCACCTAGAAATTTTCTTTGCAATTGGAATTCTAAGAAAATATTGTGCAATGGTACAAGGATGTATGCAAGGATTTTATTAGTAAGACTTTGAAATACAAAGATAATTCCAATGCAAACATCAGTGCTAGTGTGTTCATTCCAAGAATCACTTTTATTCCTATGAAATTGCATTTTTTGATTTCCACAAGAGGATGGTAATTTCCTATTAAATTGGACTTCATTAATGATAATCAATAAAGCTTAAGGGTATACTTTAACTTCATTAGGATTGCATCTTAAAAGCCTTATCATCCATGCATGGACAATTGTGACATATCCTCATGGGTGGACAATTGTATGTTGATTTCCTTTAGTCAAGTCTTCACATGGGCTTAAGATCTTACTATAAGACAAAAAGGTCATGATGATTCTACAATAAATATTATATAGAGAGATATGGCAAAGGTTGTAATCATATCCTCTTTCATGCAATGTATATGTTGTTGATGTTTCAATGCATTGCTTTTCGTATAGTTGTCTTATCTTTCTCTATTCTTTCTTATTACTAAATTTTGTAGGAAAGTGAAATATCCTACATTTAGTAACTATCATTAATCAAAGAGCTAGATGAGTTTGAAAGACAAAATTTGTCTCTAGCCTAAGATCCCAAATGCACAGATTTCTTTCATGCATGGGTTGAGCACCTATAAACTCTTCCATTTTTTTGATTGTTTGAAGTCTTATTTATTGAGGTTGTTTATGAGCAATATATGTAATGTTGCTATGTGGCTTCCCCTATCTATAAGTATGTAGTGTCACACTTGCACTCAAGGATGATTCCTTCCTAAATGTGGACATCCATGCACTAGGTCTTTTGTTCATGGACTATTTATCTTGTTATGATTAGTCCTATTTTTTTATTTGCATTTGGAAATACGTTACTGCTATTTTATCTTGTGTTATTGCAACACATAGCATACATGATTGGTCTTCTTTGAATAGACTTGCAGGTTGTTTTATGCTCCAATGTAGCTTCTTGGTTGTTTTGGTTTTGTTTAATGATTTGATATCTCAATATTTCCATTTTATGATGCATGTAAAATGTGATGAAATATTCTCATTTTATAGTTTGAATATTTTTGGCAATTCATTATTGTAAAATGTGGTATGGAGTACAAAGTTCTATAAGGCTTATTTATTGAGGGTTTAAAGTCCAATGTTGGTGATTTACCCAAAGCTTATCCTATAAAAGTTTTCTTTAATAATAAATAGCTCCATTCATATGTATGTAAGGATGGCGCTACTTAGGAAAACTGTCCACAAGTACCAATGTCCCCTCCCTTAGTTTGACTAGGCGTAGATACATCACAATTGTAGCATGCATAGTGCACTTTTCAACCAACTTCTAGCCTAGGAAAAATATAATATGATTTTTTTAACTCTCTCATTAGAAACTGCAACTTGTGTTGTTGCTTCTCATAAATATTTAAAAATTCTTTCTAAATGAGAAGAGAATATAAAAAATGTAGTATCCTGATGGATAGTTCACAAAATCCCTTGATTACAACACTAGACACCCCTTAAGAAAACACTCTAGCTGTTATTCCCTATAGCATTGATACTTATCCTTAAGTGTACTAAAAAATAATTTGGCCTCTTTGAGGCATTGATTAGGCATATCATCAATGCCACTCTTGCATACCCTAGCCCTACCCCTCCACCTAGAGTTATTAGCAGCCCCCTTACATCCTTGACCATAAACCCTTTGAGCATTGTCCAAATTCTGGAGCTTTTGTGATTCATATTAACCATGTCACCAATGAATGCCTATTTACAACAAATTATCAGATGTAAGCCACCATGCTCCATCTTCTTTTCAAGTTCATGCCAAACTCACCTCATTGAGTTCATTCCCAAAAGATGTTAACAGCTTATCATGCCTTATACACACCTAATCCTTCCATTAGATTTCCAAAAATTGTTTCAAATGGAGAGTAGATGCGTGTTACTAGGGTCCTTTCATCAATTACAAGTGTAGGATCCAAAACATGCCCTTCTTAACTCTTTTGTATTCTCTTATACTCAATAGGACAAATTGATGAAAGGATCCAAAAAATTCCCTTAACCCATGAGTATACTCCCTAGGTCACATTCTTTCTATGTGATTCTCCTCCATGTAGCCTACACCCAACTTAACAACATTGTCATATACATGTCATATGGGTATCCTTGAAATGATTTGAACATGAACATTGTGATAGCTTGATGAGGTCTCAAAAAACAAAAGGCATGTTATGAATATTGTGATAGTTTGATGAGATCTCACAATATGAATATTGTGATAGTTTGGTGAGGTCTCAAAAAGCAAAAGACATGGAAAGGAAAGTAAGAACTTTCCCCGTAAAATATTTAAAACCCTTATGGATTTTCTCAAATTCTTGAGTTGGATATAAATCAAGCATTCAAGATTTGATGTGTCTCTTATCCCCTCCCTCCCTCCCCCCCCCCCCCCCCCCCCAAACACACACACATTTGAAGTGCATTGAAATTTCATACATGACAAATTTCATTGGTACACTTTAAGTGGAACATGAGCATCCCAATTATATATCCTTTGGATATTCAATTAGCATCTATTACATTATACAAGTTCAATTTTTTCATCCTTAGGAGGATATTGGGAAAGGTGACCGACATAAGATGGAAGTTGAGAAAAAGTATGAGGTCAAATCAAGCAAGAAATAAATATTTCCAAAAAGCATATTTGTGACCATTTTTGCAAAAAAGAGTGAAAATATTAGTGTTTTTAATCAAACCACGTCCCCAAGAAAAAGGGTAGAAGCTTTCATAGATTTACTTTGATACCTATGCAATGCATTCTCATTAGGATAATTTTGACTCGATAGAAACTATCAACATTTTTAATAGCTTTAACAGTATCATTGAGTACTTTTTTGGGTCCAATTTCATACACTTTTGATCTCAAATTTTTGGAGATAGTGTATTTTTACATGAAATTAGTTGCAAACACTTGATTTTTCTATCCATCATATCTTGTTATTATCTACATATATTATTTTGAATATAATGAAATAAGCCTAAGCCACATAAGTGGCTTGTAGTGACTTTTGTGAAAATTACAAGACTATTTTTATAGCCCATTTGCTAAAAGGCTTATCTAGACTTATTCTAAGAGTCATCAATCCATGATTTGCCATGGAATGAACATTGATTTTGAAGTGTGTTATGTAAATCCCTTTTCATGATTTGGATAGCTATTGTTCTCCTTATGTAGAATGTCATTCAAGCCTTTATAATATCAAGTGATGCATGAATGATATTTTTGGGGCACATCTCAAGTATAATAAAAGGACAAGCAGTTGAAGAAAACTTGGTTATTTTATTACTAACATGAATGATAAAACATTCTCATTTATCACTTATGTGGCATGACATGGTCCTATTCTTGCACCTATCACCTTCAACCTTTCTCCCTATTTCTTTCTTTCGTCCTCATAGTCAATGAAACATATATCACATCAATGATGCTGCACAAAAGTGAATGCAACTTGTGATGACAAGTAAAGGGAAAAATTAAGTAGAATACATGATGTTTAATGTATTACAATACGTAACATAATAAGGAATGAAAGGATGTAACAAGAAAATGATTACTTATGAAGAAAGATAGTTTTAGTACATGACATGGTATTGAGTGGAAAGATTGAATCCTAGTGGCATTTCTTATTATGGACTTCAACTTGTTTTCTTTGTAGACTCCTTAAAGTGGGCACTTTCTAAGTATAATCCACATTTGTAGGCATAATCCTAGAGTTCAAGGTATGTGTGTATCATTGTCTACCATAAACTAATGGGGACATTTAAAATAAATTACATTTTATTTCAACTTTGTCTTGTTTACCTTTATTCATATATCTCCTTACATTTTTATATTGTTCAATTAAAAAACTCATGTTTTGTTGAGATATCATGCCTATTCATGAGGTGGAACACTCGATAGATTTGCTACTTCATGTAAGGGGAAAGTTATACATGGCTAAGTTGCTAGTTTAACATTTCTTTATAAAAGCAAGACTATTAGGACATGTTCAAGATGTTACATATTCATAATTAAGGAGCATGCAATTGATCTCCACAATGCTCTTCTTCAAGTCTTCTCTTGATGCATGCATATGCTTGTGTTTGAGGGATACAACCCCTTCATTATGTTTCAATTGTGAAAGTAACTTAGAAGAATGCTAAACTAGGGAAGATACAAAATATGTAGTTATATAAATATGCTGAATAGTCATATCAGTGAACCAAAAAAATATTTAGCTATGTAAATACATGAAAGAGCTTTGAGGGAAACATGTCTTCATTATGTTTCAATTGTGAAAGTAAGTCAAAAGAATAATAAGCTAAGCTATAAAATATCTAGGCATATAAATACCCCAATTTTTCTTATCAAAATATATTAAATTGGCTAAAAACTATATGAGGATCCATAGCCAGATATGAAGCTCAAGCTCTTCTTTATATCATATAATAAGAGATCTCATTATGGGGAGAAGAATGTAGGGACATTGTAATATATTTTATCCTTTGTTTATAGTTTTAACTTACCATAGAAAAAAAAGTGATTAGAACCCTATTTACTAATGACTCACTATCGCTTCTCACAAGTGTTAGAGCTATAAGAAGAAAAACATTTGGGTTTGAGATTCACAAGGTGTGTCTAATAGGTTGAATAGTAAATAGCTAGGGGAGTCAAGGTTTTGGTTAGGATACCCAAGGTTGTGATACCCAATTATGTTTACTAGTGTATAAGGGGACTCCAAAGGGATTGGGTCCATGCACACTGAGATTGTAAGTCTTTAAGAAGGTACACCCACACACATTGATGGATGCCTGAATTCCCTTTTCAAATGGTACTAAAAGAAATTTTTTCTTAACGCCATGTGAAAGTATCTCATTTGACATGTCTTTAAATTATTAATTTGGAACAAATGATAATAACCCTTGCAATGATAGATAATCATTATCCACCACACCTAAGCATCACATATTATAAGAAATGATGTTACAATTGGGGAGAAAAGTACTAAGGCATAACCAAAAATGAGAATTTAAAAAAAATTAGTGGATTTCGATCACATGATACCCCCACCTGAATAATGAACTTCATTTCTCCAAGAAAGAAAGAAAAAGGAAACCCAATCTCTTAATCTAAGGATGTGAGTGTTTAATTTGATGCACATCATTAGGGAAAAGTTTCCAAGTAGGAATCCATAATTAGTTGCTCAGAATGTTGTTTAGAGATTTTGAATTTGTAGCTTACATGCAACTAATTGTAAAACTTTTTGAAGGGTTAGAGCTGATGTATATTCAATGCAAGGATTCTAAAATTGAGATTTCTAGCTTTTCTTTTCACAAAAACATTTTCTAGGTCATATGTTACATCCTTATCATCAATGTTGAGTATGTTTTAGAAGCAAATATTTATGTTCAACCAATAAACATAATGTGGGAGCTCTCGCTCAACCACCAAGACCCACGGACCACTTATTGTTTCAAGCGTTTCAAGCCAAGTGCAATGACTACCTCTCACATAGTTGTGCGCACTCTCACACCTACGAGTATAGTGAGCTTACCTTCATATCAGATTGAGTTGCCTCCTCCCTCAAGCTCTCTGGTATCTCCACAGTCCAAGGTGCAACCTCGATCCTCAAGCTCCAAGCTCCAAGCTCCATTACCGTGGATGAGACAAGAGAAGAGAAAAGAAGAGAAGAAGGAGAGAGAGGAAGATGGAGAGATTCTCCACCATGGTCACTCACCCTCACACACTCACTCCCTCACACTCCCTCTCTCAAGTACAAGCACAAGTGAGACCAAGAAGAAGAAGAAGAAGAAGAAGAAGAAGAAGAAGAAGAGAGCTAGTTCTGGCCATAACAAGAATGAGCTTCTTCATTGACTTTTTTTCTTTTTATACATGCCCTACTCGTCTTGGGTGCCCGTCCCTTTTTTACATGATCAACCATTTTAGCCTAGGTCCTCTTCCCCTATTCCCTTCCTGTTTACATTGTTCCTTCACCCATGCTTGTCTACATTACAAATTGCACAAGAGGGATCATGGCGCTCTTTTACAAGGATTTAGGGTGCACTTTAAAAAAAACACACACACACATTTTCCCTTTTGCACTTGCCTTGGAATTTTGAGTTTTCTTCTTGCACCTTTGGCCCTTTTCCTCTTGTTTTTCCATTGGGATTCCTTTTCTCGATTTGTCCTATGCCTTTTTAATTTTCTTTCATTTCTTTTCACTTTCTTTACATCGAGGTTAACATTGCCCCCTCCTAGCCGAGTTTTAATCCATGGCACTTGTGGTGAGGGCTCGGGTGGTTGAAGGCCTGCCATGTAGATCGATAATGGGGATTTGGGGAGATTGGATATGGAAAAGAAGCATAAGAAAATGGATGAGAGGATACGGAGGCCGAGGATAGATTGGGTGGGTGATGGGGGCCTCCGATATTGGTGGTTGATTGTAGGTTGTCGAATGTACCCGAAAATGAATTGGAAGTGTACTACTTAGGGGTGTATCTAAAGAAGCATAAAAAAATGGATGGGAGGATACACAATTGGGTAATGGGGGCCTCCGATATCGATGGTTGATTGCAAGTTATTGCATGTACCTAAAAATGAATTGGAAGTGTACTACTTGGGGGTGTATCTACCTCACCATGCAATGCATGGTGTTCGTGCTAGTGGAACTGGGAGTTGGGTTGAGCCCATGGTGTTATCTCATGCTTGAGGACCCAGTTCATGTACAAGGGGAGGTGCCCTTGAGGTTCCCTACTAAGTATGTGAAGTGGGGGAAGGAGCTAGGGATATAATTGTCCCTAGGTGTAGTGTCTGTGGCACTCTGATGGTATAGAAGAATCCCATTTCTTCCTTTTCTTGTACTTCATCTTTGTATTTTCTTTGCATTCTTTATTTTATTTTTCTTTTTTTCTCTTTTTTTGACACTCAATACATGGGAGGGAGCATGCTAGACATCATCCCTATGCTCTTTAGGAGCTATACTACTAGCGGGCCTAAGGGACTTGGTAAGGAAGGGTCTACTCTGCAAGTAACCATTTATGTTAATATGTACATTCAGAGATGTTGTTGATAGGAAGGTATGGCTGCACTTGGTGAAGATGCTATCATTTATATATTCAAGGATGGCCATGCAAAAAGAAGGTAGGAGCATGACCCTCATCATGAGATGGGCCATTGCGCAATTATCAATTCATGTGTTTAGATTAAAAGAGAGTGGTGGGAGTCGGGCCTCTTATGCTATGGGCTTTTTGTTGAGAAAAATGCTAAGTATCCTAAGATAATTACATGATGGATGGCCAGCTTGGTGAATATTAGGCACTCCTTTGGACTTTTTGCATTCATGTTGTAGATCCTTGGAAAGTTGTACCTGCCATGCATATTTGGATTGTGATCTACCTCTATTCTCTGCAAATATGGCATGTAGGTTGGATCATTGTGCTCATCTAGTGCAACAGAAGGCCATCCAAGCATCAAGGTTGGAGTCCTAGACATATCACCACCATTTTGGTTGGGCTTCATATCCGCTGATGATATTTGGAATCTCCCAAACCTTGTCTTTTCTCTATCCATCTCTTCCCTAGCCTTTGTGCGAGCCTAATCATCTATTCCACCATCCTTAGAGATAGAACTCTGTCTAAGGAATGAGGGTAGTGGAAGGAGAACTCAAAGGGTCGGCCTTGGTTTTCCCAATTCTCCTAGATAGCTAGTTCCTGGGCCTAGTTCATAGGATAGCATTCCTCTCTCTGTGGAATTTGGACCTTAGGAACTTCCTGTGGCCTTGCTTGGAGTCTCCTTTATGCCAGCTACACCTGCTTTCTTAGCTTACGATTCCTTTCCACAACCCTCTCAAGGGTGGCTTTCTCACCCTACTCTTTTGTGTGTGCTTACACCTGTTGTGCTGGGCTTGGTTCTTGTGGCTGCTCTTCTTCATTTGGCCTTATTCAAAATCTGGCCCTTCTTCTCTTGGCGGTTCCATTGGAGCTATAATGGATGGTTGAGTTCATTGTTCTAGCTCTCCAAACCTTAATACTTCCAGCTCCTTGATCAAGATCCCATCCTACCTCAGGTATTGTTGTTGTTTCTCCGTGCTTAGGCTAGTGCTCTCTTTTGGTACTCTTTCATGGAGGCTGTATCTTGTAAGTTCTAGCTTTCTCCTCAGCCCTTCCATCATATCCTCACCCTCAGCTTGGGTCACATGCAAGACCGTGTTTAGGAAGGCCTGCTATTGGACCTTGAGACATGTCTCCACTAATTCTGCCCTTGCAAGTGCCATGATTTGATTGCATTTTGCCAAGGCACGGCATTCAACAAGGTCTTCGAGTCTTCCAGCGGTCTTTTCCTCCCAAGCCTTGGCCTTTTTTCTCATTCTCTCTATGCCTTGATTCTAACATTGAGACAACATCATGACCATCTATTCTTGCTCTTTCCAAATTCTAAGCATTTTCTCTTTCTACTATCCGAGGCAGTTTAGCTGCTTTGCCAATCGTTCTTGCTCTAAGAGTGCCATTAGAGCTAGTTTTCCACCTCTATTAACTTTTTGGCTGACACCTCATCTCTTTATATCTTCATCTCTCACAGTTCCTTGAGCAATTGTTCCTTTTGTTGTTTCTCCTACTTTGCCTAGGCTTGGGTCCTAAGCCTTTCCAACTTCTCAGTGAATTTCTCTTTGATCTTCTTCACCTGGTCGAGGTATTCTTGCATTTGCTCATTTTGCTACAAGAGGACTAAAAAGTCCTCCTCTAACATTATCTATTCTCCACTTTCCTCATCGTGGGGCTCTTTTGCATCCTTTTTCTTTGCCATGTTTCCTTCCTATATCTGTTTAGCTTTCAACTCCTTCCTCATGTTGCTTACCTATCTTTGTTGGGTGGCTATTTGGCATGTTTTTTTGAGTTGGTAAGCCAAGAATGTTTCCCTTTCTATTTTCAACTCCGCCATTGCTACCCTCCTCTCCTCTTTTCCTCTTTCAAGTTGACCCAAGAGTTCTTGGACATATTCGCCATACTGTGTCGACCCTAGCATTGGTGAGGATATGGACATGGTCTAGGCTTCTACCCTGGCTTTCTTCAAGTATTTTCTAAATTCAAGGTCCATACTGGCAGGCCTCTTTGTTCTTGGTACTAGGGCTCCTCCACTGGGTGCTAGACCAATTTGCTACACCATGTTGACTAGGTACTATATCCAAGTTATCACGTTGCTTTGGTTTACTATTGCATCCATAGTTTCTTAGGTGGTGGTAGTGGTGGCAACTATGATGGGTGCAAGCGAGTCTAATGGGGCATTTCCTTTACCTTCCACTATGGGTCTTCTAGTTGCTTCTATCACTACAAAGGTGTGTCATATAGGGTCCTATTGACCAGCTCTTCTACATGGGAGGATTGCTTGAGCGATAGCCTCTGATGACGAGAGCCATCTGCTCATCCTCTTCTCTCCTTAGCCTTTACTCCTCCTCTTGTTGCTTCTTCATTCATTCTTCCTCCATCCTTTGGGACTCTTCTGTGTTTTGTAGGTGAGAATGGGGTTTAATACCCAAGACATGTCGAAAGAGTGCGGAATGATGCAAATTTTAAGAAGAATTTAAAGCCCTACAAAAGTGAGAGATATGGATCCAACAATTTTAACTGATTGTGGAAGATGGAAATGCAATTTTTTTCAAAAGATCAACCTTTGCAGTGGTTGCAGACTTTTCATAATGTTTTTGAGTGCTGGACCAAAGTAAGATGACTTCTTGGCTGTTCAAGATCTCAAGCTAGTTGATATGGAGGATTTTTCAGATCATGAATTGAGTGTCGGACGGGGACGAAGCAGGGAGCTTAACATTTGAAGGGCCAAACTTTATCCAAGATTGGAAGGGTCATGACCATTAGGGCCAAAGGGCCCTAAATTTTTCACATGATGGGGGGACGGGGTCATTTTTTTCGCGACGGCAATAGCAACATGATGATTTCATGATGATTTTGGTGGGGGCCACTGTGGATTGCAAAACAACTTAGGGAATTGAATATACCAGTCTTCTTCTTGAATTTTTCACTCTCAATCACCATTCCTTGCAATTTAATACCCAAGACATGCTAAAAAAGTGCAAAATGATGCAAATTTTAAGCGAAATTTAAAGCAGAAGGAAGTGAAAAGCTGCGGATCTGACAATTTTAAGTGATCGTGGAAGATAGGAATGTCAATTTCTTCAAAAGATCAATCTTTGTAGTGGTTGCAGATCTTTCATAATTTTTCTAAGTGCTGGTAGACCGAAGTAAGATAACTTCTCGGCCATTCACGACCTCAAGCCACACGCACAGGATTTTCCAATTCATGAATTGAGTGTTGGACGGAGGGAGTCAGATATTTGAAGGGCCAAAATTTGGCCAAGATTGGAAGGGTTATGACCTTTAGGGCCAAAGGGCCCTAAAATTTTCACATGATTGGGGGGGGGGGGGGGGGGGGGGGGGGGGGCTTTTTTTGGCAACGATAATAGCAACATGATGATTCGATGTTGATTTTGGTCAGGCGCCATTATAGGTTGCAAAACAACTGATGGAATTGAAGATACTAGCATTTTTCTCGAATTTTTCACCCTGAATGGCCTAATTCCTCACGTGAAATGGCCTCTTCTTGCACAAAAGCTTCTTGTAACCAAGTCAATGTGATATTTTTCCTTTACGAGCACTTTCTCTCTATGCTATATGTGTTTATGTACTTGTGGGGGGTTTTTTGTTTGTTGGGGACTAGCAATTAAGGCATGAAGTCCTAGGGTTAGGTTAGGTGTGACTGAGGGAGGTCTGAGCAGTTGTTGCCTCTTGTCAAGACATTATTAGGCATTCTAAGAATTGTTTTAGAAGGTAGTCTTAGTGACCTTATTCTGCTAGCCTACTAGATAGATGTTTCTATGAGCTTTTCTTAGTAGTGAGACAACTAGAGAAGCTTGTCAAAATAAAAAGAAGAGAAAATTTTGAATATGTTTAAAATATAAAAATATGGATGTGTGTAAAAAGGGGTTTCCCTCAAATAGAAAAGGAAAATAATAAAAATCTTAAGAGCAGTTGATCATTGCCTTGTGCTTGGTAGGCTCTTAGGGACGAGTCGAGACCTAGGGCTGATGCCTTGTCTTCCTAGGGGTGGCATATAGCTGGAAAAATACTAAGGTTGGAGCGAAATAAAAGTAGGCAGAAGAAACAAAGATTTAAGTGTCACCTTACAAGGGCTTGATATGTTCTTGGGTACTGAATCAAGACCTGAGGTTGATGTCTTGTTCTTCGTAGGTCACTATGCTCAAATCCCTCCTTTTTACACATTCGACCATGGAAACTTGAATGAAAAATATCATAAAATGAACATATATGCTAACCAGGCTATAGGAGTCGTTGCCTAGTATAGGAGTCCCTAGTCTAGTTGTCCTAAGTTGGGTAGGAAGTTCAAGCCACCACCTAGGATAACTTCTTTGATGGTTCTTTTTAGTGATTCAATGTTGGAGCAGTTGGTCAGAAACTCGCTTTGGATTTAATATCAAAGACATGCTGAAAAAGTGTGGAATGATACAAAATTCAAGCTAAATTTAAAGCCCGACAGAAGCAAAAGATGTGGATCCTGACAATTTTAAGTGACCATGAAAGACATGAATGCAAATTTCTTCAAAAAGATCAACCTTTGCAATGGTTGTAGATTCTTTGTAATTTTTCTAAGTGTTGGACCAAAGTAAGATGACTTCTCAGTCATTTAGGACCTCAAACCACATGCCCAAGATTTTTTGGATTGCAAATCGAGTGCTAGACAAGGGGATGAAGTAGGGAGTCCCAAATTTGGCCAAGATTGGAAGGGTCATGACCCTTGGGGACAAAGGGCCCTAAATTTTTCCCATGATGGGGAGGGAGGGGGGGCATTTTTTTGGCAATAGCAGCAATAACGTGATGGTTCCATGATGATTTTGGTTGGGGTCCATTGTGAGCTACAAAACAACAGATGGAATTGAAGATACCAGCCTTCTTGAAATTTTCACTCTCGATCGCCTAATTCCTCGTGTGAAATTGCTGCTTGGATGAGAATATAAAAATTTAGTCTGTCTCTCCTCTCTCTCTCTCTCCTCTTGACACATGTTTCTATGGGTCAATCTGTGAGAGAAGGGGGTGGGCTCATTTGAGAGATTTTGATTAGGAGATGATGTTGAGATAAGATGGAGCATAGATCGATGTTTGGAGTAGCATTAGCATCTACTATTAGTGAGAGTTAGCCAACCTTCAAAATACGAGATACATGTGGGATAAAGCACAGTTTTATGAGCAAGTGATAAATTTCATTGTTTTATGATAGATCTTGATTACAAATGGTTGAAAAATATTGTTCTTGATTATCAATTATCTATTTTATGAGAAACATTAAGAAAATTAACAAGAAGCAATCGTCTATTAATTTTTTTATAAACCCTAAAAACTTGTAAAAGTATTATTTTAGAGTAAATCATGGATTTTGGGGGTTTTGATGTGTTAATGGTGTTCTCATGGGATGAAATGAGGAATGAAAATAATTCTCAGCAAGTTTAATCAACTCACATAAAAAAATTAGAAAATATAAGTATTTATTGATAAATAAATATGAAAAAATAGAGAAAAATAAAATTTCCTATCTTTATGTTAAAGTGAGTATTTATTACTCTTTATGAAGAAAAATACATCAAAATGCTCTATAAACCTATCACTGAATGCAAAACCCTAAACACAATAGGGAGAGGAGGTGGTAATAAGTGTTGATTACATGCTAAATCTGATTTTTTTGATGCATTTTGCATATATGATATGTGTGTTTTGAGAATTAAAGGGTTCAGTAGCATGAGCATGCTCGTGTTGACCCTATGCAATGCAAAAATTATGCTTAGAATGAAATCATGAAAAGAAATAATTTCACAATGTCACAATGCCATTTTAAATGAATAAAAATGGTTGAGCATTATGAATCATTCATAGTTGCATTGCATTCAACACATGGTATCATCCTAGATGCATGGAAATTATCTTCATAAACATTGACCCATGCTGAGGGTGAGGTATCCCAAGCCATAGGGCTAGCAATTGGTTTCTTTGGGGAGTGTGCATTGAGGATCATATTCTATATCCTTGAATGACTGATTAAAAGACAGGACTATGTATCATACGTGCTTTATGTTTGAACAGCATGTCTCAAGCCAATACTCAAGGTGTAGGAGAGCCGTAGAGCAGTCATGGCAATCAGCTGAGGGGTGCTCCTTGTGTCTGTTTTACGTGGTGTATAACACCTATATGTATAGGAGCTCCTTATGAGGAGTTTGGGAAGGGTTATCCGTTGTACTATGAACCATATGTTAGATCAGTGTGTAGCCTCTGGACACTCATGTGGCCGCAAGGTTGTGGGGGTGTTTTGATTGAGCATAGAGGCACGGTTAGAGCCTTAGAGCCTTAGAGCCTTAGAGCTTTAGAGTCAGTATTAGGCCTGTTTTAGGTCTCAATAGTAGATGTTTCTCCTCTTCTTCTTGCTTCTTCTTCTGCACAACTACTTGGGCTTTGTCCTCTCCTATTGTGGTTTCCTTCTTCGTGCCCAAGATTTTTAGCATGATTTTCCTATGCTCTACCCGCTTGGCTCGATGGGACCAAACCCTCCCTACCTTGCTCACTAACGATCCTTTCACTTGACCTCATTTGTTGCTGTTGTGCTTGGAGTTGAGCTCCCTTCTTTCTTGTGGGTTGCTCTACCTTCTCTTTCTATGGCTTGCTCGCTTCTTTGTCTCCCAACATTGATGGGCTTTTTGCGACCAGGGGGAGAGGTGCTGCTCTTGGATAGGAGATCTCTTCGGAGTCTCCCCTACTGCTTCCCTTTCCATCTCTCCCATGGCTTCTTGGATAATGGCCATTTACCTCTCAAAACCTTATCATGAATGCTTTTGGTGCAAGCATTTTCCTATCTAACTCACTGGTAGTGGGGTTGATGACTCACTTCCTGTAGGTCTTGGGCTCAATGACAATGCCTTGGCTGATGATTCAATCATTTTGCAAATGTAGGCATTCTGATTTATTTCATCTAGGGTCTGTGATGTTGCAATACTTTCAAGAATTGGCATTGGGATCTGGTCCATCTGGGTGTTATATTAGTGGCTACAGAATAGGGTGTGCACCATCTTTGCTTGCAACTAGATGGCAGGGTTAGGGATGTCTACTAGACATATCCCATCATTGGTGTACACCTTTGTCTTCAGCATCTTTAGCATGCCATAAACATCCCTCTTTGGTCTCTTTCCTTGTATTTTGGCCAATCCTAAATTCTTCTCCACTATTTTTGGGCTAAGTACAACTTCTACCCTTTTGGGCGAGCCTTCTTGCATGACGGTTACTATGCCATTGTTCTTCCTTATGTTGAAAGTCTTGAGGAACTTTGTGCACCTATTGTGGTCAATCTTCTAGCCAACCTTCTCTATGTATCTATGAGATTGCATTGATTGAATATTTGTCTCACTATGCCTTCCTTGTTCATTAGCTCTCCCAAATTGCTGATGCTATGGTACTTTACTTGGTTGTAGACTTGTGTCTCAATGTGGCCAATCGGTACCTATTGTGATCTTCCTACAAGAATGGAATTCGTCCTGCCATCTTGAGTTTCTGTTATGGCATAACATCTTACAATTAGCTCATTTGAGAGTACCTTTCGAATTAAAAGAAAAATTTTAAGAACAAACACCATAGAATGGTGCAATGCTCCAATATGGAATGAAAATTTTTTATACTTCAAGCAATCTACACATTCCAAGCACAGATTCCATAATTTTTTTTTCTTCAAGTACGCGTTTCCTTTATTTGTCCTTTTTTGCTTTTGAAGTTTTCTTTGAGGTTTCAAAGTTCAAGTTCTTTTCCACCTCACCCCTTCCCCTCCAAAAATGATGAATATCCTTCCTAGGATTGGATGATGAAGGGTGGCATTAAGCACATGCATATTGTGCTTTATTTCTTCATGGGCCAAGCATAGAACTGTGGGTTATACTCTAAGTGGATGTGATAGTCCGTGTTTTGAGGCCTAATGTCTAAGTGTGCAATGTAGGTTAGGACATCGATGAGGAAGTCACCAAAGTTCATCTTGCTAGTGACATGGACTTCTTCTCATCCAAATAGGGATAGGCCATAACATGCTCTTCTAAAGGTCGATTGCACATGATAGCCAATACTGTGAATGAGGTAGAAGCCACATAGGTCAGATCATACTCAGAGGTTTTGATTGCACATATCTACTTGGCATTGGTCATAATTTGGTAGCCCTCATGTTCCCATTGGAGATGGAGAGTATACCATTTTTGTAGAAAGAAAGAGTTAGAGTCAGTTAACCGTTTCAACTCTTCTAGTTCCTGGGTTGTTGTAGAGACTTTGCTCTTGCTATAGGAGGTGAGAAACTATTGTTTAAGAGATTTCTCTTTAGAAATCTAATTGGCAATTAAGTCCTCGGCCACCTTGGGAATCTTGAAAAAAATGAATTCATATTCCTCCCAAGTGCAAGGTAGGGAATGTAATTTCGTTGCTAATGACTTGTTGAGGAGGCCTAAATCCAGTCATTCATAGCTTTTAGCAAATGTGGTGAGGGTAGCATCCAAGTACCTAATGTAGGTGACCAGGCCCGCCTCGTTCCCCATTGCTAGCTAGGTCTAAGGCCAAAGTAAGGATGGACCTTTTCTTATAGGAGGGTCTAAGTCTTGCGGGAGGTTGGGGTTTGGTTTGCGATAACTTAACTACTGATGCTTGTATCATGGGTTGTTCAATGGGGTGTCTATCAGCCATTCATGCAATGGATTGGCCTTGCGGTTCAATTGATGTGATACTCTCTACTTGTGGAGTAGCTGGGATAGTAGAAATGTCAGGTTGAGTTGGTTTGAGTGCAGTTGGCTACAGTTTTGATTGATAGACATGTTGCGGCTCGATGGGTTTGGTTCTTTTTGGGTCAGTTCGTTTCTCATATTGAGTCGACTTAAAATCTTGTGGAGATGGCTTGGAAGGCAGTGGTTGAGGGACACATGTGCCACTCATGCTCTTGGGTAACCAAATCTAAGTGTTGCCTTCATAGTAGCCTTGAGTGTGCAATGGGGTTTGGGCACCCATCACGGCTTGACCGTTCATCAACTCCTGTAGTGCCAAATGCGTCTCTTAGGCCTAGGGAATGAGGTTTTGGGATTATTACTTCATATAGATTGGCTTTTGGGCAATTGCGATTGTCATTTGGGCACCCATTTGAGTTGTTGCTTTGTGTCTTTGGGTGCATTTGTTGGTGGTTGTGGTGGCTCTTGGGATAAGTTACAACCCCCTCCTTAGTCTTGGCACTAAGTTGCTCTACCAGTGGTGCTGTGGTCTTAGATGGAGCCATGCTACCCTTGCTAAAAGCCGTCACTATCTGAACATTGCCCAATGGCAAGGTGAATGCATTGTGAGTCATAGCCCACATTGTAGTGTGCTTTTTTCTTGAATGCACATCCTAGCAAGGATTCCTTACCAATAACTTTGGTATTAAGGCATCACGTAGAAGATCATTGGTAGGCTTTCAATCTTGATAGAGGCTGCTATCTTACACTTTCCCAGTAGTGAATAAAACTGCCCCCCAAATGGACTAAGTTTTTCATTAGCAGGTTACAATTGGGGTTGACTAATGAGGGTCCAATGATACTATTCATAATTTTAACTTGACTTTATCTTCCTTTCCCCTAAGGCAAAGAATGCGAGACAAATTTGTAATGATACAAGACTATCTTCCAATGTAAAATAATCCCTGAATTATTATGCGAGTTGTAATCAACTCATGGTTTGGCAGCAAAAGGTAAACTCTTTAACCGTTATTCAATGCAAAACCTTCATAGGAAAGATGAAAGACTTTTAATGCAAGATCTTTTCATGTACCATTGATGTATGTTTCATTTAATCTCTCCCGTGCATGTACTATCTAAGTGCATAACCCTCAAGGTAACCCTCCAAACCTTGAACAATATTGTCCTAAGTAAAGATTCATAAAAGTCTTATCGATGCTTAATACTTTAGAATCTTATATGAAGCTTATGTTGTTTATGAGTTTATCACATGGCATCTAAATGCAATGAACTTCTCCTGATACATTCATTTGAGAACTCAATTCTTTGAATAATCAAGATGAAGTTTATCTTTTTGAACGAATTATTCTCATGTGGTATTGTTCAGGTCTAATGCATCTCATGTGGGAATCAAAGCAAGCATCCATCAATTTGGAAATACATTACTTACAACCGGTACCGTAGTTGGATTGACAGTGATGCCCTTGCTCGTTGCGGATTGTGGGATTTCCACCCGCACCCAACATTCTTCGTTTGGGGGACCCCTCTCGACCTTCCTTGCCTTTAGGGAAAATTCCTTACTAGAACATCAATGGCATCTTGCTCAAGTGGATGGCGAGGGGGGGAACTCGCGGAATTGGAGATTAAGTTCACTGGGAAGGGAAGGAGAATGTGGTCATCCTCTAAGGAGAGGAAGAGAAGAAGAACATTCTCCAAAGGTTCTCTCCCTCTCTCTTTGTCACTCTCCCTCTCTCTCTCTCTCACCCTCTCTCACTCTCTTTCTCTCTGTCACACACACACACACACACACACACAACTCTCTCTCTCTCTCTCTCTCTCTCTCTCTCTCTCTCTCTCTCTCTCTCTCTCTCTCTCTCTCTCTCTCTCTCTCTCTCTCTCTCTCTCTCTCTCTCTCTCTCAGCATGCCACTCAGTCTCCAGGCCTTCCTTTGATTCCATGGGGGGGGAGGTTTATAATGAGGAAGGAGGTATTATTGGGGGGGTGTGATATTGCATGGTGGAGGGGAGTTTTGGGGCCTTTCAGTTGCCCATGAATGGGCCATTATGCCCAAGGGGGGGTGCTTGGCTGTGGCCTCCCCCTTGCAAATCATTGTCATCGTCTTTCTCACCTCCATCGCCATCTCCATCATGATTATCATCATCATCCTCTTCCTCGTCAATGTGGCCTTCTCTTTCCAGTCCTTCCTCTTTGGCTCCGATTGCTCGCCCTAATGTCATCCCTCTTCTTTTCCCCCTCGCCACTTACCGGAAATGATAGGGGGGAAAAGATAAAAAAATTTCCATCATTTTAAAATAAAAGGGGGGAATTCGTACTCGGGTGGGGGCATTACATCCTCTCCCCCTTAGAGAACTCGAGATGTCCTCATCTCGGAAGAACTGGGGAAGACAAGTATTAATGGGGCTTAAGGCTTGTGGGTTAGGACCCACCATGCGTTTGCTACGCTATTGTTACTAACTCTTGTAGTGCAACTCATATTATTGCAATTAACCATAGGTACAAGAGTAGGATTGATTCCTGATATAAGATGTATTACATGTCGAAAGAATTTCTAGGATTGCTAATTATCCTGAGAAAGTGTAGTGGGTTCTAGGTCTTTGTCTTCATCTGATTCCTCTATATTTCCAAAGATTGCACCTATGTAGCTTCGTTTCCTTGGAGGCTCAATGTCTTTGGGCAGTCTGCTTGGATGTGCCCTAGCTCATTGCAGTGAAAACATCAATAGTTGGAACATCTCCTACGGATGTGCCCTATCTCGCCGCACATGTGGCATCTCTTGTCCTAATATCAGGAATCCTCTTTGTCACAATTGCTTAGTTTAAGTTCTTGGACAATCAAAGTAACGCATCTTGCAAGTCTATTGGACGCATTGCTTCAAGACACTGGTTTAGATGGCCATGGCAAAACCTGGATATTTGCTATGCAATATCCATGGGTGGTGCATATTTTAGGAGGGTTACAAACTTTGAGTAGTAGGCTTCCAAGGTTAATTCTAGCTGCTTTAGCTTGAACAATTTATTCATCCTCAAAGTTTGGTAGGTTGGTAGAAGGTATCGTCTGTGTACACGTCTGTGTACAACATCTTTCAGCTGAGCCCATGTTAACCATCAGACGAACAAGGTGGAAAATCTAGATAGATAAAGCAGAAGAAAAAGGCCAAGGAAAAGTGAAACGGAAGATAAAGGCACACAAGAAAAATCTAGAAACACAAGAAGCACAGAAAAGTCCCAAATAAGGGAGAAAGACGCACAAGGAAAAGCGCAAGTTAATACTTCTATAAAAGAGCGCAAACGCATCATGATTTAATTTAAAGAGCGTCGGGCTCTCACCTGTGCAATTTGTAAAGGTAGATGGGTGGTAGGAAGGAAGCTAGGAAGATAGGACAATGGGAAAAAGGGCCTAGATGTAAAAAAGGGGATAAGGGGATGACCGCCCAAAAGGGATTTAGGGTTTTGTATATAAAGTTGAAAAGTGAATGAGAAGTTCATTCTTGTGTGTGGCCAAAGCTTCTTCTTCTTCTTCTCTTGTTTCTTGCCTTCTTGCTTGTGCTTGAGTGAGGGATTGAGGGAGTGTGAGGGAGTGAGGGAGTGAGTGTGTGAGAGTGAGGGATCGTGGAGAAGAAGCTCCCCATCTTCTCTCTTCATCTTCTCATCTTCTCTTCTCTTCTCTTTTCTAGCGTGGCTATGGAGGATGGAGCTTGACGGAGAGGGCTTGAGGTTGCTTGAGCTTGCCGCAAGGATTGTGGAGCTACTGGAGTGCAAGAGAGAGGAGGGAACTCGATCGAGCATCAAGGTAAGCTCACTACACCCGTAAGGTAGGCATTGCGCGTCGGTTATGTGAGAGTAGCCATGGCTGCTCAGCTTGAAATGCTTGATCACATAAGCGGTCTGTAGGTCTGGGGCTAGAGCTCTGTAGCTCCCCTTCATTTTGGTTCCGTTGTGAGACCGATGGAATCAAGCCTCGAGCACCACACGTATCGAATAGAGCATAGAAGTAGGGTTTGCAGCCCGAACCGGTGCTCGAGATAGTTAGGAGATTTAGAAGGTTTTAATCCTTGGAACAAGTAAGTATTTTGATTTGTTGTTGAATATTAGAGTAGGACCATCCACCTCCATCTCTGTTTTTTATTTTTGTTGCATTCGATTAAGATTAGGATAGGAAAAAGAAGGAAAACAGAAAGGGTTCTGCTGCTGCTGGAAACAGGGAAATAGGGGCACAAATTTTGGAGTGCCATTCGATTCGAGCACCACAGTGATTCCAGGTATGTCTGGCACTTCCTTGTAGTGTTTTGCACCTATCTGGAAGGCACTGGATGATTCCATGGAGTAGGCGCTAAGCTTGAGTCATCGTGCGCAACCCGCGGGTTGTCGTCTGCCAGTCAGACCAAGTTGTATAGGTCCGATTCCCAGAATCGGACCACCTGATTTCTGGAGTCGGACCGTCCGACTGCGAAAATCGGACCACCCCGTCTGACTACGAGAATCGGACCACCCCATCCGATCCGATTCTAGTAGTCGACCCAGTGCCAAAATTGGACCATGTGTCCTAGTCTCAAAATCTGACCTAGTCCCAAAATCGGACCACTCGTCCTATCGCAAGAGTTGGACCCCCCTGTCTGACTAGGGGAATTAGACCAAAGTAAAAATCAGACTATCCGATTTTCACAATCGGTCCACCCTGTCCGATTTTCACAATCAAACCACCCTGCCCGAGTCCCAGAATTGGACCACCCTGTCCGAGTCCCAGAATCGGACCACCCTGTCTGAGTCCTAGAATCGGACCACCCTGTCCGAGTCCCAGAATCATACCACTTCACCAGAACTTAAAATAGAGGGTTTTTGAACGTGCCTAGCAGTCTTGGCCACCCTGTTCACATCTCTGACCCCCTCAGACCCCTGCAAAGGGGGCTCTACCCCCTCTGCACCTCCCCCAAGTAGGTTGGAGAGAAAACGTGCATCGTGATAGGTCCTCCAAATTGGACCCTAGGGTAGTAATGGCTCTACATGAGCATGGATTCTCACTTGCAAGAGAGCAAACAAGAGCCCATACATGAAAAGAGAGAAACAGAGGCCCTAGAACATTAATGGGCCAATCTAGCCAACAAGGGCAAAAAGGCCACACTGCAAAAACACATACGTGTTGCATTCAGACTGCATCTAGTCAAAGCAGAAAGCAAGAACATCAAGCTACAACAACGAGAATGACTAGATACAACAATCCTGGCGATAGATACTCCTTGAATAGCACTGCATTGACAATCCAAGACATCAATGGAGAATCCACATCTGGTCATGCAATTGGGGACTCAAGGGCATTTGTCAGAAGCTTAAATTTACAAGCCAAGACCCAGAATATGAATACATAGTACCACCTGCTTATCTTACGGTCAACCTCACTGCAAAAAGAGAGCATACTATCGATGCTCTGATTGATGAAGGAGCAGATTTTAATATCTTGACCTATGAATCATGGACCCTACTGGGCCAACCAGAGCTCACACCAACTAATGGAACTCTTAGCCCTTACTGGGGACACCCACAAGCACTCATAGGGAAGTGCAAAATCCTTGCGACAATTGAAACTGAAAGCTTGCCTATCCTATTTCATGTCCCTCGAAATAGAGCTAATTACAGGAAGGAAACCCTCCTAGGAAGACCCTTCAAAAGGGAAACCAAGTGTGAGGTCGACTATGTAGCACAGAGGATACACCTGACACTACCGGGTGTGAGGATAGTCACAACCTTTAGCAAGGGTAACCTCATTGAACCTCGAGGGAAAGGCAAGGAGGGTGCTAACATAACAGTCAAGCCTGCTAACGAGAGCAAGGACTTGTTGGAAGAGTTGATACAAGCACAGGTCGAACAACGAGAACCAGTGAGTGACGCCATGCCTAAAACAAGAAGATCAAGAGACAATGCCAAGGATTGGACTTACAAATATCGTAGAAGACCCCAAAAGAAGCCCAAGCCTTATAGACGAAGGCATCGATGGAGGGTCAGCACAATGCCACGATAGATATCCAAAGCATTGCTACGTGCTCAAGGGTGTTTTCTAATGGATTTGGGTTCCAAAACCCCTTGATAAACCTCCCTTGTCGACTGAAGGCCAGATTGTATCAAGAGCAAAGAAGTGTAGGAGGAGATCTAAACGAAAAACCAAGTCTCGAGTCAACAACAGTGGAGTGGCCGAGCCCCTCATGGTCGAAATCAAGAAACCAAACGGGACCAATCGAAGGGTAGATCCTCAACCTAGCATGCTTGACAAGCAGATATCAGATGTAATCATTGAGGATACGCAAAAGCCACTAGTGCCCAAGGATCCTTTGACTCCCCAAGAGGATAGCAGGCATCATAGGCACATTATTGCTCATGGCAAGGTTAAATGCTCAACAAAGCAAATAGCAAAATCATCTAACAGCCATGAGCAAATCTCCCAGCCAGTGTCAAAGCCACTTAGGAGTCCCAAGTCTCCTACACCCTCTTCCCCTAAACAGACATAGGAAGCACAACAGTCATCAAGTGTGGCTACTCAATCCCAATCTCTACCTACATCAGAGCTTCCAAATGTCCAAGAGGCAGGACACGACACCACCCTTAGCTCTCAACTGAAGGATATGCCTGTGTAATCCACCGTGGCTAGCTCAACTGATACTTGATCTACGCAAGTGAATGCTCTAAGGGCAACAAAAGACATGACCACTTCCAATCGACCTAAGGACTTGACACTGCAATCCACCAATAGTAGCAAGTCCACTGAACTAGCTGCTACTACTTCCAATCAAGGATCATAGCAGTCACAGCCCTTGGCCATGACAATGCCCCTTGCAAAACGTGTCCTTAATAGTTTACCTATGGAGGAGGTGTCGCAACCAACTTCATTGATAACTCCAGCACTTCCAAAGCACTTAAATTCTAGACTGGAGGAGTTAAACATAAGGGAAGAGCTAGACTCTCCAGAAAGGGAGGCAATTGTACCCTCACAACCTAGCGAGGCTATTCAGCAGGCCACGCTATGTCCCATAAGGACACACTAGAGAAAGAGAATGCTGAGGCCCAACCAAGCATATCAACGGTTGACCTAGTCTAGGGTCCTGAGTCGTTGAGAGATGCACCTTCACTAACCAAGAAAAAGAGGAGAAAAAAACTAAAACAACAGCAGTTACAGGTGGTTGTGGACATGAAGAGCGTTGGAGAGCTGAGGAATAAAGCATCGATTCCATCCACCAATGACCCCATTGATGCCTCTCCTAATAGCGGTGAAACCTCAGACACATCTGTGTGCTCTGAAAAATCAAAGCAATCATTACCATCAATGGTTGCTTGCAACACTCAATCCACCAACAACAGAACTTGCATTGACCAATCAAGAGTGGATACAACGCTATCACAATAGGGTGACAAATTTATACCAGTCACATCCAAGGAGAACCATGACACAATAACAAAGCCTCAGGAGAAACATGGAAACCCCAAGAGCATAAGAAATCCTAGCATTGACCAATCTTGCTTGTCTAAGCCTGAGCCCCCAACTATGCTAAAGCCTAGGCAAACTCCTAGAACCTTGCATGAGATAGCAACCGAGCAAGCCCTCGTTGAACATAGAAGTGTCGCAGAATGCTTAACCAAGTTGCGCATTCCCTAAAGAGTAGCTTGAAGAATACTTGCCATTTCCCTTATCCTGGGAAGAGCAAGAACATCTTGACAAGCACTATAACATGCTCCTGCATGAACGCATGCGACTCACCTCTAACGAGGAAGCCGACAAACTACGCTTAACTGTAACATTCAATGATGTGCTCTGCCAACAAAAACTCTTAGAGATAGAGCAACTAAAGCGACAATCACAGGGTCAAAGTCAATTTGAACAATGTTGATTTGAAAACTGCAATGCAATGGCCGAACTAGGAGCCCAGATCATGACAGTCTTAGAGGAGCAATTGGCCAAATGACGGTCTCAAAGAGACCCAACCTATGTGGCACCAACTTCCTTTTGAGTGTTGACTGCCACTTGGGGTGCAGACTTAGTTGAAACTAGCCAAGATAGCTCTTTTTCTGATAAGGTTCTCACTAAGGAGGAGTTGCATGTTGCCAGTAGACTCGGACAAGGTTCCATGCTACTCGATGTTGCAAAATATCTATCGGTATTGAGTAAGCTGCCTGTGAGGTGTCCGCTAGTCCCAATCCACAGCACACCTTTTAGTAGTCCATCAGTAGGTTTTTCCATAAATGATGCCACCCGGTGCTCCCCTGGAACATCACGGGATTGTCACTTAGGCCCTACTGAGTCTACTTTGCAACGGGAGAGTTCTGGCCGAACCCACTAGGATCGACCTAAAGACTTGGGTTCCTAAAATCGGATGGGTCTCCTAGCAGCCAGCTAGCGTCAGTAATTTCGAGCTCCACTTTTTAGAGGATTACTCAATCTGAAGCGGACATGCCATTGCACTTGGTTCAAAGAGAATGGGAGACGGAGGGGAGTGTGGTACGTCAACCCTCCTGCCCATAAGGCAAAATCCCATTCCGGTCCCCTAAAACAATGCAAGTCGGTTCTACCTAATGACTACTTGGCCAATTTATCGTCTTCCTATTTCTATATTCGATGTAGAAAAGCTCCCAGCTAACCGGGACCACCCTACCATTGGACGGACCCGTCAGGGGTTATGCCCACCCTCTTTCCTCTGATGATGGGTCATCTTTAGTTTTTTAATTACCTACAACACATTTATTAGAACATATACAATTAGCTTCCTTAATTAGTTCGTTTAGTCACACGTTTCTTCACATAATTTATCTCACTAACACGCATACAATTCGAATAGTAAAGCAAACTTCTTTATTATATTGGAAGTCTTATTACAATTTCCATCATTCCGTCCCAGCGGAAGATACACAGAATTCCATAAGGACATTCTGTGCACCAAGATTTCACCCTCATAACTAGTATTTAGGGTTCCAGGATCCCATCCTGGGTCACAAAGGGGCTCGTCAGATTCTTGGAACAATGCAGGATTTACAGCCAGAGCTCCCTCTGGCACCTACAATTCCTACTGCCCGAGACTATCCCTACTGACAGACCTTTCGCCTACGGAGCCGGTCCAAGCCTCTCGTAGCGATAATCATGACCCCCTTGGAGTAGGGTCTCACAGCTGGCTTGGGGGTAGCCTAGCACGATCCTTCCTTTTATTCTGTTGGCAATAATTTCAATAAAAAATCTAGATTCTAGCAAACACAAACAGTCCTTTCAAATATGTATCAAATAGTGCAATGACAATCATCCCAACATGTAAATCACAGTTTCACATAGCCAAGGTAGACCTTATCCTAAGGTAACCTTTCATTCTAATGAGGATTCTTCTCCCCATAAAGAAGTGTTGAATACACCTCTTAAAACATGTTAAGCAGGGCATGAGTTTTCCATTTGGATTCACTTATCTAACATAAGCAAAATCCCTTAAGGAAATATATTGTGTCAATAAACTCAATGAGATGATCTTTAGGATTCCTAAATAGATAACCAGTTTCTATAACCTTCACTAATCAGTTCTTAACCTTGTCGCATTTGATCATAACTATATTGAATACGCATAAAGACATATGTACAATAATCTTTGGCAATTAATTCTATCATGATTCAATGCCTTAGTATCCCCACTATTCTAGCTAGAAATCATAGTGATTAATCGTTTTATGCTTGAACTAATATGTCTTTCTGGATGAGTTATCAGTTTAATGTGTAAGCGAAGAATATGAAAGCTAATATCCTATGTAATTTATCTTATATTGTAAAATTGATAATCTAGTAATGAATAACCTGGTTTGGTGGCATGACGACATTAGGAACTTCATCTTTACTCGCGCTCGCATTAGCCACACCCGATGTTCCAATTGTGGTGGCAATTCCCGCAACCTCGGGCACTCCCGTATCATTGGCAATACCCGTTGCTTGACCGGTTGCATTGATTTCCATAGCTTTTCCACTTCATCGCTTTGGAGCCATCGTCCACGAGGAGTTTGAGAGATAGGGAAGGTGGGATAGATTTTAGATGAGAGAGGGTAGAGAATATGGCTTAGTTAAAGATCGAGACAAGGGATTTGAGCTAACTCTCTTCCTCTTTCTCTTTCTCTCTCTCTCTCTCTTTCTAGCTTCTCGCAGCCTCTTGAAGGAGTATTCTTCCTTCTCTCTTCTTCTCTCTCGCAGCCTCTCGGGGTCTCCTTATCTCCCCTATACCTCTCCCATGCCTCGTATTTATAGTGAATTGGGGAAGAGGGCTTGTGGTTGAGAAGTGGAGCTCTTTGTGGAGGGGGATCTGGTTAGGGTTAGCTACGTATGCTTTCAATAAGCTAACATGAAATACATTGTGGATTTTTATATTCTCAGGGAGTTGTATCTTGTAAGCGCTTGGTCCTAGGCACTTGAGGATCTTATAGGGTCCACAATATCTTGGACTTAGCTTCTTAAACTCACCTAAAGACAAAGAACTCTTCTTTGGATGGACACGGATGAAGACCATGTCTCCCTCTTTGAAGATTCGTTCTTGCCTTTTTAGATCAACATATGCCTTTTGTCGATCTTTGGCAACTTGAATATCCTGTCTGATGATCTTGATTTGATCATCTATTTCTTCTAACATTTTTCTCGAGGCTTCTACCCTTAGAGTAGGCTCGGAAAAATTAAGTGGCATACGACAATCTTGACCATATAGTGCCTGAAATGGAGTCATCTGAATACTTCGATGATAGGAGGCATTATAGGCAAATTCCACTAAGGATAGATACTGAATCCACCTTTTAGGTTCCTTGCTACAATATGCACGCAGAATATCCTCAATTACTTGATTAACTCGTTCTGTCTGCCCATCAGTTTGTGGATGATAAGCAGTACTGAAACAAAGTTGGGTTCCAATGGCTTCAAATAAACTCTTCCAGAAGTGTGATGTGAAAAGAGAATCACGATCACTGATGATCCTTTTAGGTAACCCATGTAGCCTAAAAATCTCTTTTACAAAAATTCTAGCAATATCTGAGGCCTTGTAATTGGTTTTTGTTGGGAGAAGATGAGCGACCTTTGTTAGCATGTCTACTATTACCATTATTGAGTTATATCCTCCTTGTACAGAAGGTAACCCAACTACAAAGTCCATGCTAATAAATTCCCATTTCATCTGGGGAATGTCAAGTGGCTGGAGTTTTCCTGGTAACTTGACACGTTCAGATTTTACCCTTTGGCAATTTAGACATTCAGTGACATACTTAAGTACATCACCCTTGAGTTTTTGCCAGTAATAACTTTTCCTGACAGCATTAAGAGTTTTTGCATAACCTGGGTGTCCTGAAAAAGGAGAATCATGTGCTTCCCAAAGTATCCTTCTCTTGAGAGTCTGACTTGAAGGAATGCATAGTCTCATTCTGAAATAAACAAGTCCTTCATCTTCATCTATAGAGAATTCCTGATACTTAGTCTTGAATTTGGGATCTTGTTCCTTATTCTGAACTTTCCAAAACAATTGTTGATAGTCTAGGTCCTTATTTGCTTCATCCTTGGTCAACTCGATGATAGGATTAGTCGGCATCGATACCATTGTAGCCAGAGTTTCTGACCTAGATGGTTCTTCAGTGATAAGGGCATTAAGGAAGGCTTTACGGCTAAGGGCATCTGCTACTACATTTTCTTTACCGGGTCTGAACTTAATTTCAAAGTCATATTCTTGTAGAACCTCAATCCAACATCGTTGCCTCATATTAAGATCAGGTTGAGTAAACATCCACTTAAGACTTTATGATTTGTGACTAAGGAAAACTTATTTCCAAGCAAGTAATGTCTCCATAATTTGAGAGCATGAATCACAGCTAATAACTCCAGGTCATGAGTAGCATATTTCTGCTCATGGATTTTCAATTTTCTTGAAGAGTAAGCTATAGGATGTCCTTCCTGCATTAGTACACATCCCAATGCAAGAGAGCTGGCATCTGTGACAACTTCAAATTCCTTGCTTAAGTCAGGTAGCCTTAAGATAGGAGCAGTTACCAGACTATGCTTTAGTTGCTCAAAGCTAGATTGTTCGATTGGCGTCCAATTAATGGCAACTTGCTTCTTAAGTAAATTTGTAAGAGGTGCTGCAATTTGAGCATAGTTTCTGATGAATACCCTATACCATCCTGTTAGACCTAGAAAACTTCTCACTTCCTTGATAGTGGTTGGGGGTGGCCAATCTTGAATATCCTTGACCTTGGAAGGATCTACTGATATACCCTCAATAGACACTATGAATCCCAAGTATTCAATCTTTCTTCTGAAGAATGCACACTTCTTCTTCTTGGCATACAACTTGTGTGTTCTCATTGTCTCTAGAACAATGCGAAGATGTGGTTCATGATCCTCCTCCTCCTTAGAATAAGTTAGGACGTCATCAAAGAATACAAGGACAAAGTCATCAAGATGGGGTCTAAAAATGTCCTGCATTAACCTGTTGAAGGTAGCTGGAGCATTTGTCAATCCAAATGACATCACAATGAATTCGAAATGGCCGTATCTTGTGTTGAAGGCGGTCTTTGGAATATCTTCATTCTTGACTCTAATATGGTAATATCCTGACCGAAGATCAATCTTAGAAAAGATCTTTGCTCCTTGTAGACGATCAAGAAGCTCATCAATCCTTGGGATTGGGTACTTATTCTTTACTGTCACCTGGTTTAGCCCTCGGTAGTCGATACAAAGACGGAGAGTTCCATCTTTCTTCTTTTGGAATAATACTGGGGCTCCCCATGGTGAATTACTTGGCCGGATATATCCTTGTTCTAGTAGTTGCTTGAGTTGCTCTTTTAGTTCGATGGCTTCAGGAATAGACATTTTGTAAGGTCTTTTTGCCACTGGAGCCGCTCCTGGAACAAGTTTGATCTCATGATCAACTTCTCTTTCCGGAGGTAACTCAATTAGCTCTTCAGGAAATATGTCAGCGTACTCTTTTAACCAGGATGGTTCTTCTTTTGCATGACCATCTTGATTTGTCTTGTTAAGCTTGATCAAGTAAACAGGTAATCCTTTCTTCAAGCCTTTCACAATTCGAGAAGCTTTTGCCAATTGAACTTTAGGTTTCCCTGTTTCACCTTGTGTAGTTGCTATTTCACCATTCAAATCCTGAAATGTGACTTGACCTTTTCCACAATGGATATGAGCATCATTGGAAATCAACCAATCCATTCCTAGTAAGCATTCATAGGCTCCTAGGTTCATTACCCTGAACCTCATACTTGAAAGGTTTTCCCCTAGGTTAAACTCTACCTTGGCAGTTTGCTGTGTAGAAAGTACTTCCTTTCCATTTGCTAATTCCACAAGTAGCTTTGATGCATTTACAATATCTATACATATATTCTTAGCACACTTGGGTGAAATAAATGAGTGTATACTTCCACAATGAATCAAAACTTTAAATGATTTACCTTGGTGACTAGCCGGTGTCTGTATTACCGAATATTGACGATTTGGTCCTTTCCTATGGAATGCATCATGAACATTTGCTCTTCTTCCATAGTAGGGTCTTCCTCCTTATTAGTCTCTTTTAGGGTAATATTTGATGTTCTTCCTCTTGCCATAGCTACATAACCACGACCTTGGGCAGCTCTGCCTTGACCTCGAAATTGGCCTTGGTGATGGTTTCTACCAAGCTTTGGACAATCTCTCCTGAAATGTCCTGTCTCATTACAGTGGAAGCACCTAAGACCATCCCTGTTTCCTTGGGTAGGAATAAAATTTCCAACTGCATTGGATTTTGCCTTCTTCTTTTGTCCTTGGAAAAATTGTCCTTGGGTTCTTTTTGCTTGACCTTTGAATCCTCCTTTGTTCTGGTTATTGTAGCTCGAGAACTTATTGTTATTAGGCTTTGATTGTACTTCCCGCACAATAGGAGCAGCTCGAATCAAAGCATCCTGGAGGTCTATGGGGCGCATTGATTCTAAACGAGTGTTCAGAGGATAATTTAGCCCATTGCAAAACTTGGACACTTGTTGAACAGTATCCATGGGGGGTGCATATTTAAGAAAAGAAACAAACTTGGAGTAGTATGCTTCCAAGGTCAGTCCCATTTGCTTCAAATTGAAGAACTCGTTCATCTTTTGGGTGTGATAAGCTGGAGGTAAATACCTCCCTCTTACAGCTTCTTTTAGCAAGTCCCAAGTAATGGTATTTTCAGGGACACCTTGATCTCGGCACCACTGCTTCCACCAAAGTCGAGCTTCACCAATTAATTTTAGCTTAGCTATCATAGCTTGGTTGGCTGGGATAGTTCCAGCAGCAGTAAAATAATCTTCCATCGATTCGATCCAAATTTCTACATCAGCTTCCACATTTTCGCCTTTCCCATTAAACTCTGGAGGTTTGACTTGCTTCAATAAATTCCTTTTCTCTTGAGCTTCATTGGGAATTATTGTGGGTGCAAGATTCTGGGAAATTTTTAGAAATTCGTAAGTTAAATTTTACAACTCTATGTAGCGTCAATAATTGAGTTCAGTACTCAAAATATCTCTCGCTTAGTTTACTGAAACAACTCTCAAATCAACTTTCTTCCCATAAAATTAAATTGCAATTTCAAAGGTTTCAAGACAAAAATAATAAAATAGGATTGCATTATTTCTTTGATTGATGAAGTATCAATCAATCTTTTATTACAATGGATATACAAGGTAATCAGATGGAAGGAAATACATTATTCAGATGGCTCACATGCTCATCTTATTTTCTCTCAGGAAAGGATTCCCTACTACAATCTAAGTATGACACTCTGATACATCCTTTATGAAGTAACTTGGATTCGGAGAGTAAATATCTAGGAATCTATATTTTTGAGGGAGTTTAGGAAATCCCTCTTTTTTGTAGTTGCGGCGGCTAGAGCGACCTATGACTTTTATTCTGTCAGCCGGAAGGATCTTCGTAACTTCCCCATAGATATATTGGTTTAGTTTGATCTTCTTGCCTCTAGTATACAGGGTTGAGTTTACAGTGGCCTCATGAAATAGATAGATCTTAACAACTTTAAGATCTTCCATCCATTTTACCCTTTTCAGATTATTTTGAAGATAAGCTAGACGGCTTGCATCAATATAGCAATATCCTCTAGTAATCATCCATCGTCTTTCACGATATAGAGGCGACGGGTTGTACAACTGATCTAGTACTCGCATCATCTGAATTCTCCAGAAAAAACTGGATGAATGCATAGCTGACATAAACATTACTTGAAAGATCAAGAATCGCTTCCACGATTCATTACTCTGCCATAATTCAAAAAACATACATTAATAAAGAGAAGAAAACATGTCCTAGGCTAGGCTTAGAAAAAATAATATTTTTCTTAAGCTTACATCGTAATCTATACTAACGTGCACTCTGATACCAACTGTGAGGTGTCCGCTAGTCCCAATCCACGGCACACCTTTTAGTATAAATGATGCCACCCGGTGCTCCCTTGGAACATCACGGGATTGTCACTTAGGCCCTATCGAGTCTACTTCGCAACGGGAGAGTTCTGGCCGAACCCACTAGGATCGACCTGAAGACTTGGGTTCCTAAAATCGGATGGGTCTCCTAGCAGCCAGCTAGCGTCAGTAATTTCGAGTTCCACTTTTTAGAGGATTACTCAATCTGAAGCGGACTTGCCATTGCACTTGGTTCAAAGAGAATGGGAGACGGAGGGGAGTGTGGTACGTCAACCCTCCTGCCCATAAGGCAAAATCCCATTCCGGTCCCCTAAAACAATGCAAGTCGGTTCTACCTAATGACTACTTGGCCAATTTATCGTCTTCCTATTTCTATATTCGATGTAGAAAAGCTCCCAGCTAACCGGGACCACCCTACCATTGGATGGACCCGTCAGGGGTTATGCCCACCCGCTTTCCTCTGATGATGGGTCATCTTTAGTTTTTTAATTACCTACAACACATTTATTGGAACATATACAATCAACTTCCTTAATTAGTTCGTTTAGTCACACGTTCCTTCACATAATTTATCTCACTAACACGCATACAATTCGAATAGTAAAGCAAACTTCTTTATTATATTGGAAGTCTTATTACAATTTCCATCATTCCGTCCCAGCGGAAGATACACAGAATTCCATAAGGACATTCTGTCCACCAAGATTTCACCCTCATAACTAGTATTTAGGGTTCCAGGATCCCATCCTGCGTCACGAAGGGGCTCGTCAGATTCTTGGAACAATGCAGGATTTACAGCCAGAGCTCCCTCTGGCACCTACAATTCCTACTGCCCGAGACTATCCCTACTGACAGACCTTTCGCCTACGGAGCCGGTCCAAGCCTCTCGTAGCGATAATCATGACCCCCTTGGAGTAGGGTCTCACAGCTGGCTTGGGGGTAGCCTAGCGCGATCCTTCCTTTTATTCTGTTGGCAATAATTTCAATCAAAAAACTAGATTCTAGCAAACATAAACAGTCCTTTCAAATATGTATCAAATAGTGCAATGACAATCATCCCAACATGTAAATCACAGTTTCACATAGCCAAGGTAGACCTTATCCTAAGGTAACCTTTCATTCTAATGAGGATTCTTCTCCCCATAAAGAAGTATTGAATACACCTCTTAAAACATGTTAAGCAGGGCATGAGTTTTCCATTTGGATTCACTTATCTAACATAAGCAAAATCCCTTAAGGAAATATATTGTGTCAATAAACTCAACGAGATGATCTTTAGGATTCCTAAATAGATAACCAGTTTCTATAACCTTCACTAATCAGTTCTTAACCTTGTCGCATTTAATCATAACTATATTGAATACGCATAAAGACATATGTACAATAATCTTTGGCAATTAATTCTATCATGATTCAATGCCTTAGTATCCCCACTATTCTAGCTAGAAATCATAGTGATTAATCGTTTTATGCTTGAACTAATATGTCTTTCTGAATGAGTTATCAGTTTAATGTGTAAGCGAAGAATATGAAAGCTAATATCCTATATAATTTATCTTATATTGTAAAATTGATAATCTAGTAATGAATAACCTAGTTTGGTGGCATGACGACATTAGGAACTTCATCTTTACTCGCTCTCGCATTAGCCACACCCGATGTTCCAATTGTGGTGGCAATTCCCGCAACCTCGGGCACTCCCGTATCATTGGCAATACCCGTTGCTTGACCGGTTGCATTGATTTCCATAGCTTTTCCACTTCGTCGCTTTGGAGCCATCGTCCACGAGGAGTTTGAGAGATAGGGAAGGTGGGATAGATTTTAGATGAGAGAGGGTAGAGAATATGGCTTAGTTAAAGATCGAGACAAGGGATTTGAGCTAACTCTCTTCCTCTTTCTCTTTCTCTCTCTCTCTCTCTTTCTAGCTTCTCGCAGCCTCTTGAAGGAGTATTCTTCCTTCTCTCTTCTTCTCTCTCGCAGCCTCTCGGGGTCTCCTTATCTCCCCTATACCTCTCCCATGCCTCGTATTTATAGTGAATTGGGGAAGAGGGCTTGTGGTTGAGAAGTGGAGCTCTTTGTGGAGGGGGATCTTGGAAAGATCAGTGATCTGATGCTCAGATCATAAATCTGATGGTTCCATTGGCTCCAAAAGGGGGGTAAAACTCCAAGACACTTGGTTAGAAAGCTCTCAGTTTACTCCTTCTTCTTTTCTCTGTTCGAAGTGCTGTCTACTGCCTGTAAATTGCGATCGCGGCGCGCGCGATTTCGCCAGTCACTTTTCCTTATTTTTCTTTTTATAAAATCTTCAAACTAACTAACACATCACTTGTTTTTTTCTTTTAAATGACATCTAGTTCTAGAAATCTCCATATCTTTTTTTAAAAAAATTTAAGATAATCTCTAAAATATCTAAAATATTCTAGTCTTGTCCAAAAGTCTAATATTTTTAGACCATCCAAACTATACACATTATCCTAGTGATTAATATAACTCATAAGTTTCGTTCACGTTGTAATTTACGTGAAGGATGGCCACGGTCCTTGCCAATTCGAAAAAAATATCGAATTTACGACTCTTGATTTTTCTAAATAAAATATTTTAAATTAAATAAAAATTATTAATAATTAATGTTAGTTAGTTTTTACCTTAGTTAGTCTTTAGTTAGTAATCTTACTAACTTATTAATTAACTAACTAACTTTTGAACTAACCAACTAACTTTTATTGTGTGGAAATATTACACTTCCACGAGTATTAGATGTGTGTGCCACACTCCAGTACAATCCAGAGTTCTACAATTGGCTTTTATCCTCGTGAAGTGACATGGATTCGTAAATATGTACATAAATAAACAATGAATTTTTTGGCCCTGTATAGACAATATCAACACACACAAGCAATGATAGTCAAGCGCAGGGAGAAGAGTTGGGTTCAACAGGCTAAGATCCTCAAGTCCTCCTCTCACCACACATTTAGAAGTTGTGTGACCATTCCTGCCTCCAGGTGGAGGGCATGCAACCCTCATTACCGCCATAGGAAGCCCTGACCAACATCTTTGATGGTGTAGATAGGGTATCGTCCCTTTCTATACACCTTTCCCCCTTTCCGGTCCATCCTTCCAAGGATGAGCCCTACCCCACTCCATGACAACCAGTCCACGCAACTTAGCATAAGCCAAGATCTGCTAATGGCTGGAGGCAAAAGGAACATCATCATGGGGGCCATCCCTCTACAACAAACATTGCATGCCTCACCTCTCCCCTCCTCATCATATGCACTTGATAACCCACTGTATAATCCCTTCCATGTGAATAGTTTTATCATGCCTCAAGGCCTAATCCTTGGTTCACATTTTGCAGGTCCCCCTATGGTAGCCAACATGGAGCACCCAGTGTAGCTGGCTTACAAAGACGCTATCCGTCGTCGAAGGGAGCATGTAGCACAAGCGCCTTTGCCGAAACGCTACGTACCTACCCTTAAAATGTATGCAAAGAAACGAGGCCCCAAGCAACACTGCCCCAGACGTAGGCCAAAAAATCCCAAGGCCACAGAATTAGAAGCTCAAGGGAGCACATGGGGCATGGCAACATCGATTGTGCAGGCTCCCACCAGACACTCAGGCACAAGGTGCTCAAAAGAGGAGAGGGCAGCTCGAGACAAGCATGAATTTGACGCATTGTTTAAAAGCATTCTGGAGACAATTGTAGCCAGGGACTCCACCATCTGGGTCCTAGCCAACATTTTCCCCACCCAGCCTCATAAGAGCCCCTCACCAGTGCAGCCTCAATCGCCCGACCACCCAGACTCGCTCCGCCTCATACAAATAAAGTAGCCCCATCTTGTATAAAAGGCTTATCAAATGCTACCTGGCCATGACTTTTTGTCTTTAAATGGTTAAGTGCTGACATGTTTCCCAATTGTACAAACTTTTCATATCTGTGTTTAATATATTTCATGTCTTTAAGCAAACAAAAAAGCTAATCAAGCGCAGGTGATAAGTATCTAAGTCAACACCATGGAATTCGGATAAGTGATGTCTCCTTGCGTTACACTGGTTTATTATAGTTGCAGCATATGCCGTGCATGTACTCTCATGAAGTGACAAGTGGATGCAGGATGACGCAGGTCTTTGTGCGAAAGTGTTCAATGCCCAAGTCACCGCAAGTCCACCGACCCCACAAAGAGCCGTGACAAAGCCACATTGCCGAAAGCAAAGATCACCCGTGTGAGTGCCCATGTCGCATGGGCCAAAGCATGATCTTAACCACTTCCTCTTTCTGGGTTACACTCTGCGTCGGGCACTCATGGCAGCTGTTACCCCAATTGTACCAACATCGCAAGTTTCAAAGTGGGTTGCAATATCTTAAGTGTATCTCCCCATCTCAATGACTATCCTATTTTATGTTCCTCCAAATAGTGCTAATTACGGGAAGGAAAACCTCCTAGGAAGACCCTTCAAAAGGGTGACCAAGTGTGAGGTCGACTATGTACTGGGTGTGAGGATAGTCACAACCTTTAGTAACTACAAGAGTTGCATCCCGAGGCTTCTTTTGTTGTCCATTGGTAATGGCCCATAGGCCCTTCTTTATCAGGATGAGTTTGATATGGGTTTGCCAGGTGTGAAACCCAAACTCCATTGAATCGAACAGTTGGAGAGTCTTTGCCCATGATGCTGGAGTGGCAAACTTATCAGCAAATCAACTCCAAAATTATTAGATTTGAGCAGTAGAAGAGTTGATTGAGATGTGTCAAAAGAGACAAGTGCTAAGAGCACTAAATGAGTGTCAATGGACACTATGTTTCTTCCTTGAGTCTTCCAAATCTGTAAAATCCTTCAAGTTCTTTCAAATCCAAATCTTCCCCTTCTTGATTTGATGCTGATACCTTCAAATCTGAGTGACAGGGCCTTCAATGTGTTGGAATCAATGAGTAGATGAAGTAAAAAGAGCTTCAATGAAAGTGAGGTATGACAGATTAGGGTTTTCAGAAATAGGCGATTGGTATTTTGCTTATTGGTGCTCATAGAGGTAGCCATTTGAGAAACCCTATGAGGGGGAGAGAGTCTAGATGTATAGCTTCAAAAGCCCTATGATAATGATCAACATTGTTGCATGTACTGATTGAACGAGCTGTACCAAGTGTAGATCAGGTAGTGACTTCAAATTCGTGCAATGCTGACAACTAGGAGGCCAATGTCCCACTATAGGCAAGAGCACAAGGAGTTCATGAATCTTTCCTCGATACATCATTGCCTCTAGAACCTTCTAGCCAAAACACCCAAGACAAGGGAAAGAGTGTCAATTGGCGGATGTGAAGCTAGAGTTGGCTGGGCTTCAAGAGATGATGAGAAGACCTGCATGACCTCATATGCAATGCATACATTATGGAGGAAACCACCTTTTGGCCAAGTGCATGGATCCTAGATCCAGACCCCGTGTCAATTATGGTAGGTTTGGCCATCATGCAATGCATTGCTGATTACCGAGGTGATTGTCATACTCACAGACAAACAATCAACCTTGCTACCTGGGGAGTAGACTACCATATTTTGGAAGGGAAGCTCCACTAGCTCTCCCAACAATCAATGATTCAAAGCGAGTTGTCCTAAGGATGGATATCAACCCCACAAGGATACCTACGCCACCTCGACCCATCATGGCCCATCCATCAACAAGCAATGCTCTAGTACATTACATAGAGGAGCCCAATGAGGATGAAGCCTATGTGAACCCTTATGTCTCATATGACAAAGAGGGCAATCCCACCTTGATGGATTTTAGACCAATACTGGTGATGCTGTTTGGCAGGGGAAGAGATAGAGGACTAGGAGGATAGAACCAAGAACCCATCACATACTGGACTCGACATCATCTAGTACACATCTCATCTCGATGCCCCAAAAGGGAGCAAGCCAATCAAGACAAGGTTGATGTGAGATGCCTTGAGTGTGGGATCACCTTGAGCGCCATAGGCCAAAACCTTCCACTAGTTTGGCTATCATGCCATTTGTACCATTCGGATTGTTCAGAGTTGAAACACTTGATGGCAAAGCCATGCTCATTTCACTGAATGTCATGACCCAAGCATAGGCAAAGCAGGTCGTTAGTTCATTGCTAGGACCTAGCAACCTTGATGCAACTTTAATAGGGAAGAAAAACTGTAGAAGAAGGAGAAGGAGGGCTAAGACAAAGATCATCAATACCCCTCTGCATGATAGCCATGAGCTCTAGCGATTGGCCAACACTAGTGCACCCACCACACGAGCCTCCAATGCTAAACTTACCTATAAACATAAGAGTAGCCACCATTATTGAGATTGAGAAAGAGGATGAGGAAGAAATGGCACACTTGCATACCTATGCATATCGATCATTGGTCATACAATATATGCATTTGATGCACTCATTGACAAGGGAGCTGACGGTAATATCCTTACACATGATCATTGGACCCTCATTGGTCAACCCTAGCTGCAATATACTAACACAAAACTTGGCTCATTTAGGGGCAATCCTATTCACTGCTGGGAAAGTGCAAAATAGCAATCTCTATTGAGACTGGAAGCCTTCTTGGTATCTTCTATCTTATGCCTAACACCAAGGCCACTAGTAAGAAATTGTTGCTAGGATGTGCATTCAAGAAATAAGCACACTGCAATGTTGACTATGACTCACAATGCATTCACCTAGCCATTGGCAATGTTTGGATAGTGATGGCTTTTAGCAAGGGCAATGCAACTCCATCCCAGCCTGCTACCAGTACTACAAGAATCAAGTGTAAGGTCTAAGGAGAGAGATCGTGACTTGTCCCACCCTACCAAGACAAAGCACTTGCAAGCCAAAGGAGACACATCCAAGACCACAAAGAAGCAGCTCAAATGGGTGCCCAAACTACAACCGCAGTTGCCTAGAAGCCAAATCGCACTAACCCATAACCATGGAACCTCATGCCCTAGGCCTAGGAGGCAAAGTTGGTGCTACCAAAGCAAACAAATGGTCAAGCCAGCACGATGGGTGCCCAAAGACCTATTGCACGCTCAAGGCTACTACAAAGGCAACAATTGGATTTGGTTGCCCAGGACTACGAGCAGCACGTATGCCCCTCAATCTAGGCCCTCCATTCCATCTCCACAAAATGATAAGCCAACTAGGATTGAGGAACCAATTGACTCAAAAAGCACCAAATCCATTGAACCTCAACGAGTCTATTGACCAAAACCAAAACCAGCTCTCCCTCAACCAACTCAACTTGACACTCCCAGTGTCCCAACTGCTCCATGAGTAGAAGGTAATGCATCATCTAGGCACTAAGACCAACCCATCGCACAAGTGGCCACTAAACACCTACTGACCAATTCATGGCATGTAGAAGTTCTTAAGTTTTCCAGTCTAGCCCAACCTCCTACATGCCTCAAACCCTCCTATGAGCATAGATCTATTCTTGCCTTGGCCTCAGACCTTGCCAAGAACACGAGGGGGGATGACCTAGTCACTTGCATCAAACGCTTGGATCCCACCTCCACTATCCTAGCTAGGAGCTATGAATGATTGGATTTAGGCCTCTGCGAGGAGAGATTAGCAACAAAGTGACTTGCCATGCACTTGGGAGTAATATGAGTTCGTCTTCAACAAGATTCTTGAGGTGGCCAAAGCCTTCATTAACAATGAGATTTCTCAATAGCAAGCTCTCAAACAGAGGTTTGCTCACCTCCTATAGCAAGAGCAAAGTCTCTGCAACAATCCATAAACTAGAAGAGTTGGAACAATTAGCTGACGATGAGCTTGATGGGCTGATAACACACTTTAAAATGCTTTAATATGCTCCAACAGTTCACTCTATCAATCTCTTCTAATCCTCTTTACTTCCAACTCTTGCTCGATTTGTGGGTCTTGAGCTCCTCTCCTTGAGTAGGTCATCCACTCAAATGGCTTCTTTGAAGACCCTAGCTAGCATGCTCCTTTGCACGTTTGAGTTTCACACCACAACCTTGTAAAGCTCATCACTTGGATTTCTCTTATCAACATAGTGGAGACTGCTCATTCGCAAGGTCATTGTGTGATGGTTGGGATTCTCTTAAAGAGACTCCACACATGGGTGACATAGTCTCGAATATCCTCCTTGTCCTTTTGACTAGCATTCATAAACCTAATGATAAGGTTGTCAAAGTATCTTGCCCTAGAGAATCTCTTGATGAGGAGACTCTTGATGTCATTGAAGTTATTGCGGTTGGCATTGTGTAGACTAGTGTACTATGTTCGTCCTTTGTCTCCTAGGCAAAGTCCGAAAGCTTGTGCACATTATTGAGTGAGGTCTGTGAGGCTGTTTGGCTCACATACTTGCTCAAACTACTCCACAAATCTATATGGGTCATTTTTTAGTTACTTTTGAGTTGCTTAGCAACCACAGGTATCTTGGTGTGACTCTTAGAATTTGGGGTGATTCCTAGTCTTGCTAGCAATGAAGTTGCTAGGGTTGCTTCACTCTATTCTGCAGTTATCTTGTCTAAGAGTCACTTTGTGAGAGAAGCTCTCACTCAGTTTAAGCTTGCCTCTAGTGCAATCTCCCTCTCCGCATTCGGTCTAGACCTATTTCGATTGGCGAGTGCTAAGATGCATTGTACCTCGCACATTTCTATGTCTTGCCTCATCTTTTGAGCTTATTGCTCTTGATTGTAGGTAGTTATGCCTTATAGCGCTTTCCTTACCAACTTCTGCTCTTCCTCAAGATTGGCTATGATGTCTTCAACTTGTCTATTGTAATGCTCCATTTTGGTTTGCATGTCGTAATGGGTTATCATTTTATGGATGTCGACTGGAAATTTCCCCAAGTCAAGCTCGTCATTTTGAGGGTTGGTGCTGGCCCCTACCATGTTGTCGATTCCTCGAGCAGCTAGGGTGTCGATCGGGTGTCGATCAGATTGATCAACTCATGTAGAGTTACATCCCTAACCGTGCATATCATATTGTTGCTCCCTAGTGGCTCGATGACTCAAGTCTCTTAATATTTGGTGATTGGGGTCCTTGGCCACTATTCGATGGCTAGGGCTGTCTTCCTACTAGTGGGTTTGTTCACCTTATCTTATCTTGTGTGAATTCATTGTTATTTAAAATAATCCTCAATGTTACAGGCACTTAGATGTTAGTAGTGTACTTCTCAAAGTGCACTATGCAAAATCAATCTTTCATCTTTTCTAGTGCACATCAAATGTTTAATTGATGTAGTGTGCAAATTCAATCAGAAACAATACAATGCAACACACACTTTTCTTGATCCTTTCGTGTGGATGATGGCCACTCTAGCTAGTTCACTCTGGTCTCTATAGCGTCCTAAGCGTGTGGTCTAAGGGGTAGTAGATTCAATCAATTAGTCCGGGTCTCCATCGAGATAAGTGATTGATGGCCAGTGACCGCAATCGTTCCTGGATCATCAAGTCGCAATTCATGAGTTTAGTGTGGTGTATGAGTCATTCTATGCATTTGGAGACCTACAAATGTGTCATCTAGTCTGGGCTTAGCCTCTCCTTGCCCTAGGGTGGGTCCAATTTTCTAGAATCTAGATTATATTTAGTTTGTCTAAGTGATAATGTCCGAGTGGCTTGTCCGAGTCTGAGTGGCTTGTCCAAATCCAAGTGGCAAGCCCGAGTGGTTGGTCTGAGTCTAAGTGGCTTGTCTAAGTTTGAGTGGCCTGTCTAAGTCCACATGGCCTATTTGAGTCCAAGTGGCCTTCCAAGTCTGAGTGTCTTGTCTGAGTCTAAGTGGCCTTCCAAGTCCAAGTCTAGGACTTGGATTGGTATGGTTTTTCCAAATGGACTAAGGACTTGGATTGTTCAAGCAGCAGTGGGACTCAAATGACTATGGAATCCATGCCAGCATGGCACTGAAAGTTCCAAAACAACAAGAATCATGATGAATCTCTCACATGTGCCATGATAAATCCCTCAATTATAATCCTGGGAGGAGTAATCATCCAACATGAAGGCACACTTAGACGTTACCTACAGGGCTTGAAGGCATGATGGTGAAGATTGTCACAAGCAAGAAATGGTTTCTAGCCCTATAGCTCTCTCTCTCTCTGTCAAGCTCTCTCCCTCAACTCAAAATTAACAGATGAGCTCTCTCTCTCTGCCCTCTCGGCTTCTTAAACCCCTTCTCTCTTGCTCTATTAATCCCCCTTTCTCTCTCTTTGCTGTCTTAATGCCTTAAAGCTCTCTTTTTCCTATTTTTTCATTGTTTTGGGCCTACTATTATAACCGAAATCCTATTATGTGTTTCTCTATTTTTCTTGTTTTCCCCTCACCTAAATGCATCCAAATCACAAGAAACCACTTACGCTAATCCAATGTACTTACCTTAATTCAAAAAACTAGAAAAACTTACTTACGAAGGATATCAAATACCTCTTCAACTCCCTCGCTTCCTTCCTATCTCAAGCACTAATTTAGGGCAAATCTTACTTCAATGCTCGAGCATGCAAGCACTCAAAGCTTGAATATGTTGGTCCCGACAACAAAACCAAAATGTGGGAGCCTCTTGCTTGACTGTCAAGACCCACGAACCACTTATTTTTCAAATGTTTCAAGCCATGTGCAATGGCTAGCTCTCACACAAGCATGCATGCCCTCACACCTACAAGTGCAGTGAGCTTACCTCCATGCTTAATCGAGTTTCCTTCTCCCTCAAGCACTCCAATAGCTCCACGATCCAAGACGCAAGTTCGATCCTCAAGCTCCATACTCCATTGCCGCATGCAAGAGAAGAGAAGAGAAGAAGAAGAAATGAGAAGATGGAGAGCTTATTCTCTACAGTCTCTCACACTCACACACTCACTCCCTCTCTCAAGCACAAGCTCAAGCAAGCAAGCAAGCAAGAAGAAGAAGAAGAAGAAGAAGAAGAAGAAGAAGAAGAAGAAGAAGAAGAAGAAGAAGAAGAAGAAGAAGAAGAAGAAGAGGAGGAGGAGAGCTATTTTTGCTTACACATAAGAATGAGCTTCTTCATTCACTTTTGCCTTTTTGTACATGCCCTACTTCCCTTGGGTGCCCATCCCTTTTTTATATGACCAGCCATTTTAGCCTAGGTCCTCTTTTCATATTCTCCTCCTATTTACATTGTTCCTTCACCTATGCCCGTCTACATTTACAAATTGCACAGGAGGGAGGTTGGTGCTCTTTTATAAATTGCACAGGAGGGATCTTGGAGCTCTTTTATAAATTGCACAGAGGAGGGAGCTTGGTGCTCTTTTACAAATATTTAGAGTGTGCTTTTATATTTTAAAATGCACATTTTCTCTTTTTCACTCGCCTTGGACTTTTAAGATTGCACTTGTGCTTTTGGACTTTTTTCCTCTTATTTCTTCAGTTAGGCCATCATTTTCTACTTTGCTATGTGTCTTTTTAATTTTCTTTTTGATTTCTTTGCATTGGGGTTAACAATATTCATGCATTTCAATAGCTACGAAAAATACATTTAATGGAGCTTATTTAGTTTAAGAAAATGGTGAAACATCATGTTCCCATTAGTTCAAATATGATACAATTCTTTGATTTCATACTTTGATTAGCTTGGTCTCTAGTAATTCTTAATTATTCATATCAAGAATAATAATAAATATTAAAATTTTACATTAAACATATAAAATATAAATGAAAATTCATAAATTAATTATGAGAAATTAGGAAGTCCCTAGACATGAAAAGTATTAGATTGTATCATTAAACATTAGAAACATGGAAAAAACTTAAATCTATATGCAAAAAATGACAACTCGATAGCATGAGGGTAGCCTCGATGTTGTCCATTGGGACTAAATTCAACCTCACATGATAAATGTATCATTGTTCACATATTGTGGGGTTGTCTTTTTTTTAAAAAAGTATGGCTATGAAATTCATGTGATATTTTTTATCTAGGGTAATATGAGACAATAAGGCTCCATGTCTTGAGTTTGTGAAGCAACACCACAAATTGTATAGATGCATTCATCAAAAGAAAATGAATGATTTATCACCACCATATTGATTGGTTTAACATTGTTAAAGCACATTACATTCACCTTTTCTTTAAAGGTTTCATTTTGCACTTAGTGATGCAACCTATAGTTAGTATGGTAGGTCTCTTTATGGGTTTATGTGTGAGGATGAGAAGTGACACAAATCAATGCTAACTACATAAGGATGCCTATGGGTCAAGGACATTATATTTAATTTGGGGAGTGATCTAAGAAATGACAACTCCCACTAAACCCAGGACATTATCATCTCTAGTTGCCACCCCCTAGAAATAGCAAGTGCATGCAACGCTTCCTGGGACAACACTAGTTATTATTGACACTTTGTACTTAACACTAAAGCTATTGCTAGGCCACTATACAAGCTCTTAGTAGCTAGGAGTGGGTTGATAAGTGTTAGTAAGCATGCAATGCCCTTGGGAAGGATCTAGTTAGTGCACCCATCCTACAAGCCTTAAATTGGAGAATGTCCCATGTGGATATTGATGTATCTAAAATAACTATTGGAGTGGTGCTCTCCTAGTTTGGTGAATAGAAAATGGATTTTCCAATTAGCTTTGCTGCTTGAGAGCTATCAAAAATAAAATTCAATTACTCCATGACTAAGTGAGAGGAACTTGGCATGATTTATGTTGTGAAGATGTTCCATCATTATTTATTAACCACCCTCTTCACCTTCTTCATAGATCAAGCCTTACTATACTTGTTTAACAAAACAAGTGCTACATGTTGTATCTCAAGGTGGCTATTATTTCTCCTAGAATTTGACTTCAACATAATCCTGAGGAAGGGTAAGTAGTATTACATGGTTGACCACATGGCTAGAGTGAGGAGGAGTAAGGATGATTTTATAATTGCAATAACCTTCCATATTTTTTAGTGTGCCTAACATAAGCAAGGGTCTCAACTATTCAAGGTTGACTTGACTCCTAATGGGGATGACAATAGTTTAGATATCCTAAAGTGCAGATTATCTAAATGACTGATAGAGAAAGCTTGATTCACATGCCTTCTCATTAAGACTAGGCCATAACAACTAATTATGGGACAATTATACAGATTTGGATAGGACAATCTACTAAGGAGATGCATTTGTGAAGGATGAAATTAACCATGGCGGCTCTGCTGTGGACTGGAGATGGTAGGCACGTGGCCTCCCTCCTCAAAATCATTGTCTCCTTCATCCTCGATGTCATTGTCATCTCCACGTCATTTGATTCCTCCCCTTGCCATGTCATCTACTCCCTTTCATGTCATCATGACGTCTTCCTCCTCCACCTTGACATCTCCCTCCTTCCTCTTCTTTCCCCCTCGCCACCTATTGGTGACGACCAGGGGGGAAAGGAAAAAGTATTTCTTTTTACTTAAATTACAAGGGGGGGTTCTATGCAGCGACGCAGGGGTTATTACATCCTCTCCTCCTTAGAGAACTCGAGATGTCCTCATCTCGAAAGAACTGGGGAAGACAAATATTAATGGGGCTTAAGGCCTATGGGTTAGCACCCACCATGCGTCTGATGCACTACTCATAAGCATGTGGTTTTTTTGAAACTTATTGTATTAGATATATCAGAGTCTGGATTATAAGAGAAAAGTTTATTGTAGTTACATCTCATGAATATCTTCTAGGTTTTTCCTAAGTATCTGGTATATTCTGGAGCTTGTACAATTTCATTCTTTGTAAGTTCAAGTTCTCTTCGAGTGCTATTGCGACAATTGATGTGAATATGTCCAATGTTTTGGTACTCGGAGTGTTTGTGTTTAGGGTGCTTTGAACATTCCCTTTTGAAATAACCTACCTCCTTGCAATAGAAACAATACGAAGCTTTATCACTTGAAGTCACAAGATTCCTAGTCATCCTTGGCATGATTTTCTTCTTTAAACCAAATTTTCCTAGGATCCTTTCAACAGACTGAAGTGGTCCTTTATTGCGGAAACTTTGTTTCTGAATTGTCCTCTTTTTAGATTTGGATTGAGGTCCATGGTCAATCGGCTTTACTTGTAATACTAAAGAATACTCCCAAACTTTAACATTCTGGCAAGACACAATCTATATTAGTCGAGAAGTACACTTAAGGAAAATTCATTGCAAGTTATAATTGTCATTCCTTGCTAGAGTATCTCTAATCATTTGCAAGTTCTAGGCCCCAAATAGATGCAACTCAAATTACTTGGGTTAACTATAGTTACAAGAGTAAATTTTATTCCAACACAAGTTGTATTTCATGTCAATAAAATTTCTAGGATTGCTAATCATCCTAAAAAGGTGTAGTGGGTTCGAGGTCTTCGTCTTCATCTAACTCCTCTATATATCCGAAGACTGCACTTGTGTAGCTTCATTTTCTTGGAGGCTCAATGTCTTCTAGACTTAAGTCAAAGACAATTTACTTGGACGCCCTAGCTCATTGTAGTGAAAACATCGGCGGCTGTTGGAACATCTCCTACGGATGTGCTCTATCTCTCTGCACAAGTAGCATCTCTTGTCCTGATCTCAAGAATCATCTTTGTCACAATTGCCCAGTTTAAGTTCTTGGAGGATTGTCTTTTCTCGAAGTAATGCATCTTGCAAGTTCGTTGGATGCATTGCTTCAAGATGGTGGTTTAGAGGAGTGTTCAAGCCATGGAAAAACTTGGATACTTGTTGCGCAATATCCATAGGTGATACATATTTTAGTAGGCTTCCAAGGTTAATTCTAGTTGCTTGAGCTTGAAGAATTCATTCATCTTCAAAGTTTGGTAGGTTGGCAGAAGGCATCGTCAGCGTACAACGTCTTTCAGTTGAACCCAAGTGACAGCAACTTCAAAAATACCTTGATCTTTGCACCATTGCTTCCACCATATCTGAGCTTGGCCAACTAACTTAAGTTTGGCTATCATTGCTTGATTGGTAGCAACAGTTCCTGAAGTAGAGAAATAATCATCCATCGACTCAATGCATATCTTTGCCTCTACTGTGACATCTATCCCTTCTCCATCAAACTTAGGTGCCTTAATTTGCTTGAGAAGGAATTTCTTCTCTTGAATGTCAGCATTCGTGGGTGCAGAAGGTGCCTGACAATCAAGCCATACCCTTTAGGTTATTCTATTTAAGATATGTCTATGAACCATACATTAATCAATCATATATCATTATGAAGTTTCGCTCTGATACCAACTATAACTTGCCCTATCGGCTATTCCATGCACATTTTTAGCGCTCAATCGAGAGAAGTCTAAGGATGCTGCTCGGGACTCCCATGAAATGTCATGAGGTTTGTCGCCTATGGTTTCTTGAGTCCACCTCACAACGGAACATTCACAGCCACCTATTAGGATCAACCTAAAAATTGGGTTCCTAGTGGACAAGGTCTCCTGATAGCATTCTAGCATCGAGTCATGACATCCTACTTTACGTAGAGATACCCAAGCCGAAGCAGATTCATGTTGCACTTGGTTCAAAGAGAATGGGAAATAAGAGGGATGCATCGCTCAACCATTAGGAGAAATATGGACTCTCTTTTTTTGCCCCTTAAGGGGTTTCTCTCACCTCTCTCTCTCTCTAAAAGGAGATTCCAAAATAATATTAGAATAAGAGATCTTCTACAATCAAGCAAATCTTGTATTTATATTTTCAATAGATTTCACCTATTATTTTATTCTCAAACTGTAAGATAATGTCAATTTTTCTCAAAATCCTCATAACTAAAAAAATACAATTCTATTTTCTGTAAAAATTGAGCCAATCATTAATATACGACTCTTTAAGGTCCACATAACTTTTCAACATGAAAATATATTAGAATCATTCTCATTCTTGCTTCTTAAAAGGGCAAAAGTTAAAAAAAGATATAAAATGGCATACACATCATATTTGAATATTATTTTTTACCCAGAGACACCTTTTTGACTTGAGAGTTTCTTTGTAAATTTTTATTGTTTTTGGGCAAGTATATGCCTATTTCTGGGCATTTCTTCATTCCCTCTCAAAGCTCTAGTTTTGTCCGAAATTTTGTGTACTCTTCTCCTTCCCTCCAGAATATGGTTTCTTGCATACGAATTCTTCTGAAGTAATACTCAATCCTATCTATAACACTCTCTACCCTACTATAAGAAATCTCCCTCTTCAATACCGTGTGCTATAAGATATCTTCCTCTTCAACACTCTATACTACAAGCAATCAAGTGATAATGGAGGTATCTTTATTTTTTAAATCTCTGTGATGTTATTATTCTTCATAGTTGTTGTTTAATCCTTAAGTGTCAATTCATAGAGAGAGAGAGAGAGAGAGAGAGAGAGAGAGAGAGAGAGGGAGGGGGGAAGAGAGAGGACTGTGCCAGATGAACTAAGAAAATAAGTGATAGAGTGACAAAGAGTAAATTAAGGTAGAAGATAAGATGATGTTATTGTTCTCCACTAGCCAAGCTTGTGTATAAATATATTTAAATATCTTTGATCAATTCTTCTTGAGAGAGAGAGAGAGAGAGAGAGAGAGGAGGGAGGGGGGAAGAGAGAGGACTATGCGAGATGAACTAAGAAAATAAGTAATAGAGTGATAGAGAGTAAATTAGGGAAGAAGATAAGATGATATTATTGTTCTCCACTCGCCAAGCTTGTGTATAAAAGTATTTAAATATCTTTGATCAATTCTGAGAGAGAGAGAGAGAGAGAGAGAGAATATTTTAGATAGAATAGAAGATAAAATTGGATGCTAATTAGAGGTAGATTAAAAGCTAAGATTATAGGTAGATTAGGGGTTGATTAGGGTCTATCATGACTCAAATCAAGAGAAAGAGACAAGATCCAACTGGGTAAAAAAGAGCACAGATATAGTGAATCAAAGGGGTGTAATTGTGTGATTTGAGCCAATCCAGAATTAGCTACATGCTGTTGGATTGATGCTGGCCTGTAGCTCCCAAATATTTAGACGTTTTTGCTACTGATCAAAAAATTGGCATCGACTCCTTAGCTTACTATTAATCAAAGGGGTGTAATTGTGTAATGTTAAAATTGGCATATATTTTTCTTTACAGGATGCAAGTGCAGGATGTAGCAAGAGAAAGAGAGATATTCACTTTCAATTGGAGGATGAATATGCACAAATATTCAAAAGAGCTATAGAAAGGGATGATGCAATAAGATACAGGATGTAACAAGAAAGAAATGCAAGGGGAAAAAATGTGGACCTTTGGGTTGATAGGTGCATTTATCCACCCGATCCAGTCACTCAAAGGCCATCACAATTTGAAGGGCTTACATCATTTGTAAAGTTTGTTTGTGAAGGCAATGAAGGATTGTATGGATACACATGCAGACTTGTCACACAAGGATTAGTAGGGGTTCATCAAGCCTTGGCAAATATGCAGACAAGATTACAAGGGAATATGTAGTCTTTGATGGAAAATGATAGATTATTGGCTGAGAAGGATAGGGAGAACTAGAGCCTACAACAAGCAATGTCTTTCATTGAAGATGCTATGTAGGCTACCCACATGCAAAATATGGAGTTACAATCTAAAGTTATGGACTTGGAGAAGGAGAATTAAAACATAAAAAGGAATCTCACAAAAACTTTGGAGATTAGGCTCACTTTAAAAACCAAAGAAGCACATCGGTGCATACGATTAGTTAAACCAATTTATCAATTAACCAAAGGAAGTGGACAATATCATAGACGGATATATGCTCAGTCTGCTACAATGAGAAATATGTTCCCTCATGTAGAGAATGATACTATTGCCAAAGTCCTAAGCAAGGATATGGTCAAAAATGCATTGGAAAATTGTAAATTTAGGGACATTGTAGATGGTGTCACAAGTGAACATCTTAGGGATGTGAGCAACTTGTTTACTGCTACAGATGCTCAGGGATTATGTGACAAGGTGGAAATGAGTTCTAAGTCATATAGTATGCTCTATCAACAATTGGATACATGATTTAAGTAAGTCTTCAAAACTAAGCGAGTAATGTCTCTACCAAAACTATTTCACGTAAAGAAGGCTCGAAAACAACTAAATGAAAAAATTTTAGAACTCATTGGTGAGCCAACGCATTTGGAAAATACACACATATTGAAGTATGGTTCCAAAGCAGTTACTGTTGAGATATCGAGCTCCACTCATGATATTCCACGGTGACCGTTGTGCATTCATGTCACTGACTTGTCAGTTGCAGATGCGGTTGGTACACCGCCCATGAATAATAGCTAGATGACAGCTATCCTTATCTACTCTAGTTCATGGCTCAGTTCGTATGCCACCTTAGTTAGTTGAGTTTGGTTTGAGACCCATATATAGGGTTCTTCTATTTCTATGTACTAGACTTCTTTTTGGCTTACACAACTAAGAAGAGAAAAACTATTTTCAGCCTCCACCTGTGTGTGTATTCCCCCATTGTGCAAGCAAGAAAGCTACAAGTGAGACTCCTTCCTTCTCTCCCACAATCTTGGCATGGTATCAGAGCCTTGTTCGTGGTAAGGAGCTCAAGAAACCAAGCCAATTTCGCGGTGTTCTGGTAAGAGGACCAATGTTGCTTTCATTCTTCTGTTTTGGGAGCAAGTCTCTGTAGGTAGCACAGCCGGAAAGTACAAGAGTGCATTGTCTCAGGTTGAGACGCCCTTCGCGGTGAAGCAAGAGAGCAGTATATGCTATGGGATATGCTTTAGCCCTCGCTGACCCTGTTTTTTTTATTTGAGGCCATTTCGGGGCCTGTTTTGGAGGTAGAAGTTTTCTGCACGCACTCAGGAAAAGGCCCAGTTTTATGCTATGCAACCACTGTTCTACATGTCGGTGAAAAATTACTGTAGAAATTGCATCGTATGCTTGTGCGCAGAGACATTGGGAGTTACAGAATCATCCTTGTTGCCTGTTGATGCAAAATTGTCACTAGGAAGTGATTGTGTGGTCAAATACCACTTTCATCAATTTTTGCATATTTGCCCTTGTGAGGCTGAAGCTGTGCTCTTTGTAGTGATGACAGAATTTTTTTCAGTGTTCTGTAATGGCGTCTGATTCTCTTTCGCAGATTGTCACTGAAAAGCTTGACAAGAACAAATTCCAAGCATGGAAGTTTAGAATGACGAATTTCCTTATGGAAAAAGGATATTGGGAATTTCTTGCAGGAAATGAAGAAGAACCAGTTCTTCCTGATGTTCCCAATCAACAGCAAATGTAGGCATTTAAAGCATGGCATGAGAGAGCCAGGAAAGTTATGTACTTGATGTTTATCAACATTTTAGACTCTATGATTGTGCATATTCAAGATGCAAGTACGCCAAAGGAGGCATGGGATACTTTGTCAAAAATGTATAGCACAAATACGCAAGCCAAGAAAATGCAGCTCAAGCAAGAGTTGCACAATGTGCAAAGAGAAGGTATGAGCATCAATGACTACCACATGAAGGTGAAGAAGATTGCAGATGCACTTGCTTCCATTGGGTGTGGAAGATGATGATTTAGTTTCTCTGACCTTGAATGGTCTAGGAAAGGATTATGCACAGTTCCGAACATCCATTTCTATCCATGAAAGATTTCCTGATTTTGAGGAGTTGATTGCTCTTCTAATTTCTGAGGAGCAGAGAAATGGTGGTGCATCTTCTTCAGGAGGAACTTCAAAAGAAGCTGTCTTCTACTCAAATGCTGGAAGAGGTAGAGGCAAAGGTAGAGGAGGCCGATCTGGAAGGCCGTGGTAGAAATCAGAATATGCAGCAAACTCAAGAAAACCAGTCCTATGGAGGAGGAGTGGTAACTCTAGAGGCAGGGGGAGCCAAAGAGGTCGTGGTGGATTTCAAAGAGGCCAAAATGCAAACAGTAATGTTGAATGCTACTACTGTGGTAAAATGGGTCATATGGCTAAAGACTGCTATAAAAAGTAGAATGACATCATGAATGGAAAATTGCAACAAGGGAATTATGCATCTTCTAGTAGACAGGGTGATGACAGAAATGAGCATTTGTTCATGGTGCAGCACATGAACAATTCTATAACAAGTGCAGAAGAAAGCAACGATGTATGGTATGTTGACTTAGGTGCATCAAACCACATGACAGGTCATGCAGAATGGATGGAGGATGCAAGGAAAATGGAAAAACCAGGATTTGTGGAGACCAGTGATGATACTGCACATCCTATTGTGCAGATTGGAAAATTTCCTTTGTCTATGCAGGATGGGAAAAAGAAATACCTGTCTGATGTATTTCATGTCCCGAATATCACCAAGAATCTGGTTTCTGTTGGTCAAATGGTTGAGCAGGCCTTGCAGGTCAGATTTAATCCTCATGGATGCTTTGTTGAGGATATGAAAAATAAAGGTCGCTTGATAGCAAAAGGAAAGAAAAAGGGCAAAATGTTTACGTTGGATGTAGACATGCCTGAATTGAGTGCAGCAATGTTTGCACATGGGACCGGTATAGTTGCAGATATTGATATCTGGCATAAATGCATTGGTCATGTTAATGTACAGCGACTTAAATCAATGCATGCCCAAAATATTGTTGCAGAATTGCCAAAATTCAAGGTTGCAGAAATGCATAAGGTAAGTGAAGCCTATCAGTTTGGAAAACAGGCAAGGAAACCATTTCCTAGACATGTTCAAGAGAGTAAGAAGCCATTGGAATTAATCCACTCTGATGTGTAGACTACTAAAGCTGCATCTCTTGGAGGCTATCATTATTTTGTCACTTTTATTGATGACTATAGCAGAAAAGTTTGGGTGTATTTTATGAAAAAGAAAAGTGAAGTTTTTGGGCACTTCAAAACTCTTAAAGCTATGGTTCAAAAAGAAACAGGCCTGCAAATAAAATGCCTAAGGTCAGATGGAGAGGGAGAGTACCTCTCAAATGAGTTTGCAAGGTTCTTGCAGGAGCATGGCATAAAGCAGCAATATTCATGTAGTCATATCCCACAGCAAAATGGAATTGCAGAAAGAAAAAACAGGCATATTTGAGAGGTATCTCATGCCATATTCAACGAAAAAGACTTACCAGATTTTTACTGGGCTGAAGCAGTTGCTACAGCAGTCTACATAATGAACAGGACTCCCACTGCAGCAATACATGGGATGACTCGAGAGGAGAGGTATACTGGTAGGAAACCAGATATTTCTCATTTGAAGATTTTTTGTTGCATTGCCTATGTTCATGTGCCAGATGAGTTGAGATCCAAGTTGGATCCAAAAGCTGAGAAGTGCATCTTTATTGGTTACTCTCTGCACAGCAGAAAGGGTATAGATGCTATAACCCTTCTACTCGTAAGTTTACAGTGAGCAGAGATGTTTTTGATGAGATGAGTAGCTGGTATAAACCAGTAAATGTGATTGATAATGTAGATGCACAAAATGGTAATGCTGCACAGAATTCACAGCATCAGTCACAAGATATTAGTGGACATGGAGCGTCCTCTAGTAGTGGTTCACATTCTTCGCCATGGACAGGCAGATTGAGATCAGGAGAATCTTCTCAAAGCAATGCAGATAGTAGTATGTAGGTATCACGAAAAGGAAAAGAGAAGGTAGATCGGCCCATGTTTGATCTGAATGCAGGTCACTCTTATGTGGATGGTGACTCCAGTGGCTCAGAAGAGAGCATTGATGATGAGTTGGGTATTTCTTCTATTGCTACACATGGAGTAAGGAAGACCAGGGATGTTTTGAGAGCACCTAGGAGTGAACCTACTTTGCGCAGGTCTACCAGAGCTAGGTATCCTCTGGATAGGCTGAAATATGATGGATTTACAGCCATTCGTTATGCATATATGGTCAAAGTGATACAGGAACCAGAACCGACTTCTTTTGAGCAAGCCATGGGAAAAGAAAAATGGGAGAAAGCCATGGATGAAGAAATGGATGCCTTGGAAGCAAATGCTACATGGGAATCAGTACCTTTGCCTAAAGGTAAGAATGCAATTGGTTGTAAGTGGGTTTATAAGGTGAAGCACAATGCAGATGGTTCTGTGAATAGATACAAGGCAAGATTAGTAGTCAAGGGGTATGCACAAACATATGGCATTGATTATGAAGAAACATTCAGTCCGGTTGCAAGGATGGCAACCGTAAGATAAGTCATTGCTATGGCTGCATCAAAGGAATGGTCTTTACATCAGATGGATGTAAAGAATGTCTTCTTGCATGGTGATTTGCAAGAAGAGGTATATATGGAGCAGCCACTAGGTTATGTGCATGCTGTTCATCCTGAGTTTGTTTGTTGCAGGTTGAAGAAAGCATTGTATGGCTTGAAGCAAGCATCTAGGGCATGGTCTGACAAGATAGGATAGTATCTTGTCACTATTGGCTTTCAGATTTCCAAGGCAGATTTCTCACTTTATGTGAGAAAAACAGAGAAAAGTATTATGATGCTTGTCATTTATGTTGATGATTTGATTATCACAGGTGATAGTGATGAAGATATCCTTCATTGAAAATGCTATTGAAGCAAAAGTTTGAGATGAAGGATTTGGGAGAGCTGCGTTATTTCTTGGGCATTGAGGTGATTAGATCACCAAGTGGGATACGGCTCTTGCAGAGGCAGTATGGATTGGACATGCTGTCCAAATATGGGATGACAGGCTGTAAGCCTATTTCAGTTCCTTTGGAGCATAATGTGAAGCTGAGCGCATATGTAGGTGAGCTTCTAGAAGACCCTACTATGTACAAACGCATAGTAGGAAGTTTGATTTATATGACTATTACTAGGCCAGATTTGAGCTATGTTGTTGGATTGGTAAGTCAGTTTATGCAGGCTCCAAGGAAAACACATTTGGATGCGGCTAGATGCATACTCAAGTATGTGAAGTCCACATTGCAGTATGGACTACTTTATGAGGCTGGGGTTCAGATACAGTTGCATGGATACACTGATGCTGATTGGGCAAGTAGTATTTCTGATAGACAATCTACCAGTGGATATGTGTTCTCTTTTGGGAGTGCTGCAGTCACTTGGAGCAGCAAGAAACAGCCTACAGTTGCCTTGTCGAGCACAGAGGCTGAGTACAGGGGTGCAGCAATGGATGCATGTGAGGTAGCTTGGTTGCATAAGCTACTTTATGATATGCATGAGTAGTATATCACTTGGCAAACAACCCAGTCTATCATGCTAGAACAAAGCACATTGAGGTGCATTATCACTATGTGTGGGAGAGGGTTTTACTAGGTCTTATTGATCTAGTTTATGTCAGCACATAGGATCAGGTAGCTGACATATTCACGAAGGCATTGGGTGCAAAGAAGCTGCGCAAGTTCAGAGACCTACTTGGTGTGCAAGAATTGGGATTGAGCTCGAGGGGGAGTGTTGAGATATCGAGCTCCACTCGTAATATGCCAGGGTGACCGTTGTGCATTCATGTCACTGACTTGTCAGTTTGCAGATGCGGTTGGTACACCGCCCATGAATAATAGCTAGATGACAGCTATCCTTATCTACTCTAGTTCATGGCTCAGTTAGTATGCCACCTTAGTTAGTTGAGTTTGGTTTGAGACCCATATATAAGGTTCTTCTATTTCTATGTACTAGACTTCTTTTTGGCTTACACAACTAAGAAGAGGAAAACTATTTTCAGCCTCCACCTGTGTGTGTATTCCCCCATTGTGCAAGCAAGAAAGCTACAAGTAAGACTCCTTCCTTCTCTCCCACAATCTTGATAGTTGCATTTATATTGAATGCATTCAACAACTTTGTATTGCATATATATGTAGGGTTGAGATTGCTATGGTCAAGTTCTACAATATGTCTATGGTTGAATATAGAGGCAAGCTTAAGTTTGTTCTCAAACTTAATGAGAGTGATATTATTAAGGAAAAAAAACTTGAATGTATGAGTATAACACTTATGAATCAAGCATTGGATCCCAACATCGATGAAAACCATCCTTTATACTTCAGTGTACAATCAGAGAATGAAATATGGTGGCTTGCAACATTTGAAGTACCAAACGAGGACCATGAAGTACGTAAAGTTTTTTTTAACCTCACTAATATACCCAATGTTATTCAACAACAAAATAATGGATCAATTTTACACATTGAGGGGTTTGGGGACTATCAAGTTGAATGGCATCTTGCAGGTGATTTAAAAACATTAGAGTATATGTTTGGTTTATCAAATGGAGCGAATGCAAAATTTATGTGCATATACTGCATGCAAACTAGAAAGAAAGGGAAAGATGGAAAGAAAGAATGGCTTGCCAAGATAAGACAACAAGGTGCTCCAACACGTGATCAAAAAGTCATGAGAAATGGAATACTAGTTCTAGTGGATCCAAACTGGCACCCTATTTTGGAAATACCACTAATAAGGGTTCACTTTTGCACATAGCATTGTTTGGTTAGAATAATTGAGAAGCTAGTATATAAATATATATGCTATGCATACAAGATGCAGTGTGTCAGAAGCTGATGCTACATGCAAGAAGGTAGAACGAGTCCTCTCTGAAGTTAAATTGCACGGGGGCCAAGTAGAAATAAAAAGAAATGAAAAAATTTTGAGAAAGAGTGAAAATATCCCTTGTAAACCATGCTTTTGTGGACCCAAGGCAAGGAATTTCATATCTCCACCTCGAGATGAGGAAGATAATATACTTGTAAAACAACCAGAGAAGTATGAAGCATAGAAAAAGTTGCACCTTGCTATTCTGGATTGGAGCAATGGGGGACAAACGGGGATTGCAAAGGTAGAAGTGTGGATACACCTAGATAGATTAGCAGCTCTCTTATAAAAGTTAAGGCTTAGGGATGGTGATGCCAATACATTTAAAGAGACAGTTGCTATTCTGTCAAAAATCGCATAATGGGGGGATGTGCTTGAGTTGCTGTGCCAAACACATACTGTATACACAAGAGGTAGCTCACTCAAGAACACAAGAAGAGAGATGGAGGGAAAAACGTTTTCATGTTGGTTTCTTCTTCTTCTTCCACACACTATACAATGTACAAAAAGTATAGATAAGATACAATATCAAGGAAAGTGGCCTTCTAAGTCAAACAATGCATAACCGACTACACTAATCGACTGGCGTTATATCTTTGCTAGCTGTAGGTAGGTGTAACAAACTAAATATAATAAGTGATAAGTTAGTGGCCATGTGAGTATTATAATGACCACCAACGTGCTAAGTGTAGACATGCGAACTCATCTAGCCAGGTGGTCCATCATCAATGTGTGCACATGTTGAGCTTGCCATCTCAACACTCCCCCTCTAGCCCAATTCTATCTCTGCAACTCCAAGTAAGCTTCGGAACTTTTGAAGATTCTCTGCACCCAATGCCTTTGTGAAAATGTTAGCTATCTGATCCTGTGTGCTGACATATACCAAGTCAATCTCTCCTACAAGTACCTTCTCTCTCACAAAGTGGTAGTGCACTTCAATGTCTTTTGTCCTAGTATGAAACACTGGATTCCTAGCTAGTTGTATGCTGCTCATGTTGTCACAATGAATGACAACTGGACCATCTCCCTCCTACACGTCCAAATCACCTAATGACTTTTGCAGCCATACCACCTCACATGCTGCCATAGAGCAGCACCTCTATACTCATCCTCTATACTCTATAGAGTAACTGTAGGTTGCTTTTTGCTGCTCCATGTAACTGCTACACTACCAAGAGAAAACATGAATCCACTAGTAGATCTTCTATCTGACATGCTACCAGCCCAATCTGCATTTGTGTATCCAAAGACTTGTACGTCCTTACCTACCTCATAAAAAAGTCCATAATGTAAAGTGGACTTTACATACCTCAATATACATCTAACTACATCCAAGTGAGGCTTTCTAGGCATCTACATAAACAGACTGACAAGGCCTATAGCATAGCTCAAGTCTGGCCTTGTGATAGTCATGTAAATCAAACTCCCTAATATCCTCCTGAACATAGTAGGGTCTTCTATCTCATCCCCAACATCAGCCCTCAACTTCACATTTTGCTCCAATGGTACTGAAAGAGGCTTACATGCTGTCATACCATACTTGGATAACATGTCCAAGGCATACTACCTTTGGGACAGCCATATACAATCATCACATCTGATCACCTCAATACCAAGAAAGTATCTTTACTCACCCAAATCTTTCATCTCAAACTTCTTCTTCAAGAAGTCCTTAACTTCAGCAATCCCATTGTCATTGTCACATGTAATGATCAAGACATCCAAACATATGACTATGATGACCAAACCTGCATCTCCCTTTCTCACATAAAGTGAGTGATCAGCCTCAGAAATACAAAATCCAATATTGACAAGATACTCTCCAATCTTGTCAGACCGTGCTCTAGGTGCTTGCTTCAGCCCATAGAGCGCCTTCTTTAACCTGCACACATATGTGGGATGCTCTAAATCCTCATGACTTGTTGGTTGCTCCATATACACACTTCTTCTTGCAATTCACCATGCAAGAAGGCATTCTTAACATCCATTTGCTGTAAACTCCAACCTTTGGCTGCTACCGAGGTAATCATGCACCTAACAGTTGCCATCCTAGCAACTGGACTGAATGTCTCTTCATAATCTTTGCCATATGTTTGAGCATATCCTTTTGCAACCAGCCTATCCTTATACCTGCTAACTGAACTATCTGCATTATGCTTGACTTTGTAAACCCACTTACAGATAATAGATTTCTTACCCCTTAGGTAAGGGTACCAAATCCCAAGTCTTATTGGCTTCTAATGCAGCCATCTCCTCATCCATTGCTACATCCCAATGAGCATAACCAATAGCATCCTCAAAATAAGTGGGCTCAACATCCTCAACAAGTTTCACCATATAAGCATAATGGTGAGCTGCATAACCTTCAAAACCAAATCTTTTAACAGGGTATCTGACCCTGCTAGATCTGCGCATCACCGGATCACTCAATGGAGCCTTTACATTACTATGAGCTCTCTGTACACCTAGTGTCTTGACTGAAGGAATGCCAAGCTCATCATCCAAACTCTCCAAACCACTAAAATCTCCGTCAAATTCCAAATGATTGGTAGATGCATCATTACCATCCAGCACTTTCTTCTTTCCTTTGTCCTTCCCTGCAAGCAACACTTATAGATCCACTTGAAGACGTGGGGCTACTCCTTAGTCTTCCAGACCAAGGGCTCACTGTAGTAGGTGTAGTACCAGATGATGTTTCTGGTCCACTAAGACTCCGTAATTCTTGTTTATCTTTCTGCACATAGCTATCCTAATAATTATCATCATCCAAAACATCACCAACAGGTGTATACCAACTTCCCATCCATCAACACATCCTTGCTCACTCTGAACTCACGTGTGACAGGGTTATAACAATGATACCCTTTCTCCTCTAAAGAGTATCCAATAAAAATACATTTTTTTGCCTTTGGATCAAGCTTCTTCCATAGCTCATTTGGCACATGAACGTATGCAACACAACCAAATACCTTCAAGTGCGATACATCAGGCTTCTTGCCAGTAAAGTATTCTTCAGGAGTCATCCCATGAACTATAGCTGGGAGTTCTATTCATAATGTAGACATCAGTATGGACAGCCTCAGACCAAAAAAATTTGGGCATATTCTTTTCAGCCATTAATGCCCGTGCAACTTCTGCAATATGCATGTTTTTTCTTTCTGCAACACCATTTTGTTGTGGGGTATACCTACAAAAGTAAATTGCCTCTTTATCCCATGAGTCCTCAAGAAGCCACAGAACTCATTAGAGAGGTACTTTCCCCTCCATCTGATCTCAAGCACTTCACTTTTAAGCATGTTTTTGTTTCAACAGCTGCCTTAAAAGATTTGAAGTGCTCAAACACATCACTCTTTTCCTTCATGAAGTATACCCATAGCTTCCTTGAACAATCATCAATAAATGTGACAAAGTATTTGCTGCCACCAAGAGATACATTCTGTATAGGCCCCCAAACATCTATATGCACTACATCAAGTATATTTCTGCTCACTTCTCTATCACATGCTAGAAGGGTTGTCTCACTTGCTTACCAAACTAGCATGCTTCACAGACTTTATGCAATTATGTAACTCTAAAAGAAGGCAACCCTATAACCAATCCTCTGGACTACATTAATTTCAGCCTTTGCACATTTGCATGTCCAATTATGCTATATTTCAATATCTGCAACTACTCCTTTTCCTTTAGCATACATAGCAACATCCATTGCAGAAATTCTAGCATCTAAAGTGAACATTCGGCCAACTCTACTTCCTTTTGCGACCACCTGCACTTATCATTAAAGTCTTCTACAAAACAACATTTTGCATTGAATCGGACCTACAACCCCTGCTCTACTATTTGACCAACAGACACTAGATTCTTTGTAATTGATGGCACATGTAATACATCTGTCAGACTCTTTGTCTGGCCATCATACAAGGACAAGGAAACATTTCCAATGTGTAAAATTGGGTGGCATGAATCATCACTCGTCTGCACATAACTTGGGTTTTGTAAGTCCTGCATCTCTCCAAACCATTCAACATGATTGGTCATATGATTAGATGCACCTGAATTGACATCCATACATCATCATGTGTCCCCTTTCTTGTAACTCCATTCATCATATGTTGCATAACAAATAGACTCTCATTTTTGTCTTCATTCTGTCGTGAAGACGATGCATAGTTTCCTTGCTGCAATTTATCATTGCCAATATCATCCTTCTTAGTATAATAATTGGCTACAATATGTCATGTTTTGCCACAATAATGGCAAACAATAGTAGAATTCCCAGAGCCTCTGTTCTACCATCCACCTCTTCCTCTAGAACTCCCCCTGCCTCTAAAGTTTCCTCTACCTCCAAAAACCTGCATTTCACCAAACTGTTGATTGAGCTTGTTTTGCTGGTTATCACCAGCACGTCCCATACCACGGCCTCTCAAAGAGGATCTACCATGTCCCCTTCCTGAACTCGAGTAAAATGCTTGGATCTGTTCACCATTTCTTTCAAGCGAATCACCCTGCATATTGATCTCTTTAGTAATCATGAGAGAGATCAGCTCATCAAAATCTGGAAATGGCTTCCGTACATATACTGAAGTAACAAATGATTTCCATGCCTTCTCATTGTTGAGGCCACTCAGAGTGGATGAAACCAAATCATCATCATCCGGCATTGCATCAATCATGGTAAAGCATCTACAATGCTCCTCACCTTGAACACATACTCATTGACAGACATTTTCCCTTTCTTCAAGGCATTCAACTCTTGCTTGAGTTGAATCTTTCGTGCCTTTGTATTTACTGACAATATGCTCTCAAAAATTATCCAAGCTGCATGTGAAGTTTCTGCATTCCCGATATGTCCCAGCATAGTATTATCAATGACTGCAGATAACCAATACATCATATTTTTGTCTTTTGCATTCCATTCTTTCCATGCTTTTAATTCATCTGTAGTCAGCAGCTCTAGCTCCTTTTCTTCACCTAAAACAAACTCATAAAGGCCCTTCAATGAGGAAGTTCATCACACGGAACTTCCATGAAGGGTAGTTGTTCTTGTCGAGCTTCTCAATAATGGGATTTCCATTGTTCTCTGCCATTATCACAAACAAGGATACAACACAGCAAGCTAGTCTTCTGCAATCTTTCACAACACGTGCACAGTAATACACCAAGCAACTTTTTTCACTGATTGCTCAATAGTACATGTAATCTACAACTTGTGTACAGATAAACCTTATGTTTGCTTCCTATAAACACCTAAAAATTTACAAATTTGCAATCTGTAACCTGTGCACCCACTTTTGGTCAATACAACTGAAATCATAGTGTACCTTGAAACTGTTGTCCGTAACCTTGCGGCTCTAAAATGGGGCTTGAAATGGCCTTAGATGCCCAAAATAACTGCACACCAAATCTCACAGCAATCTGAGATTTTTGCTCGATCATGCTTCCGGTGCCTCCACAGGCACTATCCAAGAGAGAGAGTGAAAGAATGGGAGAGCTTCTTACCCTTTAAAAGAATAGAGATGGAGGCCAAAACGTTTTCTTACTAGTTTTTTCTTCTTCTTTCACACACTATACAATGTACACAAAGCATAGATAAGATACAACATAAAGGAAAGTGGCCTTCTAAGTCAAACAGTGCATAACCGACTACACTAATCGACTAGCATTATATCTTTGCGAGCTGTAGGTAGGTGTAACAAACTAAATATAATTAGTGATAAGTCAGTGGCCATGTGAGTATTATAATGACCACCAACTTGCTAAGTGTAGATGTGCGGACTCATCTAGCTAGGCGGTCCATCATCAATGTCCGCACGTGTTGAGCTTGCCATCTCAACAAAGTCCATGGTGGAGGCATGGACTACAAATAGTATAACACACTACATGGTCAGTATTGGTTACAAAAAATATCGTCATTTCAAATTAGTTTGTGTTTCTAATCTCTCTTCTTGTGCAGCATATACTTGAAGCACATGGTCCATACTTTGCAGATCAAGGAATTTTGGTAGTATGGTCAACTCAAGGCATGGAATGATCTCATTCGCAAGCTCGATGTGCTTTTCAAAAGGCAACTAATCATGGAGGTGGCATCAATGATTCCAATTCTATAAGGCAATTATTACAATGGTGGTATAGGAGATTAGAGATACGATACGAGGAAAAAGAAAAGAAGTCCAAAACCTCTCAAGAAGAATTTATAAGTAGGGCAATATATGAAGTGGGAAAAGCAAGATATGAAAACAACGTAGCTAGACAATGCCACGTAGAATGGTTGGCAACCCAAGAGAGAGATGGAAAGAAATGGAGACCTAGATAAAGATAATACTTTTGATACATTTAGAGTCCACGAGAGAGCATAGGTACCCAGGATTTGACACATCAATACTCTTATCTTTAACATGAGATGTCTTGCAAATGTTGTTCAAAATTTTGAAGGTTTGTCACTATGTTTTTCAAAGTCGATTTCAAAATATGATTTTTAATTTTAAAAGTCATTTACATCACAGTAAGTTTAAAAGTTTTGTACTTAAGTCAAGTCTCTCCTTTTATTTTTTCCCATTACTCTTCACTCTACCCTCCACCTTTCTATCCTCCATTATTACAACCATGGCATGTTCCAAGCTTCCTATCAAGAAGGCACCTGCAAGAGCAAGAGCTCAACACTCTTTCGAATCTAGTGAGCGTACTATGAGTGGCAAAGGTCCCTTGGTGGGGCTGACAATGGTGGCCCTACTATAGCTAATAATAGTGGTGCTCCAACAATGGTGGCCCTAGTGTAATCAATAATGATTGTTTTCTATTGTCCAAAAATGGTAGTCCACATGCTCCAGTTGCTCCACCTTCCACTACTCTAGCTGGTAATACATATCCTTCAACACATAAGAAGCGAAGATGGAGACCAAGCACAGCTGCACTATGTGAGATAAGGAAATTCCAGAAGAGTGCCAACTTGATTATTCCTAGGGCACCATTCTCTAGGTTGGTGTGAGAAATACTACAAGATCTGTAGTTAGGGCATCATCACAAGTTCTTTTCAAGGAACCAAGCAAGGAATGTGGGGCGATGGGCAAGACAAGCATTGCTTGCTCTCTAAGAAGCATCTGAAAGTTACTTGATTGATCTAATGGGTGATTGTCAAGGTTTAGCCATTCATGCCCGACATATAACTATTAAGCCCATAGATATGGTTCTTGTTCATAGGATCCACAACAACAAGGATGCATTTAATCTTAATGTCAATAATATGATTTGAGAAGCTACCTTGTAATTGGATCTATGTTTTTAGCTCAAGTTTGGTTGTAGATTGTAAGGAGCTTAGTTTTGGTTTATCTTTCTAGTAGACCTTCAAGTATTTGATAGCAATGGTCTACAAAATGGAGCTAAATTTTGCATAGCTCTAGTTGTACTTGGTGCAATGCAATATCTACCATGTATTTCATGGTTTCGTAATGCCAAATCTGATATTTGATATTCTATTTTGCCATGATTTGCATTATGTGTAGTTCCAAGTTTCTAATTTTTAAAAGTAGTTTTGTTAAGGATAAATTCAATGTGCAATCACACACACATCAATGATCAGTTGTACATGGACCGATGCACTATATCTTTAATGTATTAAGCAAATTGGCAACACTATATCTGATATGCAATATTCCATTTGACCCATGACTTTTTTTTTTTTTTTTAAGTTTCTAATATTTCATGTAGTTTGGTTGACAACACATTTAATATGCAGTTGCGCACACTCAGTGTAGTGGTGAGTTTTTCTGTTATCAATGAAGTATAATCCAGTTAATGCATTTTCAAAAAATGATTGAACTGTCAATTTTATAAATCAAAATCTAGTGAAACTTCACCCACATGTCGAGCATCATAAAAACTCATGGATATTAAAAATTTGGCCCCATCAAAAGTCTATGGGACACCTATTCGGAGGCTGGTGTTTAGGGCCATGAATCCCTAGATTCAGGGCCCCAGACGCCAGCCTCCGGATAGGTGTCTTGAGACTTCTGATGAGGTCAATTTTTTTTTTGTAGTTGATGTACCCTAGAGGAGTCCACATGTAAAATTTTGCATCAATCGGATCACTGGCCATATTTTTCCAAAGCCTAGATACATTATTTTAGATTTAAGGGTTTTTTGATAGTTTTACTATAAGTTTAAAGTTTCACCTCATTTTACACATTTCACTTTTGAGTTTTGGGTTTTCTCTCCTAGAATACATGGCACACACCAAGCAAGCGGCCCAAAGATACCCCCCTAGAAATCCTATACAAAGGCCACCTCCCCTAGCTCCACCACCACCACCACGCCAGCATCGCAAGCGTCAATGCAAGCCATGCACAATGGCTCTTCATGAGATCCACCATTACCAAAAGACCATGCACCTCCTAATACCAAAGGCTCCATTCCAGAAGCTAGTGCATGAGATTATTGATGGCATACTCAATAAGAATAGTAAGAGGTACTTCCCAGATGGAACACGCTTGCAACAACCCAATCGTTGGACTACCCAAGCCCTCCTTGCACTACAGGAAGTTGTCGAAGCTGAGACTCGGTCTATGCAGCAATACATGCAAGGAGAGTCACCATCAACGATAGGGATTTGTGGATAGTGAGGTTCTTCTGAAGATGGAAGGATAGTCCTCACGGAGATCAACAATGATAGGGATGTACTACCAAAACATATACAAAATGTACCTTCCAAATAGGTTTTATTAAACCTAGTTGTAACGGATCTCATGTAAAATGTTATGAATATGAATACAAATTTTTTGGCGCATCTTATTTTGTTTGAACGAATACATGTTGTGCACGAACTCGATAAAGCACTACATATTAAATTTAGGGTACGAATCGTGTTGTGTATAAATTTGATAAATAAACATAATATTCAAGTAAAAAACAATAATAAACGATGTGTATGACAAACTACATTGCATGCAAATCTAACAAATATCGATTTTCATTACTTTAAAAGAAGATTTTACATTGGTTATGAGATATCATTTGGCACTAAGTACATCTATTCTCTCCTAGGCTTCTTTGAGCTAGATTCCCTATGGTCAGCTATTCTTGATCATTGATAGCAACACATTTTGCCCTAGTAGTTCATGTCTAATGACATTGGGGTCTTCAACACCAACAACCATACCACGGGCCACCATGGAAAAAAGTGACCTAGACCTAGTACTAGAGAATAAGTAGAGGAGCTTCGAATATCGAAGCAACACTACTTTCTCCAAGCTAGAGTTTCTTGGGATGGTCTTGAAGGGCCCAGCCTTTGTTAGTGCCCTAGACTTCAAGAAGTTCAAGGAAAAAGCCGGAGAGCATGTCTTATGAAATACAAAAATGTCACTCACAAGCTGGCCGATATACTCCTTCAATGCCGAGTCGTGCACCCTTCCTTGGCTACTAGATCGGCCACCTTGTCTAGATGAAAATTCATCTATATAGACAATGTCCTGCATCACACAAGTTCAGTGTCACACTCACTGTGTCAAACTAACTATGCATGGAGTGTGGTAAAGATATATACATCGGATTTATGTCAAAATTTACCAGTAGGGCCTCTAGGGCATCGGGAGTATGCACATCAAATTTTTTTGGGATCGGACCCCTAGAGCTATCTTGGCTAGAGGCTCGCGTCTGGGGGACCTAAATCTGCAGATATAGGTCCCCCTGACGCAATGCAAATTTAGGCCCCCATACGCGAGCCTCCGACTAGGGCAGCTCTGGGGATCCCATCCCGGCAAAATTTGAAGTGCATACTCTCAATGCCCTAGAGGCCATACTGGTAAAATTTTATGCAAATTCGATAACATTAATCTAATAACATTACCTTCTCTACATCATCTATCTATTACTGTAATGGAGTATCCATGTCTACTCTTGCAATTGGGCCACCCTCGTCTCTCTCTTGGGAAGGTACTGCGTAGTCGGGTCGAGGTCCAAAAATGCTTTCTTGCAATCGCTCAAACTACTCATCTAAGATCTCATACTGTGGCACCGCATTCTCAATCTACTCTTGAATGGCAGAGATGTCATCGACACTCATGCCATCATATCGAGCCACCTCATCAACATGTGCCGGTGCATCTTGTATATCAAAATCTATAAAATCATCAAGTCCATCACGCACCATGATACAATATAGCTCTTCTTCCCTAGCTCCGAAATTTCTAGTACATTCTGCATAAGTAAATATTCCACCCCCTCGATGATGATAGCATCATGGAGAGAAGCGAGGGGTGGCTCATTGCTTGTCAACATCTCAACAAGGCAAGGAGGTGGGTGCACAATGGCTAAGCTTTGTGCTACCTCTACTCTTGGATTGAGTGTGATCTCTTGGCTCCCTCTCGAAATACTCTAGCTGTGGCCGAGAGGGTGTGTGGATGTCTTTCTCACTGTCCTCTTGCATCTCAATGCACAAAACATATATGGAAAATGTTGCATCACCCTTGATGAGATCCATCATGGTGTGGTCGTGGGATGAGGTGGGCATTGCTCCTAGAACGGAGATGTTGCCCCACATACACGATGGCGCAAGTTATGTGCATTCTTTGACAAGTAATTTCTTTTGTTTTGGCACTCAAGAAGTCTCTTACAATCAAGAATAATGATCTTTTGAACACTCAACTTCTTCTTCAACATCTTACGGTTTCTTTGTAAACAAAGCTACAGGTATGCTGTCTTGTTTTTTTGCTACTCCATAGTTAAATTTTATCTCGTTTGGACAAAATGTATGCAAGCTATATGGATATTGAGTTTTCCTTTGTTTTTTTTACTCCCAGAGTCTTTAAGGGTGGAGAACAATGATTTTTTAAAAACTCAACGTCTTCAACATCTTTGGGCTTCTTTGCAAAGAGAGCCACAGGTATATTGCCACTTTTTTCTGTTGCTCCATGGTTAAGTTTCAACTCATTTGAACAAAGCCTATGTAAGTTATACATATGCTTTGACTTGATATTTCTTTTGTTTTTGTACTGTAGGAATTTGTCAGTGTGAATGAACAATGGCCTTGTTATAAGTCAACTTCTTGTTCAACATCTCTGGGCTTCTTTGTGAAAAGAATTGCAGGTACAATGTTTTTTAAAATTTGCACCATTTAAATTTCATTTCATTTGGAGAGAACATTTACCTCACATTTGCAAATTATATACATGTTGATAGGTAACTTTTCTATTTGGTTATCATAGATGTCTTCACGGAGGAAAAACATCAATAACATACTTGCGGTGGAGGTCTTCAATAGGAAAGATAGTGGCGGTAATTGGATTTGTAATAAGTATGATAAATTGGATTGGATTTTGATGCACCCAAGTACTCGAGGGAGTTTCAAGGTCAGGCGTAAGGATCCTTCAAACCCTAGAAAACATTGGAAATGTAGAATTTTAGAGTTCAAAAAAGTGTTCAATGGAACAAGTACAGTAAAACAGAAGTGTTTATCCAACATGTTTATACGCACAAACAAATCTCTGTACATGACAAGAACTACATTGCAAATTATAAACAAAATAGTAAGTTTTTAAATTTTATCATTGTTTATTCTTTTACATCAAAGTTGTTTTTAAAAATTTTTGCAGTGTTTTAATTCAATCTTGTTTTACTAACAGCTCTATATCAATCAACTTTGCATGAATGGCAAAATGTGGAATGTTTGAGCGACAAGAAACATGTTTGGCATGAAGACATAGGTTCTTTAATCTATGATAATAACTCTTCAAGTCAACTTGCAACTCAAATTATCTTTTTTTATAATTCATTGTATGTAGTAGAAGACCAGAGATTGCAATATGTCCCATTGCCGCCACTATGTAGTGGGGAATGACTGATTGGTAGCTTGGAGTTGTCAGGAGCATGTAAGTCCAAGATAAAATCTAACATCAATAGTGCTATAAAACCCACCACAAGCTCCAAAGATGTGCATCTTAGTTGGTTTATTCGATTCTCATTGTTTGCACATTTGTTTGGTTCATGTGATGTTCTAAAGAAAACAAAGATTACTTATCAATGCAAGTGTCCATCTGAGGAATGGGTGAGTCTTGGCAAGTCAAAAGAACACATTTTGATGAGACGATTGAATGTAGGGTCAACCAATCTGATCTCACATTCAAGTAAATCTTTTTTACTACTTTGAATGCCTTGATTTAATTGACATAGGTCTTGCTTAGATGAATTGTTGTGTTATTCGCATTTACTTACCATTATTTTTGTTTTTATTACAGGTATTTCATCACTAGACAAACTCTATGTATTTGCTTTTGATATAGAAGATGGTGACTTTTGTGAGGTGAGTGGATCAGCTTGGATCAAGATACCCGAGATGAGACACATACATCTCTCATAGATGTGGGTATCTTATGGAATGGTCATAATCCTCTTGTGGTCAATGTAGAGAGCCATTGGCCCATTTCTTTTCTGAGACAAGAAATCCCATTAATATCCAATGAGCCCCTCTGCAACTTCCATTTCAAGCTAGATAATAGAAAAGTCAGGATTCGTAGTGAGCAATCCATGACATGTAAACAATGTGCTTCTCCACATATCCTTGAGATAGTGGAATCCTTGTAATTTTTTTTAAAATAAAGAATGAATATAATTTTTTTTAAAACTTATGAGTACTTTCAATTTAGATAATATTAGTTTACTATGATCCAAACATGCGATAATACATACTGTAATTAGTCAATCGTGCTAGTTAAATTAAATTACAGGCTGGAGTTCTATAATCTATGCAATATTGTCTTTGCATAATGATTTATTGTAGCTCATCTCTTCTACTTATCTCTTAAAATTAAATATTAAATTGGATCCAAGGGATTTTGAAGGTCTTTCGGATTTCTTTTCTTAAAAATTTTCCATATTTTCTATAGTTGGACCTTGAATATACTCAGTGATCCAAGTATATTTGAGGATATAATAATGTAGAATGAAGCATTTGTCTGTATGAATAATTTTAACGGTTACTTTAAAGTATTGAAATAAAGAAACTAAGGTAAGATTTTTAATTTGAAACTTTAGGGTTAAAAAAGAACATTTATTTAAAACCCTAGATACATAAAAGCTATAACTCCAAACTCATTTTCACTTTCATTCTCTACTTTCCTACACTTGTGCTCTCCTCCCTTCTCTCTTTGTGTACCATGGCTACCACTCCCACCTTCGTTGCATGGATTAGTTCCACACGCTACACACACATAGGAGACCAGATATACCCTAGGTTTTGTGCAACCTTGAGTCTAGAGAGCTTGCTTTCCACCGTAGACCCTAGCTCTAGTATACTGGCATCGTTTTGTGATGCGGAAAACCCTCTCACCTGCTCTATTCCGGACTGGATTCTTTGTGCGAGAAGTCAATGGGGACACCTATCCTTTTCGGGCATTTTGTTGATTTTATGTGTACATGGGTGATTCCATAGTGGGTGATTCCGCAAAATACATATTTAAATTAATAAACATTTATGAGTTTAGAGTGTGCACTCATGATAAATTAAGGTTAGGATTGATTTCTAACCAATTTATTTATGTAGCTGAAGATTGCTAGGTATTCAGGTTTTTTCCAAAACGAGATAAAACTTTACCATAGAACATCCATGGAAGAGAACAATATACCTGTAAAGTTTTGTGAAAAAAATCTTAGGGCTTTGGTAGAACAAGCTTTGCTCTCATAAAATGTGTGAAACTCACTCTGTGTTTGTGTAGAGGAAATGAAATTTCACAAGGTTACAAATAGGGAAAGCAACAATGAGGCTGAAAGATTTCATCAGGAAAGAAGAAGCGAGGAAAGAGATATGATAAATTTCTGTTCTGTCTAAGAAAGAGGGGGAAACAGAAAAGGGGAGAAATGAAAAGTCAAATATTTTTTTAAAAAAAATCGAGTCACAAAATTCCATGAAGTGTCAACATTGTATTCCCCATATTTCCCCCCCTTATTTTATTGTTGAGGGAAGATTTTGGCTAAGATATGGCTAGAAGATTCATGTTACATGAATATGGAATCCTAGCTCTCTCATTGGTTGGTCCTATATTTCTTTATTCACTCCTTAAGAGGTAAAAAAGAGAGTCCATATTTCTCCTAATGCTCTCTGCCCGTAGGGCATAGTCCCATTCCAGTCTCCTAAAACTGCATGAATCGGGTTCTAACTTAACACCGCCTAAAGGTCGGGACGTTGGTAAAACCTTGTGAGAAGCCTGCCAGTTCTCTGGGACCACCCTACCGTAGGACCTGTCGGGGGTTCCACCCACCCGCTTCCCTTAATAGGCGTTCTTTAGTCATCTAATTAGGTCCTATCACATTTATGGTGACATTTAAAATCAGGTTCATTAATTAAGCCTTTTAGGAAACAAGGTTTGTTCATGTAATTTATGGCATAGACATGAATACAAAGCAAGCAATCCTTTGACAAACAAGTTCAACCAAGTTCCTTAACTTATATTCATGTTAATCTTTGTCTCCTGCCCATACAAGAGAAATTATATATCCCTTCTGTCCAACAAAAGTACCCGGTCCAAATCAGATGGCGTCATAATTTCCATTCATTATCTAAAATAGGATCTTCCAACACCCTAGACATTGGGCTCACGGCTGTCTACAATTCTATTCCGAACTAGGCAAGGGGTGTCCAAAGTTCCACTGACCCCAAGCAACCTAGGAGTGAGACACACTTTCCATGGTTGGCCTTTTCACCACTCTGACCTTCGGCCCATAAATCAAGCAGTGCCCTCTCAGGTTGAAATGCAGTGTGACCTTGGAGATGATCCATCCGTACAAAATATCCTTCCTTAATTAATCCAATTAAGAATCAAACATAATCAAGGCAATCAACCTAATATCATCTTCTAAGAAAACCTTCCTTTATTCCCCATGGCAACTTGTCATCATTGATCCCTGCCATGCATTTACCATCAAACATAAGAACTTGGAATAATCATCCAAATCACGTCCCAACAATCAATTTAATGCAAAAGCATTTAGGACGTTATTTGATTAGTAAAAAAAAAACAATGGTATCCTTTTCCAAACATTGCAGGAATAGTTGCGATAACCTTTCATTGTGCATTTGCTCTCCCCCTTGGGATCAAGAATGATTCTATGTAAAATTTACTTAACACACCCTTATTTTGGCTAAGGCGTATGTTAGGGGTTTTAACACTGTACGGAATGTAAGTTCTATAGGTCACTTACATTGTTCGATAACCGAGCCTTCTTCTCAATAAGTACAAAAGCATGACCTAAGGTTTCCTAATCCCTAGATCTCTCCACTTGCCTTTGAAGCTTGGAATTGTAGTTTGTGCCTAGCCCAATCCCCGAGTTGGGTTGATGAAGGTAGTAGTTACTAGACGAACCCCAAGGCATCTTAGATTTAGCCCTTATGATTCTTATTTGCGCTAATTGTGCATATCATCAAGATTCCTACCAAACATGAGTTATTAATCAGAGCTTGGGCAAAGGTCTAGAGCTTCGAAAATGATTCTCTTCTAGACTAAGTCACTTGCCATGCAATCCTTCAGGCATGCAAGTTGCAGCATATACCTTCAAAGTGACCAAAACATCCCTACTATTACAAGGATGGGGGGTCAACAATGCGTGAAGCCTTATATATTGTTTGTGAATTCATCGCCATAGCATCTAAATACAATTAAATTCTCTCAATACACATATTTGGGGAACTCAATCCTTCAAATACTTGTGATGCAGTTTATCCTTTTCAATGTCCTATTCTCGCGCAGCATAATATAGGTTTGATTCTCCTCATGTGCGAATCAAAGCAAGCATCTATTAATTTGGAAATACATTACTTGTGACCAGTATTGCAGTTGGATTGGCAGTGCTGTCCTTGCCCGAGGCTTTGTTGCTCATTGAGGGATTACCATCTACGTGCGACAATTTTCGCTTTGGTTGCCATCCCTGATCATCTTCTCTTTTAGATGCACTTGGCACAAGGCTTATGCACCTTGTACTCAATTAGTGGGGGCCAATTGGAGAGAAAAATGGGCTTGCAATTGAAGGATAATCTCGCGAAAACAGGGTATGGGCTCGCAGGCAACGAGAGAAGAAAGGACACATGTGCACACCCTCTAACGAGGGTAAGAGAAGGAGAACCTTCTTGGGAGGTTCTCTCTCTGGCTCTTTGTCACTCCCTCTCTCTCTTTTTCTCTCTCTCCCTCTTCTTCTTCTTCTTTGTCTCTCTCTCTTCTCACCTCTTCCTTTCTCTGCCTCTTCATTTTCTTCTTCTTATCTCTTCTCGCCTCTCTTCCTTCTTCTTCTTCTTCTTCTTCGTCTTCTCCCTCTCCCTCTCCCTCCCCCTCCCCCTCCCCCTCCCCCTCCCCCTCCCCCTCCCCCTCCCCCTCTCCCTCTCCCTCCCCCTCCCCCTCCCCCTCTCCCTCTCCCTCTCCCTCTCCCTCTCCCTCTCCCTCTCCCTCTCCCTCTCCCTCTCCCTCTCCCTCTCTCTCTCTCTCTCTCTCTCTCTCTCTCTCTCTCTCTCTCTCTCTCTCTCTCTCTCTCTCTCTCTCTCTCTCTCTCTCTCTCTCTCTCTCTCTCTCTCTCTCTCTCTCTCTCTCTCTCTCTCTCTCTCTCTCTCTCTCTCTCTCTCTCTCTCTCTCTCTCTCTCTCTCTCTCTCTCTCTCTCTCTCTCTCTCTCTCTCTCTCTCTCTCTCTGCAACAAAAAAGGGGGGCAATAAGTTGTACCACCATTTGCTTAAGGAGGGGGGTTTATATAGGTGTTGGGGGTGTATAACTTGGGGGGCGAAGTGGAGTGGTGGTGTGGTTTTCCCCACCCACCACTTGTCGGGACTACGTGGTGGCTCTACTGGTGTGGACTAAAGGTGGTAGGCCCTTGGCCCCCCTCCTCAAAATCATTGTCTCCTTCATCCTTGATGTTGTCGTCATCTCCTCCATGTCATTTTCTTCCTCCTCGTGCCATGTCATTTGCTCCCTTTCTTGTCATCACACCGTCTTCCTCCACCACGTCGGCATCTCCCTCCTTCCTCTTCTTTCCCCCTCATGACCTATCGGAAATGGTAGGGGAGGAAAGGAAATTTTTTTCCTTTTTACTTAAATTACAAGGGGGGTTTCTATGTAGCGAGGCATGGGTTATTACAGATCATCAATTCAGGGAATAGGATACCTATTCTTGAACATTGACTTGTTCAAAACCCTATGATCAATGCACATATGAAATGATCCATCCTTTTTCTTGACTAAGTGCATGGGAGAGGAAAACAGTGATTAACTTGGTTGAATCAAACCCATTTGCAACAACTCTTTGACTTGTCGCTCCACCTCTTCCCTCTCAAACTTGACAAGTGATAAGGAGGTTTTTTTATAGGCTTTCTGTTGGGCAACAAGTGACTTGACATTCTTCAATGTTCTTTAATATTTTCCATCTAGCCATTCCCCCTTTCCCCTCTTTAGGTTTGCACTGGAAAACTTCCTACTAAATGGTTGGGTGGAGGTTGTCTTAAGTGTGTGCCTTTTTTCAATGAAGGGTTTTATTAAGTATTACAAAAGGGACGATGTGTCTATGGAAACGTTGGCATAGCAACATCCTTAGGGAGCTACCAACTGTAGAAGTTTGTTACCTCAATTAGGGGGTCAAAGTTGAATGGCTGACAAGGTCCCTTGTAGAGGGAATAGGTGATAATATCCAAATTAGGGTAGGGCCCTCAAGCCAGCTTTCAATATGAAACAGTTCCTCAAAGGATGACTTTGTCCAAGAGTAAGTGTTGTTCCAACTTTGAAGGGTGGTCAAGGAGGTTGCACACAAGTAGAATTTCCCTTAGGGAAATGCAATTATAGTGGGATAGGTCATGTTGCATAGTTTTGATAGCATGGCACAATTTTGCCTTGATCATGTGTCTACTATCATTGCAAGCAATGTCAAGATGATAATTATACCAAGACTTAATGAATAGGGGGCAAGTAGTGCATTTTTGTTCAAGTTTAGCTTGCTTTGTATGCTCATGGGATTTTTTGCTATGGCCACTTGGAAATGAGGTACATTTCACTTGCACTCTTTTCAAGAAATTTTCTTAAGAGGCCTTGTTGGATCACTACACTTTTGGAGATGTGCTCATGCTCTTCCCACGTGATTTTTCATTATGAGACTAGCTCAACCATCTAATCCTTAACATTTTCTCAAATCATTTCATAGGCTTGATCAAGTGTTTTCAATGTTGAGTTGAGCTAGGCAAAGTAGTTGGCTATTATCAGAAAGTTAGTTTGCTGCACTAAGGAGGTTGCCATTTGATAGATCATCATGTAGTCTGAGGCTTGAGTCTAGTTAGTAGTTGCGGTTTGGTTGGGTGAGTCGTCATTCAAGGATTTGTAGGCTTTTGAGCTAGTTTTATGGTAGTCTTAAGAGCATTTGTCAAGAGTCGAAACTATGGGCTTGATCCTCTTATTTACAAATGTTAGGGTCAAGTCTTTAGTGTGGTTGGGGATTGGGTTGCACTCTAGTTGGATTAGCATGGGACGTGGGGCCTCAAAGGTGCACGACATGTCCTCTACCTTGGGTAGAGATTGGATTGGATTGGGTCTATACACCCAAATTTTCGGTTCAGATTGTCCAGGGTTCTAGTCAAGCTTGGTGGAGATCGTGCATTTGCATGACATCCTACATCATATGTTGTCAAATATTGGTCCAAGGCCTTCAAGAGCCTAAGTGATTTTCTTGGGTATCCAGATGTGATGATTTCCTTTGTAATATCCTTGGGTTTTTAGAAGGGCTTTATACACCCATTTGGAAAATATGCATTGCCTAGGACAGCCATGCTTGTGCCCTTTATATTGGTTACATATCTTGGGGGGCTTTCTAGTTTTCTTTTGTATTCAAAGCCACCATTGAAGATTACCTTGAGCCTTGATTGGGTTGCTAGTCTTGAGTTTCCTTACAAGTCATAGGTTTTTTTAAAAGCTATTACAAGTTGGTGTAATAGGGCTTATTTTTCTTTACTAGGCACGCATCGTGGTGTAGATTTTCCCAATGATGATCTTTTCTCAACTACATCTTCCTTACTAAAGGAACATATCACTTTGGGCATTTGAAAGCTTAGAACAATGTGTTGTTTTGCATAGTCAACTTGGCATTTGGTTTTAATTTTTAATGTCCAACCAAGAAAAATCTCATGTCCCACATCTTCCCTGTTAGGAAGGATGTGAACAATATCATCAGTACACTCGATTTCTATAGTACCATTAGTTTGCACTTTCTCAACACTAAGTAAATGTGGCCTCCATATAGATTGATTTTACCATTGAAATTCACAAGAAAAGGTTGACCCACTTTGCTCTAGAAATGATAGTAAAGGGTGTTGAAGTCTAAGTCTTAGTGAGTGAGGGCATCACTAAGGACTTCTTAAGTGGTTGTGAGCCTCAGTCACAAAGGTCATCTAGTGGTATCACCAAGTCATCCTCCTTATCTAAGTTAGTGATGATGTGATATTCCTTACCTTGAACTTTCTAACCTCGATTGGATTTGCATGATCTTGTTGCTAGGGCCCTTGCTAAGTATTACTAATAGGTGGGATTTTTGTGATTTCTAGGGGAAGTTCATGATTGGGTGCCCTATGGGATAATATTGCATGGCAAGGCTAGCACTGATGGTTAATTCCTTCCCCTTCTAGAGTTTCTAGTTCGACATTCCCAATTCAACTAATAGCATAGATTTGGTGGGGCCATATTTCCCCAAACTTTAGCTTCTACTTATGCCCTTTGAAAGAATATAGGAGAACTAAGTACCCCTTCTCAACACTCCATTCCTGCATGTGTTTATCAACTTTGCTTTTCCAAGGGATTTTTGAACTATTAAGGCATGGATAGCTAATATCATGGACTTCATGGGGTGTTCCAACTCAACAACATGATCACTCCAAGACTTGTTCCCTTCCTAGCATTCCTAGATTGTTAAGTGCAAGATAGGGATAAGGAATTTGACTACATGAATGATGGCATTTTTCCCTACATCAACCAGAAAGGTGTTTGGACTATGGTGGTGTTATATGCCGTTTGATAAGCCCAAATTGATACCATGATTTTGTTATCCCAATTGGCTCATCACGTAGAAATTGTCTTCACCATCACATTGTTTAGAGTGTTGTTGGTTGACTCAGTTTGGCCATGGGCTTGGGCATAGTAAGGAGTTAACTTGAAATGGATAATGAGGAATTTAGAGAGCAAGTGCTCCATCTTAGGCCCAAAATTTGTGCAAAATAGGTAGAGTATACATTAACCTATGCCTAGCATTTGGCTATCCAATTTGTAATATTTACACTCTTACTATAAAATTATTGTGTAACAATGCCATGAGTCCCCACTATAAGTGATCTATGTTTATGTTGAAAAAGGGAAAAAGGACTAGGTGTTGTCTCATATAGAAAGGTCATTTTAATCTTTGAAAAATAGCAATGTAAAAGTACACTTTTGATCAAATAAGAAAGGAGGATTGAGGAGTTGTGGAACAAAAGGTGGTTGCACAAAAACCAAAGCTATAAGGTGGAACCTACAATGCTAGAACTCCAAATTTTTAAGAAATTATTACTCTTCCACCCAAACAAAGGCCATACCCATCCATTAGACAGATAAAGGGTCACCATCTTCAAGGTCTCCCTCTTCCTTGGATAGAATAGAAAGCATGAAGATAGAGAGATAAGAAACTTGTGCCAAGGGAGAGAGAGAGAGAGACAATTGCAACTTCTCCCTTTTCTTCCCACAGCTCCTTAGTCCTCTTTGTTTTAATAATTTTAAGGGAATGTATTCAAAGTGAGTGTGCAGCAAAGTCATGAACTTGAAGGTGAGTGTTACAAGTGAGGACCTTAGGAATAATATCCAAAAAGTTCTCGTAAAAGTGTGAGTGATAGGTACTAGTATAAAAGGGGTTTCCCATCCAAGCAAAGAGAGACCTTATCATGAATAAAATTTGGGAGAAAAGAATTTGGAAGAAAATGAGTGATGGATACTTGTGTAAAAGGGGGTTCCATCCAACCAAAGAGAAACCTGATCATGTATAAAATATGGGAGAAAAGGAGAGAGTATAGTAGAGACACAACGAGAGCTAATAATCAATAGGAGGAGTGACAAAATGAAGAACATTTCATGTCTATCTTATGTACACTTAGACTTATAATAATAGCATAATGAATGCTTATTGTCAAGAAAGTTACTTGTGTGCAATCTATCTTGCTTCACCAATTTATCAATGCAAAGAATTAGTGGGCATGAGAGGGAAGCATATAAAATTTCATTAAGTGGATAGCCTTGTCTCATGAAGCTTTAAAGTTTTTATTGAGCCTAAGAAATCACTATCCACTATGCACCTTTTGACATTTTGCAATCAAAATCAAACTTCTTTATCATGTGTAATTTTCATAATAAAATATTTATAGTGAATTTTCATGTCCACTTGTAGGGAAATAGCCTAGTTTAGAAAATTTAATGAATATATAAGCATTTGAATTTTTTAATAAAGTTATATCAAAGTGTAGTTTGATGTACACATCAAGTATTGAGTTGACAAGAAATTTGGTGAAAGAATCCAAAATCTTGAATTACTTCTTGATTGTTGAGGAGAGACTAAGTCAAGCATGTTGGTTAAATCTCATAAAGTTCACATAAGGTGTGATGTTAAGAGCCCACTTTATAGACTTGAATTTTGTGGCAAATCCTTCACAACTCTAACAAAAAAATACATAAAAGACATAATAAATTATTTCAAACATGCCTTAAAACATACCATAGATACATATTATTTTAATAATTTGTGGTGAATCATATCTAGATTTTCTTTACAAAATTTCATAGTGTGGCACACATTCTTTCAAAAAGTTATTCATCTTACTACCATTTGAACCTAAAGAATAATTTCATAAAATAATAGCCAAGTGGCACATTAGCCACTAAATAATCTCTAGTGCCCATGCACATATGCATGCATGTACACATGCATGCTTGCATGTGTGTGCATGCGTGCGTGCACACGCACGCACGCACACACACACACACACACACACATAGAGAGAGAGAATAATAGACATCACTTTTATGTAAACTATTGTTATTACTTTAAAATAGAGAAACTTCAAAGTAGAGCCTCCCTTGAAAATAAGTCCAAATTAATCTAGCAATAAAACCATAGAGAGACTTTCTTAATAACAATCATTTCTATACAATAGTGCTCTTATCATAAAATAGTGAAAATGATCTTCTAATAATACATAGAGTTAGGTATCTCCATTGAGATTACAAGTTTACCTCCAAATGACCTTCAAAACCAAATAATCCATAAAGTTAGGTATTTCAGTTCAAATTACAAGTCATCCCAATGATCCATAGACCTAAGTTTCTCAATTGAGATTACAAGTGATCCATAGATCTAGGTATATAAAAAGTCATTTACTTTCAAACTTCTCCAAAAAATCATTATGTTTTGAATTTCTTTTACAATTTGTTACACCAAACTTTAACATCGATAGGCAAGAAGAGGGCTGAGAGATGAGAGAAAGGAGATAGAAGAGAGAGAAAAGAGGAGAGAGCATGAGTGACGATGAGAGAGAAATACTAGAAAGGTAGGAGAGAAGTGAGAGAAGCTATGAGAGCTATGAACAAGAAGGTGAGATGAGAGACAATCATTGTATTATTGCAAAAAGCAATAAAAATGTATATATCTCACACCTTTTATACTTATGTTAGCATGTTGAGGTATTATCAATAATCTTTCACTAAAAAATAAGCGTATTCCCACCTTCTAAAATCCATCCCTTCCCAAAGATTTTTTTCCACAAAAACAAATTTACAATGGCTGAAAGGAGGGAGAAAACAGAGTAGTACTCTAATTTCAACTATACAAATGATGGAAAATAAATTAAGAAAATGTGATTTATTGATTAAAATAAAGATATAAAGGAAATTCTCATCCATATAGATAATCTAGATGTTTTCACAAAGTAATTTGGGCCTTTAGATTTTCAAGAAATGATCTTTGTAATGAATAGACAACTTGCTGGAAGAGCAAGCCCTACTACTGAACAAAGATTGCCATAAATTTTGATAGAAGTATCCAAATAAAGTGTGCCACATTTCAAAACATAGCTATCAAAGAGTACTTTGACTGTATATAGGTGGTATATTTCTAAAAACTAGATAAAATAAAAACTATTCTAAAATAGTTTGCTATCTAGGCCCTTTCTACACCATAAGTATCTCCACTACAAACTATACCTCAGCTACCATTAATGCATCCCATAGGTAAGAAAACTAATCCAATATAGAATCTAGTGTACAAGAATCTTCCTTAAGTGTCAAACCTCTCCATTTGATCAAATACTTAGTGATAGAAGAAGAGCAAAGTGTAATAATTCCACAAAATTAAAAGTTAGTTGGCTAGTTCGAAAGTTAGTCAATTTATAAGTTAGTTAAGAGGTAGTATGTTAGTAAAGTTAGTTAAGAGTTAGTAAGTAAGTAAGTTAGTTAGATAAGTTAGTTAATAATTAGTAATTTAGTAAAGTTACTAACTAAATAACTACTAACTAAAGTAAAAACTAACTAACGTTAAAAACTAACTGATGTTAATAAAAAACTAACATTAATTCAAAAAAACTAACGATTTTTTTTTTTAACTAATGTTAGAAAAGAAATAGGGGGGCGACTGTTGAATTGATGGCCATCGTAAATGCTACCCCCTAATCATTATCCTCATCATCGTTGTCATCATCGGCATCGTCTTCATTATCTTCATCACCATCATCATCATCTTTGTCATCATCATCATCTTCGTTATCTTCTTTACCATGAAAATCTCCTTTACATCCAAAATAGGCATCAACCAGCCTCACAGCTCCCCCCTTTTTCTTCATCTTCATTAAATAAAATAAAGAAACAGAGAAAGAAGCTCCCCACTCTGAGTGGAGGAGCTGTCTTTGCTCAAAGAAATCAGAAAGAGAGGGGAAGGGAGAGGCAGCATGCACTCCCTTCTGCCTATATAAAGACATTCCCTCTACTTAGTTGGAGGAAGTGCAAGGAGATTTCAAGAGGCTATGAGAGGGAGGTAGAGAGAGAGAGAGGTAGAAGGATATCCCCCCCCCAAGAGGCTGCAAGAGGGAGCTAGAGAGGGAGAGAGTTAGAAAGAGAGAGAGAGGGAAGAAGATCTCGAGAGGCTACGAGAGAGGGAATTAGAGAGAGGGTTAGAGAAGAAAAGAATTAACTCAGCCTCCCCCTACCTCGGTCTTCATCTCGGCAATCTTCTCTCACGCTCTCCCATCCTGAATTCATTCCACCTTCTCTATCTCTCCAATCCACTCGTGAAAATTGGCTCCAAAGCAACGAGGCACGAAGACCGTGAGAACCACTGCAACTAGTCAAAGAATGGGCATTGCCAGAGATATGGGAGTGCCCAAGGTTGCTAGAGTTGCCACTACCAATGGAACATCAGGTGTGGCAAACACAAGTGCAACCAAATATGAAATTCCAAATGTCATCGTGCCAAAACCAGGTTATTCACAACTCAAAAATAGGCTATTATTTTTCATATCGCCACATAAAATAATAATGTTTTTGCCAAAATTTTACATAGAATGTTAGCTTTTGCATTAAGGGGTACAAAAACTACTTGTTAGACTACATGGACAACATCCATATAAAAATTAAGAACATAAAATATTAGCTTCCATATTTACACGAAATGATAGTTTCATCTAGAGAGCGTATTGATATATGCATAAACAACTAACTGTACGAAATGACAATTTCATCTAGAGAGCGTATTGATATACCCTTAAACGGTTAACTGCTACCTATGATTTGTAGTTAGATTAATCAAGATTATAATTTGTAGAATCATGATGGAAATAGTTGCAGGAGGTTATTGCACAAAATGAATAAAGGATTTTATGCACACTCGAGATTAATAAAATAACTCGATATATTTATTACCAAGCACGACAATGGTTAAGAGTTGATTAACACTTAAAAAGTGAAAGTCTATTTGAAAGTATTGTAAATTACATCATTAAATTATTGTCACGTTATTTTTTTCCAAGTATTAACGAAAGGAAATTCGCTTATGTTGGGTAAGTCAGCCCTAAACGTGAAATTAATGTCTTTCTTAACAAAGTTGAAAGATTTTTACTCAACACTTCTTTATGGGGAAAAGAATCCTCGTTAGAATGTAAGGTTACCTTAGGTTAAGGATCTACCTTAGCCATGTGAAGCCGTGAGCTGCACGATAGTGTGATTGTCATTGCATCATTGATATATGTTTGAAAGGATTATTTGTGTTTGCTAGAATCTAGATCCTTGATTAAAAACATTGACAAAATATGATAGATAGAAAGATTGTGCTAGGCTACCCCTAAGCTAGCCGCGAGACCCTACTCGAAGGAGGGGGTCATGATTATCTCTTTGAGAGGCTTAGACCAACTCCGTAGTGAAAGGGTCTATCCGTAGGGATAGTGTCGAGTAGTGGAAAATGTGGATGCAAGGGGGACTTTGGCTATGAATTCCTCATTACTCCTAGAATCTGATGAGCCCCTTCGTGACCCAGGATGGGATCCTGGAACCCTAATACTAGTTACAAGGGAGGAATCTTGGTGGGCAGAATACCCTTGTGGAATTCTGTATATCTTACACAGGATCGAAAAGATGAAAATTGTAATAAATTTCTAATATAATAAAAGATTTTTTTAAATTAAAGAGTTTGAATTATATGCGTATCTGTGAGATAAATTATGTGGAGGAACCTGTGATTTAATGGACCAATTAAGGAAGCTAGTTGTATATCTTTCAAATAAATGTGCCATAAGTATTTAAAAAACTAAACATGATACCATCATGAAAGGAAAGCGAGTGTGTATGACCTCTAACGGCGGGTCGCATCCAATGGTAGGGTGGTCTCGGTTAACTAGGAGCTTTTCTAAATCAGCAATAGAAATAGGAAGACAATAAATTGACCAACTAGTCACTAGGTAGAACCGACTTGCATTGTTTTAGGGGATCAAAATGGGATTTTGCCTTATGGGCAGGAGGGTTGACATACCACACTCCCCTTCATCTCCCATTCTCTTTGAACCAAGTGCAATGACAGCTTTGCTTCAATTCGAGTAATCTTGTAGGAAATGGGAACTCAAAACTACTGATGCTAGCTGGCTATTAGGAGACCCGTCTGATTTTAGAAACTCAAAAATTTAGGTTGATCCTAGTGGGTTCGGTCAGAACTCTTCTATTGTGATGTAGACTCAGTAAGGTAGCCCCACTAACAAACCTTGAGATACTCCAAGGGAGCGCCGAGTGGCATCATTTGGAAAACCTACTGATGGACTACTAAAAAGTGCGCCTTGGATTGAGTCTGGCACACATCTCACAGTTGGTATCAAAGCACTCATTAGAATAGAATACGATGTAAGCTTAGGAAAAATTTTCTTGGATGGTAAATATAGCCTAGGACATGTTTTCTTCTCTTTGTTAATGTATGTTTTGAATTATGGCAAAGTAACGAATCTTGGAAACAATTCTTGATCTTCCAAGTAATGTTTATGTGTGCTATGCATTCATCCAATCTTTCCTTGGAGGAGTTAGATGATGCGAATATTAGATCAGTTGTACAACCCTCGCCTCTATATCATGAAAGATGGTGGATGATTAACAGAGGATACTGCTATATCGACACAACTCTGTATACTAGGGGCAAGAAGATCAAACTAAACCTGTATATCTATGAGGAAGTTACAAAGATCCTTCCAGCCACCAACAGAATAAAAGTCGTAGGTCGCTCTAGCTGCCACAGCTACAAAAAGAACAGATTTCTTGATCTCACTAAAAAATATAGATTCCTGGATATCTACTCTCAGAATCCTAGTTACTTCATAACGGATATATCAGAGTGTCATACTTGGATTGTAGTAGGGAATCCTTTTCTTTAAAAAATGAGCCTATAAGCTATTTAAATAATGTATTTCTTTCCATTTGATTACCTTGTACGTCCATTGTAATAAAGATTGATTGATATTTTATCAATCAAAGAAATAATTGAACCTTATTTTCCCTTGAAATCTCTGAAATTGCAGTTTAACTTTAGTAATGGGAAAAGAGTTTTGTTTGAAATTGTTTCAATAAATTAAGCAAGAAATAATTTGAGTATCAAACTCTAATATTAACACTATATAAATTTTGTAAATTTTAACTTGAGAATTGTTGAAAATTTTCCGGAATTTTGCATCCACAATAATTCCCAATGAAGCCCAAGAGAAAATGAATCTTTTGAAGCAAGTCAAACCTCCAAAATTTGATGGGAAAGGTGAGAATGTGGAAGCCAATGTAGAAATTTGGATTGAATCCATGGAAGATTATTTTACTACCGTTGGAACTGTCCCTAACCAACCAAGCCATGATAGCTAAGCTAAAACTAATTGGCAAAACTTGACTCTAGTGGAAGCAGTGATGCCAAGATCAAGGTGTCCTTGAAAATACCATTACTTGGGAATTGTTGAAAGAAGGTGTAACAGGAAGATATTTACCTCCAACTTATTGCACCTAGAAGATGAATGAGTTCTTTAATTTGAAGCACATGGGACTTATTGAGAGATAGAGACATGGAGCAATAGAGAGCTAAGCCATATGCTCCCTACTCTTTTCTTCATCATTTTTCTAACTCATCTAACTGGAGTGAATACAACACACTAAGGTCTGTAAGATCATTCACACCAAGTACAAACTAAGTCTAAATTCACTGACTTATTTAATGTCTGCATGTAGTACAACTGGATAAGCTAAGTGTCGGGTATACAACCTAAAGATAGTAGAGCCGAGCTTGAATTCTTAACACTCCCCCTCAAACTCAAGATAGCATCTGTACACCAAGTAGTTGTCTAAAAACACTAAACTTATCTTTACCAAGAGACTTGGTAAAGATATCTGCAACTTGTTCATCAGTCTTCACATACATAAGATCTACTTTCCCTGCAAGAACCATCTCTTTGATAAAGTAGTAGTGTATCTCAATGTGTTTAGTCTTGGCATGGTATACTGGATTTGTTGCCAGGAGTACACTACTGAGATTGTCGCATAACAAGGTCATTGGAGCATCCACCTATATGTCCAAATCAGCCATAAGTTTGAGCAACCATGCAATCTCACATGCTGCTAGTGCAACACCCCTGTCCTCTACCTCAGTACTAGACAATGCAACCATTGGTTGCTTCTTGCTACTCCAGCTGATCATTCCACTTCCAAACCCAAAGGCAAAACCACTTGTAGATCTACGGTCATATGACCATCCTGCCCAATCTACCTCTGTGTATCCAACTGGTTTCAAGGGCTTATCTTTCACATAAAACATCCCATAATCTATAGTGGACTTTACATATCTCATAATAAACCTAACAACATCCAAGTGTGGTTTTCTGGGCTTCTACATGAACTAACTTATGATTCCAACTGCATAACTCAAGTTTAGTCTAGTGATAGTCAAGTAGATCAGACTACCAACCATCTGCATGTACATAGTCACATCATCAATTTCAGCTCTAGTGCTAATGTCCAACTTGACATTTTGATCAAGAGGTGTATCCAGTGGTTTACATTCAGCCATGCCACATTTCTTTAGCATTTTCATGGCATAGTATTTTTGCATTAGCCATAAACCATTTTCAACATTGATTACCTCAATACCCAAGAAATACTTCAATTCACCTAAGTCTTTCATATCAAATTCAGATTTCAACATCTGCATAGCATGATGTATCCCCAAGTCATCATCACCTTTGATTATCGAGTCATCAACATAGATGACCAGCACTACCAAGCCTTTGTCTGTCTTTTTTGTAAACACGCTGTGATCGGCCCTATCAATAGTAAATCCAAAAATCTGCAAAGTAAATACCGATCCTTGCATGCCAAGCTCTCGAGCCCATACAACACTTTTTTCAACTTACATACATAATGTTTAAAATCAGGGTTTACATACCCTTCAAGCTGATCCATATAAACATCCTCTTCCAAGTCACCATAACACCATATTAGAGATTTTGGGAATTTTCCAAGTCCCACTTTTAATGAATGTCTTACTTTTGTGAATGAAAGAGAGCACTATGTTTATGTTTATCTTTAAAGGGCACTTTGTCTGTTACAAATATGAGATCACACACCTTGAGAGCTTAAGTGATGAATGTAAGCTACGTGGCTATTAGGAGATTTGAATTTCACCTATATCTTTTCTAGCATACTAACAAAATATGATGTTGTATGGTAGTGGAAACATCAAGGAGGCTTAGCTAGTATATGCCTAGGAAATTTCCAAGCTTAATGTAAGAATACAAAGGTTTGAAGGAGTGTAGAGAGAATCTAGAATACAAGAGCCTTAAACATTATATGAAAATATGTTATCATGGCCAAAATTTATAATGTTATGGATTTGAAGATATTATAATATGAGTTTTTTCTTTTAGATATAGTATCATTTAAAGTGATATGTATAAGTTTCATGAACTAGGACCTTAAAAGAGTCACCACTAACTAGGTGTGGTTTAATAACTTGATCTAATATCATATAGTAATAAGTTTGGATAGTATGTGATGTGATGGTTCTTTTTTTGGGTAAACCAATAGACACAAGTATGTTAAATAATTGCTTACCCCATTTACATTTTTTCTATGTATATGCATGATATATAAATGTCTTTTGTTCAAAATTTCTATCTATCTTAACAATATATGGACAAGATGGATATTGGCTTTGGCCAAAATCAACTAGCTTGATAGTTTGACTAGCTAAATGAACTTTCATATCATAAAATGAAGATTTATATACTTAGCTAGAATTTTATAATTTTTCTAAGACCAAAGATTTAACCTTTGACCAATGGTTTGTGTTTCCAAAGAAATAGACATAAATTTTATTATTAATTAAGACTTATTTGTTAGCTAAGACATAAAGAACAAAATTGGACTTAAACCACTTTATAAGAAATTTCAACACAATTAACTAATGTCATTGAAAAAATAAAAAACATTAAGTAGATTCTCTCATTGATATTGGTGGTGTTAAAAAACACCAAGGTAACTACATCAAACACTTTAAATTTCTAACAAGCATATATTTCATAGCCATGCAAAAGCCCTTAATGTGAGGGATATATTTATTTTGGAAGCCAAAATTAGTCCATATAGAGTCACTGCCTTGTTGCATCATGTATATTGGAAAAATATAACTTTTGTAGATTTTGTATAAAACATTTAGCTACACTACCATTTATGAAATGTTTGTGATATACTAACTCATGAGCAAGTTACATTACTTCCATATCTTTCAAAATAGAGACTAAAGGAGTCTGCTTCAAATTAGATCATTGTGAGTTGTTCAATGTAAGTAACAGACAACGTGAGGGATTTGTTGAGTATGTTTATATAATAGATGGTCAAAGTACAAAATAGGACTTAAACCACTTTATAAGACATTTCAATACAATTAATTAATGTTATTGAAAGAATAAAAAACTTTAAGTAGATTCTCTCATTGTTATTGGTGGTGTTTAGAAACACCAAGGTAACTACATAAAACACTTTAAATTTCTAACAAGCATATATTTCATAGCCATGCAAAATCCCTTAATGTAAGGGGTATATTTATTATGAAAGTCAAAATTAGTTCATATAGAGTCACCGCCTTGTTACATCATGTATATTGGAAAATTACAACTTTTGTAGATTTTTTGTAAAACGTTTAGCAGCATTACCATTTATGAAATGTTTGTGATATCCTAACTCATGAGCAAGTTGCATTGCTTCCATATCTTTCAAAGTAGAGACTAAAGGAATCTGCTTCAACATGGATAATTGTGAGATATTCAATGTAAGAGATGGATGATGTGAGGTATTTGTTGAGGATGTTTGAATAATAGATGGTCTCTTGAAGCAAGAATTAATTGAAGGCTGAACATATATACCATCTTTATCTATCATGGTCTCATGCGGTGCTGATGATGAAGATGAAATACCATCATTCTCTACTCTAGTCCATTCATCAATGACAACCTTGAATTGAGCATACAATTCATGTCCATATTGAACTGGCTCATGTCCATATCGATCAAACTTGATGACTTCATGTGCATCATGTTTGCTTAAGCAAGGCAAGTATGGTAGAAGTTCTTTGATCAAAAGATAGAGTCTCCACGATCAATATCAAATTTTTTTGGATAAATGCAATTCTCAACAGGATTTGGACATCCTTTGTAAGGACTGTCATCTATGAGAATAGTCTTGGTATGCTGACAAACATCTTCATATTGATCCCATGCATACTTTAGAGGCTTGAACATTGCTTCTACTCCCATCTTATCTAGCCTATATATGATTTTGAGGCGATGTCTATGACATTGTTCTTGGCCCCAAATCATGAAGAAAGGATACTTCCTTTTTGCATGGATCTCCAAGCACTTAATAATTGCCATGACATTCTTATGTAAAGCTATTGACCAAACTCCCACTTGGAATCTTGCAAATAAGGATTCAAGAAACTCCATACATCCTGGTCGAAAAAAAAGCCATTGCTTTCCCATTTGAAAGCTTTGAAACTTTTTAGACCTCGCAAAGCATCGTTGTAAAAGAAGACCATTGAGATTGAGTATTACACATAATTGTGTTGCATTTCTTATCAAGGATACATCAATCACATCATTGTGCTCTACTGTTGTTGAATGTGTTAGATATCCAACCATAGATGTCTTAATTGAAGTTACAAAGAAGAAAAAGAAGCGCATTAGATCCATTTACTTCCTCATCATTCTACTTAATGTTTGAGCTATAAACCGGCATAGAACACTAAAGCAATTTAACTTCACATTGACAAATACATACATAGGTACTACTTAATAAATGATATCTTAAGAAAAGAGACATTTGACCATGTGGACAAATCTAACCAAGAGTAATATCATGAGGTGAAAAAAATATATATGATGATTTCTTTGAAGTAAAATCTATTCCAATAAAGTCATTTTTTCATACCTACTTTTTATCGCTAATTAGTAGTATACTTAAGATACTAACAATAGATTCTTGTAATTAGTTACAAAAATTATATTATCAATATAATATTAAACATACTCAGTTTCTAAAAAGGCCTTTAAAATGGCATGTACAAAGAAGGTGTTTATTAGTCCTAATTCTTAAAAGAAAATTTAAACATGATAATTTTGACCATGTGACCAAAACTATGTCACATATAAGTGACACATGACAATTTAATTGAAATAATTTATACTCTATTTGGATAAGTTTTCATAGTTTCTTCTTAAGGACTAACCTTTTTTTTTAAACTAGTTATATCCCATAGATATTTAAACTCATGAATTGTAACAAGGATTTTACCTTAATATTCCATATACACACCTCAAAAGATACATTGGAGATGAAATCTTTGTTGTAATATTTGCTACTGAGGTAGAACTCTTTTAGGAGGTGCAATGAATCTTTTTTGGGGTGTGCAATATATTGTTGGCTCTCTTATCCTAAGATACATGCATAGACATACACTAGTGATGTAGTAAAAGAGGTTATAAGAGATAAGAGATTTGACCATGTGGACAAATCTAACCAAAACTAACATGGCAAGTTCATTACACAAAACATATAAGAGTTTAATTGAAATAAGATCTAGAATATACTTAAGTAAATTTTGCATAGCTAGCTCAAACTCTTCATTATGATAAGTATTCTTACTCACTAGATTACAATTAAACAGTTATCCTTACAAAGGATGATAAATTTTAATGAGCTCTTTAATGCTATTTTAGAAAAATATTTACTTAAATAGATTTTTTAAACCAAACATGCTTGGTACCTTTTGTAAAAAAGTAAAAAACTAAAGACGTAGTTTCTTTAAGTAATATCACCAAAGAAAGAAAATATTGCAAATGCTAATGGAAGCAACTTCTCAAGAAAAAAATCAAATTACATCAATGTGTCTTCCTAGATAAAAGGAGAAGGAATGGAGTTTAAACACCTGAAGTAGCTTTTAATTTCTATTTCATAATTAGACTTGCTATATCTTTGCTTGATTCTTCTATGCCCTCAGGTGGTACTTCAAGAACTTGAACTTCAGTAAGGAGGAACCTCTTGGGAGTTTGAATTTTGTTTGGAACTCTCATGGACCCTCCACAATTGTGCTTCAACCTCTCTTTGCTCTTGAGTGTTGCAAACCACTACAATAGTCTTCACATGATTTACCAATGCCACCTTAGATGCAAGTCCACTTGCATATACATCAAATACAACCTCATGAGCATCATTGAGTGCTTTGATTTTAGTTTCCATAACTTTCATTTTCTTTCTCAAAATGGCCTTTGCAATCCTTTGTTCTTCTTCAAGATCTTCATCATTGCACTCATCTCACTAGGGGCATTTCTCCCACACCCACTCCTTCCCCCTCGTCCCTCCTTAAGAACCTACCATTGGGATATTGCCCCTATTTCCACATCTAGATATTTTTCCTACATACTCTCCATCCTACCCTACTAGAAAATCTACTCTCGACCTATCACTAAGGTGGCTTCAACTCCTCAATGATATTACACATTACACATTAGATACATTAAATATACATATCTTACAAAATATGATTTAATATATTTTAAATATATTTATTAATTATTACTAAATTCAATTAGTATATATTTTTTAAATATATTTTGATACTATATTTCATAATATACACATAGTACAATATACTAATATAACATGATTTAGACTAAAATAGTAAACTTAAAATTAAAGTGTAATATGATAGATTTTACTATTATCAACAAGTAGGTAATATAAGATTTATAAATTTAACCATGATAAAAATTATATTTCCTTCTCAAATAGCTTCTAATTGATGTTGAAATTTCCTCAACCTTTATAGCTTCATGTCATAGGGAATGGAATCTCCCATTCTTTAGAGGTCCTTGTGGTTTCAACATTTAAACACGAGGTCAAAGTTTCTCATAAAATATCTTTATCCTTTTTGTCATGTGGAATACATGAAATAAAGGTTTTGATCATTTGATCAAATATTTTCTAATGGAGATCATAGAGATTATTTATCCTTGTTGACGTACAATAAAGGCTTTGACCATTTGGCTAAATCTTGTTCTATGGACATCACAAACAATTATTATCCTTGCTATCATCTAGGTTACATACAATACATGTTTTGACCATATGGCTAAATTTAAATCCTAAGTCTTGTGTAAAATAGTTGCAATGGAGGTTTTGACCATCTTGCTAGATTTTTTTCCATAAAGATCACACAACAAAATAGCGTGGGCCACCATAACTGGGATTGTAGCACCTTTCGGGCTGTTGTGTCTCCACTAAAATGCCCGCCAGCGATTCCGCCATGCGCTTCGTTTAATGCGTCGTACATCTTGTGCTCACACACACATCTGCGCAATAAACCGTCTTGTCCCATCCTGTAGAGTTGGCCAGCTATCAGTTGGTAGGGCTGAATTTTCAGGATAAGTCTCTTCAGCCTGACCTTCTCAATGGGTCGCTCTGGTAGTCCATTTTCTAGCACTTGCACTATGTCATCGGCCCAATATGGCGTCAAATCCGCTCTAAACAATTCTCGTTCACTAGACAAGTTAAAAAGATGGGCGTCTGGCAAATCATCAGGCATGCCTTGTCCAGCGGCTTCTCCTGTGGGTATGCGGGACATGTGGTCAACCATGTAGTGCTGATTTCCTTTGCGTACAACCACAAAGAAGTCAAACTCCAATAAAAGGAGTAACCATGTAGCTATGTGCCCCGTAGCACAAGGCTTGTTCACAAGATATAGTAGGGCTTGATGGTCAACGAAGAAGACAAAGGGAGTGGCCAACAGGTAATGCCTAAATTTCTTTATCGTAAATACCATGGCCAACCCCTCCCTTTCTATCATGGAATAGTTCATCTCGATTTTTGTGAGCTGCCTGCTGGCAAAACTCACTGAGTAATCCAAGTTATGCTCACCAGGCTGGCATAGCACGGCTCCAATAACGAACTTAGAGGCATCTATGTGCACATGGAATGTTACATTCCAGTCTGGGGCTCGCAAGATTGGTGCAGTTGTAAGAGCCTTTTTCAATTCTTCATATGCGCGCTGGCATTCCTCGTCCACTCAAACACTATCAATAGCTTGTACAAAGGTCTAGCTATTAATGCAAAATTTAGCATGAATCGTCGATAATATCCAGTGTGTCCCAAGAAGCACTGAACTCCCTTGTAGTTGTCGGGTGGCGGTAGGTCAACAATGACTTTGACTTTGGAGAAGTCAGTGGCAATGCCGTTCCTTGACACTATGTGCCCCAAGATGCATCCGTGTTTTACCCAGAACTGGCACTTTAAGGGGTTTAGCGAGAGGTGGTACAACCTACACCTTTCAAAGACAGCTCGCAATTTCTTCAAGTGTTCGTCCCAATTAGAGTGTAAACATAGGTCATCTACAAACACTTCCAATTCGCGTCTAATCATGTCTTTAAAGATGGTGCATATTAGGCGCTGGAAAGTTGCAGGTGCATTCATTAGCCCAAAAGGCATGACAATGTAGGCGAATACGCCCCATTCCGTGGCAAAGGTAGTCTTGTGCCTGTTGTCGAGGTGTACTTGCACCTGATTGTAACCTGAGAAGCCATCCAGAAAACTGTAGGCTTCCTTTCCTACTACCCTCTCCAGCATGTGCTCGGTATAAGGGAAAGGATAATTATCCCTCTTTGTAGCGTCATTCACTTTTTTGTAGTTTACGCACACTCGAATCATTCCATTTTTCTTCATGACAATCACGATAGGTGACACCCAGTCCGTGTGCTCGATCTCATATATGAACCCTGACCTCATGAGTTTGTTAATCTCCTCCTTCACTGCATGAGCGTGTTTAGGATTCATGGGGTAAGGTCGTTGTTTTGTTGGCACTGCATCTGGAATCATTGGGATGTTATGAGTCACAACCCTAGGGTGGACTCCCTTAAAACACATCGATGTACTCTTGTAAGAGCGCAACAAGTTTGGTCTCTTCCTCTTCAACCAAGTCATCTACGACGAGTATCGGTCTAGGTTTTTTGCCTTTCCCAGCCAAGTTAACCTCTTTGACTTTGGCGGGTCCCTCTATCGGTTCACTAGTCTGACCTTGTCTTTTTGCACCTAGCAGGACCACCACTCTGTCACCCTTTTTAAATTTTGTAAACCGTTTGGGTAGATCCTGTGGTTTCCTCTGCCTTTCCGCTTCCAAGCCCCTTGCTTGCTTCCTGGCCTCCTCTTTTAGCCTCCTGCGCCTCAGGTGGACTGGCAAGTCTCCCTTGGTGCGTTTGACCTCAAAGGGTTGCGGTATCTCGGGATCACTCTCAGTACTAACTTCCGACTCTGAGTTGAACTCGCATCCTTCACTTGAGGAAGGTGTTTCCCCACGGGGTCTTAGTTCCGTAGGTGAATCCGTCCTGAGCACTGGGATTACCCACCATTGTGCCACTCCAGCTTGCTCGTAATCTACGGCTTCTATTCGTTCCAACCAGGATCTGTCACACTCCATTAGTATGACTCCTTTTTCGTTTCGACTGAGTTCCTCTTTCCTAGGCCTTAAGTCTGCCCTAATTTGCTCTATCGCTTTTCCCTCCGTGTCATACTCTATCGTGTCTACCTCTTCTTCACTCTCTTCTCCCAAAGAGTGACAGTCCTCATACTCCTCATCGTCCTGGTCCTATTCTTTCGACTGCTCATCATCCCCTAAGCTTCCCTGTTCACTCTCCTTGTCGTCAGTAACTAAAGCCCAGTTATATAACAAGTTCAAGTCATGGACTTTGTTCCATTTCCATTCTGGTTTAGCTAAAAGGTCACGTAGAGGCTTTAAGTTAGCGGCCAAATTGCCGTTCAATTTATCGGTCAGATACTCTACGATCTCCTGAAGCTCTAGTTTATTGTTGGGGATGCGAGACGAGGCCGGTTTGCCTGGGTTGCACGAGCTTCCTACCATCATGCAAAGCGGCACAACTGGCTCCTCAGTTGGCACGGTGGCGGTTTTAGCAGCCTGTTGATGTGGTCCTTCCTTATTTGAGAATGGTAGGTCAATGGTTGCCAGCACGTGCATCCAATCACTCTCATCCTCAGGGCAAGGAATATATCTAGCAAGTGATCCATAGGGCTTGGTCGGTTGAGTATTGCCTTTTAGCATGGCTGAGATGGCTACCAAGTCAACAGACGTCGCCGTCCAAGTGTCCATCTCTACCCTCACTGCACTAGTTCTGTTCCCTAGGAAAATCAATCCATTGCCCCAATCCTCTATGACTCGTGCATTCCTCATCCAAGGTCGGCCTAATAGTATATCGTAATCCACTCCCTTCATGACAATGAAGTTTATCGAGAATTGCACACCGGCGATCTTTACTGACCAATTCTTTAAGACCCCAAATGGTCTCACCGGGGTGGGGTGGGTCGAGCGGGGTTTTTGGAGGCGTGGTGGGGTGGTGTGGAGGGAGCAGGGTTTTTTCAAGGTGGGGTTGCGGGGGGCGTCGTGGGTGGGTGCGGTGGGGTGCGCCGTGTCGTGGGGGGGTGACGCGGGGTGGGGTGGGTCGAGCGGGGTTTTTCGAGGTGGGGTGGAGGGGGGGGTGTGCCGTGTCGTGGGGGGGTGACGTCTCTACGGGAGGGTTTCCCCATGCCTTTAGGACCGCATGGTTTAGCACACTAACACCAGCGCCTGTGTCTACAATTCCCTTCCGAGTCATGTCTCCTAAGGCTAGGATGGGCAAAACTGCGTGCATTTCAGTGTCCTCCCAAAAAGCACTGATGTGCAAAGACTTAGGATCTGCATGTAGAGTTAGACTTGGGATCCGTGTAACTGCGTCGTGATCTTGCGGATCACTGCCCACAAGTTTCGCGTGTCCCTCGATCGAGTCTTTTAACTCCTGCCACAAGGAGTGATTTTGCCTAAACAAATCCTCCAGGCTTAGAGTTACTGGGGTGGACAGCAAAGTTGTGAGGAGGCTATTGGACCCTTGCCTTCCTCTGAGGCTGGTAGTTCTAGGCCATGCATCTTGTCTGCCGTGGTAAGCTTCCCCCCGGCCTTGCTCTGCTGAGCCGCTTTTAGTGGTGTAGGCATGTTCCCACCCTGTGGTTTTGAGGGTGAGACTGGTGTGCTAACACTGGAGAAGTCGTCCATGGGGTCTTCCAATATGGGTTCAGCATCTTCAAGGTGCTTTTGGGCATCCTTGACCCACTCCTTGACCTTGGCTATAGCTTCGAGTTGCCATTTGGGATGGGGATATTCCCCTACCTTGGCACTCCCTAACTCTGTTGTCTTAGGAGCCGAGGTCTCTGCCTCTGCGTCTGTGACCCTCTTTCCCATTACCAGCATAGTCGTTTCCTCGGTTTTAATGGTTATCTTCGCATCAGTTCTCTTTTTCCGTCTCCTCCGGCTTTTCTTCCCTATTGAGGTTGCATCAAGGTTACTTGGCCCTGGCAAGGAGATGCCTGCTTGTTTCTTTTGAGCTCGCGTCATAGCATGTAGTGGGATGGGCATATCCTCACTACCAAAAGTCTCAACTCCAAAGAGCCCCAAAGGCACCGATGGCATGTTGGTAGCACTCATTGATGGCTTCCGCCTAGGACAATCATGAAACAGATGTGTGATTCCACACTCTGTGCATCGGAGATCCGCTTTGTCCTTGTTAGCTTGTTCTCGCTCTGGGCAGCATGATGAAATGTGGCCTGGGTGGTCGCAAGTCCAGCATGTGACCAGATCTTGGCTTGGCCCTCCAAAGCCTCTGCCTCGTCCTCTTCCTAAGGCCATCACCGGTACTGGCTGATAGTCCATCAGGACTGGGTTGCCCTCCTCGTCATAGGATACATAAGGATGCATATGCCTCTTCCTCATTGGGCTCCTCCACAAAGTGAACAGGAGCATCGCTAGGTGGGTGAGTCACAAAAGGCCCTGGTGGCCTAGGTATGCCAGTTGGGTTCATCTCCAGCCTAGGCACGATAGGTCTTGGGTCAGTTGGTGCTGGAAGAGCTAACTGGGTTCCCCTGCCAAAGAAATTAGGTGGCCTATTGCCTAAGTATGGAGGGTTGTACTGCTGCATATACGAGAGTCTCCTCGGCATTCTACAGTGTGCTGCATCATGTCCGAATCTACCGCAATTTGAGCACGGCCGAGATCTAGGATCTTGGCACTCCACTAGGAGGTGATTACTGCTGTAGTACACACATTGTACATGTGATCTCATAGGCTTTCTAACGAGCTCTTGCAATCGTGCAATCTCCAATCTCATATCTGCCATCCCTTGGTCGTGGTCTACACTCTTTCCCTTGCCCTGCACGCTAGCAGTTACTTTTCCCCCTAAGATGGCTAATCTCTCAGGGTCCCTCTGGCTCACACTATCTCGGTTGGTAATCCTCATGCTGCGTTCCCTGAGTTGATCATCTACACGTATTGCCTCCTCGAAGACTCAAGCGAGCATGTCTCATTGTAAGGTGGAGTTACTGGTCAAAGCCTTGTAGAGCTCCCCACTTCGAATCCCGTTCATGAACACTGTAGACACTACCCTCTCGGTGGGTCGCTCATTGGCAGGGATTCTCTTATAGAGACTGCGCACCTGGGTAATGTAATCCCTAACGTCCTCCTTCTCCCTTTGACTAATATTCATCAACCTAATGATGAGGTTGTCCGAGTACCCTGCCTCCGAAAACCTCTTGATGAAGAGGCCCTTAAGACGAGCGAAGTTTGTAGATTATGTGTCATCCAAACTAGAGTACCACGTCCTCCCCTTGTCGCCTAAGCACAGGCCAAAAGCTTGAGCTCGTTGTGCAAGGTCAGTAAGGCCGTTCGCCTCACACACTTGCTCGAACTGCTCCATGAAGCTGTACGGGTCACTGCTAGGTTCTTATCGAGCTAGTTGTTTTGCTACTATGGGGATTCTAGCCTGCCCTTTAGCTCCTTGCGTGACTCCCAATCCTGACAGTAGCGCGGTGGCTAGGGCAGTAGCACTTTTCTCCACGGATGTATTGTCCATGAGTCTCTTTGCCACCAGTTCACTCAACGTCATGCCAACCTCTGCTGCTCGTTCCCTCTCTACGTTCGGTCCGGACTTGGCTGCCCCTGCTAGGTCTAGTACTCGTCTAGCCTCGTACATATCCACATCCTGCTGCAGCCTTCTAGCCCTCTGCTCGTGGTTGTAGGCAATTATGCCTTCCAATGCTCTCTTGATAGCTCTTCTCTCTTCTTCCAGGTTAGCCACTACTTTCTCTACAGGTCTACCTTGGATCTCAGTCCTGGTGAGTAGATCGTAGTCATGTACCAGTTCCTGGACCAAAGTTGGAAATTCTCCTAAATCTAATTGGTCTTCCCCTTGATCGCCTCTTGATCCTGACATTGTTTCTGCTTCCAGCTCCACGAGGTTGTCGATGAATCCAATCAGCTCCTGTAGCTTCCACTCCTCTATCTTGTTGCTTCCCATGTCTTTGTGTTTTCTCCAGGTACTACTAGTAGGGCGTTGAGACACCTGTCTAAGTCTTGGGGTCTCCTCCTACTAGTGGATTCCTTAATGTTATTAGGTATCCAAATGTGTTCCTTGTTATTTGAAAGCAGCGTTGATCCTTACTCACACATTGTGCTTAGTACTTTCGTGGTGCTCGATGCGAAAACAGGCTTTTCTCTTTTCTTGCTGTGTAGGTTTAGTGGAGCACAAAAGTGAGATGCCAATGCACAAAGAGTTTAATGCAAACTCCACCTTGTTTCTACCCACGTTCTGAGCCTAATTTGAGTTTTCAACTCGGTTCCCGGCTATTCTATGGTCCTTCTGCACCCTGAGTTTGATAAATCTCTGAGGTTCTAATGGCCCAATTGGGTTCTAGGGGTGTTCAGGGTTGTGTCTTGGGGTCAGGTCTGTGGTCGGGTCGGCAAAGATCCTTATCTTTGTGTTCTGGCAAGATGGTCCAATTCTGGAAATCGAACCGGGATGGTCCGACTCTGAGAGTCGGGCAGTTCGATTCTGGAAATCGGACCAATATGGTCCGCCTCTAATCAGTCGAGGTCCAATTCTGGTATGGTCCGAGTCGGACAGGGGTGGGTCCAATTCTTCGATCGAACGAGGTGTCCGATCAGACCGGATGGTCCGATTGGGCAGTTGAGTGTCCGATTATAAGGGTAGTCCGAGTGCTACGTGGCACGTCCGATCGGGCTGGTCCGATTCTGGTAGTCGGACCAGGATGGTCCAACTCACTCTCAGTGGGACAGGGGTGGGTCCGATTCTTGGAATCGGACCACTATAGGTTGGTTCGATTGCTCGATGGCTCCTCCTTACTGTCTGTTGCACTCAATCATCACAAAACATCCCATAACCGATCAAAGCGCTACTGGAACTCACTAGACTCACCTGAAGTAGCACGAATCGAATACGCCTAGAATCGGGGTTGCGTTTCCTCGTCCCGTGAACCAGAAACTCTCTCTCTCACACAAACAAAGCCAACTAAGGAAATGAGATCTGTCCTGGCCTCCCAGGCCTCTTAAGGTTCTTTCCCAGCACTGCAAAACCTTACAGCCAGTTCCCTGTCCCTGTTTCACACAAAAGCTTGAGTCTGGTCCTCTGCTTTCATGTTTCTAGCAGCAGCCAGAACCTCTGTTTTCTCTGGTTTTACCCTAATCTAACCTCAATCTAGTGCAGCCAATATGAAAAACAGAAATGCAAAATAGTAGTCCTAATCTAATGCTTCCAACAAACCCAAATACTTACATGTTCCTCAGTTTAAAACCTCCTAAGTCTCCTAGTTATCTCGAGCACTGGTTCAGGCTGCAAACCCTACTTCCACGCTCGATCTGATGCGCACGACGCTCAAAGCTCGATTCCGCTGGTCCTGACAATGGAACCAAAATGTGGGAGCTCTTCGAGCTCTACCCCAAGACCTACGGACCACTTATTACTCAAGTGTTTCGAACTGAGCAGCCATGGCTACCTCTCACATAGCCATCGCGCAATGCCTACCTTGTGGGTGTAGTGAGCTTACCTTGATGCTCGATCGAGTACCTTCCTCTCTCTTGCACCCCTGCAGCTCCACGATCCTTGAGGCAAGCTCAAGCAACCTCAATCCTTCTCCCATGAGCTTCATCCTCCATAGCCACGTTCGAGACACGAGAAGAGAAGAGAGGAGGAGAAGATGAAGAGAGAAGATGGAGAGCTTCTTCTCCAAGATCCCTCGCCCTCACACGATCACTCCCTCACACGCTCTCAGTCCCTCTCTCAAGCACAAGCAAGGAGGCAAGAAGGTAAGAAACAAGAGGAGAAGAAGAAGACGTTGTCTGCCACACACGAGGATGCTCTTCTCATTCATTTTTTAACTTTATATACATGCCCTAATTTCCATGGGCGGTCATCCCCCTTTTTTTTACATGGACGGCCCTCGGCCTAGGCCCCTTTTCTCATTGTCCGTCTATCCTCCTAGCTTCCTTTCCACCGCATGTCTGCATTTACAAATTGCACGGGTGAGAGCCCGGCACTCTTTTACAATATTTCAGGGTGCGCCTTTTCCATTTTAAAATGCGCCTTTCCCCTTCGGCATTTGCCTTGGACTTTTAAGGTTGCCCTTGCGCTTTTGGTCTTTTTTCCTCTTCTTCCTTCAGTCGGGCTACCTTTTTTTTCCACCTTTGCCCTGCGTCTTTTCCGCTTCCTTTTGCTTTCTTCGTGTTGGGGTTAACAAAATGTGATAAGAAAGACCTCTCTTGAGCATCTTCTAGCTATCTAAATAGCTCTTCTTTTTCCCCAGGGGAATTCATAAGGACCAAAATAATCTTGGTGCATGTACTAAAAAGGGCATTTTTTTACAAGATCATTCTCCTTCACATTATTGCCCTATTTCTATTTTTCCAATGGTACTTCAACTTGATAGTCCAAACTAGGTTCTCATAGTCTCCATCAAAGTCTCTATCATCTCTAAAAAGACCAGTCTCTAGAGAGATACAGTTGTTGAAGCCACCATCATGCATCTGTTTCGTATCCTCCTCCAAAGAATCTACATTGAATTGCAAGGCCAAAAGAGGTAGGGGATAGACTCACTTTGTCCTAAACAAAAGCAACACCATAGAGAGACATTAATAAACTTGTTGAGCCCATCCTTGGTTGCCAATTTATCATAGGAAAATCTTTCATAATAGGGTATTAAGTATGCTTGATGACTGGGAAATTAGTGCAAATAAAGGCACCAAAATGTGCTCACATGGAAACAATTTTTTGTAAAATGACTCATTGCAATTGTACCCCTTTGTCAAAATTTCAAATATGAAGCAATGTAAAATGTGTAGTCCAAAAGAGATACACTATAAAATATTGCTAAGAAAAGGAAAAGTCAAACCCTTTTGTCTCATGCTAAAAATGAAAGGTCATTAGACCTTAGTCCATGTATGCAAATTTGAATTTTATAATGCAAGAAAAGGAAAAGGGTGGTTGCAGTCGTGGGATTTGGGGAGATGGGAGGTTGAGGTGGTTACACCCTCTCCCTTCCTTTATCTTCTCTTGTCACGGTTCATTTCCCTCTCTCCCATTTTGGCACAACACTTGCCTTCTTGTTCTTGCTTTCCTCTCTTGTGCTTCATGCTCATTTTTTATGGAGAGTGATGAAGAGGAAGAGGGTGAGGATGGAAGAATTTCTCTCAATTTCATGTGTGCCATTCACTTGTGTGTTTGGAGAGCATGGATTCTTGGTGAGAAGGAGAGTTTTCTTAGAGGTTTTTGTGGCCAGCAATGTATTTACAACCTCTCTTGGGCCGGTTCGTGGTTCATTTTGTGCCGTGGCAGGGTGCTCTTCAATGCTTCCAAGTCCTTACTCTTGGGGAAGGGAGCATTCCATCCTTCCATTGCTTTAATAAAAAGGTGATACATTTCCTACCAAAATCTTTCTACTTTGCGAATTTGCACTTGTCATTGACTAAGAACTTATGCAAGTACTCATTGAATTACATGGGATGATGATCAATTCTCTTTCCTTTTCTAGAAGAAAAATTGCAATCATCTAGCTTCTTCCTTATGCAATTTAAACTACTCTATGTTTTAATTTTTTAATTTTTCAAATCCTACACATTAGATCACTGTCAAATACCTACATCCACTACACATTAGATCATCATGAGACACTTGTCTTCAATGCCATAATGTCACCAAAATGAGAAATAGACTTAATGATTTAATTAAACTACACAAATATTGTAATTAAAATAAACTCTAATTTTGGTACCCCTAGCTCTTGGCATGGTGACCATTGCACTAGCAATGAAGGGTTTGACATTGGGCATGGTAGTGGGACAAGTGTACAACCTATGGGGTACAAGAGCAAGGCAAAACTAACAAGTTGCAATGTCAACTTTCATTAAATTGAAAGTTTGAACCTTAAAATTAAGTTACATTGAAAGTTTCACCCAATAAGCAACTCACTCATGGCACTTGATTGATAAAGTAGGCCGCCTTGAGCTTAAGTCTGGTCTAGTCAGCAACTCACTTATCATGAATGGCTGTCATTAATTATCCCTTAATTTTAAAAAATATCTAATTAAGGAGTGGTTGGTTGCTGATTTGGAGGGCTTATCTTGGTTATTTAGGGCTCATTCCCTCTCATTTGGACTACCCCAAAGTTTAGACAAAGCCATTTTTCTCTTCTATCCTGCAAAAAATATAGGCTTTAGCCATATGAATTAACAACATAGATGGAGTATGGATAGTAGCCAATCTCCTCTTGGCATAGGGAATCCATTGGGTAGCCTTGTAACTTTGTTTACAAGAAGATATGTTGTTGGTTTTGAACTATCAAAAAAATAAAAGGTTATTACATCACTACATGCTGAGATCCATTCTTCTCCTTTGAGATATCAAGCCTAGTGTGCTTTTTCTAGGAAACTTTGTCACAAAGAAAGTGATGTTTTCATCATTTCATCACAATAAATCCCTATATTTGTGAGAGAAACAGTGTGGGATCCTTAAATATGTATGAACTCTAGTTTGGCAACATGATCATCCATTGGGGAATATGTAGCATGTTCCTCATGGACAACAAACAATTCCTCAACCATCTATTTGTGAGAGGAACATTGTGGGATTTCATCACAAATATCCCTCTATTTTCAAGCTATGGATGCCATTGCACCATCAATGTTGGCATGCAAAATGCAACTAGTTTTTAACTGCCTATATTAGGTATTCAATGGAATCATCATGAGGCATTGCAGCTTGAAATGCAAACTAACATGTATGGTAACATTGGTAGTAGCTAAGAATGCAAACTAGAATTTTTGGTCAATTGGGAGGCCCTGCTAGGGATATGTTAAATGCAAATGTAGCAATGGCATCACCAAGACCACCATTTTTGCAACCACTGGTGGATGCTAACTTGACACCTTTAGGTACAATTAACTCTACAAAAAAGGAGGGGAAACAATCAAATTTGAAACCTTTAATGGTGGTATGTAGGATATATTCAAGACTTGACCTCCATTGACAACAACTTGAAGCAATCTACTCTACACAAATTTTTTCTCAATATTCAAACATGCACAAGGCAACCACTTTCTTAAAAGGGAATGCACTTCAATGGTGGACAATTCTTTGATGCAAGGCAAGGCACCATCAACTTTGGTGCATTCTAAAAAGGTTTGCTCTTCCCAATGGCTCACAAACACTTTTCAAGTGGACAACTTGGCGGCTGATTTGGAAGAGCATACAAACAAATTTTGGGTAACTATACTACCAATTAGCTCCTTTTGTGAGATCATTTGTCACATTACATCGTATGCAATCATTAGTGATATCATCTTGCAACTTGTTATCCAACTTGTGCCAGCCTATATAAGAGGCATTGGAACTTCATTTGTATGAGTTGAATTAAGAGTGAACTAAGAGTGGACCTAGCTTGACAGAGATCTCATCATCTTTTGTATCTTCACTTATTTTAACATGATTTTTATTTGGCAAATCCTTTATCTCTTATCTAGTTGCATGCAATGCTAGTCATCATGACTAGGTTTGATTATTTTCCACCATAGGATATTCATTTCCATGTGATTTAGAGTAATGAAGCTTCATGTTTCCAACATGCTATTAGAGTACCCACGTCATGGATTCATGCATTACAATCCACATTGAATTTTAAGCACCTTTATTTTTGACACATACGCCATAGACAATCACATTGTCTTCATTTAAAGCTTCCAACTTGCCTTCACTATTCTTGAACAATGTACCTACCTACCTTGGAGGACTTGAATCTTATATAATGTAGCCAATTTTCATGCAATAAAACACTCTAGATATTTCTGTCACTAGCTTTGTTCATGTCTCAATAATGAGGGTTAAACTCACTATTTGTACACCAATTCATAAGTGAAAAGCTCTTCCAAAACAAGTTTATAAAAACTATATTTATAAGAAAGGACAACAACAAGGACTATCTTGATGGATAGTCACTTAGCAGTTAAGTGTGCTTCGGTGATGACACTGCTAGGATGGGTGACCTCTTGGGAAGTTGTTCCTATACGCAAAGTCATAGTCTCATTGCCACTTGCTTGTTTAGTGGAGGGCACAACTCCTTCACTCCCATTATCTCTTCGATCATTGACAGTACACCAAGTGCACCATGGCCAATCTCTAGACTTTTAAACTACTTATACTATCTCCTTCTCATCATAAGCTTTACATTTAGCATTGCACACCTCTCTGGTTTTCATATTATTCTTACTTTTATTTCTTAAAGTTGGTTGTTGTTTATTGATTATCATGAATCAAGGAGTTATTTCCTATATCATGTAGGGTTCTAACTATATAAGTAGGCTCCAGTATTCCATTGAATAGAAAAGAGTAGTCAATCTTCGTATTCACACAAAAGCAATTGCACTAAGGTGAGTCTATAGTTTCTACAATGGTTTTTAAAAGGATTATTTGTTTGGTAATATGTTCGTATCAATGCTTCAATTACATGAAGAAACCTATCCTAACAATGATAGTTAAGGAAGTTGGTTTATAATGTTCAAACTTAATGTGATTAGGTAATTAGAAAACTAAATAATATCTCCCTAGAGGGAAGCAAGAGTGTGTTCTCCCAATGAGAGCATCCTATGGTAGAGTGGACTCAATAAGTTAGGTGGTTTTCCACAATGTAAATAGGATAGAGCCTAATATAATGACTTTTGACATAGCACTATTTTAGGGGTTTAAATCTAAGATCTTAACTTATGGGTACAAGGGTTGAGTTACACCCCCTCATCTCTCACTCTTTTTGAACCAAGTGTGGTGCTTGCCTGCTTCAAGTTTTGATTGATTACAGAAGTGGTTTCTCAACTTGATGCTAGAATGTTGTTAGGAGACTTAGAGTGTCTTTTGGCATCATAGTTGTTCTTCCTATGAGCTAGGCCAAGCTTTCCCCTTATGAGGTAGACCTAGGACCAAATTGCCTAATCTCAAGAGTTTTGTTAATTTTGGAGGTGGCAATAGAAAGAGCCCTCTAGGACAACTACTAAGACATTCCTCGCCTCAAGTGGAGAATCTCAAGGCAGGTACATCTCATATTGATTTACTAAACCATTTTGTCTAAGATTTTACAAGGAGTTCCCCCATATGAAGGTGCCCCTCTCAATACAAAAATCAATAGGATTGAAGCACGCAGCATTGCCATGTCTCTCAAGCTAGTGCATTTTTCATAGCCTTCAAAAAATCAACCTGATCTGCCTCATCTCAGTAAGCTTTATTACCTAAGCTATGTTAGGGATTTTTTGGCCCATGTAGTCCACTTACTTTATTTAAGAGGGGCCAGAAAAATTTTGATTCTACAAGCTACTATGAGCAAAATACTCAGACATTATCAATCGACAACCATAGCAAATCTCTTACAAAGCTTCATATCTATCATCCTATCACTTTTTAATGCTATCCAATTGTTGAATGGATTTTTAAAAGCATTCTCTAGTCTTTTCACACCCTCGTTACTCCTCACGAAGCCTCATTATTGATTTGAAGACTAGCAAGTTGGATGGAATAGCCTTTCATAGTTGGCAAACAAAGATGAAGGGCTACCTCATGAAGAAGGTTCACCATGTTATTTCCTCTACTCAAAGCCAACAATCTGTTGGATCAAGTCCTAGAGTTCCCACCAAGATTTACATCTCACGCTCAAGCAACTCAACAAACTCCTAAGCAAAGAGAAAAAGGTAAACAAGTGTTGTGAAGCATTGTAACTAGCCTTATGGATGAGCTTGTCCATCATATGGATGGAGCCAAGACTGCTTTTGAAGCTTGGCCTACATGGAGAGTACATTTGGAACCAAAGGTAGGCATTCCATCACAAGTCTTAAAATTGATATTTATGGTTTAAAAATGGAAGATGGAGAATTTGTCGCAACAATAGGCAACAAAATGAAGAGCCTCAAGACCCAACTATCCAATGTTAGAGAACCATAAAGACACAAATGCAATAGCCTCAATACTAAAAAGCATGCCATCTAGCTTTGAAATCCTAAAGAAGAAAGAACATGTACCAAGCCTAGAGAGTATGATAAACTCTCTCCTAGAAGAAGAAAAGAGCATGGAATTGACATCCTATGGTGGAAAGCTAGCCTACATAGAAAAATCAAAGAAGATTGACCCATGCAAGCATTGCAAGAAGACCTCTTACAAATCAAAGTTTTACTACCTCAAGAATCCTTGCAAGAATTGGCATTCAATAAGCTAAAAGAAAAGCTTCCTCCATATCTAGTTTTGATCTTGCCACATCTCTGAAGGCATTTACAAGGTGCTAAGAAAAATTTGTAGGTTCATGAGAAAGAGTTGCTTGTTGTAATTTATGCTCTTTCCACTTGGAAACACTACTTGCTACGAGACGCACAGGCAGATCATCAAATTCTGTGACATTTTCTCACTCATACTAAGTTGCCTGAGAAGCGTATGCAATGGGTTAACTTCTTGTCCATGTTTCACTTTTAGATTGTGCAAATGGAGGGTTAAAAGAATATTATGGCCAATGCATTGTGTAGCAAACCACATGTTTCAACTATGTGTATAGCATATCATGATGAGTTAGATGAGGTGACGACACAATATGCAAAGGATGAGAACTTTGCTAGAGTCTTGATTGGCCAGCTTTGCAATGTGATGTGGATCACTTTGTGTACACATGCATTGTATGTCAAAAGGTCAAGTTCAATCGACAAAATGTATTGGGTTTTTGTAGCCCTTGCTTATTCCTATTAGACCATGGAATAGAGTAGCCACGGATTTTATCTTTGATATTCCTAAATACCTACAAGGAATGATGGCATCTAGATCATCATTTGTAGGTTTAGCAAACGTACTCATTTCATTCCAATGGAGAAAAAATGTAACTAGGGATCATATGGCAAGATTGTCGAATAGAACATCTTTAAACATCCTAGAATCCCATAGTATATTATGAGTGACAAAAATCCTCACATGAGGAGATCCTTTTGGAGAGGCATTTTGTAAAACTATGGATACGACCCTAAAGGTCTCATCTTGTTTTCATCCACAAACAGATGGGCAATCTAAAGAGGCAAATGCTACTATCTTAGATCTTTTGGAATGTTTTGTATGAGCATCAAATCAAATGGGACCCAATTTTGCCTCTTGTGGAATCTACTTATAACAAAAGTGCACAATTCCACTAGCAAGGCACCATTTGAGATTGTGGAAGGGGGGAGAAAGTCTCACCCATTTTGCATACAAAGGATAAGATCTTTGAGGCTGACAAATATGTCAGAGTCTCCTTAGGAATATTTGTGACAACGAGATGCAAACAAAGGTTGAAGAACTTGATGAAATCTTGGTTCCTGAGCAAATATTGGCACATAAGGGAAAAAAATGAAGGATAAAGTCTCCCATCAATATTTTGTGAAGTTTCAAAACTACGTACCATGCAAAATGGATGGAGGATGATTTGATAGAATCACCTCATTTGTTACAACTTTACCTTGATGCTTTTCAATTGGAGCCAACCTTACTCAAGGCTCAATCAAGCTCAACAAATCATTGATCTAGAGCATTCTATCATGCTCAAGAGTAGCATGGTGCTTCTACTTGATATAGATTTGCTCACATATCTAGAGACTATTTGGAGATCATTTAAATTCCATATACATACTTCCATGAGTTAGTAGTCATGAGTGTTAGGTATAGCTATCTCTTGCTTGTAAGCCTCTGAGTCAAACAAGGCAGTAAGAGCTCTGACACTCAATCTATCATGAGTTTTGACGAAGAAGGCGGCTCTAGTTAGAACATGCATTACTTTTTCAAACAAGTTTTATGTGTATTCACACCAACATGTTATTTTCCAACTCGTTGCATTTCTTTTTCAACAAGTCTAGACTACACGCACTAGCCAAGATGGGACAACTAGCTAATCTACTTGGCAACAACATTTTCTTAATTATTTTATTCAAGTCTATCAACATTTTTGGGGGCCAAATGACTAGGTCAATCAAACTAGGTCCCCCTTCTCTCACCCCCTATTTCTCTACATCTTTCTCACAAGACCGATATTGTAGATCCTCGCGTGTTTGCATCCCTTGGCAAGACGATTCATCAAAGGACATGGTGATGATTCTCATTACTAAGTTGTTGTCTCCCCAATATGATATCTTTTGTACCAACTTGCTTACCTCCAAGATTTGGGAGGCCCTTCTATGGAAAGGGCCAACTCTACTTATCTTGGAGCACAAAGAGCAACCCAAAGAGATTGATACCAATGGATCTAACCTCAGCAAGGCTTTTACCTCAAGGAGAGGGCAACACAAAGAACAAGAAGAAGCAAGTTACACATTCGAAGTCTTCCTTGAGCTTTGTCATAGATTCAGATAAGCCCAAATGCCCACACTATGGAAAGAGCACCCATCCTAAGGAGAAGTGTTAAAAGAGATACCCTTGCCTTCATCCAAGATCAAAGGATGGAGCCAAAACATTTGAGCCCTCTACTTCTACATCCCATGTTACACAACTCCATGTTCTTTCACATCCATGAGATGGAGAAGCCTTCTTCATCAACTCAAAGAGGCCTTGCTTATTGGCAAGGCTGCTTCAAGTCATATGACTACTCAAGGAGATTTGTTGCATGACCTTCCTCCATCAAAGGGTATAATCACTATTGGTGACATTCGTTCGTTGCTTGTTAGTGACATTGGCCCTTTGCCATTATTGTTTGACTATCAAGTGCCATTTTGAAAGTCCTACATGTACCTGACTTCGACTTCCCACTCCTCTCATACCAGAATTGTATTCAGCAAGCAAGCCATCTTTGTTGAGGGTTCTTCAAGATTTATTTTAGCAACAAGCTGGCAAGAGAGAGGGTTGTACAAGCTCCACAAAGTTGGATTCAAATGTTAATTGTAATTTTTAGAATTTGATAGGATGGAAATGTTCATTTACTTTTTGAACTCATTGCTCATTCCAAATAACAAGGTCATTGTGCACCCGTAGATTAGTTGTTGCAAAAAATGGCTAAAATACAACCATTTGTAACCAATTTCAAGCATACATCAAATAGTTTAAAGAAATACTAAAAGGAGCACCAAGCTTTGGAGCCAAGTGTCATATATGGCGCACTAAGCATTCTAGCTCCAATGGTATGTGATCCATTGCCCTTTGGACTTCTAAGGGCCAATTTTGCTTACACAACTTCAAACTCTAATGTTAGAGAATAAGCCTCTTAAAGGGTATGGAGCATTGGACAAATCACTTGGTAAAGACCATTCTTGTCACCTATATGTCACACTTCAGCTTCTTCAAGGTCTTTCTCCACAACTCTATTAGTACTTTCGCAACAACAAACTCTAGGATCAAGCATTTGAAGTCTAGAGCCACTAATGTATCCCCCCAAGACCCTCCCATTATCTTGGCATCTTGGTCCAAGCTCCAATCTCTTAATATTACTGCCCAAGCCTAATCCTCATTCAGAGTTCTAAGATGACCATACATCAACTTCTTAGGCCCTGAAGATCATTGACCCCACCCCCAGTCCACCACTTCAACTTGCTGGTGGTTAAGATCTAACAGATTGCATGCCACTTGCATGAAGGGCCATAGCTCCACACAATTCCAGAGTAATCTGTCAGTCACACTCCAACTTGCCTTTGAAAGGGCACAAACTGTGGCCACAAAAGTGGCAAAGGGAGCAATAATACCGGTCTGCATCATTAGTTACAGGTAGACCTAAAGTCAATCCACTACAGCTCTTAATCTTGCTTTCCATATTGGGTATGAGCTGCTGAAACCTTGGTTTAAAGTGATACATGATCTTGGTTTCGTTCATCCTAACAACTGAGCTTGAGGCCAAGCAAACTGATCATGTATCCATGCAAAGGTGTCCATGTTCTTTTTATCAACCTTGACTTATCTATGAACACCTGCAAGAAGATGGCAGTACCATCCAGAAGAGATCCCTCCCAAGTTCCCTTGCTGAAATTTTTAGTCAATAATCCTTAACAGGCAAATGACATCACAGAATTGGGCACCAAATCCAGTTGCCTTCACGACTGAGTAGAATATGCTAGCTGATAATAGAGCAAAACCATTCTTAGTTTGGGCAATTATCCAAGTATCTTATCAATTTGCTCTATACACCATGTAAGAATTGTTCGGTATTTCCAAGAGGAAAGACGAAGTCCATGCATCCAAACTAACGACCTTGACATTCTCCTGTCCAGCAACAAACTACTCGTCATGATAGCTCTGATCAACATTGTCATCTGTTTGCATTGCAAAAACCAGATCCACATTGCAAACCCATTCACTTCTAACACTAGGTGGTTGTAAAGAGGGATGTCATTTTCATCCGACAAATGTTGTGAATGAGACAGTTGAGACCACATTTATTTTAAACTCTCTATTGGCGTGACATAACATGATTCAACAAAGCGCTCTGCAGATCTAGTAAGGCACAACAGTCTGTCGTATATGTTGAAACTTCTGCCAATACACCAAAGCAAATATCACCACATTCATATGATGCGGACAGCCAAGTATATCCCTATGGCAGCACCATTGACTCCTGCTCTGCAAAACAAGCTTGGTACTAGGACTAGCAAAATAAGTATGTACATTTACGGTAACTTAGTGTGTCAAGCGGAAAGATATTTGGCAAGATTTCAGAGTCAGCAGTAAGGTGCATGATGACTGCAAAGACTTCAGACTTTGTGTGACACCTCAAATGACTTGAACTCCAACTTGAGACTCTGCAATCCACTTGTAGAAGCAACAACTAGAAATATAGAAAATTTCTGATATATACCATTGTTGTTTGCAATATTCAGTTTTGAAAGAATCTTCTCAACCTCTACAGCTGACCAGCTGGAGTTCAAGTTATGGAGAGGGAAACAAACCAGTAAAGGCCGAAAACATTTACCACAGGTGGGACATAGAAATGACAAGGATAAGATTATGGAGTTATCATTTCACTTATGATGCAAGTTATATATGTATACAAAAACAGTATGGTTGGCTTTTTGTTCACATGAATTAAACAAATGTTTCAAAGACACTTGACTCCCTCAGTCATAGACAGCTTCTTACTTAATAAGCATATTACATTGCTCGAGAGCATAGTACATAGTTAATCTGATGGTACAACTTATAGAGACATCATAGCTTTCAGAGGAGCTTCTTGACAAACTTGAAAAGTTTTCAAGATTAGGAATCTAAGACAATCTAGGGACACCTAAAATATCCAGGGAAACTAGCTACGTTAATCTCCCGTTCACTCCTTTCCAAATACTTAACCAAGGACTCCCTGGAGCAAACCACACTATGGTACTGGTTCCTTCTAGGACACTTCCCTTACAAAAGCTTAGGTCAAGCCATTCCTCCAGTCGAAGCTGTCCGTATTATTTGAAAAAGAGCTGGACAAGAAGATACAAAATTTTTAGTTAGTTTCTGGCTGTTTATAAGTAATGATAGCAGCCGAGCACATAAAACCACATTAGAAAGGAGATGAACTAATCTATGCTGATATCAACAATGCCATGAGGAACTCTTCCCCGATGGATTGCATGAAAGGGAAAAGGTGATTCACAATGAAATTGTACCTGAACCAATAACCACGAAAACAAAGAATCCAAGAACAATGGGCCCGACTGGATATTGATTGCCCCTTTTGACGGTTGTCTCAGGAACAGCCCCCCTCTTCAAAACGTTCTTCTGGAACTTTGCACTCTTTCGGTCTGCAAGGCGCTTGGAGGTCGTCTGCAGAAACACAATCACTTTAGAGGCACATATGAGGACATGTAGCCATCAATAGTAATAACCAAAAGTCTGCATCCGAAACCGTAGTGAATATAGTATTATTAAGAAGGGGTCAGGCGTCTGAACACACATGTGAATCATAGGCGTATAAGATCTGTGAGAAATTCGCAAAGAAGCCCCACAGATAGCACTACAGATCCTGTCATGTCTCATCTATGATTCATGCAAAATAGATCGTGACTTTTCAAGCACAAAAAGAAGAATTCAAGCAGCCATAATGTAAATGACGGAGACTTCTAGGATTAGTAAGCAGCTTTCAGATTAGATCCGGTCAAATCTGGCTAGAATTCCACAGAAACTGGACGTATGTACTGTATACAAAATTGGATCTAAGAACTGTATTAGAGGCCATACATCAAGGACTGGGATGAACACACGATTCAAAAAAACTGGGTGCAAATGAGAACAACGTGTTTCGACAGGCCGATCAATCTAAACTACAGGCATTGGTCATGCGCGAAACAGATCAGAACGGTCTCAATCGTGAAGAACGTTGCGTGGCAAAAGGCAGATCCACAAGCAGAGGAACAGAGAAGGAGCAAGAAGGAAACCATACCATGGCTGGGCAGGCTCCCTTTGAATTGCGATGGCCCTGCTGTGTTCGCTCTCGCGCCGGTGTCTGTGTGTCCTCTGTGAGCTTGCTTGCGACGATCCTGATGATTTAGGGTTTGGTGGATCTGCTGGCTTTTACGTGGAAACAAAAAACGCGGTGCTGCCGACCGAACATTCAAGAGTTTTTTGACGGTCAGTTAAGAGCCCACCAAGACTCTGTCTTCGGTTTTTAACCTTAATCTTAAAGCCTTAGACTCTGCCTTCGGTTTTTAACCTTAATCTTCATCTTAAAACCTATTTAACCACTTTTTGCCCTTTAAGTTTATAAGAATAAGAAAAAGCTAGGAGCTGTTCACGCATAGGGAACACGGTCGGGGTCTCATAGAGTCCCTTCTAAGAACACTCTTATACAATAAGGTTTAGCCAAAGTCCCACTATAATCCCCACATTGTGAGTTAAGTCCCACTATAATCCCCACATTGTCAGTTTTGACATCATGAACCTCTCTCAGAGAGAGGGACCCCGTACCTAGCTAGGTGCAGTTAGGGGCAGGGGACTGCCAGCCCCTAAGGTTTTTAAGAATAGTTACACGAGAAGGTTTAGTTGAATTCTCACTATGATTCCCACATTGTGAATTATGACAACATCATGAGCTTCTGCATATGTGATCCCTCACTTGCAGAAGCTCTTGATGTTGAACACTGTAAGAGAAAAATAAGGAAAAAGAGCCCCTTTATCCACATGGGAAAATGTCAAAATTTGCTTATATTAGGATCCCACTTATCTTTTTGGCTTTCACTATACTTTACTAAACAATTTGGGTAACATTTTCCTTAAGCACATAAATTCAAACTAAAGTCGACACAAGTGCATTACACTACAAAGGAACTTTGAATTGAACGTGATAGGTTTTATGTAAATAATGAAGCTTTTTGAGTGACATTTTTCTTTGACACATAAATTCAAACTAGGTGGGCACGTGCACTAAAGCAACTTTGAATTGAATATGATAGGCTTTACGTAAAAAGTACTTAGGATTAGTGCATTACTCTTACCCTAGTAGATTACCTTATGTGTTTTGTCAAAAATCAACCATGACAACATCTTATATAGAACAAAGCAAGTGATTCACATGAAGCTAAGAACAACAATACAACAAACATGTTTTTCTTATCCTAACAAAACTTATTGAACAATATCAAGCCTTTAATGTCACTCTCTTGAGTTCATGCAAGTACTAGTATTTGCTAAAAGTAAAATATCATATTTTTTCAATAATGTAGTGAGATTATATTATGGTGATAAAGGGAAACTATAGCATCACTAGGGATGCAACATGGCTAAGGCAAAGGTAGTTGTTTTCTTTAAAAAAAGCTTGTAGATCCAGTGATGGATTTTGGGGCAGGCCAGTAGGGCTACAAGGTCATATTTTAAGGCATTGCAAATATTGTAATCTTTACACAAGAACGGGTTAGCATTTATTATCTTAACATATATATATATAGCAGCTTATACTTTTTTGACAATGCTTTTTTTAAAAGTGAATATATATTGTGTCTTTAGGAATATGGGGCATAGGATTTGTACTTACACACCCCTCAAAATCAGCCCACACCTACAAACCACTACACCACGACCCCATTGGCTTGAGAGTGCAATTTTAAAGGAAAAACAACCCATTCATTGCAAATGTTCTTAGCTTATGTTACTAACAATGTAAATCAATTTGCATATTGATTTTATATTATCTTACAAGTAATCTATGATTAAATATATGTATTGTGTGAGAGAAATATATTATTTTTTAAATAATCTAAAATAGAATATATGTAATAAAACATGAGAGAAATGGTCATGCAACTTTACTCTATATTGATCGAAGAATAATGATGTCATGGTTGAGTACGTCAACGAGAGGCACAATCAATGTCCATAACACACATAAGAAAGGAGCAAACTATGCAAATGCTAAAGGAGACAATGACAAGAAAGATGTGTGTATATCAATGAGACTAGGCATAAACACTTAACAAAGATGGAGCATAATTCATGCTAGCATAATAGAGTGTTGATACAATACTCTCCAAGAATTCATAATAAAGGTGGAGAGTGCCCTTCTCTCATGAAGCAATAGTGACAGTGTGTTTTGGATTGTGGTAGAAATCAAGACAAATAACACCAAACTTACCTAGATATTTAGCATTTAAGTTGTTCTTATGTATATCTATACTATATATTATTTTAGTTGTGGCTAAAGGAGGCCCCAAACTTTTAGATGGCATCCCAAGCCTACAGTTTTCCCAAACCTACCAATTCAAATTTTGAAAATCTTCATTTATCTCTCTTTGATAATGGGTTAAGCGTCAATCCTCCCTCTCTCTCTCTACCCACATAATCTATCTATGTCTACCTGCCTTAGAATTAGAGCTCTCTCTCTCTCTCTCTCTCTCTCTCTCTCTCTCTCTCTCTCTCTCTCTCTCTCTCTCTCTCTCTCTCTCTCTCTCTCTCTCTCTCTCTCTCTCTCTCTCTCTCTCTCTCTCTCTCTCTCTCTCTCTCATACACACATTCGAATGGGCAAACGTGCAGATGAGTAGCACTCTATGAGGTAGCAGTAGTGTTTTAGTATGCATTCGCTAGCAATGCCAAGAGAAACACATAGCAGCACCAGCATTACCATATCTTGTATTTGGCATGTGGGTTTTGTATCTAGTAGGATGTACCCAACATTCAAACTCATCATGCACATACTCGATGGCTTCTTCTCTCTTGCAATTGCCCTTGTAGAAGCCCAAGCATCAAGTGTCCAAGTAATGTAACCAACGAGGATCCCTCCTTGCCTTCTCACCAAGGTGAGAAAATGAGCTCTCTATCTAATCACGGCTCCTTCCCCTCGTGCATCTCCTCACCTTGAACTCCTACATGAGGAAATCATCACAAGAGAAAAGGTATCCATGGTTGGCAATGAATACATTAGCCATTTCTCTTCGTCATCATCATCATAGGAACTTCTACATGAGGGTAGTGATGTTGTTTAGGGGACCAAAGTTGTACTTTAAATCAAAGGAGGTGCCAACACCGTTGTTAAAACTAGGTTAGTGGTGAGGCCATAGAAGGAGCTAAGATTCGACAGGTGGGCTCAAGGGATGAGCTTCTATGGTAAGGTGGGAGAGGGAGGTAGTGGGGAAGAGGGAAGCTCCATGGGATCTACTGATGCCATTGGAAATGGAATGGGAGAGGCGGTCCTCACATCGAGGTGAGATAACAAAAGAAATACCAAAGAAAAATAAAGGGGGAGAAGGAGAAGGGGAAGAGAGGAAGGAGGAGACAATCAAGCTACCATGTAGGGGGTGATCGACATGTATATAGCCTAGGCGAACAAGCAAGTATCATGTAGCACGAGGTGAGACAATAGGCTCACTAGCATGCCTAGCATAAGGGGGCAGAGGGGGCAAGAGAGAGAGGGGGGAGGGGAGGGATAGCAACTTACAACAAGTGGCATCAAGTGAGCCAACTCCTAGTGTGCTAGCATAGGGCGGAGAGAGAGAGAGAGAGAGAGAGAGAGAGAGTAAGGAGGATTACCATGGCCCCTATGCAAGCATGACACATGGAGAGAGAGAGAGAGAGAGAGAGAGAGAGAGAGGATTGCCATGCCCATATACAAATATATACTATGCACATTGTGCCTCCGTGCATAGATTCTCTCAGCGCCAAGTGCTTTCAATGCTTTGTTTCATGTGGCTCTCTCTCTCTCTCTCTCTCTCTCTCTCTCTCTCTCTCTCTCTCTCTCTCTCTCTCTCTCTCTCTCTCTCTCTCTCTCTCTCTCTCTCTCTCTCTCTCTCTCTCTCTCTCTCTCTCATTAATAATTAAAAGTATAAATGATTAATAATTAACACCTAATCAATTACATTGTTGTATCATTAATCATATTATAATTAAATACACTAAAATATTAATACTTATAATACAAATATCATAATTATCATGAATACAAATAATATATATAGGATAATTAAGCATAATAATAATTAGTTAAAATAATAATATATAATCTAATATTAGAGACCATGTTTATATATTAATGTTATCCATGATAGATAATATGTATATACATTAACTTATTTATTAATTATTATATACATATACATTATACATCATTTATTAATAATTAATTAGCATATTAATAGTTAATAATTAATACATAATCAATTATGTTAATGTATTAATAACTATAAATAATACATATATTATTGAGGTAACATATAATTATATCATATATATCATCATTATTATTTAATATTATATAGATTAAATATAGTAATAAATATAAATATATGTATATGCAAGCGCACGTGTGTGTGTGTGTGTGTGTGTAAACTATACTAGAATTGAAACATCTACCAAACCTATTACGTATCTTGCATGGCACAAGAAGAATACATCTAAGACCTTAAAAATATTATAAAAGACTTTAAGGTTTAATATCCGTTCATATAGGCTTAGATTGCAAAAGAGTAAGATTCTCTCTCTCTCTCTCTCTCTCTCTCTCTCTCTCTCTCTCTCTCTCTCTCTCTCTCTCTCTCTCTCTCTCTCTCTCTCTCTCTCTCTCTCATTAATAATTAAAAGTATAAATGATTAATAATTAACACCTAATCAATTACATTGTTGTATCATTAATCATATTATAATTAAATACACTAAAATATTAATACTTATAATACAAATATCATAATTATCATGAATACAAATAATATATATAGGATAATTAAGCATAATAATAATTAGTTAAAATAATAATATATAATCTAATATTAGAGACCATGTTTATATATTAATGTTATCCATGATAGATAATATGTATATACATTAACTTATTTATTAATTATTATATACATATACATTATACATCATTTATTAATAATTAATTAGCATATTAATAGTTAATAATTAATACATAATCAATTATGTTAATGTATTAATAACTATAAATAATACATATATTATTGAGGTAACATATAATTATATCATATATATCATCATTATTATTTAATATTATATAGATTAAATATAGTAATAAATATAAATATATGTATATGCAAGTGCACGTGTGTGTGTGTGTGTGTGTGTGTGTGTGTGTGTGTGTGTGTGTGTGTGTGTGTGTGTGTGTGTGTGTGTGTGTGTGTGTGTGTGTAAACTATACTAGAATTGAAACATCTACCAGACCTATTACGTATCTTGCATGGCACAAGAAGAATACATCTAAGACCTTAAAAATATTATAAAAGACTTTAAGGTTTAATATCCGTTCATATAGGCTTAGATTGCAAAAGAGTAAGATTCTCTCTCTCTCTCTCTCTCTCTCTCTCTTTGCAACCCCTCATGCACTACATTGATGGGATGGTAACAACAAATTGCTATCTCTCTTTCATGCACTGTCCCACATTATCGAGGCTACATACGGGCTTGGGTAAGCAATGCCCTATGGCCAAGAATTGCCACTAGGCATCAAAGTTGTTGTTGTCTCGCAAAAGAGCGAGGAGAGAGCAACCATAGGCCTTCCCATATATATATATATATATATATATATATCTCATATGATAGTCAATTGTTTCCTCGCCTTCTCTTCATTCCTTTCCTCCACAATTTCCTGTTAATCAATGGCTACGACAAAGTTGCAAGAGGCCCTTGGGTCATCTAGGCATGCATCACGCTCATGGTGTTGGGTGGGATTAGGATCTCCACATTTGATGGTTACAGATAAGTGTGATGGTGGGCATGGATAGCTGCAAGAAGGCACATAGGAGCTCGTTGAACTTACAATGAATGCCTATCTACAATGACTAGGATAGCTCCACACCATTGGAGAAGAACTTGTCATCGTCATTGTGATGAAGAAAGAGGGTAAGTGACGGTCTACTAGTGCTGGGTGAAGAGGCGAGAAGAAGGAAGGGGCTTGCTTGTGTTGTTGAGTACCTGCCAACTCTCCCATACTTGGATTCTGATAGAGTCCAACCTTTGTGGATATACTGTACATGAATTATGTATCGTGCTTTTATGTTTTCACCCCATTTGAAGCATTCTTAATTAAAAAAGACATTCTTTGTGCATCCTGCTATGTTGGGAGCATCATGAATTCATAGATCTTTCGTGCCTAGCTAGAGTACATCAATTGCACCTTGGCATTATTGTGTGTGATGGAGATGATGTTCACACTCCTTTCAGGTAATTAGAAGTAGATTTCCTTTTTCATTTCAAATCTTTTTTATACATGCTTCTATTTACAAGTGATTAACATGTTCATTCTAGGCAAGAGAAAGTCTAGAGAGTGTGATTGTCAATATCATTCATGTGGGAAAATTTGTACAATTCTTTCAACTTTGTTAAGCAAGACATGAATTTCTCGTTTAGGGATTAACTTACCCAACATAAGTGATACCATTTCACAAACTATTTATGAAGATTATGTGATATCCTTCTATTTCAATTTTCGGGAGTTTGTAGGTAATATGATAGACTGGGAGGGATTAAGTTGTCCTTCACTTTTTTTAAGATTCCTTCCATTATCTTCTTGACATTGATATGTTCTAAGAAATAGCAAATTTCCTAGTAAAAAATACAGTGACGAGACAATTTACAAGGCTTTTAAATAGACTTTTGCAAGTGTTAATCAATACTTAACCTTGCCACTTTTCAGTAGATATATCGACTTATTTCTTGAATGCACATATAATCCTTTACTTATTTCGTGTAGTATCTGGTCCATTGCACCTGCCCTTTACCTACTAGGTTGGCTTGCCCTTTATCCCATGTGCCTTTACTCTTTGTCTCATTGCGCCCTACACCCTTTGCCCATTTTTTTGGCATGCTTGGATGCTTTGATGCTCAAATGTGTGTGTGTGTGTGTGAATAGAAAAGACTATCTCAATGAATCTCACACACACACACACACACACACATTTAAGAAATAATGCATAATAGTAGCCACCCCCACCCTCTTCATTGTTGATGCCCACCGAGAGGGAAATGACACTCTCCACAATGGCAGCTGCTATTGGCACAATGCTTACTAGTCCATTACACCTAGCCTATGCCTACTAGGGCCCCTCTATCTAGCTATGCTTGCGGCCTCTATCTCACTATGCCGCTTGTACCCTTTGCTCATTGTGTGGCCTGCTTGGATGCTTGGATACTCATATATGTGTGTGTGTGTGTGTGTGTGTGTGTGTGTGTGTGTGTGTGTGTGTGTGTGTGTGTGTGTGTGTGTGTGTGTGTGTGTGTGTGTGTGTGTGTGTGTGTGTGTGTGTGTGTGTGTGTGTGTGTGTGTGTGTGTGTGTGTGTGTGTGTGTGTGTGTGTGTGTGTGTGTGTGTGTGTTGAGATGATTTTTTCTATTTAAACACGCATACACACTTTCTCTCTCTCTCTCTCATTTAAGTCCCAAGCCTATGTGGCACAAGGAGGAGAAGTTTGGTATTCAAGAAGTAAAGAGGGATTTTTCTTGAAGGGCGAGTGGGGATTATAGTTATTTTCTATGATCTCTCTCTCTCTCTCTCTCTCTCTCCCTAAAGAAAGAGATGAATTTCTTTTTTGATTAAATATATGGCATAATATGATGTTTTAATGATTGAACATGTGCATGCAATGTATACATACTCTAAAAACATCCACAAATGCACATACACTATTAAAAAATAGTTGACTTTATCTTTTTATGAACATATGAAATATGATATAATGATCTTAATTGTTACAATTGTTCATGCAATGTACACGTACTCTAAAACCACACACAAATGCACACATACTATACAAACACATGCACACATATGTGCAAACTTCTATACACATATATGCATATATACACGTGTAATGCTATATGTATACATGCTCACACATAAACATATATAAGTGAGAGAAAAATTTGAGAGAGAGAGAGAGAGTAGAGGAAAGAGAATGGATATAAAACACATACTTAGGAATATACACACATGAACATAAGCAAACATATACATCTAGATACAAATATATACAAGTACATATACATGTAATATATACACATCTATATACATGAGTACACATGCACACATATACGGTGAAAAAAATATAAAAAATGATGAGAAAGAAAGGAGATAAGATAAAAATGGTGAGAGAGAAAGAGGACATGTCTTTGTGAGGCCATACAAATAGACACCCATATATATATACACACATACACATGTATACCAATATATATGCATGGGCATGCACATGCACATGAAACATAGGAAAAATAAGAAGAGATAAAAAAGAAAAAGTATATGTGTGTGTATCATACATACATACATACCTACACACATAAGGGAGAGGGAGAGAGAGAGAGAAGAAGAGGAGAGATAGGAGAGGAGAAAATAAAGAAGAGACAAGAGAGAAGAGAAAATAATAAGAGAAGAATACTCATACTTATTCATGTATAAAACACATATATACTCACACATATTTGAACATGTATATGAGAGAGAGAATGAATACACATGTAATACATACTTATAAACATGCACATAACCACATATGCAAACACACACATCCATGGACAAATATATACATGCAATGCACACACATGTGCACACGTAGACGCACATGCACGCGCGCGCGCACACACAATAAGAGATGAAGAAAGATGAGAAAATAAATGAGAGAAAATAAAAATGATGAGAGCGAGAGAGGGGACACATGTTCACGAGACCACACAAATAGATACACACATAATAGATACACATATATATACATACATGTTCACAAGACCACACTAAGCTAGGAATTTTGAACATAATTTTGGCCCAATGAGGTTTCCCTCTTAGAGCTATAGAGAGAGACACTCATGAGGTGGTGAAAGATCCGAAGAGGGATGCTATAGATGGGGAGAAAGGGGTCATATCTCTCCAAATTGTCCAAACCCTAGAAGGTCCATAGATTATAGGCCCTTATGTAGTAGATGCAATGCTAAAGGCTGTACTACCAATGATTGTCCTAGTCCAGCCCCTGTGAAGGTTAATTCCCTTGATACTTAGTCGAAGCCTCAACAACTTGCATCCAATTCTGTATAAATGGACATTACACTAATTATGCATGCTAAAAAGAAAGAACCAATAACTCCAAAAGAAAATACTACTCCTTTTGGGACTATGAAATTTAAATTTCCAATAGAGTTCCAAATGTCAAAAGTGCGGATCTAGAGCATGGCAGGAGCTATGGGGGATGAAAAATGAATATACAACTCATGATGACATAGACTTACCTTCTAGTTGGTTCAACATCCCCAAGATAAACCTCTATGTGTGTGTTTGTAGAGAGAGAGAGAGAGAGAGAGAGAGAGAGAGAGAGAGAGAGAGAGAGAGAGAGAGAGAGAGAGAGAGAGAGAGAGAGGCAAACTTTCTTTTTCCCTCCTACTTGGAGGCTGCAATGCAAGAGAGGCAAAAGCATGCAATCCCATCAAAAGGTGGAGGGATGGTTTTGGGCTTCATGCTCTACTATTGCTAGGCATGATGGGCGAGGGAGTAGTAGCAAAGAGGATGTAGTCCAAGTAGCTCATCGTATAAGCAAGGATTATAATATCTAGCTTCTTTAGAGAAAAATTAAGGTACTGGGATATAATTTATGCCAAATAGTCCCTTCAAAGGCATCATAGTGCCTCCAAACTCTAATATATCTCTATCTCAATGCATTTAGAGTGGTACAACTCTTCATTCATAATCTCTATCCATGCCCTCTTATTTGCTCAATCTCTTTTGTCCTAGTAATATGATAAGGAATCGAAAGGGAGCATTTGGCAAACTGTATACATATGCTGATAAGAAATGTATTTCATAGGTTTGTGGATTTGCAAGGTGTAGAATATTCTCAAATGATCTTCATAAATACTTTGTTAATGTTGAGAGAGAGAGAGAGAGAGAGAGAGAGAGAGAGAGAGAGAGAGAGAGAGAGAGAGAGAGAGAGAGAGAGAGAGAGAGAGAGAGAGAGAGAGAGAGAGAGAGAGAGAGAGAATGTTGCCCTACTTTTGAGCCACATTATTGATGGTTGGCATGGTTAAGATCGTAGAATGATGAATATGATGATGAAATGGTGTTGATTGTCATGTTTCTTGACTTAAGTGTCCTTTTATTAGTATAGACTTGAAATACAATGTATATGAAGTTGGATTAAAACATCTTCTAATATATTGGTTAAATTACAAGAAGAAACCCCTCACACTACATCCAATGAATGTGTGTACAAACACATGGCGTTATATGCAACTTACTTATCCCTTGGTCTCCACAAAAATGTGTTTTTGATCTTTTTAAATATTAAGAAGAGAGGAGGGCTTTAGAAAACTCCTTTTATCAAATACATGTTACATATGCATTGGCACAAACTATTTGTTGACCAAATGAATATTGCATTATTATTTGGACTGTTTCTTTGGTATTTTATGGAACCACCAGAGGTTTCCCAAACCCCCTAGACTTCTCCAAAACCTAAAAGGACTCAAAGGACATTTAAACTCAAATCTAACAACTCTCAAGACTTTTAAATTCATATTTTGAATTAAAGAATTAATTAAAATGCCCCCCTCTCTCTCATTGATTCATAAAACATGCTTCCCTCTTCCTCCCTATGAGTAGTTATATGTGTGTATGCATGTGTATGTGTATTTCTCACATGTGTAGACCGATCCCCTTGGTCCTCTTAATGTGTGTGTGTGATGCCAGGAGGCATATTCCACGGTGGATTCCGTGCCACGGTGGATTCCGTGAGGTTTTACGCTGGATTCCGTAAACTTAGATGACCGGGGCTCATACACAAAGTGGATTCTTTGTGCGAGAAGTTGATGGGGACGCCTGTCCTTTTCGGGCGTTTCATTAATTTAGTGTGTACATGGGTGATTCCATAGCGGGTGATTCCCCAAAATGCATATTAAATTTCCCCATCAACTTCTCGCACAAAGAATCCACTTTGTGTATGAGCCCTGGTCATCTAAGTTTACGAAATCCACCGTAAAACCTCACGGAATCCACCGTAAAACCTCACGGAATCCACCGTGGAATATGCCTCCTGGCATCAGTGTGTGCATATATAATGTTGTTGAGGCAATACACACAATAGTGGTAGTCAAATAAGGAGGTAAAGGAGCATGGCAATTGAGAGGAAGGGCAAGATGCAAATACAGCAACATGAACATGTGCGAAGTTCTCTCTCTCTCTCTCTCTCTCTCTCTCTCTCTCTCTCTCTCTATGTGTGTGTGTGTGTCTTTGTGTACAAGGTAGTGATAGCAAGTAGTAAGCAGAATGGTTGGCACATGAAGAAAGGAGTAGAGTATAGGAGGAGCTACAAAATATGTAGATGAAGCTAAGAAGCTAGTGAGAGTGGGGTGGGTGGGTGCTTATGGAGGGCATGGTGGGATGGTTCAAAGGTCAGTGCTAGCAGGTGGTGGGTTAGCATAGAGGTCGATACATGCAAGAGTAGCCCACATCACTGCCAATGGGAGCACTCTAGGGTAGGTGTTGATGGTAGTCGTAGGTGGGGCATTTATAGTGTATGTGCACACACACACACACGCACGCATGCACGCATGCACACACACATGCACACATGCACGCACATGCACATGCACACGCACACATGCACGCACGTACGTATGCATGCACACGCACATGCACACGCACATGCACACGCGCATGCACACGCACGCGCACACACACACACACACACACACACACACACACACACACACACGTGCTCCGTGCTAGTACCCATGCAAGCATGGGGGTTTGTTATCCTAGCACTTCATGCTAGAACATGCACAAGATTGGGTCTCAAGGGCACCTATAACACAATGTTGTTTTAACTCCCCTCCCCTCCTCTACTCTGTCTCTCTCTCTCTCTCTCTCTCATCACTTCTTACAACATAAAAAATCATGTTAGAGAGAGTAGCCAAAACAAGGAAAGTTTATGTCTCACAATATAATGCTTTGCACTAGACCTGTGCTTGTTAAGGTCCCTCTAAAGTGTGAATGTGTAATGTCGCCCATGTCAATTGGTGGGCACTCAAGTCCCCTCCCTAACCTACATGTAAAAACAAAGAGCAAGAGATGAGTAGACTCAGAACATAACAATTGGCATGAAAGTATTATGGGCAAATGACTTATCAAACATGGAGCAGAGACCTATGTAACTCATGCAAAAGGAGAAGAAGTGTGACTTCCAAGCTATTATATAGGCATTGTTCAATGACTTATAAGAGATTAATTAAGCAAAACATGAGGTGATGGATTTCTACGACAAGAGGTCCCACAAGCTAAATATTACCTTATCTTTGGAGACCTTGTGTACCAGATATTATGAGTTTGAAACTCATGGGATCTTATGCTATTTTATGGGGTGAGTACCCTCAGATGAGGAGTTTAGGAAGTCTTTCTATAACACATTTTAGCTCACTATGTTTTGGATTACAAGAAGTTCATGGGGGAGAGATCTTACCTAGCTCTCCTTGGATCCAAATAGGAAAGGGACTAGGTGTTATCATGCCCAATGGGGTATACATGTAACCTTGTTTATCATCTGCCATGGACATTCGCAATTTCTTGAGATGACTCATTGTGATCAAAATATATAATTTGGGTGTGTTTTCCCAACATGCATGCAATCATGGAAAGTGATGTTAAAGGTACTCCCTATACCCGTGGTAGGGTGTTGTATGTTCTACTCCTCCCCTTGACCCCTCAAAGAAGGGAGAGGAGAGCTTGCATAGTGTGGGACTTCAGAGTGGAATCATATGAGATTTTGCATATTTGGGATAGTAGAAGACTCAAGAAACTTCATTAGGTTCAATTTTCCCAATTCCCGAATGCATCCTATTTCTATCACAAATTGGATCATTTCACAAGAGTATGCTTGAAGAAGAACTAGGAAAAGGAAGAAGATAAAGTTACCATCAATCAGCCCATAAGAATGGGGCAAGTTCAAACAAGAAATGTTGGGGTAAAGGCACCTCCACCGTGCCGCCCTGTGTATTACTACACTGACAGTACCCGCCACTGCACACTGCAGGTGGCGGGCGCCCGTCACGTCACTTTATTCTTTACATTCATTTTAGTGATTAGTAAATAAAGGAAGGCCTGGTCACACATTGTGACTGTTGGAGTTCCCATTTCTTGTCTCTCTCTTTCTTGCTCTTGCTGTCCCGCCATAGCTCGCATGCAAGCTTCGATCCTTCTCACCTTTCAACTGGTATCAAAGCTTGGCTTCCTCTTGCTCGAGCTCGACTCGGTGATTGCTTAGCTTCGCATCGACTCCCTTCTTGCATTGGATCTCCATCCCGGTAGCCATATCAGATCTCCCCGAGCTCCCGTCACTCCCCGGCTTCCCGAGCACCTTCCCAGCCTATTGAGGCACCTTCAAGGCATTGGTACTGAGGTATTTGATCATTCTTTCAGGGTTTTATTTCAGTCTACAGGTTGCAAACAGCAAGGGCAGCCATGGCTTCAAACCCTTGAAGCTTATTCCCCTCATATTGTGCCTTACACCTATCAAGGCTCAAAGAGGCTTGTCATTACCCCCTTTCAGCCCCCTTTCAGCCCAAGTGGAGCAGCATCAAGTTCAACACCAACAGGGCAGATTGCGCCATTTTTCCAGGCTGTTAGCACTCGTCTACTTCAGCTCCACACTTGGCCATTGCTTCTTGCTCTCTACCTTGATCAAGAGGGCTATTAGACTTCATGTTTGATGTCATTCAAGCTGTGGGCATTGGTCTTGATCATTTGGGGCTGATTTCTTTAGATTTGGGACTGTCATAAACTGTCATAATAGGCTGAAAACATGGCAGCAACATTGGCATTTGATGCTTATACTCTACTCTGGTTACCTTGTTTGATGCCCGTATGTGGCCTACATGATGCCTAGTGCCTTGGGAATGTATGCACATGATTATGCCATGATTTTGGCCTAAAATATTGGCTGATTTGGGACTATCATTTACTGTTATACAGTGCTGGAAATAGGGCAGCCAATTGGCATTTGATGCTTATACTCTACTCCGGTTACCTTGTTTGATGCCTGTATGCGGCCTACATGATGCCTAGTGCCTTGGGAATGTATGCACATGATTATGCCATGATTTTGGCCTGAAATGTTGGCTGAAATTTCTCAGTTTTGACAGTCAAACTTGGCTATAATAACAGTGGGCTGAAGGTACTTTGGATGCTTTGTCACTTACCTATTGGTACCGAATGTATGCTTTGGGATTTGCCATCATGTATCTGACATTTGGGGACGACTTTGAGCTCATGTTTGAATCTATGGAATGTATTTGAGCTACGCATAAGCTCCGTCTTGGTTGGTATTCATTGGCATTTGGACCGACGGCATGCTCTTGGACCGCTTATGCCTCATGTCTATGCTTGACAGTTAGGCTTCATACATTACATGCTTTGGTTCGTGATATATGCCGCTTGGTTCGTCTATGCTTTACTGACATTGGGAGCTTTGCCTTGGATGTATTTGAGCATTTCCGACTCAGTTTGATCATTTACTTGGTTGCTTCCATTAGTTGCTTCATGTATGTCATGCTCTTGGGATGCGTATGACGCATTGACTTGGTCACTTGTCACTGGTACTTTGTCTTGGGTTGCTTGAGCCCTTGAGCTCGTTTGTACGCCTTTTGTGCCAGTGGGAGCATCTTGCATGCTTACTTGACCTTGAGCATGGATTACATGCTATTGGAGCAATTACATATATTGGAGCAGTCTATGTCATTGAGCAGTTACAGATGTATTGAGACTTTGGGATTATACTTCGACAATTGGATGTTGCATTGAGTATATGTCTTGGTTCACAGGATGCTTATGAGCCGAGTCTCAGTTTTGGATCCGCTTTCCTTTGAGCAGACACCTATTTGTGTCAGGTTTTGGCAGTTGCAGGTACATTTTGCCTGGATTGTCTGGGGGTGTGCCTCTTACTGGCAGATGCTATTTGACATCTCTCGGTGTTATGCTCATGTATTTTCACTGTCATTTGGCTTTGCTTTGTCCTCTTTATGCCGGCTTTGGACCTAGCATTGTTTAGTTGACAGTAGATCCAGTTTTGGGGACAGTTTGCTCTCATTATTGCAATTCTGAAATTTATTACAGCAAGCATTCATTGGTGGACTGAGCAGTATTTTTTATGTTGAAATATCCTGATTTGGTATGCCGCACCTAGTACTAAGTGGGCAACATCTTTTGGCACACTTTTCTCGCCATTTAGAGCTCATTTCAACGGATTTTGAGCATTTTCTCCAGTAAAACAGGCAGCAGTTTTACATTGTCTGTGCATTTCCAACCTGCATTTTGGCATCCTCTTCGACTGATAATGCCATATTTAACATCACCAAGTTGGATGGTACCAACTACTCTTATTGGAAGAGTCAAATTTGGCAGGTCTTGGTGCAGAAATCTTAGATTAAGCCACTTCAGTTGAGCGGGGAGCAGCCTGAAACTATGGACAATGACGACTGGCTTGAACTTGATGAGCTATGCAAGTCCACGATTGTATTGTCTCTCACTCAACAGGTACATTATAATGTATTTGAGGAAGCACAGAGTGCATGGGATTTATGGAATAAGATCAAGAATCTTTATGATAAGAAGTCTAGCGAGTCAGATGTACTGGTTGAAGCAGCTTATGGATCTGCGCATGAAGGATAATGCAACTATGTCTGCTCACTTGAGCCAGTTTCATGCTATACTGAAGAACCTGACTTCGCAATATATCACCTTTGGAGAGGAAATAACTCCTCTTTTCTTGCTTGGGACTCTGAATGAGTCATGGGATGTATTCCCCACTGCCCTATGTGCCTCTAGTGCTACTTTGAAATTGAATGATGTTGAGAGTGCTCTTCTACAGGAAGAGGTTAATCGCAAAAACTTGGATGCCTCTCGTGTTTCACATGCTTTCATAGTTAGAGGCAGGAATGAACGTGGGAATGGCCGTGGCCATGACTCTCAGAAGGGTCGGTCTAAATCTTGTGGAAAGTCGCGTAGTAAGTCGCGTGGGCGCAACGCTAATGTCACTTGTCATCATTGTGGGAAAAAGGGCCATATTAGACCACAGTGTCATGAGTTGCGCAATGAGAAGCGCAAGGATAAGGGGAAAGAGAAAGTGCAGGAGAAGTCCTCTGATCGCAGCATAGTACCTGCGAAGTCCAGTGTCAAGATTGAGGAAATTAATGTCATGCAGACCGAGGATTTCGATGGTGGTGATGAGTTTATACTTGCAGCTAGTTCTTCTGATGCCTCACACCTGACTGAGACACCTAGTATGTATGCACAGTGTTGGTTATTGGATTCAGGTGCGTCCTTCCATGTGACGCCTTACCGTGAGTGGTTTCACTCTTACCGTACTGTATCTGGATCAGCCAGACTTGGAGATGACAGGTCTCTTGATATTGTGGGCTGTGGAGATATTCAGTTGGCAGTTTTCCAATGGCAGTTCCTTTTTACTCAGGGATGTACGTCATGTACCTGCGCTTACGCGCAGTCTTATGTCTGCAGGACAGTTGGATGATGCAGGGTTTCATGTCTGTTTTGGGGATTTTGCCTGGAAGATTACTAGAGGCAGACTTGTGCTTGCTAGAGGCGCCAAGGCTGGCAGCCTCTATCCTCTTGTTGTATCTGGGTCTTCTGTAGACCATGTTTTGGCAGTGGGCTCTATCCCACATGTATCACTTTGGCATGCCCGTTTGGGGCATATGTCTTTGAAGGGAATGAAAATGTTATCTGGTTTGCAGTATCTTCCGCCTTTGGACTATACACGTTTTGACTCGTGTGATCATTGTCTTTATGGTAAGCAGAATAGGTCTACGCATAAGAAATCGGGTAGGCCATGCATGAGTGAGCCCTTGGCTTTGGTGCATTCAGATGTTTGTGGGCCCATGCCGTGTATGTCTATGGGTGGCCCGAAGTACTTTGTTACCTTCATTGATGATTTTTCTAGGAAAGTGTGGGCTTATCCCATAAAGCAAAAGTCCGATGTCTTGGCAGTCTTTCAGCGTTGGCTTGCTCTTGTTGAGAACCAGACTGGGTATAGGCTGAAATGCCTTAGGACTAACAATGGGGGAGAATATGTCTCATGTGCTTTTGAGTAGTTTTGTGATGACAGGGGTATTAAGCGTTAGTTGACCGCCCCTTACACCCCCGCCCAGAATGGTTTGGCTGAGCGCATGAACAGGACTATTCAGGAGCGTGCCCGCTCTATGCTTAGCCATGCAAGCCTACCACAGAGCTTTTGGGCTGAGGCAGTTAGTACGGCAGTGCATGTCATAAACTGATCGCCTTCTAGTGGATTGGATTTCCAAGTTGTAGAGGAAGTTTGGGCTGGTAAGCCACCCTCTTATGTGCATCTCCGTGTCTTTGGATGTGAGGCATTTTGCCATGTGTCCAAGGACAAGAGGAGTAAGTTGGATCCAAAGAGCATTAAACGTATCTTTCTTGGTTATGGTGATTCAGGAGAGATGGGCTATCGCCTATGGGATCCGCAGGCGCGCAGAAAATAGTACGCAGCCATGATGTAGTCTTCCATGAAGACAAGATGCACAAGTAGCTTGAGAAGGTGGTTGAGATCCACAGAGTGATCTTTCAGGAGGAGCCTAGAGCTCCTGCACAGCCAGTTGGACAGCTTACAGCTGCAGCAGATGCTCATGGTCAGGGTGTTGGATAGGCAGCTGGGCAGGAAGCAGAGCCTGTAGTGAGATGGTCTGCTAGAGATAGACGTCCACCTGATAGATTTCAACCCTCTATGCATTATGTTTTGGTTACAGATGTAGGAGAGCCTTTCACTTATGATGAGGCTATGCGCAGGGGTGATAGTCACTCCTGGGAGAGGGCTATGCAATCTGAGATTGACTCCTTGCATAAAAATGAGACTTGGGATTTGGTTGCCTTGCCTAAGGGCAAGAAGGCTTTGCCATGCAAGTGGGTGTACAAGCTGAAAAGTACCCCTGGACACCCCAAGCCGGTATACAAGGCTAGATTGGTAGCAAAGGGTTTTAAGCAGGAGCATGGTGTAGACTTTGATGAGGTCTTTTCTCCTATGGTTAAGATGACCACCCTGCGCTTGGTCTTGGCTTTGGTTGCTCAGCTTGACTTAGATCTATATCAGATGGATGTCAAGACGGCTTTCTTACATGGGGACTTGCATGATGAGATCTATATGGAGCAGCCTAAGGCCTCTGCAGAACCTGGCAGGGAGCACCTAGTGTGCAAGTTGAAGAAAAGTCTTTATGGCTTGAAGCAGGCACCTAGGGAATGGTATCATAAGTTTGATGCCTTTATGCAGTCACAGGGCTATAGCAGGAGTGCTATGGATCCGTGTCTTTACAGAAGAAAGCCCGTGATGATTCATTGCTTATTTTGGTACTCTATGTGGATAATATGCTGATAGCAGGGAAAGCTCATGATAAGCTAGATGCTCTTAAATCTCAGCTGAAGAAGAGCTTTGAGATGAAGGATTTGGGACATGCCTCTCACATACTTGGTATGCGCATTAGACGCGACAGGCATCAGGGACTCCTCTACTTGTCACAGAGGGAGTATATTCATAAAGTCCTTAAGCGCTTCCGCATGCAAAACGTAAAGCCTATTGGCTGTCCATTGCCTTCTTATGTGAAGGTATCACAGGAGGCCGATTGTCCACAGACAGATGAGCAGAGGGCCGAGATGGCCTAGATCCCTTATGCTTCAGCCGTGGGCAGTTTGATGTATGCCATGATAGCCACTCGTCCAGATATTGCCTTTGCAGTTGGTGTTGTGGCACGCTATATGGCTACACCTGGCAAGAAACATTGGGATGCCCTGAAGGGTATCATGAGGTACCTGAAGGGCACAACAGATATGTGTATTTGCTATGGCAGCCAGGATACAGGGGTTGTGGGGTACACTGATTCCGATTATGCAGGACATGCAGATAGTAGAAAGTCCACTTCTGGCTATGTATTCACCTATGCTGGAGGTGCTGTCTCTTGGATGTCCAGGGTTCAGAAGTGTACTGCTTTGTCTACCACTGAGGCCGAGTATGTTGCAGCCACTGAGGCTTGCAAGGAGGCCATATGGCTAGGTCGTCTAGTTGTTGCTGACCTTGGGATTGATGCTATACCTACACTGCATTCGGATTCTATGAGTGCCATTCAATTGGCTAAGAATCCGGTCTTCCATGCGAAGACGAAACACATTGAGGTGAGATATCACTTCATACGTGGTGTCGTGGGGGACAAGTCTGTTGACCTTGTCAAGATCTCCACTGACGAGAATCCTGTAGATCTGCTCACGAAAAGCCTCACTACTGAGCGCTTTGCCTTCCTCAGGAGATTGATGGGCATTGGATGAGTTGTTGCCTTTCCTCATCCCTTGTACCTATGTACAATTGTACTGTCTTTTTCTTTTCTTTTCTCTCTCACTGGGGCAGATTCGCCTTTAAGTGGGAGGTTGTTGGGGTAAAGGCACCTCCGCCATGCCGCCCCGTGTATTACTACATTGACAGTACCCGCCACTGCACACTGCAGGTGGCGGGCGCCCATCACGTCACTTTATTCTTTACATTCATTTTAGTGACTAGTAAATAAAGGAAGGCCCGGTCACACATTGTGACTGTTGGAGTTCCCATTTCTTGTCTCTCTCTTTCTTGCTCTTGCTCTCCCGCCATAGCTCGCGTGCAAACTTCGATCCTTCTCACCTTTCAAGAAAATCATGGAAGAATCAAAGGAGAGGTGGCTTCTCAATCATTAGGTGAGTTAGAAGAATAACACAAAGTTGAGTAATAAGAAAGTGCATGTGTTACTAAAGGAATTTGAGAAATAGAAATTGGATTGGCATAATCCTAAATCAAAGGATAAAAATAGAGGGAATCGGACTAAGGATACCCCTGGATCATCAAACAAGGAGAACATGTCTCCTTAGAAGTCAAGTCCAATAAGGTAAACCTCCCCAAACTAGTAAAAAGGAAGGAACAAAAAATAACAGTGGGAGAGAAAAACTTAAGAATTTGTTAGAAAAATCTCAAGATTTCACCAAACAATGTATGGGCCCCTAGTCAAGCTAGATCCATACATCTAATTTCATGGAAAAGATCAAAAAATTCACTATTGTTCATTGGAATCTCAAATGCCTTTGTTTGGTCAACAATTACTAGAGATTGATTAAGATGAGGAAAACAAATAGTACGTTAGTCTAAGAAATTAAAACAAGTCTTGAAATGGTGATGGAAATGGATTTATGAGGCTATAAAATTTTCAAGAATGCCTATGACAATGGGACAGAGGGCACCTTAATGCTAGTCAAAGACTTCCAACAACATGAGTTTGTAGGTGCGAATAACTCTAGGGTACTATTGTTGATCTAATTGAAGTTTAAAAGGAGTGGAATTATGTGTTGGATCAATCTATGCTCCAAGATCATTAAGAAGCCATGCACTGAATGTTGGACTTTGGGCTTGGTTGACCAAAAAGGTTGTCTCTAACTATGTGATTCAAGGAGGGGATTGGAATATAACTCTAAGATAGGAAGCTAGATACCATAGGGGTTCTAACATGATCAAGATGGAAAAGGATGAGTGGATACCAAAGGACTCCCTCTAACTTGTTGATGTGGCAGATCTATGGGGTGATAGGAATTTAGGGCTGGCATGGCAAACAAATACATGAATGACACATGGCAATGTGTTTGATTATGTAGATTTTACGTTGGGGGTATGAGAGAGTTTCTATTCTTGGAAATTGGCTATAGGATATCGAGAGAATTTGTCAATTTTGACCATTGCCCTATAATGATGGCATATATAATTAAGTGTGTGAGGTGGACTTTCAAGGGTGCTTTCCCCTTTGCTTTTAATACATCATTTTTGCAAGATTAAAAATCTATAACGTGCGTCAATTCAACTTGGAATTCATTGTCTATTAGCCATAATGACCTTACGGAGAGGTGGACATGTTGCATCCAAACCATCATGCCATTATGCAAGGATCATGGAAGGAGGCAGGTAACTAAGTTTCAATCATACTACGGAGCAGCTACTAAGTTCAAAGATAATGTGGCTGATTGCTTTGTTGACAATCCTAGGGATCCTTACCTTCATTGTCTCTTGAAAAATGCTAAAAGTTACATTAAGATGTAGCAACTTAATAGAATTTTAGCATCTTAAGATACAATTAAGGGCAAGGGATATGGTAGGTTATTCATTGCATCAAACTTTCTTCCAATGTTTGAAAGCAAAACAAAGAAAGGATATTATAGTGGTTGTTAAAAATGCTAAGGGTAAGCTAGTTAGGGATGAGCACAATATAGCTAAAGTTTTGGTGGGCCACCTTTCTAGCACATTGGTGAGCCTAGCTTAGTTGAGGGATGCGGGAGAGAAGAGCACACACAATGTAGGTGCTGTCCAATTGAGCCGATAGCCTCATTGCACTATCATATTATATATGAATAAAGAATGGGTAGTCATAGTGTACACGGGTAGGTCCAGAGGCCTTTTACCCCCACAACCTCCCACTAAAAGGCCAATGTGGCTGGGGAGTGAAAACAAAGAAAAGAAAAAAAAAGACAAGGTGAGGAATCATGACATCTCACCCAACACCCAATCGGAAAGCGAGCTGTGCAAGAAGTATCATGAACCTCTGCAGAAGAAGAGTCAAGCATCCCCGAGTCCATGACATCCAGGAGATAAGCAATCCCCTAGCTCCATACAATGGAGTAAGCTAAGAATGCTTCTCATGAAGCAATCACAACTCATTAGTGCACGACTGTAAAGCATCAGAGTCATGCATAGCATCAGCGTGGCACATACAAGATAGCGGAGAGCAGTCAAACTCTCCAGAGTCAATCACTAAAAGAGAGCCAACATCCCAGACACTTGTCCAACAGGTCTCAAGACTAGATGTGGCCTTAACGAAGTGGAAGACTGACATATGGCTGGCTATTCAGCCTGCAAAACTACAAGAAAACGATTCTCATGAACTTGCAAGGGGTTTAGCAACTGACCACCAAGATCCTGACCCTGACTGCTATGCATAGCTATGTCATTTGGGCCAATAAGTGCTCCATTTTCACAATAACCAGCTTGTTGTAATGGCACTATAGCTGTTGTAAAATCAGCCATTAAGCGTACTGAATGCTCATCAAGAGGTGTGAGAGGTGTTTGCGTCTCATAGAAGATAGCATGATAGTTGTGTATGACGTGTTGGGCATCCAAATCCCATAATCTGTAGGCCTTAAAGTCACCATCTCCATAACCAAGGATGATACATCTACATGACATAGGCTCATGTGGCATACGTACAGATGCCTGGTAGCCAAACGTCCTCAAGTAATCATAGGAGGGCTACATGCCACTCCATGCTTCATGGGGGTATAATACCATCCAAGGTCAAGCACAGCGTCCTGTTAACCAAGTAGACTGTCGTCATATGGGCCTCAGCCCAAAAGCCATAAGACAACCCAACTGTGGTAAGCATAGAAGCAACCTTTGCCTGTAAGGTTAGGCACATGCCATGAGCAATCCCATAATACCATGGCACAAGAAATCAATGCCATACTACTGATAAGAGGTCCAAAAGTTGGGAGAGAGAGCATGACTCTCATAATCCATTTGCAAGCACCTAGGCCTGCTACCAGCAGAATCCATAAACCTGTCAAGCATAAATGTGGCATCCTCAATCTGCACCAAGGAAAAAGCCCAAACACGGTGGGTAGCATGATCAACAAAGGTCACAAAGTACGATGCTCCACCATAACTGACTGGGAAGGCATAGGTCCATATACTACACAATAGACAAGATCAGAGGAGAATGCCTCATACGATTGCCATAAGCCAAGGGGGCTCTGCAAGGACCAAGAGTACAATTAGGGAAAGCATCAAGATCTGTAAGTGACATAGGAGGCAACAATGAGTCTAAACAAGACAAGATCTCCATCTCTCTGTGGTGCATATGGCCTAGGCAATAATGCCATAACAATGCATGTGGTATCCAGATAACTGCAACCATAGAATCTCCCACATGAGAGACATGCACTGGGTAATGAGAACTAACTCTAGAACCTCTGGCCAAAACAAGGCAACTACGACAGATCTTCCATGACCTATCCTGAAGAGAAATAGTATATCCTGCATTATGTAATTGGTTGACAGAAATCAAGCTCTTACGGAGCATGGGAACATGTAAAACATCCCTGAGTATAAGAGAAGTCCCATTAGGCAAAGCTAGGTGTATATCCCCGTACCAACAATAGCATAAGACTGCTCAAGGCCCAAATCAATACATCCGTCAACCTCCGTGTAAGAAGAGAACCATGCTCTATGAGGGGTAACATGACAAGATGCCATAGAGTCCAAAAGCCAATCAAACACATGGGCCTGATCACTGAGCAAGTAAGCTGCAGGGAAACAAGATGACATGAGTACATGCTCAACTGCATCATCATGGGTGACTGCATGTACCTCACCACTAGTAAGAGTGGTAACACCTATTGTATTTGCTATATCTCTGACTCTCTGCTCATGTTGTGTCCGACTTTGTCTCTCTGCTTTCTATTCTGTCTAAAGCATTTTCTTTGAACATGCCCAAGCTTCCCACAATGGAAACAAACAACATCTAAAGTAGAAGAACCTATAGAAGACGACAAGGAATCCAAGTCATCATGAATAGGGCTATCCATAGCATCCACGGAGCTCAAGGAGTTGAGGGTTGCCCTGACATAGGGAACCTGCTCATCAAGACAACTGTCAGTAGAAGCACAAGTGGTAGAAGCATGCTATTGCAAGTACTCTTCCATCCTCACTGGAGAGGGAAGCACAGAAGGATCAACTAGGGATGCAGAAGCTCCCACATGAAAAAGTCTCGTAGCTAAGTGCATGACATAACCAACTACAATAGTGTAAAAGCCAAGACATCTATCACAAGAGCATACAGTATTCAGCCATGAAATTAGCCCATAACCATAATGGCAAACATGACTTTGCAGTACATCAGACCACATAGTAGCATCCAAGTCAATGCAAGACCGGTAAGGTATAAGATCTTGCAATGGTCAAGCTCCAGGAGAAGCCCAAGTATCTATATAACAACGTCCAAATAAGTGGCTCTGTAAAGCACATGATAGTAGATAAAGTGCATAGCTGGGTAAGCATCAAGAGCAACTGCTCTCTGACATGCATGGGCAAAAGCAACCCAACTAGCATAGAAGCTAGGCAACACAGAAGCAACAAAACCATAATTGCTAAACCCAAGCACTATCAAGAAGTCCATTGATCAAGGAGTAACCCGCAAAGAACCAAGCATCAATGAGCAATGAAAGCTGAGCAATAAAAGCTCAATAACCAACTGCCAAGACAATGGAGCAAGCATTACTCAAACATGTATCTGCATCCAAGTAAATCCAAGATCCATAATAAGGGCCAAATAGTATCCAAGCTGCATAAATAATAAGCCAACCAAATGCAAACTGCTCCACAAAATTCTCAAATGCAAGTAGCATGACATTTTCTTACTGTAAATCAACTCAGTTCTATTACAAAAAAATTTTGTGATTAGAATTTGGCAGATCTGACATCACCATTGTGTCCGAAGCATGCCAAAACCACAAGTTAGACTCTTACCTTGCCTAAATCGGGTTGCGGATGCTCGAGATATGAGAAAAAATAGGATTTTTGAGCCAAATTTTGAAATAGGTGCAAAAAATGTGAGCTGCTATTATGGGGCCTGCTGGTTATGCTAAGAATAAGGGGGCAAATGGGGCATACAAGGTGCCCAATGAAGCCAAGGAACACTTGCAAAGAGCCTATGAGGGCCGGGGAAAGGCAGGAGATGAAATCTTACCTCGGGGGGAAGAAGCCATGGATGGCATTGAAGCTCCAAGCTCTAGGTCTTCAATCTGGGCTGAAGTAATACCGGCCTAAGCTCCACGATCAAGCTCTGATACCACTTGAAGGCGATGCAATGACAGTGGAGAAGAAGAAGAGGAAGATGCGGAAGAGAAGAGCACACACAATGTAGGTGCTGTCCAATTGAACTGACAGCCTTATTGCATTATTATAGTATATATGAATAAAGAATGGGCGGTCACAGTGTACACAGGCAGGCCTAGAGGCCTTTTACCCCAAAAACACGTTTATAGTGGTGAGCATTAATTGATACTTTTGTTCAAACTTTGATCTCAAACTTCTAATTCAATAAGGGTGCTCATTGTCAATGTTATTGTTCACTTTAGTTACTTAGACCACATCAGCTACTATAAGGTGCAAAATGGCATGATTAAGGTTTGCCTTAACCTAAAGGTGGTGTTTTCATGGTCCAAATGGTTGCATACAAACTCAAACATTGTTAAGCTTTAGGAGCAGTCCATTGAAGAATTGATGGCAACTTATGGCAAGTTTTTTGTGCTTTCTCATTCAATCATTAGCAAGGATACCATCACCTCTGAAGTGTTGGTAGGTCACTAGGCAGCCAACATGCATCCTTTTCCTAATCCTTTGGCTACTCCAGAGCCTCCACAGGACCCCATTAATGCTCCATGGTGAGAGGAATAGCAAGAAGAAAAAGAAGGAGAAGGTGGAGATAAAGAAGTGCTTCTCACATTTGTCTGTCACCCTTTTTAACACACACTCTCACTCATACATAGATATACACACACACACTCTCTCTCTTCCACACACACACACACACGCACGCACGCACGCACGCACGCACACATGCACACACACACACACACACACACACACATTCTCTCTCTCTCTCTCTCTCTCTCTCTCTCCCTCTCTCTCTCTCTTCCCTTTCCCACAAGTTCAAAAGAGGATAATATAAGAGCAAGAGATGGCTCTCTCAAAATCACTTTTTGGTTTTTATACATAGGGTTAGGATTAGGATTTCCACCAAAAGACGGTCACCCTACCCACCTTGCCCTCCTTTTTGGCCTTTCACCTATCCTCCTTTCATTCATGCGTGCACCCTAGGTTAACTAGACCTCATCCAACTAATCCAACTAAAAAATATGTTTTGCATGGGAGTGGCTTAATTTTGTTCCAAAACATAACTATGGATAGGATGTCATTTGAAAAAGTATAAGTACCTAAAATGACAAGGTTAAAATATTTAACACATTCTTGGAATAGCTTCCTGCACTTGTAGTCTTATCTTCTTGATTTTGTAAATTCTCAAAAGAAGGTTAACATTTACCCCCTCATAGATAAGTATGCTAGTCCCATGGCACTTAGCACTAAGGTAGATGATTCATGCTTGGGAGAGCATTGTGTAGTGGACCTATTGGAGGATTGGTAATGGGCCTTGATGAAGAGGTTGGAACTCTCTTCATTGCTTCGGTAGGTCATGATTCGAAGTTGAGGGTGATGTCTTTGAAGGCTTGTGGTTTTGACAAAAAAAGAAAAGGATTAAGAGACACTGAGTGCATGGCCACTCATGTTGATGGATTTTGTTCATGATCTTTGATGTGCGTGTGTTCAATATGCACTCCTTGGGGTATGCCTACCTTACTATGCAATGAAGAGTATTCTTGTGTAGGTGCAATTGGAAGATGGGACTAATTCCAAGAAAGCTTGAAGTGTTGTCCCACACTTGAGGACCTAGTTGTTGTAGGGTGGAAAGTGCAATGCAATGCTTGAGGTGATGCCTAGGGGGACATGTTTGTCAATTTCTCCTGGTGGGAATGTGGGGAAGAGGTGAGGGGATTTTACTTTAGTTACCTTGTGGGTGTTGTGTTGGTGCATGTAGCTTATGTGATTGTGCCTTTGCTCCATTTTATTCTTTCCTTTTGATTTTTCTCTTGTTTTTGGTTTAACACTTTTATATCATTCCTTTTCTTATGCATGCAAGTGGAGTGGTCCCAATAAATGCTCCATGTAGGCCTTACTCCATAACATAGATCTTTCATGCTAACCATGTCACCAACAATGTAGTATATATAAGAATGAGTGGTTACAACTAGTAAATCAACTTGCATTCATGACTTTTGACACATTAAGACAATAGGTTGGTAACATGGTAGCATAGAGAATGAGCCTTACCATGGTGTATTTGTTCATGCCTACATTTATGTCAAAGAATAAGGGATGGAAACCTTCCTTTTACAATGATCTCCTTTGATTTAGTAAAGTGAGGAACAACTTGAGATCAATACAAGTGGTGATGAAGGATGGGTTTGGATAATCCAAAAATCTTAAAGTGCTTGCAAGAGGGAACCAAGTCTTAAGAGTATCCTTGTAACATGCACGCTCCTCAAATCACGGGACACATCTTAGCAGTCCATCGAGAGATGTATCTAGAAGACGCCGCCTGGCACTCCCAAGGAATGACACAGGGTTTGCCAACTAGGGTCTCTTGAGTCTGCCCCGCAACGGAACTTATCCGGCCGTTCCCACTAGGATCGACCTGAAGTTCGGGTTCCTTGTAATCGGGTCTTCCTAACAGCCTTCTTGCATTAGTCTACAACTGCTCCACTTTGCGCAAACACAACTGGGTCAAAGTAGACTCATACTGCACTTGGTTCAAAGAGAATGGGAAATGAGAGGGATGCATCGCTCAACCTCTCTGCCCATAGGGCATAGTCCCATTCCAGTCCCCTAAAACGGTATGAATCAGGGTTTTAACCAACATTGTCTAAGGTCATTGTTCGACTTTTCCTAATATTCCTCGTTAACATTTCCTTTGAGGAAAGCTCTCAGCTAACAGAGACCACCCTTCCGTAGGATAGACCCATTGGTCACATCCACCACGCTTCCCTCGGGGGTTGTTTTAGTTATCTAATTACCTACCACATTATGTTTGACACATAAAAGCAACTTCCTTAATTAACCCGTTAATCACAAGTTCCTTTATGTAATTTAGGGCACTGACACGAAAACAAGATAAAACAAGATCAAACACTTTAACTTATCTTCAGATTAATGTTTGTCTTCGGCCCATACAGGAGAATTAAGTGTTCCTTTTTGCCTCCGCAGAAAAAATCCTTCCGTACCTCGGAAATAAAAACCCAAAGGTTTATCCTACCAAGATTCCACCTCGTAACTGTCAAGATTGTGGGAGAGAAGGAAGGAGTCTCACTTGTAGCTTTCTTGCTTGCACAATGGGGGAATACACACAAAGGTGGAGGTTGAAAACAGTTTTCCTCTTCTTAGTTGTGTAAGGCAAAAAGAACTCAAGTACAAAGAAATAGAAGAACCCTATATATGGGTCTCAAACCAAACTCAACTAACTAAGGTGGCATACTAACTGAGCCACGAACTAGAGTAGATAAGGATAGTTGTCATGTAGCTATTATTCATGGGCGGTGTACCAACCGCGTCTGCAACAACTAACAAGTCGATGACATAAATGCACAATGGTCACCCTGGCATATCACGAGTGGAGCTCGATATCTCAACACTCCCCCTCGAGCTCAATCCCAATTCCTGCACACCAAGCAGGTCTCTGAACTTGCACAGCTTCTCTGCGCCCAATGCCTTCGTGAATATGTCAGCTACTTGATCCTCTGTGCTGACATAAACTAGATCAATAAGACCTAGTAAAACCCTCTCCTGCACATAGTGATAATGTACCTCAATGTGCTTTGTTCTAGCATGATAGACTCGGTTATTTGCCAAGTGTATACTACTCATGTTATCACAATAAATGACAATTGGCCCATCTGTAGACTGATGCATATCATAAAGTAGCTTATGCAACCAAGCTATCTCACATGCAGCCATTGCTGCACCCCTGTACTCAGCCTATGTGCTTGACAAGGCAATTGTAGGCTGTTTCTTGCTGCTCCAAGTGACTGCAGCACTCCCAAAAGAGAACACATACCCACTGGTAGATCGTCTATCACAAATACTACCAGCCCAATCAGCATCAGTGTATCCATGCAACTGTATCTGAACCCCAGTCTCATAAAATAGTCCATATTGCAATGTGGACTTCACATACCTGACTAGCCGCATCCAAATGCGATTTCCTTGGAGCCTGCATAAACTGACTTACCAATCCAACAGCATAGCTCAAATCTGGCCTGGTAATAGCCATATAAATCAAACTTCCTACTATGCGTCTGTACATAGTAGGGTCTTCCAGAAGCTCACCTGCATCTGTGCTTAGCTTCACATTCTGCTCCAAAGGAACTAAAATAGGCTTACAGCCTATCATCCCATATTTGGACAGCATGTCCAATCCATACTGCCTCTGCAAGAGCTATATCCCACTTGGTGATCTAATCACCTCAGTGCCCAAGAAATAACGCAGCTCTCCCAAATCCTTCATCTCAAACTTTTGCTTTAATAGCATTTTCACATGAAGGATGTCTTCATCACTGTCACCTGTCATAATCAAATCATCAACATAAATGACAAGTAGCATAATACATTTCTCTGTTTTTCTCACATAAAGTGAGAAATCTGCCTTGGAAATCTGAAAGCCAATAGTGACAAGATATTGTCCTATCTTGTCAGACCATGCTCTAGGTGCTTGCTTCAAGCCATACAAGGCTTTCTTCAACCTGCAAACAAACTCAGGATGAACAGCATGCACATATTCTGGTGGCTGCTCCATATAGACCTCTTCTTGCAAATCACCATGCAAGAAGGTATTCTTTACATCCATCTGATGTAAAGGCTATCCCTTTGATGCAGCCATCAATGACTGCTCTTACGGTTGCCATCCTTGCAACCGGACTGAATGTTTCTTCATAGTCAATGCCATATGTTTGTGCATACTCCTTGACTACTAATCTTGCCTTGTATCTGTTCACAGAACCATCTGCATTGTGCTTCACCTTATAAATCCACTTACAGCCAATTGCATTTTTACCTTTAGGCAAAGATACCAACTCCCATGTAGCATTTGCTTCCAAGGCATCCATTTCTTCATCCATGGCTTTCTCCCATTTTTCTTTTCCCATGGCTTGCTCAAAAGAAGTGGGTTCTGGTTCCTGTATCACTTTCACCATATATGCATAGTGAATGGCTGTAAATCCATCATATTTCAGCCTATCCACAGGATACCTAGCTCTGGTAGACCTACGCAAAGTAGGTTCACTCCCAGGTGCTCTCAAAACATCCATGGTCTTTCTTACTCCAGGTGTAACAATAGAAGGAATACCCAACTCATCATCAATGCTCTGTTCTGAGCCACTGGATTCACCATCCACATAAGAGTGACCTGCATTCACATCAAACATGGGCTGATCTACCTTCTCTTTTCCTTTTCGTGAAACTTGCATACCACTATCTGCATTATTTTGAGGAGATTCTCCTGATCTCAATCTGCCTGTCCATGGCGAAGAATATGAACCACTGCTAGAGGACACTCTAGGTCCACTAATATTTTGTGACTGCTGCTGTGAATTCTGTGCAGTAATACCATTTTGTGCATCTACATCATCAATCACATTTACTGGTTTATACCAGCTACTCATCTCATCAAAAACAACATCTCTGCTCACTGTAAACTTACGAGTAGAAGGATTATAGCATCTATACCCTTTCTGCTCTGCAGAGAGTAACCAATAAAGATACACTTCTCAGCTTTTGGATCCAACTTGGATCTCAACTCATCTGGCAAATGAACATAGGCAATGCAACCAAAAATCTTCAAATGAGAAATATCTGGTTTCCTACTAGTATACCTCTCCTCTGGAGTCATCCCATGTATTGCTACAGTGGGAGTCCTGTTCATTATGTAGACTGCTGTAGCAACTGCTTCAGCCCACTAGTAAAAATCTGGCAAGTTTTTTTCGTTGAGCATGGCACGAGATACCTCTCCAATATGCTTGTTTTTCCTTTCTGCAATTCCATTTTGTTGTGGGGTATGACTACATTAATATTGCTGCTTTATACCATGCTCCTGCAACAAGAACCTTGCAAACTCATTTGAGAGGTACTCTCCCTCTCCATTTGACCTTAGGCATTTTATTTGTAGGCCTGTTTCTTTTTCAACCATAGCTTTAAGAGTTTTGAAATGCCCAAAAACTTCACTTTTCTTTTCCATAAAATACACCCAAACTTTTCTGCTATAGTCATCAATAAAAGTGACAAAATAATGATAGCCTCCAAGAGATGTAGCTTTAGTAGTCCACACATAAGAGTGGATTAATTCCAATGGCTTCTCACTCTCTTGAACATGTCTAGGAAATGGTTTCCTTGCCTGTTTTCCAAATTAGTAGGCTTCACATACCTTATGCATTTCTGCAACCTTGAATTTAGGCAATCTTGCAACAATATATTGGGCATGCATTGATTTAAGTCGCTGTACATTAACATGACCAATGCGTTTATGCCAGATATCAATATCTGCAACTACACCGGTCCCATGTGCAAACATTGCTGCACTCAATTCAGACATGTCTGCATCCAACGTAAACATTCTGCCCTTCTTCTTTCCTTTTGCTATCAAGCGACCTTTATTTTTCATATCCTCAACAAAGCATCCATGAGGATTAAATCTGACCTGCAAGGCTTGCTCAACCATTTGACCAACAGAAACCAGATTCTTGGTGATATTCGGGACATGAAATACATCAGACATGTATTTCTTTTTCCCATCCTACATAGACAAAGGAATTTTTCCAATCTACACAATAGGATGTGCAGTATCATCACCAGTCTCCACAAATCCTGGTTTTTCCATTTTCCTTGCATCCTCCATCCATTCTGCATGACCTGTCATGTGGTTTGATGCACCTAAGTCAACATACCACACATCGTTGCTTTCTTCTGCACTTGTCACAGAATTGTTCATGTGCTGCACCATAAACAAATGCTCATTTCTGTCATCACCCTGTCTACTAGAAGATGCATAATTCCCTTGTTGCAATTTCCCATTCATGATGTCATTCTACTTTTTATAGCAGTCTTTAGCCATATGACCCATTTTACCACAGTAGTGGCATTCAACATTGCTGTTTGCATTTTGGCCTCTTTGCCATCCACCACGACCTCTTTGGCTCCCCCTGCCTCTAGAGTTACCACGTCCTCCTCCATAGGACTGGTTTTCTTGAGTTTCCTGCATATTCTGATTTCTACCACGGCCTCCAGATCGGCCTCCTCTACCTTTGTCTCTACCTCTTCTAGCATTTGAGTAGAAGACAACTTCTTTTGAAGTTCCTCCTGAAGAAGATGCACCACCATTTCTTTGCTCCTTAGAAATTAGAAGAGCAATCAACTCCTCAAAATCAGGAAATCTTTCACGAACTGAAATGGATGTCCAAAACTGTGCATAATCCTTTCCTAGACCATTTAAGGTCACAGAAACTAAATCATCATCTTCCACTGGCGACCCAATGGAAGCAAGTGCATTTGCAATCTTCTTCACCTTCATGTGGTAGTCATTGATGCTCATACTTTCTCTTTGCACATTATGCAACTCTTGCTTGAGCTGCATTTTCCTGGCTTGCATATTTGTGCTATACATTTTTGACAAAGTATCCCATGCCTCCTTTGGCGTACTTGCATCCTGAATATGCACAATCATAGAGTCTGAAATACTGATAGACAGCCAGTACATAAATTTCCTGGCTCTCTCATGCCATGCTTTGAATGCCTGCATTTGCTGTTGATTGGGAACATCAGGAAGAACTGGTTCTTCTTCATTTCCTGCAATAAATTTCCAATATCCTTTTCCCATAAGAAAATTTGTCATTCTAAACTTCCATGCTTGGAAGTTGTTCTTGTCAAGCTTTTCAGTTACAATCTGTGAAAGAGAATCAGACGCCATTACAGAATACTGCAAAAAATTCTATCACTGCAAAAAACACAGCTTCACCCTCACAAGGGTAAATCTGCAAAACTGGCGAAAGTGGTATTTGACCACACAGTCACTTCCTATTGACGATTTTTCATAAACAGGAAACAAGGATGATTCTGTAACTCCCAATGTCTCTGCACACAAGCATATGATGCAATTTCTGTGGTAACTTTTCACCGACCTGTAGAACAATGGTCGCACAGCATAAAACATGGCCTTTTCTTGAGTGCATGTAGAAAACTTCCGCCTCCAAAATAGGCCCCAAAATGGCCTCAAATAAAAAAAAGGGTCACCATGGGCTAAAGCCCTCTCCCGCAGCATATACTGCCCTGTTGCTTCGCCGCGAACGGCGTCTCAACCTGAGACAATGCACTCTTGCAATTTCCGGTTGTGCTACCTGCAGCGATTTGCTCCCAAAACAGAAAATGAAAGCAACACTGCTCCTCTTGCCAGAACACCGCAAACTTGGCTTGCTTTCTTGAGCTCCTTACCACGAACAAGGCTCTGATACCATATCAAGATTGTGGGAGAGAAGGAAGGAGTCTCACTTGTAGCTTTCTTGCTTGCACAATGGGGGAATACACACAAAGGTGGAGGCTGAAAACAGTTTTCCTCTTCTTAGTTGTGTAAGGCAAAAAGAACTCAAGTACAAAGAAATAGAAGAACCCTATATATGGGTCTCAAACCAAACTCAACTAACTAAGGTGGCATACTAACTGAGCCACGAACTAGAGTAGATAAGGATAGTTGTCATGTAGCTATTATTCATGGGCGGTGTACCAACCGCATCTGCAACTGACATGTCGGTGACATAAATGCACAACGGTCACCCTGGCATATCACGAGTGGAGCTCGATATCTCAACAATAACTAGTATCAAGGCCTCGAGATCCCATCTCAAGTCATGTAGAACACTTGTGTAGTGTCCGGAGGCATTGGGATTTACGGCCAGAGCCCCCACTGGCACACAAGCATCCTCCTACGCCAAGTAAGTTCCACGGAGAGACCTCTCGCGGCGGGTTCGGTCCACATTCCCGGTGCAGATTCATAACCCCCTTGGTTAGGGTTTGGCGGTTTGCGAGGGGTAGCTAACACCATCCTTCCTTAATTATCCCTTTAGGAAATCAACCACAGCTGAAGCAACCAGCTTAATAATATTTAATAGGGAAAACATCCCTTTTGTTTCCATGGCAATCAGTCATCTCAGACCCGGCCATGCAATCATCAATTACAAACAACTTGGATTAGCATCCAAAACCGCATCAAGCAATCACCTTGCTTATGATCCACCTATCCTTAGTAAGATTTTCCTTCCCTCTCTCCCTTCTTCTTCTTCTCCTTCTTCTTCTCCTCTCTCTCCCTCTTCTTCTCCTCTCTCTCCCTCTTCTTCTCCTTCTTTCTCACCCTTCTTCTCTTCTCTCTCTCTCTCTCTCTTCTTCTTCTTCTTCTTCTTCCTTCTTCTTCTTCTCTCTCTCCCTCTTCTTCTCCTTCTTTCTCACCCTTCTTCTCTTCTCTCTCTTCTTCTTCTTCTTCTTCTTCTCTCTCTCCCTCTTCTTCTCCTTCTTCTTCTCCTTCTTCTTCTCCTCTCTCTCCCTCTTCTTGTCCTTCTTCTTCTCTTCTTCCTCACCTTCTCTCTCTTCTCTCCTTCTTCCTCTTCTTCTTCTTCTTCTTCTTCTTCTTCTTCTTCTTCTTCTTCTTCTTCTCTCTCTCTCCTCTTCCTCTCCTTCTTTCTCACCCTTCTTCTCTTCTCTCTCTCTCTCTCTCTCTTATTCTTATTCTTCTTCTCCTCTCTCTCCCTCTTCTTCTTCTTTTTCTTCTCTTCTTCCTCTCCTTCTCTCTCTTCTCTCCTTCTTTCTCTTCCTCTTCTTCTTCTTCTTCTTCTTCTCTCTCTCCCTCTCCTTCTCTTCTTCTCTCTCTCTTCTCTTCCTCTCCTTCCCTCTCTCCCTCCTTCTTCCTCTTCTTGTTCTTCTTCTCCTTCTCTCTTCTCTCCTTCTCCTTCTCTCGTCTCTCTCTCCTTCTCTTTTTCCCTCCTTCTCCTCTTTTCTGCTCACGGGGAGGGGGGGGGGGGGGGGTGGTGATTGAGGAGGGGGTAAAGGTTTCAGTCGAAATCCCCCAGGGCTGCTGTTGTCGCACGGAGGGGGTGATGAGCACGAGGGGGGGGAAGGACTTGCCTCTCGTCGTCCAGGGAGGCGCGCTGTACCCCACACGGAGGGGGGAAAGGATCTTATTGCCGTGCCGAGCTGGAGAGGGGGAGGGCGTGCTGTTTACCAAAACAAGGGGGAGGGGCCGTTTCTGCCATAGCAGGGGGGCCGCCTTATATGGTGGAGGGGGGGAGGTGATAAGGCGGTGCCACCCGCCATCTGGGGGGGTTGCATGCCCCCCCATCACACGTTACTCCCTCTCTATCTCTCTCCCTGCCATGCACATGGCAGGGAGAGAGAGTGGGAGAGTAAAGAAAAAAATTTAAAAAAAAAATTAAAAAACTTTTGAAAGGGGGGAGTTCTCATGGGGAGGCACGGGGGGGGGGGGGGGGGGACTTTACATCCTCTCCCCCTTAGAGGAATCGAGATGTCCTCATCTCGAATGCACTTAGGGTTCATTGATGACATGTTATCATTGGGTTCTAGAATGTGTGGGTTAGGACCCATCACGCTTCTGTTGCGCAACTCTGATGATGTAGCACAACCCTTAGCTTAAGCAGTTTTTCTTTGATACCAATTGTAAAGTGCCCACTCCTCAAATTGCAGGACACGTCTTAGCAGTCCATCGAGAGATGTATCTAGAAGATGCCGGCCGACACTCCCAAGGAATGACACATGGTTTGCCAACTAGGGTCTCTCAAGTCTGCCCCGCAACGGCCGTTCCCACTAGGATCAACCTGAAGTCCGAGTTCCTTGTAATCAGGTCTTCCTAACGGCCTTTTAGTGTTGGTCTACAACTGCTCCACTTTGCGCAGACACAAATGGGCCAAAGCAGACTCATACCGCACTTGGTTCAAAGAGAATGGGAAATGAGAGGGATGCATCACTCGACTTCTCTGCCCATAGGGCATAGTCCCATTTCGGTCCCCTAAAACGGTATGAATCAGGGTTCTAACCAACATTGTCTAAGGTCATCGTTCGACTTTTCCTAATATTCCTCGTTAACATTTCCTTTGAGGAAAGCTCTCAGCAAACAGAGACCACCCTTCCGTAGGATAGACCCATTGGTCACATCCACCACGCTTCCCTCGGGGGTTGTTTTAGTTATCTAATTACCTACCACATTATGTTTGACACATAAAAGCAGCTTCCTTAATTAACCCGTTAATCACAGGTTCCTTTACGTAATTTAGGGCACTGACACGAAAACAGGATAAAACAAGATCAAACACTTCCTTAACTTATCTTCAGATTAATGTTTGTCTCCCTCCCATATAGGAGAATTAAGTGTTCCTTTTTGCCTCCGCAAAAAAAATCATTTCATACCCCGAAAATAAAAACCCGAAGGTTTATCCTACCAAGATTCCGCCTTGTAACTAGTATCAAGGCCTCGAGATCCCATCTCGAGTCATGTAGAACACTTGTGTAGGGTTCAGAGGCATTGGGATTTATGGCGAGAGCCCCCACTGACACCCAAGCATCCTCCTACGCCAAGTAATTTCCATGGAGAGACCTCTCGCAGCGGGTTTGGTCCACATTCCCAGCGCGGATTCATAACCCCCTTGGTTAGGGTTTGGCGGTTCGCGAGGGGTAGCTAGCGCCATCCTTCCTTAATTATCCCTTTAGGAAATTGAAGCAACCAGCTTAATAACGTTTACTAGGGAAAACATCCCTTTTGTTTCCATGGCAATTAGTCATCTCAAACCCGACCATGCAATCATCAATCATAAACAACTTGGATTAGCATGGAAAACCGCATCAAGCAATCACCTTGCTTATGATCCACCTATCCTTAGTAATATTTTCTCCTCTTACCAACACAACCAGTCGACATTCACTTGGGGATACCCTTTTCAAACAACCAAGCATAACTTGGGTCAACAATCCATCTTTAACAATATCAACCTTCGTTAAAACCATTTCAACAGTTCCAAGCAACATGCTTAGCATAAATGGACTTCCATAAAGTCCGCTCTCCCCCTTGGGTTAGGGCTTCGCAAGGTCAATTTAACAAATTCCTGCTAGATCCTTTAAATGATCTAAGTGGTCTTCCCCCTTGATCCTGATTTGATCAAGGCTAACATTGTTTTATTGTTTCAAACATAGACAAGTTTGGTGGTTTGTACAACATTCTTGTTAAGGTGGAGTTCCTTTCCTGAATACCCTTAGCATTCTTTCTTAGGTCAATTGCAACCCGCAAGATCCGATACCTTAGGAATTGGGTTTTCCCTAAGTTCGTCTTTGCTTATAAGGAACAAAAATCTACATAGTTGAATGCCAATTTAACTTACCAAGGGAGCCCAACCCAGAGAGGCCAAGGCATCAAATAAAGGGTGCTCATCAACTATCAATGGCCTATCAAGACTTGTAAACGTGAATGGAACCATAGCGGACTTTTCTTCTTCTTCTTTTTTGGAAGGCCTTTTAATCTTTGATTTGAGTTACATTAAATGTAGGTTTTCAATCAATGTTTGTTCTATTAACTAATATGTGCCCCTAGGGGAAAATAAGAGGGATGGTCAAACCCCCCAAATAGACAAGCTATCTTGTCCACCTTTGGATGTCAATGACAAATAAATATATGGGGGTTATGTGAAGAAGGAAAAAAGATAGCTAAAAACAAGGGAGATTGCCATTTTAGTTAGCACGAATGTGGTGGACCTAAAATCAATCCACTCTCTAACTGAAAAGGGATAAATGCACATATATACATGTTTATAAGAACAAAATGCCAATCCATATAGTGCTATACAAAAGGCAATACAAATCATCATTGCTCTTGTAAAATGATATGCAATGGTGCCATCTAGACAATACCCTCGTAGGGGAATTGTTCACTTGTCCAAGTGCCCTTTGACAATCATACTCATCAAGAGGATGTAGATAGTGATACTATGCACAAATAATAAATGTCTATGAAGCAATAAGGAACCAAAATCCTATCATTCTCAAGAGAAAAAGGTTGCCTCCTCTCAATGTGAAAGGGAAAGCAAGGGGGAATCAACCTCTCCTCATCAATTTGAAGTAGTAGGGGAGGGTACACCCACACCAATCTTGGGCAAAAGGTACTAAAGAACCAAACAATTTGGCCACCTTAGTCAAGATATATGCAAAGTTATCTGATGAAGGAAAAAACTCTAGGTGGATGGTGCCCAGCTTAACATACTCTTGAGAGAAGTGAAAGTGAACACCAACATGTCACATTCATGGATTGATGATCAGATTACTAGCTAGTATAATGGCACTCTGTTCAATACAATAGAGGGTAGTCAATGAAGCACATGGGTATAGATGCATTGCCAAGAATCCCCTCAAGTAGATAGCCCTTGCGGTACCATCAAAGAGGGCTCCATACTCTATCTCAACTATGGAAGTAGTCACCATCTCCTACTTATGGCTTAACCAAGAAATGGGAGTTGTGCCCCAAGAAACCACCATGAGAATGCTAGGTGTCAAGATCTCCTAGCCTTATTTGAATTAGTGTACCTAGGGAAAAGAAAGCGATGACCATATCTCAGACCATAATAATATGTTGAATATATCTCAACATAAGTATGCAAGCAATCCAATGTGAGATCTTAGGTGCATTGAAATATTGACTAAGCAATGAGACAAAATATGCAAGATCTAGCCTAGTATGAATTAATCAAACAATTTTCTCTACAAATAACCTATGAGTATGCTTATAGAAGGGTTGACCCAAGGAATCCTTAGAAAGCTTGGTATTGGGATCAAGAGGCATGGCCACATGCCATGTTTGATCAGTGCAATACTACTCAACTAACTCAAACGAGTACTTCTACTACCATGAGAAAAAAATATTGGCCCCAAATTGAGAATTAGCTCCATCCCCAAAAAGTAGAACAACTAACGGAGGATAGTCATCTCAAATATGGAACAAAGTTGGGCCTTTATATATGTTATGGTAGCAAAATTTGAGCTTGCGATAAATAAATCATCAACGAAAGGATATAGCTGACCCCCTTTGAAGTGATTTCTACATATAGTCCACGTCATAAGGGATAGAATGATAATCATGAGTCCTAAGGAACTCATCCATACTATGGCACCAAGAACATGGTGCTTGCTTCAACCCTAAAGAGCTTTCCACAAATAAAAGACTTTGTCTTTACATTTTGCAAAAGGAAATTTGAGAGGCTACTCTTCATAGACTTCCTCCTCCAAATAATCATTCAAGAAGGTACTCTTGACATTTATCTGATAGAGTGAATATTCATCATTGGTGAGTGGCTAGTACAACTAATAGATAGAATGATATCAAACATCCAATGGGTGCAAAGGTCTCCTCATAATCTATGCCATGTTTTTGTCAAAAACCTTGCACTACAAGGCAAAGCCTTATATTTATTCAAAGTTTCATCAAATTTTAATTTAATCCTAAAGATCCACTTGGTCTCAATGAATTTCTTGTGGCTCACATGATCCATCAAGATAAGTCTCATTGTGGCCAATGCTCTCAAGCTCTTTGTCCATGGACTCTCACCATTGGGGATGCTTTAGAGCCTCCTGCTAACTCTTTGGCTCAAAATGTGTTATATAATTTGCCATAAGATAGAAACAAATGAAACACTAGGTACAAGCTCAACATATCTTCTAGGGCCCTTTGGAATTGAATCCAATGGAAGGATCCTCAAATTGTGCATGCTTTGATAGTACTGACAAGGTAATGGGTCTTGTGGAGGAGGGGCGTGGGTGTTGAAGACTCTGCAAGTGGGTTAGGAGTGGGTAGAAAACTTGGCTTAGATGGCACTATCACTAATATAGAATGTGGAGGAATTAGCTCAAAGAGTACAATATCCCTCTTATTAAAAGCGTCATCTCTCCAAAAGATCACCTTATTTGTCCAAGGATCAAACAACCGAAAGGATTTTGCCTTAGAGGGATAGCCAAAAAAAATTAAGAGATCATCTTGGAGAGTAATCTTTTCTATTTTATTATTAGGAGTGTGTATAACCACAACATCCAAAAACTTGGAAGTGGGAAATCACAAGTCAAGTGTGCCGAAAATGCCTCAAAGGGGTCCATATGAGAGACTGCAATAGTAATGCATTGGTTGAAGATGAACACTAAAGTGTTCATAGCCTAGACCCAAAGGCGCTCATCAAGCTCTACTCTACAAACATTCTATGCTCTACAACTTTTTTCTAAGAGGGGGAGTTGGTAAAGGTGAGTTAGCAAGAAATGCCATGATCTTGTAGAAACTTGAGAGATGGATCCTTGGATCCAAAAAGTGACAAAAATGTGCCAAAATATTTTAATTTAAGGTGGAAACTCAACCTCGTTGGAAGTGGAAGAGGCGGATTTGTCAATTTTTAGTAGTAGTGGAAGACGATTTGAAAATTGCTTTTGAAGACAGACCAAGTAGCAATTGCACATTTTTCATAATTTTTCCAGGTGCCGGACTGAGCTAGACAAGTGGCTAGCAGTGTGGGACCTCAAGTTGACCAAGAAGAAAATTTCAAAACTCAATTTGGACGACGGATGGTCAAGATTCGAAAGCTGGACACGGTCGAGGCCAAAAGGGGCCAAAAAGATTTGAATTGGGCATGGGGCTATGGAACAGATCTTAGCCATGAACTTGTCCATTTTCTCGCCTTTGATCACTAGTCTCAGTTCATGAAATGGCTACTCAGACGCAGAGATAAAAACTTAGTATTTTTCTCTCCTCCTCCTCTCTCCTCTAAGAGGCTGATCACACGCAGAGAATCATGAAGAAAGGGAGATGAAGAATGCTTGTTCTGCATGGATCGGATTGCTGCAAGGGCCAAGATGATGTTGAGAGGCAATGTCTAGCACTGTTGGGGAATTGATGATGGGTTCGTTGGCTGCCCCGATATCATAACATGCAACACGCAAATAAGCGGTATGCTTATTTTTTACAAATAAAATCTCATTGTTTTTTATGGTTGATGACTTAAATGATGTGCACATGGAAAGAAAATTTGTATGAATCATGTTTGAAGTATGCTTAAGGGTTTCACATGATAAAATGCAGAACTTGTAGTCATAATAAATAATTTGAAACTCGAAATGTGTATTTTAAGAGAAAAAATGAGAGTTTTTTTCGTTTTGGGTTGGGGAATGAAGTTCATATGAAAAACTCATAAAAAACATTTTTCAGTCAATGTGACTAGCCAAGAAACATAGATAAGAAAATACCACATTTTTATGGGCAAATAAATGAGAAAAAACAGGGAAAAAATAGTTTTCACACTTAAAAAACTAGGAAAAAATATATTTTATGTTCGTGAACGTATAACAAGGCTGGAGCATGAGGGATAAGCCTTAGTTCAACCTTGTTTCTATGTTAGAGTAGGGTTTTTATTGTTTTTTATATGAAAAACTACAGAAAAATGAATGGTACACTTATCTAACGAATGGAAAGCAACTAGTAGCACGAGGAAACTCGTGCTAGTCTCTAGCAATGTTGCAATTACGAGTAGCTTGGAAATCATTAAATGATTGTTTTCACACCTCACGTTGTTTTTAAAAAAAATCATAAAATGCTTGAGCACGAGGTGTGCCATCCACAATTGCATTATGCATATCGCATGGTAACTCTTGGATGCATATCAATTGATTGCCAAACACATGACCTACGTGGAGTTGTGAGGAAACCCAAGTTGTAGGCTAGACGATTGAACCTTTGGAAAATTGTCAAGTGAGGAAATTTTATATCCTGGAATGTTTGAAATATATAAGAGGAGTGTGTTCGTATGTGCTTTATGTTAGAGTAGCACATCTTGGGGTCAATCCCCGAGGTGTAGGAGAGCTGCACTGGGGCCACAACATTTAGCTGGAGGGGTGTCTCCTTTATGTTTTTATCACATTGGTGTACTACACAAAGATGTATGGGATCTCTCTCTAAGGAGTAAGGAAGGAAAATCGTTGGACTACATTCCATTACAAATGCAATATCTACATTAGCAATTAGGGCAGTGTGCCCCTTGGACGCTCTTGGTCGTGAGGCCGTGTGGGCTTGTTGTCTTTTGAATGTTAGAGAGGCCTAACTAGTGCCTATAGCCAGTGTCGGGCCCGTTTTAGGTCTCGACAAGTGGTGCATTTGAAGGGAGTTGTTAATAAGTGGTGGTTTCTGTATCTTGGTCAATTGGGACCTATTCATTAGTGTATGACAAAAATAAGTGAGCTAGACTCACAAGACTATCAAGCCGAGCTTCAAAAGCAAGAAAGGGCTGAACGAGCTAGACAGTGGGCCGAAATAAATAGAAGATATTATCCGCAAAGGAGTGGCCCAATATCTTTGCAAGGGTAGGGTCTTAATAATCCTAGCTCGGACGTAAGGGGAGGAAGCTCTAGTACTTTCCCCCTTTCAATCAATCTGTCCACTTCGAGTAGAGGTATAGTTTCAGTTGTTCAAACTCCTATAGCGAATCTGGTTGTTACCATGGTGGCACAACCTATTGCTATACCTAATGGAACGACAGATTTGCCAACTTTAGGGTTTCCTCTATCCATTTTTAATGGGTTAGCAGAGGAAGATGCAAAAATGCACATTAATGAATTCTAGAAGTTGATGTTTAATTATCGGATTCAAGATGAAGGATACTTAATGATGTTCTTTGACAAATGCCGAGAAGTGCTTAAAAATAGCCAAAAATTACGAATATCCAAGGAAAAATAGGCTTTGTCGAAGGCGGCGGTGGCAATCAGTACGATTTTAAGCGGCAATGTCCCAGAAATGCTTAAAAGAGCCACTAGACAATGGTCGAAGAATTTTCACAATTTTTTGACATGCGAGACAAGATCCTAGGAGATGCCCGAAAGTGGAGGACTTCAAGACGGACTCCCAAGATTTTTCAGACCAAGAATCGGACACCGGACGTGGAAAAGGGAGTGCCTGGAAGGCCAAAGGCCAAAATGGCAAGTGTGAGAATAGACTTTAGGAGAGCCCAAAGGGTGTGACCCTTTGGGGTTCCCTTTGGGGAGCCAAAATCCAAAAAACATGGGAGAGGGGGGGGGGGGGGGGGGGGGCGGGGCTGCATTTTTTTCGCCGCCTGATCAAGAAGAAGGCGCCATGGCTAGATTTGGTGGAGAGATGGATTGTGGCACCTACAAACAGCCTCCCCAACAACTGATCTCATGGCTATCCTTCTTCCTATCTTCGCTTTCCATTGCCAGTATCCACTCCTCCATTGGTTGCCTGGTTGTGGAGAACAAAAAACAATATTTCTCTCTCCTCCCTCTCTCTCCTGTACAGTGGCAATTCATGTGCAAGAAGTCAAGAAGAAGAGGGGCTGAAGAATGCTTGTTCGGCTGTGATCGAATTGCTTCAAGATGAAGAGGAGGCTGAGGAAAGAGGTTCAGCACTGAAGAATGGTTGCTGGTTGGTCCGTAGGCTGCCCAGAATAATTATTAAAAAACCTGCAACACGCAAGACACACGGTATGCTCCAATTTTACAAAGAAATTTGATTGTTTTTGTTGTTTCATGGTCCAAATGTTGTTCATATGCGATGAATTTTTTATGGAACATTTTTTGCATCATGTTTGAGGGTTGTAACTACAAAAATACAGAACTCATAATGATTTAGAGTCGTTATTAATTCTTTAAATCCCGTACAATGTCATTTTTAATGGAAATTAGTGGTTTTTTTCGATTTTGAGTTGGAGAAAAGGGGTGGAAATGGGACAAATAGTTTCAGTAAAAATAATAAGCCAATACAAATAAATTAGAAAATATCTATTTTTCATGAATAATAAATAGAGAAAAATAGCAAAAATAGAGGAAATTAGACTTTTTGAGCTAAAAAAATATGAAAAAATAAAATTTATGTGCGTGAATGTTTGGCAAGGTTAAAGCATGAGGTCAAGCCTTAGTTTGGCCTTGTCCTTTGTGTTATAGTCTGTGTTTATTGTTTTTTACATACAAAAATAATATAAAACAACCATTTACACCTATGCACCGCAGCAACACCTAAACGGTGAGGGGGGAGGAAGTTTATGCAACGATCTAATTACTGAAAATATACAAATTCTAATTTCCCTCTTTTTGCATAGCATTTAGGGATCATTCCATAATTAAATATAGGTGACTAGTAGCACGGAAGGTCAGGTGCTAGTCCCTAAAGCAGCGCAGCACATAACGCTTAGTTAAAATTCATGAAAGGGATGTTTTCCGCACCTCACATGGCTGGTTTTTTAATCATAAAATGGTTGTGCACAATTGTCATACACCTTGCATCAAGCATGCCACGTGGTATCTCCTGGTATGCGTTGCACTTGTTTGATAAACTTTGACCAACGCTGAGAGGATAGGAAACCTAAGCTGTGGGTTAAACGGGTGCTTCTGTTGGGGAAAGTTTTGTGAGGCAAATCAAAATCTCCTGGAATGCTGAATTATGAAAGAGTGGACTTTGTGCGAATGTTATATGTGTTAGCGATGCGTCTTGGGGCTAATCCCCGAGGTGTAGGAGAGTCACAGTGGAGCCGCGGCAATCAGTCGAGAGGTGCTTCCCTATATGTGTATTATGAGGCATTATGCCTATGTGTTATGGGATCTCCCTCTGAGGAGAAGGGAAGGTGAATGCTGGACTACATATTGGATACAAACACAAAATCGTCATAAGCATTTAGTGCAAAGTGAGTTTTAGACGCTCCTGGCCTGCGAGGCTGTGTGGTGGGATTGTCTATTGTATGCATGAGGTCCGGCTAGTGCCATAGCTAGTATCGGCCCATTATAGGTCCCATCATTCTTCAACATGACTTTGAAAGGATGAGCTGTAGTGTGATATCATAGCCTAGAGGTTGAAATCATAACCACAATCGACTTATTCTTTGCGACCTTTCAAAGGGAGTTTGCCCCTGAAAGGGAAGGTCAGTATTGGCTACATATCCTTATTGTTACACGTCAAGAACCTCACGAGAATTTCCGTGGGTATGCCAAGAAACTAAAGGAGGTATTTCAAAAATTAAAAACCTACATCCCTATTCTAGCTGCTTATTTGTTGCAATATTTTTTGAATGGGTTAGACTTTAACATTCAAGTGCAATTGAGTAGTATTGCTCTTACCAGCATTGATATGGCTATTACACGAGATGAAGAGGTAGAATCACGATTACAAGTGGCTTACGTCTCTAGGTCAAACTGGAATTCGAGTTTAGGGTTTGGAAATACTTTAACGCTGACAAATGGAGGTCAAGGGATGCCCACGAGTCCTCCTAATGGGAGAGGAAGCATAATTCCAAATGTACCCATGTTGCTAGCTCCTCCTACAGTGACCATGCCGATGACGAGTCAAATGGCTCCATTGACTATTGGAAGCCCAATGATAAATCCTACCATTGTTCCAGAGAATCAATAGCCAATCCCTAATCAATTGGTTAGGCCAATGGAATGACAGGTAGACGATCGCGGCTATGAATCAAGTACCTCGAATGTCCTTAGTGAAGTTAAGGATATGATGAAGCACTATACTAATATGATTAGTGAACAATATATACAAATAGCCATTGGCATTAATTTCCTTAAGAAGCATCAGAATTTGATAGGAAGTTGATGCCTTGAAGAGGGTGCCCCCTCAAGATTCAACTGTAAGTGGTGTGGTGGTCAACATTTCCCTAGGAATTGTCCAAATGTCAAATGTGACGTATGTGGAAAGTTCAACCATCTAGCTAGTACCTGTTGGAGTAAGATTAGCTCTCTCTAGCAAGGAAGTAAACAGCCAGGTCCAGGTAATCATTGAGCGCAAGGGAATAATCTCTAGCAAGATGAAGGACCGACACAAATATTACAAAGAGGGAAAGCTATGGTAGAGGAGCTACCTGGTGGCAGTGGAGTTAGCCTTATAGAAGCTGCTTGTGTCAACGAAACTAAAGCTTCTAATCTACGAGTTATTACAGGAGGTCAAAAGGGCAAAGAAGTTGACAAAGCCAAGGCAAAACCTATAGAGGGAAACCTTGAACAAGATGATAAGGGGATGCAAGTCCTTAATCCCAATATGAAAGGTGGACCTCTCAAGGCCGTAGATGGTAATGCTAACCCCAAGAAGGATAGGGAGTCGCTAAAGAAAAAGACAAAAGCCAAGAAAGAAGCAGCAAAGCCAGTTCAAAGACCAAATGAGAGAATGGTTTGGCGAGAAAAGAAAGCTCTTGCTAGCTATCATGAATTCGATTTAGCAAATTCTCTTTGCGAAGTTAAGCCGGATATAAATCTTTTGCAGTTGATTAAGTTGTCTCCAAGAGTGCGCAAGGAATTTAAGAAGATCCTACACACTGGGCATATCATTGATCCCTTGGGAATAGCACGAGTAGGAGATGATTGGTTTGAGCATGCTGAGAAGCATTGCCCAAGGGTAGCCACATATGTTGATGGAATATTAGTGGACCATGCTATTGTGGACATCGAATCCTCTCTCAACATTATGAGTTCGGAATTGATGGAGAGACTAAGATTAGAAATTAAAAAAGACACCTCCACAATCCTCTGAATGGCTGATGATAGTTTAAGACAGCCTGAAGATTGCATAACTAAAGTCCATGTGACCGATGCTAATGTAGAATGCATTCTGGACTTTAGGGTCATTAGGTTTGTAGGGCATCCTAGCTATCAAGTGTTGCTAGGCAGCCTATGGATCCTACAAGCAGACTGTTAGGTTGATATACTTGCTGGTTGATTGATCTTTGGTTGAGGTGCTAGATGTGTAGTAGTTAATGCTTATCCTGAATCTCCACAGAGTGAGGGAGTTACTTTATCTTCGTTAGATTTTGATACGCTAGATGCTCCATCTGCTAGTGAGACGCCATCAAGTGATGAATCCAATGAGGGGTCTACTACATAAGATATCTACCAAGTGACTTTGAATGAGCTAATAGAGGCTCAAGATAGGATAAGGAATGTGGATGTAATAGGGCTTGACCTTGATATGATGAATGATTCATGGCCAATTAAATAAGGGTCCATGCTTAGTTTGGAAGAAAGGAAGGACTACATGTCCTTGATTCAAGAATTCCGTGATTTTTTTGCTTGGAGTTATAATGAGCTGAGAGGCATCCCTCCCAGCCTAGTTGTTCATACGATTCCTTTGAAGCAAGGTAGCCACCCTGTGCGACAAAAAGTAAGGCGTATGCCTTTCGAATTAAGGGACGAGCTATTCGAAGAATTAACAAAACTATGAAAGACTGGCCTGCTATTTCTGGTTCAACACACGGAATGGTGTTCACCAGTTGTTATTAGGAAGAAGAAGAGCAATCGGATTTGGCTTTGCATAGATTTTAGAGAGCTTAATAAGTAGACAGTTAAGGATTACTAATCATTGCCTTTCATTGATTAGATTTTGGATCAGTTAGTGGATAGGAAAATCTATTTGTTTATGGATTGCTTTGCAGGATATAAGTAGATGGCTATTACGCAGGAAGATAAATTGAAAGCGATATTTATTATTGTCTTTGGTACCTTTGTGTATCATTTGATAGCCTTTGGTCTATGCAATGCGCATGGATCTTAGCAATGAACAACTGATAAGACCTTTGGTGATATCTCCCCAAAGGAGTTAAAAAGTCTTTATTGGTGATCTAGAGGAAGCCACCACAAGGAAGCGACAATTGATTATTCTTAGGAGATGTTTTGAGCATTGTAGACAAATCTGCATTGCTCTTAACCCTAGAAAGTGCGTACTTGGAGTATCCTATGGGTTGCTACTCGGTCATGTGGTTAGTTCAGCTGTGGTATTGTGATTGACCTTGAAGAGATAAAGATTATAGTCTCTATGAGCCCGCCATGTACTCCAAAAGGGGTGCACAACTTTCTATCCATCAGTGGGATACCATCGAAGATTTATCAATGCACCAGCAAAAAGAGCGTTACCATTGACAAACCTTCTATCTTTTAACTGTATGTTTGAGTGGAATGAAGCATGTCAAGTATCCTTTGAGGATGTGAAGCAAGAATTAGCAAGAGTGCCAATCCTAAAAGCACCGAGAAGAGGTGAAGTTTTCTATGTATTTTCAGCAGCCACAATGCATAGTATTGGCTACTATTTAGCTCAAATTTGGGAGGAGAAATGGTATCATCCAATTGTCTTTGCTAGTAGGAAATTGGGGATATCTGAAGTTAACTATAGGTACATGGAGAAATTGTGCATTGGAATGGTCTTTGCAACGAAGAAATTTAGGTATTATATCCTCTATGAGAAGGTAGTATTGTTTACGAAGGTGGAAGGACTCAGATTGCTGTTGAACAATTGCAGCCACTTGATCATTTGGCGAAGTGGTCAATCACTTTGCAGGAGTTCAATTATGAGATTAGGAGCAAGCCACCAAAGCTGCAAGGTATTGTAGAATGTATTGTAGATTTCAGGGAGCCAAAGGAAATTCTCATAGAGGGAAGTGATATTGAAGGTTTATTTAGAATCGATACAGCTTCCATTCCTTCTTGGTATGCAACTATAATGCATTATCTATCCATAGGAGGATTTGAGGCTGTATTATCGAAGTCCAAAAAGAGAAAGATTAACCAACAAGCATTACACTTTTCAATTATAGCGGGTGTCTTATATTAGAGAGGAGTAGATGATATCTATCATCATTGTGTAGTACTCGATGAGGTACCATTTATTCTTGAGGAGTGCCATGATTCAGCATGTGGGGGACATTTTGCTGGTCGGATTACTGCCCAAAAAACTCTCCGTGCTGGATATTGGTGGCCATCAATTTTCCAATATGGTTTTAGTTATGTTAAGCATTGTGATGTCTATCAAAGACACAATGCGAGGGAAAATCATAAGAAACCTCTCAATCCCATTTTGGTTACGTTACCCTTTGAAAAATGGGGTATTGATTTTGTGGGACCGATGTACCCTTCATCAACTATGCGAAAGCGGTATATTATTGTAGCGATGGACTACTTTACAAAGTGATCTGAAGCTCAAGCGACAGTGAAGGACAATGCTAAGGAGACAACTAGCTTCATTATGGAGCAAATTGTTTGCTGTTTTGGTCCACCGAAGGAGATTGTGTTTGATCAAGGGACACACTTCGTGAACAAGGTTAATAGTGGCCCTGACTGAAGCTTTGAAGATTAAGCACAACAAGACTACCCCATATAATCCTCAAGCAAACAGTCACGTTGAGAGTACGAATAAGCAACTCGTAGGAATCTTATCCAAGTTTGTATAAAAAAGCAAGCATGATTGGGATAATAAATTCTATGTGGTAGTGTGGGCTTACAACATGACCTTCAAGAGAGTCACATGCCACACCCCGTTCAAGCTAGTGTATGGGGAGGAGTGTGTTTTGCCGTTAGAAATAGAGCTTCCCACTGGGTGTTTTGCCCTCAATCATTCATTGGGAGAGGAAGAAGTGTTACAAGAATGATATACTTCTTTGGCACATCTTGATGAGATTCGATTGCAGGCTTTATTGCATCAAGAAGTAGGGAAGAAGAGAATGAAAGCCCTTCATGATCTTCGAACTAAGAAGTACAAATTTGCAAAAGGTCAGTTAGTATTGCATTATGATGCTCAAAGGGAGCTCTTTCCAGGAAAATTAAAACCCAAATGGGATGGACCATATAAGATTGTATGGTTAGGAAAGAATGGCTCTACGACCCTTCTAGCAGATTTGCAGGGGGTAGAGTCTAAGACTAAAGTTAACTTTAATAAGCTGAAGCCTTACTATGTGTAAGGGCTGACGTTGGGCTTGGTGCCTGAGTAGGTCCTTCAAGATTCAGCTTTAATGTGTAGTAGGTACCAAGATGAGCGGATGGGATGCATCATTCCCTATCTAGAGCATCCGTACCTTGAGCAACATTACCACCAAGGTCGAGTGATCTGGTGGAGCAAAGGGTATCAAGTTATTGAGTGGCAAGACAGATCCTTTACGTCGGAAATTAAGGTCTATTGCCACCATTGTCAACGAATTCTAACTAGCATTCCTATTGAGTTTAGCAGCGAGGGAAGGAGGAATTGTACCTGTTATACATCCCCTATCTTGGCTTGATTTTGATTATCATAAGTACGAGTGAGTTGATTAGTATGGCATGGCCTATCAATGAAGCATGGGCCTATACTCTATATTTTGATGGAGCTTCTAGAGGGCCCGCTAAACATGCGAGTGTTAGTGTCGTCATTAAAGATCCCCAACGTCGGGTTGTTATGAAGATGGGATTCTATTTAGGACCCTCTTTTACTAATAATATGGAAGAATACAAGGCCTTGATCATGGGGCTGAATGTAGCCGGATGTGGTGGTATTCGTCAATTATTGGTTAAAGGTGACTCATAGTTAGTAATCAATCAACTAAATGGGACCTATAATGTGTAGGATCCCATCTTACGGATGTACCATCATGCCGCCTTGGATATGTTGCATATCTTTGAGATAGTGACTTGTCTGTTAGTTCCTCGACAATGGAATTGCTTTTTGTGAATTCCCTAACTAACTATGCTTTCGTGGAAGATGTCTTTTTCAATTGTGGTCTAGGGGAGCCCTTATAATTACCTTCTAACATTAACCCTAGACTACTTTGGGTTCTTCTTGCTGACACGTCATATTTTGGCCACCAATGGTTAGTTTGGATTATGAGTCATGTAGTAAGTGAGCACCTTCCTACTCTGTCATGGATGCATAGGATTGTGTATCATCATATTCGTCAGACACCCCTTGATATTTATGCAGGGGGTTAGCTAATAACTTGATGCACTTACTGTAGGGCCTATGAGACCTTATCCTTGGTTGGTTTTGTGCTTTAGTAGAGTAACATTAGGACCAAGGGATTATTGTCATAATATGTTGCGTTGAATGATAGTAAGATGTTTTATTTCATAAGGCCAAGAGGGCCATCTCTATCAAGTTCGAATGTTTTTTATAAGGCCAAGAGGGCCAGTTTTGTTGGTTGTGAAATGTTATATTTCTTTAGGCCAAGAGGGTAATATGTTTGTTTGGTGTAGGTACGTTTGATGGTTTTTTGTTTTAGTGATTGCATCACACAGGTTGGATGAAGTACCTAGAGGGAGCCTTTGCTACGCAAAAGCTTCTGTGGCCATTCTAGGTGGTATCATTGCCTGTCCGAGCTTTTCCCCTTAAGCTAATAGTGTTATATGTGTATGTGGGGGTTATTTTCTTTTCAGTGGTGGGGACCAGCAATCAAGACATGAAGTCCTAGGGTTTGGTTAGGTATATCTGGGGGAGATTTGAGTAGTAGTCTACCTCTTGTTAGGATATTATGAGGTGTTAAAGACTTGTGATAGAGGGTAGTCCTTGTGACCCTGGCCTTCTTGCTTGCTAGGTAACTGTCCTAGGAGTCCTTGTTAGTGTGAGGCAGTTAGAGAAGCCTACCAAAATATCAAAAGAGGAGCAAGTTCTGAGTATATCTAAAGAAATTGAATTATAGAGGAATGTAAAAAGGGGTTCTAACCCCTCAATAAGAAAAGAAAAAGAAAAAGAAGAAAATTACTACGAGCAGTTGATTATCACCTTACTGAGGCCTGGTAGGTTCTTGGGGATGTGTCAGACTCGGGGCCGATGCCTTGTCTTTCTAGGGGTAGCAGCTAGCAAAAAAGAAAAGAAAGGAAGGTTGGAGTGAAAATAAAAGTGGGCGTTAAAAAAAGATTAAGTGTCGCCTCACGAGAGCTTAGTAGGTTCTTGGGTACCGAGTCAGCAAGACCTAATGCCAATGCCTTGTTCTCCTTGGATCACTCTATGCTCAGCTCCCTCCTTTTTACACGCCCGAGTATGGAAACCTTGGGAAGAAAATATATTGCAAGAAAAATATGATGACTAGGCTATAGGAGTCCTCGCCTAGTAGGAGGTCTTGGTCCAATTGTGCTTAGTTAGGTAGGTAGTTCAGACCACCACTAGCATGACCTCTTTGATAGGCTTTTTAGCCAATCCGTGTTAGAGCAGTTGGTTAGCGACTAGCTTCACACTTTCTGTCAAATTATATTGGGCCTATTCCTTGTGGATTATCATACATTGATTCTGTCAAGGGGAAGGGCAAGAGTTGTGATGATTGTTGTTGTTTATTTTTTCTTGTAGCAGCTTGATGCTTTTTGTGGTTATGTATGTGTAGATCAGTTCATGGGATTCGACGGGCTGAGTCGCCCTATCCCATAGTCACTAATAAGAGATGGATTCTTGTCTCGAAAAGTGACAAAAATGTGCCAAAATATTTTAATTTAAGGTGAAAACTCAACCTCATTGGAAGTGGTAGAGGTGGATTTGTCAATTTTTAGTAGTAGTGGAAGACGGGATTTGAAAAGTGCTTTTGAAGAAGGTCCAAGCATCGGTTGCACATTTTTCATAATTTTTCTAGGTGTTGGATCGAGCCAGAGCAAGTGGCCAATAGTGAGTGAGGGATCTCGAGTCGGCTAGGCAGAAAATTTCGGAACTTGATTTGGATGACCGTATATTCGAGATTCGAAAGCTGGACATGATCGAGGCCAAAAGGGGCCAAAAAGATTTGAATTGGGCATTAGGCCCTTTGGGGGGGCCTTTGGCCCCTTTTGAATTTTTTTTTTGTGATTTGGGGCGGGGGGGGGGGATTTTTTCCAAATGGCGTCGTGCAGCAGCCGCCCCCCATTCAAGGTGACGATTGTGGTATTGGTGGCCTAAGAAGAGGCTATGGAACAGATCTCAACCGTGAACTTCTCCATTTTCTCACCTTTGATATCCGGTCTCAGTTTGTGAAATGGTTGCCCAGATGCAGAGATCAAATCTCAATATTTCTCTCTCCTCCTCATCTCTCCTCTAAGAGGTTGATCACATGTAGAGAATCATGAAGAAAGAGGGATGAAGAATGCTTGTCTGGCATGGATCGAATTGTTGTAAGGGCCAAGATGATGCTGAGAGGCAATGTCCAACACTATTGGGGAATTGATGATGGGTTCGTTGGCTGCCTTGAAGCTATTTATAATAACACGCAAATAAGCGGATGCTCATTTTTACAAATAAAATCTCATTTTTTTAAATGGTTGATGACTTAAATGATGTGTACATGGAAAGAAAATTTGTACATGTTTGAAGTATGTTTGAGGGCTGCACATGATAAAATGCAAAATCCGTAGTCATATATGGTCATAATAAATAATTTAAAACCCAAAATGGGTCTTTTAAGAGGGAAAATGAGGGTTTCTTCCGTTTCGGGTTGGTGAAAGAAGTTCATATGGGATTAAAATTTGATAAAAAATATTTATTAACCAAGAAAAATAAATAAGAAAATACCACAATTTTATGAGCAAATAAATAAGAAAAAATAAGAGAAAAATAGTTTTTATGCCTAAAAACTAGAAAAAAATATATTTTATGTTCGTGAACCTATCACAAGGCTGGAGCATGAGGGACAAGCCTCATTTCAGCCTTGTTTCTATGTTAGAGTATGGTTTTTACGATTTTTATATGAAAAACTACACAAAAATGAATGATACACCTATCTAATGAATGAAAAACCTAAACGGTAGGAGGAAAGAGGGGTTGTAAAAGTGAATGGTCGTTGAAAAAGTTTTAAATTATGATTTATTTGATTATGCATAGCATATAGGCCGATCACCATTTAAATTTAAGAGAGACTAGTAGCATAAGGAATCTCAGTGCTAGTCTCTAGTGACATTGCAATTATGAGTAGCTTGGAAATCATTAAAGGATTGTTTTTGCATCTCACATTGCTATTTTTTTAAATCATAAAATGCTTGAGCACGAGGTGTATCATCCACAATTACATTATGCATATCACATGCTAACTCTTGGATGCATAGCAATTGATTGCCAAACACATGACCTTCGTAGAGTTGTGAGGAAACCCAAGATGTAGGCTAGATGATCGAATCATTGGGAAATTATCAAGCGAGAAAATTTTATATCCTGGAACATTTGAAATATATAAGAGTGGAGTGTGTTTGTATGTGCTTTAAGTTAGAGTAGTGCATCTTGGGGCCAATCCCTGAGGTGTAGGAGAGCTACAATGGGGCCACTGCATTTAGCCAGAGGGGTGCCTCCTTTATGTGTGTATCATGTTGGTGTACTACACCAAGACGTGTGGGATCTCTCTTTGAGGAGTAAGGAAGGAAAATCATTGGACTACGTTCCATTACAAACACAATATTTACATTAGCAATTGGGACAGTGTGTCCCTTGGATGCTCATGGCCACGAGGCCGTGTGGGGTTGTCTTTGAGTGTTACAGAGGCCTGGCTAGTGCCTATAGCTAGTGTCAAGCCCGTTTTATAGGTGTCGACAAAACTTAGTGAACTTATGGGAGGTAAACTCACCATGACCATCACTTATATAGCTACATGATGACCCATCATGATATTAAGATGGCAAGCTCAACTCCACATGTGGACATTGTTGATGGACTGCCTAGGTAGATGGGTCCACACATCTACACTTGGTACATCCATGTTCATTACGATCCTCACATGGCCATTGACTTATTATATTTGGTTTGTTGCACCTGCCTATATTGGCCTAGTTATAGCACTAATTGATTAGTATAGTCAATTATGTACTATTTGACTTAGTAGGCTTCTTTTCTTTATGTTGTATCCTATATATGATTTGTATACATTGTATTGTGTGTAAAAGCAGAAGAAGAAACTAGCAAGAAAATGTTTTTGGCCTCTCTCTTCTTCTGCTCTTGAGTGAGCTTCCTCTTATGTATATGATGTGTGTTTGGTACATCAACTCAAGCAAGTCACCCCCACCATGTGATTCATGACACAGGGTATATACTAAAAGCATTAATAATGAGAAGTAGGTGAATACTTCAAATTTATGCTTTAAAAAGTACACCCACACGTATCAAGAGAAATCATCCACTATAAAAAAAGAAGTAAACCATGCCATTCAAAGAGGGAATGGATGTAGGTCCATAAAGAATATGAATCAAAATTAGAGATGCCTCAACTCTATGTGTTGTATGTTGAGGAAATGGAGTGTGGTAACAAAGTAAGATCCAAGCCCTCGTCATCGGTATTAAGCTTAACATGACCTAGACCAAGGATTTTGACCGAGGAGTTTTTCCCACACCAAACATTCCTAATTATAGGAGCATAGGAGACAAAAGTATCATGGATGGGGATCATACAATGAGTGACTCCACTATCCACAATCCAAATAGGAGAGGATGTGTGCTTGGTTGGGTAGGGTGGGCCTCTACAGTTGCATCATCCAAGAGGTAACTTGCAAATGTGGACTAAGCTCCCAACCTTTGATGTCTCCATTGAGACGAGGTGGATAGACTTGTTAGACATGCCTTCTAGAGTTGAAAATGGTACTAGCTATGATGGCTGACCAGTGACAATGCGGGTCTACCCTCAACCCCTAATTTTGGTTGCCATCGTCATATCCCCTTATTGGGGGTTACCTGACAGACGGAGCAGGGATGTGAGTCTTTTGTTTTCATTGGGTAGCTCTTGCCTTTGATTGACACTCATAATCAAAATGACTAGTCCTAAATTGACAATGTTGACAATGCCTATTTTTCTATTGTACATTCTGCCACCCAGGTTTTAAGGATGACTGGGTTTTTCCCTGTGACTCACTAGCTTGGGTTTGATTTGGATTTGGAGTTGGAGTTGGATTTAAGTTTTGTCTTTGGTTTTGAGTTTTCTTGACTTGTCCTTGCTACCTTTTCTGAGAAGAAACAAAGGCGCCCTCTCTATGGAACAAATACTATGAAACTGGTCAAACAGCCAAGTGTAATGTAGTAGCTAACACAAATTCATAGAATATAGGCATAGTAGGCTATGAGATCACATATTGAACAAAATGGAAGTATTTTTGAGAAAACTTGTTCACGAAAAATGTGATCTATCATCAGGGGACTTAGGAACTCAGATACTAAAAATTCACGAAAAATGTGATCTATCATCAGGGGACTTAGGAACTCAGATACTAAAAAGTTTGGTAAGAAGCCACTGATACTTTGCTAACTTGACCTTAAGGCCATTAAGGTCTATAATTTTTAATGTTTTGAAGCTCATAGTTGAGGTTTATATGATGGATCCTATCTTGGCCCATGTAATGGTTAGTTAAGTGTTCCCACTGCTCTGAAGCTAAATCAAAGTGTTGTAGATATGAGTGAAATTAAAAAAGTAGACCTTGCATGAGATCAACTATAGTACATGTATTTTTGGCCTTCTAGTAGTGAAACAACCCACATGTTTGGTTGGGGCTCTAGGTCTCACAAGTTCTAGGAATTGAGTACGTGTCTCATTAGAGTAAAGGCATGCTTGGCTAATAAGGATGGAGAACTATGAGGTGTCTAAGTGTAAGGTGGGTAGTATGAATAGGGAGGGGGATAGGATGGGTAGGAAAAAAATGTTGAGAGAGATCCATAGGTGCGTATGGAGAAGCATGGTGACTATCAAGCCCCACACAACTTGATTGGGCACAATAGCACAACCAAATGGTCTATTAGGAATTTCCATGGAGGCAAACTATGGTATCAAACTGGTCCACACCTTGGTAAGTAGGGGTAGGGATCCCATGTTGTGAGTATCCCAAAGGTGTAAGATGGAGGGGTTGAGCCTCTCCTAGATGTGCATGAGCACCACTCGAAAGAGATGTAGAGGTCCAAAAGGCTACACCTATGTTTGAGGAATTCCCCAGTGCGGTGTGTAAAGGAACATGGAATGTCTAAAATGCAAATATAAATGGGGTGAATGGTAATAATGAGACAACAGAAGAAATGGGTGGGATGGGTGGGTTTTGAAATTGTGATGTAAATGATGTGGATGTATATGCATTAAATTTATTTTCTTGATTTAGTGATGCAAAATGCATTGAAGATGAAACACCATATTCATTCTAACTTTGAGAAGAAAAATTCAAATAAGGGAAAGTAGAAAAGTTGTCAATCTTTTTCTTATAATCACCTCTTTATGTATTAACATACAAGAATCGATCTTTAAGAGGAATTTTACTATGATCAACATACGACACTCTACCTCTATCATGATCTTTACCAAAATGCTACAAAGGAGTAGATGTAAAAGAGAAAAGAGGAACAAAAGTCAAAACTTGTGTACCTTGCATTCGATGGGTGGATGGAAGAGTTTGAAAAAAAGGAACATACTCTTAATCTCTTTCTTCAAGTGGGGGCCCATCCCTAATGGAGGTCTTGATAGCCCTACAACATCATCAGATCTATGTGCAACATTTGAAGAGAAAGAATAATGTGCACCTTCATTGAGAAGCTATTGTCCATATGCTATTCTTCTATCAAGATCTTTGATATTCTTGGCTCTATGAGCCATGATTAGCTTCAACTCTTTGTCTATTATAGGATAAGGATGTGTGTCTCTCCAAGGTAGTTAAAAGTATCTCTAGTCATGTCAAAACCTTACGGAGTTGGCTATGGAAACAATTGTTGCTTAGTTCTTGACATAGGCACCTTGGGGGACTAAGTAGGTGTGGAAGTGTTCCATGTCATCTCCCTTTAGAGTTCATGCTTTTGAAGACTAAGCTTTTTGATCTAGGGTCTATGTTTCTCAAGTGAATAGCTAGCTCTAATACCATGTAAAGAAATACTTTTCTATAGGATACAAACACAATCGTACAACAAACACAGATTGATATAGACACATAGTTAGGGTTAGGGTTAACATAGAGAAAATGAACACAAAAGATGGAAGAAATTTAAATAATGAATAAATACAATGCTCAATGCAACAAACACACTATGCAAGGTAAAAACTAACCTCCAAATTGTCCAATGGATCGGTTGGCAAAGAGTATAAGCAAAAGAGTGTGACATAGTTTCCCAAAATGCAAGATGTAGTCTCCCAAGATGTCTCATTGTACCAATCATAGCTTTGTGATGGTCAAATTAGTGAGATGACAAACGGGCAATTGGAGCATAAGGATAGTAGAACATAGCAATTTGATGTGACACTATAGTTAATTGGCTAGGATTGACTACAAACCATATTTGAAAGTGGCCATGTGGTAGGTTGTATGGCAGTTAGGGAGAGAAGAAAACATAGCGGTATGTACCTTGTAACAAGGTGACAGGTTGCAAGGGTTATATGGTAGCACTAAATGATGACATGGTGGAAATTAGTCCACAAATTAGTCCACAAATAGTAGTAGAGGAATAGAGAATACATGCCTGATGATAGGAAGGACTAAGCAACAACTCAAACTGAGATATCCTCTATGAACAGGGTGTGGATATAAAAAAAAAGGCACTTGGAAGCTACAAAAACAAGATTAAGGCTGAATAGTGGGCAACTAATTTGTCTGTAGAAGGCTGGGTCCTCCCAAATTACGGTTTGGATCATGGGGCACAAACACTCTCTAGAAACACATTTTTAAAAAATGAACGTTTTAGTAATTTTATTAAATAAACTTATTTTGGATCTTTTTAATGTGGTTAATTAGCATGTTATCCATTTTTAGCTCAACACCATTGTGCCAAACAAATATCAAATATGGTGACCCCTAGAGACCCCCCAAATGACTTTGAGTGCATCAAGAGGCTAAAGGTAAGAGCTGCCACCACAAGAAATGAAAGTTAGGCCATAGTTATGCATAGCATCCATTACAAGTTGTACCAAAGTGTGTGAGACAAGAAGTACTACTTAATAGTTGTTCTTTTTTTAAAATTGAAAGGGTTGCTTGAAACCATGCATTGTTTGAAACAAAGAGAGTCTAATTGTGCACTATCACATTCTTAAGCACTGTAAAACACAATTTGGTTTTGAAAGAAGAAAATTTTCTTTAACAAAAGGTCTCCATTGTTGCACATAGTGGATCCTTAAGAAGAATTTATGGTTTTTGGTAAATAAAGAACCAACCACACACTACGGAAAAGTAGGAATGAACAAGACATTTCAACATAAAGAAAACTAAACCTAGACCAACGAACAATCCTCGAGAACCAAAATTGCCAATGAACTCTTGAGCTCACCAAGAGCTTAGTGGATTGCACAAATGTATGAATTTGAGAAGTAGATTCCAAATCCCCTCTCCTCTTGAGAGTAGAAGTCTTAGCCCAAGCCAAATGATAATACTACCTAACATAGAGAATAACAATAATCCCAAATTTGATTGACCAAGTCATTGAGTTTGTTAACCTAAAAGTGAAGAGAAACCCGTAAAGCACCATGGCTATAGCTGGTGGACCTTCAAGTGAGGCTTTGAATGAGTTCCAAGCCTCCCTTGACAAATTCCAAAATAATGCACAACTCGATCTAAGTCCATGTCTCCTAAGATATGGGATAGAAGCTCATAGAGTTGAAGGACCAAGGAACCAACATGATTAACCAATTGTTGGACATCAATAATGCCACATGACAATAGATTGCAAATATGCAAGTGCAAATGGACATCATTAGAAAGATACTCTTGAATGTTAGAGTCGTAGGTTCCTCACAAGATTTGTTATCAGATTTTGTGCAGCAAAGCTAGTTTGACCACACAAATATGCTTCAAGTAGGAATCCGCATTGCTTAAACTCTCTTGACCAAAATGAGGAATATACTAGGAGCTAGGTATTTCAAAGAAAATATTCATCTTGTTCTCAAGGAATTAAACAAGTGTAAAGCCAACTAAGGATAACCATTACAGCTCCACTGAATAGTTTGAGTAATCTACAAAGTGAACAACCTTACGTTGGGTGACTCTAAGCATGTACAAGCATTAGGATAATGCCTAAAAGAAAAAGGGTGAACCTAGTTCATTGGGCTTGATTCCACCACAAAAGCCTCATTCACATCACTCAAAGATCTCTTCATTAAGGACTTCATGAAGGCCAAGTATGGTGATAACCTCATCATTTGACTAACAAATATCAAGCAATAGAAAGAGGAGAGCATAAGAGATTAATATTCAAAGTGAGGAACCTATTCAAGAGAATTCCTATTGTGGAAAGATGCACTAACAAGGATATGAATAGAGCATTCATCAAGGGCATTTGTGATGAAAGAATTTCTAAGAATGTGGCAATAAATTCACATCTAAAGCATTCCAATATCAATGATGTACTGGATGAGGCTATCAAAGTTGATGACCTTCATCAAGAAAGAAGTAGAGACAAGAATGCATAGTCATTGAAGTGCCACCTTTTATGTCAAGCTTACAGAATTGGATTAACAACTTAACCTTAGAGTTTCTGGCTTGACTTCCAAAGATCATGTCAAGCTCAAAGCCTTTTTAGCATCTTTGATGCCAGAGATATGGCACAATACATTGTCAGAAAATCCCCGAGAAATAATTCCTAGAGCTTTATTATTCATCTTTTTCCACTCTTTGGACTTTGGTTCTTTAGGCTTTGGTTGGACCTTCCAAGGATTTTTCCATCTTCACTTTCTTCTTCTTCCTCCTCTTCCTCAAACAAGTCCCACAAGTCCTTCCGCATAAGGTGGTACACGGTCTTCTCCTCTAGGCATGAAAGCCTTCTCCATTGAACTTGGATATTTGCTCAAGCTCTACCATGTTTATCAACTTCAAATAACTAACAAAGGAGTTGTAGTTCAATGTGTCAAGAGACACAAGAAGATATTGATACTAGTTGAGTATTAATGGATACTATTCTTTGAGCTTAATGTTGGATGTCAGTGCTTGATATGCTTCTTATTTGTTGTTTTGAAGTGTTTCTCTTGTTGGGAATTGAGTTCACGGTCAAATAAGAGTGGCAGTGGGTTAGTGAGCTAAGAGGAGTGGGAAAATGAAGTGGGGATGAACTTGAGTGAGATTGGCTATGGCTTCCACAGTTAGGGTTGCAGACATGCGACTAATTTTCCTTCTAGTGCAGCTTGTAGGATAAGAATTTTTGGAGAAATTTTATGGGAAGAGAGCTTACATGTGAGCTTTCAAAGCCCTATATTCATAGGGTAAATCGCATAGCTCACAGGAGAAGAATCATCAGTATGACCAACGACATGTGTAGCAAGTTGAAACTTTTCGAATTGCCGAGGCGATTGGAGCTCAATGTTGGAATTTGAAGTGACAAGGAGTTAGCCCCTGAGCTAAGAAAGATGTGCCCAAAGGAAAGTTTAAAAAGACATGGCCTGGTCTAGAAGATCTAGTTGCTCAAAGTAGGATAGGTACAATTCTAACTATGGTAGCCATGAAAGCTAGAATGAAGCTAGAGGTGAAAATGAGGTCATAAGCTAACATTGAGCTAAGAAAGATTGAGAGAGTAGAGAGGAGACCTAAATTAAGATGGGCCATGTTTAGTTGTGCTCTAATACCATGTCAAAAGACGTGGATCTAGAGCATGGCATGAGCTATGGAGGATGGAAGATGTAGAAGATTCATGTAGACATAGACATAGACAAGACCAACTGTCACACAAGTGAACTAGGTTCCAAGATTGAGACTTGGACTCATAAACACAATCTTGTGTGTAGGACAATGACACAGACACTTGATTAAAGGACAAAAGTACTATGACATTACATTGAAAAGTGAACCAAGTACATCATTGTTGAAAGATAAGCATAGGAACCCTCCTTACACTAGAGAGGATAAGGGTAGCTAGGTGTAAATGGACTTGAGGATAGGGAAAACATAACCCTAACTCCTCTAGAGGCTATATAAATAGCCTAAAGTACACACTCAAATTTAGAGGAGAGTGTACTAGTTGTACCTTGAACAACTGACTAAGCAAGATCTTGTTCTTGTACTTGAGTTCTCTCTCTCTCCCTCTTGTGCACACTCTCTCATGCTTTCAACTCTGATTTGCAACATGGTATCAGATCCTCCTCTGATCCTTTCAGCTTCCTATACCCTTAGTTTCACTAAGTGCACATGATTTTCCATCATCCTCATCTTTTTCCTCTTACCTCCATAGCCAAACCTTGACCCCCTAACCTTCGAGGACTTGGGGAAGCCAAAGGAGAGCATTCCAACTCTTGACCTCAACTGAGGACTTCTTTTCCAACACAACGCCAATTGGCATGGTAGATTAGAGGGTGGCATTATGCATCGTGGAGGGTAGCATTGAAGAAAACGCAGGAACATGCACAGTCTGGGCAATGTGGCATTTCTGCGTGTGGCATGGTGTGCTAGTGGTGCATTCTTCTCGGACACCATAGGGCTTTCATAGCCCCCCTAGTGGGCCATCTCCCCCTAAGAGGGTTTGGAGAAATTCCATCTCTGCTAGCTGCTATAAGCCAAACCGTGATTGTGGGTCTCTGGAAGCCATAGCCAGGAAGCTTCAAGCTTTTTCAACCTTCAAAATTTTCAATGTTTGGCCATTTTAATCACCGAGTCATCTCTTCCAAAGTCAGTTACTGATTTGGGAACTTCATTTCAGAGGTTCTTTTACTTGGAAGGTCATCATCAAGCTCATCAATACTGACATCTACCATCTCTAGCAACATAAACTAGAGATGAGTGCTTGTAAGTACTAAGGCACAGTGCTCAATCATTATTGCTGCTGGTACTTACAAAATCTGAGTTTTTTCATCAGAAAATTAAAACAATTGAGTGCTTTACTTCATTTTGTAAGGCTATGTGTACAACTATAAACACATAGACCATCCTATCCTAAACTTGTATTGCATATCATGTGTAGTTTTTTCAAGTACCCTAGTCAATGAAATCAGAGGGATGAGTGTCATTGTACTCTCCTCGGAGTCATCAGCAGTAAGCATTGAAATCATAGACCGTCCTTGTCCAAAACAAGGTTCATCTACTAAGACATATCACAAGGAGGAGCCCAAAGTCTAGTTTGGGTTCACATCATTGAAGCCTAAAAAGACCATTAAACCTCGGAAGAAGATTTCACAAAAGAAAGGACCACCAAAGTCATATTTTGAAATATTACATATGTTGGCTAAACGAGGAGAGAGCCACCATAGTCATATTTTGAAATATTACAAAAGAAAGGACCACCAAAGTCATATTTTGAAAATAGGAGAGAGCCGAGAGGGCTAAACGAGGGCCGAAATCAATAGGCATTACCTAAAAGGAGTAGTCTTGAACCTATTCAAGGGCAGGTTCTTAATAACCTTAGCCTACCTCAGGAGGTGGAATTTTTAGTGCTTGCAATATCAATTGTCTGTAAGGGTGTCCTTGATTTACTTCTGCATTCAGTGGCAAGGTTGTAAGGGACTAGACACTGCCCTTGTCCTAACAAGTGGTAAGACCTTCCCAATGGCCACAACATATGTTGTTGTCTATCCTCAAATTTGGAAATTTAATGGAAAAGATTTCCATCCTTGCAAGTCTTGGTCAAATACAAAATCATGGAAAGAGGATACTTGCCCTTCATAAAAGGGACCAAAGTCATTGATCCATCCAATCCTCTTGGTGTAGAAGATGATGAACGGGCTCAAGCCATCATCATGCTTCATTTAGATGAATCTTTAATTCATCACATTGACCAACTCTCAACTGCAAAATAAAAGTGGGATGAGCTTGAAAGGCTCTACTATGCTACAAGGAAGAACTCCAAGATATTTCTCAAGATTGAGTTTTTTAGCTTGGAATACAAACATGGAGAAGATCTAAGCAAGTTTTTTTCACATATGAAGGGGCTTATGGCACAACGCTTGCCTCCGTTCAAGCATGCATCCATGATGAAGATGCCATTGCCATCCTACTAAAGTCTGCGAAGAAGGTTTTTCCAACCCTTGTGACTACCCTAACTAATATCTCGAACCCAACTTTAGCAAGTACCATCCAGTCATGCCTGGATGAAGAGAAGAGAAACCATACTGAAGGGTCTTCAACATTTACTTCCCATGAGCAAGTGTTAGTCCATACAACTTCTACTAAGTGCTCCTTTTGTCACAAAAAGGGGAATATTATGAGCAACTGCTGGAAAAAATATCCTAAGAAAATGAAATGCAATAAATGCAAAAAGACCATGCATATCACCAATAAAGTGTCCTAGTATTCCAGAAGTACCTAAGGAATTGGAGGCCAACTTTACCTCCCAATCCATAGGTGACTGACTTTTTTGAGTCTTGTAACACTCTCTACCTATAACCTTTTCTTGTAGCCTGATTTATAAAGGCATCTCATTGAGAATTAAGGGGAGGCATCCTATTATGTTTTATCCAATGCCACCTAGCATTGAGGGGGGTTGTTGAAAGATAAGCACAGGAACCCTCCTTACACTGGAGAGGATAAGGGTAGCTAGGTGTAAATGGACTGGAGGACAGGGGAAACCCTAACCCTAACTCCTCCAGAGGCTATATAAATAGCCTAAAGTACACACTCAAATGTAGAGGAGAGTGTACTAGTTGTACCTTGAACAACTAACTAAGCAAGATCTTGTTCTTGTACTTGAGCTCTCTCTCTCCCTCTTGTGCACACTCTCTCATGCTTCCAACTCTGATTTGCAACAATCATTATATAGTCTCTGACCTTTCTCCACTCTCCTCACTATGCATGTGGGATACAAGAGCCTCTACTGGGCATCATCATTTGCTCTCTTTTTCAACAATGACAACATCGTAAATTGACAAGAAGCCCTGCCATTTGGTAGGCATTCAAACATTGGATCGATATAGTAGAATCCACAAGACCACCATGTAGCCAAATGACCAACTTGTTAGCTTCTCCAACTTTAGGAACCCTATGGTGAACATTTTTGGGAAAGGAGTAGAGCATCATGTCCTTCTCCCAGTGGAACCCCTCGGTGACTGCATATGACATGGAATCATAGATACAGGAGCTAGAGTGAGTATCATTAAGTAAGATGTACTCCACGCATGGAAAAACTTGCCTACAAAACTAGTACACTTCAACTTGACTATCATCAACTTGACTTTCACTGGCAACAAATTCACCTATGGCTATACTTAAGGATTGTCCAATCAAGATTGATGGACTCCAATTCTAGGTTATATTTACCCTATCAACTTCAACAAGGAAGACTTATTAACCTTTTCATACACTCCTAAGGACACGACTAGTAGGGCCATAAGAACCTACATGGGGGAAAAGGAGTCCTCCTTTGCCCCACAACCGTGCGACCATCGTGAAACAGATCCAAGTCCCAATACACCCAGTGCCAGATAACAACAAGAAACGACAAGCCAGATAGTATGATAGCTACACCTCATAACTAGGGAACTTTGTGTTTTGTCAGAGTCCATTGTAAATCGCTAGAAAGTATAGTCAGACAAAACCCTTTGTTATCATTCTCCATTGAAGAGCATAACTTGAATCCTCACGGTTTTGGAAAAACTAACGGTTTTTCCTGCCGTGTATCCGACAATCAAAAAATAAGGCCTAAAATAAGCAGGAATAATGCAAATAAATAAACAATAATAAGGCCAGGTTTTTACAATGTGTATTTGCAAATAAGGCCATCTTTACTAGTTTTTCACGTAGTGTATCTAGAAGCATTACAATATGTCTATACTCTTGTTTCCACTTATTTACCTTACTTTATTGCCTCCCAAAGTTGCAAAGATCATCCTATCCATTGTAGCACTATTGGTGCCTAGCTGTTTGCCTTTACTTCCGTCCAAAGCTACACCATGATATGGCAAAAGTGTGATGGCTATTCTCGTTGTTTCCAGGATTTTCTAGTTCCTTGCAAATGAAATAATTGGCACATGCTGAATGTTAGTCATAGTTCTATTGATTGAAACTTTTTAATGTACATGGTTAATGATTAGATCTAAAAATGTCTAATCCAATCCTTGCCATTACAAGCCATACAATATAAAAATGCTTGAATTAATGATTGCAAGCTATATTGCTGAGGCTAAACAAACTTATGAGATTGTACAGAACCATTTCTAATAATCATTAGGCTCTAGCTAGCTTTTTAATGAGAGTAAGATAGTTTATTATCTATAGGATGCAATAATAGAAGGTACTTTTCTTATTAAGCCTAGGTGTGTTTATGAATTTAAAAAAACGTAAGTTGTGGAGGATAAGAGAAGCGTTAGCTTTAGGTAAGTATGATAGTCATTACAATTGTTTTTATTGGTTTTTTAATGGCTTTTCTCCATGTTTTTGATATAGTCTCCTGAAGTAGCACTTTCCTCAAAACCAATGCATTTTAAAAATGTCATTTTTTAAAGGAAAAAGAAGAGCATGCATTTGGTCATTTTTTCTCAGACGCATGCAGCCATACAACAAGAAAACGTCGTAGAGCAGTTTCAGATTGGCGGTCAGACATGAAACTGATTAGTCTACCATAACCGAACTAAGACTCTCAAAAAATTATATAAGAACTAAAGTAGATACTAGAGTAGGACCCTCCATTGCACCAGGTAACCAAGTATGTAATCCCATTTAAGCATATTTTCCAATAGCACCGAAGCCTTCAAAGGGAATCCCATAGGCTATTACCTTTATTCCAAGCTCTGGAACCATTGGTGAGGCCTTGAAAGAAGACCTTTAAGGCATTCTCTTTCAATGAAGAACTTATGTAGACTACTGCCTTTAAGCAAGCTTAAAGCTGGCAATACTAAGCCTTCAAAAGCCTTTTCAAAGCGGGAATATCTACCCGAGTGCTTCCCTATTATGGGACCTCAATCCTGAGTAGGAAAAGGAGTAGTTATCATGATGGTCTACCATTATCGCACCCTTTTTTAAATTCTCATTTCTCTCGAAATCATCCTGACTTATCAAAGTGCCACTGTGTGGATTCTACTTAATGTCTTTAAGGCATTTCACTTGAAGAAAATTCATTATTATGCGAGAATGTTTGCAAAAGCTAAGCTCGTTGCAGGAGATTCGATCGATCACGCACTTGCCGAGATTTGAATATGGATCAGTTAAGGACCCTCTTTCTGTGGGCTTTTGAGGAATGAGAGAAACTTCTTGAATTCCATGAAAGAGTTTTGAGAGCCAGGATGTATACTAGTTACATATGACCAGGTGGAGTGGCACAAGATTTTCCTTTGGGCTTGGGTGAAGATATTTTTTAATTCACATAACAATTTGCTTCTTGTATTGACTAATCAAAAGAGATGTCAACCAATAACCGTGTTTGGAAACAATGATTAATATACATTGGCACTATCATTACATAGCAAGCCTTGGATTGGGGATTTAGTGGTGTAATATAAAGAGTCTGTGCCACACGAGGACATCGATTGCGATACGGAAAAAGTTTCTACTAGGTAACGGTTTTTTCTGACCCTATTCAAAGTTTTATCAAAAACAATATTTACATGTCTAGCAACCTACGGCCACTTTTTTGCAACCTTTAGCTATGGGATTTTACCGTTTCTTGCTTGTTGTGAGCCTGTGAAACCCTAGTAAAATATAAGCGATGGTCTCCTTTAGTGAAGTGCTCGTGTTTGCCATCGAAATCAATTATAAAGGTAGATAAGCTTAGCCTTTTTGCTTTCAATGGTATTTTGCGCTTTTTAAATGGCAACCTTAAAAGTAAATCATACAATGAAATCGCCTGTGACGTGAGAAAAATGCAAAAAATAAATGGCTAGGTGTTTAGAAATTGCTATATCCTACGTGAGAAGGCAAATACTAAACTTTTCAGCATGGACTTGAAGCACAAGATGACTATATCCATTACTCAAGATGACAATTGATTTGATACATAGAACATTGGGAATAGCTTGGGCACACTAAATATTACAAGAATAAGCAACTAGAAAATCCATTCCTACTATTCCATAGTGGTAGGTCTTGAAATATACATAAGTTGAGTCATTTTCTAAGTCTAACTCATATTGTATATAGACTCATTGCTTATTTCCCACTAGCCAATGTCCATACATTGATGGCTCATTTCCCCTAGCCAATTCTACAAATATTGTCCTTTCCAAAAAAAATTGACATTAATATTGTGACATAAACTTGGTTTGGCCTTATGCCATAATTGATGGATTTGTACTCTTGCCACTATCTCTATTCCATTTAAGGAGTTTGTGAAACCACTGATATATTTGAGCTCAACTTCTAGAAATCAATTCCACAAACATAACAACCAAAGTGAATTACAATAATCAGAGATAGAATAGAAATCCATGCATTTAATGAAGAGTCACGATAACACAACAAATCAATTCACATATTCTATAAGAAAAATCTCTTAATCATGAACAAGCAAACATAGTTTATCATAGGTTGTGAAGATGCATCATCAATCAAATCAATAGCCAAGATCTAGGTCTAACTAAGTGGGATTGTACATGCTTCTTGCAAGTACTTAGGCACAGATCGAAGCGTTACTCCCATAGGCTTTGTTCCTTGATCTTTTTGCTCCTCAAAGGGGATGTTTAACTCATAAGATGTGTTCTTTACTTTGGCATCATGCTACATTGTATCTTTTAAAATGAGCATCTCATATAGTAGGCATTATAAAGTACATGCTTTGTTGGCATCCATTCGTTATACATACATTGATCCTTGGCATCATAATAGCATAGGAGAATGCACCAGGCCTAAGTCAACTATGAACAATATACATTATTTATACATTATAGGGTGAAGAAACCAAAAAATATACTATATGCAAAATGTTGCATAGGTCTACAGTACGTCAAGCGAATCGACAAATCGTGCATTATTCATTTGGGCAAGGGAACCATTCAATTAGCCAAGCTTCAAAAAACTTTTTTCAAGTGTTAGATTAACAACTCTAATATTATGTAATATCTATTCTAGCCTTTATCAATTTTTGGCCTTTTGATGTTGGTGGCATCAGGTACATCCATACTAAGTTATAATGCATGAATTTCACTAACCTAAACCAACCCTACAGCCTACATGGCATGCATACAAATGCCCCTAAACCTAAAAAGAGTTTCTTGAATGTGTTCCTTTTAGCTTTATGAGAAAGGAAAATAACAAAAAACCATGTGTAAAATAGGATGGAAAATAATAGAGAAAAGAGAGGAGTCAAACAATGTATAAGACAAGTGGATAAATGAATCAAAAAGGATTTTCTTGAAGTTTATGAGAAAGTAAAAATGACACTAACATAGAATGAAATATAATAGAAGAGAGGAGAAAAAGTTTAGAAAAGGTGAAATGATACTTTTGATTTTAGACATTACAATGTTCATTTCAAAAAATGAATAAAAAATCAACGTATCAACTTGAAAGTTACACATTTCAATATTATAGAACCTAAAAATTACACAGAGAACTAGAATTGTATTATTTATTAAGAGAACTGAAACAATATCACAAGAGAAGTCACTACAACAAAAACTTCGAAGTTTGAAAATAACAAAATACAAAACCTAAAGATAACATATGCATCTAAGGCCTAAGCTGGCATCTTGATTGGGATGCACATGAGGAGTGGTTTGACCAAACTACAAAATGGTGGAGCAAGCATCAATGTTGTTGGTTCAGAGAGTCTTCATGCTTAGTTGAGTTAGTTGTTCGCTAGGAATCTCGTAATGCTGCCTCCTCACTCCAAACTATACCTCAAAGAGCAAAAGTTTGCAAAATTGGAGACCATCATTTGTCAAGCTAACAAAATCCCCAAACTATACCTCATAAAGAAAAAGTTTGCAAAACTGGAGCGAACGAAGATCGAAGATTTCTTGTGGCATTTAATGCAGAAGGTGTAGTGATGTAGTTTTTGCTTGCTTGCTTTATCAAATTATGGCCGTCTTGGTAGGTTTTAGGGCTTCTTGTTGCGCCATCTTACTCAATTTAGGTTCATTTGGGGTCTATGTCTCCTCTAGCTATCATTAAAGGGCTGACTCTCTCAACAACCTACTCAAGTTGCTCAATAGCTGCGTCTTGCAAATTTGCCTCACTAAGGCAAATTTGTTACCCATCAAGTAATGTCTCCAAAGTTTGAGAGCATGGATAACAGCCAACAGCTCCAGATCGTGGGTAGCATAATTCCTTTCATGGACCTTCAGTTTCCTTGAAGAGTATGCCACAGGATGACCTTCTTGTATAAGCACACATCCTAAGGCAAGTGTGCCAGCATCAGTTACCACTTAAAACTCCTTACTAAGATATGGAAGTTTCAGGATGGGTGCTCATACCAAGCTTTGCTTTAGTTTGTCAAAGCTGGTCTGTTCAGCACGTGACCATACAATTGCTACTTGCTTCTTTAGTAGATCAGTCAGAGGCACTGCAATCAAAGCATAGTTTTTGATAAAGATCATGTACCATCCTGTCAATCCAAGAGAGCTACGTATTTCTTTGACAAGAAGTTGGTGTTGGCCATTTCAGAACATCTCTGACCTTGGCTGGATCTACTAAAATTCCTTCTGCTAATACAATGAATCCTAGATATTCAATTTGTTACTTAAAAAATGCACACTTCTTCTTCTTGGCATAAAGCTTGTGTGCTCTCATTGTTTCAAGAACAATGTGAAGCTGGGGTTCATGATCTTTTTCCTATTTAGAGTAGACTAGGGTATCGTCAAAGAAGATGAGTACGAAGTCACCAAGATAGCCCGCCTAAAGATATCTTGTATTAACCTATTGAAGGTAGCATGAGCATTTGTCAGCCCGAATGACATCACTAGGAATTCAAAGTGTCCATACCTTGTGATGAATGCAGTCTTTGGGATAACTTCTTCCTTGATCCTTATTTGATAATATCCAAATCTGAGATCTATCTTAGAGAAGATCTTCGCACCTTGAAGAGGGTCAAGTAGTTCATCTATTCTTGGAATGGGGTATTTGTTTTTTATGGTTGATTGATTCAACCCTCTCTAGTCAATGCATAGCCGAAGCGTTCCATCTTTCTTCCTTTGGAACAATACTGGAGCTCCCCATGGTGAACTGCTAGGATGGATGTAGCCTTGGTCTAACAGTTGCTTGAATTTCTCTTTCAGTTCAATAGCTTCTGGGATGGACATCCTATACGGTCTCTTTGCGACTGGAGCAGCTCTTGGCACCAGCTTGATTTCATGGTCGACTTCCCTTTGAGGAGGGAGTTCTGTCAGTTCTTTTAGAAATACATCTGCGTATTCCTTTAACCGTGATGAGGGTTCTTCCCCAGATTCCTGATTTTGATCTAGCTTATTCAGTTTAATCAAATAGACAGGTAGGCCCTTTCTAACTCCTTTTATAATCCGTGTTGCTTTTGCCAGCTATATTTTTGGCTTACCAGCCTCTCCTTGAGTTGTAACTAGTTCCAATTCAGAATTTCGGAAGGAGACTTGGCCCTTACCATAGTGGATGTGGGCATCATTGGGTATTAGCCAATCCATTCCGAGCAAACATTCGTGGACACCTAGGTTCATTACCTTGAATCTCACCAAAGTCGGCCAGTAAGAATTTCACCCTAGCAGTTTGCCTAGTACAAAAGACCTCACGACCATTTGCCAATTCCACAAGTAAAGTAGGTGCATCTATTGTGGCTATCCCTAACCTTTTTGCACAGATCGGTGAAATGAAGGAATGCGTACTGCCACAATCGATTAGGGTTTTGAAGCCTTTACCTTCATAATCCGATGGAGTTTGGATCACTGAGAATTGGCAATTCGGACCCTTCTTGTGAAGAGTGGCGTGAACCGTTGCCCTCTCAATGGCAACATCCATGGATGGATCTTCTTCATCACCCAGCTCCTTGTTGGCAACATTGGAGGTTCTCCCTCTGTCCATGACGGTGGCTCCTTGGCCATGGGTGACTCCTTGGAATGGCCCTTCGCGATGTCCTCTACTAAGCTTGGGACACTACCTCTTGAAGTGTCCGGGCTCATTGCAATGGAAACAACGTAGATTGCAGTTGTTACCTTGTGTAGGAACAAAGTTGTTGACATCATTGGTCATAGCTTTCTTCCTTTGTCCCTGATTCTGACCTTGCGCTCTCTTAGTCTGAGCCCTGTACATTCCCTTGTTCTGATCCCTGTAAGGCCAAGTCTTATTGTTCCTTATCTTGGTCTGCACCTCCTGTATTATTGGTGCAGCTCGAATGAGTGCGTCTTGTAGGTCCATTGGGCGCATTGATTCCAAGTGGGTGTTTATGGGTGGATTTAACCCAGCACAAAACTTTGACACCTGTTGTGTCATATCCATTGGAGGCCCGTACTTTAGGAGAGAAACGAACTTTGAATAATATGCATCAAGGAATAGTCCAAGTTGCTTCAATTTGTAGAATTTGTTCATCTTCTGTGTGTGGTAGGCAGGTGGCAGATAGCTCCCTCGCACAACTTCCTTAAGCTTCTTCCAAGTGACTGTTCCTTCCCAGATCCCTTGGTCTCTGCACCACTATTTCCACCAAAGTCTTGCTTCGCTTGTAAGCTTAAGTTTGGTGAGCATAGCTTGGTTAGCAGGTGCAGTTCCTGATGCCTCAAAATAGTCCTCCATGGACTCGATCTAGATCTCGGCATCAATTTGAATAGTCCTTCCCTTGCCATCAAATTCAGGTGGCTTGATTTGTTTGAGAAGGAGCTTCTTCTCTTGAATCACAGTTGTACTTAGTGAAGGGGTCGGACTTGGAATATGCACTTGGGGTTGTGCCTAGACAATAAGATTCTTTATGTTAAAAAAACTTATCAAGCATTTCCCATATTACGTTAACATGATCAGCATAGCTTTTAGCCAAGTGACCTAATCACTTAACTCCTTTGCCAACATTTACAGTTAGGATAGATAGTAGTAAAAATCTTATTCATTTATGAGGGCATAGCCCTTTGAGTATATTTATTTTGGGAAAGTAGAACAATCTGATTGGTACATCAGTTTAGGAAAAATAGGATTGTGTTACAATTGGCTACAGGGACTGAGTAATAGTATGGAGTGGGGTCATGGGTCTTCAGGAATCGATAAGTCATAGGAAGCTTGGGGTATCCCTTCCTTTGATACCCGTTCTTCTCATAACACCCGAGCACTTTGATTCTGTTGGCAGGGATCACCTGAGTCACTTCCTCATACACATACTTGTTCTGCTTGACTTGCCGACCGCCAACATGCAGGGTTGCGTTTGCATGAGCCTCGGCAAAGATGAACAGCTTCATGATCTTTAAATCCTCTATCCACTTGATTGTCTTCAAGTTGGTCTGAAGGTACGCAAGTCGATGGGTGGCTATGTAGTATATTCCTCATTCTCCCGTCCATCTCTGTTCCACGTGCAGGGGTGAAGGATTGTAGATGTGGTCTAGAATATTCATCATGCCTAGCCTTTGTTGATAATCCGAAGCACGCATTGCAGTCATAAACATAACCTGGAACACCAAAAATTTGTTCCATGCTTCGTGACTCTGCACCCCAGCATCCATAAGTGAGTAAGGAAATGTTTTCAATAGAAAACACTGTTCTATTCCACTCACCTTCCCCTGGCTGTCCCCTTATTCCCTTTACTTTCCTCCATTAAGTTCCTTTGTAAATCTTAGATCCTGTTGGTTCTCTTTGATACCAATTGTAACGTGCCCGTTTGTCCACTTGCGGGACATGTCTTAGCAGCCCATCAAGAGGAGGGTCTAGAAGGCTCCGCCTGGCGCTCGCAGGGAATGACATAGGGTTTGTAATCTAGGTCTTCCCAAGTTTGCCCCGAGCGAAAGTTTCCAGCTGTTCCCACTTGGGATTGACCTGAGATCAGGGTTCCTTTCCTATCAGCAAAGTCACTAGGAAGGAGCTAACGTTGAGCTCCAGTTGTATCACCTTTCGTAGGGACAAAAGAGACAAAGCAGTTTCAGGTTGCACTTACTTCATGGAGAATGGGAAACGAGAGGGATGCGAAGCTCAACCTCTCTGTCGTACGGCATAGCCCCATTCCTTTCCCCTAAAATAGAATAAACCAAAAACTCTACATCTACTAACACCAGGTCTTCATTGTCTTATTATCTCATCATTTGAGAAAAGTTCCCAGCTAACCGGGACCACCCTTCCGTAGGACGGTGGACCTAAGTCACGTCCACCGCACTTTCCTCAGTTTGGTTTAGTTATCTAATTATCTAACACATTACGTTTTGATATGCAAAATCAGCTCCCTTAATTAAACAAATTAATCACGGGTTCCTTCACGTAGCATAGGTACTGTCACAAAAAAACAATGTCAAGCAAGTTCCTTTTTCTCAAGTATCTATTCTTTATTTATCATAATTCCGGATTACATCCAATATCATGCCCGAAGGCTATCCCAGCAATCTACAAGATTACTGCTCCAAGTTCCGCATGTTGACTAGTACACGGGCCTCGAGATCCCATCTCGAGTCATGTCGGCCTCTTGTACGGGATCCGAAAGCAAGGGATTTACAGCCAAAGCCTCCCTTGGCACCCAAGCGTCCTCCCACTCCAAGTAGCACCTACGGAGAGACCTCTCGTGGCGGGTTAGGTCCATATACCCGGCGCGGCTAACAACCCCCTTGGATAGGGCCAGGCAAACAGTTGGAGGTAACTGCTCCTGCCTCTTCCTCCAGGCTTTCAACCTGAAGCATTAAGTGATTTCCTTGAATTAGTTCCTTGAGAAAAGAGTACCTAAGTACAAGCACGAACATTTCGGAGGTCATTTGTACGACTGCTAAGGTGTGACTCCTTTTTTCCCAGATGCTCCCAGCACCCGATCTTGGGTCTTTTCGTGACTTGGCAAGATCCCAATAATTTCAACAAGATACGCAAGCAAATGGTCTTGGTAAGTTGAGTTATACTTGCCCCTTTTCCTTGGGTTTTACCTTAGGGTATCTTAGTCCCTAACTCAAGCATTAGCTGGTCAGTCAAGGCAATGGACATGCCTTATTCGCAACCCAACCAAGGGTCTTTTAATCTCTAATTCCATCCAAACTCAGTTAACACACATGGCAACACATGATTTCTCATTTAAACTTTCAAGATGCAGTCTAGATGCATGCGATCCTTCCAATTCTCTTAGTGCGGGGTTCTATGAAGGATTTTCCAACCATCATGCATGTTGTGCATTTAGTATAGTTGTACCCCTAAAAGACTTTTATCTCTCTTTATTCCTCGCAATGAGTACTTATTTCTAATGCAACGGATCACATGTGACTTGCGTCTATGAAAGTCTAGGGTTTTGTCTAACGATGCAAGCGTATCTTATGAACAGAAATTAATATTTCATGTGTTTCTTTTAACCATGATTGCGAAACATGAATCCTAAATGACTGTTCATGCACTGAACTAGTTAAAAAGCTATCATTTTATGTGAAGTGAGGCAATAAACTTATCATTTTATGTGTGTAGAAGCTATCATTTCATGTGAGGTAAGGCGATAACCTTATCATTTTATGTGAGTAAAAGCTATCATTTCATGTGAGGTAAGGCGATAACCTTATCATTTTATGTGAGTAAAAGCTATCATTTCATGTGAGGTAAGGTGATAACCTTATCATTTTATGTGGATTCCAAACTCTTCCATTCGCGCATGCAACTTAGTTCTTAGAGTAAACAAAAAACCCTATGCACGACATCAATCCTTCCATCCATTCCATGAGAAATAATTCCTAAATTAATTTTTAATGCTTAGAACCTGGGCTTGATTCGTGTGTCCTGCGTTGGTCATTCCGCTTGCCCCTCTAGCATTACTGGTGGCTTGGATGCCTACGGTTCTCGTGACTTTCTTCTTAGAAGCCATTCGCCTCGCGGAGATTGGGCAATCCGGACCTTAACGATTTCGGTTTGACAGTTTGGTTGGGAAGGACCGCTGGATGGGGTTTGTTGCCGAGAGAGTGGTTTGGGTGACTTGTGATGGTTACTCTCTTTCTCTCTCTTCTTCTTCTTTTTCTCCTCTCCTCCTTTCTCTCTCTCTCTCTTCTTCTTCTTTTTTTCTTACTCTCCTACTCTCTCTCTCTCCTTCTCTTCTTTTCCTTCTCTCTTATTTCTCTACTCTCTCTCTCTCCTTCTCCCTCTCCCACCTCTTTTCTCCTCCTTCCCTCTCTTTCCCTTCTTCTTCTCTTCTTCTACTACCTCACTCCTCTCTCCTTCTTCTTCTTCTTCTACCTCTCTCCTTCTCTTCTTCTCCTTCTACTTCTCTCCCCTTCTTCTCTTCTCTTTCTCACTCCTTTTTCTACCTCCTCACTCCTTCTCTCCCACTACTTCCCTTTTCTCTACCACTCCTTTTTCTCTCCTTCTCCTTCTCTCTCTCCTTCTTCCTCCTCTTCTCTCTCTTCCTTCTTTCTCTTCTCTCCTTCTCCTTCTCTTCCTCCTCTTCTCTCTCTCCCTCCTTTTCTCCCACTACTTTATTTTTTCTTTCTACCACTCCTCTCCTTCTCCTTCTCTCTCCCTCTTCCTCGTCTTCTCTCTCTTCTCTCCTTCTCCTTCTCTCCCTCCCTCCCTCCTCTTCTCTCTCTCCCTCCTTCTTTCTTTTCTCCCACACTCTCCTTTTTCTACCACTCCTTCTTCTTTCACTACTCATCAAGGGGTCCCCTACCTGGTGATCGGGGGGAGGGTGGTTATGGACGTAGCCCAGTGCTTCTTACTACTCCTCACGGGGCCACGCAGCTGGTGATCAGGGGAAGGGAGGTTATGGTTGAGGTCTAGTGCCATTTTAGTAGCACCGCGGTAGCTAGAGGGAGTGGGGTTGTGGTTGTGGTCGTGGCCCTGGGCCATTCAGCAGCACAGGCGGGGAGGGAGGACGCTCGTGGCCCAGCAGCGCTGTCAACGAGGAGAGGGGGGGAACCCTTATCTGACGGGGGGAGGACTTCGCTCTGACAGCTTGGTGGTGGTATAGTAGCAGTCAGGGGGGTGATGTGACAACGTAGCCTCCTGTCCTTCTCTCCCAGGGGAGGGAAAAGCCTCCCCTTATATAGGGGAGGGGAGGAGGTAGGTGGATTGGCTACCCCTCCACCTGGAGGTTGCATGCCTCCCTCCCATCATCCACCACTCCCACTCTCTCTCCCCCTCTCCCAACTGCTGTTGGCGGGGAGTTAAAAATTTTGAACTAGGGATAATAAATTTTTTCCTTTTCTTTTAAAAATTTTTAGGGGAGGGTTCCTATGGCCTATTACATCGCAGTAGATGATAACCATCTTATCCACTTGCATCCCCAAATCACCAAGTAGCTTGCATAACCAAGCTACCTCACATGTGGCAATTGTAGCACCACTATACTCTACCTCTGTACTAGACAAGGCAACTGCAAGCTGTTTCTTGCCGCTTCAAGTAATAATAGCACTCCCAAAGGAAAATATGAAATCACTAGTAGATCTTCTATCCAAAATACTACCAACCCAATTTGCATTTGTGTAACCATGCAAGTCCAATGGTATACCTACACCATACAATAAGATACAATCTAAGCAAATGAGACTTTTGTGGAAGCGGCATAAAGTGCCTCTCCAAACCAATTATGTTGTTTAAGTTTGGCCTAGTGATCGCGTCAAATAGACAAGGCTGCCCACAATCTTCTGATACTTAGTGACATCCTCAATCAAGTCACCCCATGTGCACTAAGCTTAGGATTGATATCCAAAGGTATAGAAATAGACTTTTAATTAGCCATACCATACTTTTTCAACATATTTAGTGCATATTGTCTCTGTGTGACAACCACATATCCTTTGGAGTCTTGATTATCTCTATGTTGAGAAAATAGTGCAACTCTCCCAAATCCTTCATCTCAAATTCAACCTTGAGAAGACCCTTCACATAGTCAATCTCTATCTCAATATCACCCACAATGATCAAATCATTCCACATATATAGTAATAACCACAATACCTGCATCACTCTCACATACATAGAGTGAGTGATCAGCTCTACTTTGTGAAATCCAATGTTGACAAGGTATTCTACAATCCTGATTGCCATGCCCTAGGTGCATGCTTCAACCCATACAAGTCCTTACCAAGCCTACATACATAATTTGGATTCTCATTCACATAACCAAGTGGTTGCTCCACATAAGCTTCCTCTTGCAATTCCCCCTATAAGAATGCATTCTTAACATTCATTTGATGCGTGATCCAACCTTTTGATGCAGCCACTACTATGATAGTCCTTATAGTGGCCATTTTAGCCACTAGAGTAAAGGTCTCCTCATAATCAATGCCATGAGTATATGCATACCCTTTAGCAACTAGTTGTGCTTTATAGCACTCAATAGATTCATCTGACTTATGCTTTGATCTTGTAAACCCATTTGTGACCAATAGCTTTCTTGCCTTCAAGTAAGGCCACAAACTCTCATGTGTCATTATCCATAAGTACAACCATTTCTTCATCCATAGCACAATCCAAATACTCATTATCCATTGCATCCTCAAAACAAGTAGGTTTCACATCTTGCACAACCTTAGCCATGTATGCATACTAATGAGTTACATAGCTATCATATGTTAATCATTGCATTGACTTTCTCACTCTACTTGACCTAGATGGACTTGGATCACTACGGGATACTTTACCATCCTCTTGTGCCTTTCATACACTAGGTGTTTTAATAGATGGAATCACAAACTCCTCATCCAAGCTCTACTGAGAGCCATATGAATCTGCATCAACATGAGAGAAACCTGATGATACATCTATCACAATAGGTAAGTCTCCAACTTTCTCTTTACCTTTTCTTGACATCTGTAATGTACTTAGTGGAGTAACATGTGATCTCAATCTACCACTCCAAGGTCTATCAACAGAACCATGACTAGGAGACTCTTGCGGTCCACTCAACATCTATGACTACTGACTTGTTTTTTGCACAACCACACTCTCATGCTCATCAATCCTAGCTGCATTCTGCACATTACTGTATCAGCTACTCATTTAATCAAAAACAATATCCCTACTAACTCCCATCTTATGTGTAACATGGTTATAACATTTATATTCCTTCTACTCAAGAGAATATCCAACAAATACACATTTTTTTGCTTTGGGATCCAAGTTACTGCACAACTCATTAGAAATATGCATATAAGTAAATATCCAAACATTTTTAGATGGGATAAATTTGGCTTTGGACTATAAACTTCTCTTCTAGTGTCATACCATGTACAACAGCAATGGGTGTCATGTTCATAATGTATATATTAGTAGCAATTGCTTCAGATGAATAGTAATGGGACAATTTTCTTTCAAACATCAATACACAAGCCACTTTTGTAATATGCCTGTTTTTTTGCTCAACAACTCCATTTTGCTACAAATTACATCTACATGTATACTGCCTCTATATACTCTTCTTTTGCAAAAAATCAAAAAACTCATTGGAGAGATATTCTCTCCCTCCATTCAATCTTAGGCACTTAATATGAAAATCTGACTCCTTCTCAACCAAATCCTTAAAGCTTTTAAAGTGAGTCAATACATCACTTCTCTCATGCACAAAGTAAACCCATACTTTGCGACGAGTATGATCATCAATGAAGGAAACATAATACCTATATCCACTCAAAGTTCTAGTCTTTGTAGGACCCCACACATCAAAATGTATCAATTCAAGTGGCTTCTTGCATACATAATTTTCATGTGAAAACACATGCCTTGCTTACTTTCCAAATTGGCATGCTTTACATACTTTGTGCATCCCATCAACTCTAAAATTAGGCAAGCCATCCATAATCTATTTTGATTGCATGTCTTTCAGCCACTACACATTCACATGACCAATTTTCTTATGCCAAATTTCAATATTAGCCACAACACCTGAACCTTATGTAAACATGGAAACATCCATTTCACGTAGACTTATATCAAGAGCAAATAATCAGCTGGCATGTTTCCCTTTTGCAATCAACTTACAATCATTTTTTAGATCTTCTACATAACAACCATCAAATGTAACCTAAACTTGCAATCCCTGTTCTACCATTTGATCAATAGAAACCAAGTCTTTTGTAATATTTGATACATGTAGCACATTAACCAAGTAATTAGTTTTTATTTTTATGTCTCCATATACCTTGGAGACTTTAAACTATTCCATCTCTCTAAACTACTCTCCATGAGAAGTCATCTAGTTAGAGGTATCTAAATCTACATACTATATATTATTCTTTGATAAACCATCAGTAGTTATAGTGTTCATAAAGAGTTGCATAACAAACAGTTGTTCACTTCTATCATCATTGTTTCTGCTACTACTGGATACATAGTTACCTTGCTACTTTTTCCCATTTCTAATTTTGTCCTTCTTTTTGAAGCAATTTTTAGAAATGTGGCCTTTCTGACCACAATGCCAATACTCTTTTCCATCACCAAAATTGTGTTGCTTATAGAATCTGCAACTTTCCCTCTTTGGATTCCCCTTCCTCAACATTGTCTCTATTTTGTTGCATCAAAACCTTGACCACAACCACCACCTTGGCCTCTGGTGCGACCTTTACCTCTACTAGTAGAGTAAAACACCTGTTTAGACTTATTCTTGCTTTGATAAGAAGAGGAATCCAAGCCAAGATTCTTCTCCTCAAGTATCAACATAAAAATAAAGTGTGCAAAATGAGGGATATTATCAGTCATATTCATAGATTACTTAAATATCTTGTATTCATCTCCAAGTCCATCTAAGCATGCATGCACAACATTATCATCATCATCAACTACCACACTAATAGATCCAAGAGCCTCCACAATAGTCTTGATCTTCAAGGCATAATCATTAATGGATAGGTTCCCTCTTTTCACTTGGTTTAGCTCTGACTTGAGCTGTAGCTTTTTGGCCTTTGTATTTACTTCAAACAACCTTGCAAATTTTTCCATGCAATAGGGGAGGTTTTAGATTTCTACAAGTAGCCTATCATGCTATTTGTTGTGACACTGAGAGAGAGCCACTACATAACTTTACTCTTTGTTTGCTTCCAATCTTTCTTAACTTTTAACTATTATGTACTATTATTTTATGCAAGAACTTCAAGTGTGCTACTAGCATGTCTCCTTCAATGTAATTTCAAACACCTTTGTCCTTCAAGAAATTTATCATCCTGAGCTTCCATGCAGGATAGTTCTTCTTATCAAGCTTCTCGTTGACAATCTGGTTGAAGTTATCAAACATTTTAACAAAACAAAAAACCTCGCAAAACCTACAAACTGCAAGAAGCAAGCTAATACCAGGTACAGCACAACTAATCACACAACCTTTTTTACTTATTGCACAACAATAATTGCAATCCGTAGTCTATATTAAATGCCTCTTGTGTCTACAACCTAGCAAACACCTCAAACCTTATAGATTCGAAATATGTAACATGTGCACCTATAAAAGGTGGACACTACTGAAACTGTAGTATATCCAAAAATTACTATTAGGACCATTTGCAAGTTCGAAATGGAGGGTCAAAATGACCTCAAATGCCTCCACTTTGAATCTGCAATGATAAGTGGTCTCAACAGTAGTTTTTGAATACACTATAGTTTCGATAGTGTCTGATGTTTAAAAATGCATAACTTATATATTTTAAATTTGTAAGATTTCAAGTGTTTGCTAGATTGCAGACACAAAAGGAATTTGCATATACAAATTGCAAATTGCAGTTATTATTGTGAGTCAGTGAAAAAGGCTACATGTTTAGTTGTGGTGTACCTGGTATCACCTTGCTTATAGATTGCATGTTTTAAAAGGTTTTATATACCAAGTTTCACTACAATCAGAGATTGTAGCCCTACCAGCCTCAAGAGCCTCCTACAGCTATAACCTAAGGTAAATTGAGCAAGGTGGAAGAGCCTCTTACCCGTTACTTGGTTGCTTACTTTTTGCTCCAATGCCTTATCCTCAACCTTTAAATCAAGCTCCATGTAGCTATGAGAAAGCTCCAATACTACGAAAATAGACAAGAGGAGAGAGAGAGGTGAAGCACCCAAGAGCATACATATATAAAAGCAATGGAGACTTGAGAACACAGAGAGATAGGGCTGTCTTCTTCTTCTTCTTTCTTCTTCTTCACATAAAAGAACTAAGTCTACAACATGATAAAGGACTAATATGAAAGCTCCACAATGTATGTATACATAGTCATTAAGTGTGAACCAACAAGATGAGGAAAGACGTCATCTCATCCTATGTCCATTAGCTTTCTAAGAAAGGGATATCATTCCATTGATGGGAGACTTTTATGAGCAGATTTACAAGGTGTATCTGTAGGAATCTTAACAAGCTCAATGGACTTATCGTCTATTACCTCTCTAATGAAGTGATAGCACACCTCAATGTGCTTTGTCTTCCCACATGGAAGACTAGATTATGGGCCAACTAAATGGTACTCATCAAATCTGCATACAGTGTAGGAGTCATAGTCATACCAAGATCTACAACTAGATGATCTAACAATAGGGTCTTCTTGCAAGCCTTAGTGGTGGCTGCAATGTCCTCACCCTTGATAGTAGACAAGGTCGTGCAATTCTACACCCTAGAAATCTAAGAGATAAAACCTCCAAAAGAGGTAAAGACATACCTATACATGGACTTCCTACTATTTAGATTTCATGCATAATTTGAGTTAGTATAACCCATGATTCTTGTATCTTGGCTACCATAGCAAATGTACATTTTTGCACTGCCTTTAAGGTATATCATAACACCCTTCGCAATGTCCCAATATCCCTATTGGGTCTATCCATATAATGTATCACAACTCCCACTACAAATGCTATGTCGGGATGAGTGTCTATCATGGCATGCATTAAACTACCCACTGTGAAAGCATGTGAAACCTTGGTCATATCAGCCCTCTCATCATTTGATTACCGACAATGGGCCTAACTAACCTTCACATGAGAAGGTAAAGGATAACTAATAGGCTTACCATCCTACATATGGAATCATTCAAGCACTCTGTGTATATACTCCTAAGATAAGTGGAGAAGTTCCTCAAAGCAATTGTATAATACATATATAAACTATGTGAGGCATATCCCATGTCCTTTATTTCAAAGCTCTTTTTAAGCTAAGTCTTTAAGGTATCCAACTCACCATGATGACTCCCAACAATAAGTATATCGTCAACATAAAGCATCAAAATAATAAGGCTACCATCATGGGCCTTCTCGTATATAAACATAGATCCATATCATTGTGGAAATGCCCATGTGAATGCGTGAAAGTATCAAACTTAATAGTACCACTCTCTAGGTGCCAACTTAATCCCATAAAGACTTTTCTTCAATTTGCATAGTAGTATTCCCTACCTTGTAAAAATTACATGGCATAGCATGGACAAAATTTAAGCAAGGAGTAGAGAACACACAGCAAATATGAGAAGAACAGAAATTGCTTTAATTTTAAACGAACTAATACAAAGATGGCTCTGTCAACCCATGTGCTTCCACTGTGAAGCTTAGATGGTGATCCAAATAAATGATAGGTGAACACCTTAAGGTTAGCTAGAAGAACTCTAACTGAGTGAAACATAGATTGATAATGGATTCAGAGAGGTCTTCCTTTTATAGCCTAAGAAGGTAGTTTAGTCGGCTTGTCCAACCATATTATGAACCTTTCGTAATGAACCAAGGAATATTCTAGGGAATATTGACTTTATTATTGCCCACACCCCACAACTTGATGCATTATGCCTCGACATGCTACCAACATAACCACTCTATCTAACTCAAAGGCTAGATCCACAAAGATCACATTTTTTCCATCCGGTCACATAGACCTTATCTGACATACAAGTTAGGATCCAACCAATGTCTATGCTCACACACGACTTCTCCTCATAATGGGGGTCTTACAACTTAGAGCACCATGGATCATCGGTGGTATCTCAACAAGGATGGGGCATTGAGCATATCTAACATCCCCCCTCAATGTCCACCTACAAGCAAACTACATCCTTGGCCCAATACTGAGTCTTTGAAAATGAATTCGAAGGAGATCCTTTGTAAGAGCTTTGGTCAAGATATATATTCCATTCTCCTCCATTGGCAACTTTATTATCCCATTCTTGATCAAGTCATACACATAATGATACTAGATCTCGATGTGTTTGGTGCATGCATGAAAAACTAGATTTTTGGCAATGGCAATGCAACTCTAATTGTCACATCTCAACTCTATTGGATCTTCATCATGTGCTCCCAGATGCCATAGGATCCTGCTTCACCATATTTTTTCACATACAACAAAACAAGATGCCTTGTACTCTGCTTCAATAGAAGACAATGCTGCAATTGATTGCTTGTTACTAATCCAAGAGAAATTTCCTGAATCTAAAGAGAAGCAATATCCAAAAATTGATTTCCTAGAATTATTATCATGTGCCCAATTCGAGTTACAATTTTCCATAAGAGAACTTTCAGAATTGTATGTGATACCATAGTCAAGAGTTCTCTTTAAGTATCTGAGCACCCGCATCCTAGCTTTCCAATGACTTTCTCATAGTTTGTTTGAGAACTTGCTCAAAACACCAATAGAAAAATTGATATCTGACCTGGTGTTACACAAGTAGATGAGGCTACCAACCAATATCATGTACCTCCCAATGTCTGCTAGTGCTAATGTATCCTCAAAAACGATGGATAACTTCATATTGACCTCCATAGATGTAGCTATCTCTTTATACTCAATCATGCCAAATGCTTTTAAGATCTCCTATGTATACTTCTTTTGAGAGATGAATATTTTTCCAAGCTCTTGCTAGACTTCAATCCCCAAACAGCAGTGCAACAAGCCTAAGTCTGTCATTTCAAACTCAGAGCTCAAAGCCTTTCAAGTTTGATGGATCATATCTTCATAATCACCTATAATAAGAAGGGCATCCATATATAGGACAATAACTATAGACTTTTCACCATCCCTATAAACATACAAGTTAGCATTTGAGGCACATCATTTGAAATTTAAGCCTAAAAAGAATTTACATATCTACTGGTACCATGCTTTAGGGGCTTGTTTTAGCCCATACAATACCTTCTTCCACTTACAAAATTTGTTCTCAAAATGGGGGTCCCAAATCTTGATGATTGGACCACATACACCTCCTCCTTGAGGTTTTTATTCAAGAACGCTAATTTAACATCCATTTTGGTAAGCTAGCCACTTCTTATGAGCAAACAATGCAAGTACAATATGAATAGTGGTCATCCCAATAGTTGGAGCAAATGATTCTTGAAAATCAAATCCTTCAACTTGTGAAAATCCGTGTGGAACTAATCTTGCCTTTTACTTTTCTAAGCTACTCATCAACCTTATACTTTACCTTTCAAACCCACTTGGTGCCAATAATCTTCTACTTTTCTAGCCAATCCACTAGCTCCCAAGTATCATTCTTCATTATGCTATCATACTCAACTTGCATAGCTACTCTCTATGCTAGATCAGCAAAAGTGCTTCTTAGAAGTTTGCTAGCTCCTTTACTTCTCTCATAATCTCAATCATTGAGGCCATATTGACTATGTGAGAAAAAGCCTTTCTTTGCTCCTCTATTCTCATCACAGACCTCCTTGGTCCAACCATCTACCTTTTTCTCAACTATGGTAGGCTTAGGATTACTAAGATCATAGAGTTACTTCACCCATCACAACAATGGATTTTCCAGTTATGTGATTCTATGTTGGTGAACTTTTTCCTCATCATCCAAAGATGATACTTCCTCCTCCTTGAGGGTAGGGACAGTTCTTGGGATAGGTTTATAGTGGACTACTTTTTCGTTGGATGATAAAGTGGAAGAACTTATATTCTCCTCCTCCATTATATGTGTCTGCTCCTTGAACACCACATCATGGCTCGCTACAATCTTCTTTGCCTCCTGATCATACAATTTGTGAGTCTTTTTCTCATCACTATAACCCAAGAAAATACACTTTGTACTTTTTGGATTTAATTTGTTTCTCTTATCCTTTGGAACGTATCCATAACATTCACATCCAAATGTTCTAAAATGTGAGGCAAATGGTTTCTTACCAAAATAGGACTCATGAGCATTTTTGCCCTTAAGAGCCTTTGTGTAACTCTGATTGAGAATGTAGACTACAATATTAACAACTTCTACCCAAAGTTGCTAAAGAAATTTCTTGCCCTTAAGCATGCACCTTGTCATTTTGACAATGGTGTGATCTTGGCATTCAATAACACCATTTTACTACGGTGCATGAGGCATTGTCAGTTGATGCTTAATCCCTTTGCTCTTGCAAAAGTCTTCAAACTCCTTTGAGTTGAACTCACCACCACCATCTATTCCAAACTTCTTCACACTTTACCATGTTTCATTCTCAATAAGTTTTAATCATTCTTTTGAACTTACGAAAAGCTTAAGCCCTATCATGAAGGAAGTACACCTACAAATTCCTACTATAGTCATTGACAATCAACCTAAAATAAGAAGATCCTCCCAAGGCTTGTGTAGGCATTTTACGTCACAAGTCAGTATGCATCAACTCTAAAGGAGCCTTCGCTCTATCCTTACTTTCTTGTGGAAATGCCTTTCTTTGTCTTCCTTTTATAGCTCGAGGAGCCAATCTAATCAACTTGTCTGTGAACCTTTCCTAGTCAACTAGAGAGTATTTCCTATACTGTCAAACCAAGGGCACTGCCCCCAAATCCTCGTTAGGGGGGCCCACTAGTTCCCCTTGAGACCCCCTAGCTAGGAGCTACTATTGTGGCCCTCAAATTTCAAAATAATGATCCCTAATAACTCCCACAGCCCGCAACTTAATGCATTATGCCTCAAGTTGCTACCAGCATAACTACTCTATCTAACTCAAAGGCTAGGTCCACAAAGGTCACCTTTTTTCCATCCATCGTATATATCTCATCTAACTTACAAGTTAAGACCCAATCATGCTCACACATGGCTTCTCCTTATAATGGGGGCATTACAAGTTAGAGCATTATGGATCATCGATGGCACCTTACAAGGGTGGGACATTGAGCATATCTAACATACCTTTCTCATAAAGTCCTTAGACTACTACATATAAATGTCCTCATGCAAGTCCCCATATAGAAAAGTTATATTGATACCTAATGGATAAATATCCAATTCCAATTTAGCAATTAAGGCCAGTACCAAGTGTAAGGTAGTCATCTTGACCATAGGAGAGAAGATCTCATCAAAATCAACTCCCTTTTCCTACTTAAATCCCTTACCAACCAATTTGGACTTATATGATGTCTTAGGGTGTCCAAGGGTGCTCTTCAACTTGTATACCCACTTGGATGATAATGCACACTTTTCATCAAGCAAGGAAACTAAATCCCATGTATGGTTCTTCTACAGTGAATCAAACTCATACTATATAGCCCTCTCCCAATAATGAGAATCACTTTGCTCATAGCCTCCTCATAAGTAAGTGGCTCAATAGAGTTTGTCACCATGACATAATCCATAGAGGGATCATATAATCAAGAGGACGTGAAGCTCTAGTAGAGAATTTTAAAAATGGATGTGAGGCCTATATAGCATGTCCTCTCTATCCAATATCATGATCGGAACACAATAGGCAAATCTTGGGCCACTACATCATGAACAACTACAGTAAGCTATCTCATTGGGATGGGTTGTACTCTAATAGGAGGCTCCTCCTGAAATATCACCCTACATACCTCATTCACTTACTCTAGTCTCATATGCATCTTGTCCTCATGGAAGATAACATCAAAGCTATGAATAACCTTGCAAGCTTGCGGATTCCAAAGACAATAGCTCATCTCACTTGTATCCCCATATCCAAGAAAGATACATTTGACAAACTTCAAATCCAACTTATTGCACTTGTCTATGGAAATATGATATGAAACCTCGCATCAAAGGCTCACAATGTGCATACAAGAGAGGTTTAGTAGACCATAACTCCTTTGCAACTCTACCTCCAAGAGTAGTGTATGGAGATATATTAATGACATATACAACAATGGTAACTACCTTAACCTAAAAGGATTGTGATAAGCGTGTCTGACTAAGAGCATGGACTAAGACAGATGCTTTCGTGAATAGTCATATTCATGCACTCTACAATACCATTCTGGGGTGGGGTATATGGAGCAGTCAATTGATGCTTAATGCCCCTCTCATCACATAGCTGCTCAAACGTCTTAGATATATATTCACCGCCATTGTTAAATTGTAGACATTTCAACCTATATCTAGACTGGCTCTCAACCATGGCAAGAAAGTGTTGAAACATAGACAAAATATTTGATTTCTTCTTAATGGAATAGGCTCAAACCTTATGTAAAATTTCATCTATAAATATAATAAAATATTTCACGTCATCCAAGGACTAATAGGACATGGAATCAAATACATCTAAATGTATAAGAACCAAAGGCTCACCTACACATATTACACCAAACTTCTTATGTGAACTATGAGTCTTCCTACCATACAAACAATGATTACACGAATCAAAACAAGAATAATCTAAGGGTGGAAGATATTGTAAATGGGTCAATACTTTCACTCCTTTCAAAGATATATGCCCAAGGTAACAATGCCATAAATATATATGTGAAAGATTAGTCATAGCCAATACATGGTCAACAAACCCAGAAACAAGTAAAGAGTAGAGGTTGCTAGCCTTAATATCTCTAGCAAAAACAAGACTACCACATGTGATCTTCTATGAAGAATCACCAAAAGATACATGATATCTATCATCATCCAATTGTCAACTGAAATAAGGCTTCTCATCAAAGCTATGATATGATGTATATCATGAAGCACAAAAGAAGCACCAGTACCAAACCAAAATCACACATGCAAATGATATCCAATGTAGTGTTGTCTCCCAATCTAACTAAACCCATAATAATATGCTAGCTATGAAACCATTGTTGATGCAAGGTAACATGAAAGGAAGCCCCTAAATTAATAAGCCAACATTGAGAGTAAGTGGACAATGCATCAATCATTTGAGTAGCATCAAGAGTTGAAGCTACAAGAATGTAATAATCAAGACTATACTACACTAGACTTAGGTATTTTTCATTTTCTTGTACTTTTCCCTTGAAGAGAAATATGACTGCCGAACTTGCTACAAGATTCTCCACGAGATTGAGACTTGCTCCTATTGGGCTATGAGTCTCTACCACGGTTATTATTACCATTTCTGTTTGTAACAGTAAGCACAAGAGAAGTGTGAGCTCCATCAATATTCTTCCTATTTACTTCTTTTGTGAATAAGACACTCTCTATTTCACTTCATTTAAAACCACCCTTAGGATAATTAGCATTCCTAGTAGTACGAAATGTATCCCATGACTTAACTAGTGTGACAAGCAAGAATAAAGACTTTATGTTATCCTCAAACTTGATGTCCTACAAGATAAGTTGGTTGAAAATGGAGTGGAACTCATTCAAATGAGTAGACATAGGGATGCCCTCCTTCATATGAAGATCAACAAGCTTCTTCAATCAATACAACTGAGATGCAAGACTTTTCTTGTCATAAAGATCAAGGATCTTCTTCCATAACTCGTATGCATCACCCTCAGTTAATATTAAAATACACTTGCTTCTTAGACAAAAGAGAGTAAGCTTGTAGACTTGCATAACATGCTTCTTCTACACCAATTCTTGCCATATTTACATCTTCCAATCTTGGAAGTTGTTATCATCAAGCATTTTAATGTTGGCAATAGCCCTATTGGTTAATGCATGAGAAGTACTTGCCATATTTATATCTTCCAATCTTGGAAGTTGTCACCATCAAGCTTTTCAATGTTGACAATAGCCCTATCAGCTAATGTTTGAGAATTTCCTGCCATAACAACTACAAATGACTACAAAGTACAACATTATGGACGGTTAAAATTGCAACAAAACAACTTCAAAACTAAGCCAAAAGGGAGAGAAAAAAGGTAGGAATAAAAGAGGGTACAGATACCCACAAAGTGCAATCAAGAAATTGCTAAATCAAAGTGTCTAGTCTCTAAAAGAATTCTTAAAATAGTAATTACAGCACTGCTATAGTAGATGTGATAGTGTGTGTCAATCCAATTGCTGGCAAACAAACAAAATGGTAAGCTTCCCCTACCAAGAATATCTGAATAGCAATCAAGATAAAAAGAATGCAACTAGTAGTGAATAGGCATAGACCACAGATACCAAAGATTGTCAAGAACTCAAAGTGTCAATAAAAAATACATCCCATAAGCATATACATCATGCATATAAAATATCTCAAGAGCAACTAAGGAGATCTACCAAATGCACAATTGACTGAGCAAACAACAATGTTGCTTAGTAGATAACAAATATGCATGTATACATCATTGACAAACTACTAAGACAGAGCTAAGTGCTAGTGTTAAAAGCATATGGAATTAAATCAGCCCACAACTGGAAGTAACTGCATCAAGTAGCATACATGAGAGCATAGACATCAAGCAATAGAGTGCCATGGTCTCAACAAACCAAGCTCGGTATAAATAAATACAAGTGTCTCCCATTGGAAACAAAATTGGAATGCAAGCACTTCAATACATCCATCAATGATCCTTGTACTAATACATGAGCATATGAGCATTAATAAAGCTCAAATAGTGAAGAAATGAATGTCCCAAAATTGTATATAGTAGGTCTGATGTGTATTATAGCAATGACAGACCAATACTACTAAAAACCAAGGCTCAAGTTCAACCCATCAATGTTGGCTCTTAGAGAGTAGAGCATAAGATGTAGTCAACATGTAAAACTTGAACAATCTGCACAAGTTGTGCATGTTCTAATGCTAAGGACTGGAGCTAATGGAGCTCAAATAACTCTTGTCAATGCTCAATGTGTCCCCCATAAGGTCCTCAAGTATTTGGAACAAGATGAAGCAAGCTGGGAGAAGGAAAGACTCAATGCATACCTTCAAAAGAAGAGACAATGGTTGCCTTCAGAAAAATAGACAATGGTTTCCATGAAACCTTGAGCTGAAGCTTCTTCACGGGCTAAAACAAGTGAAAATGAAGGTCCTCAAATGCTCTCTCTAATACTAGTTGAAAGCTTAGCAGAAAAGATGGAAGCACGAGTAGAAGCAAGGAGAGACAAAGAGCTATGGATGTTCAAGAAAGAAGAGAGAGACACGATACGTGGGAACTCCAATAGTCACAATGTGTGACATGCCTTCCCTTATTCTATTTGTCACTAAAAGAATAAAAATTAAAGTGATTGTAATGGGCCCTTGCCATATGTAGTGTATTGTACAAGCATGCAGGTCTATATATAAGTAAATGTAGGTAGATAGGCATATGTATCCTTTAACCTCCAACACATCAAATGTATCTCTTAGAATATGTAGTGAATGTGCTTTATTAGTGGGTGGATAGGCATAGGTATCCTTTAACCCCCAACACATCAAATGTATCTCTTAGATTGTGCAGTGAATGTGCTTTATTAGAAGGAAAACTCTATGTTTTGATTAGCTTTGGATCTTAAACCTAAGGTCTTGCCCTAGGAAAAGCCAAGTGAGAAGGATATCCAAACTAATCATTTTAGTAGATAAATAGTATACCGTGATCTCTTAGCTTGGAAAATTGCTACTTATCAAACTTTAATATCGGCTTATGCTATATATGGAGTCATGGTGCAACTTATATGTGGTTGATGGGTTCATTTGGGATGGATTGGATGTAGATATAATTGATTCCAAGAAAGACATAGATCTAATTTTGAAATATGAACCAAACAATTCAAGACACACCACCTATTGCGAGATGCTTAAGGGGGTTATTTACTTCCAATAACACTATTGTCATAGATGGCTAAAATATGACCGCAATTGTAGCAAATAGGTCTCATGGGGTAAATATGGATGATTTCATGTGAAAAGGCATCCTCAGAAGGGCTAGTCAAAGCCCATATGGTCTAATTTATACTTTTTAGGCCTAAATTTTACGGGTGGCATGCCTCATTCACATGGCATAGCCACCACTCTATAGGAACTTGGCATGGCATTAGGTTGGAGAAGATATATATGTTCAATGATTATTGTTAGATTTCCCCCTTCTTAAAGCTAAGGACCCTTCACTATGTTCAAGCATGAAATCATACATCTACATCTCTAGCCTCTACAAAGTGGTGATTCCCAAGATATTCATGCTCCTTAGGATGAGGAATATGCCAAATATAAATAGTTGGCCCATTTAGATGCATTGCAAGATAAAAATTTCCCAAATCGTGGTTATTTTGCTTGCCTCCATTGGAAATATGCACACAAAAACATTATGCATTTTTTGGATACTCAAGGGACTATGGGTACTAAGCTTGAAATTATCATCTAGATATGCTTGGATTACTAGAACACTTTGTTTTGTCTACAAGAAACTCTAACTAATGTTATTAATTCTAATTATCATTATATTATGGACATGGTGTGAGGCCAAGTTGGAATGGGAAGATTTTATGGGTGCTAACATCATTGAGGCGGTGGTGGAGGAGGGTTGTCCCATCTTCCATGTAGAAAAAGCCGAGATGGGATGGCCCACCAATGAGCTATTCTCAACTTCCATTGATAAGCTTAAGGACCCACTTGCTTAACTTTGTAATCAAGTTTAGAGAATGGGCTAGATGCAATTCCATTGGAACATTGTAGTACTTCAATAGTTTCCAAAGGCTCCTTCCCCCTAGGCTTTACAATAGTAGAGACCCATTTTCATTATGGAATCACTATATAAAATCTTCTCTAGAATCATTGCTAATAGGCTTCAAGAAAATTTTAATGTTGATTCACCCACGACAATATGGATTCATTAAATGACAGAATATTATGCACAATATTTTTGGATATTCAATTGGTCTTATGCCTAAGCTTCTAGTCAAGAGATTGTTATGATTCAACTAGATATTAAATAATATTTTGATCATGTTAACTAATCATTTCCTTGAAAATTAATTCCATGGATTTTGGCCCTTAAATGACTTCTCTTATTGACAAAATTTCCTCTAATGGAGTGGTGTGCATAACCCTTAATGGGGATTAATGTGAGAGATTACTCACACTTGACCCATTCATTAGGGATGTCCACTTAGTTCTTCGTCATTTGCATTGGCAACATATCTAATACTCTCCCTACTAGATAAGCTGTGACTAGCAATAAAATCATTGGTCTTGCTCTTTCCAATGGGCTAACCTTCTAGAACAATCTCTTGCAAATTATTCTTTTTTTTTTTCAAGATTGATGAGTTTAAATCTAGATAAAGAAATGGTCATTTGGAGAGTTTGGTATGGCCTCAAGCCTCCACATCAATGCATAGAAGTCCATTCTCATCAATTGTATAGAGAGATACTTTTTTGCTTTGGATTGACAAGGTGGGATTGTTTCTTAGGAAGAAATTTCTAGGCACTTGGGATATCCCAGAGCAATGTATGTGGCCCCTTACACATTGCTCGATTGGATGTATTCATGCATTCAACAAGTCCATGTATTAAAAATACTAGGGTTGGACTCTACATGTGCATCTCAAAGTCACATGAGACAATGATGATATGTATGATACCCTATTTCTAGCCTTTGCTTCCTTGGAAACAAAGTCTTTGCAAGAATTGGTGAATCATGCCCATTTTGTGTTATGGAAAAAGCAAGAAAATCGCTTGGCTTAGGTATGGATCTCTTGGCAACATGTTACCATAGCAAAGCATTTGGGCATTGATACCTTTTTGGATGTTAATATTCATATGAGAGCTTTGTATATGGCTCTATTATAGCCCTTATATGGGAAACATCATTTGGGTACACACTGCTATAGTTTCATTGAGGAAATTGGCATCTCGCATAGTTGTAACAATGGAATCAAAGCGTCTTGGTGGCATGTCCTAATTCGATGCTCAAATAGTCAAAGTGCCGCAGTATTTTCTTCTAAATTCACGATGGCAACAAAATGATCCGTCAATTCACCACTTGATGTCTCCCTGAGTCTAGAAAATAGGTTTAATCATTACAAGTTGAAGTATTGGTCACGTCCATGTTGCTTTATTGTCATGATAAGAACATGGAACTATTGCAAGGTCATGATTATTTAGATTATCTTAATAGTGAGAGTGAGAGGGAAGCAATGGTTAGATGTGAGGTAGAAGCTATGGAGTACAAGAGGGTTGAGAGAGAAAGAACATAAAATAATTATGTGGGTACAAAATGAATGGTACCCTTACTCTTTATTATCTTCACTTATATATGATTGTACAATGTATGCATATACAAGAAGTACCCACCAGCAATTAGCGATTGGCCTTTACCCCAACAATCTCCCACTTAAATGCCAACATGCCTTTATGAGAGTACAAGAAGAAAGTGAAGATATTATCCAATGCCCATTAGCACTTTGTAGTGCGCAAAGAACTCAGAAGGTAAACTCTTCACGAGAAGATCTACAAGGTCACCATATGTATCAATCTTGACAAGCTCAATGCACTTGTCCTCAAGCACCTACCTAATGAAGTGATACTTCACCTTAATGTGCTATTTCTTTGCATGAAAGATAGAGTTCCATGCTAACTAAATGATACTCTAACTATTGCAATGTAGTGTAGGCACCTCTCCTTCAATACCCAAGTCTCCCACTAGATAAGTAAGCCATGTAGCTTCCTTGTAAGCCTCAGTGGTGGTGGCTGCAATATACTCTATCTCAGTGGTAGATAAGGCCATACACAACTACAATCGAGAGATCCAAGAGACTACACCACATGTGAAAATAAAGAGAAAACCTATAGTAGACCTCCTAAACTTTATACTCCCTATAAAAGTCAGTTTCTACATATCCAAGAATAAATGTATCCTTCCTTCTAAAGCATATGCACATAAACCTAGTGCCATTCAAGTATCTCATGATACTCTTGACTACCTCCCAACACTTCTTCCTAGGGTTTTCCATACACATCCTAAAACCACTCCCACTAGATAGACATGTAGCAACCATGGCATACATTAAGTTAGCAACTACAGATGCATAAGGAACCTTGGCCATTTCAACCTTTTGCTCATCTAACTTAGGATTTTCCTCTTAGCTAAGTTTCAAATATGGAGGTAATGAAATACTAATAGCCTTCCCCCTCTCCATATTAAAACACTTCAATATCTTCCCAATGTACTCCTTATGAGACAAATAGAGTATCTTTTTATATCAATCTTGCATAATGTGCATACCAAGAATATGGCCAGCATTTCCCAACAAGTCCTTCATATCAAAGGTATCGTGCAACCTTTTCTTTAAAGCATATATATCCATAACTAACTTTCCAATAATCATCATGTCATCTAAATAAAGAATCAAGGTCATAAGGCTATCATCCCTAGATTTCCTTGTGTGTAGGCAGCTATAATCGGTCTCACCCCTATTGTATCCCTAAGATTGCATAAAGGCATCAAACAAATGATACCATTCTTTGGAAAATTATCTGAAACCATATAAGCTTTTATGTGGCTTACATACTAGTTGCTCCTTGCCTTCCACAACAAACCCCTTGAGTTGTTGCATGTAAATATCCTCATGTGAATCCCCATGCAAGAAATCAACCTTTAGATCCATTTAAACCAACTCCAAATCCTCTCTAGTAACCAAAGAAATACCATACTAAGGGTGGTTATCTTGACTATACTAGTGAGAATATATTATTAAAGTCAATCCCCTTTTCCTACTTGCATTAGGAGCGTTTTGAGGTCTCGAAAATACCCTGTAAACAATCCTAGAGAGAGAAAATATTTTAGGAAATAAAATCATCTTTTAGATTTTTAAAAACTTTTATATTTTGGTAAGTAAATATATCAACAATAGTTAATAAGTCATTATCGCAATATTCTCATGGTCACATCAAACCTAGAAATCTAAGCCGCCATAAAGGTGACAAAGCCTGTTTTCCTACTTGTATTAGGGGATTTTTGAGGTCTCAAGAATACCTTGTAAGCAATCTTAGAGAAAGAAAATATTTTAGGAAATAATTTTTTATATATATTTTTAAAAAATTTTATATTTTGGTAAGTAAATCTATCAAAAATTATTAATAAGTCTATAGCAATATTCTCGTCGTCACATCAAACCTAGAAATCTAAGCCACCATAAAGGTGACAAAGATTGTCTTAATGAAAATCTTACTCATCCTCATTAAAGTGAAAACTAATATTCAATTTGAATTTTGTTCAGCATTTGATTACTTCCCTCTATTCTCACTCTCTTCTTTCTTTTCCATCCTTACTAGTTTCTTCTTCGTTTTTCTTCTTGTTTCTAATTCGCATAGTTTTTCAATCCAATATTATAATCACATCCTTAGCTATGGATCAATCATCCAATAATCTATGTAGCTCTAGTAAAAGACCTCTCTATCATCTTCATATTGAGTTGGATAGTGAGTATGAACCAATAAGGAAGAGAACAAAACCCATTACTATTATAGAGTCTATGAAACATATACTCAAGTTTGAAGGAAAGAAGAATCTTGATCTTTGGTTAGATGGTAGGCTATATCCCAAAGATCCTAGCAAAAATAGCACTCCATCTTTCTATAATAGCTCTTCATTGTTGAGGTTCATTGGTGATTGATATAATGGGTTTCTAGGTTATACACTTAACTTGGTTGTAGAAAAGGATGTCCTCAAATTGGAGAACCATCTTTTATCAAAACATAACAACGAGTTACTCAGAAGCTAGAGTGCTATCGACCGAGAATTCATTCGTTGGAGAAAATCATCAAATCTTATCAACAAAAGTAAAATATTTTAGGCCTTCAAATTTGACAGAAGGCTCTTAGAAATATTGAGTCTCAGACGAGAAGAAGGTGGTTGTAGTAAAAGAATCCAAGCAATAAGGTACATTTTTTCCACTTTAAAAATATAAAATATGTTCCTTCGATAGTTTCAAAAGATATTTTGGAGAAAAAAAATTAAAAAGGCAAAGAAACAATGCTTAGAGTCATTTATAAAGGATCATTCTTTGGATATTGAGTTAGTGGAGAAGACACTAGATAATATTGGTATTAGTCGAGATACTTATATACAACTTTTCTAGCTTTTACAGTCAAATATGAAGAAAGGACAAGTGTGCAATTGCATACTTCCATGGCCATCTGTAGTTAGAACTATTAGATAGAGAGTGAATAACAAAGTGATGGAGATTCTAGGTGAGCCTTTCCATATCAAGACTAGCTTCAAGCGCAAGAAAAAGGAAGTTATATTCAATGAATTTAACAATATTTTCCTTGACTTGCCCATCCTACAATGTTTAATGATTAGATTCTATGACCTGTTTCATTAGAAAAGGCACAAAGAGTGGCTAGATTTTTTGTTAAAACTTTATGAAAGTGAGATTCTAAAATGTACAAAACTAGAGAGGGTCTCTATTACCTTGATGAATATAGCACTTTCATCATATCATTACAATCACTCAATGTCATTTAGTATTCAATCAGAACACAACATCTAGTGACTAGGAGCATTTGATGCCAGAAGGCATATTTCACGGTGGATTCCGTGAGGTTTTACAGTGGATTCCGTAAACTCTGTTGACCGGGACTCATACACAAAGTGGATTCTTTGTGCGAGAAGTTGATGGGGACGCCTATCCTTTTCGGGCGTTTCATTAATTTAGTGTGTACATGGGTGATTCCATAGCGGGTGATTCCGCAAAATACATATTAAATTAATAAACGTTTATGAGTTTAGAGTGCGCACTCGTAATAAATTAAGGTTAGGATTGATTTATTTATGTAGCTGAAGACTGCTAGATATTCACTTTCGTTGGTTTAATTGTATTATTTTACTAACGATTGTGAATGCTTCAGTTGATGTGTAGAGATAGCAACAGTGGTAGAGGAAAGCATTGGAGGATAGCGTGTATTCGAGTTATCACTTATATTTTGATGGGTGCATAACTTAGGCATGGCGCCTATATTTTGTCTCGCGTATTTATTGAGGTGTTGGATATTTATTTATTATTTTGTATGCGCATGGGCGCACGATTATGATATTTGTATTTGGACATTGTATTGGGTACGCCTGACTCTTTGGGCGCCCGCCCATTAGCTTTATTTCTATTTTGTGCTAAAGCAAACTCAAAAGCCAAAAGCGTGCTATTTTGTAATTTGGGCTATTATTTGAGCTTGAAGATGATTAATACATAAAAATACATGCTTTGTGGAGCGCTCACACAAGACATGGGGGGAGATTGCACCCAATTGGTCTCTTACTCATGTCGTGCATGGTTTTTACCTTGAGTTTTGTGCAAAAAGTAGAGTTATTTTGTTCTTGGGGACCTTCCGGCATTCACTACGCGAGCATACAGCATCCGATCTGCGCACCAGTGGTATCATAGTGAAGCTGAGATCAAGAGCTTCCAATCGCTACCTATCTTGTACAAAGGCGGAGCTCCTGGAACGATCGAGCTCTACGGTCAGTCTCATCGTGAACGGTCGATACGGTGGATTCCTAGCGGTCAAGAACCTCTGTTTACAGCCTCTGATCGCGAAGGACCGGCCTGTAACGGCAGAGGACCACTCCTACATCCTCTTCTCCAAGTCATCAATACACAGAGATAAGTTTCAAAACTCCATAAGCTTAAAAGCTTAATATAAAGCTTATAAAGCTTAAGAAGCTTAAAAGCTTCCATTTTTTAAATCGACGGCAGCAGGGCAGCCTCTCCGTGATTTTCGTGACGTCAAAAAACGGCCCCCCCTAAAAATTTGATGTCTACAGTTACTAAGCTTTAAGCTTAGTTACCTAAGTCACAAGTCACAACAAACTTCGGTTTTCTCAAGTTTCCTAAGTTTTGAAACTCTGCAAGTCCGACAAGTAACCTAAAGTCAGAACTAACTTGTGTTCAAAACTCCTATAAGAATTGTTCCTGCGCAGAAGCACCGAACTGAAAGTTGTTCCCTGGAAGGTTCTATTCACATACGCAGATTTGCTGAACCAGTTTCAGCACATGCAAAAGGTCAAAACGCAGATTTTTCAAAGATTTCAAATCCCACAATAGCCAAAGACGAAGACTGTGAAAGCCACACAAAAATATATAAGTCTTGTACACCTGATTTTGAGCTACGCTCATCCCGCTAATTGGATTTTGAGAGTGTGAGGTCTTTTGAAGTTTTGCAGGATGACAGAACAAAATATGGATGATTTGATTCAATGGCACTCAAGATGGAAAAACTATTCTTGCATTCAGCAGTCAGTTTGATGATTACTTTCATGAGGAAACATACGCTGAAAAAGATAAAATCAAGTGTGTCACTAATCATTTAGTGGATAGAGCATCTCTTTGGTGGACCGTGGTTCGTAAGAGCATAGATTGTCCCACTACCTGGGAGAGTTTCAAGAAGAAGTTTATGCAGAGTTTCCTTCCTCCACAATTCCATGAAAAAGCCAAAAAGCAATGGGACCTTCTTCAGCAAAGAGATCGTGAGCCTATTCCTCAGTACACTGAACGCTTTTGGAATGCATTACTCCAGTTACGCATGCTTGAAGACATACCTGAAGCGACTCACAAGCGCAAGTATATGTCTGGATTACTTGGGCATTACTACGCTGAAGTCATTATGTTCAAGCCTGCAACTCTTGAAGATGCAATTTCTTTAGCTCATGACAATGAAGACAAGCTTCGAGGAAGAGACAAGCGTCCACAACAATTTCAAGCAAATGGTAACTATGGTTCTAAGAAATTCAATTCAAATTTTAGAAGATTCAATCAAGGTCGATTTCCTTCATCATCTTTCTGTAAGTCTTGGACAAAACCACCTGCTTTGTCATCGAATACCAATCAAAACCCTAAGCCAACATTACAGCCAAATCCTAATATTCCTAGACTTCCTACCATTGCAAACAATGTATCTAAAGCCAAACCTATAGTGTGTTACAAATGCCATCAACCTGGACATCTAGCAGCCAATTGCCAATCGAAGAAGCCACCTGTCCATATCAACTATCTTGGAGCAATGGAAGATGAAGAACATGAAGAAATGCTTGACTTTACGGAAGATGAAGACGACATTACTACTCCTTCGGATACTTTACCAGGTATGCCAACTCCACATTCTTTGTTGACAATGAAATGTTTAGTGCATGGAAAAGAAAAGATCATTTTGCATGATGATGGTAGTACACATGATTTTATTTCTGCAAAGTTAGTGAAAGAATTGAAATTACAAATTGTTCCTATGCATTATCGCATTAAAGCAGCATTCTTAAGCACAAGGTATAATGGAACACAAGAGGTGCATGATCTAGAGATTAAAATTGGTGAATACAATGAAAGAATGAATTTTCTAATTGTACCATTACAGTCCAGTGATATTATTTTAGGTATGCCTTGGCGTCATCAGCATAATCCTGATATAGATTATTCCACGCATTCAATTAATATTCATTTTCAAGGAAAACATATTACATTGTATGGTATGCATGCATCTAATGCTTTTCCACTGCTTACTCATACTCAAGCTAAACGTGCATTACGCAAAAGTAGTAAATCTTATCTAATTTGGGTGAATGAACTGCAAGCTAAAGAAAAACATATGCACCCTAGGCATAAAGAATTTATTGCACAATTTAAAGACTGTTTTGCAAAAGATCTACCACCTGGCTTACCCCCTTCATGTCTTGAAGACCACAAAATAGATTTGATTCCTAGTACACAACCACCTTGTAAAGCACCATATAGGCATAACCAAATAGAGCAAAAAGAAATTCAAAATCAAGTTGAGGAATTACTAAATAGAGGATTGATTAGACCTAGTAGTTCTCCATTTGGTGCACCTGTTTTGTTGGTAAAGAAGAATAATAATACTTATCGTATGTGCATTGATTATCGTGCCCTAAATAAGATTACTGTAAAGAATAGATATCCAATTCCTAGAGTCCATGATCTTATGGATAAACTGCAAGGTTCTGCCATATTTAGTAAAATAGATCTTAAATCTGGTTATCATCAGGTGAGATTAGATAAATCTGACATATTCAAGACTGCATTTAGAACACAATTTGGTCATTATGAATTTTTAGTGATGCCTTTTGGATTGACTAATGCACCTGCTACATTTAGTAGAATGATGAATCGTATATTTTTGAAATATCAACATTGTATTATTGTATTCTTTGATGATATCTTGGTATTTAGTAAAAATGAGAAAGAACATTATGAACATCTGTCCTTGGTTTTCAAGTTGTTGAAAGATAATCAATTGTATGCTAATCCGAAAAAAAGTGAGTTCTTTCAAACACAAATTGAATATTTAGGTCATATTGTGTCATCAGATGGTATTAAGATTGACCCTAAGAAGATAGAAGCAATATTGAACTGGCCTATATCTAAAAATGTGCATGAGTTACGTTCTTTTCTAGGTCTTGCTAGTTTTTATAGGAAATTTGTGCGAAATTTTTCACTACTTGCTTTGCCTTTGACTAAACTTTTAAAGAAAGGTATTGTTTATCATTGGTTTGAAAATCAACAGAAATCCTTTGATTTATTGAAACATGCATTAACCCATGCTCCTATATTACAACTATCTGATTTTAATAGACCATTCTTTTTAGTAGTTACTGATGCTAGCAGATCTGGAATAGGAGCCGTACTTATGCAAGATAATCATCCCATAGCCTATTCTAGCTATAAACTGAAACCCTCCGAACTTAAATATTCCACATATGATAAAGAATTATTAGCTATGGTACAAGCTTTAAGACAATGGAAATATTACTCAATGGGTTCTGAGTTTATGATTAAGACTGATCAACAAAGTATTAGACATTTACTTAGTCAACCTCAAATATCTGACCGATATATCAAATGGGCAGCTTTTATTCAGAGTTTTCATCCCATTATTCAATATCAACCAGGTAAAGAAAATGTAGTGGCCGATGCATTAAGTAGAAGACCGACCATTCATAATATCTCTGTTATATCATTTGATTCTCTAACTCCTATGAAAGATTCTTATCATCGGGACATTACTTTTCATGTTGATTGGAATAAATTAGTTGGAAATAACTGGATTCCTATTGATTCACTATCTTATAATGATGGATTCATGTTTTATGAAAAGAGATTATGTGTTACAGTTCCATTTAGATCTTTTCTTTTGAATGAGATTCATTGTCCTCCATATCAAGGTCATAGAGGTATCATATCTACTTTGCGTACATTGATTGAAGATTTTTATTGGACATATATGGACACTGATGTATCTAACTTTGTTTATGAATGTTTGATTTGTCAAAGAGTTAAGAGACATCATGGTAAACAGCAAGGATTACTTATGCCTTTATCTATTCCATCAAGACCATGGGAACAAATTTCTATGGATTTTATTATTGGTTTACCTAATACTAAAGCTAATCATGACATGATTTGGACTATAGTAGACATGTTTAGTAAACAAGCATATTTCATTCCATGTAAGAAAACTTTAACAGCATCTCAGACAGCACAATTGTTTTTGAAAACTTTTTTTACTAATCACGGATTACCAAAAGTTATTATTTCTGACCGTGATTCTAGATTTTATAACAACTTTTGGATTACTTTGTTTGCTAACTTAGGAACAAAGATTGATTTTTCATCTGCATTTCATCGTGAAACTAATGGACAAACAGAAGCCACTAATAGTACTATTTTAGATCTTTTACGTGCTTACACTATTTCTAAACCAGAGACATGGAACATACATTTGCATTTATTACAGTTTGCATATAACAATACACCACACACATCTACAAAGAAAGCACCGTTTGAAGTGATTTATGGTTATAGATTGTCTACACCTTATCGAATAGAATTCAAAGTGCTTATGATATTGCTAATATGCACGCTACTATTTTTTATGAGGTTAAAGACATGATTGCCAAAGCCCAGCAATCCTATACCAAACAAGCCAATAAGAAAAGGCAAGCAATGAATTTCAAAGTTGATGACTATGTTTGGTTGAGAATAGAAAAACATAGATTACAAAGTGTAGATAAACACCCAGTTGTGAAATTAGCACCTAGATTCTATGGACCATTTAAGATCATTCACAAAATCAATGACAATGCATTCAAGTTAGAATTACCACCTCACTGAAAATTCACAACACATTTCACATTAGTTTATTACGACCCTTTAGAGGCCAATTACCTGTACACCCTGTTTATGAAAACCCACCTTTGTTAGATGAAGAGACTGAAATACTTGAACATGAAGCTATCGTAGATACTGATTTTATGACCACTAGAACTGGCCGAAGATATTCTAGATATTTAGTCAACTCTAAAAACCATCCTGTAGAGGAAGCCCAATGGATGTATGCTAGAGACTTAAATGCTTTCCCCACTCTGTTAGCTCCACATTGAGCTAATAGCAATTGAGGACAATTGCTATCCCACCCCGGGGGTATGATGCCAGGAGGCATATTTCACGATGGATTCCGTGCCACGGTGGATTCCAGGAGGCATATTTCACGGTGGATTCCGTGCCACTGTGGATTCCGTGAGGTTTTACGGTGGATTCTGTAAACTTTGTTGACCGGGACTCATACACAAAGTGGATTCTTTGTGCGAGAAGTTGATGGGGACGCCTATCCTTTTCGGGCGTTTCATTAATTTAGTGTGTACATGGGTGATTCCATAGTGGGTGATTCCACAAAATACATATTAAATTAATAAATGTTTATGAGTTTAGAGTGCGCACTCGTAATAAATTAAGGTTAGGATTGATTTCTAACCAGTTGATTTATTTATGTAGCTGAAGACTGCTAGGTATTCACTTTTGTCGGTTTAATTGTATTATTTTACTAATGATTGTGAATGCTTCAGTTGATGTGTAGAGATAGCAGCAGTGGCGAAGGAAAGCATTGGAGGATAGCGTGTATTCGAGTTATCACTTATATTTTGATGGGCGCATACCTTAGGCATGGTGCCTATATTTTGTCTCACGTATTTATTGAGGCATTGGATATTTATTTATTATTTTGTATGCGCATGGGCGCACGATTATGATATTTGTATTTGGACATTGTATTGGGTACGCCTGACTCTTTGGGTGCCCGCCCATTAGCTTTATTTCTATTTTGTGCTAAAGCAAACTCAAAAGCCAAAAGCGTGCTATTTTGTAATTTGGGCTATTATTTGAGCTTGAAGATGATTAATACATAAAAATACATGCTTTATGGAGTGCTCACACAAGGCATGGGGGGAGATTGCACCCAATTGGTCTCTTGCTCATGTCGTGCATGCTTTTTACCTTGAGTTTTGTCCAAAAAGTAGAGTTCTTTTGTTCTTGGGGACCTTCCGGCATTCACTACGCGAGCATACAGCATCCGATCTGCGCACCAGCATTCGAAGTAGATATAGAGGATTTTGATATATTGTATTGGGTTTTTCATCAAACACCAATACCTGATGTTATTAAGAGCTGCTTGTTATTTGGGAACTATAAGATTGAGTGCCACATAGCTGGTGACTTAAAGACACTTAAATACATGTACAATGTATCAAAGGACGCCAACTCTAGATCTCCTTGCCTATATTGAATGTCCCTAGCCAATGGAATAGAGCTCCCTCTAGGCACAACAAGGATCCACAGTTTAAGCCAATCCTAGATATTCCTTTAGCGAATGCCCATATCTGTACACTTTATGCGCTTTGTAGAATAATTGAAAATCTTGTTCATCTTTATATAGGATTTGCATGGAAGTTGACTAGAATAGATGCCATAACAAAGATTGAAAAAGACTTATTTACAATTGATTTGCATGTTGGTAATGTTGTTATTGAACCATATCTTCAAAAGTCGAAGGATGGCGATTGTGTCCCCAAATACCCATCTATTGGTGGAGTGAAAACTAGAAGGTTCGTAGACTTTCATGGGAGACTTGGTAAGATAAACTCTAGGAATGGTGGCTCAACTATTAGATACAATCAGTGGAAGTGCCAACATATTGCAGTTAAGGATCATGTTGATAATGGACAAGCTCAGAATAGAAAAGCCAATGTTTGGGAAACACTGGACAAAGTATTCTTTTATTGTGATAAAACTGAGTGGAATGATGATGATCTCAAAGACTTCAAAAACCAATTGAACCTTTTTAAAAAGGCAATGCCAGAAGCCTTGGATAATCAACACTTCACTCATTATATGGTAAGAAGTTTGCATATGTATGTCTCTTTATTGTCTGACTCATATAGGGTTTTCTAATTGAATTTCTTTATTTGTTAACTATGTAGCATATTTTATACAACCATGCTTCATATTCTATCAAGAAATATGGATCTCTATCTATCTTGTCAACCCAAGGTATGGAAAAATCGCATTATCAAGCAAGAACAAAATACTTTAGACACACAAGACATGGAGGTGGAAGATGCAAAGCAAACACTTTATTAGAGGTCTTTCAATGGTTCTGCAGACAAATTTGACACAAATTCAAGCTCAAAGACACAATCACATCATGTAATACATCATCTTTGGCAAGGACTATATCCACTATTACCCAAAGAAGAAAAGAGGGATATTTAAACTCTTGTGCAAAGCAAAGTATTCAGAATGGTTACAAACTAGACAAAGAGATTGAAAAAGATGGGTTTCAAGAAATCCTTAACATCTTTTAGTCTGAATTTGTATGCAAAAGAGTCTTTAATTTCAAGGAATTCACTAGGTCATCTAAAGGAATCTTTTGTTTCATCCCACTCTGTGAGACCTCTACATTTCAGGAACTCTTGTTTCCTATAGCTTGGAAGGAGCTTCAAATCCTTAGCATTTCCCACATGAAAAAGCAAATAAGAGCCAAGAACTCCAAAGTATCCTACCCTAGATCCACCGTATCCAAGCATGAAGCCAAAAACTCTTACAACTTCTTCCTTCTCCACCAAAATTATCTTGTCTAAACCTCTATTGAAAGCTTGGGATCCAATCACCTTGGAGATATATTTCAAAGCCATTATTGGTAAGCTTGGAGAACTTGACAACCTGCATCTATGATAAATTGCAATTGTTTGATTATTTAAGCTTCCAATATAATGACCAAGGCCTTGACTTTTGCCAAGCTTGAATGGCTTGAGCCCTTGGCTCTTCCAAGAAAGTTGTGTGCATCTTCAATTTCTATCTGCACAATAAACCACAATAGTATAAGATTTCAGTAGATAAATATCCAATAATATTTGTCTATAATGCATACTCTAATATAAATCACAATGGATATCTTAGAATTATCTTTCATAACTTAGGGTTTTCATCTTCTTCAAGAAGACTATCATCATATAGATTTATTGAAATTTTTTATTTCTCCTCAATTTCTCTTCATATCCCATGTTATCACTACCAAGTCTCTGTTGAATTTGTAAGAACTCTTCATCTGTAGGTATCCCCCCTTTTCATATCCCACAATCTGATTAATACAAGAATGCAAGGCTACAGAGTTGTCTTGAAAATTCTCTCCCTCAATATCAAGAGTTGCTAGCAATTCCTCTTCAAATCTATAAATTTCTTATCATTTTGACCCCATGTGGCAAGGATTGCCAAGCAGTAATCTTCTCTAAGATCAAAGCTGTGTTGAATATCATTTAGCAATGCATATATCTTTTTGGTGATGAGATAACTAGGAAATGTTAGGACACATTCAAGAGGACATGTTTCAATCTCTACACTTGACTCTATCTCCTTTACACAAAACTAACTTGATTACAGTGCAAAATTATTCTTCAACACAAGGTGACTAAAGAAGGTTTCATTGCCTAAAATACTCGTTGAACCCTCAAAAATGTAAGTTTTTTGACAAATATGAGCTAGCTCTAAATCACTTGATAAATTTTGCCAAATGATCCCAAAAAAATCTCGACGTATGAAATGTGATTAGTCATGGCTATTTCCATGGACAAGAGTTATTTTGTGTTTCATACATGGCTTGGAATGCAAGTTTCTTCAAATAGAATCATGGATCAACAGAGCTTGATCACACAAAATGATAATTTTTTTTCCACTGATGTTGATAAGAATTCAGTGGATAAGATTTAAACATTATTGATCTGAACATTCAAATAGATCTTCTTTCAAGGGTTGAACTCATTGAGAATAAGATGTGAGATTTGCAAAATGACAATTGTTCTATTCTGAGACTTGTAAAACCCTCGAAAATGTAAGTTTTTTGACAAATATGAGCTAGCTTTCAATCACTTGACAAATCTTGCCAAATGATCCCCAAAAAAGCCCCACGTATGAAGTCACAGCTCTTCCCATGGACAAGAGTTACTTCGTGTTTCATACATAGCTTGGAATTCAAGTATCTTCAAATAGAATCATGAACCAACAGGAGCTTGATCACACAGAATGATAATTTTTTTCCACTAATGTTGATAAGAATTAGGTGGATAAGATTTAAATATTATTGATGTGAAAATTCAGATAGATCTTCTTTGAAGGGTTGAACTCATTGAGAATAAGATGTGAGATTTGCATAATGACAATTGTTCTATTCTGAGACTTGTAAAACTTTATGCCATTAATTGTCTTTGATCAAATATGTATCCAAAAAAGAAGTGACATGTGAAACGCGAGAGGGTGTTTGTTTCTCTTATTTAGAAGGCCTCTTCATGTTTCACACGTCTTATGCTTGCATTGTTTTATTGAAATTGGAGGTAGACTATGTTATTAGTGTTTGTTTGCTACTAAGTAATTGTAGATAACATTATATCAGAGATTTGGAGATCTGTCCTAATTTGGTTGTATTATTTGTTTTCTTGGATGTTTTAGATTGCTAGAACTAAGGCCATTGCAAGGAAGCAGAAAGTTGATCCTAGAGGTCTTACTTCAAAGATCCATCAGTCCTCCAAGCCTTCTAAACTTACAAAAAAATCAAAGCCAAGGAGAAGGTTCTCACAGCATGTTAGATTCCTAAAGGATATTAGAAGTGCAATGAAGACTTTGAATAATGCAATTCCAAAACTATATTTTCAAAGGCTTGTCAAAGAAATTTGTGACAAGCATAGTCTTGATAGTTTAGATGGACTAGGGCAGCTCTCAACTATATTCAGGAGGCTACATAAGATTTTTTGATTGAGTTTTTCCAAGATTCTTATATCAATGCTACTCATGCACACAGGCTAACACTTATGGATAAAAACATGATAATTCTTAGGAGATTGAGATACAAGTCTTCAAAGGTCCTTGACCCAATCCCCCTTTTTGATGTGAAGGCTTTCAATATTTTAAATGTGCCTCCATATAGAAAGGAAAAAAATGATCTATGTCTTAAGGTTGAAGACATCACCCATGAAAAGGACACAAGACAACATGAGAAAGAGGAAAAGGCCACGGAAGAGTAGGAAGATAAATGGAGGGAGTATAAAAGAAAGAATGAAGAATAAAAGGAAGCAGAATAACTCCCATCTTTTGAAGAGGAGTTATCTACCCTTCTTGAAAGGGTTGACCCTAAGGGCTTCAATATTTGTTGCTTTTTACCTTGTGATATTAACAAAAGATCTAATATGGTATTTTTGGACTCTGACTATGTTCAAATTCTCAAGAATAAAGTGAGAGAAGTAAATGACTCTATTCTTCTTGCTAGGATGAGGTATAGTATATCAAAATTTATTTTTACTCACTATATTTTTCTAGCAATAAACTTTCGTGTTGATGCTTACTATCTCCATTCCTTTGCTAGGTATGTAATGCATGAGCTCCCCTTTGATATACAACAAAAGATTGAGGTTCTTGATCCATCTATCTCAAACTATATGAGAAGTGAGCTTGATGCAAGTGCATTTGACTATTGGTTCAATTCAATTGACTTTGAAACTTTGAAGGTTCTTCTAATTCCATACAATGAAAAGTAAATAATTTGATATTTTTGTTAAATTTTATGAGATCTTGTTTTGCTAGATTATTGAAATATTTTTGTTTACAAATATCATTGGAGCCTAATTGGAATAGACTGTGTAGAGAGGCAATATTTCCTCATCAATTCTATAAAAGGAAGCCATGGAAATGCCAAGTTGTAAGTTAGATAATCTAGGGTCTCCTTGATATTTTGATCTTTTTTTACAGGTAATCTAAATATTTTGATCTTTCTTTTATAATTATTCTAAATTTTATTACATTTTTGGTACAGAGCTGTAAAAGATCGATTGAAGTGCTAGAGAAAAAGCCTCCCATGCCTTCTGACTTACTTGCAACAATGGCAATATAGACAAGTTGTGGTAAGGTCTTGATTAATATGGTCGAAACATACTAAGAAATTTTATTCTAAAAACTACCATAAAAAAGTTTCATAGTTTTACTTATTGTTGATTGCAGTGTCCTCATCAGGATATTCTCGTGGATGGAGAGTAATTGTAAATGCCAGAAGATTGGTTCAGTTTATTGATCTCAATGATGATAAACTTATAAAGGTAATGTGAAAGATATTAAACTTTAAGATAGAGATTTATTGCAAAATAGTCCATTGATGATAATAATATAGTCGATTGTAAAAAATAACAATGAACTAAAAATCTTTTCTTATAAATGTATGATAGTTTACAAGGGATTGCCATACAAGTGAGCATGTTTGGTATATAAGAGCAAAGCTCATGAAGTACATAATGATCAATTGTATACAATCGACAAGAATGGACAATAGTGGGGGCTTGGACATTGAAGAAGAGTAGGTGCATGTAACTACAACACGTGAAGATATGCCTTCAATAGCCAAGGCAACCAAAGCATCAAAGATAGGCAAAATGACTCCTAGAAAGAATGTCCCTTCGCTTAAGAAAATATCTCAAAAAAAGTAGCTTTGCTTCATTGATTGTAAGCCCTTGTGTATAAATCATAGAGATGCCTGACCAAAATTGGCCATAAAATTTGTACATGTATTTTATATTGATAGTAACGATATCTTCAATATTCTTGCATTATATATTATTCTCTCTCCTCGTTGATATCTATTAAAAAAATATGTTACAAATGTTTATTAATCAAGAAGTGAAATCACATATACACCTAAGTGGATATAATATGATATCAAAACTTACTCATTTGTTATTGAGTTAGAACACAAATGAGTATGGTAGTTCAATATCTTCATTCTGTAAATCCATCCTCACTTGATGTGCGTACATAATGATCTAACCTTTAGGATTGCAATAATGTCCTCATTGCACCAAACATCAAGATCCATTATAGGATCTTTGCTAAAATTATCAAGATTTTGGTCTAAAGCAACCAGACTACCACCAACATAATGCCATCTACTATAATAAAAGCTAAGAATGAAATTTTGAGTAGCAATCATATATTTACATACTATAGAGTCTTGATCTATCTTACATATAATTTTTCCTTCTGTCCTAGTGTCCCATCTCTCATCAACAAATTGTATAACATGATCATATGTTAGTCTCTTCACTTAAAGCATAGCCTTTGATATTCTTATCTCAGCATTAGAAAAGAAGTCAATAAGTATATTAATAGGCATGAACAAAGTAACTTGACTTAGCCTACTTGAGATACTAGGTTTTAATGCTCTCTGTATCTCAGAAAATATTTTACATCTATAGCCCTCACTAGTAGCTATACTTGGCAAAAGGCCACTCACAGCTTGAAAAATCGAGCAAAGGAAGGGGGGATATTGATCCCCATTGGCTACGCTACATGGGGACAATATAAGAATGGTCATAGAAGAATATTCCATTCTCTACAAAAGCTATGTCTTCTTTCTACCTTTGTACATCACTTCTCCAATCAAGCCATGCATCACATCAAGCACATCAACAATAGACTCGACCGGTTGCCATTCCTCAAGATTAGAGGGATAGACATCTACAAGACAAATGAACAAATGTTATAATGAAAAACCTTAAACCAAGTTCAAGAAAAGAAAGAATTTAAGAATCAAATCCTTACAATTTGGTTTATGCATTGGAAGATTTGAACTTCTAGGTTTGAAATATAGCTCTCTAAACATAAACACATGTTGCACCAAAACCCCTTTTATGCTTTTCTTATTTACTCCACATTGGGGCCAGAAACGTTTCAAAATAAACATCATAAGAAAATGATTAAGTTGCTAATTAGAGGAGGTTTTAAAGAGAAAAACCCCCCAAATTTGGTTGCATGAACGTGATTAATGAGAGAATGTATGATTCATTTAAGAGGTCGGGTATTAAATATCTTCAATCCTTAATGGATGTTAAGTGTCACCTTTTCAGTCTTATTCTCTTGGAAATTGCAAAATCTTGTATTTTAGAATTTTCACACCAAAAGACGCCGCTCATTTGTTCCTCAACATTCATTTTCTGCGCCTCTCTTTCCTGTGGTTCTATTTCCTTCTATGTGATATTGTTGCCCCATTTAGGGTTCCCTATCAAAATGTTTACCAGTACCTCTTCTAGCAATACAAGCCCAACCCCACCATGCAAGTATAAACTTGCAATTCAATCAGATCGTGTCTATTCATCTTGGAGGAGTATACACCATTGAGCATTGTTGGACAAGGATGAAGGTAACAGGTTGCGATTACAAGGAAAGAAGCATGTAGACTTATGGATGGATGGAAATATTTATCCTCCAAACCCTTCTATAGGTAAACATCCTCCTTTTTACAATATTCACGACTTCATAAGGTATGTTGGAGATGGTTGTGATGGGATGCTTGGCTATTGCATGAGGTTATATTCTGTATCTTTTACATTTAGAAAACAAATGCATAAAATGAAGAAAGCATTAACATTAGCACAAAAAACTATTTCTGAGCTGATGGACAAGGTTAATAATCTAGAAAACTCTAATCAGTCATTGCAAGAAAAATTATTGCACTTGAAAGAAACTCCAATAAGATTTAGGCAAAGAAAAAGACCACTTAAAAATATAATGGACTTGTGTAGTCGGGTGAAAAAAAGGATACTAAATCTTGCAAAGAGATGTGTCCCTAATATTTCAAGTATTAATATTCGAGAGAACGATGAGTGGATTAAGTTTATTTAAGAAACCATGACAAAGAAGGACATTATAAGGATTCTTAAATCACCAAAAATGTAGACTTGAGAAGCCAAACTCTAAAAGAGTTAGTGAAAGATTTAAAAGAAACAATTAAACCAAATGAACTAGTGGAGACATGTGACAGTATGGGTATCAGTCATAGAGGTTATCATGCTCTCTCTAAATTGTGGTTGAAGTTGTCTTCGAAAAAACCAATTGAATAAATCCTGAAGGGCATTGGTTTTTGTTGCTTCTCCTCCATGTCTAGTACTCCGAAAGAAACACATACATACTTGGTAGTGAGATTTCTCCATACCTTGGCTACTATAAGTTGCTAGGGGCCATTTTTCTTCCACAAAAATAAGGCCCATGAATAAGAAGAACATGCTGTGACAACCCAACAAGCAATAATCAGTTTAAATCATTAAACCTTGTTTTCAAAGCAAAAAGGTTCAAATTTATGTACATCTTACCAACTAGAGAGTAATATCATTTTCTCCGCAAGCTTCCTTAATTGCTTGAACAAGATTCACAATTGAATGTTTGTACACTTCCAAATAGTTAGATGTTATATTTTGTTCCCTGAGCATTTTTAAATATATATTAAGGTGTCTCCAAACCTCCATTCGTAGGAATGCAATTCGTGGTGTGCTAGCCACATTTGTTGTGATTGCACACAACTCTCTCCAGTACTCCCACAATGCGTTCATTTGTTTACCAATATGATTTCTTAGAAATTGTCTAGCTTTTGCACCCCCCATAGAGACATCTGCTAAGACCTCTCTTGTTTTCCCTGATGATATTGGATCCTTTCTCAGGTGAACTTGACCTCCATGAAATGGAGAACACAATAAATGCGATGGAATCTAAAATACGGACACTATTTTCAAAATATTATATACATGGCTAGCTTTTAAGAGCCTTTACATCCTCATTCTCCTCGGGCATTTTTCCTCTATAACGTAAAAACTTTGTTCTCTTGTATCTAGCTATAGATTTGATATTTTTTTTATTTGTTGCTAAAACGTAAGATGAGTATACAAGGAAGTATCCAGCCCTAGAGGCAGAGAAGCTAGGACCATAACCAAATATTCGGATGGCTGTTGTCTTTTCCAAAAACATAACTTTGTGCGCATTGTACTGCAAACCTGAGTATCCAAGAATCCTTATAAGTGCTTTAACATAGACAATTGGCCATGAGGCCTCCTCTGAGAAAGTGCTATGCAAAACCAACAGAATATTGGGATCAATCCTCGATATGTAATGCCCAAGTGCAACATCCTTTAGGGAACTACCATCAACTCTCGATCCTTTGGCTCTTCCCAAGAAATTATCCTCATCTGCAAACTCCAACTATAAAAGCAACAGTCTGAGTGAAAAAAAATAAAAATATATATGTGGTTCCACAAAAACAAAAGAATGCATTACCATTTGATTTTCATCACTCTCAAGTTTGCTCTGATTCCATAAGCTAATTGATGTCTCCTTGATATCCTTGAGCTCCTATACATATTCTGATTCCTTCCTTCCAAAATTGGAGATTCCAAGCTTCTCTTGAAATTGGTCATACTCTTTGTCAATGGCCTGTCACTCTCTCTCAGCATCTTTAACCTTGCTTAAACATAGGGAAAAAGCATTCGATGCATCTATAAACTTATCATCAGAAATTTGAGTATCTAATTTAAGTAAGTCCTCCTTGGACTCATTTTTAACATCCACTATGCCTTTTGCATCTACAGATGCCTTTGCAACAATTGCCAAGCAATAATCTTCTCTCAAATTGAAAAGAATTTGGAGATCAAACAATAATATATACTCCTTGTCTTTAATTGGGAAAGTAGTCAAAGATGGAACGATAAAGCTTAAAGGAGTGTCAAATGGCTCATCAACCTCTATAGTGGTCTCTTCAATTATTGTCTTTACTTTGAATTCAGCAACATCCAGGTCCTTTGCAACTAATGCTTCCATCTAGTGTCTAGTTTCTCCTCAACATCAACTTCATCTACAATCTCTTTAAGAAGGCAACAACTAGATAATTTTGAGGTCTCTTTATGCTTTTCATCAGATTTTAGAGGGTATTTCACAAGGGCAAATACAATGAATGCATATGACTTAAGCATAAGCCTACATTTTTTTGGGTGTAAAGAGCATAACTCATATGCATAAAATCTATCAAGACAATGATAGCCACATTTCTTGGTAAACAAGGACTTCTCAATGCTTGATCTTCCAACAAGGGTGTGAACATACTCCTTGGAATCCAACTGAACAACAGAATTTGCCAACTCTTCAAACTCTGCAAAATCTTCCTTGCAAAAGTCATTTGAGAAATTAAGAACTTGATCAAGGTCCCACTCTGGATTGAAAATCTCCCTAGCTGTTGGATAGAAAGCAATGTCAATATTGTTTTCTATGAGAAAATCCAAAAGCTTCTCAGAGGCTGTGACATCTGTAATTTCAGACAGCCCTGGGATCCTCACAGGAGACTTTGAAGCCTTTCCCTTCTTTGAATCCCTGCTTGAACCTTGAGTTGTCATAGACATATGAGATGCTATTGAAACATCTAAGGCAACTGACTCCTTTATCATTGTGGGCTCAAGGACTCTTCATACATGTGGAGGCAGACATGTGTGGCATCTCTGTACTAGACATCTTCTTGAGATTCAATAGCTCTAGAGGTTTTAGATTGATTTGCACACAACGCGAGTATCAACGTATAAGTTCTTTGAAGTGTAACCCTCACTCCGTGTTGGACGAGTTAGGAATACAACATGAATAGAAGCTTTTCAGAATCTCCAGAAGCCAGCATCGCGCCGTTTCCGCAAGGGTAGGAAAACATTGTTTCTGACAAGAACACAACGTGATAAAAAGAAAATCAAAACCTTTCTATTTATCTACTTATGACTGGACTACTTTGACGGAGGGGGTGTCGAACTATGGAGCTCTAAAGGGGATCACGGAGTATTTACTGAGGGGGCCACAAAGTATGGACGGATGGGGCGACGGAGTATGGAGACAAGGAGGGACGTGGAGGTTGAAGACGAGATTATGGATGGAGGGGACGGGTTTGATGAAGAAGGAGTTGGGATTATATAAGGACGGAGGGGGTGTCGGTGATGAAGAAGGAGACGGGATTATGGATGTCGGTGATGAAGAAGGAGCCGACGAGGGGAGATGGACAGTTTGGAACTGCATGCAGAAGGAGACGGAGACGAAGATAGAGACATTCAACGCGAGAGGAATGGGGAAGAAAAGTGCGCGAAAAATTTTGGATGGCCTTAAATAGGGGTGAGGGCGAAAGAAAGATCATTCCAGAAACCCTAATCAAACGGCCAGTGAGAACATGACACGTAGACATCAGCACCCTCGTGTATATAAGAACTTCTCAGTTGGCATGAACACAAATTCACACCTTACATCACGACTGCCATTCATCCTACAATACTGACGTATCCGATCGATAGTTGCCATACGTCCGACGTTGGTGACGTCAAAAGATGTCGTACGTCCGATGTTGGTGACATCCAAAATAATGCGATAGCATATTTTGCCAACTTTAGAAACAATGGTTCATTGCGTTGTATTCAAGCTATAGAGGTGCAGAGTTTTTTGAAACAGCACGATAGCATACTGCACTACGAGTTCAAGAATCCTTCATCATGTTGTATTGAAGCTAAAGAGCTTCTTGTCGTGTTCTCGCACTGCACTGTGAGCGAGAAAAATACGAAGCAAGGGCATGCAAAAAGAAACACAAGGCACTCGTGCATTCACGTTGTGTTGGAATTGCCAATACGAAGCGATATTGGCAAAGCAGGAATTCAAATTCGCTCAATTGTGTTGTATTGGGCCTACCTTTATTCCGAAGTGAGGAGCAAAATTTCAAGGCCTAAGCATTTATTCGGCTTCCATCTAGTCTCTATTTTGGTGCAATGGGAGTCATTTTTCTCCATATTTAGCTTCCTTATCGCGTTGTGTTGGTTTCAATGGTGTCGAGAACAAAACAAACTGCAAGGAAGGTCTTGGTGAAGAAATCTTTTGAAGAAGGTGCTGAGCAAACTGTTGAGGAGACAGTTGAAGAAATTGTTGTTCCTGTCACAACATCTAGTCAAGTATGTGAGGGTGAACCCTTAGAGAATAAGTCATATGGTAAGGTTGAGCCCTCAGCTTCTCCTCAAGATCAGCTTGCCAAGGAAGCCCCTGTGACGAATAAGAGAAAGTCAAGATGGTTTTACATGCATGGATATTTTGCAGAGATCAGGAAAGCTCAAAAGTCAACTAGTCACCTTATTCCTAAGGCTGCATTTTGTCAAGGAGATATCCAATAGGTTGTCCTCTGTTTCTTATGTTGATGACCTCAATAAGAGATGGAAGTTGTCTACCCTACTATGCTTGCAAGAGGCAACATAGGATTTTTTAATAGATTTTATGAATGATGCTTATATTGCAACTACCCATGCACATCGAATTACATTAATGAATAAAGACTTTAGTATGGCTAGCAAACTTAGATAAAGGTTTGACAAAGTTTTGAAGCCTCTTCCATCAACTGATCAAAAGGCATTTGAAATCCTCAATGTTTCACCCATGAGAAAGCAGAAAGAGCCACCAGCACCCAAGATTGAAAAGGTTACCCATTTGTATCCTACAAGGGTTGCAAGTGAGCATGAGGTTGTCTTGGAGGAGAAAAGGAAAGAGATAATAGAAAATGAGGATCTAATCTGGCAGAGAAAGATTTTGTCTCTTGGCCTAGTGAACGTTGAGAGGATGGGCAAAGTGTACGGCCAAATGCTCGTGAATGTTTCTGTTAGTTTTGAGAAAGAAGACTACCTCAGCAGAGTGGTTTCAAATTCTTTGAGGATAATAGATTCAAAGTTACTGAATGTAGAGGAGGTGAATGTAAGTCTCCTATGCTTTATCCTCTTTATAGTGAAAGTCTCTTGCTACTTCAAATAACTTGTGTGCTTTGTTATAGTGCAGAGACTACCCTGAGTCATACATGTGGTGGATACGGGAGAGGTGTATTGAACTAGTTTTAGATAGGGCAATTACACCGGTGGACCTAGATTCCCCTCTCCCAGCTAAAAATTCCAAAGGACAGGCAACAACCAAGGGCAAAGGCAAGAAAATGGCAACCACCAAGAAAAAGAAGTCTCCAAGGTCCAAACAAAAGGGGCCCAAAATGAAGGGCATGCCTAAGCTTTCTCCATTGAAATTTAGTCCATCCCCTCTAAAGCCCAAGGAGAAAAGAGTGCCTGAGGTAATTAAGTTCTTTGAGCGACCAAAGAAAACACCTACTAAGAGGAAACTAGTGATGACCAATGAAATTATGGAAGATGAAGCAACTTTTTCAAAGAAGAAGAGAAGTCTTAAGGATGGAGAAGCTAAAGAATAGCCTTACAATTATCAGTTTGTCTATTTGTACTGAAGTAACATTCCCCTTGTGTATACATCTGTAGTGCAATATTCTAACCCAAAATGTAATGATATGTCATTCTAATCTTACCCATGAAATATGATTTTTTGTTCATAGAATCACATAGAATTATAAAGCTTGTACCAAGTCTTTCCTATTAAATTGTACTGCAATTTTGTAACTCGTGATATAATGAAATCATTTTGGTCCACAAACGACGATTTGTTATTCACGGAATCACTGCAAAGCTTATACCAAGTTTTTTTTAATAGTACTTATCAATGTGTATAATTTCATGTTTTTGGCAGCAATATTTGTGAGCAAAAGAAAGATTCAAAATTATTTATACATGCATATTTATGGTCCGAAACTCACAATACTAGGAGGCAAACAACTCATACATGATACAGAGCTCTCAGCTCTTTTTCCAATTACAGCACCATTTACCTTGAACTTGTATCCAGGAGTAACATTGTCTAGAAACTCCAAGGTGTCTCTTACATCCTTAAGACTCTACTTTGAAGTAATGTTCACCTCCTTTACTTCTTGTGTGGTAACTTGCACTATAAGTTTCAATGTATTGCAATCAATATTCGAATCTAAAGGAACCCAAGCACCCAATCTAAGTTTTTATCTTCTGTAATCAAAACCTATGATAAGAAATTGTCAAGATATATTATAGGATAAACCCAATGATTATTGCACCTTATAAAGTCACCTTTGTGGTCAAATTCCTTGACTTTCCAACGTAGACCTAAAATTTTGTCCAAATCTTCCTCTGAAATTTTCTGTTTATCCATGAAACCTTCGTCCGTTGTAAACATGTTGTTTTAAAGCAAGCTACAAAAACATGCAAGGGTAAAAACCACGATAAGCATACTCTTCTTGAGATCCTTCCAGGAGTCATAGCCTTTTGAATATCTTGAGCAATCTTGAGTTTAAAACTCTCCATTGTTGCTTCATCAAGCATCTCCCAATCCAAATATGAGAGGCTTGGTAACTGCAGATCTTCAAGGTATCCATACACACCTGCTCTTGAAGGAACCACATATTGTGCATAATACACAAAGCTTCCACTTTCATGAAAAAAAATCGTGGTCTGATCAGCATAAATAATGTTTGCAAATTCTTTATGAATGGTATGGAATGTTCCGCTGAGGGTCTCCACAGGTTGCCACTCGAAACTTGTTGATGGAAATATATCTACAACCAACAATCCATTATTTAGCATATGCTTCAAACAAAACCATATACTTACGTATATTTTACAACTGAAACTTACAGTGTGCTTGCTGGGAAAAACATTCCCATGGATCCAAGTGCATATCTCTAGCCATGTAAACATGTTGCACCAAAGCAAACCAACCTTGAGGCGTGGTTTTGAAGGCAAAGATATGTCCCTTACAATGATATTTGATATCCCTTTTTTTTTTTTTCACTTTGTGAGAGCCCCTGCAAGATGGTAGCATTGTAACCCAATCATTTATAGTAAATTTTTTGGGCTCCCATTCTCCATTTGCACTCTTGCTATACGTGGTGCAAGAGTTTATGGAATGGGAAGGACACCTTGTAGACACCATGTAAAAGACAACGAGTATGTAGACAATGTGCAGAGAAAGAAAACTAAAGAGAGAGGTCAAGGAGACAAATTAAAAATACTACGAGCACTAAGAACTTTGAAAATTCTCTCGATTTTCAAAATGGTCTTAATTAACTTAACTTTTTCATGTCTTCATCAAAGGTTTTGTCAGCTTTTATTAGTTAATAGGAGCAGTTGGGACTACCAAAACTTGTGAGGGTTTAAAGATTTCGGCTAAATAGGAGGGGAGAACCACAAAATGAACTCTACTATCTCAAAAGCAGAGAAGACAAGAATACGATATTTTTTTCCACGTGGCAAAATCTCTTTGGCCCTTTCCTTAATCCACAGATTAACAAAAATGCTGTTTTTAATGTTTTTCGGCCCTAATGAGCTTGAAATCTCGGATTCTACCCTTTCAAGTAGAGATGAACGAGCTCTCATATCTTCGTCTTTTCCCACGTTTTGCCTCTTGCGTGGTGATCCAACTGCCTTTGCCAATGATTGTAGGAATCCATCTTCCATCTTTTTGGAATGAGTTAAACACTGATATGGATGTGATTTGGGAGCTTAGACGCCTTATTGAAGGTTGAATTTCTGTATCCATGGCACACAGAGAGAGAGAGAGAGAGAGAGAGAGAGAGAGAGAGAGAGAAAGAGAAAAAGAGAGAACTAAGCTACCACAAAGGAGGGAAAAACACGAGGGATAAAAGAAAGGAGGGAAAAAGATAAGTGCCAAGCTCTTTATTAATTTGAATTTAGATTAAACATATCGTTATCATTAATCCAGACATATCATTAAATAAAAGTGGCTGTGACTATATATCATTAATACAAAGAATGTCATAATCACGAATATAAGAGGCTAAAAATAGATATTGATAATACAAAGTCGTAATATATATATATATATATATATATATATATATATATATATATATATATATATATATATATATATATATATATATATATATATATATATATCTCCCTTTTTGTAAAATGATTTTTTATATTTTTTAAAATAGAACTTTTGTTACGGAGGCTCTACTCCTATTGGTCTAGAGCACTCTCTCTCTATCTCCTCTAAAAGGCATTTTCAAGACCTCAAAACTCCCCTAATGAATCCTTTAGCTACCAATCTTATCATGTACTTAGGCAATGCATCAGATGGAGATACCTTCAACTTATAGATCCACTTGCATGGCAATGAATTTTTGCCCTTAGGTAAAGAGACTAAGTCCCATGTATCATTCATTTCTAAAGAATCCATCTCTAAGTTCTCTTCCACTTATGACTATCATCCCTAGTCATAGTATCCACATAACAAGAAGGCTCTCCACAATCCATGACCAAACATAGTCTAGAGATAGACTATATGGATCTAGAAAACCTCATAGACATGCATAATACTAGCTCAACTAGAGCCTCTAGCTATCCCATCTATCTATCATGTAAACCACTCAGGTTTTCCACCATGGTGCTCCCACCTCAATATTGGTTGGTTGTCCAAGCCCTACATCTTCTAGAAGAGATTGTACAATTTGCTCATATAATGGATGCCCAACCTCCTAAAATGCCACTCTACAAATCTTAATTGTTTTGATAGGCTACTTATGCATCCTATTCTCATTAAATATGATATCATAGTTGTGTACCACCTTCTTTGATTCATGATCCCACAAGCAATAGTTTATTTCATCGAACTCTTTATAGCCAAGAAAAACACATTTCTCAAACTTAAGATCAAGCTTACTCCACTTGTCCTTAGGTATATGCATTGATGCCTCATAGCCAAAAACACACAAGTGCTCATAACTAGGTCACTTGCTAAACCATAACTCCTCTAGTATCCTGCCATCCAATGGCTTGCTAGGAGACCTATTGCTCAAATGCACTATTGTCTTTACAACAATTCAAAATCTATTAGTGAGACTAGCGTTAGAGGGCATACTACTAACCCTTTCTTGAATGGTCCTATTCATCTTCTTAGCCATGAAGAGGATAAGCCCAAACCTTTCATGTGGCATCATGTATGAAGGTGACAAAGTACAAAGCCATGCCTAATGAAATCATAGGTATTGGCCCACACAAATCAATATAAATCAAATCAAGACATTCTAATCTTCTACTTATATTACCTCTTATGTGCAACATTTTAGTTTGCTTTCCAAAGCGACAATGCTTACAAAAGCCAAGATCAGAAAAATTTAGACAAAGAAAATGCAAATGGCACAAAGCTTTTATTCCAAACTAATATATGCCCATGGCAATACCATAAAGAGAAAGATGGTTGTCAAAAAAGTTTAGATAAGGAAGATAGTCCAAATGGCACACAAAGCTTTTATTCCAGAATTATATATGTCCGTAGCAATACCATAAAGAGAAAGATAGTCGTCTAGTGATAGCTACAGCATGGTCATTAACAACAAAAACATATAAAGGATACAAAGAACCAGATTTTTGCCATTTGGCTACAATGAGAGATTCCTTGCAAATCTTCCACACATGATCACCAAAGATCACCCTATAACCACAATCATCAAGCTATCATGACTAATCAAACTCTTCGTCAAGTCTTAAATATGCCATACATTTCACAAGATGAAAGAGGAACCATTTGGCAATGACAAGTGTATGTCTGCAATCCCAACAATGCTACATGCATTGTTGTCTTCAAGACGAATGCATCCTCTCTTTCCAACGTCATAAGTAGAGAACCACTCCCTATGTGGAGTAACATGAAACAATGCTTCAAAGTTCATAAGCCAATTGTGAGGAGATTCTAAGACATGCCATTATTCATGGCAACCAAGAATGCATCAAACAAAAGAGAATACAAACAAGACATCACCATCATCACTACCGAATTCATTAATCTCCTCAATCTTTACCTTGATTTTCTCTTTGCCATCATCCTTGTTTGCCTTCTTGCCTTTTTGCTTGTTCTTCCACTTGTAGCAATCATTTTTTATGTGTCATGTCTTGTTAAAGAAGTAGCATTTTACATCCTTTTTGCTACATGACTTGCTTCTTGATCTACATCTCTCATGAGAGTTTTCCTTACATTTGACCTTCCTCTCACCATAAGTGCACTGGAGCTCTTTGACCCTACATTATTATTTTTGTTCACCTCCTCAATGAACAAACTTCTCTCTGTATTAGCAATCATAAGACCACTTGTGGGTGTGGAGTTATTTATGGCAGTCATAAAAGTATCCCAACTCTTAGACAAAGTGACTAACAAGAACATGGTCTTCACTAAATTATGAAAGACAATCTTCTAATATGTCTATTGACTGAAAATGATGTTGAACTCGTTGAGTTGATTAGACATCAAAGCCCCCTCCTCCATATAGAGATCAATGAGTTTTTTCACGCAATAAACCTACAAGGTTGCACTTTGTTTTTCATACAAGTCACCAAGCTTTTTCCATATACCATATGCACATATTGTATCTTTCGCATTAACATATATATACTTTGAGAGTGTCAAAATAATAGTAGAGCACATTAGTTCATCCCATTCCCTCCATACATTTGCATCCATATCCTTAAGCTTAATCCCAGTACATTTGATGGACTTTCGTTGCTTCTTCTGGACCAATACATTGCATATTTATTCTTTCCAATATGAAAAGTTCATACCATCAAGTCTTTTAATATTGAATAATGCATTCTCTAAACTCGATGAAGAAGCCATAATGACAATAGTAGGTCTGCACACCAAAATTGTGAGGAGTATCTAACTGCAAGCTCAAAATAAACCAATGGATCGCAAACAAAGTTTCCCACAAAGCCAAGCAATGGCTATTCAAATATCAAACTAGCATAAAATTGATGCAAAAATGATATTTTGGCACTCCCAATGGCATATGAATTTTTTACAAGTATTCCCAAGTATTATGGCTATAGTTTGAGCATAAAACAACCACTTGAGACCAAGTACATTTTCAAACTACCTTCACAAATGGATTTCAGCCCATATAATCTGTGTGAAGTGAGCATAAACCAACATGGTAAATCCTTCAAGTCAACTTATCCATAAAAAATTGTATGCAATCCCAAACCACAATAGTCTAGGAGCCTCTGAGTGCGAATTGTGGTTCAAAAGTGTTGTCCAAACCAAAATTGTTTTATTTTGTGTAAAATAGAAAACTGAATGCTACATAGAAACAACTCTATAATTGCTCACATGTATAGCTCTCATCACCCTCTTTGTTTTGGGCTATAGAACACCACAATCCAATATTATGTGCAAAAGTTATGGCCAAAGTATAAGTGTGCTATCAAGCTACCACATCTATCCACAACTTTTGCAGCATCCTTTATATCCACTCAAAATGGATAGAATGGCTCCAAACTGAATGCTTAAAATGCATTTCTACTTTCTCCTTTGCTATATAAACATTTGAGAGAGTAAAAAAATGGAAGATAATGTTATTTTCTCTTCTCTTGAAATGTTCCAATGTTGCTTAATTTCTTTGAGCATCCAATATCTCTTTCCAAGTATCCAAAGCCAAGCTATTTTGCACCAATGACAACTACTAATGGTTGCCCAAATCAATGCCAAAATGGGCTATTGTAACCTAGAATCAATCCCCAATGGCTCAAGCACCTGCTTAACTCAAATTTTAGAATCTGGCTATGAGAATAATACATCTATCAATGTGTGTGGGCAACAAGTTTCAATATTGAAGAAAAAGCTCAAATCCTTGACGTTTGTAACAAAGCTTCACTCCTTGCGCTCCTCATTCCAAGCATGAGCTCCCAAGATCACCAAATGCCGCTCTAATACCAGTTGAGAGGAAAGCAATGGTGGTATGTAAGGCAGAAGTATGGAGTGCAAGAAGGTTGAGAGAGAGAACATGAGAGTAATGTGGGTACAAAATGAAGTTATTCTTTGTTATCTTCACTTACATATGATTATACAGTGTGTACATATAAAAGGGGTGCCCACCAAATTATTAGCCATTGGCATTTACCCCAATAGAGAGTGCATTATTAGGATGAGTTAGAGATTATATAATTGTATATTAGTTTAATATTTTTCATTATATTATACAATTGATAATTATAATGTAGCTGAGTATTTACTCTTAGATTGTAGAATTGAAGAATCTTCAAGTATCAATAATCTCTAGGTGACTATAAAGTAAGTATGATGTTACAAATTGCACATGTACACATGACATTTGTAATGTATAATGGTAATATTATGTGCATTAACTTATTTGTGAATTATAAGTTGCATTTTACTTGGTGCTAATTTTTATTAGATAGTTTAACTTCATACTTTTAATTTATCTTATTAGATCTCTTTATTAAAATGACATTAAAGTTTCAAGTTTAAGATATTTTTAAATAAAAATAACCTTTTGTGGAAAGCTTTGTTATTTCCTTTATGTTGTCTACCTTTCTAAATCTTTCCTAGTTTTGTTTGTCAAAGTAACTACATGCGCAAAAGGTGAGAACATGGCAAAGTGTAGTATTTGTTGTTTATAGCATATCTCATATCAAAATTCATAACTTATTTTGGCATGGATGGGAGGTTGGTTTCGTACCCATCAGTTTCCATAGGGATCCTAACAAGTGTTGAGTCATCTTCCGAAATTTTGCATGCTCAAACACAAGGGTGATGTCAAAATTTTGAGATTCAACACAACAATCTCTACAACCACTACAAACAACAATCTTCATTAGACCTCATCATACTCTAAAACCTAGATTCTTAACTAGCATTTGTATCTCTTGGCATGATTGGATTTTAGGACTATACAAGATGTCATATTATGGATCAATCACAAATTTTTTATTTCTGCCATATCCATCTATACTTACAGGTTTTGCCATATCCATCTATACTTACAGGTTCTCCACAATTACCAATTCAACTGGAGGGATGACTTCAAAGGCATTTTACTAGTGAACTAGGCTTTTTGGTGCCCAAATAATTTCCTAAGACAATTCGCCAATTGTCTATTCTAAGATGCTTGAGGATAAGAGACGAGTGATCGAGAAAGCAAATAAAGTTTGGCCTTCTCAAGATAGTAAAGCTACATGGCATGTTCATTTTGCTTCAATTGTGGATATATGAGCTTCCCTAACAAGGAAAGTTTTAAATGGAGGCTTTATGTAGAGGATTCTCCCATAGGGCATATGATGCTTCATCACAAGATCTCTACTAGTAGATGTGTCAATTATATGCAATGGCACTCCTATTCATCTTTTGTTTCTTGCCCAATGGCTTTAAAAATCTAAGATTCCATTTCCAATGTATGGAACTCAATGACATGTCACTATACAACCATCCGTTCTTGGAACTTGAACAAGATGCCACCCATGACCACTTTACAACCAATGGCTGCTATATGTAGACATTATCCACTACCCCCCCATTGTGCCCACTCATGATACCCATCTCATATGGGTAATATTTTGGAGGAATGTTATTGTGGCAAGTTAGTACCATGGTTTCTATTGCATGATCCTCAAAGAGGTGACTGCCCATGGATAAGTATATCATTTGCATCACCCTTCCATCCCCACCTTTTGCTACAACAGCTGTGTGTTTTTTGTAGCCTTTCAGCTGGACACATTGCTTCCCTGTGATTCTGTTTGATTTTCTGGCCTTTACAGATTTCCAATTCATTAATTCAATCTTCATATGAGAGAGAGAGAGAGAGAGAGAGAGAGAGAGTTCCAAAACCCCATACAAGGGGAGGTTTAATGCTCTAGCTCTAAAGGAGGCAAACAGCGTAGAGTGAGATTGAAAGAAAGTTCATTTTTGAGGCCAGCTAGCAATAATGTATTGTGAAGATCACTTCAATGCCACATTGAATGCATCTAATTATTGTAAACTATTCTCCATGTAGCAACCTGCTCTAGAATCTTTTTCCATTTCTTGCTATTTCTAACCAGGTCTAACATGCGGCAAATTTGTCACAGCCCACTTGGTCAATAGATCTTTCTTTAATCTACCTTTGCATGGGATTTCCAAGACTCCACATCATTCAGCTATGTAATGCTGAAACAAATGCAGGCCAATAATGCTGATTATACATGAACAGATATCTTTATAAGTTGGGCAGCCTGAATCAGTGCTTTGGTTGAAAACATTTACATGAAAAGCATTCCATTTACATGTCTAAATCCCCATGCCAAAAAAGAGTAGGGCTGGAAGACAAATCCAGTGTATTTCTGCACACACCTGAATAGCAACAGAAAGACTCAATCCATCCCTCAACAGGGGATCAAAGAATAAGTATACACAGAAGCCTCAGCACATTTAAGTGCTACTGCAAAATTGTTCCTGAGATTCTCACGCCCACTGTATCAACAGTGTCTTGGCAGCTCCTTTCACAAGCCGTTTCATAGCCCTTGTAATCTTGTTTTCTTAAATTGGTATCTTAACACGTGGTTCAAAATTGATAAGCCTTTCGAAATAAACATGTATACAGCTCTTATCTAACATTTTGAAGGTGAGCCAAATTTCTCTTGCAATGTGCCTACCAGCAAGAGAAATGTGCTAGAGCTGGTTATCTTTTGCTGCCATTTGCCTGTTGGCAAGGTGCCACTGTTATTTCCAGGACTTTGTTCTTCACATCTAAAAGTCTGCAACACTGCCTCCTTGGAACCTACAAATAGGTAAAAGAACTTGTGAGGAAATTATGGGAATGGATAAAATTTGACTTCAAAAACAAGGTGCAAGCTAAGGTCGTTATCCGAAACCAGATTCCATCCAGCCCACCGAGCAAAACAGAGGTTCCATTGACAAAAACTGGACTTGCAATTAAAACCAAAAGAGCTAAGATCAACAGTCGTCAAGCTTGCAAAACACCCAGAAGATAAGAATATATGAATAAGTCTTGCAAAACACCCAGAAGATAAGAATATATGAATAAGTAGTCTACCAGTCTCATCAGCAGCTTGGGCTGCACATTCCAACCTTTTAACCTGGCAGTGTGGGCAGGTATGTCTTTACTCTATCCAGCAGGTTTGCGAAAAAGTAATGGTAGTGGGTGGCTCATTCAAGTTTGGGTGTGCAGTGGATCAGTTTAAGGTTGGGGGAGGGCATACTCTATCTCAAGCAACCAAGTTGACCAAAAGCTCCTTTTTGGAGTGGTGAATAAACACACCCATCCCAACAGCATGCCCACTGCTTTAGGGATAAGCAACACGTGTTTCTCAGAGTCCATATTCATAATAATACTAGCCAAAATCATGTGTCCCATTGTAAGCGATAGTGAACATGCAGTACTTGCAATAATGACTACTATATGCCACAGCCTCCCTCGCCTATATACTTAGCTTAGATTAAGATATCCTCAAACTTGTACAATCGTAGTATGGTCCAAAAGTGGCCAGAAAAATAAGGCCATTATCCTAGAGAGCTGGCTGAAGCATTGAAGAACTCTGAGGGAAGCACCAAGAACTCGAACATATTGGCATTATAGATCTCATGGGTGCATGAGGCTATTTATAGCATGTATTTCTTGTGTCACTAGCGTCCCTTATTGGCCGACCTATGTCTTTTAGGCACCTTCTTTTACCTGGCCAGCTGGGACACACTTCCCTGCTTCTCCTTTGTTGCACTTCTCTCCCAGATAATTCATACATTCAGTCATGAAGAGAGAGAGGTTAGGAGCGCTCGTGGCAGTCACATAGAAGAGCCTTTTGCCTTGTGCTCTTGTAATTCGTATCTCATGCTTATGGTCCATGTGTTTTTGCTGCATTTTCCTGACTATTGCTGCACTTTGAGACTTCACCAGCTTGTGAAGAACTCGGATCTGCTAGTGTTGGAAGGTAGTATTTAAGGTCCCTTAGCCTTGCCATCTCAAGGGCATCCGAGGAAGCCAAGAATCGTACAGTTCCATCACTCATTGACCTCCATCATCCACCTTCAAGAATCCAAGGTTAGCATTTTTTGCTTACGATACCTCCAATACAAGCAATACAAGCGCTTAGCAAGGGCGACCTTGTTGGTGGCAGTTTTGGTCTTTTCTGACCTAGTCTCTTGTAGGTCTTTAATACTTGCACACCTTGCAATTTGCATTTGATTCAGTACTTACAGTCAACTTCGTGAATTGTTGAGCATGTTCTTGATTGTGCATGTGTATTGGGATGATTGTGGGGTTTTTGTTTCATGAATCGCTCTTTCATATATTATGACATACCATCTCCAAAGAGTACCCAAGTCCCAAGCAACTATCCTCATCTAGCCAGCCCACAAAGGTGGAAGAGGATGTGTGCCTTGGTGCAGTTTTGTATTAGGATTTTAATGATGATGCCTATGCAATGTTGTTTCAGTTCATCTCCAAAGAGGTCTTACCGACAATTACCTCATGTAGTAACATGTATGGCTTCCTCAACTGTTTGGGCCAACCAAGCCAAAGACAGACCACTATACAAGGTAACCTTGTGTGGTCAGTTCCAAATTCTTCACCTTGGGTTGAGAGGAATCAGAAACCATACAACATTTTCAACTCTGAGTGACAACTATCCAAGATCACCTTTGGAACGTGGCTTGGGATCTTCCCACAACCCTATTCGCATTGTCCCCTTATGTGGTCAGCTTCAAACCCTTGGCCTTGAGGTGTGAGAAACTCTGTAATATTATCTAAATTGATTGACGACTATCGAATATCATTTTTGAAACCAAGCTTCGGCTCTTCTAAAGGCTTGGTTGGTGGGTAGCATCTTGCACAAGCTTCTTCAAAAGTATGAGTGTGGCTAATGCATTGAGATCTCAAATTTCAACTCAGCCAATGAGTTTTCACCATACGACCTCTATGTTTTTTGTGCATGAGTCAACTTTGAAGTTACATGGGAGATTGCCTTCATAACCCAAGAGTGGGCTATACAAGAGCACTCTAGGCTTGAGGGAGTGCTACTTTTGCCGCGAGAAGGGCCATCTCCAAAAGGATTGCAAGAAACATCGCAACAAATAGACTTTCATACTTGGAGCCTCCGTTCCCTTGGAAATCATCCACCACCAAAAGGAAGTCACTTTGATCAAAAACGACCAACCAATTTGAAACACACAAAGAAAGGTTAATGTCCACTTGTAGACAGGCCACCCAACAAAAAACAGTGCTGCCCAACTGAGAAGAGTCACCGCCCAATTTTAAAGGCTACTGCCTAGTAGAAAGGATGCTGCCCAACAATACAACGCAGATTCAAGGGGGGCTACCTACCAAAAACGAAGACAATGCAATGCCTATTTCAATAGCAAGTGTGCCAAGGGCTATCTACATAAAAAGACACGTGATATAGGGCTTGGTTTTATAGTATGTGTGCCAAGGGCTACTTGCCGAAAATGCAGGTCTGTTTTGGTGTCACCCAACCAATAGAATGGCCACCAAGCCTGTTTGATGCTACCCAAGTGCAATAATGGTGCCGCTCAACCTTGAAGGCTACTGCCTAGTAGAAAGGAGTCTGCCCAACAGTACAACGCAGATTCAAGGGGAACTACTGCAAAAAACAAAGGTAATGCAATCCCTATTCCAATAACAAGTGTGCTAGGGGCTGTCTACATAAAAACACACGTGATATAGAGCTTGGTTCTTCAATACATGTGCCAAGGGCTGCTTGCCGAAAACGCAAGTCTATTTTGGTGTCACCCAACCAATAGAATGGCCAACAAGCCTATTTGATGCCACCCAAGTGCAATGATGGTACCACCCAACCTCTTAGATTCCATCGAGGTGCAAAAGCAAATCTCCCCTGATTAATGCAGCCTTAAAAGGGTTGGGAACAAGTCGCCTTGCACTATTTGACTCCAAGCGCAAGGTCTCAGCGCATGGGGATGGCACCTAGCAAGTTTTGTTGCAGATAGCACACTCCTCTTCGAGATCTCCGGCTTCTCCCACGCATATGATACCATGTGACAATGCACAATGGAAAGAGGAAAGTGAACATGGAGAGGAGACAAAGAGAACGCAAGAGAGAGAGGAACAATGTGACGACAATGGCTAAAGGTACAAGGCTGCAACTATCAGCCCCAACACGTAGCTCTATACATCGGTGTGGGCACCAAACGGTAGCGGGGAGATGAGAGAATGAGAAAGGCTGGCTGATCATCAAGGATCAGCCAGAACCCTTCATGATCAGCCAGCTCCCCTTCTTTCATAGAAGCTAGCTGTTCAGAAACAGATTTTTCAATCATCATTCGCGATCTATAAAGCTTCTCAAACTCATGCAAATTCAGATTTTGGAAAACCTTTCTATGATGTCTCTACATGTTGGTTAATTTAGAATCTTCTAAAGCTTCAACACTCTATATGCATTCTAGAAGTCCTGACAATAACTGTAAGTATCATACTGAAAAAACCAGGAGAAAGTCACAGGCAAACAGCTGTCAGCACGAGGATCAAATGTGATAAGTATGGAAACATAAATAATGCTACACACAGGCCTAAATACTGTCAGCTTTCTTGTGTCAGGGAAGTTGAATTAGGCCAACTAAATCTCAGAAGAGCAAAGCTCAAGCTATCAGAGTTGGGAAGTGAACTTACAGAAAACTAATGATCGGAGTTGAGAAAGTAAACTTACAGAGAACCAATGATCATTTAGTGGCTTGGCTGAAACTTGAACATGCTCCACTTCCTCGGGAGGAAGAACTCTGGAGAAGCAAAAAGACCTCCTTTTCCTCTCGTCAATGCTTGTATCCCGCTTATACCTACTCACAACCACCTCATTCTCTCCCATGACTATGTCTTCCAAGAAGAAAACAAATGGCCTGTTGCAGATTGACCTCAAGGACCTTCTTGTGTCCACGTCAAAATCAGTTCCACTATCTCTTGAATTCCAAGCCTTGAAGGTGATTTCTGGTCTTTGTAAATCCCTTGGAAGAAGGATGTAAGGATAGACTTGGACAGCATACCCTAGCGAGATTGAAATAGACAGTTTCTGAGCTCGGTTGTAGCAGATGCATTGTTGCAAGAAGCTGCTTGGTTCTGTCCGCATAGCTTTAGTAAGATGTTGCATAGCACCCAAGACATCAAACTTGGGGAAAACAGGATCCACCTCATCCAGATGGTGAATAGATAAGAAAGGAGCAGTTGGATGGGCTGACAGTAACCCGAAAGGATTACCATGTACATCAAACTGCCAACCAAATAACCGCACAGTTAGTTCCAGGTACACATTCAAAACATCAAACCTTCATATCTTTCAAATATGGACTTGACCGAAATAACAAAAAGAACAGTAAATTTTCAGATGTTGCAGTACTAAAGGACAGACCAACCATACCTGATGAAAGCCAGGTTCTTTCGTCAGTGGTACACCTAGTTCCGTGATGCAAGCATGTAGTCGGTCATCGCTCCCGAACAGAAAAGGATATCTTTCCAAGCATTCATCCAGCATTTTGGATAAGGTCTGTGCGAGCGGGTAGCTGATAGCTATACCCCCGCCCCCAAATGCCATATTATGGCTGAAGTAGTTGTTTGAGGAATGGCTCTCTGATGGATTGCCTATGTAGTACATCTCCCTAGAGTCGTACTTTTTTAATACCCGCAGGAGATTGTCTGGTGAAAAGATTGTGTCATCGTCTCCAAGAACAAACCATTGGACATCAGGAAGGTCAAGTTTGAACATTTCTTGGATGATGCGAGCAAGCCGCACTCCAGAAGGATGGCCGGTGGAGTGGGTATATCTGAATCCACTGACATCTTCTGAAATCATAACTTGAGGTAGGTGCTCTGCATCCCCCTGTTCTGTGATGGTGACATTCTCTTCTAGCCAGACAAACCCTATCATCTCATCTGGCCGCCACCAGAGTTTGACATATTCCTTGCGCCGGGGCCAGAGCTGTGCCGATCCTGCAATGCCGAATGCAAGGTTGTGGAGTGCAAGGGAGCTGGGGGGATTACCAGTGCTGTGGGCCGGCCAGATGCGTCTGGGCGGCGGAGGCAGGGAGGGTGGGGAGGGCTCATCATCGGCTGTGAGGAGGGGTTCCCAGGGGAAGGCGACAGGGCCACCCTGCCAGTCGTGGATGGCATGCCAGCATTTGGGACCGGCGGGTGAGAAGATGAGGGCAAGCCAGGCACAGGCGGCGAGGGTCAGGGCGGAGAAGACGAGGAGGGCGGTGGTGGCTCTATGGTGGCGCCATCGCCGGGGGCGAGGGCGGGCGAGGGGCAGTAAGGGGGCCCGCGGGGGTTCATGGCGGGGCATGGTGGAGCAACATCTCCTCTCTGCGGGCACACGGGGGCAGAGCTAAATTGCCATGGCCCCAGGAAAAAACCACGAACGAAGAAAACGCAACAAAAAGCAGAAGGGAGAGGAAGGAAAGCCAGAACGAGAGCCACGGTGTGCACCCCCCAACCCAAAGGGTGGAAAAGCCAAAAGCACAGAAGAAGAAGGAGGAGGAGAAGAGGAAGAAGCAGCTTGTTTTTAAATACTATAGCGGGGAGACTCTTCTTTCTCTTTCTGTGTGCGTGGTGGCGATGGCGGCGAGGGCGAGGCGGAGAGAGAGAAGGAGGGAGGGAATGGGGGGCCGGGGAGGCCGGCAAAGAAAACAGCAGAAATCACACATTGTCCATCAGAAAATCCGTTGGCACCATCTTGAGATTAAAAGAAATCACATTCCTTTTAAAAGAATCGGAAAATGGCAATAACACGAGAAATAATAACCATCATCATCAGAATAACTTTAAATTAGGTCATCATCAGTGTAACACTATTATACTAGTTCCTCCGCGCACTCTCGGCCGGTGCTTCGCACCCGGGTTCCGGAGTCAAGCAGGCTCACGCACACACGGCACAGGTGGCCAAACAAGTGAGCATGGGTAGCCAAGCATATGACCAAGGTGGGCATACATGTTCAACCAAGCAGCTAGGCATGGGCAAGAGCAATAGCAGAGCAACCAATTAATATGTTTTTGTTTTTAGAGTCGGGTGCCCAATCAAGCTCAAAGGCGAAACCCTGTACCGCTAGCTTATACATGATGTTCTCTTCGATCGATTAATATTCACACAATAATAACCCTTTATAGTCATATATTAATAATTATTATGTATGTAAACATGTAATACTAATGTGTTATAAAATGGACAGATTTATTATGTTAATACAAAATGTCAAACTTACACATTATAATATTAGTATTATTGTATTAGGAGCAAGGTATGCATAGTCCCAACTTTGGTATTTATTCCCCAAGCTTCATCCAAAATTGTGCCAACATTTAGTTAATATTTATTTTTAGAAATTTTGCCAGAAAAATGCCAAAAGGTTTATGATGCAATGCAAACCAAGGCATTGGGGGAGGCAAGATGAGGAGGGGAGTGACAAGGCACCAAGGAGGAGGAGGAGGAGGAGTACACTCGGTTAGGGAATGAAAGAGAGAGAGAGAGAGAGAGAGAGAGAGAGAGAGAGAGAGAGAGAGAGAGAGTGTGTGTGTGTGTGTGTGTGTGTGTGTGTGTGTGTGTTGGGGCGCGGGGGTGGGGGGGAGATACTTTTGATTTTGTTATTTTAATTTCAAAAATTAGAAAAAGGTTCTTGGGGCTACAAGGACTCATTGTGTGGCATCCTTGCAACCCACCATGTGGCAATCGCCCACAAACCTTCCCTTAATATATATAATAGATAATAGATAATAGACAATAGAATAGATAACATATAATAAATAAATAGATTATAGATTGCAATCATAGTAACAAATTATAATCATAGTACATAAGAAAAAAAATTGCATTGTAACATGAAACTAATGGGATTGCAGCCTAGTGGTTTAAGTGTGGGTTGAGTATTGTGGATACATGAGTTCAAAACTTAGTTTCCGCTTCTTTTGCAGCACACAAAACATTATTGATCTAGCATCGTAACATGAGAATAAATAAATAATGAAATTATAACATAATTAGAACCTGAAAACAACATAGTAGCATAAGAAAATATCAAAAATAAGCTTTATAATGATAATGATAAATAGAGCAAAAATTATACTAGTGAGGGAATAATAATAAATTCTTAATCATAAGACCTTCAATATAGAAAGCTTAAAATTACAATTTTCACTAAACATATGAATCAAAATATTATTTTCATGGTTGTGTAAAGCCAATGGCGATAACATAGTTGTACTTAAGCATTGGCCTTCATTTTGGTCACACCAAATGCAAAAAGCCATTTGTGTCATCCGCATCAAAAGCTAGTCATTTAGCTATTTGATGTAGGTTTCCTTGGATTTAATCATTGCTAGATTGTGGGTCATTTTCTTTTATTAGCACTCCTAAATTTTTACTAAACTTATGTTTTTGCTTATACTAACAAGAAGGCTTTGGCAAACCCTCCTCCCCGCCCCCCCCCCCTCCCCCACTCATCGTTGGTTCAAGTGGGTGGGATTGGTTCATTCCCACTACTCCCCCTTGGCCATGATACTCCTCTTGTAAAGTATTTAACAATGCAAGGTCTTTATTGTTACCACTATTACTTTCTTTTTAAACACACAAGAAATCAAACTTTACGTTTTAAACATTTTACCCAACCAAAGATCCTATTATTAATGTTGATTAAACAATTATGATTCGAGTATGTGAAAAATGAGCTCAAACTTTGCATTTTCATCTAATCTGAACAACTTCAATTGTTATTGTTTTCCTAAATGCCAAATCAAGATGTTGAGAATAAGAGCTTTAATAGATGTCTGGAGGATTTTGTGATGCTTTTAGAAATATATGACTTTAAAGAATGGTTTCCCTCCTTTTAACTAACCTTCAAACCTTTTTCAAATACATGCAACAGCTCTTTTGCCAAGATGGGCCCTACCTCCTCTTTTTCAATAATTTGATGTCCTAGGAATGTATTCTAAAGCTCCCACTCTCTTTTATAGAGAGGAAAATGACAAATGTTCCCATTCATTACTCTTCACAAAAACCAAGGTTTAAAGAGATTTTCTTGAAAGAATCTTCAAATTTTGATGTAGAAGCCTTACCTCCAAAATTTTTAAGAATGTGATCACAATATTCCAAAAACCCTTGAAAAGTGAAGAAGTAGAATTAAAACCTTACACAAAAACTTTGGTCTCATCAACCTAGTAAGCACATGTAATTTAATTTTTTAACCTCTCCAAAATAAGTTTTCTTATACCAGATTGCAATAGGAGCAAAGATGGAGCATAAAGTTAGATACGGAGTCCACATTTTCTTCAAAACAAGGTGATGATGATCGCAATGTCTGGTTACAATCACTAAATTTTAGAATAAGAACACTGTCAATTATTCTTACATAGCTTCAAAATTTATAAGGAACGAAATTTCACTTCACAAACACAACAAATTGACAAGTTTGTGGATTGTAAAACATACACTGAGTGGATTTTGCACATGATCAAGTACGCATGTATATGAAAACCCAATCTCTTGTACATTTGATGTTTGTTTCCCATTAACATACGTATTAGATCAATTTAACTCATTTTTGTGAGTTTCTCTCCACATTGTGATTTTCAAATTTCCTTTTTTAAGTATTATATGTTTTTTTTCTCTCCTTTTCATTTTTCAGCTTTCAAAGGCCTCTATTGAAAACTAGCATAGGCCCCACAAAAATAAAATTAGGGCAATGCTCCACCTCATTTATGTGTGTGCCCTTGTTTGCTTACAAAGATTCTCATTTGAGTCCAATGACTCCATACATTGCTCCTTAAATTTGTGCAATGAACTGAAGCCCAAACATCCTTACTTGATTTTCAAGCATCACTATACCACTCACCGCACCTATGCATACACAACAAGGATAGCTCTTACTTGGTTGGCATTTCCAAGAACATGACCTCATCACATTTCCAAGACTTACATTGTCAAAAAAAAAGTGTAGGCCAACCTCAATTCCCTGATTTGGCAAGTTTGTGAGGCCTTAAGTGCTCAACAAGATGTTGTTGAGAGTAGTTTTTATTAGAAAAATTGGATGATATGCTCTTTTGCATGTGTGTAAAACATGCAAGCTTACTATTTGGAAATTAGTTAGCATGGCTAACATTGTGCCTTTGAAGGGTCATGTTGGCACATCCCATGATGATTGTCAACTGAACCAACTGAAGTACATGGTCTAAGTGATGCCTTTATGGAAGCTACTCTTTCTCTTACAATATCTAATATCAAAATTCAAGTCCCAAAGTATCATCAGCTCATTTAAGCACTGCTTTCTATTACAAGTCTTCTTATTTTTAGCACATATGCATGTTTGTAATAAAGACTCTAACTAAAAGCTTTGTATGTTTGTCTTTGCTTGAGGCCAAATACACATCCATTTGAATATGAGGCTATACTTGTTGAAAAGATAAGGGCTATTGTGCTTTTGGACTCATCATGCCAATATTCATATAAACATAGAGCCTCTTTTTACAAACATCATAATGGTCTCGGTGTGCTAGTGAATAATTTCACTAGGAAGTCATACATATCTCATAGTTTGGGTGAGATGTTACTAGTGGTGAGCAAAGTTTTTGTGTTGAAACACTTTAATTGGCACTCCTGCTATTTAGGAAGCCCCTACACCTTCTCCACATCTAGACAAGCGTGTAGTTGGCCTAAGCAATTTCTAATGCAATTGCATAGCAACTCAAGTTCCAAGTATTTTAGGTTTATGGGTAATAAGAATTGACAATTTACTAGATAGATATAATGATAGCATAGAAGGAAGATTTGTTAGCCCATAGTCCCAAGCATTGAATGAAGACATAAAACCATGTTGCTCATACATCATGTTGGAGAGTTGGCTCAATGCTCTCCAAGAGTTTATTATAAACATTGAGGAAATCAAACTCCCCTCCTTTCTATTTTGGGAAGATTAGAATCATGTTATTTGTGTGCTACATTATAGAATAACTTAAAATTTTAAGTGAAGAAACATTGAAATTGCATTGCATCCTTTTTTTAACATGTGAACCTAGATTTAGATTCATATTCAATGTACTATTTGCAACTCCCAAAGGGAAATCCAAAGTAACTATTTAAAACATCAATGAAGCATGACTTACTTAGCTCTTATTAGCACCCTAAAAAACTCATTTAGACTAAGCTCAAAAGCATCAATATAAGAAGCGTAGTCCATTTAGCTCACCCATGTGAAATCATGTTTCCTATGGACCAAATCATCCTATCCACAATAGCTTGAATCAAATCTAGAGTTTGACAAACTACTCCTTGTTTAATAAATCATGATCCCAAGCAATGTTTGCTTCATTTATGGAGAACTGTGGTGCCCTACCTTCCCCATAAGCTTCTTAAGCCTATCAAACTTCAACACAATCCCACAAAAGGACAAAGGACACAAATTAGAAAAACACTCACTCAACCTACTCTTAGTTGGGAGCTTGTTCAATAACACACTCCACAAAAGCAACTACAACATGTTCGCTCTCCACTCTCCTTCGCCATACAAATACAGAACCATTTGGAAACATTAGAGGTTGCATCTTTCAATAACCACATTCTAAGTTATGAAGTTCCTCCTCTTCTTTCATCCTGAATAGAGTTTATGTAACTCACATTTCAAAACCCAAAGGGGAGTCTATGTCAATTGTGTAGGAAGTAGGACAACATTCATTCTCATTACATCTAAGATTATATTTGTAGAGTCAGTCTTTGCTTCATTAATATTATGCTCTTCCTTCAACTTAGTTGATATCCATAGTGTTGTAGCCTCAAATATCACACAATCTCATTGCTTTAATTCAATAACATAGTGCATTTGGGCTCTATAAGGAAGGGGCTGATCAAATTGTATGGCATCGTTGCACAACATGTTAAGTTGCAACAAAGAAAAATTGTCTACCTACCCTCCATCACCACTCAATACCTTTAAGCATCAATCGACAAGCATTGCCACCTATTGAGCCACTAATGACACTTTGATTTTTGAAAGGGATGAGAGGATCGAAAGACCATGCACGAGCTATGGCGGAGAGCAAGAGCAAGAAAAGAGAGAGAGAGACAAATGGAAACTCCAACAGTCACAATGTGTGATCGGGCCTTCCTTTATTCACTAGTCACTGAAAGAATAAAGAATAAGTGTGACGGTGATGGGCCCCCGCCACCTACAGTGTGCAGTGGCTGGTACTGTCAGTGTAGTAATACACGGGGTGGCATGGCGGAGGTGCCTTTACCCCAACAACCTCCCACTTAAAGGCGAATCTGCCCCAGTGAGAGAGAAAAGAAAAGAAAAGACAGTACAAATGTACATAGGTACAAGGGATGAAGAAAGGCAACATCTCATCCAACACCCATCAATCTCCTAAGGAAGGCAAAGCGCTCAGTAGTGAGACTTTTCGTGAGCAGATTTGCAAGGTAGAGAGCAAGAAGCAATGGCCAAGTGTGGAGCTAAAGTAGACGAGTGCTAACAGCCTGGAAAAAATGGCGCAATCTGCCCTGTTGGTGCTGAACTTGCTGCTGCTCCATGTGGGCTGAAAGGGGGTAATGAGGGGCTCAAGAAGGGCCTATCAAAGGCCTATGACAAGCCTCTTTGAGCCCTTGATAGGTGTAAGGCACAATATGAGGGGAATAAGCTTCAAGGGTTTGAAGCCATGGCTGCCCTTGCAACCTGTAGACTGAAATAAAACCCTGAAAGAATGAACAAATACCTCAGTACCAATGCCTGGAAGGTGCCTCAATAGGTCAGGAAGGTGCTCAGGAAGCCGAGGAGTGATGGGAGCTCAGGGAGATCGGATATGGCTGGCGAGATGGAGATCCAATGCAAGAAGGGAGACGATGCGAAGCTAAGCAAGCACCGAGAAGAGCTTGAGTAATCAGAAGCCAAGCTCTGATACCAGTTGAAAGGGATGAGAGGATCGAAAGACCATGCACGAGCTATGGCGGAGAGCAAGAGCAAGAAAAGAGAGAGAGAGACAAATGGGAACTCCAACAGTCATCACAATGTGTGACCGGGCCTTCCTTTATTCACTAGTGACTGAAAGAATAAAGAATAAGTGTGACGGTGACAGGCGCCCGCCACCTGCAGTGTGCAATGGCTGGTACTATCAGTGTAGTAATACACGGGGTGGTACGGCGGAGGCACCTTTACCCCAACAATTTTCACTTTGCCTTCAATGAAGAAAAGCTTGTCCTCTTAGAATAATTGTTGTAGGAGCTTGATTATGTAGACTGCCCTTCTAATACACTCCTACATATTCGTTGCCCATCATTGAGGGGACATGACCCAAAAAAGGCAAGCAAAACCCACCCCTCTTGCTTTTTCTCCAAAGGGCCTCCAACCCCAATCCCCCTCGTCCTTTGGAGAGGTAACTAGGTGTTGTGAGATTGAGTGCCATTGTTGGCTTTCACAATATGTTCAAAGAAACATCTTACACTTTTGCTCTTCTTACCTCCAATTAGACTTAAAGCTAAATTTGCAATGGTGATTCTAGTCAAGTACTTGAATACTTTCCAAGCTCAATGACCTTAAATTAGAACCATAGAAGTCATTGTGGAGCTTCTTTCCAACTAAGGTAGAGCAGCTCCATTTCGGGCTTTTTATCGACAAAGCTAGACACTATTACTAACTTGAAAAATGCTAACTAGGCATCATCATGGTGATTTGAGTTATCATTTACTAGAAGAAAATATCACCATAAGGAATGGATGCCCCTTTAACCACATCATGCATGGAGCCTATAACCAAACTCTTTAACAATGGATGTTACCAGAGCAAACATGATATCCATTTGTAATAGACCATTGAAGCTTGAAGCCATTGGTTAGCTAGTTATTGATGGATATTTTTGCACTTGCTTTACTAAACAATGCATTAATCATCATTCTAAAATACCAAAGCTCGAGATGGAGACCCAAAAACAAAGTCCTATTTGACATGGTCATATGCTTTGTCTAAGTCCATATTGGAACATTGTTGGGGTAAAGGCGCCCACCGTGCCACCCCATGTATTACTACACTGACAGTACCCGCCACTGCACACTACAGGTGGGGGGCGCCCGTCACCGTCACACTTATTCTTTATTCTTTCAGTCACTAGTGAATAAAGGAAGGCCCGGTCACACATTGTGACTGTTGGAGTTCCCATTTGTCTCTCTCTCTCTTTTCTTGCTCTTGCTCTCCGCCATAGCTTGTGCACGGTCTTTTGATCCTCTCATCCCTTTCAACTGGTATCAGAGCTTGGCTTCCGATTGCAGCTATTCTCGGTGCTTGCTTAGCTTCACATCGACTCCCTTCTTGCATTGGATCTCCATGCTGGCAGCCATATCCGATCTCCTCGAGCTCCCGTCACTGCTCGACTTCCCGAGCACCTTCCCGACCTATTGAGGCACCTGCAAGGCATTGGTACTGAGGTATTTGATCATTCTTTCAGGGTTTTATTTCAGTCTACAAGTTGCAAATAGCAAGGGCAGCCATGGCTTCAAACCCTTGAAGCTTATTCCCCTCATATTGTGCCTTACACCTATCAAGGGCTCAAAGAGGCTTGTCATAGGCCGTTGATAGGCCCTTCTTAAGCCCCCCATTACCCCCTTTCAGCCCATGTGGAGCAGCAGCAAGTTCAGCACCAACAGGGCAGATTGCACCATTTTTCCAGGCTATTAGCACTCGTCTACTTCAGCTCCACACTTGGCCATTGCTTCTTGCTCTCTACCTTGATCAAGAGGGCTATTAGACTTCATGTTTGATGTCATTCAAGATTTGGGCATTGGTCTTGATCATTCAGGGCTAATTTCTTCAGATTTGGGATTGTCATAAACTGTCATAACAGGCTGAAAATAGGGCAGCAACATTGGCATTAGCATTTGTTGCTTACACTCCATTCCGGTTGTGCTATTTGATGCCCGTATGCAGCCTACTTGATGTCCGAATGTCTTGGGAATGTATGCATTCGATTTGCCCATGATTTGGCATTGTTGTTGGGCTGGAAATTGACAGTTTTGGACTGTTTAGAGCTGCTGTACATGAGCGGACTGAAGCTCATTTGTCACATGTATTGCTTCTCTATTGATATCGGATGTATGCTATGGGTTATGCCATGATGTATTACACTTTGGGGATCGATTTTGAACTCATGATCGTGATTCCGGAATGCTTTTGAGCATCGCATTTGCTCTGTTGTTATTGGTTTGTCATTGGCAGTTTGGTTGACTTGAGTGGCATTTGGGCCGCTTATGCTTATTGTCTGTACTTGATGGATAAGCTCTATGCATTACATGCTTTGGTCCGTGGTTGATGCCTCTTAGTTCGTCCATGCTTGACAGATATTTTGGAGCTCCGATTTGGATGTTTTGAGCACTTCCGACTCACAGGGATATTGACTTTGGGTTGCTACTGGATGTATTGACTTGACAGAGATCTTGCCATTGGGATTATGTCTTGCTCAGTGGTTGCTACGATAGTTGCTTCATGTATGTCATGCTCTCTTGGATGCGTTTGACGCATTGACTTGGTCACTTGTCACTAATACTTTGTCTTAGGTTGTTTGAGCTCTTTAGCTCGCATGTACGCCGTTTGTGCCAGTGGAAGCATAGTGTATGCATGACCGACTTTGAGCAGATGTTTTTTTTTAGACTTTGGGATTACCCTCCAACCTTTGGATGTTGCATTGATGTATGTCTTGGTCTCCGGATTGCTTATGAGCTGAGTCTCTTGCTTTGGATCCGCTTTCATTTTGGGCGGACACCTATTTGTGTCAGGTTTTGGCAGTTGCAGGTACATCTTGCCTAGATTGTTTGGGTGTGTGCCTCTTACTTACAGATGCTATTTGACATGTCTCGATGTTAAGCTCATGTATTTTCACTATCATTTGGCTTTGCTTTGTCTTTTTCATGCTGGCTTTGGACCTAGCACTATCTACTTGACTTTGGATTCAGTTTTGGGACAGTTTGCTCTCATTATTGCAGGTCTGCAATTTATTATAGCAAGCATTTATTGGTGGACTGAGCTGTATTTTTCATGCTGAAATGTCCTGATTTGGTGTACTGTACCTCGTACTTGGTGGGTAGCAGCTTCTCAGTCAATTTCCTAGTCATTTTGCCTTGGATTTAGTGGTTTTTTGGCTGTTTACAGCAAAAAACAGCAAGCAATTTTTGAACTGTCTCTGCATTTATAGCCTGCATTATGGCTTCGTCTTCGACTGATAATGCCATATTTAATATCACGAAGTTGGATGGTACCAACTATGGCTATTGGAAGAGCTAGATTTGGTAGGTCTTGGTGCAAAAGAACCATGTAAAGCCACTTCGATTGAGTGGGCAGCAGCCTGCAGGTATGAGCAATGATGACTGGTTTGACTTGGATGCATATTGTAAGTCCACAATCATACTCTCTCTGAGTAAGCATGTTCATTACAATGTAGTGGATGAGGCACAGACCGCATGGCAATTATGGGAAAAGATCAAGAATCTTTATGATAAGAAGAGCCCGACTAGTCAGATGTATTGGCTCAAGCAACTCATGGATCTCCGCATGAAGGAGAATGCGACGATGTCTGCTCATTTGAGCCAGCTCCATGTGATCTTGAAGAATCTGACATCGCAGGGTATCACATTTCTTGATGAGATGACCCCACTCTTTTTGCTTGGGACTCTTGGAGAGTCGTGGGATGTCTTTCGTACTGCCTTGTGTGCTCCTGCTACTACTGAGCTGAAATTGTCTGATGTAGAGAGTGCTCTTCTACAGGAGGAAGAGATCAACAGGAAGAACTTAGACGCCTCTCCTGTTTCTCATGCTTTGACAGTTAGAGGTAGGAATGACAGGAATGACCGTGGGAATGGCCGTGGCTGTGACTCTCAGAAGGGTCGGTCCAAATCTCGTGGAAAGTCGCGTAGTAAGTCGCATGGGCACAACGCTAATGTCACTTGCCATCATTGTGGGAAAAAGGGCCATATCAGACCATAGTGTCATGAGTTGCGCAAGGACAAGGGGAAGGATAAAGTGCAGGAAAAGTCTTCTGATCGCAGTATTGTACCTGCGAAGTCGAGTGTAAAGATCGAAGAGATCAATGTTACGCAGACTGAGGAGCCATCTGACAGTGATGAGTTTATCTTGGCAGCTAGTTCATCTGATAGCTCACAGTTGACTGAGACTCCTAACATATATGCACAGTGTTGGCTTTTGGATTCAGGTGCGTCTTTTCATGTGACGCCTTATCGTGAGTGGTTCCACTCCTACCGCACTGTATCAGGGTCAGTCAGGCTTGAAGATGACAGGTCTTTGGCTATTGTGGGCAATGGTGACATACAGTTGCAGTTTTCCACTGGCAGTTCTTTTGTGCTCAGGGATGTACGTCATGTACATGTGCTTACGCGTAGCCTTATGTCTGCAGGTCAGCTGGATGATGCAGGGTTTCACATTGGTTTTGGAGACTCTGCCTGGAAAATTACCAGAGGCAGACTTGTACTGGCCAAAGGTGCCAAGGCTGGCAGCCTCTATCCTCTTGTAGTGGATGGTCCTACAATTGATCATGTTTTGTCAGTGGGTTCTATCCCACATGTATCACTTTGGCATGCCTGTTTGGGGCATATGTCTTTGAAGGGAATGAAAATGCTTTCTGGTTTGCAGTATCTTTCGCCTTTAGACTATGCATGTTTTGACTCGTCTGATCATTGTCTTTATAGTAAGCAGAATAGGTCTACGCATAAGAAATTAGATAGGCCATGCATGAGTGAGCCCTTGGCTTTGGTGCATTCCGATGTTTGTGGGCCCATGCCTTGTATGTCTATGGGTGGTGCGAAGTACTTTGTTACCTTCATTGATGATTTTTCTAGGAAAGTGTGGGCTTATCCCATAAAGCAGAAGTCCGATGTCTTGGCAGTCTTTCAGCGTTGGCTTGCTCTTGTTGAGAACCGACTGGGTATAGGCTGAAATGCCTTAGGACTGACAATGGGGGAGAATATGTCTCACGTGCTTTTGAGCAGTTGTGTGATGACAGGGGTATTAAGCGTCAGTTGCCGCCCCTTACACCCCACCCCAGAATGGTTTGGTTGAGCTCATGAACAGGACTATTCAGGAGCATGTATGCTCTATGCTTAGCCATGCATGCCTACCACAGAGCTTTTGGGCTGAGGCAGTTAGTACGGCAATGCATGTCATAAATCGATCGCCTTCTAGTGGTTTGGATTTCCAGGTCGCAAAGGAAGTTTAGGCTGGTAAGCCACCCTCTTATGCGCATCTCCGTGTCTTTGGATGTGAGGCATTCTGCCATGTGCCCAAGGACAAAAGGAGTAAGTTGGATCCAAAGAGCATTAAATGCATCTTTCTTGGCTATGGTGATTCAGGAGAGATGGGCTATCGCCTATGGGATCCGCAGGCGCAGAAAATAGTACGCAGCCATGATGTAGTTTTCCATGAACACAAAATGCATAAGCAGCTTGAGAAGGTGGTTGAGATCCGTAGAGTGATCTTTCAGGAGGAGCCTCGGGCTCCAGCACAGCCAATAGTACAGCCTGCAACAGTTCCTACATAGGGCCAGTGTGTTGGACAGGCAGTTGGACAGGCAGCAGAGCCTGCGGTGAGACGGTCTACTAGAGATAGACGTCCACTATGCAGTATGTCTTGTTGACGGATGCAGGAGAGCCTCTCACATATGATGAAGCTATGAGCAAGGGTGACAGTCTCTCCTGGGAGAGGGCTATGCAATCAAAGATGGACTCCTTGCATAGGAATATGACTTGGGATCTTGTTGCCTTGCCTAAAGGCAAAAAGGCTTTGCCATGCAAATGGGTGTACAAGTTGAAAAGTACCCCTAGGCACCCCAAGCCGGCCTATAAGGCTAGACTTGTAGCTAAGGGTTTTAAGCAGGAGCATGGAGTTGACTTTGATGAGGTATTCTCTCCTGTCATCAAGATGACTACCCTACGCTTGGTCTTGTCCTTGATTGCGCAACTTGACTTAGATCTTTATCAGATGGATGTTAAGATTGCATTCTTGCATGGGGATTTGCATGACAAGGTCTATATGGAGCAGTCAAAGGTCTTTGCAGAACATGGCAGGGAGCACCTAGTGTGCAAATTGAAGAAGAGTCTTTATGGCTTGAAGCAGGCACCTAGGGAATGGTATCATAAGTTTGATGCCTTTATGCAGTCATAGGGCTACAGTAGGAGTGCTATGGATGCGTGTCTTTACACGAAGAAAGCCTGTGATGGCAGTTTACTGATTTTGGTTCTCTATCTTGATGACATGCTGATAGCAGGGAAAGCTCATGCAGAGCTTGATGATCTGAAAGCTCAGCTCAAGAAGAGCTTTGAGATGAAGGATCTGGGACAGGCTTTACATATTCTTGGGATACGCATTAAGCGTGATAGGCATCAGGGGCTTTTGTATCTCTCACAGCAGGAGTACATCCATAAAGTCCTTGAGCGCTTCCGCATGCCGGACGTAAAGCCTGCGGGCTATCCTTTGCCTTCTCATGTGAGGGTTTCACAGGCCAATTGTCCATAGACAGATGAGCAGAGGGCCGAGATGGCCAAGTTCTCTTATGCATCAACAGTGGGCAGTCTCATGTATGCCATGATAGCCACTCGTCCAGATATTGCGCATGCAGTTGGTGTTGTGGTGCATTATATGGCTACACCTGGCAAGAAGCATTGGGATGCCGTGAAAGGTATCATGAGGTACATGAAGGGCACTGCAGATATGTCTATATGCTACGGCAGCCAGGATACAGGGGTCGTGGGTTACACTGACTCCGACTATGCAGGACATACAGATAGTAGGAAGTCCACTTCTGGCTATGTGTTCACTTATGCTGGAGGGGCTGTTTCTTGGATGTCCAGGGTGCAAAAGTGTACGGCTTTGTCTACCACTGAGGCTGAGTATGTTGCAGCCACTGAGGCTTGCAAGGAGGCTATCTGGCTAGGCCGTCTTGTTTCTGACCTTGGGATTGATGTTGTTCCTACACTGCATTCAGATTCTATGAGTGCCATTCAGTTGGCTAAGAATCCGGTCTTCCATGCAAATACGAAACATATTGAGGTGAGATATCACTTTATTCGGGGTGTCGTGGAAGACAGGTCTGTTGACCTTGTCAAGATCTCCACTGACATCAATCCTGTAGATTTGCTCATGAAAAGCCTCACTACTGAGCGCTTTGCCTTCCTTAGGAGATTGATGGTCGTTGGATGAGATGTTGCCTTTCCTCATCCCTTGTACCTATGTGCATTTGTACTGTCTTTTCTTTCATTTTCTCTCTCACTGGGGCAGATTCGCCTTTAAGTGGGAGGTTGTTGGGGTAAAGGCGCCTCCGCCGTTCTACCCCGTGTATTACTACACTGACAGTACCCGCCACTGCACACTGCAGGTGGCGGGCGCCCGTCACCATCACACTTATTCTTTCAGTGACTAGTGAATAAAGGAAGACCCGGTCACACATTGTGACTGTTGGAGTTTCCATTTGTCTCTCTCTCTCTTTTCTTGCTTTTGCTCTCCGCCATAGCTCGTGCATGGTCTTTCGATCCTCTCATCCCTTTCAAACATGACAATTTCTTGACTCTTCTCCATCTCCTACTCCATAATAAAGTTGTTTGAGTGCATCATGCATGTTCTTGCAATGAACAAAACCAAACTAGACCTAGCTTAACAAATTAGGCAATATGAACTTTATTTGAAGAGTTCAAGTCAAACACTATTTTGCATGGTGAGAGCCTAGCATTTTATGGACTTCAATCATTTAATAGGCTTTATTACCCCCTTTTTAATCTCTTTGTGATTCAAAAGGCTTCATAAATCACTAGCACATTCTTGCCTAATACATTGAAATAATTCTACCATAAACTATAGGGGATTACCTCTATTCATTTTATTCTTAGCTAGAAGCATCACCTTTTATATCCCATCTAGCTTTGCTCATTGAAGAAAACTCATTAAGAGCATCATCTTCTATATCTCATCCAGCTTTCAATTGGACTCATGCAAACCTAAAATTTATGTTGCTTTTGAATTTTAAGGACAACATTTTCAAATGCATAAAGAAGAACTTCATCTAAATCCTGAGAAGGACATGCAAGAATAGCAATTCTAGGTCTTGAAGCACTAGAGCATTACTTTCTCCTAACTTTAGCCTAATTACACCCATGTCACTATCCCAATGCAACAATCCTAGCACTAAAAAGAATGGACTAATTGCCCCAATGCAACTATGCTAGCACTAAAAAGGATCTGGCCCATGGATATAAGCTCTTTTCCATTATGCTTTGACACCTTCCACAAAGGTAGCAAAAGTAGCCTTAGCTAAAAAAGGAAGTGCTAAATTTAAAGGGATGAGGGCCTTTTTGATTTTTTTTACCAGATCATACTACCTTGCAAAACAACAAGTACAACGAGGATGTGATCGTAAAATAGAACATTTGTAAGGATGCGATGTTTTAACCCAAGTTTAAGCCACCACCCCTTGATATTATCATATATCAAATGTCCACATGAAACCTACCAAACAAAATGTTTACATGTTTACACTTCTTCCAACTAAAATTTAGTGCATATGTTAACTACTTATCAACATGTATAACTAATTGTTTACATAAATTTAAGTATATCTTAACTTATCTACCCCATTTATTTGTATTGTATAACTCATACATGATGTTAATGAAGCTCCTGCAACTTTGTCCATCAACTAATAAATATAAAAGTAGCCATGTGCTCATGTGTATGCGTGTGTGTACATGTTTAGCAAAAGGATTGCAAGCATACATAGATAGATACATGTACAAGGTCACATGTACACACATATAAAACCCACAATATACAATATACAAGGTATAACCATCTCTTGTAATCACAAGTTGATCAGTTTGTTGTGTAATATTTTATAACTTATTTATATTCTATGCTAGTTGTATATATTAAGTACCATTGCTATAGCTTCCATACTATTGTGATTGTCACCATGGTAGAGTAATGTGAGAAATCTAAGAGTCTAAGACTCAATAATTTGTTAGTGTGGTAGTCGAAATGATAAACTATCACTACAAGGGAATGGGGCAATATTGCCAGAAAATAGTGGCATTGCTATTGGCGTCGGAAATTATAGCGATGCTAATAATGACACCAATCTGAGAAAAAAGTGTCGAAAACCCGAGTGCAGAATTTGCTGAAAACATTTGCGAGAGAGAATGAAAGAGAGGGCTTCAGATCTTAAAGCTTTGAGAGAGAGAGAGAGAGAGAGAGAGAGAGAGAGAGAGAGAGAGAGAGAGAGAGAGAGAGAGAGAGAGAGAGAGAGAGAGAGAGAGCTCATCACTGTTGTCACCCACCACCACCACTATACACGAGGAAGAAAGAGAAGTGTGCAAGGGAGAAGGAAATGAAGGCACAAAGAGGAGGCACAAAGGGTTTCATCTTTGGGCTTTTGAGGTAGGTACATTGCCTCTTCTTGCTTTATTTTTGTGTTTTCTTCTTTTCTTTTTTTATTTTTCTTTGCAAATAGATGCATTGAAAGAGAGGAACTAAGGGAGGGAGAGAAAAAGAGAAAGGGGAGAAAGAAAACAAAGAGGAAGAGGAAGAGAGAAATGAGAGATGAAGGGAGGGAGAGAGGAGGATGAGTGAGAGAAACAACGTTCTATTTTTTATTTTGTTTGCAACGGTATGCGTTGAGTGAGAGTGGGGAGGAAATGAGGGAGAGAAATAGAGAGACCAAGGGAGGGAAAGGAAGAGAGACAAAGAGAAATAAAAAGGGGAGAGAGAGGGGCTTCATAAAAAAGTGTTGAAACCTAAGCGTGGCATTTTACAGGTTTGTAAACAAGCAAGAGTGAGAGAGCAAAAAAGAGAGGGAAAGAGCTCAAAGCAAGGGAGGTTGAGAGGTTGAGAGAGAGAGAGGCCGCCACCACCATCCACGAAGAGGGAGGAGACGTGTAAAGGAGAAGGAGGGAACTCACGAAGTAGAAAAAAAAGAAAGGAAATACAAAGGGATTTTTCTTCGAGCTTTGAGGTAAGTGCATTCTCTCTTCTCTCTTTGTTTTTCTCTTTTCTTTAATTCTCTCTTTCTTTTTGTTGATGAAGAGATGTGTAGAGAGAACAAGGGAGAGTCAGAAAGGGAGAGAGATCAAAGAGAGAGAGAGAGAGAGAGAGAGAGAGAGAGAGAGAGAGGGAAATGAAAAGAGTGAGGGGAGAGAAAAATGAAGAGGGCAATACAAAGAGAGAAAAATAGAGAGAAAAGGAAAAAAGAGAAGAGGAGGGAGGGAGGAAGAGAAATAGAGGGTGGAGAAGGAGAGAGAAAAATAAAGAGAAGAAGAGAAAATAGAGAGAGGGAGGGATAAAGAGAGAGAGTCTATATATGTGTGTGTGTGTGTGTGTGTGTGTGTGTGTGTAGAGAGAGAGAGAGAGAGAGAGAGAGAGAGAGAGAAGGGTGGAAGGGGTAGGTAGGGAGGGAAGGAGAGAAATAAAGATAAGGAGGGGGAGGCAGAAAGAGAAATAGATAGAGGGAGAGGGAGAGAGAAAAATAAAAAAAATAAGGGAAAATAGAGAGAGGGAGGGAAGGATAGAATTAAAGATAGGGAGGGGGAGGCAGAAAGAGAAATAGATAGAGGGAGAGGGAGAGAGAAAAATAAAAAAAGAAGGGAAAATAGAGAGAGGGAGGGATAGAGAGAGAACAGACATGCACACACATATAAAGAGAGGCTATGACAAGTGAAGATGGCTTGAGACCTCGACACACGAAGCTACAAGAAGAAATCATATTGAGGTGGAACTAGGAGACTGCCTCTAGATTTGAAGAAGCCAAAGAGCGGGCCAAACCATACTTGAAGTAGATGAGAGCCAAAAGAGTCCATGAGTTGAAAAATGGAGTGAAGCCAACCAAAGAAGAACTAAGGAGCCAAGAAAAGAAGAAACATGTGAAAAAAGATGAAGAATTTCGGTCAGATGAAGATGATGAAGAAGAAAAGGGAGAGGATGAGCTTAGCCTAGATTTTGGAACACCTCGTCCCCAACAAGAAAGAGTCAACTACTACCAAGAAGGCTACCCTAAAGACCAATACCTCTATAATGAATACCCTCATCAAGGAGATGGATACTACTACCTTGAATATTTCCCCATCAACTACCACCTAGAACGAGAATACCTCTACATCGAGACGACTACCCTATCCCGAAGAATGCCAACCCAAAGGAGTCCAAGAAGAGAAAGAAATGATGGAGTATTATGTGAAGGGAGACGGACGGAGAATGGATGTGTATTCAAAGGTAGAAAGTATTATGATCGAGTTAGGATACAAGAAAGAAGACGAAAATAGGTGGATATGGCAAAAGAATGAACCTTTGCACCCATTGGTTGTAGCTCAAGAAATAGAGTTTGAGAGAGCTTGATCCTTCTGATCTTGAAACACCTCCACCTATTGAGATTGAGGGTGAGGCCAGGTTGAAACCCTCTTGTGAGGCACGGGATGCCTTTGATGAAGGGTGAGGCCTAGGAAGAAGAGATAGAAGATGAACATAATCTTTCTTTCTTGTTTATCTTGCTTTCTCCTTCTCTCATTCATCTCTGTCTCTCTCTCTCTCCCCTCTCTTTATATTTTTATTTAGTAATTAATTAAAATAATTAATAATTAAATTATTAACCAAGTAATAAATTAAGCAGTGCATGTGTGTATGCACCTCTCTCTTTATGTGTGTATATGTATATATTTGTGCATGGCCCTTATCTTCATTTCTCACTATGTGTATCTCTTGCAACTCTCTCTCTCTCTCTCTCTCTCTCTCTCTCTCTCTCTCTCTCTCTCTCTCTCTCTCTCTCTCTCTCTCTCTCTCTCTCTCTCTCTCTCTCTCTCTCTCTCTCTCTCTCTCGTCATTAGGATCAATAGAGTCAAATAGAGAAAGAGAGAAGAGAGAGATATATATCTAAATAATTTTTTATGAGAGAGAATATGAGAGAAAAATTTAAAAATAATATTTGATGAGAGAGAAGAGATAAAAAATAATTACTGGTTAGGAAGATCAAATTATGTGTATATTTATGATATGGTTTAATATGAGACATAGTAGATTGAAACTTTTTGAATGAACTATTGAAATGTTTGGACCTTATGAACAAAAAGTAGTTCTCTCTTTTGGGACTTTTTTTGTCCTAACATAGAAAACCAATAATTAATATAATATATAATGGCTATTGTCTTTTGCATTTTGTATGTGGAAAAATAAAGACTTATCAAAGGTTTAAAAAAGTTTGATACTATTGAAATTATAATCAAAATATGACTTTTTAGTTGAATTGTACTTGGACCAAAAACATTTAAATAGAGGAAGTTGGAGAGAGAGTAGAGTATAGTAGTTTATTATCGTCTAATAGAAGGCCAAATTATGACCCATGGGACCTTTCCACAGAGAGAGAGAGAGAGAGAGAGAGAGAGAGAGAGAGAGAGAGAGAGAGAGAGAGAGAGAGAGAATGTGTGTGTATTTTGATAAAGAGAAGCCCAAAGGTAGTATTGTAGTATTATAGGAGAGAGTTGCTATAATTGTTTTAAGCCATATATATATATATATATATATATAGAGAGAGAGAGAGAGAGAGAGAGAGAGAGAGTGTGTGTGTGTGTGTGTGTGCATGTGTTGATAAAGATCTAAAGCTATTTATGTGTAGGAAAGGCCCAAATGTAATATTGTAAGAGAAAGTTAAATGAATTTTTAAAAGCTATACACATGTATGTGTGTGTGTGTTTTGATAAAGGTCCAAAAAGCTATTAGTATAGGAGAAGTCCAAAGGTAGTATTATGGTATTATAGGAGAGAGTTGCTAGAATTTCTTAAAGCCAGAGAGAGAGAGAGAGAGAGAGAGAGAGAGAGAGAGAGAGAGAGTGTGTGTGTGTGTGTGTATGTGTGTGTATGTAAAAATCCAAGGCTATTAATGTAGGAGGGAGTCTAAGGTAGTATTACAAAGAGAGTGCTTGAAAATTTTGAAGCCAAAGAAGGGAGCACCAACTCCATGTTCTTTGGCTTCAAAATTTTCTAGCACTCTCTCCTATAATACTACAATACTACTCTTAGGCCTCTCCTACATTAATTTGAAAAAGATACCTCTCTATCCAAGTACTTTTCACATTTCTTTCTATTCTTTCTTATCAATGACTCTAGTCTCAATAATTGTTTTTATCACCTCTCTCTCTCTCTCTCTCATCCAAAAGTTATTTTTATATCTCTCTCCTCCCTCTCTTCTCCATTGAATCCTAATACCCTTCCAATTGTAATTCCTTACATTCAAAGTATCTAGCATATATTTTTGATTTTAAAGATTAGGCAAATCATTGCTGAATTACTTAGTCAAGGTGGATTAGAGTTTTATGAGCAATAATCTTTAAAGATATGTCTTTAGTTCTATAATATACACTAGACAACCCTACCTTGATTTGTCTCTCTATGTGTATGTGTGTGCGTGTGTGTCTCATTATGAACTTGTTTCTATATCCCTCCCTTATTCAAAAACTATTGTTACTACTAAAAAACTATTTTTCTCTCCCTCTCTCTCATTAATATATATACACATGTATGTGTGCATGTATTTATATGTGTATATTGGAAGTCCTAACATGCCCACACATATGTACACACATATGATTAGTTCAAATAAGTATAACTATATATACATATGTATGTGTGCATGTATTTATGTGTGTATATTGGAAGTCCTAACACGCGCGCGCGCACACACACACACACACACACACACACACACACACACACACACACACACACACACACATATGATTAGTTCAAATAAGTATAGCTATATTTTATAGCCTAGGAATATTAATATTACAATAGCATGATGTCAAGTTAGCAAATACATGCACAATGAGAGATCAAGATGATGGTTTCTCTCTCTCTCTCATTAAGCATATCGATTGATTGAGTTATTTAATCAATGTTTAATGAGGTTGCTAGAGCCATGTATAAAGAAAAATGTTTAGTAAGTATTTGGAATGGATGCAAATGTAGACATATTTATACACCAACCTATGCTTACCATAGAGGACTTACATCGATGAGAAGAGAATAACTTTTCCAAAGTCACCCATAGTGTGACCAACAAAGTAAAGACTTTGCTAATTCCTAGAGCAAATACATTTTATTTTGTTGAGAAACTATAGACATACCTCGCTTGGTTAGCTATGATCAAATTTATGATAATATTTTATTATCATTATCAATCAATTTGTGGAACAATAATACACTTGCCAGAGGTCAATGTAATACAAATCTAGATCTAGATTGCTTGTAGAAATTATTTTGTATCGTAAATGTGTGTGTGTGAACTATTTACAAGTAAAGAGTGAACTATTTGTTGCGACACATATCATAATCCAATGTAAAATAAGTCCTTTCAAACCTAGAGTATTTGCACTCTCTCTTTTGTGTTGCAAATGAGAGAGAGAGAGAGAGAGAGAGAGAGAGAGAGAGAGAGAGAGAGAGAGAGAGAGAGAGAGAGAGAGAGAGAGAGAGAGAGAGAGAGAGAGAGAGAACTGTTCATTGCAACACATATCACAATCCAATGTGATACAAGTTCTATCGATTTAGAGTGCTTGTACAAATGTTTCCATATTGCAAACATGAGAGAGAGAGAGAGAGAGAGAGAGAGAGAGAGAGAGAGAGAGAGAGAGAGAGAGAGAGAGAGAGAGAGAGAGAGAGAGAGAGAGAGAGAGAGAGAGAGAGAGAGGTGAAGGTAGTGATGGTGGTAGAGTTGGTGGTGGCGGCGATGGTGGAAGTGGAGGTGGGTGCATCTAAGGCTGGAATAAGTGAACTATGTGGAATAAGAATAGAGGGGTTGCAAAAAAAAAAAAACTCGCTTCTTGCCTTTCCCCTTGGCGAAAGTCCATATTGCCCAATGCTGCATTGGCCAAGCTCGATTGTGCTTTTAGCTTAGTTATAGCATTAATGCTATAATTTGAGATCATTTGAATGGTTTTCTTGTGGAGCTCTTGCTATCTTGTACTTGGCCAAAGTCCATATTGCCCAATGCTGCATTGGCAAAGCTCGATTGTGCTTTTAGCTTAGTTATAGCATTAATGTTATAATTTGAGATCATTTGAATGGTTTTCTTGTGGAGCTCTTGCTATCTTGTCATTAAAAATTTATAGATTTCTACTTGTGATTTGAGTTGCGTCTCTCTAGTCAGTGAATTGGTTAACTCATCTGTTGGCTATTTTAATGCTTCTTACAAGGTCCTCCTTACTTCATTCTCAGTTCTTTTGATTGCTTCGAGTAGATTTGCATCAATGGTTTGTTGTAGACTAGTGCAGACTACCTTCAATAGTTCTTATGCCCTTCAACTCTCTTGGATTTCTCTCTCATGCAGAACTACCTAAGCCTTTTCTTATTGCAATTCTATTCTATTTGTGTTTTGAGCTTGCAATTCTTTTATTTTCTCTTCTCTCAATTCTACTACCTCGCTCTTTCCCTTTAATTCAATTTGGAGGTCCAAAATTAGACAAATTGCTTGGACTATGAATTTTGTGTACGCCTCCCAAGTCTTGTTAGATATGTTCAATGCCCCACTCTCAGAAAGTGCCACCAATGATCCATGGTGCTCTAAGTTGCAAGTTCATTGTATAAGACCCCCATTATGAAGAGAAGCCGTGTGTGAGCACAAACATTGGGTGGGTCTTGACTTGTTTTTTTTTAGATGAGGTCTATATGGCTAGATGGCCAAAAGGTGACCTTTGTGGATCTAGTCTTTGGGTTAGATGGAGTAGTTATGCTTGTAGCAACTTGAGGCACAATGCATCAAGTTGTGGGGTGTGGAAGTTATCAGGGGTCCCTATTTTGGGTCCAAGAGCAATCCTTGGTGATGGCCCCCCTAACGCGAGTCTGGGGGCAATGTCCCTGGCCCTGCTGGAATGACGAAAAAGGGAATATTCCTTGGCTGACTAGGGAAGATTCATCATATGGTCGGACATGCCGACTATACTACCTTCCCAGTCTATAAAAGGAAGACCCCTCTGAAGCCATTGTCAGCTAGAGTTCTTCTAGCTACCCTTAAGCTCTTTGCCTATCATTTGTCTGGATCACCATCTAAGCTTCATAGTGGAAGTGCATTGGTGGATAGAGCCATCTTTATATAAGTTTGTTTGAACTTAAAGTAGTCTTTGTTCTTCTCATATTTGATGTGTGTTCTCTACTCCTTGCTCAGATTTTGTGTCATGTAATTTCTACAAGTCTTTCCCAATCTTTCTTGAAGTTTTAGTTTATGTTTTCCCTTAAGTACATCTAGCTTATTAGTGTTTTCTTTCATCTCTTCTATAATCATTATTTCTTTTTTGTCTTTCCCTTGGTGGTTCAAAAACATGCATGCCCCTCAAGAGTGTCCTCTTCATCACAACTTGAGGTGGATAAATTTTTTTCACTCTCTTCTTTATCCCTTTTTTCTTGTGCTATCTACTTTGTCCTTTACTTGTCCTTTACTGGATGTTTGCCTTCTCCTCTCCTTTTCTTCTTGCTCTCTTTGGCTCCTCTCTATTCCTTCTTTTTGCTCCCTCTTCTTCTCCTTGCATTGCTTTTCCTACTCTCTTGTTCCTCTAGTCTATCACTATCCTTGTGAGGTGTCTCCAAGGATGGTGATTACCCTTGTTAGTGCACTTGCAAACCATAGGATCACCCCTCAGCTTTTCGAGGAAGTTACGTCCTGAGTCTAAAAGAGTGCACCTTTTTCTTTGCGATGGCTTCATGTGTTGCTTCTAACCAAAGGTACTCAAGTCTTGTTTCACAATATAATCCATAAGGATGACTTCCAATAGATGTTTGGGAGCTCTATTTTTTGAAGAATAATATTTATTTTTGGTGAAGATGTGGTGGAATACCCTAGTAGTTATGCACAATTCTTCATCCATGATGGTTGTAAGTTGCACACCATGCTATGTATTCTCTCTTGACTTTTAAAATACCAGTTGATAATTGGGAAATCTAGTGGGTTCCTTGTATTTCCCTTGTTTGTTTTGTATTCCTAGGGCCAAATCTATCAGCTACTACAGTGTAAGTGTTACCTTGCCAATCACTCATTTATATTGTGTCCCAATCTATCAACACACTAGTTTTAGTGGTGGGGTCATAGTTTAGGATGAACTTCTAACATGTGTGCAGGTGAGTTGGTTCGCTACATGCTTTTGTATAAAGCTTTAGTCCCTTGTTTGTTGTCGTTTACTAGCTCCTCAACACTTTTTATGTCTAAATTTGGGATCCCCTAAGCTCATATTTGGTTCATTTATGAGGATGGGATATCAAGTTCAGTCATTTTTCTGGAGAGTGCTTCAGTATGCACATTTGGACAGTAGTAGCAACTTGTGAGAATAAGAAGAAAGCAAACAACATTGCTACAACATAATACCATTTGAGAATACACATACTTGACATTGTACTGCATACTTCTCTTTTACCTCTTTTATGCAACTTACATCTTATATACAACTCAAGCAATCAAGAAAATTGGTCAAGTCTTTTTGGCTTATTCAATTTACTCTCCTTTTATGTAATTTTTTGAAATCCATTCATGACATTAAAGTCTTTTTCTCTCATTTGTCTCTCTTTAGGGTCTAGTCTCCCTCCTTCGAAGTGGTAGTAGACAACTTCCTAGCTATGAAATGTAAAGAAGGGGATATATAAGTACATGAGGAAAAGAGAGAAAATACTGGCTACACAGCCAAGTATATAAGATGTATGGGGTTTCATTTTTTCATAATCAGTTAATACAATTCATCTTTATCTTCTTCTCCTTTCAACTTTCATGGCTTCTCTTCTCTTTCTCTCTTTTCTAGTCTTTCTCTCTCTTTTGCTAGTATTTCTCTCTCTTCTTCTCTCTTTTTCTCTCATCCCTACAATATTTTTCCTTCTCATCTCTTCTTGGTCTCCTTTATTACAGTTGGTATATTAGAGCATCGGTCTTATATCCTCTTTTCTTTCTCTTTCCTCATATGTAGTTATATTTTACAAAAAAAAACACCCTAGTTATACAACATGAACAAGGGCTATAACAAGCTTTAATGGAGCACTACAAGGTGCTAGTAGCCTTTCTTAGAGATCAAGAGCCATGGCCAAGTTGGAGGTACTTAGGTCAAATTTAGTAGCTTGATTTCAACCCCCAATTGAATTTTAGAGGTAAAATTGCCAATAAGAACTTCTAGGAGTCAGTGAAAACTTGAAACTCTCCCACTTTTTGAAAGGAATTCTTGTCTCTTTATTCTTGCCAAGATTTTTCTCAAATAGCCATGGGCAGACACCTTCCAACTTCTCTCTTGCTCTTTGTGCTCTAGATCTACCTTTACAATTTTGGGACAAGCATTCCATCGACCTTGCTCAGCACATAGACTGCCATATGTGTCGTTTTCAAAGAGGCATTTGGGCCACAAGATCAATTCATTTTGCCTCACAAGGTTTATCGAAGCTTGACACAAGGCTTCAAGCTCAAGCAAATGGGGCACTCAATGGGTTGAGAAGTAGACATAGATTGGTAGTAAGATGATCTATAGTCCATTAATTGGGGTAAGACAGATAGGCATCGAATGAGTTTTTGGTCAGCACCTAATGTACCCACACACTATAGATGGCCTCATCTACCTTTTGAAGTAGCCTAAGGTTTATTTGGATCCCAATAGGCAATAGCTCAAAGACAATACATGAAGGAGCTACCTTGTGAATGTGGTGCTTTGGATGATCCCTTTTTGTCAATTGCAACCCTTTTCCCTTTCACTAATTGCAACAATAGGGAGAATGGTCTTAGCTTCAACTTGCAATGAGCTAGTTGTATGATCTACAGAAGGAATGGGGAGGCAAATGCAAGATACGATTACAATCTTGCATAACAACTTGCAATGAGCTAGCTGCAATGAAATAGTTGTATGATCTACAGAAGGAATGGGGAGGTGAAAGCAAGATACGATTGCAATCTAGGAAGCATAACATACAAACAAAGCAAGTCTTCCATCATCACTCCTTGAAATGGTTGCTAGAGTTAAGATTTGTTGCATCCATCTTGATGAGCAAAAGATCTTGTTGGAGGATACTTCAACTTGCATGTGGACATGAGGATACTCTCTGTCTTTATTGTACCAGCTCTCCAGATCAAGCAGAAAGTGAACAAAAGGCTTCTAAAACTTGGGTGCATTTGAAGTAATCCCATTGCCTGCCTCCTGGTCTGTAGCTTCAGTCTTTGATCCAAACATTTAGGTCCTTCTTTTTGGGCATGCATACAATCTTTGAGCTCTTCAAAAGTGTGCATGCTCTCTACATCGAATCTTTTAGCAAATTGAGAAAGAGAAATAAAATCACATTCCTTGAAGTAATAGGAACTCTCTTTGTGGTTCTTTAGTAGCAAATGCTATTGATGTATCTAATTTTGATGCAACCCTCTTCATGTATGTCCTTGCTAGTTGTACAATAGCAATTTTAATCCTTCCAACCACACTAGTGTCAAGCAGCCATTGAGTTTTTGTGGCCAGTACAAGTAAAGAGGGTAACCAAAGATTTGTGCCAGCTACTCCGAGACTGTCAAATAAGATGCATGCTCAAGCTTAGCATGTAGATATTGTTGCAAATGAGTTTTCACAAAAGCATGACCTTGATCTCATCTGTAGAGCACATCAGGTTGTAGAAGATGGCTACAGATTTTTATTGATAGGAAAATGGTGACAATTTTCTCTGCTTCACATTGTTGTGGTGAATTCGATAATTCTAGTGCTCTGATGAGTATTGATGAGGCACTCATGTGCTCTCTTTAGATTCTAAAACCTATAGATACTAAGCCCAAATATTCTTATGTTGGTGTGAACTCTACAAGACCAAGGACATCACCTCAGAGGGGCCAAGTTGCATCAAGGTGGCAAAGCTTAGTTGCTTTAGTGGGCAAGATATGCAATTGGATAGTCTACTTGCAAAGACAGACATTGTGTAGCTAGTCTTGTCAGATAAAGCAAACTTATATTTCACAGATATTGAGGAAGGAATATTTTACTCATACAAGGGGATCCATATGCAAAATTTTGTATATATCTCATTAGTTCTATTTATGCCAGCTATAGTGGCCATGTTCTCATCTTGAAGTTGATGAGATTGATTCTTGAAGGAATAAAAAATAAGCAACACTAGCTACTTGGACTAATCAAAGTTTTGACAACCAGGTCCAAAGTAAATGTACATGATGCCCTTCAAGAAATCAACTCCATACTTTTGACTACTTCCTTGTTGTCACTTTGATATGTGAGTCAAGCTTATGCTAAGGTAGGTGGGCATGCTAGTGCCTCACTTCACTTATTTCCCTAGTGTCTATTCTACTGCAATAGGGCAATAAAGTTCTCAATAATTATGAGGCAATCAGCTTGCATAGCTCAAGCTACAATAGAAGAAAGGTTCTCAGCTTGTTCTTTAACCTTTGTTTCCTTGTGAGCCAATTCCTTAAGACATGCAAAACTCCTTGTCATGGATTACTTTGAAGACTGCTTCAAGAAGAGGATCCCTTAATCCCACAATGCCAACAGAGATCAAGTTGCTCTCAATCATTGTTGTGTAATTAGTTGAATCCAAAAGCAGCTAGTCAACTATAAGTTCATTTCACTCAGCTTCCTCAAATGAAGCTCCGAGTAACTGTGTCAATCTCTACAATAAAGTGAATGGAAAGGCTGAATAAGGCATATTGAGAGAGATGATTCTTGCCAACATAGATTCCAAACTAGTTGCTATTACTAGTGAGCACTATTGTGGAGAACTTATAGAATATGAAGATAGAGGTTTGGTTCAAGATAGATGATCAACATCCATATCATTGCAATTGGTGGGAAGTGCTAAACTGGTTCAAGAGTTTGGCTACTCAATAGGGTTGTGAACTTGAGGTTCACATCAAGCTAAGGGGTTGATTGATGATGATAAGGTCTTGCTAACTGACACTCATGTTGACATTCAAGGTGAGCTGCTGCATATACGCAAATAGCAAAATATTTGGGATGCTTATGACAAGCTTCAGAATGGATCAAGAATCACACTAGAGGACTTGGCCATTAATAAGGCAATTCTAGACCCTTGGAAGAGAGCTTGTCAAGCTAGTAAAAGTTCCTTGAATAAGGTTACAATGCAAGACTAGAAGAGCTGCCTATGAGACTAGAACAACATGCAAGGAGAAACATTAGAAAGAAGGAGGCATTGACAAAGAAGTTGTTGAAAATTTACAAAGAGTTCTTTGTGCTATCCGTGGAGACTTGCTATTAATATGCTCCTATCCACATATGAGTTTTAAATGATTACAAAAGTTAGTGTGGGGCACATAGACCTTGCTTAGTGTCAAATACAAGAGGCAATAAAAAAGAACAAAAGGAATGGCTTCTCCTTAATTGGATGACAAGATGTAGTAGTACACATTGTAGAGATTATTTTAGCCCTCGAAAGAAGTAGATAGATATGTTGTTATACACTTGACATTAGGTTTTGTACTTGGATGGTTGTCCCAACAAAATCTCCCATCCTACATTGTTTTTGATTAGGAAGGACATAGAGTAGCATATGGACACTTTTTTGTTTGGATTGTTGCTATCAACTTACATTTTCCTAACATTGAGTATGGCAAACCTCCATAAGGATCTAGCCTTGCATCAGATGGTGTTAAGGAGATTTGACCTAGTTGTTGCCAAAACTCATAAGGCAAGATGTTGAAGTTCTATCCCTTGTTAATGAGAGCATTGACTAGGATTTCTTTTTTGCAACTATTAGCTTGAGATGCTAGTATGTTGGTTGGATAATGTCTTCCTACTCCTTGTCCAGAATGTTGATTGAGACTGCTCAAACTTGGAGGTCCTATTGTGATGCGATGTTTCCATGTGGTGTAGGATTTCTTTTCTTGCTCTGAGCCTTTGTAGCAATGTTGTGTGCTGTAGGATTCTCATACTTCAGATGATTTGGGGGAGAATATTTTTTCATTTGGCTCCCATCAAGAGTTTCAAGCTCTATGCTTCCCATTCTGTTGTAGGGCCCTAATCCTTTGAATTTAAGCTTCTGTTTGTGCCCTTTAAGCGAATAGAGAAGAACCAAGTCCCCTTGCTCAAAGGATTTGCATTGCATATGTTTATCAAACCATGCTTTCCTATGAGGTTTTTCCATGATAAGCACATGAGTGGCTAAGAGTCTGGTTTATTGCTCCAATTTAGAGTTTTGTGTCCACCCTCACTACATCTCATTGGTTGCCCAGAAAGTCTAGTTTATTACCCTAGTCCTCAATGAGTCAGTTGTTTTTGCATCCAAGGGTGACCTCAAGCTAAGTCATAGTCCACTTTCTTCCTCATGATGAAGTTTACAAATGAAGTTAATGCTCATGATTTTAATTGGCCAATCTTTCAACATGCCAATTAGTCTAACTTTGTAGCCATCATCCACTGTCAGATTGAAATGCATACTTTTGATAGGTGGGCTTCTCCAAGCCTCTAGCACCAATTGATTGACTATGCTAATTCCAACAACTAAGATGTCCATGGGGAGAATGGTGTGATGCCTGGCTCCTTCCCAAAATGTGTTGAACCCAATAGCTCTCGGAGATGGTTCCATTGTTTTTGCATATGCATGGTTTTTGCAAGATTTACAAATTGGATGTTCTTGTGGTTCCATCCCATCTGCTACCCAAACTTTTGAAGGCCTTTAGAGATTAGTGATACTATATATCAATAGTCCAAGTGTTATTGCCACATTGGTTGAGGCCATGGTGGCAACAAGGATGGGTTTCACATTTTTATAATAGTGAAACCATCGATTTGGTAGGTTACTAATAAGTTCAAGGATTGTGATGTTCTAGCTCACCTAGCCTAAGGTGAGTTAGGGGTTGGCTTTGTTGTTTCAAGTCCTTGCATTGGGTCAATCCATGACACAATGCATGACAATCCTATGCCATTCATATCAAAATTGAGACTTGGTGCTTTCTTAGCTTGTTGAGCTTCATGCACCCACTTCTTGACCTTGTTAATGCTCTAGCTGTCGCTCAACATTGGGGTATTCCTTGACCTTAGAGGCCTCCACCTTCTTGGTGTGAGGGGTGGTAGTTGCACTCTTGGCATTGGACACAATTTTCTTTGTTTGCTATATTATGATCCCTTTGCTCTAACAAGAGTTTCTTAGATGCTCTCTTTCTCCTTTTCTTGCCAATTATGGATCCATTGGTAGTGGATGGTCCAAGGATATTGACTCTAGTCTTCTTACTTTGCACACCTATAATGGCATTGATGTGTATGAGGATCACAACCTCATTGTTGCGAATCATCTCCACAATGCACACATTGAATGTTTGGGCGATATGGTCATGGTTACTTTAAGGTATTCGCGAGCCTTGCTATATTGTTTAAAGGTTGCGGGTCGGTCTTCTGTCATGGTTAATTTGGCACTACCCTTTGAGGATGAAGGTCATCCACTCACATGGCCTCATCTAATATTGCACTCAGATTTTTCCTTGCAAGGGATTGAGTTGCTAACCATGGCTTCATAGATGCGCTTATCTCAGATTCCCTTGACAAATGCTTTTGAGATTGCCTTGAGGCTTGGCTTGTCAACAAGAGGGATTTGATTATATAAGCTTCAAACCTTGGATACATATTCTCGTATGCTTTTCTCCTTCTTGCGACTAATCCAAAAAATTTGTAACTCATGTTGCATGCTCAAGAGGGTTAACAATTAAGATCTATTAGTTGGTCTACACTTTTTTTAATAAAGGTGATTGTCTTCTTCCTACTTAGGTGTAGATTTGACCCTTAAGGAAAGGGACCAGGATCTATCCATTACATGGATATTGTGGACCCAATCATCCATGTACATGTCAGCTCAATACCTTGTTGTTTTGCACATTGACTTGTCTATTTGTGTCTATGTATAATCAACTTGAGTGATGAAGAGAATATGTGTGACATATTTACATTGAATGTTTTAAACATACATCCAATGAAATTTTTGAAAAAGATATTACTTCTTCATCTAGTATTTTGTGGAAAAAAACAAGAAAAATTAATCCCTCTAATATGAAACAAAATGGCTTGTAGGCAAACCAAAGAGTGACCTTCTCCAAGTTCCCATTCCCATCTTGCCCTCCTTTTAAGTCTCTAGTACATTTTAGGAGTTGAAGCTCTAATGACCCATTTGACAAGTTATACACATTGCAAAATTCTTTATGTCACATGTGCATAGTGAGTTGTAAGAGCCCTTAAGTTCGATTGGCCTTATCTCCAATTGTTTGAGCAATTTACATTACATCTTTTACTCACACATCCAATGAAATTTTTGCAAAAGTTGCTACTTCTTCTCGTCAAAATAATCGAGAAAAATTCATCTCCCCCATACCAAACACACTGGCCCTTAGGCAAAGCCAAAGACCTTCTCCAAGTTTTAATTCCCATCTTGACCTCCTTCTAAGTCTCTAATAGATTTTAGCGGTGGAAGCTCTAATGACCCATTTGACAAGTTATACACACTCCAAAATTCTTTATGTTAGATGTGCATAGTGAGTTGCAAGAGTCCTTAAGTTTGACTAGATTTAAAACCTCCAATTGTTTGAGAAATGTACATTGCATGTTCTAATCACACACCTGATGAAATTTTTGCAAAAGTTCTTACTTCTTCATCTAGTATTTTGTTCAAGAAATGGAGGAAAATTCATCTCTCCCACACCAAACACAATGGTCCCTAGGTAAGCCGAAAAGTGACCTTCTCCAAGTTCCAACTAAGTGTTTAATGCAATTAAGTCTCTAGAACATTTTAGGAGTGGAAGTTCTAATGACCCACTTGACAAATATATGCACACTCAAAAATTCTTTATGTCACATGCGCATGTATGACTTGCAAGAGAACTGTAGTTTGAATGACCCTACAACCTCAGTTATTTACTTTGCTAGAAACTTTATAAGTCCCTCTTCCACTTCCCAATCAAGTATGCTTTGTTGATTCCATGACTACATTGTGGCATAAAGAAAGGAAGCTAAGATTGGAATCAACAAGTGAAACTATCCTACTATTGATTTGGTCTCTTTCTTTACTACCCTTTAAATTTTGCAATCTATTAATTTGTCTTCTTGGCTAAAAGTCATGCTTTTTGTATCTTACCTTTTTAGTGCTTGTAATGTTACATTTGCACATCCATTTCACTCTTTCTTTTGACATCCATGGACCACCACATTTGGAGATTCTATGTCACAATAATTTAGTAGATGTAGAAAATTAAGCTCCATTCCACATGTAACTAGTGTGGACAACCATGATTACTTCAAACTTGGGTACTTTTTTCTACCACTTTAATAATGCTTGATGTTATTGAAGTTATTGCTTCCACCATCATGGCACGTTAGATGGTCACTTTTACACAATGAAAATTATTATCCTTTCTCTCTAGCACTTCAATCACATCATAATGCATTTTTATTGTTTCTTCAACATCTCCAAACCTCACATCATCTTTGTAGTAATCTACCCATGGACATTCTCTCCTTTTAAGTAATACTCCATCATTCATTTGGTTGATTACACTACTTTTGACACCTATCCTTTTGTCAAACCCCACAAGGGAGATCTTTTAAGAAATCATACAATACCTTCCTTTTAGTTATTGAGTAGTTGGATAAAAGAATACTCAATCATGTCTCATGCACATTGCTTTACTATTTGTATGAGGTGATTGGAAAAACAAAAGGTATCAATCTTATCCAATTGGCCTACATGTTGAACCACTTTTTTGACTGGGTTAAGCCCTCCTACATTATTTTACCATGGTCCTTGTAGTTCCACACTTAAACCATGCATGATTAATCTTTCAATAGATTCCCCATAGTCATAATAAAGAAAAGAGAAATAGTGATAGTGAAATATGGACTCTGGTTTTGTAAGACTTGTTGCAATAGAGTTGGAGCGAGGAAAGTGTGGACTTGCAACTAGAACCTAAAAGGCTATGTGAACTATCAATATGACAACAAGGTGGCATGCATCAAATGCACATGGTGCACTAAAATGATGTTTGGTAGAAACACTAGAAAAAGTGTTAAATGTCTTGGAGAAGACTCATGATATATGATTTATGGAGATGCCATCCTTCTGCGAGACTAGGATCGTGAAGCCAATGTTATGATTGGTAGTTCTAAATGCATCTTGATTAACCTTTTCTTCTCTAGTTTCCTTATTTATGCCAGTTTATGCCATCTTTTAAACATAATTTACCCATTTTGCTTGTTTTGTAATATTGTTTTAGTCATGATAGTTCCGTGCAAACTCCATTATCTATCACAATCTTAAACACATTTAGCTTATACTTTGGAACATAAAGAAGTGTGCTTGATTAGATTTGAGTAACACTAGTTTGCATCATTAGAGGTTACTAGATGTACCACAACTAGAAGGTTTAAGTGGCCCTCAAATTGCTTAAATCTATTGGGTAGAGTCACTTGTTTTAGACATGACTTTTGTTTTGAGTAACTTTGCATTAGTAAGGTCCCAAAAACATCACCTTCTAATGCTAAACTTCTTTTTATTTGCAACTCTTTTAATGATCATGTTTGTCAACTTATTTTTTTTAAAAAAATTTGAAGATTGTTCACGTGTGCGAAATTGCATCATTATTTTTGGACAAAATCTAAATTTTGGTGTTTAAAGTGTAGCAAGATGTGGGAATAACAAGGATAATCCTTGAGTTATTCTAGTAAGTTGTTATCCTTGTGACAACATGTAGTATTGAATATAGATTGTCAGCAATCAACCGAGTAGAGAAACTAAGAAGCAATACTTAGTGAACCCCTAAAGGACTCATAAAAGCACCATCCAATTAGAGAAACTAAGAAGCCAATAGTCCATGAATTGATTATAGCAAAATCCAAGAGAAAGAAAAAGAAAATGTAAAAAGTCCAATAGTCGCATTGATTAGGAGCTATACAACAATAACAACCCTTATGGAAGTTAATAAGTAGTAGCTTTGAGGTACCCTAACATGGATATGTTGATAATGACCTTGGTGCCGTATGCATGCGTAGTGAGCATCAGAAGGTCCCCAAGAACAAAAGAACTCTACTTTTTGCACAAAAAACAATGAAGGTGCAATCTCCCCCCATGCCTTGTGTGAGTGCTCCACAAAGCATGTATTTTATATATTATTCATCTTCAAGCTCAAGAAATAGCCCAATTTATAACTAGCACGCTTTTGCTTTTGTGTTTGCTTTTGTGCACTAAAGAATTAAAGCTATTGGGCGCCCAAGGAGTCAGGCGGTACCCAAATACAATGTCCAATACACGCTATCCTCCAATGCTTCCCACCGCCACCATTGCTTGCTCTACACATCAACTGAAGCATTCACAATTGTTAGAAAAATAATACAATTAAACCGACAAAAGTGAATACCTAGCAGTCTTCAGCTACAAAAATAAATTGGTTAGAAATCAATCCTAACCTTAATTTATTACGAGTGCGCACTCTAAACTCATAAACGCTTATTAATTTAAATATGTATTTTGCGGAATCACCCGCTATGGAATCACCCACTTACACATTAAATTAACAAAACACCCAAAAAAGATAGGCGTCCCCATCGATTTTTCGCACAAAGAATCCACTTTGTATATGAGCCCCGGTAATAAAATTTTACGGAATCCACCGCAAAACCTCACGGAATTCACCATGGAATATGCCTCCTGGCATCATACCCTCGGGGTGGGATAACAATTGTCCTCAATTGCTATTAGCTCAATGTGGAGCTAACAGTGTGGGGAAAGCACTTAGGTCTCTAGTGTGCATCCATTGGGCTTCTTCAACAGGATGATTTTTAAACTTGACCAAATATCTAGAATATCTACGGCTAGTTCTAGTGGTCATAAAATCAGTATCTATAATAGTTTCAAGCTCAAGGATTTCAGTTTCATCATCTAGCAAAGGAGGGTTTTCATATACAGAGCGTATAGGTAATTGGCCTCTAAAAGGTTGTAATAAACTGATATGGAAACTGTTGTGGATTTTCCAATGTTGTGGTAATTCTAGTTTAAATGCATTGTCATTGATTTTGTGTTTGATCTTGAATGGTCCATAAAATCTAGGTGCTAATTAGACAACGGGGTGTTTATCTACACTTTGTAATCTTCGTTTTTCAATTCGTAACCAAACATAATCATCAACTTTAAAACTGATAGCCTGTCTTTTCTTGTTTGCTTGTTTTGTGTATGATTGCTGGGCTTTAGCAATCATATCTTTAACTTCATCAAAAATAGCAACATGCATATTAGCAAAATCATCAGCAGTTTGAATTTTATTTGATAATGATGTAACAGGTGTAGGCAATCGATATCCATAAATAATTTCAAATGGTGCTTTCTTTGTAGCTGTATGTGGTGTGTTATTATATGCAAACTGAAGTAAATGTAGATATGTATCCCATGTATGTGGTTTTGAAATGGTGCAAGCACGTGAAAGATCTAAAATAGTAATGTTAGTAGCTTCTGTTTGACCATTTGTTTTAGGATGAAATGCAAATGAAAAATCAATCTTTGTTCCTAAGTTAGCAAACAAAGTAATCCAAAAATTATTGCAGAATCTAGAATCACGATAAAAAATAATGACTTTTGGTAAACCATGGTTAGTAAAAACAAATTTCAAAAACAATTGAGTAGCTTGAGATGCAGTTAAAGTTTTCTTGCATGGAATAAAATATGCTTACTTGCTAAACTTGTCTACAACAGTCCAAATCATATCATGATTAGCTTTAGTGTTAGGTAGACCAGTGATAAAATCCATTGAAATTTGTTCCCATAGTCGTGATGGAATGGATAATGGCATTAGTAAACCATATTGTTTACCATGGTGTCTTTTAACTCGTTGACAAATTAAGCATTCAGATACAAAGTTAGATACATCAGTGTCCATATGTGGCCAATAAAAATCTTCAATCAATGTACGCAAAGTAGATATAATTCCTTTATGACCTTGATATGGGGGACAATGAATTTCATGCAAAACAAAAGATCGAAATGGAATAGTCACACATAATCTTTTTTCATAAAACATAAATCCATTAGTGTAAGACAATGAATCAGTAGGAATCCAATTATTTGCAACTAATTTATTCCAATCAGCTTGAAAAGTAGGATCCTAATGATAAGTATCTTTTATAGGAATAAGGAAATCAAATGATATCACAGAAATATTTTGAATTGTCGGTCTTCTACTCAAAGCATCAGCAACAACATTCTCTTTTCCAGGTTGATATTGTATAAGGGGATGAAAACTTTGAATAAAAGCGTCCCATTTAATGTGTCGATCAGATATTTGTGGTTGACTAAGGAGATGTTTAATGCTTTGTTGGTTAGTTTTGATCATGAATTCAGATCCCATTAAATAATGTTTCCATTGACATAAGGCTTGTACTACGGCTAGCAATTCCTTGTTATAGGTAGAATATTTAAGTTCAGATGGTTTGAGTTTGCAGCTAGAGTAAGCTATGGGATGAGAATCTTGCATAAGGACTGCTCCTATTCCAGACCCACTAGCATCAATAACTACTAAGATGAATGGTCTATTGAAGTCAGGTAATTGTAATACACGAGCATGAGTTAAAGCATGTTTCAACAAATCAAAGGACTTTTGTTGATTGTCAGACCAATTATACACGATACCCTTCTTTAAGAGTTTTGTCAAAGGTAATGCAAGTAATGAAAAATTCCTCACAAATTTTCTGTAAAAGCTAGCAAGACCTAGAAAAGAACGTAATTCATGCGCATTTTTGGATATCGGCCAATTTAAAATTGCTTCTATCTTTTTAAGGTCGACTTTAATACCTTTTGATGAAATAATATGTCCTAGATATTCAATTTCTGTTTGGAAGAATTCACTCTTTTCTGGATTAGCATATAATTGATTGTCTTTTAATAACTTAAAAACTCAAGACAAATGTTCATAATGCTCATTCTCATTTTTACTGAAAACTAATATGTCATCAAAGAAAACAATGACACAATGCTAATGTTTCAGAAATATGCGATTCATCATACGACTGAATGTGGCTGGTGTATTAGTTAAACCAAAAGGCATAACCAGAAATTCATAGTGTCCAAATTGTGTTCTAAATGCAGTTTTGAATATATCAGATTTATCCAATCTTACTTGATGATATCCAGATTTAAGATCTATCTTACTGAATATGGCAGATCATCTACCCTAGGAATCATGTATCTATTCTTAACAGTAATTTTATTTAGGGGACGATAATCAATGTACATGCGATAGGTATTATTTTTCTTCTTCACTAATAAGACAGGTGCACCAAATGGAGAACTACTAGGTCTAATTAATCCTCTGTTAAGTAATTCTTTTATTTGGTTTTTAATTTCTTTCTGTTCAATTTGGTTATGTCTATATGGTGCTTTACATGGTGGTTGTGTTCCAGGAATTAAATCTATCTTATGATCTTCAAGACGTGAAGGTGGTAATCCATGTGGTAAATCAGCAGCAAAACAATCTTGGAATTGGGTAAGAAATTGTGCATGCCTAGGATGCATCTCTTTGTCTTTAGCTTGAATTTCATTCACCCATATTAAATAGGATTTGCTACTTTTACGTAATGCACGTTTAGCCTGAGTATGAGTGAGCAATGGAAAATTATTAGAAGCGTGCATACCATGCAGTGTGATTTGTTTTCCTTGAAAATAAATTTTAATTGAATGCATAGAATAATCTATATCAGGATTGTATTGATGACGCCAAGGCATTCCTAAGATAATGTGGGGGGAGGGGGGGGTAGGCCAAACCATGATGGGATCAACTACGACCGGGATCTTCTGCACACCCCCCCCCCCCCCCCCAACTCTATCTTCACTAGACTGCAAAGGTACAACTAAGAAATTTCTTCGTTCAGTATAATCACCAATTTTAATTTCTAAATTATGCACCTCTTGTGTTCCATTATATCTCGTACCTAGGAATGCAGCCTTGATGCGATAATGTGTAGAAACAGTATGTAAATTCAATTCTTTGACTAATTTTGCAGAAATAAAGTCATGTGTGCTCCCATCATCATGTAAAATAGTCTTTTCTTTACCATGCACAAAACATTTCATTGTTAATAAAGAATGGGGAGTTGGCATACCTGACAAAGTATCAGAAGTAGTACCAATGTCGTCATCATCTTCCGTAAAGTCCAGCATTTCCTCACGTTCTTCATCTTCTATTGCTCCCAAATAATTGATATGGACGGATGGCTTTTTGGATTGACAATTGGCTGCTAGATGTCCAGGTTGATGACATTTGTAACAAACTATGGGTTTTGCTTTAGATACATTATTGGTAATGGCAAGAAGTTTAGGAATGTTGGGATTTGACTGTAGAGATGGCTTAGGATTTGGACTTGTGTTTGATGGCAAGGTAGGTGATCATGTCCACGATTTACAGAATGCAGATGGAAGAAAACAACTTTGATTGAATCTTCAAAAATTTGAATTGAATTGTTTGGAACCAAAGTTACCATTAGTTGGAAATTGTTGTGGTCGCTTGTCTCATCCGCGAATTTTTTCTTCAGTGTCATGGGCCAAGGAAATTGCATCTTCAAGGGTTGTTGGCTTGAACATATTGACTTCTGCATAAAAATGTCCAAGTAGGCCAGACATAAACTTGGGTCTATGAGTTGCTTCAGGTACATCTTCGAGCATTCATAGTTGCAATAGAGCATTCCAGAAACGTTCAGTACATTGGGAAATAGGTTCGCGATCTCTTTGTTGTAGAAGATCCCATTTTTCATGGAATTGGGGAATAAGGAAATTCTGCAAAAATTTCTTTTGGAAAGTCTTCCAAGTAGTGGGATAGTCAATGCTTTTGCAGACCACAGTCCACCATAAAGATGCTCGGTCAACTAAATGGTTAGTGACACATTTAATTTTGTCTTTCTCAGCATACGTTTCTTCATGGAAATAATCATCAAATTGACTGATAAAAGCAAGAGCAGTCTTTCCATTGCGTGATCCATTGAAAGTACGAAATTTGAAGTTTATTTTACTTATCTTTGTTTCTTTGCGAATAGATTGGGCTTCAAGTGTTGCATTGATGGTACGTTGTATAAGATCTTCATGTTGCGATCCATCTTGGTCGGTGGTAGATCGTTGCAGATTGGCCAATTGAGCTTGCAAAGCTTGTCGTGCTCTTCGTTTCTCTTGAAGCTGCATCATAATTAAATCCAACTTTTGCTCCATTGTTGGTTCGGATAGATCACCTTCAGCCATAAGATCGTCCATGTTTTGATCAGTCATCTTGCAAAATTCCAAAAGACCTCACACACTCGAAACCTTGTTAGCGGGATGAGCATAGCTCAAAGGTGGGTTTATAAGGCTTGTATATTTTTTTATTTTTATTTTTGTTTGGCTTTTGTAGTCTTTCTCCTTTACGATTGCGAAATTCGATGTTACAATCGTCTTCCAAGAAAGTAATTTTGCGTATAGACAGCGTATAGTTTGCGTATTGATGATTGATTGCTGTAATCTACTTCTGTCAGTTCACAGGTGTGAACAGGGGCTTCCAGAAGGTAGTAAATTGAGTTGTGTGTTGCTGAATATGAACTGCCTCTATGGTAGTTAGTGAAGATGACTTTGATGACCTAGTGACTTGAGGAACTTAGAGGACTTGGAGCTTTAAGCTTTTATAACTTAGCTTGGATTTTGAGGACCAGAGGACGTTTTTGCCAGATTTGACAACAACTAGTGCGTGCTGCTATCGCATGTGAATAAATTCGATTATGAAGCTTTTAATAAGCTTCTTTTAAAGCTTAATAAGCTTATTACTAAAGCTTGAAAAGCTATGGCTGAGATTTCTTATCTGTTCTTCATGACTTCTTGAAGGATTTTTCCGCGTGGTCCTCTGCTCTAGACCAGTGATAAAATCCATTGAAATCTGTTCCCATGGTCGTGATGGAATGGATAATGGCATTAGTAAACCATATTGTTTACCATGGTGTCTTTTAACTCGTTGACAAATTAAGCATTTAGATACAAAGTTAGATACATCAGTGTCCATATGTGGCCAATAAAAATCTTCAATCAATGTATGCAAAGTAGATATAATTCCTCTATGACCTTGATATGGGGGACAATGAATTTCATGCAAAACAAAAGATCGAAATGAAACAGTCACACATAATCTTTTTTCATAAAACATAAATCCATTAGTGTAAGACAATGAATCAATAGGAATCCAATTATTTGCAACTAATTTATTCCAATCAGCTTGAAAAGTAGGATCCTGATGATAAGTATCTTTCATAGGAATAAGAGAATCAAATGATATCACATGAATATTTTGAATTGTCGGTCTTCTACTCAAAGCATCAGCAATAGCATTCTCTTTTCCAGGTTGATATTGTATAAGGGGATGAAAATTTTGAATAAAAGCGGCCCATTTAATGTGTTAGTCAAATATTTATGGTTGACTAAGGCGATGTCTAATGCTTTGTGGTCAGTTTTGATCATGAATTCAGATCCCATTAAATAATATTTCCATTGATGTAAGGCTTGTACTACGGCTAGCAATTCCTTGTCATAGGTAGAATATTTAAGTTCAGATGGTTTGAGTTTGCAGCTAGAGTAAGCTATGGGATGAGAATCTTGCATGACTGCTCCTATTCCAGATCCACTAGCATCAGTAACTACTAAGAAGAATGGTCTATTGAAGTCAGGTAATGGTCTGTGCAAACTCCATTATCTATCACAATCTTAAACACATCTAGCTTATACTTTGGAACATAAAGAAGTGTGCTTGATTAGATTTGAATAACACTAGTTTGCATCATTAGAGGTTACTAGATGTACCACAACTAGAAGGTTTAAGTGGCACTCAAATTGCTTAAATCTATTGGATAGAGTCACTTGTTTTAGATAGGACTTTTGTTTTGAGTAACTTTGCATTAGTAAGGTCCCAAAAACATCACCTTCTAATGCTAAACTTCTTTTTATTTTCAACTCTTTTAATGATCATGTTTGTCAACTTATTGTTTTTAAAATTTTGAAGATTGTTCACGTGTGCGAAATTGCATTATTATTTTTGGACAAAATCTAAATTTTGGTGTTTAAAGTGTAGCAAGATGTGGGAATAACAAGGATAATCCTTGAGTTATTCTAGTAAGTTGTTATCTTTGTGACAACATGTAGTGTTGAATATAGATTGTCAGCAATCAAGTGAGTAGAGAAACTAAGAAGCAATACTTAATGAACCCCTAAAGGACTCACAAAAGCACCATCCAATTAAAGAAACTAAGAAGCCAATAGTCCATGAATTGATTATAGCAAAATCCAAGAGAAAGAAAAGGAAAATGTAAAAAGTCCAATAGTCGCATTGGTTAGGAGCTATACAACAATAACAACCCTTATGGAAGTTAATAAGTAGTAGCTTTGAGGTACCCTAACATGGATATGTTGATAATGACCTTGGTGCATAGATAGGACGCCATATGCACGCGTAGTAAGTGTCAGAAGGTCCCCAAGAACAAAAGAACTCTACTTTTTGTACAAAAAACAATGAAGAAAGCTTGCATGACATGAACAAGAGACTAATTGGGTGCAATCTCCCCCCATGCCTTGTGTCAGCACTCCACAAAGCATGTATTTTATATATTATTCATCTTCAAGCTCAAGAAATAGCCCAATTTACAATTAGCACGCTTTTGCTTTTGCGTTTGCTTTTGTGCCACTAAAGAATTAAAGCTATTGGGCGCCCAAGGATTCAAGCGGTACCCAAATACAATGTCCAATACAAATATTTAAATCGTGTGCCCATACGCATACAAAAATAATAAATAAATATCAAGTGCTTGGATAAATAAGCGCATCAAAATATGGACGCCATGCTTAAGATACGTGCCCATAAAAAATTGATGATAATTTGAATCCACGCTATCCTCCAATGCTTCCCACTGCCACCGCTGATTGCTCTACACATCAACTGAAGCATTCACAATTGTTAGAAAAATAATTCAATTAAACCGACAGAAGTGAATACCCTAGCAGTCTTCAGCTACAAAAATAAATTGGTTAGAAATCAATCTTAATCTTAATTTATTACGAGTGCGCACTCTAAACTCATAAACATATATTAATTTAAATATGTATTTTATGGAATCACCCGCTATGGAATCACCCACTTACACATTAAATTAATAAAACGCCCGAAAAGGATAGGCATCCCCATCAACTTTTCGCACAAAGAATCCACTTTGTGTATGAGCCCCGATAATAAAATTTTACGGAATCCACCGCAAAACCTCACGTAATCCACCGTGGAATATGCCTCCTGGCATCAGACCTTCAATAATTGCTTAGCTTTAGTTTCTAATCAAGTTTCACCTTACACTATCAAGTGCATAGGTTTCAGATTAACTTGACTCTACTTTGTCAATTAGAGGAAACATGTTCATCCTAACGCATTCCAAACCCCTCCAATCTATTCTACTTTTGTCAATTGGAGGGAACATTGTTGGGGCAAGTCAATCCTACACTCGGTTCAAACTTGATGATGCTCTTTTCTTCCTCAAGTGAGGCACTATCATTATCATAGTCCCCTAAAATAGATTTTGTTACATTCTAAGCCTACCATTTGTCACTTTGATGATTGATCTATTAACTAGAAATTTAATTGATCGATTGAATCAACCCATCCATAGTATGGTTGCAATGGTTCTAACTATCCACCCAAATTCACATTAGTCATTTTAGTCATCTAAGCAAGTCATGCTTCCATGTGTATTTAAAAATACCATCCTTAGGTAATCATTTCCAGTCACAAGGTTTTGTTATAAACAAGCTCGTACAAATGATATCCACAATAAAATTTGTCATAGGATTAATACATAAATTGATAGTTTTTGCTCCTAGAACAGAGGATTGTGTAGATTGTAAGAGACATAAATCTGCTTGTCAAATAGAAATATAAGTACAATTATTAAGTGTGAAACTATTTAATCCTATTGGGGGGACAAAACCATTTTAGGTTACGATTTCTCCAATATGTGCTTGTAAGCCTTAAAGAAATAAATGCTATTTGTAGGAATGAACATGAGTTGGTCCTAAATTTTAGTGTGTATCTAATCAAATGGGAGGATATGACTAGGAAACGATGACCGTTCATGTTCCATTGCTAGCCTAATCACAATTCAACATGTATATGGGGAATGTATTACTTCCTGGTATTTTGGATGAGAACCATATAGTCTAAACAAGTATAACATGTTCAAGTAATGCTATCCATTGTAGGGCTAGGAGGATCTTTGAGGGGACTATGAGTTAGTAAATCTCTCCAAAGCTTTTAAGATAAGAGTTGGCTCATAATATGAAGGTTGACATGGTTGGGAGGTCAATCCTAGGTAGCATCAAAGTAAGAAGCTTGGTGAAGGGCTAAATGAGGATATGCTTATATCTCTTAGAAGCATAGTCAACTATTCCACAAGTCAATGAAGATATTTACTATATGTGCATTTTACTCATCTAGGCCATGCTTCTTAAGAAATCTCATGTAGAGAACTTGGATCTATCTACTAGGTTTGGCTCGAGGTCCTTATCATTGATACTAGGAGCTCCGCGCCTAGACTCAGCCTGGTGCTTCGCGCCGAGGCCGGCGCTACGCACCAGCTTTCTCTCGGTGCTTCGCGCCGAGATGTGAAGCACAAATGTTTTAATTTGTTCACACATTCTTCAACTTAGTAATGAATCAAATAGTCTTGCAATTTTTAAACTTCATTATAAAATCTAACAATTCAATACAATAACATTGATTATCTCAACCATAATAATTGGAAAACATAACTAAAGCAAAAGTGATTTTTAAATATCATTGAAACAATTCCAACTATAACAACAGGTAAATGGAAAAGAAAGTATATAATGTTTTCAAAAAGATAGTTGTATTATCGAAAATCAACTATCGAAAAGAAAGCTTTCTCTTCTTAGATGAATTATCAATAGTGGATCTAGCACGAGGAACATGTGTGGGCGAAGCTGTGACATGCCCCGCCCCAGATTGTGCTGCAACATCTAAAAATGAAAAAAAAAGACTTTAGAAATAATAATATTTAATTTATAAAGCAAAACATTAATGAAAATGGTGAGTAAGTATTACCTGGGGACGTGATATGATTTGCTCTAACATTAGTAGAGCAGTCGACGGAATTTGGATGAAACTGATGCAAAGTTACAAAACATGATAAATCTTGAAACTCCCATTTACTCCAGTCATTTGGTATGTGTCTAGTACGGGACCAAGATATGAAATACTCAACATCTGTTTGTCCAACATAGTAGCATTGGATCCATCCAAAATATAAAATTTCTACATATAAAGGAGTGTTTCCATTAGTAAATCCATCATTGGGTAATCTTTCGATTACCCTAGCCAAATTTCTATGGATAATATCATCCGTAGCAATAGTTTGCAATGCTTCTTGTAGTCTCATTTGATAAGGAGAGGCACGATAATATTCAAATACTGTTTGGGCCATCTATCAATAAAATTTAAAAAACATAAAAATTAGTAATATTGATCAAATTTTAAAAAAATGAAAAAAAGACTTTAAAATATTGAAATTAGAAGACCAATTTAGAAGAGAAAAAGAGTTTGTAATGCATATTGTATAAAAGAACTTTATACATGATAATTTCTCAAAACTTACTTTTGTATAAATGCAAACACTCATGGAAAATAAGTCAAACATGGTTCAATTTAAGGAATATAATATTTCAAAAGAGCATGAGAGATTAATTTCATTTTTTGTTAAAGGAAAAAAGTTGAACTTACTTTTCTTTGAAAACCTTAATACTTAAAAAGAACAGGAGACAGTAAAATAGTTCATTTCCTAAAAATATATGATTAAAAAAGAAGAAATAAACTTTGATGATATTGCACAAAATTTTTTATGCAAATATAATATGATAGAAAGTTCAAATAACTTTTTATGGTAGAAATAATTTAAACACAATGTTCTCATATAGTAAAACAAACATACGTTTAACTCCACATAAAATCATGAATATCTATCCATACATGAGAGATATGATTAAAACATTAAAGTATTGAATCAGAGAAAATAAGTCAAACTTGCTTTTCATCGACGAAGAACTCACTACTGAAAAAGAGCATAAGAAAGTATAACACTACATTTTATAGATATGTGAACAAAAAAGAAAAAAAGGCTTTGATTGTATTGAAATAAAAACATTATGCAAATACAATATGAGAGAACAAACATTACACTTTTGAAAAAATAGAGGTTACAATACTTTCTGTAAAACTTCATTATATACAATATTGATGGTACCATTTACCATGTTCTCTTTCTCATTAATCAAGACTTTCAATCTGTCCGGAGACTTTACTCTTGAGAAAGCAACATAGAGTTGACCATGAGTAAAGATTGTGGTTTTTAGATATATCCCCAAACATGATAACATTTGGCCTTGAGATTTGTTGATTGTCATTGCAAACGCCAAACGGACTAGGAATTGCAAGTGTTTCATTGAGAAAGGAAGTTCCAGTGTAGTTGGGATGAAAGTTATCCTCGGGATAAAAACTCTGTCACACCAATATTGGTCCCTGTAATTATCTCTGCATCAATGACCTTGTTATTGAAAGCCTTGCATACCAGCCTAGTACCATTGCATAAACCTTTAGAAGGATTCAAGTTCCTGAGCAATATTATTAGAGCATTTACTTTGAGTAGTAAGATTTGAGGAGGAATACCTCCATTGAGGTCAAGGGAATTTAGATATTCCACAGAATAGAGGAATGAGTTCTCATCGATTCTATCCACAGAATCAGCACTGTAGTATTGTTTAACCTCTCTCGGCATCAGCTGCAATGCATGATTGTTTATCATTTCCACATCATTGTTTCGAGGTGCAAGAATGGCACGTCCACTAAAGAACATTTTGTAATCAATTACACAATTCATTTCACAATAGGCAAAATTGATCAAGTCTCGCAAAGATCCTCCCTTTAACAACAATGCAGGTGGAATTTGCAATATATTATTAGTATGTGTCAAATCTTTTCCATCTCCAATGTCTTGCAACCATGCAACAAACTGATCTTGATCTGATGCGACCCGCATATTCTGTGTAAGTTTCAAAACATTGAAATATTGCCACAAATTGGAACAACATATAGCAGCACCGACAATATCCTCACGGGTACTCTTTGGTACAACAGGTAATATTTGCCTAAAATCTCCACCTAGTAGAATAACTTTACTACCAAATGGCATATCACACTGCATTATATCCTTTAAAGTTCTGTCTAGTGCCTCAAAGGTATTATGATGCAACATAGGAGCTTCATCCCACAAAATAAGACTTGCCTCTTTTAACAGTGTTGCAAGGTGACTTTGAACATGTATATTGCATGTAGAATTATTATCTGCCTGCAATGGAATTTTGAACTTTGAATGGGCAGTACGACCATGTGGCAAAAGCAATGCAGCAATACCAGAGGATGCTGTAGCTATTGCAATGCGACCTTGACTGCGAAGCTTTGCAAGCAAACATTTGTATAGGAATGTTTTTCTAGAACCGCTTGGGCCGTCTAAGAAAAATGGTTTACCCAAACCACTATCAATAGCATTCATTATTGCCATAAAACAATTTCTTTGTCCATCATTCAACAAAGCTTGCATTGTTAAGAAGGTATTCTCTTGTTCTACCTTATCATATAGTTGTTCATCAAGGATCAAAGGATTTGTGTACTCTTGCATTGTCACCTCAGGCAATCCATGATACTCTGCCAAATTGCGTCCATGTTGATCTAAAAGTTTTTGAATATGCATAAATGCATCATTATTGGCCTCATCTTGCATATCAACATTTTGCCTATTTTGCAAGGAGAGTCAATGTTTTATATCCTTTGTCAGCGGACCTAAGAACTCTTCCCATAGAGCCCCAGGTCAGGCAGGCGAACAAAATACCAAGATGGATGCAAACAAATTTCTTAATTGAGCACCGGTTTCCATCAATGCAACTTTACGCAAACACATTTTCCATTCATCATCTGTTTCCAACATTCCTTTTGTAATGCAAGCCTCCTTAAAAGTTGAATATACCACATTATCAACCGTACGCAATGCCTCAAAGGATGTGCACCCCTTGCATACAGTGAGTAGTAGGCGCAAATAGTATTTTTATCCACACGTAGGTGAAACAAAGTATATTCGACCACATGTGTTTCCTTGCTTTCTCTTTGTCCACATTTTTTTTGTGTGCATTCCAAACGCAAAACATTGGAAAGTCTTGATAGAGAACTGTGTTAGCATCAGGGTGCAAATGATTGCTTGTAAACCATTCTGTGAGAGTTGTTTTTTGAGCATTTTCATTTTGCACCACATCACAAATGTTATCAGAGTCACGAAAGGAAACAGTATTCTCTCCAGGTAAATGTATTTGCAATCGTTGAATATCGGGTTTCTCATCATGAAGTTTGAATAGCATCTTGATATAATTGGTACATGAATCTTGGTCCACCTGTAAAGCTAGATGGCAATACTATTCTCCTGCCCACACCAATCCCAGCGATATTAGTATCAACTGCATCTGAACCATTGACCATATCAGCCAATCCCCTATACATTTCAACTCACAATGTTGCTTGATTACGATGACACCAAGCCAATCTACATTGTTCAATGCTACAATAAGCATCGAAAATGTATTGTTGTAGCAAGCGACCACCACGCAAAAGACATGCATTAGTATCATCTCGAATCTGAAGTCAAAAAGTGTAATACTGCATTTGAGTGACACAATCTTTATTTGCAAGATTATTGGCATTAATATGAGCATCCATAAATGCATATGGAACTTTAGTATGCCATCCATCCTCTCCATTTGGAAAAAGAAGAACATATAACACTGGCATATATGCCTTGTGTAAGTTAGAAATATAAATCAAATGGCCTTGTCGTGTGCAAACTTGAATGCTACGATGATCAAGTGTATCATCATCACCTTGTCCAGGCATGATCGCAGCAACCTCACTTGCAGTGGGAACTAAATATCGTCTAGAGGTGGATCGATTTTGAAAAATGGACATTCTTATTTCTACTGATGGATTGCGTTGCAAGCTTGCACCAACTGCTATAAAGGCATGTGCGTAAGCATTGTGATCATGCATCATTTGTTGAAGCTCTTGTAGTAAGTCTGGCAAAAGCCCATGTAAAACCCCCATGTGATTCAATAACTCATGATCAGTGTCATAAATATAAAGTTGTGCAAACTTTGGTATTTGTTGTCCATCCTCACTTGGCAATAGGGAACCCATCTGGTGATATATTGATCCATGAACTCGAAAAGTATAACCATTTCCATTTTGAGGCAAAAGCTCATCAATTTTTGCACCCATTGAAACAAAAGCCAATGCGCTATTATAAGCACATATATTTTTTTTGAACTCTCTGCTTTGTGGATGTGTGCCATCAAGCAAATTACATAGAGGTTGTGGTGGCTGCTGTAGAGGTGGCAAAATTACTTTCCCTTCTCTACAGCAATGCTTTCCAATCGAAGTTGTATGCATTGTTTTAGTTTCATCGTGCCATAACTTAGCTATGCAATGGTGAGAAACCTTGCAAAGGGTACCAATTGCATGCAAATTTGGTTTTTGGAAGAGCAAAATTATTACTGATGGATGAATATCCAAATTAGGTGGCATGTCATGGAGAATTGAACAAAATCCACCATTTTGAGGTAGAAATATAGGAGCTTGAATACTGTATTGGTCATGTACCATCTCAGTACTTGCACTTGCATTATGGATAGCTTCATTCTCTTCTTGAATAATGCGAGGCAATTGAACATCTAAGGACAATAATGGTGCACCAGGCATTTGAGCACTTATATCAATTGTATTTGTTGTAGTGCGATGCAATTGTTGTAATTGTGTTCTTGCTCTTGCCCTGTGTCTCTGTTCACCTCTAGTAGCATCAAGCATTTGCCTACAATTTCTTAATCCACCATCTAGATTATTTGTGTTTCCATTTCTTTGTCGACTTGTGCTATCTACCTCCACTCCGAAGGGTAGCAATTCATGGTTATCCAACATCTCAACATCTATATTGTGGATAGTTGCATTGTCTCCTTGACGAATAGGAGGTGGTTGAACTTCCAACGGCAACAACGATGCAACTGGCATTTGGACACTTGTAGCTTGGATGCCATTGTATCTATCTCTATCTATGGTAGCATGATGCAGTTGTTGTAATTCTGTTCTAACTATTGCCATGTGCATACGTTCAGCTCTCGTAACATTAAGCATTTGCCTACGTGACTCAAGCCACCATTAGGATTGTATTGTCGAGTTGTGGTAGACATCTGAACCTGAAAGGATACCAAATCATGAGCAACAGAGCAAGATGCAGTGCGAAATTGATTGGTTTGATATAGCTGATTTGGGATTTGAACATCCATATAGTTTCCATTTGCATGATGTTGTTCATACATATCTCTTGCATGGTCACGAACATGTAATTCAGTCCTAAGTCTTGCAACGTGCCTACGTTTATGTCTAGTAATTTTGAGCATTTCCCTATGTGCACGTAATACACGATCTCCAGGCACAGAATGTGTTGGAAGTACCATTGTCAACAAAAACTTGAGATAAAAAGAAAAATGTACTTTGATATTAGTAATTGCATACTTTTATGACCTAGGCGTACTAAAATTTCTTCCTAGACTTTAGCAAAGATATACCTCAAGATAAATTTGTTCTAAACACTATTTCAATATAAAATTTGAAGATTATAACATCACATAAGCAACAATATAATCTTACATGTGCAAGAATATAAATTGAAAGAGCATATTATGTCATTATCATGGGGGATACAAAAGTCCAAATCACATGAAAATTCTCAAACCCAACAATAGAATGACATATCTATCGGAGGATCGGACAAAAATTTATTGAAATCCTTAGATATGCTAAGAGAACTATGCATTGGATGATGAACTCATGCGACGATTCAATAGGTTCAACATTGCAGAGAACCTATTGAGGCAAACTTTTAGAGATGTGACATGCACATCGAGGCAAATGCTCTCACGTGCAAGCACGCTTGCATTCTTTTGAGCCAGTAATTCACACACTCCATCCTCTATACGATTATTGCTCTTAGCAAGGTCTCGCAACTTTTCTGCATGGTCTTCCAAAGCACACCCTGGCCAGTGCTTGCGAATCAACTCATAGATTTCTCCTATATAGCCCTTTATTTCATCTATCTCGTCTTGCAACATTATCCCATTAGACAAGCCTCCTTCATATTTTTCTGCCAGGATTTTTTCAATCCTTTGAAGGCGATCACCAAAGTTTTGACAAAAGGAGTTTGAAGCTCTTTGACATTTGTTTAAACTCTTGATTTGCTTCTCAATTACATCCAACTGATGCAGGAGCTTTAGGGATACAACGGAAGTGTTGTGTCCTTTGACATGTTTGAGGGCATGCTGTACTGACTTCCTCCTAGCCATGTCTTTGGCTTTACGCACATTCATTCGTGCATTGGGAGTACATAAAACAATGTCTGGTACATGGACATTGTTTCTTCCATCAGATGTTTCAGCATGCTCCATACTGCCATGGTTACACAAAGTATTAAGAGATCAGAGAGAGAGAGAGAGAGAGAGAGAGAGAGAGAGAGAGAGAGAGAGAGAGAGAGAGAGAGAGAGAGAGAGAGAGAGAGAGAGAGAGAGAGAGAGAGAGAGAGAGAGAGAGAGAGAGAGAGAGAGAGAGAGAGAGAGAGAGAGAGAGAGAGAGAGAGAGAGAGAGAGAGAGAGAGAGAGAGAGAACATATTTAAAAAGCAATTGAATACTTTCATGACCTAGGCGCACCAAAGTATTACAATATTTATGCATACATGAGAGAGACACAATAAGACTATGTCGAGAAAATATTTGACACATCTTTTTCTCCACATCAAAGCATGAATATCCATACACACATGAGGGACATCATAAAAGCATTAAACTATTAAAGTATTCGAGCATTAATTAAAACTTAAATGAACAAAATATTAATTAAAATATTATTAGCACATATATACATATGAATACATACTATTAACACAAATATAATAATGTTATCACACATTTATACTAAAACACATACACACATTAATTAATCAAACACTTAAAACACGTAATACACCTTAACAATAACACATTAATTAATAACACACATAAACACATTAAGAAATAATATTAAGACACTTTCATATCAAAAGACATGACATGCATACATTAATAATAACACACTTTCATATCAAAAGACATGACATGCATACATTAATAACACACTTAATACACATTATAACACACATTCATTTTTAAATGCATAATACACATTAATTATTAGCACATATATACATATGAATACATACTATTAACACAAACATAATAACTTTATCACACATTTATACTAAAACACATACACACATTAATTAATCAAACACTTAAAACATGTAATACACCTTAACAATGTAATGACACACATAACACATTAATTAATAACACACATAAACACATTAAGAAATAATATTAACACACTTTCATATCAAAAGACATGACATGCATACATTAATAACATGCATAATACACATGATTTAATAACACACATTCATTTTTAAATGCATAATACACATTAATTATTAGCACATATATACATATGAATACATACTATTAACACAAACATAATAATGTTATTACACATTTATACTAAAACACATACACACATTAATTAATAACACACTTAAAACACGTAATACACCTTAACAATGTAGTGACACACATAACACATTAATTAATAACACGCATAAACACATTAAGAAATAATATTAACACACTTTCATATCAAAAGACATGACATGCATACATTAATAACACGCATAATACACATGATTTAATAACACACATTCATTTTCAAATGCATAGTACACACTAATTATTAGCACATATATACATATGAATACATACTATTAACACAAACATAATAACGTTATTACACATTTATACTAAAACACATAACACACTTAAAACACATAATACACCTTAATAATGTAATGACACACATAACACATTAATTAATAACATGCATAAACACATTAAGAAATAATATTAACACACTTTCATATCAAAAGACATGACATGCATACATTAAAAAACACGTAATACACCTTAACAATGTAATGACACACATAACACATTAATTAATAACACGCATAAACACATTAAGAAATAATATTAACACACTTTCATATCAAAAGACATGGCATGTATACATTAAAAAATTAAACATGTAATGAATTAAAATATTTAAATTTTAACTTTTATAACTTTGAGAGAGAGAGAGAGAGAGAGAGAGAGAGAGAGAGAGAGAGAGAGAGAGAGAGAGAGAGAGAGAGAGAGAGAGAGAGAGAGAGAGAGAGAGAGAGATGCCTACATGAATACTTACATGATAACTTTATGAGAGAGAGAGAGAGAGAGAGAGAGAGAGAGAGAGAGATGCCTACATGAATACTTACATGATAACTTTATGAGAGAGAGAGAGAGAGAGAGAGAGAGAGAGAGAGAGAGAGAGAGAGAGAGAGAGAGAGAGAGAGAGAGAGAGAGAGAGAGAGAGAGAGAGAGAGAGAGAGAGATGCCTACATGAATACTTACATGATAACTTTATGAGAGAGAGAGAGAGAGAGAGAGAGAGAGAGAGAGAGAGAGAGAGAGAGAGAGAGAGAGAGAGAGAGAGAGAGAGAGAGAGAGAGAGAGATGCCTACATGAATACTTACATGATAACTTTATGAGAGAGAGAGAGAGAGAGATGCCTACATGAATACTTACATGATAACTTTATGAGAGAGAGAGAGAGAGAGAGAGAGAGAGAGAGAGAGAGAGAGAGAGAGAGAGAGAGAGAGAGAGAGAGAGAGAGAGAGAGAGATGCCTACATGAATACTTACATGATAACTTTATGAGAGAGAGAGAGAGAGAGAGAGAGAGAGAGAGAGAGAGAGAGAGAGAGAGAGAGAGAGAGAGAGAGAGAGAGAGAGAGAGAGAGAGATGCACCTGAGAAGTATTGATGATGACGAAAGAGTAGAGTTGATGACGAAAGCAAAAGTACAAAAATTGCATGGAAAAATGGAAATGATGTTAGAGAGTAACGTCAAATATATTTAAGTGCATCATAAACATTGGCAATGTAATAATGCACATTAATTATTAACATGCCTACACACATCCCCCTCTCTTATTCTTCACACACACACACACACACACACACACACACACACACACACACACACACACACACACACACACACACACACACACACACACACACACACACACACACACACACACACACACACACACACACACACACACACACACACACACATGATATCCTTACATTAATAACTCCCGTGCTATAGACTATAGAACCACCGTTTCATATATCCCTGTACATTAATAACTCCCATGCTATAACTCCCGTATATTAATAACTGATGCAATAACTCCCGTACATTAATAACTGAAACGGTGTGCATGTATGGGAGTTATAGCATTAGTTGAAGAAAATTTTATATGCTAATGCTATATCATTAGAAGAAGAAAATTTTGATACTCTCCTAAGATGCTAATCCTTGCCCTTAAGAAACTCAAACCAAGGTCTAAGGCTACTCTCCCAAGATGCTAACCCTTGCCCTTAAATAAACTTTACTTTCCTCACTTCTTTCCCATGCATTATAGTTTTCTTTTCCCTTTTTTCTTAGTAAGGAACTTAAGACCACTTCATTATAGTTTTCTTTCCCATGCATTATAGTTTTCTTTTCCCTTTTTTCTTAGTAAGGAACTTCTTTCCCATGCATTATAGTTTTCTTTTCCCTTTTTTCTTAGTAAGGAATTTTGATACTCTCCTAAGATGCTAATCCTTGCCCTTAAGAAACTCAAACCAAGGTCTAAGGCTACTGTCCCAAGATGCTAACCCTTGGCCTTAAATAAACTTTACTTTCCTCACTTCTTTCCCATGTATTATAGTTTTCTTTTCCCTTTTTTCTTAGTAAGGTTGGTAGATTTGTTCCTTTCACAAAGAAGCATTGAGAAAGGAACAAATCTACCAACCTCCTATATCATTTGTTGGCCATTAAAGTTTTGCCTCTTTTGCTCTCTCTCTCTCTCTCTCTCTCTCTCTCTCATGTTCCCTTGCATTTATTATTTCCATGAGAATCAAACAATATAAAAGTATAGCAAACCTAGAATAGTAAAACATACATTCCAAATTTTGATATGAACACAAATTAAGGCCTTTCTGCTGCATTGTTCTTGGTGTTTGTACCTTTTGCTGAAATTAGAGGTTTCTTTTTGCTTCAGTTTTGCCGGTGGCTTTCGGCCTTAGTGTCGTTCTTCAGAGGAACTCAGTCAAGTAAGGTCAGAAATCTCTTGATTCAGTTTGCAAAGTACAGACCTTCGTTAGGCATGCTCTCCATAGTAAGGATGGACCTCCTTATATAGAGGAGGAGGGTCGAGGAGGGCAGCGGGGGCAGGTCAAGGATCGAGGCCGTAGGCAGGAGCAGGTCGAGGCGCAGGTTGAGGAGGTTTCCAGGTAGATGATCGAGGCCGTAGGCGGGAGTAGGTCGAGGTGTAGGTTGAGGCGGTCACGTCGAGGCGGGCAGGTCGAGGCGGGCAGGTGCTGTCGTGGCACCTGCCCTCGCCATCGTTCGTGGGGAGGCTTTGGGCTGCCACATGGCAGCAGCCCCGACCTTCTGTTAATATATAGTAAGGATGTTCTCGAAAGGGCTTTCGATCATCAGCCCCTTCCTTGTGTCATAGTGTCACTTGCAAAACAATAATGTCCTTCCACAAGGTAGGTAATGGGGAGTAGGCCTTGGAGAGGAGGGTAGATTGAGGCAACTCAAAATGAGTGTGGGTTGTGCAAGATGATGGGGAGTAGGTCTTGGAGAGGAGTGTAGATTGAGGCAACTCAAAATGAGTGTGGTGGTGTGCAAGTTGATGGGGATGTTATTTTAAGGGTAGTGAAGGGGGAACTAATATTAATGAGGAGGAGAGAGGGGAATCTCTATGGTAAAAAGGGGGGGGGGGGTGGGTATTAAGGGTGATAAGAGGGAGATATTAAGAGGAGAGGAGGGGATCACTTATGTGAGGAAGAATAGATTAAGGTTGGTTGGACATTATGACAAAGGGGGATGTTTAGTGTAAAAAAGGGGAGGGTTGGTGGACATTAGCAACAAGGGGTTGGTGGTGGGCAGCAATGAAAGAAAAGAGGTAGCTAGGGAGTTGGAGACAATCAAGGTGATAAGGGGGATGGTAGGGCTAGAGGTTGGTAGTTGCAAATCCATGGATGACGATGGAGCTAAGGGGAGGGAAAAAGGCAATTGTGCAGGGCTGATAGAGGGTAGGGAGATGAGTGGCTCATGATGGAGCTAAGGTGAGGAAAAAGGCAACTGTCTAGGGTTGATAGAGGATAGCACGATGAATGGTTGATTTGAAGAATGACGAGCAACAAGAGGGCAACTATGGCTAGCAATGGTTACAAGGGGAGAGAGCTTCATGACTCCCTCCATTTACAAATTTAGAGCTAGGAGGAATCCTCCTTAAGAATTTCCCCTTCCTTGCAACTTTTCTCCCCCATGCTTATCTCCTACCCCTGCTTTAGTTTGCCATTTGCATGAGAAGGGGTGGAGAAACAAAAATCAAGAAATAATGATCCCTTATTCTTACATGCAGAAAGGGGGGTTATCTTACATCCTTTCCCCTTCCCCACAACTTTGCTCCCCCAAGCTTATCTCCCACCCCCTCCTTAATTTGCCATTTGCATGAGGAGGGGTGAAGAAACAAAAATCAAGAAATAATGATCCCTTATTCTCTCACATCTAGGAAGGGGGGTTATCTTACATCCTTTTCCCCTTGCAAAAGTCAAGATATCCTAGGTGCCACATGGGTAGATAAATCTATCATTGTTATGTCGAGATGCCTTAGGAAGATCTATCCCTTCTAACAAAAAAATTTCAAACCACATGACTATTTATAGTTCTCCCTTTGTCTCCAATCTAGAATCCTATTGGGTTACATGACCGATTCTCCTTGAACAAGCATTACAATTTGGTCATAATCTAAGAATGGTAAAACAAACTTATATCGAATACATTATGGACCTTTAACTAGTTGAGGACCTTTACTTTGTAAGCCTCCTTGCTTAGGCACTTGGTGATTTGATAGGGCCAATGCAATCTAGAGCTTAGCCTTTTGACTTTGTTTAGGGTTATTGAGCTTTATATAGGATTCACTTAAAGAAGCATTTTATTCCTTCGTTAAAATATTACTATATTGGTTCAAAGTGCAAGGAACCATGAAGTATTACAACTAACTGGCAATGTGTAGGGACTTGATACAAAAAATGACATGGAGAGATTACCACATGTTAGTTGCATGCATTTAAAATAAGAAGGTAAGAAGCTCGCTATTGATGTCTATTGCTAGTATTGGGGGCACAACCTAGTTGTTATCCTTTTCACCCTATCAAAATCATTACCATGTTCCTACATGTTACATTGATTGAATTCAAAGAGGCATAGAGAATGATGCTTTTAATTTTATATAATAGAAGGGTCTAGAATCCTTTGGAATTGCATGCCATACAAGTAATGTTGCAAGGTGATTCAAACCATGTTGAGGCCATGGAAGTAGCAAAAATTAGAATAATGACAAGGCTTTCCTTGCTTCCTTAATAACCAAAAGGATCATAGGTTGTTTCCTTACTATAATATCCTTATGATAAGGGGGAGAAGAATCTCAGGTTCCATAGTCATAGCACTGTCATATACCATAGTAGCCATCATGCCCCTTGCACTAAAAGGCCTCGTCGTCTCCAAAGGAACCCATAGAAACTGGGGGACTAGTTCATGTATCATTGTCATCTCTTACAAAATAAAGTGGATAGTCACCCTTGGGTCCCTAGCTATTAGTGTATGATTGACATCCTAAGGATGAACCTTTTAGCAACAACATCTATTCTATATCCAAGTAGTCATCACAGCTGTGAATCAAAAGGAAAAGGAATCCTTGGAAAAAAAGAGATCACTTATGTGTCAATGCCAACCATTTTAAATAGAGTGGGTAGCCATCTTGGGAGTCTTTGGCTATTACTGTGTAAGCTTGAAGAAGTAGTCGCATTATACCTTATCCTTACAAGTTGAGAAGTACCCTAGTTGCGCTTCGTAGAGCAACATTAGTAGCCCATATACAAATATGTCTTTTAGGTAGATGTAGCATATATTGCATGATATCAAAGTAAGATGAGTTGCATCTACATGGGTTGACATAGCTTTAGCTAATAATGAGTTATAGGAGTCAAGAGATAGTAGCACTACTACATAATGGTGAGCATCCAAAGAAATGTCCTAGTTTCACTCTAGTAGAGCAACATTGTGTTCCAATATGCTACTTTGGTAGATGTAGCATACATTACGTTCTCAATAGGGAAATGAGTTACATTAATGTGGGGTGACTTAGCTTCTGAATTTTGAAAGCATAAGATAATAATGTTGTTGGTTCATTATGAGATATCAAAACTTTATGCCTCAATTAGGAGGAGAGGAAGGAGGATTGTAGAGATGAGTGTGCTTACGCCCATGAGAAGTGTGTGCTTTGCATATTAAACCACAAAAAATGGTGCCAAATTACTATAGGTATTGCCATGTGTGTGTGTGTGTGTGTATATATATATATATATATATATATATATATATATATATATATATATATATAGAGAGAGAGAGGGAGATGTGAGTGTTCTTAAGCCTATGATAAGTGTGTGTTTTGCATATTAAACCACAAAAATAGGTGCCAAATTAGTCTAGGGATCACGGTATATATATACGATATTAAAAGAGTTACAAGAGTCCATATCATGGTACCACAAGAGTAGGGGGACTAATTAACCTATAAAGTAAGCATCGGTTAGTTGCTTGGTTGACTAGTATCTTATGTACACGATTGCCTAGTATTTTATGTACATAGTTAGAACACTATAAAGATGGTAGCTCATTTTCAAGTAAGCCATAATTTATTTTGCTAGAAAGAAATGACATAAAAATCATTGCATTAAGATTTATGTACATAGTTATACCACTATAAAGATGGCAACTCATTTTCAAGGAAGCCATATTTATTTTGCTAAAATATCCAACAAATGGAAACCACCATGTTTAGTGGTATTTCCAAACATTGAATTTTTATGAAAGGGATGTTAGCATTGTTGATATGATTCACAGGTCTATAAACCCAAGTATGGCTTATTCCAAGCTTTTTCTACACACACTACCATAGTAGGCATATGGTCTTAAATGCAAATGAATGTAGAACAAGCATCCCACCACACATCTCATATCAACATATAAATATGTGGGATCTATATAATGTGGGAGGTGGAACCACAAGAGACCACCTCCCAAAATGAAGGTAGTCCCGTGGTACACATCAATCATTACCAATGTAGGTGCTATCCACTTGGCTTAGCTTCAAAGTCAATCGCCAAAGATTTTATTTAATGTTGGATGGAATAGCACCAATTTGTGATGATAGGCTATATTGTAGAGGTTGGGTGGTATAATCAATCATAGTTCCATTTATTGTCATTGTTGGATACTCAATGTGGCAACATCCATCTTCAAGACTTGAAGATGTAAATCCATATCTTTTGTATGTGTATCTTGTTAGGATAGCACCACAAAAAGTAGTGCAAGCTAGAACTTTTATCAAAAACCACATCATTTGGTAAGCATATATATACCATAAGCATATTTCAATCCAATTCTATATAGTTCTTAGAAATTGTGCCAAAAACCAATCATTGTAGTTGACATTGGTTTAACAAATGGTTAATGGCATAAGGCTAACTAGAGTTTCAATGGATGTTGTCGATATTATCCACCAACTTCTTCAAAAGTCCAAGATTATGGGAGGATTATGGAAATGTGTTGCCTTTTGAAGGAAAGCATGCAAGCCACTTGCGTGTGGAAAGAGTTGTGTCAAACCATGTGGAAGGAAGATTACAACCAACACATATCAATACCACGACCGTGGCTATTGTACAAGATTAAGCAGACCTCATATTTAAAGATCATCAAGGAACACACAAGTGTGACAACATATGTAACCTTTATGCTTAGTAAGAATATGGCTACCATTAGCACCTACCCACAAGCAAGTTTATTTCAACAAAGCAATAATGTTACATGCTAAATTAGAAAGGAATTAAACCCTTATAAGATAAAATGTTAAGATAGGGAGGATGCTTGTTATTTTATAATGTTGTGAGCATTAGATAGTACATAAGCATAGTGTAAAGTGTAAGAGACCATGAAGTACATCAATAAACTACCAATTTTTGATAAGGGAACTTGAAATGAAAAATGACATGGAGAGGTTATGTCTACTACCTACATCCATACAAAAAAAGAACTTAAGACCTTGCTATTGATGCATATTATAGGTGTCGAGGGCCTAACCTAGTTATTATTCATTTGGCCACACCAATTAAGTACCATCTTCCTAATTCTTTAGACCAGATCAACCATTTTACCTTGAACGCATTCAAAGAGGTATAGAGAGGGATGCTTTTGAGTTTCGATAATAGAGGGGTTTGGGAACATTTGGAAATTGCATACCATACAAGTAGTGTTGCAAGATGATTTATACCAAGGTGGGGGTATTAGTCGATCAAGCTATTGTTGAGGCCATGGAACTACTAGCAACTAGAAATAATACCAAGCATTAGCCATGTATAGATACTATGGTTTTTCCATAGTAGTGCCACCTTAGTGGTTTGAGAAAGAAAGCAAACTATGTCTTTCAGCTTTCTTTTAAATAAGAAGAAGAGGAAAGTAATAACCAAAAGGATCATATGTTTCTTCCTTATTGCAAATTCCTTATGGGGAGGGGGGGGGGGGGAGGATCATCTCTAGCTCCATAGTGGTAGCATTGTTAGTACCATAGCAACCATCATGCCCCTTGCATGAAAAGGCCTAGTCATCTCATCTCGTAGAAACCAGGGACTAGTTCATGTATCATTTCCACCTCTTACAAATAAGGTGGGCAATTGCCCTTGAGGTCACTAGCTATTTCTCTATTCTTGATATCCTAAGGATGAACCTTAGTCTTCATAGCAATACCATGGATTATATAGCCAATTAGTCACAATTGTGAATCAAAAAGGAAAGGGACACATAGAAACAAGGAGTTGGCTTATATATCAATGCCAACCATTTTAAATAGGTTGGGCAACCATCCTAGGTGTCTCTAGCCATTACTACATAAGCCTCAAGATATAGTTGCAATGCACCTTATTTTTATAGCCTAAAGAAGTGCCTTGGTTGCACTCAATAGAGTAGTGGTGGCAACTCGTAGACAAATATGTCCCTTAGGCATCTATAGCATTTGTTGCATGGACAACAAAGCCAAATTATTTGCATCTATGTGGGGTGACAAGGCTGCAACTAATAATGAGGTCTAGGAGTCAAGAGATAGTAGCACTATCATCTAATGGTAACTAGCTAGAGAAATGCCTTGGTTTTGCTCTAGCAGAGTAGCGATGTGTTCCAATATGCCACTTTAGAAGATTTGGCATACATAGTCTGCTCAACACAAAAACGAATTGCATCAATGTGGGGTGACCTCATTGCAACATATGATGAGTTCAGAGAGCATGAGATAGTAGCGATGTTTTTAGTGATCAAGATAACAAACCTCAGTGCTCAATCGGAGGAGAAGAAGGAAGGATTGCAAAGATAATTGTGATTTAGCCCATTGGGAGTGTGCTTTTTGCACACTAAACCACCAAAAGTAAAAGACAAAATACTATAGGGATTGCCACATGTACTCGGTATTAAAAGAGCTACACGAGTCCTTATTATAGCAACATTAAAGTGAGGGGTTAATTAACTTATAAAGTTGACTAGTATTTTATGTACATGGTTAGATCACCACCATAAATATTGTAGCTCATTTTCAAGCAAGCTATTATTTATTTTTCCAAAAAGGAATGACAGAAAAATCATTATGTCAATATCCAACAAATGGAAACCACCATGTTTATGATATTGCCATATGTATATCACGTGTATTTCAATCCAATTCTGCATAGTTTTTGGAAATTCTACAAAAATCCAATCATTGTAGCTAATATTGCTTTAGCAAATGACTCTAGCGTAAGGCTAACAAGAGTTTCTATAAAAGTTACAAATATTGTCCTCCAATAACTTCAAGTTTTCAAGATTATGGACATGTAGTGCCCATGCTTTTCCTTTAAAGAGAGCACAACTCCTATCCTCTCAAATCTTTTGGAGAGCTACTACATCAATGACATGATGAAGGTCAAATAAGGTAGGGGACATTAGATCTTTTTGCTTGAAGATAGCATACTTCCACACAACCACATCGTAAATTTTTGCTCTTAGTAACCAATCTCGAATCTTTCTCCAAAAGGCCTCCTAACTACTTTACAAAACCAAAATAATCCTCATGACTTTACTAAACTAAAATAAATGGAAGACATTTTCTTTAAACCTCCTACATGGTGGGAAATTAATAAGCACTTGTTTCCAGTTATCCACCTTGTTCCTATTGGGAATTTGAAGCATGATGGCTCTCCAAAGCATTATATTAATTCTTACAAAGGGGGCTACTATCCATGTTGTCAAAACTAGCCTCTTTAACTTTTTTAAAGAGGAATATATTTCATTCAAATGATAACTACTTCCTAACTAGGTGAATGCTACTAGCCAAAATATATAGTTTTCACTTTGGGAACTTAGATCCAATTGTCTTTAATCTTTGTTGTTATTAGAAATCTAGTGGCAATAGTTGGCAATATTGATATATTATGTGTGTAGGTTGTTGAGGACAAGTTAGATGAAACCAACTATCCATTGTGGGCTTACATGATACATCATATATTAGTTTACAAAAGGGCTTCAAAACATTGTGCAAGGTATTGAACTATGTTTTATTGTGGTTTTGACAAGTGTAGTAGAAACAAGTGTTGTTGAGGATGTTATACACATTATCCCTACTAAAGTCAATCCTAGAGCATCATCATCTACTCTTGAGTAGATTCAATCGAATAATAGGGATGCAGAGACTCATTATTTGATTGAATTATCTACTAAATGTACCATGATCCCACACATTTGCTCATGTAAGAGAGCTAAAGAGACTTGGAATACACTTGTATGTTTGTATCAAGGAAGAAATGAGGCCCATGTTCCTCAACTACATAAGCCATTAGAAGTGAACTTATGGATAAAGTTGACTCTATGGATGATTTTTGACAAAGATTAGATACCATAAGGAGCACTTGATTGGTATAAATGAGCTTTTATGAGATAGTTCACTTGTGGATATTGTTCTTTAATAATCTTCCTAATTCTCATTAGACTATTTCATCTACTCTTTGTTTGATGATGAAAGAAAATCCCAATGTTTTGTCATTTGATGAGTTGGTTTTTGCTTTGCTTCATGAAAAAGATATTAGAAAATGGATCCTTTATGTGTATTATAGATCAAGCTTTTGTCATTCATCATAAAAATAAAGGAAAGCTAGTGACTTTGCTAATAAGAAAAAAATCTATAAATACAACAAATAAAGAAGGTTGATAAGAAAATGATATATTAAAAGCTATTGCATATACTGTAAGATAAGAGAACATCTCATCAAGGATAGTTATAAAATGGTGTGAAAGAGGCTAAGAAGTAAGAGGCTAGTATGGTGGCTGCAAATGTCTCTCTTTTTAATTTAAAATCTACAAATGTTGCATAGGATAGAAGAGTTGGCATCTAGTGTGCAATGCATTTATGACCCTTTTCTACATGATTCTTGCATGTTCATTGTGAATTTATATGCATGATACTTTGATAATGGTGCTACTAAGCATATTTCTTCTCAATGTAGTTTGTTCACTTCTCTTGAGTTTGCCTCTAGGGATGATACTATCACGTGTATTTGTTGTCAGTCTCTAAACTTGCGAAGATTAGCTTGATTGTCAAATTTGTGGATGATAGATGATTGCTCATGATCTCTTATGGTGATATCATTATTACACTTGATTCTCTATATTATGGATTAAATAAGCTCAATAATTTTGTTAAATGCATAGAAGATATGACACATGCAATTAATAGATTTGCAAGTTGTCTCCTTGAGATGTACACCTTTAGCATGCATTTTTTGGTTATTTGAATTATGCTAATTTGAACTTGCAAAAATTTGACATATTATCTTCAGTATTGCCTACTCTTAAGGCACTTGTTAAACACATTTGTGAGGGCTGTATATTGGGTACAATGTGCGGTGCTTTCTTTCCAAAAGGTGGTTCTTTGAGAGTTATTTGTAGACTAGTGTTGTCACAATGTTGTTTGTAATCAAATGTAAACATTATCTTCTGGCAATTATCTATACTTCTTGACTTTTATTGAGGATTCATCTAGGCATGCATGGGTGTATCCTTTGAAAGCTAATGCTTCAAATAGTTTGCATGCATGGTTAGAAACTTTGTTAAGACCTAAAGTGGGCCATAGAAGTATATATTGAAAAAGTGTAATGCATTTTTGGTTAAACATGAGATTCAATACTAATGTATGATATTATATATGCACACCACAACAAAATGGTGTGGTGAAAAGAATAAAGAGATCTCTTATAGAGATGGGATGATATACTATCAAACCTCAAGATTTGCGACAATTTTTTGCTTAACATAGTTACATATTAAATAGATGTCCCACCAAAGCATTGAAGTTAATTGACTCCATATGAGGCTTTGCATGGTAAAAGGACATCTATTTCTCATTCATGTATTTTTGGTTGCTCAACTTATACACTATTACGCTGTTGCAACAACACAAAACTTGGATGACAATGTTGTGAAATGTATTTTCATTGGTTATAATTTTGAAAGCAAAGGCTATATGTTACATCATCCACAGACTACTAGTAGTGATGTTGACTTTGTAGAAGATGGTATGCAAGCTTTTCTTTTATGCACAAAAAAGATAAGTGCATGCTCACAAGATACATATGACACTTATATTCCATCTTTCCATTGGTGGATAACTAAATGTAGCACTAAATGAGGCAGCTTTTAACCCTATGTATGTTTCAAATGAATCCATACATTAGTCTATTTCTAATGTAGATATGAGGGATACACTTCTTGACGAGAGATTAGAGATTGAGCAATCTTTCCTATGCCAAAACAACCAGTGCAAATGTCACATAACAATAAATTGGATGTAGCTTTGTCTAGTTGTACTCATCCTAGCTCTTGTTGTGTCTCTTATGCATCAGATTTTTATGCACCTCTCATAGTGCGGCTTATGCATAAAATTGTTATGTAGTAGTTGTTTCCAATATGTGATAATGATGTACCTATTTCCTTGAAGGAGGCACAAAATTAAAAAAGAGATATGGAGTGCTCTCACTATTTTGGATAAGAGTTATCACTATGGTGTGTATCCAATTGTGTGTGTATATAAGGTTGCACCCAAGTGAGCTAATCTTAGGGTGTGTGGTTTAAGGGGTCCATAATAGGTATCCACTAGGTGTTGGAGAGTTCTCTATCCCAAAGGTCACTTTGTGTCACAACTTGGGAAAGCTTTGAGATGTCAACTGGTAGGATTGTCAAGTTGGGGTCAATTTGAATTTTGTGTGCTTGCCTTAGGTTTGTTAATGTCCAAGTTAGGGAGGTGATGATTTTATGTTCCCCTAGTTGGGCGTTTGCTTTAGTGGCAAGACATCACTAGCTTAAGTAGACTCAGCACGAATTGAGGTAAGTGCTTGTTGACTAGCTTGAGGTGGTGTATGATCATGAGCTTGGGTTATCAAGTTAAATTTCCATTCTCAAGGTTGGCAAAAATTTTCCAATTCAATTAATGAGTGCTTAGCCAAATATTTAGAGTTCATTTGCTCGAGATGATTGGCTAAGGTTTGACAACTCGATGTGTAAGTTGGGAGCTTTTGGAGTGAGCTTTTAAGTGAGTTTTTTTTTTGACAACCCCCTAATTTTTGCTCCGCTTAGTTCAATTGTTACACTTTTTGTTCCAAGAACCTCATTTACCACAACCTTCATTTCCACCACTACTAGAACCATCACCATCACCACCATCTCCTCCTCCTCCTCCCTTAATATCATCACCACTACCAACATCTCCTCCTTCTCCTCAATAACATTGCCACCAATCCCATCACCACCCAGTTGTCTCTTTCTCCACCCCATTGTCTCATTTATGAATTCTCCTTCCTCCTTCTCCCTTCGCTCTCTCTCATATTCCGGATCCACACTCTCTTTTGTCTCTTTTTTTCGTGCAACCATCTCTTCTCCTCAATATCACCACCACCCATCTCTCTATTTCTTCCCTCAACTCTCTCATTCACCAAATTTCCTTCTCATTTTATGTCTATCTCTCCTCTCTCTCTCTCTCTCTCATGTTGGGAATCCATTCTTTCATTCTATATCTTTCTTTCTTGCAACATTTTCTCCCCAATTCATATCCCTCCCCCCCTCTCCCCCCTAGGGATCCACACTTTGATTTTGCACCTTTCTTTTTCCCAAATTGTTCTGTCTGTCTGTCTGTCTCTCTCATGTTTGGGATTCAAGCCCTTGTATTATCTCTTTGTCTCTCCCCCAACCTTCTCCATCTAATTCCTCTCTCTGTCTCTCTCTCTCTCATGTTAGGGATTAAAACTCTCATATTATCTCATTCTCTCCCCCAAGCTTCTCTATCCAATGCCTCTTTCTCTATCCCCATACTACCCCTCCATACCTATTGCTACTATCTATCACACACACACATTGGGGATCCAAACTCCCATAATATCTCTTTCTCTCCTTCAACCTTCTCTCTCCAATTTCCCTCTTCTCTCTCTCTCACTCTCTCTCTCAACAGGATGATATTTTATATTATGTGTATGTTGTACCGTGTATTCAATGAGTGGAGTCTCACTAGTGACCATGTAGCTTCCCTTCTCTTGGCTTATTGTCTTCTTGCCTTGTTCTCTTTCGTGCCTTTCTAGATCCTCCTTAACCCTGGCCATGCCATTCTTCTTTAGAGTCCATCACCTCTTGATAGGCGAGTCATCTTCTTCTTCCTCTTCTATCTCTTCTACCACAATGCTCTCAACAAGTCAATATCCTCAAATGTCTATTTCAAATCTATCTCTAGAACCTTCATGCATCATAAATATGAGAGAGAGAGAGAGAGAGAGAGAGAGAGAGAGAGAGAGAGAGAGAGAGAGAGAGAGAGAGAGAGAGAGAGAGAGAGAGAGAGAGAGAGAGAGAGAGAGAGAGAGAGAGAGAGAGAGAGAGAGAGAGAGAGAGAGAGAGAGAGAGAGAGAGAGAGAGAGAGAGAGGCTCTTTTCCCTCTGCTCCAATTTTTTTTGTGCCAAGGAGGGGGGTGGGGTGCCAACACCCCCTCCCTAGCACAAAAATTTTTGGAGGGGAGACAGAAAATTTGGTTTAAAAAGATCAATATCTCTCTCCAAGAACTCTCTCCCTCCCCACTCTCTCTTCTATTAAATTTGGTGCTTATGACTCTTAGTTTCATAAATGGATAAGCTAAAATTTAATGCCTTGAAGAAGAAGACTTAGGCTACTTTCAAATATGGTGGTAATCACTAATACTTATCATGTTTATATATTAATTAGCCTAGACACATAGGCTATAGCAAGGAAGTAGAATTTTATTTGAAACACTAAATACCTAAGTTTAGCTTATGTAAGATCTAGAAAAGTCCACTTATATATAGCTTGCTTATGATGAAGCTTGCATAGCCCAAGATAGTCAACTTACCAACAATAGTTTTTAGAGTCATAAGATAAGTTTTGATTCAGGAATCACAATATGCAATCTAGATATAAGTCCTTAGCCAAATCTACCCAATTGCAAACTTTATAATAGTGAATGTAAAAGTCAGATAAGGAACACCAAGAGTAATATCTAGTAAATGAAATTGTTAGACCATTCATAGTGGATCCAAAGAGGTTGGAATTACACCAAAAGAATTATTGTCTTCCTTTAAAGAGGAGATCAAAGTAAGGACCTCCAAGTGGCTTAGGCCAATGCATCTTTATACTTGGATATGGCCAACTTGTAGTATAAATGTAGAGAAAGAAGCTTCTAGTCTTGCATTGATGACTAACAAAATTTTGTGAGTAATGTAAGAAAGTTCAATTTACAAAATGCCAAGAGTTTAGTTGAGAAGATCCATGAAGATATTTGTAATTGGGTCCAAGCTTGGATTGTGGTTGCTAGGGTGCAAACTAGTTGCACTAGCTTTGTGGGACGATATAGCCTTATTATACTTGGACTTGACACAGAGGCACACCAACATTGCAAACTTAATAAATAGAGCATACCGATAATGTTAACTACCATTTTTACTATGAGGAAGAAGGAAGGGTGAAGAGTCAAGAGGAGAGGGAGAGGAAGGAAGAAGACCCATAGGAGGGGAAGGGAGAGAGCAACACTTCTTCACTGTAATTTGCTCTCGCCCATTGGCTGCCCAGGCATGCTTTTAGCGGTCTATCGAGAAACGAATCTAAGCGTTGCTACCCGACAATCCCATGGAATGTTCCGGGGTTTATCGCTTAGGGTTTCCCGAATCTGCATTGCAACAGAACATTCACGACCGATCCACTAGGATCGACCTGAAATCTGGGCTCTTAGTGGCTTAGGGTTTCCCGAATCTGCATTGCAACAGAACATTCACGACCGATCCACTAGGATCGACCTGAAATCTGGGCTCTTAGTGGCCAAGGTCTCTTAACAGCATTCTAGAGTGGAATTTTGGACATCCTACTTTACGCAGAGATACCCAAGCCAAAGCAGACCCATGCTGCACTTGGTTCAAAGAGAATGGGAAATGAGAGGGATGCGCTGCTTGACCTCTCTACCTGTAGGGCCTAGTCCCATTTCGGTCCCCTAAAACGGCATGAATTAGGGTTTCATCCTAACAATACCTAAAGGTCGAATGAGGGTAAAGTCTTGTGAGAAGCCTTCCAGTTCTCTCGGACAACCCTTCCATAGGATAGACCTGTCAGGGATTCTCCCCACCTGCTTCCCTCAGTAGCTTTAGTTTTCTAATTAGATCCTACCATATTTATGTGCGACACTTAAAGTCAGCTTCATTAATTAACCCTTTTAGGGAATAGGTTTCGTTCACGTAATTTACAACAGAGACACGAATACATAGCAAGAAATCTACTGAAAAAAGTTCAAACAAGTTCCTTAACTTATCTTCACATTAATCTTTGTCTCCCGCCCATACACGAGAAATTATATATCCCTTCTGTCCAACAGAAGTATCCTTCTGCCCTGTAGAAGTAATTGGTCCAAATCACATGGAACCACAATTTCTATCCTTTATCTAGAATAGGATCTCCCAACATGCTGAGACGTTGGGGGCCACGGAGGTCTTTAACTCCATTCTAGACCTAGCAAGGGGTGTCTAGAGCTCCATCTACCCTGCAAGCTGTCTAGGAGCGAAACATCATTCCCGTGGTTTGGCCTTTTCACCACTTGATCTTCGGCCCGTGAATCGAGCAGTGCCCTCTTCGGGTTAATTTGTGGTGAGATCACGGAGGTGATCCACTTGTGCAATATATCCTTCCTTAATTAAATCCTTTAAGAATCAAGCACAATAAGGCATTCAACCCCGATATCATCTTCCAAGAAAACATTCCTTTCTCCCCATGGCAACTTGTCATCACAGACCCTTGCCATGCATTCACCATAAATCACAAGCACTTGGAATAATCATCTGAACAAAAAACCAACAACCAGTTGAATGTAAAAGCATTTAAGATGTTGTTTGATCAACCTACAAAAAACCAATCGTATTCTTCCCAAACAATGCAAGAATAGTCGCGATAACATTCCCATCGCATATCTGGTCTCCCCCTTGAAACCAAAGAGCCATTCTATGTAAAATATAGTTAAAACTTGTATGCACAATTTTTAATGTCATTCTTTTTTATGATTATGCCATTCATAACCCCTGACCGATTCTTCCTTGTAATTGCTCTATCAATGAATAAGCCATATGCAACTAGGTGCAATTAACTTCCTTTGATACATGCACTTTGCAAGCTCCATCTTTCGAATATGTGAGATGAAATTTATCCTTTCCGATGACCTATACTCGTGCATCATAGTATGGGACCTAACGTATCTCATACGAGAATCAAAACAAGCATCTATAAATTTGGAAATACATTACTTATGGCCGGTACCACAGTTGGATTGACAGTGATGCCTCGCCCTCGAAGCTTTGTTGCTGGTTGTGGGATTGCCATCCGCACGCAACATTCTTCAATTTTGGGAGCTATCATTCGCAAGTAGATTCAAGAAATAAAGAAGACATAATATATTTGAGATAGGAGAGCATAAGAGAAGATGGCTTAGTTGAAGATTGAGATAGGGGAGAATTGAGCTAACTCTCTCCCTCACAGCCTCTCGGGATAACTGCTTTCTCTCTCTCTCTGTGTCTTTCTTTCTCTCAAGCTCCTTCTCGCAATCTCTTGGAGGGTATCCTTCTCTCTACCTCTCTCTCACAGCCTCTTGGGGTCTCCTTATGCTTCCTTGTGCCTCCCATGCCTCATATTTATAGTGAATTAGAGAAGAAGGGTTGTGGTTGAGAAGAGGAGCTCTTTGTGGAGGGAGATTTTGGAAAAATCAGTGATCTGATGCTCAGATCATAAATCTGATGGTTCCATTGGCTCTGAAAGGGGGGTAAAATCTTGAAGAAACTTGCCAAGACACTTAGTTAGAAATATTTCAGATCATTCCTTTCTCTCCCTATTCGAAGTGCTATCTATTGCCTGTAGACTGCGATTGCAGTGCACGCAATTTTGCAAATCCCTCTCTTTATATTTTCTTTTATAAAATCTCCAAAACTAGCTAAAACATCACTTGTCTTTTCTTTTAAATGACATCCAATTCTAGAAATCTCCATATCTTTTTAGGATAATATCTAAAATATCTAGAATATGCTATTTTTGCCCAAAATCTAATATTTTTGGACCATCTAAACTATACACATTAATACTAGTGATTAATATGGCTCATGTCTTGTTCACGTTGTAACTTCTGTGAAGGGTGGCTACGGTTCTTGTCAATCCGAGAAAAATATCGATTTACGACTCTTGGTTTTTTTAAGAACATGTATTTTTAATTAAATAAAAATCATTAATTATTAAAAGTTTTTACTTTAGTTAGTAATCTTACTAACTTATTAATTAACTAACTAACTTTTGAACTAACCAACTAACTTTTAATTGCGTGGAAATATTACATTCCCTAATCCTTTTATAGTTTCTGATGCTTGTGTTGTCATGAAGTCCATCTACCATAATCCATGGCTAATCTATCACCTTATATTATTTCACTATTGCTATTAGCATTAATGACTTCTTTTAGCTACCATACCATCAATGTTATTTTGGTATACTAATCAGGCCATCCTGTGTCTTGACAAATGGTATGCATATAGAGGACTCAAACCCACATTAGTCACTCTTCAATGGCACCCTCTTCTTTTGGAGTGAGTGCATATTGTGTAGGGTTTGGTGGTAAGGGAATTGGGTTGGCATTGGGATTTGGTAGAGTTAGTAGTGGCGGATCGGGTGGAATGGAAAAAATCGGATGGAGAAGGGGCCAATTTCGAGTGTACTTCCTGTAGCTCTCTTTCTTGATCCAATCCTTATTCTTGGCATAATTTACTTAAAAGATCTAACCTTTTCTCTCAGGGATATCCAAGATATTGAGACATGATGATTTCAAGGTTCCTTCCTTTTCTAGGTTTGGAAGCCACCTAAGGATGAAAGTTCAAGCAACTACACAAGTTAGAATAAGTAGCTATTGTAAGACATGCACAAGCCCTTCTTTATTCAATTTTAAGGATTTTGGTTGTTTTAGTGCCTTTCAAGGTGTTCTAGTTGGTCAAGCCTAATGCTTCTTTCTTTATGTCATGGAGCTTGGTTTTAAGCTTTTGGCCAATGGCTATGTTAGGGGAACACTAGTATTGCTTTCTAGATGGTCAAGAGCCTAATGCTGCTTTCTTTATGTCATGGAGCTTGGCTTTAAGCTTTTGCCCAATGGCTATGTCAAGGGAACACTAAGCACATTAGTGTTTCCAAGGTTTTCAAAGTCTACGAGAGTGATGTTTAGATTGATTTTTGTCTTTGTACCTCGTCAATTTTTACCTCTTGCATTTGTGACTTCAAGCACTCCAATGTAAGGTCATGTTACTCCCAAGTCTTCTTTTTATTGTAACAATGCATCCCAAGTGGTTAAGGCTTAATAGAGTGTTACTTAAAAATTCAAGGACAAAATGTAGAAAGGAAGATATTATTTTCCTTTAGTCTAGAGTACTGAGTCTTATAGATGTCCAATGGATCAGAAAGACAAGGTCTAAAGACTTCTATGCTAGATTTAAGACTTCATAATGTTATGAGTGTCTACTCATAGGAGGACTTCAATAAAATATGGATTCAAAGTGATGGTCTAATGTGAGGATTGATGTAAAATGTTTGTTTTTACCTTGAGATATGTCTAATTAAGGTCTCAAGGAGAACTCTATTGTTTATGAGGTCCACTACTATTTTATCTTGATGCAAGAATGTTAATCCTAGGCTTTCAATGTAACTCAAGAGTTATTCCTAATTATTGAAATAGGCGATGTTATTGATTGAGATAAAAAATACTTATCAAGATAATATCAAAAACTTTGTGAGAAGAAGAATAAGAATAGGAAGAGAGAGAGAGAGAGAGAGAGAGAGAGAGAGAGAGAGAGAGAGAGAGAGAGAGAGAGAGGGGGAGGGGGGGAGGGAGGGAGGGTGTACTCAACACATGTAGACATTGATGATGGATTGCCTGGTTAGATAGGTCTACCTGTCTATAATTAGCACATCAGTGTTCATTATAATCCTTACATGGCCACTAACTTAACACTTATTATATTCGATTAGTTATACCCACCTACAACTTGCATAGTTATAATGCCAATCAATTAGTATAGTAAATCATGCAATGTTTGACATAGAAGGCCACTTTCCTTTATATTGCATCTTATCTATACTTTGAGTACATTGCATTATGAGAGGAAAGAAGAAAGAAAACAAGCAGGAAAATGTTTCGGCCTCTATCTTTCTTTTTGTATTATTGAGTGACCTTCCTTTCATGTGCATAATGTGTATTCAACACAATAGCTCAAGTCTCCCCACATGTGATTTGTGGTATGGTATCAAAGTGGCACCATTGAGAGGACTAATTTTGAAGGCTAAAGTGAAGGAGGAGGAAGGATTCAGGCAAGAAAGCAATCGGCAAGAAACTTTCCCATTCTCACTCTCTTTCCCTTGGATAATTCTTGTGGAGGCACCGAAAGTAGGGTAAAACAAAAATCCCAGATTGCTGTGAGATTTGGTGTACAAGTAGAACATTGTATAGTTTGCAAACATGCCTTTTAAGGCATGCCCACTATGTTTTCGGCCATTTTAGGTCATTTCAGGCCTCGTTTTAGCTGTGAAGTAGGGTTGTGGATAATGTTTTCAAGATATGTTGTAATTTTAGTTATGCTAGCTATTCTTTGATGCATATGTTATATATTTTAAATATATAAAATTTGAGGTTTTTTTAAGAAGCAAACACAAGGTTTATCTGGTTATAGATTGTATGTATTATTGAGCAACCAGTGAAAAAGGATGCCTAGTTTATTGCTGTGCACACCTTGCAAAGGATTGCAAATGCTTTGCTTTTATTTAGTACTCAATTTTTTCCTAATAGCTAAGAACATGTAAAAATCCTACCATTGAGAAGCTTGATAAGAATACATAACCATCATGGAAATTCTGTGTGATAAAATTTCTTATTGAAAAAGGTCTTTATGAGTTCATTCCAGGTAAAGAAATGAAACCAAAGCTAAGTAATCCTGCGATGATGGCAGAAGAATTAAAGGCATGAAACACGAATAGAATGCAAAAGAAAAGGTAATATATTGGTTGTATGCAATCATTCATAACACTATGTTGGGGCATATGAGAAATGCAAAAACTTCACATGCATCTTGGGTAATCTTTGAGAATATATTTCTAGTAAATATAAAGCACAGAAGATTCAACTCAAGCAAGAGTTGAATACCTTGAAGAAAGAAAATATGTTTATAAATGAGTACACTTTGAAGGTGAGAAGCAATGCACATGCCTTAATAGTTATCGATGCAATGCTTGATCATGATGATTTGGTTTTATCTACTTTGGATGAACTTAATAATGAGAAGGCTTAGAAAACTTTTGTTACTTTTGTGTATGTACGAAAGCCATTTCCATATTTTGACAAATTGGACCTTCTCATGATCATTGAAGAGATCAACATATAGGGTGAATCATCTAAAAGAAGTGGTGAATAAATGTAAGCATTTTACTCAAGTTAAGAAAGTAGACATGGAAAATTCTCTTTAAAAGGTCATGGTATGGTTCATGTTGGTGGTAAGTAGCAAAGCAAGTTAAATCAATAGTTTAGTGAGATGCATATATCGGGACACCATGGTAATTCTAGAAGCATGGGGAGCTCTAGAGGAAAAAGTGAATGACAAAATAGAGGTTCTAGCAATCATGATATTATTTGCCATTATTGTGGAAGAACATGTCATATTGCAGTCCATTGTTTTGATAAGCAGAATGACATTCATAGTGGTAACTTGTAACAAGGATATTATACATTATCTTCAAGACAAAATGGTAACAAAAATAAGTGTTTGTTTGTCATGCAGTAGTATATAATGAATGTTGTTATTACAGAAAAGGAGACATGTGATAATGTATGGTATATTGATTCAAGTGGATCTAATTATATGACCAGTCATATTGAATGGTTTGGAGAGATATCTTACATATGCCATCCATCATAAATTTTTTTGGTCAAATGATAGAGCAAGAGTTCCATGTTAGTTCTAATATAGAGGGCTATTTTATTGAAAAATTCAAGTTGATTGCAAAAGGAAGTAGAGTGGACTGCATGTCTACCTTGGATGTTGGAACTCCCACTATAAATACTAATATGTATACTAAAGGCAAATGTGATATATTGAAATATGGCACAAATGTATTGAACATGCACATATGCAAAGGTTGAAATTAACATAATCCAAATGGTGGTTACAAGTTTTTCTACATTCAGAGCTACAAAAATACATAAAGTTCATGAAGCATGTCACTTTGGGAAGTAGGCAAGGCAACTATTTTTACATGATAGAGATATAAGCAAGAATATACTTAATGTTGTGTATACAAATGTTTGGCGTCTACCTAGAATGTATCTCTTGGTAGTAGTAAGTATCTTATTACATTCATTGATGATTGCTCTAGGGAACTCTATGTATATTTTATGAAGGAAAAGAGCAAAGTGTTTGAGTACTTTAAAACATTCAAGGCTATTGCTGAAACATAAACATGCTTGAAACTTAAGTGCTTGAGGTTAGATGGAGGGGGAGAATACCTCTCTAATGAGTTTAGTGATTTTTTGAGATCTCATGGGATAAAGCAACAATTTACATATATGTATACCTCACAACAAAATGAAGTTGCAAAAAGGAAAAACAAACATATTGTAGAAGCTGCAGGGCATTGATGTCTAAAAAGAATATGCCCAAGAATTTTTGGTCTAAGGTCGTTCATACTATTTTTTATGTTATGAACAAGTCTTCCACAACTACAATTCATGCTATGACTCTTAAAGAATGTTTTATAGATTCCACAACTGCAATTCATGCTATGACTCTTAAAGAATGTTTTATAGAAAGAAACTTGATGTATCACACTTGAAAGTGATTGATTATCTTGCATATACTCATATGCCCGACGAGCTAAGAATGAAATTGGACTTAGAGGCTAAAAAATATATTCTCATTTGATACCTTGTATTGAGCACAAAGGGTATTGCTACTATAACCTTGTTTGGTGGTGGGTGGTGACTTTCAAGTGAGTAGGATGCTACTTGTTGAGGAGATGAGCAATTGATATGCATCTACAAGAGATGCATTGGATGATGTTGATGATTTGATAGCCATGTGTAGATAGAAAAGAAGAAATCACAGACTCTTAGTGGACTATAGGTATCATTTGGTAGTAGATCTATGATTAGTCCTTGGTCTAGGAGACTAAGGAGTAACTTCACATCTTTAAGTGCATTTGCTAGTGTTGTAGATAATGACAAAGGAAAGAAAAAAGTGTCAAATGGTAATGATGCACATACTAGTCATGTAGTCCTTGATGAAGACTCTAGCAGCTTAGAGAGTTTATATCATGAGCTTGGTATTCTTCTAGTTAAGACACTAGGTGTATAGAGAGTACATTGTAATGCAAAGAGTCCTTTGAGTAATCCAGTGGTATACAAGTCTAGCAGGGTGATATATCATATTAGAAGATTTGGTTTTGAGGGTCATGTAGCTCACCATTATGCTTATATGGTAAAGATAGTTGAGGATGTTTAGTCCACTTGTTTTAAGGAGGCTATTAATCATGATCGTTGGGATGTAGCAATGAATGAGGCGATGGTTGCATTAGAGGCCAACATGACTTGGGATTTAGTCCCATTGTCTAAGAATAAGAAAGATATTATTTGTAAGCGAATCTATAAAATAAATAATAATGCAAATGGTTCTATTAGTAGGTATAAGATCAAGATGGTTGCAAAAGCCTATGCATAGACATATGGCATAGATAATGAAGAGACATTTAGTCTAGTTGCTAGGATGGTAACTATCATATATGTGATTACTTTGGTAGAAGCCAAAGGTTGGAGTTTATAACAAATGGATGCAAAGAATACCTTTTTGCATGGTGATTTGTAAGAAGAAGTGTATATGGAGTAACCAATAGGTTATGAGGATTTAGAGCATCCCACATATATATACAAGTTAAAGAAGGTACTCTATGGGCTAAAGCAAGCACATAGATCATGGTCTAACAAGATTGGAGAATCTCTTGTCAACATTGGCTTTTATATATCTGATGTAGATCACTCACTTTATGTGAGAAAGTGTGATGCATGTTTGGTCATAATATTCATCTAAGTAGATAACTTGATTATTATAGGTGATAGTGTAACGTCAAGGCCTTTTAAAATAAAAGTTTGAGACGAAGGATTTGGGTGAGTTGAGATACTTTCTTGGTATCGAGGTGACCAGATTTGCAGATGGTATATGGATGTCCCAAAGGTAGTATGGCTTGGATATGTTATCCAAGTATGTTATGATGACATGTAAGCCTCTTTGAGTACCATGCAAAATGTAAAGTTGAGTGTTGATGTTGGAAATGAGATAGAAGAATCCTACTATGTTTAGAAAGATAGTGGGGAATTTGATATTTATGATAATCTCAAGGCTAAGGCCTAAGCTATGCTATTGGAATTGTGAGTTGGTTTATGCAGGTGTCTACAAAGCCTCATTTGGATGTAGTCAGACACATATTGAGGTATGTGAAGTCCACCTTACATTATGAAATCTTTAATGAGGTAGGTAAGGATGTACATGTATTTGGAGAGAGAGAGAGAGAGAGAGAGAGAGAGAGAGAGAGATGAACTCCAATATTCAAACTATGTGATTGGCCTTTCCTTTATTCAAATGCCATCAAAATAATAAAGAATAAAGTGATAGTGATGGACATTCACTAGCTATAGTGTATAGGTATGCGGCTAACTAATATACATTGTGGATACTATCAGTGTAACTAATACATGGGCAGTTAGGCACATGCACCTTTCTCCCAACAACCTCCCACTTAAGGGTGAATATGCCCCTAGTGAGGAGGAGAGAACAAAAAAAAAGTGATAAAGTACAAATGTACATAAATAGAACATGATGAGGAAAGATGTCATCTCATCCAACGCCCATCAACTTCCTAAGAAAGGCAAAATGCTTCACTAATAGATTTTTAATGAGTAGATTTGTAAGATTTTGGTCAGTTGAGATCTTGACAAGCTCAATGGACTCGTCCTCAATGACCTCTTGAATAAAGTAGTAATGCACCTCGATGTGCTTCATCTTTGCATGGAAGATTGAATTCTTGGCCAAGTGAATAGCATTCATAGAATTTGAACGCAATGTAGGGACTACATTAGTATTGCCAAGGTCTGCTTAACCAGAGAACATCCTTGCAAGCCTCAATGGTTGTAACATACTCTGCCTCTGTAGTAGAATGGCCATGCATTTTTGCACCTTGGACATCCAAGAAACAATACCTCCATTAAAGGTGAAGACATAGCTAGAGGTGGACTTACAACCAAAGATATGTGAATGAGCATATGAGGGAGGTTTTCTTGACCATACATCTGGTATAACTTGATAGTTAAGAGTATTACATGGACATCAATTTATCACGTGTACGGTAGTAGTAAGTGGCTTAGCTCAAAAATGTTTTGGTAAGTCTGCTTGGCTAAGCATATTGCAAACTCACTCCTAAATTGTCTTATTCATGCGCTTAGCCATACCATTTTGGGGTAGGGTGTATGGTGCAGCGATTGATACTTAATACCCCTCTTGTCACAAAACTACTCAAAGGTCTTAGAGACATACTCATCCCCATTATCTGACCTTAGATATTTCAGCCTATACCCATACTGATCCTCAATTAAAGCAAGCCAATCCTAAAATGTAGCCAAGACTTTTGATTTCTACTTTTTTTAATAGGATATGCCCAAAACTTATGCATATAGTCATCAATGAAGATAACGAAATACTTCATGCCACCTAACGACTTGTAGGGCATAGGACCACATACATTCAAATAAACGAGAGCCAATGGCTCACCCATGTGTGTCATACTAGACTTTTTATGCATATTATGTGACTACATACCATATAAACAATGATCACAAGACTCAAAGCACTTATAGCTAAGGGGAGAAGATACTACAAATGAATAATGCCAAAGAGATACATGTGGAATTGCATCCACTACCAAATGAATGCATTGTCATTCACTGTGATAACATAAGCAATATACAATTACTTAGGAACCTCATGTTCCATGCTAGGATAGAACACAATGAGGTGCATTACCATTTTATGAGAGAGAAGGTATTTGCAAGAGAGATCAACTTGGTATATGTCAAAACATAAGATTAGATAGTTGATATTTTTACAAAGGCATTGGGTGTAGAGAAGCTTCAAAAATTTTGAAGCTTACTTAGAGTTATAGAGATGTAGTTGAGCTTGAGGGGAAGTGTTGAGATGGCAAGCTCAACATGTACAGACATTGATTATGGATTGCTTAGTTAGATAGGTTTGTATGTCTACACTTAGCATATTATATTTGGTTAGTTACACCTATCCTATAGTTGGCATAGCTATAGGACTAGTCAATTAGTATAATGAGTTATGCAATGTTTGACCTAGTAGACCGCTTTCCTTTATGTAATATCTTAAGTCTACTTTGAGTACATTGCTTGTGTGAGAAAGAAGAAAGAAAAACTAGCAAGAAAAGGTTTTGGCTTCCGCCTCTCTTATTGTAGTCTTGAGTGAGCTTCGTCTAGTGTGTGTTTGATGTAGTAGCTCAAGCAAGTCTCTCACCACACAATTCATGAGAGAGAGAGAGAGAGAGAGAGAGAGAGAGAGAGAGAGAGAGAGAGAGAGAGAGAGAGAGAGAGAGAGAGGTGCTAGTGGAGGGGCAAAAGGTGGTGGTCATGGTGGTGGTAATGGAAATATTTGTGGTGTTGGTGGAAGTGAAAATGGAGGTGGGTGAAACTAAGAGTGGAAGAAGTGAACTATGTGGAATAAAAGTAGGGGGCTGCCAAAATAAATGGCTAAAAAAACTTGTTTCTTACCCTTTCCCAAAGTAAAAGCTATTGTAAATATTATAAGACAAGAAATGTGTCATTAAGGATTGCACTAAGCTAGTTTCAAAAGAGGCTAATAAGTAAGAGCTTAGTATAGATGTTGTAGATATCTCTCTTTTTAGTTTAGAATTTACAAAATTGCATAGGATACAAGAGTGGGTATCGTGTGCAATGTATTTATGATCCTTTTCTACATGATTCTTCAATGTCTATCGTGGATTTGTATGTGTGGTACTTTGATAGTGGTGCTACTGAAATAATATTTCTTCTCAATGTAGTTTGTTTACTTCTCTTGAGTCTTCCCCTAGGGATGATACTATCATATGTGCCAATAACTCGTATTACCTATCAAAGAAGTTGAAAAAATTGTGTTGACTATTGGTAATGATAGTACTTTTACATGTTTAGATACTTTCTATGTGCCAAAGATAGAAAAGAGTTTGCTATTAGTATCTAGACTTGCTAAGATTTCCTTGATGGTCAAATTTGTGGGACCATTGTTCATGATCTCTCATGGTGATACAATAATATGTAATTTGCTATATTGTGGGCCATAGAAGCTTAATAGTTATGGTAACTATATGGAAGTTATGACACACGTAGTTGCAGATTTGCAAGTTGTCTCCTTCACATGCAAAACTTTGGCATGCATTTTCTAATCATTTGAATTATGCTAATTTGAACTAGCAAAAATTTGACATATCATATTTATTGGTTGCCTACTCCTAGCAACACATTTGTGAGGGCTGTATATGGGGTATGATGCAAGTTGCTTCATTTCCAAAAGACGATTCAATGAGAGTTATTTGTAGGCTGCATGTTGTACACAATGATGTTTGTAATTTGATATGTAAACACTATATTTTGACAACTATCTATACGTCCTGACATTTACTAATGATTCGTCCATGCATGCATGGGTGTATCCTTTGAAAGCTAATGCTTCAAGTAGTTTGTATACATGGTTAAAAAATTTGTTAGGATTTAAATTGGGCCCTGGAAGTATATGTTAAAAGAGTTTAATTCATTTTTGGTTTAACAAACATTCAGTCTTAATGTATACTATTGTATATATATGCAAAAAAAAAAGTGTAGCTAACAAAATTATGGAGATGGCATGATGTATAAGCAAAAACATTTGCTGCATGATTTTTGGCTTGACACTATTACAACTTAAATAGATGTTCCACCAAAGCATTGAAGTTATTCACTCCATATGAGGCCTTTCATGGTAAAAGGACATCTATTTCTCACTTATGTATTTTTGGTTGCCTAGCTTATACACTATTACAATTTTGCAACAACACTTTTCTAGTATGTGTGATAATGATGAGCTATTTTCCTTCACGAGAGGCACAAAATTCAAAAAATTGGATGGATTCAATGCAAGCTAAATGTCACGCTATCACCAAAAATGGCACTTGGTTTTGTATGATTTGCCTCTAGGATAAAAGAACCACACATGTTTTTACGAAAAATGGTAACTAGTTCCATATGACTTGCCTCTTGATAAAAATGCCATTAGTACCATTAGTACTAAGCATGTTTACAAATTGAAACGTAAGCCCAATAGTAGGTGTTGATTGTTATAATGCTAAACTTGTGGTAGAAAGTTATGCTCAGTAAAGGGTATTAACTTTGATGAGATCTTTGCTCCTAGTTACCATATGACAAATACTTATAGGATTTGTAGCAGCTTAGAATGGTTGGAATATAGATTGATTGGACATTAAAACCTAAATTGTGATTCACCTAGAGTATATGTCTTTCAACTTTGTGGTTTTGTTTAGAAGGAGTAGAAAAATGAAGTGTTTGGATCGAAGAAGGCATTACATGGTCTCAAGCAAGCATCTTAGCCTTGGTATGAGGAAATACATACATACTCAATTGCATGTGGTTTTCATGATAGTCCAACTAGGAGCACCTTATATGTAAGACATGAGGATAATGCACCTATAATCATTGTGGTTTATGTTAATCATACATTACTCATTGGTCCTACACTTGCCAGCCATGTTGCACTGTCAAGATTTTTTGAAACATTTAATATATACCAGTTTCTAGCAGTACCAAAAGTAAATTTTTCTTCAATATGTCTCTATTTTTTATGTTGGTCAATGGTGAAACCAGGGGTAAAACTCTGACATGAGCATAGCACAAGTTGCTAAACTTGTCCAAATCTATGAAAGAAACTTGTACATAGCCAAGCATCACTTAGTAATGGTAAGTGAAACTGATGGTTTGTTACTTACATTTGAAAATTTAGTATATTGGTTTGTTATAATTTATAATGTTGCCTTGCTTTGATATTTCTACATATTTCTAAATCACATTATCCTTGTTCTTATAAGCTACTTCCTTTTGTCTTTGAACTAGTTGTATCTAAACAATATAGTCTTGATCCCTTTCTCATAGAACAAGCCAAAGCTACTTGTCTTCTTCACATATCTCAAGACTCTCCTCACCACATGCAAATGTGACTTGCATGGCTTTTGCATAAATTGGCTTATCATTTCCATTGAATAACCTAAGTACGATCTAGCTAGATCACACTACCAACCATATTTTTGAACATAGTAACATCCTCAATATACTATCCATCATCCACCATCTTTATATTTTGATCTAATGGTGTATCCACTAGCTTACATGATATCATCCCATACTTCTCAAACATTTCCAATGAATATCACCTTTGCACTGAGCAAACTCATGTGGAGTGTCTATCACTTCAATGACAAAAAAATACATCGATAAACCAAGGTTTTCAATGTCAAATTCCGTGTGTAGCCTATGCTTTACTTCAACAATATCTCTTTCAAGAGTACTTGTAATGATAAGATCATCAACATAGATGACCACAACCACCATTCCATCTTTTGTGTGTCTAACATAAAGTAAATAGTCTGCCATGCTTTGTTAAGATTCCATACTACATAAGAACTTGCCAATCTTCTCACTCTAAGCTCTAGGTGCTTACTTAAACCCATATAATGCCTTCCTTAAGTTGCAAACATAATGTGGATACTTAGGGTGTACATACCCTTCTGGATGCTCCATATATACTTTCTCTTTTAATGTAACTTTCAAAAAAGCATTCTTGACATCCATTTGATATAATTTCTAGGCATAAACCGATCTTAATGTAGTCATCTTTGCCATTGGACTAAATGTTTCATAATAGTCCAATCCATATGTTTGTGTATACCCCTTTGCAACAACTAATCTTGCTTTGTATCCTTTCCAATGATCCATCACTTAACCTTATATACCCACTTGTAGCCAATTTCTTTCTTGCCATATGGTGGCCAATGCATCCATTTCCTCATCCATGGCTTCCTTCCAATCTTTGCTTCCAATTGCTTCTTCAAAACAAGTAGGTTCTACATGTTGAGGTGCACTAGATGATGTTTCAAATGTTCTTGCATGTGGTGGTACATATGTTCTTGCACTTTTTATTCTTGGAGTTCTAACATGCGGTATTCTAGACTCATCATTCATAGACCCATCCTTTGAACTTTCACCCATAGGCTTATTCCTTGTGTAATTTCTACCTTCTTTTGCATAGCTCTCAACTTGCAACTCCATGGACTATAACTGCTTCTGCTTTCTTCATGGACTTGAGATCCAAACATGTCCTCAACATGCTGATTTCTTTGACCATTATTTGCTGCAATTTTCTTCCAATGAACATCATCATCACTACTCTCATAAGCATCCATCTCAACTGTAGGTTCAAGCCTATATCAAGACTCATACTCATTGAACATTATATCTTTGCTTATGTAGACCTCTCTAGTGACAAGATCATAGTATTTGTAACCCTTTTTCTCATTTGGGTAGCCAAGGAAAATTCATTTGATAGCCTTTAGTTTAATTTTCTCGTCAAATCATTAGGGACATGGACATAACATACACAACCAAACACCCTAGGATATGCAACTATAGGTGTTCTTCAATACATATTCTCATACGGAGACACGTGATGAGTCAAAGCTATATGTGTCCTATTCATAATATGGACTACAATATGCATTGCTTCAATCCAATAAGGCAAAGGCATGTACATATGATTCATCATATCGCTTGCAACTTTTGTGATTATCCTATTTTTAGTTTTTGTGAAACCATGACACCGCGGTGTATATTTGCATGTAACATGTCTCTTAACCCCATGGTCTCTCAAGTAGTACAAGAGAACTCATTTGGCATATATTCCCCTCCATGATCTAATCTCAAGCATTTTATATAACTCCCAAATTGCTTTTCTCCCATGGCTTTAAACTCCAAAAACTTTTCAAAAGCCCTACTTTTATGTTGCAAAAAGCAAACCCATGTCATCATACTAAAATCATCAATAAAAGTGATATAAAATATACAACTTTCACTCAAAGAAACATTTTGATATGGGCCCCAAATATCAAGATTTACCATTTTCAAAGGATAAGTGCTTACTCTCTCCCTCTTTGAAAATGGGAGTCTAGACTACTTGTTGCCAAACTGACAAGTCTCGCATACATGATTATAGTTTACATAACCCAACTATCAAAGCCCATGAACAACCTGTCTAGACTACATTTATTTAAGCTATTCCAAATTTACGTACTCAATTCTTCTATACTATAGCTCAATATCTTTATCTTGTCCATTTTTAGTCTCAACATACATAGAGCTCTATATGATACTGAGAGCTGAAAATATGAATGGGTTGCCTCTTACCCAGCTAGCCTCCAATCCTCACTAAGAGAGCTAAGGAGGGGCACCATCTAGCCAAAGGGAGGATAGGCTAGGTCATCCCTTTCCTCAAAGAGAATGGAAAGAACCAAAAACACAACTTCACGAGAGAGAATTTGTAGCCCATCTTAATGGAAATGAAGATGATGGAAGGTTAAGAGAGGTGATGTCTCCTAAATTCTCCCATGAACATATATATAACATGAGAAAATAAGGATTTCCCACCAATAGAGCATATGGTAAGTCTTACTTAATAGGTTTAAGTATGAATGTAGAGGGAGAATTAGAAGAGAGTACATATGATTTAGACAATACATTAGAATATGTGAGAGAGAGAGAGAGAGAGAGAGAGAGAGAGAGAGAGAGAGAGAGAGAGAGAGAGAGAGAGAGAGAGAGGAGAAGAGATAGAGGAAGCTTGCCATTATGTATTCATTGAATGAGAAGATGAGAAGAGAGGGAGACAAGAGGAGAAGAGGTAAATGAAGCTTGCCATTATGCTACATAATAAAAGATACTCACTCATAGCTTACCTCAAAGAGATGGACTAGCATGAGGGTATTCTAGAGTGCTCTCATGTGCTTGTCATTGTGTTTGTGTTTCTTTACATCTCCATGGGCTCCTTATATAGCCTCCATGAGGGATTATATTAATCTAATATTTTTGATTAACATAATCCTAGATGATGTATAACATCTTTAAAAATATGGAGAATAGTGGATGGGACAAGTCCCCACCTTGGTCATTATGCAAGAATGTCAAGAATCGCGTGATGGGGGGGATGTGCTTGAGTTGCTACGCCAAACACACACTGTATACACAAGAGGAAGCTCACTCAAGAACACAAGAAGAGAGATGGAGGCCAAAACGTTTTCTTCCTGGTTTCTTCTTCTTCTTCCACACACTATACAATGTACACAAAGTATAGATAAGATACAACATAAAGGAAAGTGGCCTTCTAAGTCAAACAATGCATAACCGACTACACTAATCGACTGTCGTTATATATCTTTGCCAAATGTAGGTAGGTGTAATAAACTAAATATAATAAGTGATAAGTCAGTGGCCATGTGAGTATCATAATGACCACCAACGTGCTAAGTGTAGACATGCAGACTCATCTATCCAGGTGGTCCATCATCAATGTCCGCATGTGTTGAGCTTGCCATCTCAACACTCCCCCTCAAGCTCAATTCTATCTCTGTAACTCCAAGTAAGCTTCGAAACTTTCAAAGCTTCTCTGCACCCAATGCCTTTGTGAAAATGTCAGCTATCTGATCCTGTGTGCTGACATATACCAAGTCAATCTCTCCTGCAAGTACCTTCTCTCTCACAAAGCCATAGTACACCTTAATGTGTTTTGTCCTAGCATGGAACACTAGATTCCTAGCTAGTTGTATGCTGCTCATGTTGTCACAATGAATGATAAGTGGAACATCTCCATGCACGTCCAAATCACCTAATAACTTTTGCAGCCATACCACCTCACATGCTACCATAGCAGCACCTCTATACTCAACCTCTGTACTCGATAAAGCAACTATAGGTTGCTTTTTGTTGCTCCATGTAACTACTGCAATACCAAGGGAAAACATGAATCCACTAGTAGATCTTCTGTCTGACATGCTGCTAGCCCAATCTGCATTTGTGTATCCAAAGACCTGTACGTCCTTACCTACCTCATAAAAAAGTAAATAATGTAAAGTGGACTTCACATATCTCAATATATGTCTAATTACATCCAAATGACACTTTCTAGGCATCTGCATAAACTGACTGATAAGGCCAACAACATAGCTCATGTCTAGCCTTGTGATAGTCATGTAAATCAAACTCCCCACTATTCTCTTGAACATAGCAGGGTTTTCCATCTCATCCCCAATGTCTTCACTCAACTTCACATTTTGCTCCAATGGTACTGAAAGAGGCTTACATGTTGTCATACCATACTTGGATAACATATCCAAGCCATACTGCCTTTGGGACAGCCATATACCATCATCACATCTAATCACCTCAATACCAAGAAAATATCTCAGCTCACCCAAATCTTTCATCTCAAACTTCTTCTTCAAGAAGTCCTTGACTTCAGCAATCCCATTGTCATTGTCACCTGTAATAATCAAGTCATCCACATAGATGACTATGATGACCAAATCTACATCTCCCTTTCTCACATAAAGTGAGTGATCAGCATTAGAAATAAAAAATCCAATATTGACAAGATACTCTCCAATCTTGTCAAACCATGATCTAGGTGCTTGCTTCAGCCCATAGAGCGCCTTCTTTAACCTACACACATATGTGGGATGCTCTAAATCCTTATAACCTGCTGCTTGCTCCATATACACTTCTTCTTGTAATTCACCATGCAAGAAGGCATTCTTAACATCCATTTGCTGCAAACTCCAACCTTTGGCTACTGCCAAGGCAATCACACACCTAATAGTTGCCATCCTAGCAACTGGACTGAATGTCTCTTCATAATCTATGCTATATGTTTGAGCATAGCCTTTTGCAACCAACCCAGCCTTATACCTGCTAACTGAACCGTCTACATTATGCTTGACTTTGTAAACCCACTTATAGCCAATAGCTTTTTTACCCTTAGGTAAAGGTACCAAATCCCAAGTCTTATTGGCTTCTAATGCAACCATCTCCTCATCCATTGCTGCATCCCAATGAGTATGACCAACAACATCCTCAAAACAAGTGGGCTCAACATCCTCAATTAGTTTCACCATATAAGCATAATGGTGAGCTGCATAACCTTCAAAACCAAATCTTTTAACAGGGTATCTGACCCTGCTAGATCTGTGTGTCACCGGATTACTCAATGGAGCCTTTACATTACTATGAGCTCTCTGTACACCTGGTGTCCTGACTGAAGAAATGCCAAGCTCATTATCCAAACTCTTCGAACCACTAGAATCTCCATCAAATCCCAAATGATTGGTAGATGCATCATTACCATCCAACACTTTCTTCTTTCCTTTGTCATTCCCTACAACACTTATAGATCCACATGAAGATGTGGGGGTACTCCTTAGTCTCCCAAACCAAGGGCTCACTGTAGGTGTAGTACCAAATGATGTTTTTGGTCCACTAAGACTCTGTGATTCTTGTTTATCTTTTTGCACATAGCTGTCCTGATCATTATCATAATCCAAAATATCACTAGCAAGTGTATACCAACTTTCCATCTCATCAAAGATAACATCCTTGCTCAATCTGAACTCACCTGTGTGACAGGGTTATAACAACGATACCCTTTCTACTCTAAAGAGTATCTAGTAAAAACACATTTTTCTGCCTTTGGATCAATCTTCTTCCGTAGCTCATCTGGCACATGAATGTATGCAACACAGCCAAATACCTTCAAGTGCGATACATCAGTCTCCTTACCAGTAAAGCATTCTTCAGGAGTCATCCCATGAATATGGATAGCCTCAGGCCAAAAATATTTGGGCATATTTTTTTAAGCCATAAATGCCAGTGCAACTTCTGTAATATGCCTATTTTTTCTTTTTGCAACACCATTTTGCTGTGGGGTATACCTGTAAGTAAATTGCCTCTTTATCCCATGAGTCCTCAAGAAGCCATTGAACTCATTAGAGAGGTAAGCCACTAAACTCATTAGAGAGGTACTCTCCCCCTCCATCTGATCTCAAGCACTTCAATTTTTAGCATGTTTCTGTTTCAACAGCTACCTTAAAATATTTGAAGTGCTCAAACACATCACTCTTTTCCTTCATGAAGTATACATAGCTTCCTTGAATAGTCATCAATAAATGTGACAAAGTATTTGCTGCCACCAAGAGATACATTCTGTGTAGGCACCCAAACATCTGTATGTACTACATTAAGTATATTTCTACTCACTTCTCTATCATGGGAGAAGGGTTGTCTCGCCTGCTTACCAAACTGGCATGCTTCGCAAACTTTATGCAATTCTGCAACTCTAAAAGAAGAAATCCCTGTAACCAATCCTTTGGGCTGCATTAATTTCAGCCTTTGCACATTTGCATGTCCAATATGTTTATGCCATATTTCAATATCTACAACTACTCCTTTTCCTTTAGCATACATAATAGCATCTATTGTAGGAATTCCAGCATCTAAAGTGAACATTTGGCCAACTCTGCTTCCTTTTGTGACCAACCTACACTTATCATTAAGTCTTCTACAAAACAACCTTTTGCATTGAATCGAACCTGGAACCCCTGCTCTACCATTTGGCCAACATACACTAGATTCTTTGTAATTGATGGCACATGTAATACATCTGTCAAAATCTTTGTTTGGCCATCATACAAGGACAAGGGAACCTTTCCAATGTGTGAAATTGGGTGGCATGAATCATCACCCATCTGCACATAACCTGGGTTTTGTAAGTCTTGCATATCTCCAAACCATTCAACATGACTGGTCATATGATTAGATGCACGTGAATTGATATACCATACATCATCATGTGTCCCCTTTCATGTAACTGCATTCATCATATGCTACATAACAAACATACGCTCATTTTTGTCTTCATTCTATCGTGAAGACGATACATAGTTTTCTTGCTACAATTTACTACTACGAATATCATCCTTCTTAGCATAACAATTGGCTGCAATATGTCCTATTTTGCCACAATAATGGTAAACAATAGCGAAATTTCCAGAGCCTGTGTTCTACCATTCACCTCTTCCTCTAGAGCTCCCCCTGCCTCTAAAGTTTCCTCTGTCTCCTGAAACTTGCATTTTACCAAACTATTGATTGAACGTGTTTTGCTGGTTATCGCCAGCACGTCCCATACCACGACCTCTCAAAGAGGATCTACCACGTCCCCTTCCTAAACTCGAGTAAAATGCTTGGACCTGTTCACTATTTATTTCAGACGAATCACCCTGCATATTAATCTCGTCAGTAATCATGAGAGAGATCAGCTCATCAAAATCTAGAAATGGTTTCTGTACATATATTGAAGTAACAAATGATTTCCGTGCCTTCTTATTGTTAAGGCCACTAAGAGTGGATGAAACCAAATCATCATCATCCAGCATTGCATCAATCGCTACTAAAGCATCTGCAATGCTCCTTACCTTCAACACATACTCATTGATAGACATTTTTTCCTTTCTTCAAGGCATTCAACTCTTGCTTGAGTTGAATCTTTCGTGCCTTTGTATTTACTGAAAACATGCTCTCAAAAATTGTCCAAGCTACATGTGAAGTTTCTGCATTCCTGATATATCCCAGCATAGTATTATCAATGACTGTAGATAGCTAGTACATCACCTTTTTGTATTTTTCATTCCACTCTTTCCATGCTTTTAACCCATCTGCAGTCGGAGGGATACCCAGCTCTGACTCCTTTTCTTCACCTGAAACAAACTCATAAAGGCCCTTTCCAATGAGGAAGTTCGTCACACAAAACTTCTATGAAGGGTAGTTGTTCTTGTCGAACTTATCAATAATGGGATTTCCACTATTCTCTACCATTATCACAAACAAGGATACGACACAGCAAGCTAGTCTTCTGCAATCTTTCACAACACGTGCACAGCAATACACCAAGCAACCTTTTTCACTGATTACTCAACAGTATATGTAATCTGCAATATGTAATCTGCAACTTGTTTGCAGATAAACCTTATGTTTGCTTCTTGCAAACACCTCAAAAATTACAGATTCGCAATCTATAACCTGCACACCCACTTTCGATCAATACAACCGAAATCACAGTGTACCCTGAAACTACTGTCCACAACCTTGCGGCTCTAAAACGGGACCTGAAATGGCCTCAGATGCCCAAAATAATTGCGGGCAAGTGCCTAAAGGGCTTACTTGTAGAATATACAATGATTTGCTTGCACACCAAATCTCACAGCAATCTGAGATTTTTGCTCGACCCTGCTTCTAGTGCCTCCACAACACTATCCAAGAGACAGAGTGGAAGAATGGGAGAGCTTCTTACCCGTTGCTTGCTTGCTCGAACCTTGCTTCTTCTCCTTCACTTCAGCCTTCAAAATCAGTCTCTCTCAGTGGCACGATTCTGATACCATGTCAAGAATCGCGTGATGAGGGGATGTGCTTGAGCTGCTGCGCCAAACACACACTGTATATACAAGAGGAAGCTCACTCAAAAACACAAGAAGAGAGAGGGAGGCCAAAACGTTTTCTTGTTGGTTTCTTCTTGTTCTTCCACACACTATACAATGTACACAAAGTATAGATAAGATATAGCATAAAGGAAAGTGGTCTTCTAAGTCAAACAATGCATAACCAATTACACTAATCGACTGGCATTATATCTTTGCCAGCTGTAGGTAGGTGTAACAAACTAAATATAATAAGTGATAAGTCAGTGGTCATGTGAGTATCATAATGACCACCAACGTGCTAAGTGTAGGCATGCGGACTCATCTATCCAGGTGGTCCATTATCAATGTCCACACGTGTTGAGCTTGCCATCTCAACAAAGAAGCCAAGGGTGGTGGTAGACAAGCTAGAGAAAGGGAGCTAGATTACAAGAGATAGGTGTCCAAAGCACATTATTATAATACATTTACAAGAATGATAAAATGGGAAGCTGATGTGGTGAAAGAGAGAAGAAAATTGCATGTAGCTAACAGTCTGCACCTTCGTAACTTCAAATCGGTGAAGAATCTAAAAAAAGTTTTTTTTGCAACTTTGTAGACCAGGTCGAAACCGATCAGACAATGCAAAAATTTTCTTGAATTTCACTTTCCTTTGGGATTTATTGAAATGATTAAAAAAGACTTCCAAAAATTGCTTTGACTTTAGTTCCTCATATATATATAAATACATATAAGCATGTGACAGAGCGGGTCCATGCTTGTAAGCTTTTGTGTAAGATCCAAATGACACCATGATGTGGATATTGACTTGTGTACAAGGGTGAGGTGTCCTCTAATGATGGTGATAGATTCCAAATCTTGGTGATGTAGGTGGAACCCACGTGTAGTTGGAGGCTAGTCCTTTAAAAAAATCTATGCACTCACTCAGCCCCTAGGTGTATTCCATTTTCATCTTTACTAAGATAACCCATCCCTTTTACCCTTTACATTGACATCCCTCCTAAGAACTTGTTCCCCCACTTGCTAGAGTTATTATAGTCAAGAAGCAATAATGTAGCATACCTAGTGCTTGAAGAGTAAACCCAAAGTGATATGGTAAGGCTCTTGATAGGGGTTTTGGCCAAATTTTGTGGTAGAAATCCGGTTTGTAAAAAACCCGGATCAACACCAAGGCAAACAACGTGCATTTCTTTTGACCATGAGCAATCAACTTACTAGGTTTCCCATTTCTAAACTCCTCAATAAAGCAACTATATTTTTTGAATGTTACTTGCAGTCCTTGATAGGCCATTTGACCAATTGAAGACAAATTTTTAGTGATAGTAGACACATACAAAAAATCCTTAAGGTTATTTTTTGTCCCATCTCTAGTCACCAAAGAAACATTGCCAAAATGAGTTATCTTATGCAATGCGTCACCTCTCCTATAGCACATACACTTCACTCTATATTTATTGCTTTCTATCAAACCATTTTGCATGATGCATCATATGGTTTGTAGCTCTCTTATGCAATGTGTCACCTCTCCTATAGCACATACACTTCACTCTATATTTACTGCTTTCTATCAAACCATTTTGCATGATGCATCATATGGTTTGTAGCTCTTGAATCCAAAAACCAATTATTCTCTCTAGGGGGATGCATCATATTGCCAATTACATGCTCCATAGCAAAGAGATGACCTCTAGGTGATGAACCACCTCAAGGACCATAGCTAGCACCATATATCTACCTACATAGTGCCCAAACTAGGTTCTTCCATGACCCTTAGACATAACATTATGCTTATGATAGCACACTCTCTCAAAGTGACCAAAAACCACACGGTAATGACATGAACCATCTCTCTTGGACTAGAATGTCTTTTGTCTCTAGAGTAGGATTCCTACCTCTAGGCATAAAATCACCACATTCAAAAGATTAGGGACCATGAGTAAAGCTATCTACATGACCATATGAAAATTCTTGAGCTCTAGGTGAGCTACCATGGCCTATCTGATGATACTATACACTATCTTAACTTGCATTTTTTCCATTGTTAGATGCATTAAGGCCCAATTTAATCTTTTTTGTAAGCAGCAAAGCAATCAACTCCTCAAAATCAGGTATAGAGTTGCAGGTCCAATTCCATTCAAAGTAATAGATGCCAAATCATCATCATCGGTTGGTGCATTGATCAAAGCTAGATCTTCCGTAATCTACTTTATTGCTGCCACATAGTTACTAATGCTTCTATTTTCACACCATGAACCATGAAATCTCTACTTTAGGTGTATCTTTCTTGCCTCCATGCGAGTGCCATACATTTTCTCAATGATCTCCCAAGCATGTTTGTATATATTAGTCTTTTTAATGTATAGAATCAATGTCTCTAAGATGCATATAGATATCCAATGCCAGACCTTCCTATTTTTACATGTCCAATCCTTGTATGCCTTCTTTAGTTCCTCCATGGGATCATTAGAAAGTTTTAGGGCATGCATCTTCACCTATAATGAGATCCCATAGACTTCTCCCCATAAAAAAATTCTCCATGGGGTAGAACCATACACTATAGTTGTCCTTAGTTAATTTGTCACCAACAATTTGAGTAGTGTAGTATCCAACATTATAAGAGTTGCAATTTTAGGAAAACCAGTAGTATGCAATGTCCAAAATCACTATCTAAGCATGTGAATAAGTTCGACCATCAATTGCTCAAATTTGAGGCAAAAAGGTATTCAAAATGCCCAAGAAAATACACATAAACCAATTTCCATTACTATGGCTATTGCATATGTGTTCAATTTCTATCACATATACCCATACATCACCTCCATATGTCATATATCATATATCTAGCAAGAAATACTAAAAATATGGCTCAAATGGTGCATGTAAAACCCAAAAAGCATTTTTCCTAAAATTTTTGGAAATTTTCTTATTCCAAGAATAAATTCCTAGAAAAGCTCAATCCACAGTTATTTTCCTAATTTTTATCTAATAAAATTTCTCTTTCAAATTAGCACCTGAAAATGGCATAAAAATCAGCCTTTTAGTCTTGAAACAAGCTAGTTCAATCTTTTGTGGTGGAATAGACAATTGTGAACCACTTTGCAAAATAACTAGTTCAAAATTTTCCCATTGTGAATCCAGAGTTGCAAAATAACTAGTTCATAAGAGTACAATGTGAATAGAGAGGATTGGAACCAACTCAATGACTTTGCTAGTGTGAAAAGAGCTTTATTAAGGGGGACTTTTAAAACCTTAGTCAATATTTTTTAAAAAAAAGCTTAAGTGTGATATTTTGAGCCTCTATGTGTCATGTTTCAAGCATCAAAATTAGCAAGGTCCCCTATGTGTATTCAGTGTGACGAACTTGGCGACAACATCCTCATGTAGCACGATTGAAATTTAGAGCTTTGAGCTTTATAGCTCATAAGAAATCATAGCCAAAAAATCTTTTCTTTCTCTTTTGTGTCTTTGATATGGATAAGCCCCTTAATAGCTCCCAAATTTGAGCTATAATAGCTCCTGAATTCATGTACTTGCTTTTGGGTGGATTAGATGAGGATTTGTACTTGATTTAATGGCAAGCAGCAAGTTTTCAATTTGATATAGATCTTGATTCATTGCACTCCTTGGTTTGATCTTTCAATCCCACCCTCTCACTTTGGTACCAACTTGAAAGAATCAATATAGATATGCAACATAAGGGAGAATGGCACAATATATGGAGACTCAAGCAATCTTCTTCTCTTTCTTGTATTCAATAGTATACACACAAAGCATCTCACTAAAGTGATAGATACCTTTTGACATTTTAATCTCTACACAGAGCCTCTCTTTAATTTATACATACATAGGATATAAACTTAACCTAAGTCTTATTTCTCAACACTTGCTGCATACACTATTGTTTTTTATGAGATTGTCATGATGGAGTTGTCAGGAATTGATGTCTACCCTATTTCTTCTTATCATAGTTTCCCTCACTTTACTTTGGGAGTCTATTCTCTACCCTATTTCTTCTTGTCATAGTTTCCATCACCACAAATGTTTAATGGGAACATGTGGTGTAAGTAAATTATAGCTCTATTTAAGAGAAGATTTGCAGCAGTAGAGCAGAGTAAGCAAGTACCTAACAAGGTCTTTGCAAGTTACTATTTTTTCCATGATCACGTATTTTCATATCATGTCATATGCAATAAAGAAGAAGATGCACTTTTTTAAATCTCAAATGACAAACAATATGATGCCTTATTTGTGCATCATTCTTTTCTTTCACATGCTCAAAGATCAAGGGCTTGGCTTTACAATACAAAATGTTGGGTTTAATTAGATGATGTAGCTTCAGAATTTAAGGTAAAGCAATCAATTTACTTTGTTGCTAGTTATTGGGGTCTTCATGGCATGCAAATGACTTGGAATTCATTTTTCTTGGGACATGGGAAGGGAGAACATGATGGGGATGGGGTAGTTATTAAATAGGCTCTAACTCATGAGCAACTGAAGCAAATTAGTGTCCACTTGACTTGTGTTATAGTGAAGTTGTTGCTTTTTTGGAATGCACCTTAGTATAGGAAAAACTACTATATATCACAAGCAAAAGAGGGAAATAGTAGGATCTTTTGGAAGGTCAAGCTCAACAATGTTCAACAATCCTCGCAATGGGATTGTAAACCATGGAAGGGCTCAAAGAGCAATGCAATATGTGAATGGGTATTGCAAATAAAAGGATTGTAATGATTTTTTTCCCCTTGTAGGAGTAGCCAATGGAGAAAGTGCAAGAATAGATCACATGTAGAGATGTGGATATACCACATTTTGGAGCCACTTGATGGGGATTGTCAATAAGGTGGTGTGGGAGCCTTTGCTCGATCGCCAAGACCCACGGACCGCTTATTGCCCAAGTGTTTTGAGTCTAATGCTAATGGCTACCTCTCACATAGTCGTGCGCACCCTCTATCTTACAAGTGTAGTGAGCTTACCTCCATGCCCGATTGAGTACCCTTCTCTCTGAAACCTTTCGATAGCTCCATGATTGGAGATGCGAGCTCAAGCAACCTCAATCCTCCACCTTCAAGCTCTATGTTCCATAGCCATGTGAGACAAGAGATAAGAAGAAGAAGAGAAGAAGAGAAGAAGAGAAGAGAGGAGAGGATGGAGAGCTACTCCGCTACGGTCCCTCACCCTCACCCTCACACTCACTCCCTCACTTTCTCACACTTCCTCACTCACTCTCTCGAGCACAAGCAATAACAAGAAGAAGAGAATAGAAGAAGAAGAGGAGAGCCACTCTTTCCCATACACCAAGAATGAGCTTTTCTATTCACTTTTTGGTTTTTATGCATGCCCTAATCCCTTTTGGGCACCCATCCCCTTTTTTCCATGACCAACCATCTTGCCTAGGTCCTCTTTTTCTATTCTCTTCTACATACACTATCCCATCATTTGTGCTTGTCTACACGTTACAAATTGTACAGGAGGGAGCTTGGCACTCTTTTACAAAATTTAGGGGCACTTTTGCATTTTAAAATGCGCATTTTTCCTTTGTCATTTGCCTTGAACTTTAAAGGTCGCCCTTGTACTTTTGGCCTTTTCTCCTCTTATTCCTTGTGTTGGACTACCTTTTTCTACATTTTTAAAAATTTGGGATTTTCTTTTGCTTTCTTTTTCTCTATCTTGCATGATGGTTAACATTTCCCCCTCTTAGTCGAGTGCCACTCCCATGGCACTTGTGGATAGTAGTGTTGATGAGGACTCAGGTAGTTGAAGGGTTGCCATGTGGTTCGATGATGGGGCCTTGTCACGGGGATTGGATGTGGAGAAGGAGCATTTCCAAATGTTGGAGGTTGTGGAGACCGAGAGTCGATTGAGTAGGTTATGAGGCCTCCAAAGTTGGTGGTTGGTTGCAGGGTGTCAAATTCACCTAAAAGGGAAAAGAAAGTGCACTACCTAGGGGGTGTGTCTACCTTACTATGCAGTGCATTATGTCCGTGCCAGTGGAACTAGAAGTTGGGCTGAGAACTGTAGGCAAAGCTTGGGCTGTTGTCCCACACTTGAGGACCCAATTAGTGTATGAGAGAGGTGTGGTGGGTGTGGGTTAGGGAGACATGTCTAGAGTGTGACCTCCCTAGGTGTGTCATGCCCTTGATGGACCCTAAGTGCATGAAGTGGGGGAAAAAAAAGGGCTTAGGGGGTTAGGCATGGAGCCGGCATACTGAGGCCATTGGATGCACCTAACTTGAGGACCCCTAGGTTTAGTGATTGTGGCACTCATCAAAAGCGAGGTGTATTGCTTGTTTTCTCTTTTGATTTTCTTTTTCTTTTCTCTTCTCTTTCTCTATTTCTTTTTTTCTTTTATTTTGAAGATACACAAAGAACTAGTCCTCATGTTCACGGTCGTGGGAGGAAGAGGTTGGGTGCTTGAGGGACTTGTTAAGAAAGTTCTTAGCCTACATGTAGCCCTTTAGATTCATGCATACATTTAGAGGGGTTGTGGACAAGAATGCATGATTACATCTAGTGAATCGGTTATCATTCATATCCTCTAGTAGAGCCACCAAAAAGATGGGAGAATGATGGCTCACATCATGAGTCTAACCATAGCACAACTATCCATGCCAGAATTCAAGTAAAAAAAGAGGGGTGGTATGTGATATTCCTAAGTGATAGGATCCTGTGTGAGCAACACCCTAAGTAGCCTAAGGTAATTGCAAGTTGTAATGAAGGTTGGATTAGGGCAAGAGGAGAACTCACTAAGGAAGTGGGAGATGGAGGGCCTAAGGTCATCTATGGAGAATGTAAGGGCTTCTTCTAGTTTAGTAGCATTTACATTATATAACTTGGGGAAGTCATGGCAGCCATGGATGCTAAAATATTTGATTTTCCTTTTTGGAGTTGGATCTTCTTGTGGAATTTCATGTTGTGCTTTTGACCATGGAGGACTTGGTTGTGGAACTTGATGTTCTTCTTCTTGGCCCACCTGAAAATCCGGCCCTCCTTCAATAGGTGGCACCTGTTGCCCTTCTTCTCTCATGGACTCTAGTGGTCTTTATTCCTCCTTATATCCAAGCAATTCTATTTGTTAAACTGTCAACCTTTCCCTTAGCAAGTATTCTCTTTGCTCTTGTTGGCTTAGACTGGTTTATGCTTCTTGTGTTTGGGCACACAAGCCATGCCTTATAGCTTTGCCAAGTAATCTCTAACTTCTTCAAAATTTGCATGGCCTCCTCCTCTTCTGGTTGTGTGATATCTAGAATGGTGTTGAGGAAAGCACGTTGCTAGCCCACCATTCTTGTCTCCATGGCCTCTGCCCTCCTCTCTACTAGCACTCTCTTACTTTCCGCATGGGCTAGATAGCTTGCCAAGTCCTTTACTCTTTTCTTGCTCTTCTTAGCTACCCAGTCTTTGGCTCTTTTCTTCATTTCTTCTCGACTTTCATTTTGTCTTTAGGCTAAAGCCAATATTCTTGGCCCCTGCTCTTTTCACATTTGGGTTGCTTTTTCTTTATCCTCTTCCAAGTGCTTCATCTCACCTTTCAACCTTTCTTGCTCTTCCAACCCTAACAATAGCTTGTTCTCCATTTCTTGATAATGCTTTTCCTCCTCATGGGCTTTTGTGGTGTCTTTTGCTGCAAGTCTCTCTGTTGCCTCCTCTATCCTTTCCAACTACGCTCTTAATTCCCCCTGTTGCACGACAAGGAGCTTATACTCTCTTTGTAACCCTATTAGCTCTTGTTTTTCTTTCTCGAACCTTTCTTGCCAATTGTTTTGCCTCTTCCTCTCCTTTTGAAACCTTGCTACTTGGTGCATCCTCTCCAACTAGAATGTTGCCAATACTTCCTTTTTAACCTTCATCTCAGCCACACCACATCTACTTTCTTTTCTTTCTTTGCTTTTTCCAGCTGTGAAAGGAGCTCCTTGACATACTCATCATGCCCCATTGACGGTGGCATTGCTGTAGGTATCAACGTTGTTGATACCTCTACTTTCTGCTTCTTAGGATCTTGCCATGATTCGGCATCTTCAACTACCAGTCTCTTCATTCCCATAGTTGGAACTCCTCCGCTTGAGTCTTGGGATATTTCTTGCACTCTATCCACCACCAGATACTACACCCAGGCCATTGGATTACTTTCATTCATCATGTTTGTGGTGCCTTGGGTGGTTGTTATAATTGTTGTTGGGGCCATGAGAATTGGTGGGATATGATGTAGCAAGCCCTTGCCTTTTCCTTGCTCAGTTTCTAACTACTGCCTTCTACTAGTACTTGGACCTTCATCTATTAGCGGGCTCATGGCAGTAGCTAAATTCTCCTCCTTGGTGGGTTGTTCTGTTGACATGTGAATAGCTTTTGCAGTGTCTTCTTCTTGCATATTCTTTCTGCTTCTTTTTCCAATTTCCTCACCCTTCCTCTCGCTTCTTCCAAGGAATCTTAATCTATAGCTTCTTTGTCCCTCCTTGGCTAGATGGCGTCCCTTGCTCTCCACCCTCACTCATTGTTCTTTCACTTTACTAATCCTACTCGTGGATGGGTGATCTGTTAGGGGTCTCCCCCACTTCCTCTTCACCTTCCACCTCTCTCACTACCTCTTGGATAATAGCGGTTAGTACTTCACCAAGCACTTCGCCAAACCCTATAGTCGATGTTTTGGATGCAAGCATCCTATGATTGGATTTGGAGGTGGTAGCCGATGACTCACCCCCTACTGGTTGGACTCTAGCACCTTGGCTGAAGTCTCAATGGTTCTTTGGACATAAGTATTCAAATTGACTTCATCTCTTCACCTTCCACCTCTCCCACTGCCTCTTGGATAATAGCGGTTAGTACTTCACCAAGCACTTCGCCAAACCCTATAGTCGATGTTTTGGATGCAAGCATCCTATGATTGGATTCAGAGGTGGTAGTCGATGACTCATCCCCTACTGGTTGGACTCTAGCACCTTGGTTGAAGTCTCAATGGTTATTTGGACATAACTATTCAAATTGACTTCATCTAGGGTTCCTACCCCATGACGCTTTCAAGCATAGGCACTTGGATTCTTGTCATAAGTGCGTTGTACCTATGAGTGGAGAAGAGTGCGTGCACCATTTTTGCTTGCAACTGGATGGTAGCATCAGGAATGTCTACTAAACTGATTCCATCATTAGTGTGCACCTTTGATTTTGTCATCTTCAACATGCTATAGACATTCCTCTTCTGTCTTTTTCCTTGGACGTTTGCTAGCTCCAATGCTTTCTCCACTAGTTCCGGCCTTAGTGCAACTTTGACCTTCTTGGGAGAACCTCCTCGCTTGACAGTCACTATGCCACTACCCTTGCTTGCATCAAAGCTTCTCAAGAACTCCATGCATCTGTTGTGGCCAATTTCTTGCCTAGCTTTTTCCATGTACTTGTGAAGGTTGTACTAGTCAATCATCCTCTTCACTACATCTTCAATATTTATCAATTCCCTTAGGTTGCCGATGCTATGGTACTTGAGTTGGTTGAAGACTCTTGTCTCGACAGCCAACTGGTACCTATTATGCTTTGCCTTTGAGAATGGAAGTTGTGATGCCATTTTGGGTTCCTGTCAAGATGCAATGACTTCTATTAGTTCACTTGCTAGGCCATTTTCCAATATGAATATGAAAAGACTACAACTTAACACAATGATAGAATGAAATTTTTTGCTTCAAATAGTTTGTAAATTCCAAACAAGTATTTCCTAAATCTTCTTCTTAAGTGCAAAGTCTCTTTATCCATCTTTTTATTTTGAAATTTTGATTTTAAAGTTTTCTTCTTCTCAGAACAATCCCAATCTTGTCTCTTGCAACACATCTTCTGAGCACTTCATCTTTGCCTTTCTTGTACAGTGCACCGCCTAACAGGGTGTAGGGGGCTGATTCTAACAGAAGCTTCTTCCTTCTGACTAGAGATGCCAGGAGGATATTGTTAGGTTGCTAGTAGGTTGGCGATGTACATACCAAGGGGTAACAATTTCTACCAAGAACAGGGAAGCATCAAGGAGGTTTGGATCATCCTGCTCCTTGTCTGCATTCTTCAGAATATGCGACAAATGATCAGCCAAAACATGGGAGCAGCTTGGTTTGGTGATTACCTCAAAGTCAAACTCCTGGAATAGAAGGATCCATCCCATCATTATGTCCTTCACATATGCTTTATTCATTAAGAAGGACAATGCCTCATGATCCACATAAAATTTAAAATGAGTTGACATCAGGTAGTGGTAAAACTTCTCTAGGGCAAAGACCATTGCCAAACACTCTAGCTCTGTCACTGTATAGTTCCACTCTCTATCAGTGACCCTTTTGCTTGCATAATAAATGGGTTAATTAAGCTTCAAAGATCCCTTTTGGCATAGGACTGCACCTAAGCCTCCAACTGATGCATCAGTGTGTACATGGAACTCCTTCGTCCAATTAGGAGGATGCAGTATGGGTGCCTCACTCAGACACTGCTTCAGAGTGCTAAAGGCTTTGTCACATTCTTTTGTCAAAATAAACTCTGCATCTTTCCTTAGAAGCTTATGCAGGGGGACTGCCTTTGTTGCAAAATGGGCTATGAACCTTCTATAGTAGCCCACATGGCCTAGAGATCCCCTCAATTGTTTGAGGTTGATTGGTGATGTTAAGGCTGTGATCTTCTCAAACTTTGCAAGGTTTGTTGATATCCCTTGTGCAAAGACAATGTGGCCCAATAAAAATCTATAAGAGACTCCAAATATGCATTTGTCAGGGTTGAGGGAGCTCCATACTCCCAGAATCGATCAAAGCATTGCTCCAAATGTCCCCAATGTTTAAGGATCAAACTATAAACACAGAAGTCATCTAAATATACCTCAATAAAGTTGTGCAAATGATTTTGGAATGTGGCCATCATGACTCTTTGGAAGGTAGCAGGGGTGTTGCAAAGCCCAAATGGCATCACCCTGTGAGCACAGGTCCCCCATTCTGTGGTGAAGGTTGTTTTAGAGTGATCTTCTTCTGCTATTTGCACTTGATTGTATCCACTGAAGCCATCTTACAAGGAATAAAGCTCATGTCCTACAACTATGCCTAATAGTTGGTTTGTAAAAGGGATAGGAAAGTGATCCTTCTTGATTTTGGAATTCAATTTGCGAAAATCCACACATGCGAAGCTTTGCATTCTTCTTGGATACAACCACGATGGGTGAAACCCATTCACTATTAGTCAGTAGATAGATGAAATCGGCTTCCAAAATCTTTGACGGCTCTACTTTCACCAAGGTGAAGTAATTTGGATTCATGCACCTCTGTCATTGTCGTACTAGCTTAGCATCAGGCTCCAAGTCAATGTGATACTGACATATTGTGGGATCAATCCCTTTTAGGTCTTTATAGGACCATGCAAACACGTCTAAATTCTCTTTCAATAAGTTGTACAAGATTGACAACTCCCCTTCTGGTAGCCACCTTCAAGTGGCATTTAGTGCAATCTACATCCACAAAGGTTAACTGCCTTCCACCTTCCACTTTGCAGATGAAGGTCCCATGGACTACTTCTGGGTATAAATCTGACTCCTTCAAGGGGGTGGTGTCTTCTTTTGATGTCCCACTAGACCCAACTTCATGTTTCAATAGTGAGGACTTGGATTGGTCCTTGGGATGCTAAAATGGTATCAGGGCTATCTCGGATTTGGTTTGGGTATTAATTATCTCAGATCTCGAGGATTCCTCTTCTAAGGATGCATCAAAGAACATCACATAACAAGGACTCTCAAAATTCTATTGGGATCTTGGGGTTGGTGCTTGTTGACAAGCAACGTCATCATCATCCAAGGTAGATGAGGGTGGCAAGAACCACTGATAAAAGATGGCTTATTTCTCTTAATCCATTTTTTATAAAGGCTTTGCATATGAGAAGATTCATTTACCAGTCCAAAGGGTATCATCATCATTCTGTCTAACAACATGAAGTCTTCTACTTTTGAGGTTTTTGGGACTCCCTCTTCATCCATGCCTTCTTCAGATGGAATAGATTCTTCTATCTCGCTTTCATAATCTTCTTCTTTAGGTTCATCATCGTCCTCTTCAGTCTCTAACTCTACCTCTGTGGAGCTCTATAAGAGAAGAACAAGTTCTCTACTTCGCCTTCTACCTCTGTCTCTAGCTCTGCTATGGCCATGTAATAGGGAGAGCAATACATTGATGCTTCTATCTCACTGTCAGTAGTGATTTCAGAAGTCGTACGTGGCTCAGGTAGGAAGCATGCACCCATTGACAAGAACTTTGCATCTTTTGGGAGTTGGCTTACAGTGCCCACTGTTAGGGACTGCGCCTCTCTTTCCTTGGGGAGGATTTGTTTGACGGCCTCTTCGTCTCCTTATGTACCATCTGTTACTTCATTAGAGGAGTTAGTTATGACTTCGATTGATATGGATCCATTGCCTTTTTGTGGTCCATACAACTTCAACACCACTTTGTTGGGTCCTCTACTGAGGGTTAGGGTTCCTTTGAACCAGTATGTCCTTGCTCTTGCTTCAAAAAGCCAAGGTCTTCCCAACAATAGAGGGTATGAGGTCCTATAAGAATTTGGTTTGACAACCAAATATGTTAGCCAATAGTCTCTTCCTGTGAGGGTTGTCTTTACATATGGAAGGATGCCCAATGGTTTGATTCTACTTTGTTATGCCAATTTGATAAACCACTACATAGGTTGCATTCCTTGCAAGCCTAGATCTTTCATTGTCACATCTGTCATTATGTTTACTGATGAGCCTCCATCAATCAATGCATCTGAAATAAAGCACCCTTCAATCCATACACCAATCTCTGGGATTCCAGGATCCATGAAGGCGTTAGCCACATCTACTTCCTTCATAGGTTCTGAGGCTCTTTTGGACTTGGTCACAGAGGGAACAATTCTTAAGACTATTCTTCTAGTCAGTATGCTTTTGAATTTCTTTCAACACCTGGGAGACAACATCAACAACTGTTGGAATGTTAACTTTGGTTTAAAAGTGTCTAGGTCTTTGACCAAATTATACTCTCTGATAGGATCCACAGACTTTTCCAATCAGTTGGGAAATGTGGCCACAACCACTTTTATCTTCCCTTTTTCTTCTAAAAGCGGCAACATATGTGCTTCTTCTACATGAGGAGGTACTTCCATATCCTCTATCTCCTGGAACTTTGCTTCTATCTTTGCAACTATCTCTGTAGCTCTCTGTGGCTCTGTAGTGATCTGTACTTCATTGTTATGGACTGCATTGTTCTACTTTTCCCTAGGAAGGTTGAACTTCACAGTCTTGGTAGAGGAAACATTCTCTTTTGGAACTACATGTTCTCCTTTCTTTGCACGTGTTATTGCAGCCACTTCCAATTCCATCAAATTGGAAGTAGGTTCTTGGGTCTTCTATTGGGTATCAGAAGTAGATTTCAATGGGGCTAGACTTGGACAATCTTTTGTAGTGTGGCCTTCTCCTTTGCATCGATTGCATAAGGGCTTGTAATCCATAGACCTTATAGGGTTTGGACATGTCGGTGAGATATGACCCTTTTCTCCACATCTTTAACGCCTCACCTCTAATCTTTGGCCACCGCTAGACTGTCGTCCTCTGTAACTTTTGAGAGGGAAAACTCCTTGGACCAAAATTAGGACCAAACTTCCTAGGCTTTGGTTCAATATCCTCCGTTGTCATTTTAGATTCCAGCAAGTTGAATCTTGCATCTTCATCTTTCTTTCTTTGTTCATGCATCTCTTTCAGAGAGCAAATATCCTTTGTATTGTTCTTCCTCAAATAGTAAGAACATAAGGCTCCAAGAATGGTTGGTTTTCGGGTACACTTAGTGGCTAAATGTCCCGCTTAATGGCACTTTTTGCACCATGTATTAGAACGCATCACATCTTTCCCACCTCCTGTAGGAGTGGATATATTGGTAGTATTCACCTTCAACGTCTGCAGCTATTCTATAATCACATCCATAAGCTCTTTCTTGATACTTGCCACTGAATTGGACAGGTGGTCCTTCAAATTTTCACTTCCTAGAGTACTTATAGTAGGGTTTTGGGAAGCTTCTCTGATTACTGCATACACTAGTCAGGTTGATCTAGGAGGTCCTCTATTGTAGTTCTCATTCAGAGCTCCTGTTGAGACTTGGGGTTTTTGATTCCAGTTGGTAGGGTTCCATTGTTGTTGAGTCACCATGGAGGAACTGTTTGAGACCACCGTTGTTGTGGTTATGAACCATCATTTGAGGCATTGTCATCTGTGTCGGCCACTGTGGATTAGGTGCACTGTACTTCGGCACTGTTTGCATTTGGGGGTAGGGGTAGGGAACTATCCTTGGGACTGCATTTGGTGGGCATACCATTCCTGGCACGGGAGGAGGTAAGACTCCTCTTCCTGAGGTCATTGACAACCTTGCTTCAACTTTGTCATACAGTCTTGCATCTTCCACTGCAGCTACAGATTAGCTGGTCTTCTCGATTCCACGAACTTGCGAACTTCTGGTTGTAGGCCTCTAAGAAACACTCCATTTTGGATGCCTTCATCCAAATGACGATTGGTCCATCTCTTCAGGATGGATTCCATTCACAAGACATAAGCTTCTACTCTTTCTCCAGGGGACTCACGAAGTCCTCTCGCATTCGCTCTTCAAAACCTTCACGCTTGAATTTGGTGAGAAAGGCCAACTTTAGGTTTTTCCATGTGCCAAAAGTTCCTACTACTTGTCTCTCATACCACTGAAACACTGCGCCTTTGAAAGTGGTGGGGAATATTACTAACCAATGCTCGGGGATTATTGCATTGTTAGCCACACATGCTACCATAAACTCTGCTACATGAAGATCAAGGTCGTCAATGTACTCTCCCTTAAAAATTGGCAATGGGACTACATTTGCTAACTTGTCATCAATATTTCTTGGATGGATTTGACTAGGAAGGGGACCTTGAGTCACTATGGGGACTTCTGTAAAGAGTGCTTTTAAGGCATCAAAGGAGGCTTCTGCTCTGCTGCAAGCTCGTTCTTGGCCTTGATTCTTGCCTTCTCTCTTTTCACGTACCTCACGACTCATTCTAGTGCTTGCCTCGTGATGGTATCATTCACCAGGGGGTTGGCTCCAACCAATTAATCTATAATCAACTGAATATAATTAAAGGGGCTTCACTCTCTAGAGGACTCTCTAGCCAACATCTCTTCTACTTCCTTCTTTTCTACATCTTTGAATTTCGCTTTCATGCCAGTGCACATAGGAAAGCATTTGGTTTTGATGGTGTCAAAGTTCATGCGTCTAAGCATTGTTGTGGTGCCATCATCATAGTAATGCTAGCTTCTAATGGTTTCAATAGTGTATGTTGTAAAGAACACTCTGTCTACCAACTTGCAGTGGGTTGCCAATTGGATAAATAGAAGATTGTCAGAACACCAAGCATCCCACGTATCTTGCTGTTGAGCATCTACAAATAGGTCCTAGCTCTTTTCCTTCCTATTCTTGTGAACCTCCATAGACCACGACTCCTGAAGATTCTTGACTATCTCCACTTGATGATGTCTAGAAATTCTTCAATAAAGGCCAAATCCTCAATTGATACTCATTCTCTCTGTTCTACTCTTTAGTTTTGTGGGAGGAACTTTGCTACTGTGATGTAAGTTTTTGCAGCTTCAGAAGGTAGTGGAAACAGACCATCACAGAGGGACCACATTAGAATGGCATTGTGCTTTCTCCATTGGGAGATGAATCTTTTGTAGAATGTGACCTTAGCAATGAAATATTCCAATTCTTCAATAGTGACAAAAACTTTACTCTCCATTGCTTTTCTTTCTCTTCAACAGTGCCAGTTCTTCCATTTTCAACCTCTGTTTATGCCTGTATGGCAGTTTTCCCCGGCTGCGCACCAAAAACATGGAGCCCCAAGAGAGACACCAAGGAAAATGGGTTTCTACTGCAAGAAAGTCTATCTTATAACATCAACAAGATTTTTTTTCATTCTTTAGAGAACCACAACAAGGAAAATAACACCATTAGTAAGAAATCTTCATGCAGCATCATAGAAACAATTCTCCCACAGCTTTATCTTTAACAAAATTTATCATTTTCTTCATTTTCTTCATATTTTTCATTTATAGACGAAAAAAACACAAAAGAATGCTCCACTTTGAATGGAAAAAGATTACATAGGATTCATCTTTAAAGATTCCACGACTTTCTCTCACAATCTCTCATATGTAGATACATTTTTTTGCATAGAATTGGCTATCTCTGACTCTCTCTTTCTCTCTCAATCAATAGTACATCATCTCCTCACTACAATAATCATTAATCACTCATAATTATCCTTCTTTGGTCATGAATGCCCCTTCCAAAAGGTGTGTCTGATATGAAAGGTCACCAAAGCCACTACAATATCTTTTCATAACTCACTACTGTCACTTCACTCCAATCTTCACTTGAGTCTTTAGCTACTTCTTCCACTTCCTTGAGCTCTTTTGAACTTGTATTCATCTCTTTTCAAGGCTATAAAACTTTCCCAAAATCATACATATACTCCACAGAATACTTACAAAAGCATAGAGAACATAACATAACAGGAAGAGAGCAGGGACAGGGCTCTACATAAGCTCAACAAAGGGTTTACAAAAGGTCAATAGAAAGCATCAGAACCACATAACTCATGCTAAAACCATTCCAAACCATAAAAAACTATTCAATGATCTTGCAAACAATATCAAACATCAACAATCATCAATTTATCCCTCCATACAGAAAGAAAACAAAACCAAACATAAGCTTAACAGAACCCAACATAACCAAACATAACATATCAAAATGTCAACAGGTCATCATATAACCTCATATCTCAACTCAAAAACACCACAAACTTATCAAAACCATTCCATCATATCAAAAACACTCTCAAAACACTTCTAAACCAATCAATCACCATACAGAATCAACCATTCAGCCCAAAAAATCATAGCACTTCAACAGTCAACACAACTTGTAGTTCTTCCTCACTCAAGATGCGATTCAAGTAAGGATGGGCCATAGCATGATCTTCTAGGGGTCTACCACTTATAGGTCACTGCCAATACTCTGAATGAGGTAGGAGCCACATAAGTTGGATCATACTTTCTATGGTTTTGATGGTGCATCTTTGCTCGGCATTGAGCATGATTTGGCAGCCCTCTTGTTCCCATTGGAGATGGAGAGCATACAATTTCCATAGAAAAGAAGAGTTAGAGTCAATCACCAGTGTTTTTAGCTCTTCTAGTTTCCTGATTGGTTGTAGAGATGTTACTCTTACTAGAATATATGATTAGTCATTTTTTGAGAGCTTCCTCTTGAGAAATCTCATGGGCAATCAACTCCTTTGCTACCATAGGGAATTTAACAAACATGAATTCCAATTCTTCCCAGGTGCATGGTAGTGTGCGTACTTCCCTTGCTAAAGGCTTGTCAAGGAAACCTAAGTCCAACTGATCATAGCTTTTGAAAGCATGGTGAAGGTGGCATCCAAGCATCTAATTCATGTGACCAAGTCATTGCCTTGATTCTCAGCTAGATCAGAAGGCCAATGTAAGAATGGATCTCCATTTGTAAGAGGGTCTAAGGTCTACATAGGAGGTTGGTGTTTGACTGGGCTACTTTGGTTAATCTTTAGGGCATGTGTTAGCCAACATGTTTTGCGATGCAAGGTTGCATCATTGGTCGAGAGACCTATTGCGGTTCTAAGGGGTTTGGTGGCTTTTGGCTCAAATGACTTGTTAGCTCTAGGTGGCTCACTAAGTCTTAAAGATGGGCTAGTAGTAGACGGCTGAGGGGTACATATGCCACTCATGGGCTTAGGCAACCAAATCCATTTGTTGCCTTCATATCAGCCTTGGTCACGTAACAAGGCTTTAGGAACCCATCACGGCTTGGCCACTTGTTTGGTTTAATAGCATCAATTGTGTTTCCTAGGTTTAGGGTGTGATGTTCTAGGATGATGGACCCATGAGGGTTGGCTTTTGGGTGGCCATGGGTGTCTTTTAGGTACCCATTGGAGTTGTGGCTTTACAGACTTGCTTGTATTTTCTTTGGGTTATGGTTGATCAATCTTGGCAGGCAGGACAAGTCACAACCCCCCTCCTTTGACTTTATACTAGGTATTTCTATCGGTGGCACTATGGGCTTAGGTGGGGCCACACTACCCTTGTTGAAAGATGTTACTATTCGCGCATTGCCGATAGTAAGGTGAATGTGTTGCAAGTCATAGTCAACATTGCAATGTGTTTGCTTTTTGAATGTGCATCCTAGTTGTAGCGATTCCTTACCAGTGGTCTTAGAGTTAGGCAATACATAGAAAATCATAGGTAGGCTTTCAGTTTCGATAGAGACTTTATACTCTTCTAGTAGTGGGTAGGATTGTCCCCCAAATGGGTCAAGCTTCACATTAATGGGCTACACTTGGAGCTAGCCCCATGAGAGTCCAATACTCATGGGTATGGATGTTGAAGTCAGCTCCCTCATCAATAAGTGCATCAAAGGTGTGCGTTTTTTAGCAGTACATGTTATTTTGCAAGTAAGCAAGTTCCACTACTTCCTCATTTGTATCCTTGATTTCTATGATGGTGGTTGCTCTCATATTGAAAAGTGGTTGCAGCATTGGCAGCTCATGCAAAGGATGGGTTGGAGGGTAGTACTTCTTGAGGTGACTACTATTAAAGAAGCCCATGCCCTCTCCCTCTAAGGTCTCGAGCTCTATGTTGCTGGTTTGAATCATGTTGTGGACTTTGAAGGGCCCTAATCCTCTGAATTTCATCTTCTTCTTATGACCCTTCACTGACTATAGCAACACTAGGTCACCTTGCTCGAAGTCACACTATTTAACATGCTTGTCAAACCAATTGTAGTGGGAGCTCACGCTCAACCACCAAGACCCATAGACCGCTTATTGTTTCAAACATTTCAAGCGAGCCAATAGCTCCATGATCCTAGATGATAGCTCAAGCATCCTCAAGCCTCCTCCATCTCCAAGCTCCATCCACCATAGCTATGCGTGCGAGAAGTGAGAAGATAAGAGAAGAGAGAAGAAGAGAGAAGAGGAGATGGTGAAGAGCTTCACCCTCCTGATCCCTCGCTCCATCACTCCCACACACTCACTCACTCCCTCACACTCTCACACTTCCTCTCTCAAGAGCACACACACAAGCAAGGTGAAGAGAAGAAGAGAAGAAGAGAGGACTCTTGCTAGCCACACACCAAAGAATGAGCTTCTCATTCACTTTTCAACTTTATATACAAAACCCTAAATCCCTTTTGGGTGGTCATCCCCTTATCCCCTTTTTTACATGGCCAGCCATGGCCTAGGCCCTTTTTCTCATTGTCCTCTTATCTTCCTAGCTTCCTTTCCACCACCTGTCTACATTTACAAATTGCACGGGTGAGATCCCGGCAGTCTTAAAATAAATCATGGTACCCCTTGTACTTTTTTACTATAGTATAAACTCGCACTTTTTCTCATGCTTCTTTTCCCTTAATTTAGGACTTTTCTACACTTCTTGTGTTTCCAGATTCTGCTTGGCACGCCTTTGTCTTCTGTTTCACCTTTTTCCTTGGCCTTGTCTTCTGCTTTAGATTTTCCAACTTTTCCACCTTGTTCGTTTGAGGGTTAACATTACCCCCCTCCTAGATGAGTGCCAGTCCCATGGCACTCACAATCTTAGATAGCAGGCTTTATCATGCACTGAAGATGTGGGTGGCAAGGACATCTATGGTTACCTTAAAGGATTTTTGGTGGTGGGTAGATGAATGTTGTTGGGGCCACATTGTTGGCATGGGTGACTGGTGATAGGGTGGTTGGAGTTGGGGGTAGGGCTGTTCATTTTTGGGAATTGCGTTGGGGATTGGCACATCAAAGCCCAAATGCTTGAGAGTGTTGAGTCAAGTTGGTGAGGCTGTTGGCCTCGCAAACTTGCTCAAATTGCTCTACAAGCTATGTGGATTGTCGTGGGATTTGTACTTTTTGAGTTGCTTTGCAAAAATTGGGATTTTAGACTGGCCGTTAGAGCCTTGGTTTGCTCCTAATCATGCTAGTAATGATGTCGCTAGTGCTGCAACACTCTTCTCCGCTGCTGTGTTGTCGAGCAATCGCTTCATGAGAAGCTCACTCAATGTCCTTCCAGGACTCTCTCATGATCGATCTGATTCCTGTTTGCTAGGCTCAGCACCCGCTATACCTCATGCAATTTTGTGTTCTGCCTTACGCTCCTAGCATGCTGGTCTTGGTTGTATTTCATTATGCCTTGTAGTGCCTTATGGGCTAGCTTCCGTTCCTCTTCCAAGTCTGTTATGATGGCCTCTGCCATTTTGCCACGGTGCTCATACCAAGCGTGTGTATTGTAGCTACTCACTAGCTGTTGAATTGCATCTGGAAAAACTCCTAAGTCGAGTTCCTTGTTCCGCTAGCGGTTTGAGCTTTCCTCTGTAATGATCACATTCTTGTGCTCCACCAAGCTGTCAACCAGGTTGAGCAAGTTGGTCAGATCCACTTCTCTAGCACCACTTGCTTGGTCCTACTCTGTGCTTTGGTCGTCCGTCTATGTCTTGGGATCTTCTCCTATTGGTGGGTTCCTTGAGGTGTTTATCTGAGTGAGTTCCTTGACTTATTGCATCCAATCCTCAATTTATCTCTACTCTATGTGTGTGTGTTCTGTTGAGAATAGCAAATGATGCTTGGTATGTATGCCCATAGAGGCCAAATGTGTGCCCATAAGTGGCTTTGTATGAAAGATATGACAAAGATGTATGCTCTAGAAGCTCTAGGAAGAGATGTCCAAAATCCCATATGCACAGTGAGGTACAATGGTACTATCCAAAAAGCTATAAAGGCATGTACTTGGTTGACACTTTTTTCAAGGAGAATGGAACTTTCAGTTTGAGTCACTCAAGATTTTGTTTATGAGTCCAAGCTAATCTATCTTGGAACCTAATTCATTTGAGTTACAATCTCTTCTCTTTATCATGTATCAGTTCTATGATTTGCATCCACCATAGCCAACTAGCTTAGATCCGACATTTTTAACATGTTCTTTCATATGCACTTGTGCTCAATCAGGCTTTCAGATGTCCTTAAGTGTACTTCAAGTGTGGAAATTCAGGATGAGTGTAAAAAATAAGTATCTAAGTGGCTTATGCACTAACACTTCATTTTAGACGTGATAGGCTTGTTGACCCACTTTTGGCCGTCTTGTCAGGTTTTAGGGTTTCTCGCTACGTTGTCTTACCCCTTTTAGGTTTGTTCAGGGTCTTTGGCTTAGTTGCCTGTCGCTAGGACTCCTCTGGGTCTTGCAATAGCCTACTCAATCTACTAAGTGGCTGCGTTCTATGAATTTTCCTATTCCCTATGCCAGAATTGAGTTCTGCACGTTGGGAGGACTCACGAATGTTTACGCGATCGAGAACTCTAGTAGTGTCTGGTCTAATTTCCTTAAAATTTGCAAAAATCCTAACTCGGTCCAACTCGTCCGAATTGTAGGGGTCGAGTGATGGATTCGAGCACGCCGAGGGCCGAATGGGAAGCTTTGATAGGGTGACTCGGACGGGGTGATTTGGAAAGGCCGAGGAGATTCACTTAGACGGGCCAAGGGGGTCTATTTGGACAGGCCGAGGGCCAAGTCTCGATATGGCCGAGTCTTTTGGCCGAGTTGGTTGGTTCGGACGGCGGCTTGAGGGTCGGCCTGAGGGGGCCTAAGGGCCAGCCTGAGGGTCAAATGGGGTAGATTGGCTGAGGACCAAGTTGCGAGTGGGCTGAGTGATATGCTCAGACGGGCCGAATTGACTAGTGAGCTGAGTCGGCCGAGAGCAAGTGGGCCAAGGGCCGATTCTGGGACTCGGCCCAGAAATCGGCCACTCGGACGGGCTGAACAGCGCGCGACGATGGCAATGAAGGCACTAATTTGCTCAAATCTTGTGACACATGAAATCATAGCACACAAGAGCTTCCAAATCGGTACTAAGGCATAAGGGGAAGGGCTTGATATACCTGGAACATGCAATAGACTCCCTAGTAGCAAGATCGAATAAAATCTCCAAGAGCTCCCTCTCTCTCTCTCTCTCTCTCTCTCTCTCTCTCTCTCTCTCTCTCTCTCTCTCTCTCTCTCTCTCTCTCTCTCTCTCTCTCTCTCTCTCTCTCTCTCTCTCTCTCTCTCTCTCTCTCTCTCTCTCTCTCTCTCTCTCTCTCTCTCTCTCTCTCTCTCTCTCTCTCTCTCTCTCTCTCTCAATGTCAAGGTATGAAATGAGCTCTTCCTTGACCTCTTGGCTCTTAAACCCCTTCTTGGGGTAAGGTTTTGATGCCCCCAATCACTCACTTCCAACATTAAGCATCCCAAGCACTCTTTTTTCCCATTTTTACATGATTTGTGCCCTGTTTTGCCCTTTTTATAGTAGAAAACCCTACGCTTTTCTGATCTGATTTCCTAATCCTAACCTATGCTAAATGCAACAAAGATCAAATGCCAAAAATTGAAATGATTTCTCCATCTTTTAAAATCATCAAACCAGCAAAATAACCCAAAATACTTGTTTCGAAGATTAAAAAACCAAACTTCCTACCTATCTCAAGCTCTATTTCGGGGATGAATCCCTTACTTTGATGCTCGATATGAGGCGCACAAGTGCTCAAGCTTGAATCCATTGGTCCTGGCAACAGAACCAAAATGTAGTGGGAGCTCACGCTCAATTGCCAAGACCCATGGACCGCTTATTGTTTCAAGCATTTCAAGTGAGCTCTCATGGCTATCTCTCACCTAGTCGATGTGCCGTCGATCCTCTCGGGGTGTAGTGAGCTTACCTTGATGCCGAAATGAGTTGCCTCCTCTCTCGCACACGCCGGTAGCTCCACGATCCTAGATGCTAGCTCAAGCATCATCAAGCCTCCTCCATCTCCAAGCTCCATCCACCATAGCCACGTGCGTGCAAGAAATGAGAAGAGAAGAGAAGAGAGAAGAAGAGAGAAGAGGAGATGGTGAAGAGCTTCACCCTCTTGATCCCTCACTCCCACACACTCACTCACTCCCTCACACTCTCACACTCCCTCTCTCAAGAGCACACACACAAGCAAGGTGAAGAGAAGAAGAGAAGAAGAGAGAACTCTTGCTAGCCACACACCAAAGAATGAGCTTCTCATTCACTTTTCAACTTTATATACAAAACCCTAAATCCCTTTTGGGCGATCATCCCCTTATCCCCTTTTTTACATGGCCGGCCATGGCCTATAGGCCATTTTTCTCATTGTCCTCCTATCTTCCTAGCTTTCTTTCCACCGCTCGTCTACATTTACAAATTGCACGGGTGAGAGCCCGACACTCTTAAAATAAATCATGGTGCGCCTTGTGCTTTTTTACAATAGTATAGACTCGTGCTTTTTCTCATGCGTCTTTTTCCTTGATTTAGGACTTTTCTGCACTTCTTGTGTTTCCAGATTCTTCTTGGTGTGCCTTCGTCTTCTGTTTCACTTTTGCCTTAGCCTTGTCTTCTGCTTTAGATTTTCCAGTTTTTCCACCTTGTTCATTTGAGGGTTAACACCAACTCTTGCATCTTGCCTTTTAATATATTAGCAGATGTGTAGCTAAAAGTCATGTCTCAAAGAGACGTTCTAGCTCCACTAGGCATTCCGTCCATGCCTCCTTTCCATCTTATCTCTCTTGCACTACTACTCTTAAGCTAGGAACGAAGAACTCTACTGGCAAGATCGGGGTCCCATAGGTCAGCTTGAAGGGTGTTTGCCCAGATTGCCATCTTATAGGCTATCCTATAGGCCCATAAGCGCTACCATGATCTTATTGTCCCAGTTGCTACACAAGGCAAAGACTACTTTAGTTAGCACATTCACTAGGATCTTGTTTGTGGATTCCGTTTGACTGTTAGCTTGAGGGTAGTATGGCGATGATTTCTTATAGATGATCAAGAAGGTGAAACACAAGTGGGCAATTACTTCATTAATGGAGTGCCTTGGTCAGGTAGGGAACTAGATGCTGCAAAATCTCATATGCCTATGTTGGCAAAAGATGGAAAGGATAGAGACACCATGCAAACACGTCTCTTCAAGAAAACTATCTTATCATGCCCTCAAAATGCTATGCATTAACCTTTTCCATTTCTTACCTTCCCCTTTTTCACTCTTCTATTTCATCTTCCCTTGCATAGACCTCTTAAATCATAGATGAGGAGACAAAATGTCAATACTAACCATGCTGTGGGGCTACCTTACTTGACTTTGCTTAAGCAGCCTGTGTAGTTTGGCTTCTAAAAGTGCCCCTTTTGTTCTTGTCAATATGATAGCAAAATGCTAAACCTATTGGCTACTCTAACAATTTGAACCTATTGGCCACCTTGCCAATATCGTCATTAGTAGACCAAGATTTCATTACTGATATCATCTATGGATCTCCTACACAAATTACATTACATTGGCAATTTCAAAGGCTATGCTCTTAATGCAATTTATACATGGGGAGAAATGCTATAATTGCAAAGGATCTATGATAAAGGGTATAAGGATTGAGTTTGGTAAAATGGAAGATAAGGTTTTTGGCCTGTTAGAGTAGCAACCATTGAATTATCCTCTTTCTAAAATAGAGCAAGTTAGTAATTAGATTGTGCTCTATAATAGTGGTAGCAACTTTCTCTACATAAAAAAGGGCAAGGTTTTGTCAAAGAAATGCTTTGAATTGCACATTACTTCAACTGTTGGGGGTAAAGGCGCCTCCGCCTAGCCGCCCGTGTATTACTACATTGATAGTCACCGCCACTGCACACTATAGGTGGCGGGCACCCGTCACCATCACTTTATTCTTTATTCTTTTAGTGACAGTTTAAATAAAGGAAGGCCCGGTCACACATTGTGACTGTTGGAGTTCCCATTTCTTGTCTCTCTCTTTCTTGCTCTTGCTCTCCTGCCATAGCTCTCGAGTACAAGCTTCGATCCTTCTCACCTTTCAATTGGTATTAGAGCTCAGCTCTTGGATCCGTGGAGCTCAACCCAACTCACATTTGCTTCAGCTCTACTTTCGAATACCTACAGCAGATATTTTCATGGTAGCCATAGCTCAAGCTTTGAATGGTATGTACTCTTGTTTCCCTCCTCCCCGCCCTTTGTCCTTTACTCCTGCACTTGACTGAGCTCTCTTGAGCTTGGTCTGGAACTACATTTCAGCTCAGTCACAAAGGCAGTTCAGATTTGGAAGAACACAAGGTAGCCATTACACTCCAACTCTCATTTCGTATGTGGGCTGCTCTACTCTTGCTGGAGCTTGCTTGAGGGCTTCAATGGGGCACCTCTAGTGCCTCCCTACCCTCCCCAACCTTCATTTGTAGCCCACGTCAACTTCAAGACCCCCCAAACCAACACCAGGTTGCGCCTGTCTGCAGGGAGCATTGTACTTCATCATCTCTGCTCTACCCTTTCTTGGACTTACTTCAAGGCTCCTTTGGCACCTCCTAGTCTCTCCTTAGCCCCCCAACCACCTCCTTATCAACATGTGGAGTTCCCCCCAGGCTTGTCCAGCTCACGCAGTTTGCGCCAGTCAGGCAGATGGACAGCATCAAATTGTTTTAGGCAATGGCAGCTCCTCTCTTGCTCCTACCTGTTGGAGATGGTTATGAAAGTGCAGATGAAGAATTCCCTCTGATAGAGGATGATCTTGTTGATGTCCCTACAGAGACCTCAGAGGCCGAATATCTCAAGGTACTAGATGGAATGACCATGGTGTTGTTCGGGTTGATCAATGGACCACAAAGTATGCAGAATCGGTATAAGCAATGGATTAAAAGTATAAAAATTAAGTTCTCTAGTGGCTCCTGTCACCCTGACCGTTTAGTCCAGAGAAAAGATGATGATGATTCCCCTTGTCAACACAAGCCAAAGCCCTCAGAGTCCAGGCCTCTAGAAGGTCCGTGCTATGCGATATTCTTGGACGCATCTCTCGCAATCACAAGTCTGCCATGAGTGATCTTCCATGCAGAGTCTCCAAAACATACATGATATCCCGCGTCATCAAGCTATCCAACTAACATGAGACTGTATGTCAAAGCAGGTACATGACATACATCTTGCATAACAAAACTACTGCCAGAAGGAAACTGCAGCCTAACATCACCAATGCCCACGATATCAAGAGAGTTGTCATCACCGAAGTGCATAGAACCCAAAATAGTACGATATGAATGAAACCACTCTCTGCAAGGTGTCACATGAAAGGACACACCTGAGTCTAAGAGCCAACACTGTGCATACATAGAGTGTATCTCTGTCATCTGTGAAGCACTAGAAGAAGTTGCAAGGATATAATCATCATCATCAACATCCTCTGGCTGCATAACATTGCTCTCTTCAATTTTAACACTGGACTTTGCAGGCATTATGCTACGATCAGAAGACTTATCTTGCACTTTGTCTTTCCCCTTATCTTTGTGCCTTTCATTGCGCAGTTCATGGCATTGTGGCCTAATATGGCCCTTTTTCCTACAATGGTGACAAGTAATATTTGCATTCCTGCCATGGGATTTGCTACGTGACTTCCCACGAGACTTGGACTGAAATTTTTGAGAATCCTGTCCACGGCCACTGCCATTGCCATGCCTTCCACACCCATCATTCTTGCCTCTAACTGTCATAGCATGCAACACACGAGAGGCATCCAAATTCTTATGATTAACCTCTTCCTGCAGAAGAGCACTCTCAACATCAGATAATTTCAAGGTAGCAGTAGAGGCACATAATGCATTGCGGAATACATCCCATGACTCATTAAGAGTACCAAGCAAGAAAAGAGGAGTGACATCCTCTGCAAAAGTGATGTCCAGCGAAGTCAAGTTCTTGAGTATAGCATGGAACTGGCTCAAGTGAGCAGACATAGTCACATTCTCCTTCATGTGTAGATCCATAAGCTGCTTTAGCCAGTACATTTGACTCGCTAGACTTTTCTTGTCATAGAGGTTCTTGATTTTATCCCACAACTACCATGCACTCTGTTCTTCCTCAAATACATTGTAATGAACCTATTCTGTGAGAGATAATATAATAGTAGACTTGCATAACTCATTAAGTTCAAACCATTCCTCATACGGCATAGTTGCAGGCGGCTGCCCGCCCTGCTGAACCTCAATGGTTTGATCTGCGATTTTTGCACCAATATCTGCCAAATCTGGCTCTTCCAATAAGAGTAATTCGTACCATCAAGCTTAGTGATGTTGAAAATAGCATGATCAGTGGACGAACTTGCCATAATGCAAACTGGAAGACTATAGACAGTTCAAAACTGCTTATTGTTTATTGCAGAAAATGACAAAAAAATCACCAAAATCGAGAGAAAATTGTGAGAAATGTGTAACCAAAGCTGATGCCCACCAAGTACTAGTGAAAGTACATCATTTCAAAATATTTCAGCATGAAAAATCCATGTCAGTCCGGAGTTATATACTTGCCATAATAAATGACAGTAGAGTATTGTGAGAGTCATTTGCTCACCAAATCACTGCACCAAGTCAATAAATGATAGCCAAGACATTACTAGCCATAAACAGCCATAAATCAGCCATAAACAGGCATAAATGATAGCCAAGACATTACTAGCCATAAACATGTCACCAAAGCATCCATCAGTGTGAGTAGGCATACCCCCTATACAGTAGGGCAAAGTATACATAACACTGGCAATACTTGACACCAGTAGGTGTATGCTCACAAGAGTGCAAAGCCTAAGCTCAGGTCAAAATCAACTCCAAGATATCAATGCATGAACCATGCAACATTTAAGTGTAAGAGATCCCAAAGTCTCAAGTATCTGCAAAATGCTCAAATAGCATAAACTTCCTGCTCAATGTCGGTCAAGCATACAAGGTGCTCCCACTGGCACAAAAGGTGGATAAATGAGCTCAACGAACACTTTCTTCTGCAACCATGACGAGAAATGTCATGAAGACAGAGCTCCAATGTCGGCCCAAAGCATGAAGGAGACATGATCAACCATGGAGCATAAGGCGGAAGCATAGACCACATAAGCATCTTCAAGCTCATAACAACCTGTAATAGCATTTAACCACAGCCAATGCCATAAATTCCAAGCTCGATTTTAGTCCCAAAATATCCCCAAAGGCATAGCCGAGTATATTCCATCCATGGGAAGCATCAATACATCATGCATAGTGCCCGAAGCATAGCCGGTAAGCCATATGCATATGAAATACCATGTAAAAGACCTTCAGCCCTGTTGATTCCAGCATGTAAAACCCTGTGCAAACTGAGCAAACTATGGCTCAATCCAGCCCCAAAATCATAACCAAACAATGGTGCATCATCCCCAAAGTATCCAACATCACTGAAGCATGAATAAGCATCACATAAGCATAAGCCATGACCATGGAGCATCCAAGAGGCAAGTGTTGCCATATTTCCAGCCTGTGATAATGTACCCACAATCCACAAGACTGAAGGAAGGCTGGCAACCTCTATCCCTTGATTGTATTAGCTTCTTCCCTTGATCATGTTTTTTCTATGGGTTCTATCCCACATGTATCTCTTTGGCATGCCCGTTTGGGCCATATGCCTTTGAAGGGAATGAAAATGCTTTCTAGTTTGCAGTACTTACCGCCCCTTGATTATGCATGTTTTGATTCATGTGAGCATTGTCTTTATGGCAGGAAAACTAGGTCTACGCATAAGAAGTCTAGTAGGCCACGCACGAGGAGTGAGCCCTTGGCATTGGTACATTCAGATGTCTGTGGGCCCATGCCTTGTCAGTTTATGGGTGGTGCAAAATATTTTGTTACTTTCATAGATGATTTTTCACGGAAAGTTTGGGCTTATCCCATTAAGTTGAAATCCGATGTCTTGGCTGTGTTTTAGAGATGGCTTGCATTGGCTGAGAACCAGTCTGGGTATAGGCTAAAATGCCTAAGAACAGATAATGGGGGTGAGTATGTCTCACATGCTTTTGAGCTTATGTGATGAGAGGGGTATTAAGCGGTAGTTGACCGCCCCCTACACCCCCCCCAGAATGGTTTGGCTGAGCGGATGAATAGAACCATCCAGGAGCGTGTACGCAGTATGCTTAGCCATGCAGGCCTACCACAGAGCTTTTGGGCTAAGGCAGTTAGTATAGTTGTGCATGTCATGAATAGATCACCTTCTAGTGGTTTGGATTTCTAGGTTGCAGAGGAGGTATGGACTGGAAAACCTCCCTCTTATGCGCATCTCCGTGTCTTTGGATGTGAGGCATTTTTCCATGTGCCCAGGGACAAGAGAAGTAAATTGGATGCTAAAAGTGTCAAATGCATTTTCCTTGGTTATGGGGATGCAGGCGAGATGGGTCACCATCTCTGGGATCCGCAGGTGCGCAGAAAGTCATCTGCAGTCATGATGTAGTCTTCCATGAAGACAAGATGCATCGATAGCCTGAGAGAGTTGTTGAGATCCGCAGGGTCATATTTCAGGAGGAGCCGAGAGCTCCCGCACAGCCAGTTGGACAACCTACAGCTACAGCAGATGCTCATGGTTAGGGTGTTGGACAGGCAGCTAGGTAGGCAGCAGAGCCTGTCGGGTCTACTAGAGACATACGTCCACTTGATAGATTTCATCCCACCTTTTAATGCTACAAACTAATGCAACTATCCTAATTGATTAGATCATGCCCCTACCTCCATTATAGTGAAAAATAAAAGTAATTATGCATTTTAATTTAGGTTTAATTCTTGCAACCATAGCATACATCAAACTGCCAATGGTTGAAGCATGCAGAATCTTGGCCATTTTAGTTTTCTCATCATCAAATGTAGGGCTATCCTCTGCACTAAGTTTCACATATGGAGGCAATGAAACTCTGATTGCTTTCCCCCCTCCATATTGAAACACTATAAAATCTTGGATACATACTCCTATTGAGATAGATAGAGTAACCCCTTCAATTTATCTCTGAGTATTTGCATCCCAAGAATGTGATTGGCATCACCAAGATCCTTCATGTCAAAGCTACAATGAAGACTTTGCTTCAATGAATCCAAGGCATGAGTATCTCTGCCAATAATTAGCATGTCATCAACATACAGAACCAAGATAATCAAGCTGCCATGTGCTGCCTTCTTGGTGTACAAGCAATGATCAACTTGACTTCTCTAAAAACCCTGAGACTATATGAAAGTATCAAACTTATGATATTATTCCCTCGGTGCCTGTTTCAGCCCATACAAACTCTATTTTAGTTTATAGACCATCGTCTCTTTGCCTTTAGCAACAAAACCTTCAGGTTACTGCATATATATGTTCTCATGCAAATCACCATGTAAGAATGCAGTCTTTACATCCATCTATATGAGCTCTATATCTTCAGCTGCAACCAAGCCCAAAATGGTTCTTAGAGTCTATCTTGACTATGGGAGAGAAGATCTCGTCAAAGTCTATTCCATGTTCCTGCTTGTACCCCTTTGCAACTAAGCGTGCTTTATATTGTGGCGAAGAACTAGAAGTGACCTTCATCTTGTAAACCCACTTGCATGGAAGAGTTTTCTACCCTTTAGGCAGCTTCATCGAGTCCCAAGTACCATTCTTATCAAGTGATTCCATTTTCGACAACATGGCCTTGAACCATTTCTTGCTGTCCGATCTAGTCATTGCTTCCTTAAAGCATGATGGCTCACCACAGTCAGTAACCATGACATAATCTGCAGCACACTACACACTAGGAACAAACCTATTTGGCTGCCTTGAAGGTCAGGTTGATCTATGCAGTGAAGGTTCTGCATATATAGGTTGCTATCCTTTAATATAGGCTTTCAATTCTCCATGTACAGGTTGCTGTCCTAAAATTCTAGCATGTTGTCCTGACAATTCAGGTTGTCCTAATTGCATGTTTTTAGGCTAAAACTATGGTGTATCATGGGCAATACCTTGCTTGTCATTTCCAATACCATTTCCTACATTTTTAGGAGTATTTATAGCAGGTCTGCACTGCTGTCCAGTGGGCACAAATGGCTATCTAAAAGGTACATCCTCCCTGAAAACATTCCTCTTGACTTCCTCAGTCTTCTCGGGCAGCTTATGCATGTGATCTTCACAGAAGATGACGTCATTGCTACGTACTATCTTTCTTTTCTTAGGATCCCAAAGTCTATACCCATCTCATCCTCGTCACTGTATCCTAGGAATATGCATTTAGAAGACTTTGGTTCCAGTTTGTTGCATTCTTCTTTCTATAGCACAAAAGCCTTGTAGCTGTTTAAACACTCGCAAATGAGCATAAGAAGGTGGCTTGCCCAACCACTCTTCTTGAGGGACTCTCCCCCCAAAGACCTATTTGATGACTTGTTAATCATATGAACAGTTGTCATAATAGCCTCTGGCTAAAAGCCATGGGGTAATGCAACATGAGACATCATCGTATAGACCTTATCCTGTATGGTCCGCCGATTCATGCGCTTTGCAACTCCATGTTGGGGTGGATTATGAGGAGCAGTGAGCTCCCTCTTTATCCCCTTATTGTCACAAAATGCCTGAAAGGCTTTGGACACATACTCCTTACCATTGTTAGAGCGAAGACACTTAAGTGTCTTATTAGTTTGGTTCTCAACCAATGCTAAAAAATTTTGAAACTTGTCAAGCACTTTGTCTCCTTGCTACAAATAGGGTAAACCCATACCTTCCAAGTAGCATCATCGACAAATGTGACAAAGTATTTCTTTCCTCCTAGAGATAACCCTGGCATCTAACACCATACATCGAAATGTACTAATCTAGAGGCAAAGGTTTCAATGAAAAATACATTTTATGGGATGTACGTGCATGATTACCATAAACACAATGATCACGGTGCTCAAAATTATCATAATGAAGACAAGGCAAGTAATCCAAACGAGAAAGTACTTTCATTCCTGTTTGACTCATGTGTCCCAACCGGCCACGCCACAAGGAAACACTTGGCTGCTCAGTCATGACAATAACATGGTCATGCACACTATATACATGGAGAGGATACAAAGTATTTCTCTTTGAGCCTCTGGGAATAACCCTAGATCCTTTGCAAATCTTCCATTTCCCATAACCAAAGGTGGTATGAAATCCATCGTCACCTAGCTGTCCAGTGTACTAATCAAGTTCTTCTTGAACTGCAATATATGCCTTACATTCTAAAGAGTGAAGACAAATCCATGCTGAAACTACAATTGCACACTGCCAATTCTTGCAATGTCACATGCATAATTGTCCACAAGATGGACAACACCATATCGACCTCCTGTATTGTTTGTAAGGGGTGACATGAAAAGAGGGATCTGAATCTAAAATCCAAGTATGCATGTCATAATCCATATTGGCTATCAAAGCATGTGCACTGAAACATGAAGAGATGAAGAGTACATAATTCCCACTATTGCTCTCATTGCTAACTACATTCACCTCTTTGATCTTTACAATGCTCTTCTTAGCAAGCTAACTCTCTTTCTTCTCTTCCTTGCTGTCATCTGTCTTCTTTCCCTTCCCTTTCTCTTTTTTCCATTTATAGCAGTCACGTTTAAAGTGACCCTTCTTGCCACAGTGATGGCATTCAACATCCTTATTACATGATTTGATGTGTCCCTTGCTATCAGATTTGCCTTTCTGCTATGATCTGCCTCCTCTAGTATGCAAAGTACTAGAAGACTTACTGGATGCATTGTTCTGACGATTCATTTCTTCCATGAGTAGGGCACTCTCTACATTAGCATACAAAAGCACATCATTAGAATTGCTCATAGCAATCTTGAAGGTATCCCAGCTCTCTGACAGAGTGTAAAGCAAGAACGTAGCCTTGAACTCATCATCAATATTGAACTTCAAAGCGGAAAGTTGGCTGAAAATGGAGTTAAACTCACTAAGGTGAGTAGACATTGCAGTACCCTCTTTCATATGCAAATCCATGAGTTTCTTCAGCCAATTCTTCTAGTTGCTTGCAAATGTCATAAGTAGAATCCAACCCTTCAATGTTAAATAGCAAGGCATCAAAAAAATCGATAGCTCAATGGTCAAGTGTGTGAGCTCATTCAGCTCATCCCAGTCGTCCCACTCTACATCAACTGGTTTTGTTCCCTTTGCTTTCATTGGCTTTGCTTGCTTCTTCTGCAACAAGGTATTATAGCACTACTTTTGCCAAACTGCAAAGTTGTGTGCTCCTTCAAGCTTCCTGATATGCATAAGGTGATTGTCACTGCTGCTAGCCATGATTCACAGTCAAATAACTATATGAGAGTAAATGATAGCTAATGCCAAGCAATGGAAGCTCCGAAATCCACTTAGTAATATGTTAGGAATATCTCCAAGTATGTAGCAGCAAGAACATATATCAGTTCATTGCCCAAAATGCCTCAAAATCATTCAATGATAGTAAACATACCAATTTCCTGACAAAAACAGAGTGCAATCGTGAAATTCCTAACTATAGGTGGTTGTCCTACAATGCAGGAGTGCAATCTTGAAATTCTTGACAATACAGGTGGTTGTCTTGCAATTCAAGAGTGTAGTCCTGACATTCAAGAAAAATCTGTCTTGAAAATTTGGAACTGAAATAACCTCTCAGATTTTCTGAGATTGATCTCTAAAGATCATGCAAAACTGCTCAAAACATCATAATGTTCTTGCATAGAACATATCAAATTTCCTAACAGTGATGTATGATGTCCTAAATATGCAAGAAACTATCCTGAATGTACGACAATAGACTTATAGGTAAAGCTGATCCAAAAATGAGTTTTAATCACTCCTCAAATACATTCTGGAATCAAATCCAGGCATGTAACATCAACCATAAGCATTAATACATGGTATAGAATGCCCGAGACCAAGTCTAGAAGCAAGACATAATGCATATGCAATCAAAATGTCATTCAACCATGTTATTCCAACAGCCAAATATGCCTGCAAAATGAGCCAAAACTTTGCCAAGATTAGCTCAAAATGGCCTCAAGACAATGCCACATGGTTCCAACATCAAGATACATCCAAATAGCTATCATATGAGTATCAATCTCAAGAGAGCAGGTGCTTCCCTATTTATTACAAATCTAAGTACTATGTATTTTAGACGTGAAGTTGAATATATATAAACTCCAAGTGTAATATACACTTCAATGATCAACGGTAAGCATTAGATACAAAGTCTGGAGCACAAGCATGATGCCAAATGAAGAGGAGCAGCTGTTGTAGGTCCTGAGCATGTTGAAAATCAGATTTGTATACCCATGCTGATGACGCCTTTAGCCCTGAAGAGATTGGAATGCTGGTCCAAGTGTTGGAGATGATTGGGAGGGTCCCCAAGTGGCCGATGATGGCTGCCAACAAGCTTAAATGAAGAAGGAAGCTTCAAGCTTCAAGAAGAAGCTTCAAACCTTACTGCCCTGATGCCTACTGCAGACTCTTCACAGTGAACTCTCCTTCAACTTCAAGCTCATGCACCTGAAGAAATGCCAAGCTCCTGATTGCTTGAACCAAGCTCTGATACCACTTTGTTGAGTTAGTTGGCAATAGAGCTTATGTGTAGAGATGTAGGTTGAGAGAGAGAAGAGATAGAGACACACAATTTGTGGTATTGAAGAGTGTACCTCAATAATGATTTTAGATAGGTATATATACTATGTACAACCTGGCCCTTACGAGCAGACACGAGCACTACCCTTTATCCCAACATAGCAATTGAAGATATCAATGTCATTTTTTATGTAGACAACATGGAATGCTATTGCCACACTAACTAATAGTAGTTGAAATCATATGGATAGTAGAGTTGAGATATGCCAAGTCCATCCAACAAGCTTTGTTTATATATTTGAGATAAGTCCCTGCAACACATTCGATTCCCAAGATTTTGTGAGTCCACGTTTGGTGAGGCATCTTGTTAGCCATGATTGTAGGAGGCGTGGAGAAGAAAAGGGGGATGACTTGATATGTCAATTTTCTTAAATATCCATTGATTTGAGGTTCCAAGCATAGTAGGTAAGCCACTTGTATACCATGTTTTCTCATAGGCTCATAGTTAGTCATGTATGAGGGGACCAGTTCAAAGAGTATATGTATTGGAAGCCCTTCCCTCAAGCTTAACAACAATGTTTGCTAATGGAAAAAAATCTAAAAGCCAAATTATTATTGCTTAGCTTCTTATTTTTCACAAGTTGGCATTGTGGAACCCACTATGCCTATGTTTGGGATCATACAACCCAAGCATTTTAGTCGTTGCGAATTGTGGTAGGTGTTCTTAATTTTAAACACTTAGTTTACTATTAATTAATTAATACTATTTGTTAGTTAAAAATTAATTAGTTAATATTATTGATTAACTAAATGTTAATAATTAGACATTATTGCTAATTAGTTAAATAAAAATTAATTATTGAATGATACTTTATTATTAAATAATATTTATTAATACTTATTATTAGGTTTTAATAATTTGTAACTAATTATTTACTATTGTTCTTAATTATTATTACTTTAGTAGGAACTATAAATTAACTAGTGCTTAATTGATACTTAGTTAATAATTTTTTACTTAATTTATTATTTAGTTAATAAATTAATCAATTTTTGTGTTATATATATATATATATATATATATATATATATATATATATATATATATATAATATGACTATCTTTGATTTTTTTAATGTCGCTACTGAGGAAGGGATTCCTGACAATCCCTTATCAATTTTAAAAAAAAATTATGAGTCTCCTTCTTTTGTTGGATAAGGGGTTGTCGATAATCCCTTCTCAATTTTTTTTGTAAAAATCATAAGTCTCCTCAAAGAGATGAAGGAGGAGTCTTGTGCAAATTTTTCTGATGGTGAGAAAGGGTCATTAACAACCCCTTGTCCAACAAAAATAAAATTCACAAGTCTCCTTTTACATCTCTCTAAAGGGACCTTCTTTGAATTTTTTTGCCTAATATATATTGTAAAAGGATATGTAAAAAAATTCATAGCCATATAATCTCTCTCTCTCTCTCTCTCTCTCTCTCTCTCTCTCTCTCTCTCTCTCTCTCTCTCTCTCTCTCTCTCTCTCTCTCTCTCTCTCTCTCTCTCTCTCTCTCTCTCTCTCTCTCTCTCTCTCTCTCTCTCTCTCTCTCTCTCTCTCTCTCTCTCTCTCTCTCTCTCTCTCACGCACGCATGTGTGTGTGTGAAAGTTTTTAAACCTTATTCCTCTTTACAATATCAAAATATATAGGTAGGGTCCATCTTTGTTTATGGAAGATAAGTTGAGATGTTGAAGTGGAGGTGTATGAAAGGGAAGAATAAGCTAACAATGTTTTATCTTATGTAGAGGAGGAAAGATTTCAAGAGCATGAACTTGCAATGCTACAATACATGGCATGTACACATACATGCAAACAACATGACTCATGAATTTTATATGTTATAATATTCAAAAGATTGCTAATAGTTATCTCTACTTGCAAAGGGCCATACTGGTATTCATGTGGATGCCCCTTGCAACACATTCTCCCACGGTTCTGTGATGGCAAAGGTAGAGTGGCATACCATTCTTTGTGACCCGTTTGAAACAAGGAATGCTATACGAAGTGATCAATCGATTGAAGCACTCTCTTGATTGGTGGAGAAATTGGAGGAGGTCAACTATCATAAAATGGTTGAGGTTGATGAAGAAATCAACAAACATTGCATGTGATATCATGAGGGATGATATAGCTATAGATCAGTGGATGTGAGATACAACATGAGCCTCAATGAGAGGTTAGTATGAAATCCATTATTATTAAAATAATGGAGAGTTGTTATTTGGATATTTAGTAAATTCCTTATACCTTGGCACAAATACCACGTGCTATAGGTAGCATGTAACATGATAAGACTTTTTGGAGTTCATTTTTGCAAACGTACGTGAAAGAAGAGGACACTATAGTAGATTATAATGCAAGGTATGGTGATATTGCATCAATAGTGTCGGATTCTCAAAGACAACTTGTCTACTTATATCACTCTACCAAATAGGGGAGAGTTTTTAAGAGCAAAGGTAGCATATTTATATGAACCTCCATAACACCAAACCCTAATAGAACTCTCTTTTTTTTAATACCAATACATACATGTACTCACATTTCTTACTATTCATCTACAGCTGCCCTCCACAACTAGGAAGCCTATTTTCTTTGATGTGAATGGGGTGCTTCTACATAGGCATCCAAGGAAAAAGGGTCATTACCAATCAAGCCCTTGGAATAAATATTATGTAGTTCTATGTCCAAGCCTCGCTAAGTTTCTAAAGTGAATATCTACATTCTATGACATTGCCATTTAGAGCTCGATGAAGGATGAGAGCTTGAGCAAGATACTCCAACTAATTAGAAGTGATTGTATAAAGCAAACAATGCAAGCACCACAACTTGTGTTTCAATATGGTCAAGGCAAGTGTGAAATAGTTACCATAACTCATTGTTTTGGAAGGAGTTAGATGAGGCCACACTTTCTAAAATGTTTTGATGATATTGATGACCACACTTTAGCCCTACAACGACACTATTTGTGGATGATAGCATAAAGAAGATGCAAAGCAAGCCACCTATCTCCTTTATATTGACACTTACATTTGAGAAAATTTTCATGGATATCATCCTCTTGGAACATATGTTTTCCTATTTGATTGAGTTGGCAATTTTTCATGGGAAAGACCAAGAGTTCGTTAGATATCACCCATTTTTCCCTACAACAATGGAGTTCGTTTGATATCTAATGTTTGTAATAAATATGTTCATTTTCTTTTTTCCCAAGCAGTTCAATATCTTGCAAATGCACTTGTGGATTTAGTATACTTTCTTGTACCAAGTTCATGAAGTATATTGTGATTATATATTAGCATATCAAAATATTTGATTGTTAAAGTTGAGTGTTAAATGGTATAGACTTGGAATGAATAAGTAATATATATAATGAGGCAAGAAGGAGTTATATTTTAGATAGATTGTGAATTAATTGCAAGGGTCATTTTGTAAATGGATGCATAACTTCAATCCATACATAAGACTAATCAAATGAGGATGATTGAGAACAAGAGAAAGAGGAAGAGAAATGAACTATATGTAAATATATATGTGGTTTTGCTCATGTGTGTACAATTAAAGTATTAATACATCAAGATGTAAGTATAAAATACGTGTAAAGAATTGAGAGAGGGGGGCTATGAATGTATATGTGAGTGTGATATCACTTTTTAATGCATAGTGAACCATTAGCATTGTGATAATATTATAGAAAATAAGCACGTAAGTTTGATTTAGTAATGTGAGAAAGTTGAGGAGAGAGAACTAAAAATACATAGAGAGAGAGAGGGTGTTATTGAGGAGGAGAGGGAGATGCATGTCATGAGTCCCCAATATGAGAGAGAGAGAGAGAGAGAGAGAGAGAGAGAGAGAGAGAGAGATGTTATTGAGGGGGATGTTAGTGGTTTGGTCCCCAACATATGAGAGAGAGAGGGAGGGAGGGAGGGAGGGGGGAGAGAGAGAGAGAGAGAGAGAGAGAGAGGAGAATTAGTACTTGAGGTAGTTAAAAGGGGGGTAGAAAGAGACTAAGTGTTGGTGATGCTATTGGTTGTGGTATTGATGTGCAAAAGGGGTAAGATGTGGTGGTGGTGATGATAGTGGTGGTGGAGGTGGTGATGGCAATGGAGGATCAATAGTGGAGGAGGTGGTGGTGGTGGTGGTGGTGGTGGTGGTGGTGGTGGTGGTGGTGGTGGTGGAAGTGATGTCTCTTTCAGGAATTTGGTCTAGGGATCTCAATGCATGAGATACTCTCGAGGTTGTCCTATAAGAGAGTTCCTCACCCAAGAAGGATGCACTCCCCAAAAGACTCATGTAAAAGCTAGAAAAGTGAGAAATGTGATCATGGTTCCCTATATATAGTGTATTTTCTAGGGTTTTAAGGCCATTAGGTTTTTTTCATACCTCAATGAACCTGTCGAGATATGCAAAACCCCCTTCTGATTAATCGTCATAGCAAGTTTCACTTAGTTAATGTTATTTTTAATGCTAATAACATAAAATCATTTTCATACCTCAATGAGCTTGTCGAGATACACAAAACCCCCTTCTTATTAATCGTCATAGCAAGTTTCACTTAGTTAATGTTATTTTTAATGCTAATAACATAAAATCATTTTCATACCTCAATGAACTTGTCGAGATACACAAAACCCCCTTCTTATTAATCGTCATAGCAAGTTTCACTTAACTAACGTTATTTTTAATGCTAATAACATATACACAAAACCCCCTTCTGATTAATCGTCATAGCAATTAGAAGGGGGTTTTGTGTATATGTTATTAGCATTAAAAATAACGTTAACTAAGTGAAACTTGCTACGACGATTAATCAGAAGGGGGTTTTGTGTATCTCGACAGGTTCATTGAGGCATGAAAAAAACCTAATGGCCTTAAAACCCTAGAAAATACACTATATATAGGGGACCATGATCACATTTCTCACTTTTCTAGCTTTTACATGAGTCTTTTGGGGAGTGCATCCTTCTTGGGTGAGGAACTCTCTTATAGGACAACCTCGAGAGTATCTCATGCATTGAGAGCCCTAGACCAAATTCCTGAAAGAGACATCACTTCCACCACCACCACCTCCACTGTTGCTCCTCCACTGCCATCACCACCTCCACCACCACTATCATCACCACCACCACATCTTACCCCTTTCGCACATCAATACCACAACCAATAGCATCACCAACACTTAGTCTCTTTCTACCCCCCTTTTAACTACCTCAAGTACTAATTCTCCTCTCTCTCTCTCTCTCTCTTTCATATGTTAGGGAACAAACCACTAACATCCCCCTCAATAACATCTCTTTCCCCTCTCTCTCTCTCTCTCTCTCTCTCTCTCTCTCTCTCTCTCTCTCTCTCTCTCTCTCTCTCTCTCTCTCTCTCTCTCTCTCTCTCTCTCTCTCTCTCTCTCTCTCTCTCTCTCTCTCTCTCTCTCTCTCTCTCTCTCTCTCTCTCTCTCTCTCTCTCTCTCATATTGGGGACTCATGACATGCATATCCCTCTCCTCCTCCTCCTCAATAACACCCTCCCATTTTCATCTCTCTCTCTCTCTCTATGCATTTTTTGTTCTCTCTCCGCAAATTTCTTATGTTACTAAATTAAACTTGCGTGCTTATTTTCTATAATATTATCAAAATGCTAGTGGTTCACTATGCATTAAAAAGTGATATCACACCCACATATACATTCATAGCCCCCCTCTCTCAATTCTTTACATGTATTTTATACTTATATCTTGATGTATTAATACTTTAATTGTACACACATGAGCAAAATCACATGTATATTTACATACATTTCATTTCTCTTCCTCTTTCTCTTGTTCTCACTCATCCTCATTTGATTAGGCTTACGTATGGATTGAGGTTATGCATCCACTTACAAAATGACCCTTGCAATTAATTCACAATCTATCTAAAATATAACTCCATGTTGCCTCATTATATATATTACTTATTCATTCCAAGTCTATACCATTTAATACTCTAAACTTTAACAATCAAATATTTTAATATACTAATATAATCACAATATACTTCATGAACTTGCTACAAAAAAGTATACTAAATCCACAAGTGCATTTGCAAGATATTGAAATCCTTGGAAAAAAAGAAAATGAACATATTTATTACAAACATTAGATATCAAACGAACTCCATTGTTACAGGGAAAAATGGGTGTTCTCTAACGAACTCTTGGACTTTCCCATGAAAATTTACCAACTCAATCAAATAGGAAAACATATGTTCCAAGAGGATAATATCCATGAGATTTTTCTCAAATGTAGGTGTCAATATAAAGGAGATAGGTGGGTTGCTTTGCATCTTCTCTATGCTATCATCCACAAATATTGTCGTTGTAGGGCTAAAGTGTGGCCATCAATATCATCAAAACATTTTAGAAAGTGTGCCTTCATCTAACTCCTTCCATTTGTAGACATTCCATCTGTGTAGTCTTTAAGTGATCTAAGTGTACAAATTAAGCCAGAGGTATGTGCCCTTTAGATCAATACTTTAGAATGACTAAGCCAAAAGTTTCTCTCGAGGTGATGGGATCCATAAGAATACTATTTCAAGTCATTCATAAATCATATTTGTTCACTTGTAGGAGATAAAATCTCACAATTATCATTATCATTATTAGAGATACACTTCAAATTGCATTACACTAGTGAGAATACATCATAGGGAATACAATTAGTAAAGGTAGGAATTACAACACTAAGAAATGCATCTCAAAGAAAAAAGAAAGCATGTGAACAAGAACATAGACAAGCAGAATAGCTCGAGAGGGGCATGTTTAAGAGGATAAAGAGCTACTAAGAAGGCTTGCGGGAATGACTACAGGCTGGGAAATGAGAGCCACGAAGTATGGAAGCAATGATGTTTGGCTTGTTATTCATGTAAAGAAATTGGTGATTTCATCGGATAAGGGCTTGAACTTGGATGAATTTCCCAGGCTAGCATTCATTGTTGACTCAAAAAACCTAGATGAATTTACTAGGCTAGCATATCTTTGTAGATTGTGAGATGCTAGGCATTTATTCCTCATAATGGTTGCATATGGGACGTAACTAGTCTTTCAACGCATAAGAAAACCATAAGCATGAGACTTCAATTGAGTACTAAATTTGCTGGTTTTTGGGGGCTCATATGATTAAGGAACATTTGCTACATGCTCAGCAGTCAAGCAGATGGGAGCATCAGACTATGGTGTCTTGATTTGAAACATGTTGGAGAAGGGGCCTTATGTGAAACAAAGGAAATGACTTTGAAGCATGGCAATGCTTATGAAAAAATACTATCAACGGTCTTTTATATAGGTAGTGGTTTTGTTTTCACATAATCAAGATTTATTATTTTGGAGTAGTGGTTTTGTTTTCACATAATCAAGATTTATTATTTTGGAGTTTTTATGGGATAACATATTGTTCTATTTGCTCAAGACACTTATGCAAAGTTAGTGCTGAATGTGGCACTTGAAATGTGGTAACTAAATGGAGCTAGTACAACATTTACACACTCATAGCTACACTAAATTACTAATATGCCAAGGCATACTTCATCAATCTCCTCTCTCATGTGAACAGTCTTGTAATAAAGCCAAAAAAAAAAAAACACTTGTAATCTTTTTGGTGTAGAACATTTTGTTGTTTAGTGGAGTTTTTCCAAAAAATTTGTGATATCATTGTCATCCACTGGATGAAAAATAGTCATTCAAGAAAGGCATTGCAATGTTGTGTTTTGCACAAAATTAGTTTGGTAGTAGACCTCACTATGTGGCTCTTACTCAAGTCTATTCTTATAATTCCTCTGCAGAGACAAGTAAATTGAACCAAAGGCAAAGATAGTCTCAAACAAGTCAAGCGATCCTTCAGACTCATGTAAGGGCTTTTGTTGGTTAAGTGACAGCTTAGATGGTCATTATCTAATAGCTGGTGATCAGAATAGAAATCTTCATGTATATGATCTACAATCCCTTTAGATTGTAAATTTCAAGGTAAACAATGGTTGATCAAATGTGTTTTTTAGTAAGCATCATAGTTAGACTTGAAGATGCTAGGAAGACACTACTTAACAGCATTATTTGACAGGTGGTTGGTGATACTGTACTGGAACTTGTGGTAATACTTGGCATGAAGCACATGATGCAGAGATTCTTACTCTGAGCTTTGGAGCTGTGGCTCTCATGGGTGCTGACATTAATGCCATTCAAATTCCCCTTTTGGCATTTGGTAGTAGAGACCATCTTGTATATATATATGATGTTTGCAGGTACTATGACTTGTACATTCATAGTCTGTCATTCCTTTGTCAACATGGTGGTCATTTAATTCACTTTCAAAGTTCATGTTTGGGAGGCATATATATTTTGTGTCTTGTGCTAGTGAAGAGTTTGTCTTGTAGAGCACTTCTTTGAGTGCTTGATTTTTAAATTTAGAAACTTTGATGTCATCGAGACGTTAGATGATCATTTAGCTTCAATCATTATAGCAAAATTTGCTTGCGATGGTTTCGATTTGCTAAGTGCTAGTGCGGACAAGTATGGCTTTCTCCTAAAGTCATGGTTTTAACTCTGGATTTCAAGATTCTCAGGTCTATTTTGTCTTGGCCCAATTGTAAAACCACTTGCCTATGACACGACACATCCTCCCTCCTCAAAAAACCCTGCTCAACCCAACACCACCATGACATGGCACACCCCCCCATGACGCGGCACATCCCCCCCTCCCAAAAAAAAAACCCACTCACCCACCCCACCCCACCTCCAAAAATGCCAAATCTTGGTGCCACTTTTTAGTGTAGCTCTTTTTGCTATCCACAAATTTAGCTGATTCTTTAATTTTAGCACGATGATTGTGCTTTGTGCTGTGTTCTTTTCTTGTGCATGTTAAGTATGAAAAGGTTGGTGTGTCATTACTGGGTTCAACTGGGCTTAGAGGAGCTCAATCAATTTATTTTCTTAAATGGAAAAAGAACTTGAATATCTGTTGTACTGATTAGTTGCAATAACTGCAGTGAGGAGTGTGCTAGCTACTTAGGATATTGGGTGAGCAATGGAAGCCCATGATCCTCTGCTTGATGAGGCAAAAGGAAATTATGCTACAGAAATGTATGAGTTGTCATTTGTTGGGATGCCTAGAATGTAGATGGGAAATATCCTCCATCATCCACTCCCTCTGCGGCGGTTGATGGGATCAGGTGCAGAGCGAGTCCAGGGCTCGTCAAGAGCTTCGATGTCATTTCATGCGCACTTGGGGTGGCCAAGACCTATTTTTCGTGATGCAAGCAGGCAGTCCCAGTTGGCGATACACCCCCCTCCCCCCATGGCTTCTTGCCCCCATCCCCCCCAAACCGCCTTGAGAGGCTTGTATAAATTATGTATTTGTGGCTTTGCATCAACTCTAGCTAGTCTGTTGAGCATGAGCACTCCACTGTAATCAGTTTTTTTGAGTAATATAATCAGCCACATTTTATTTGCACAAAAAAAAGATGGGAAAGATGAGGGGAATGCAATAGGCATAGAAAAAAGGAGGGGCAGACATGTTGCGTTTGCAATAGTGTGAAAGTAGTAAAGAAGAGAGGAAGGCAGGTGTAAGTAGAGCAACAGAGTAGGGACAAAAAGGGTTTTTTTTGTTTTTTTTTTTTGGGGGGGGGGGGGGGGGAGGGCGGGGGGCAACGAAGGTCCAGTGTCCAAGCATTATATGAGTCCACAGCTAGTCAGGAAAAGAGGCATAAGCCGAAGAAAAGGGAAGGGAAAGAACAGGATGAGGGGAGATGTGACATGGGGAAGTAGGCCAGGTAGAGTCTTCGTAATATAGGCTTTTGTTTCTACCATTTTTTGTCCATTCTTTTCAGATTTTCTCTGTATATTAACATGTGATGAGAAAATAGATGTTGGCATTCATCTAGTGGATTTTGTTCTTAAATTGTGAAAATAATTTGATTTGGTCCTCTGAAGTTAGTCAGTTGTATTACCAATCAATATGTCCAATAGTTTACTGATCTAACAGCTAACATCTAGGTCTGCAATGAATATTATGAGAGTTGAGATGGGAGGCTTAGCTTTTACCGTTAAATGTCTTTCAATGTGTTTTGTGTCTTTTGCAGATTCACTTAGCTCTTTTTTACTGTTCTTAGTGTGAAAAACAATACATGGTCTGATTGTCCTTAATATACATTGACTTTCGTGCAATCTTTTCAAGGAGAGGAACTAAGGAGTATTTGTGAGTTCATGAGAGCAGCTATTATGCACTCACGAGTTGTAGTTAAGAAACTTCAGGTATATAACTACAAGGGTTGCAATCTGAATCTAGGAGCTCAAGTATGACAAAAGCCGTTTAAAAGCATCTTTCCAACTTCAAGTGACTCAAGTGTTTTTTGTTTGGTGACAGAATCTTGGTGCCAATTAATTGCTAATCAACTGAAAGTGTGCATATCATTGCCTCAGACTAGATAATTGTCTTCATAATATATGAAAAGTTACCTAAAGTTGTAATATAGAGAACCTCAGCTTCAGCAGCAACATCGTTTCATATAAGTTAGTCTCTTCCAATGACAACTCGTACTTTATCACCCATTGGATCCCATATCTCTTGGCCTGTCGTGCTTACCCAATTTTCCTTCACTTATCCTTTGAGTTATTGTTACTTCAATTGTAGTAATTTAACCATCACTACCATTCAAACTCTCCCTTTGTAGAGACCAGATTTGCCTACCTTGGCAGACAAAGGTTTCTATTAAGCTTATATCCATATTCACATCTTACTTCACATCACCACTATGGCATGAGTCCCATAACTTTTCGAGCTTGTAAATGTCCATCATCTACATAGGGTCAATTTCTCCAACATCAATATGCTCTCTTTTAATATTAATATTTTCACTCCACACTTCTTTAATTGGATTGAGGAACTCTACCATTATGTTCCCCTTTAATCTACCTTCATGAGCCACCAAATCAAATCAAGTGATGTATGAGGGCTTACACTAGGTGGATAGACATGGAAAGTCCTCCTCTAGGAGGGTTTTCTGGTGTCCAGACCTTGGCTAGGTTGGGTGGGAGACCATCCCTAAGGTAGATCTTCACTACAACACCGACCATGCTACATAGATCCCTAGATCCCTAGATCATCCTTCCTTCCTAGTTTGCTATGGGTCTAGCAATGTTTGTGTAAGGCCCTAGGGCAACGGCCCCTAACATGCTAGGAGGAGAGTGTGACTGACATCTTGTCATTTGGAATCCACATATCAAAGCTCATAACGAGTCGCAGCTAGGAAAAGGCTCTCACATCCAATGGGATAGTCGGGAGGCTAACCCTGTAAAGAAGCACTCAAGCATAGAATATAACCACAATGTGTACAACAAAACACAATGATAGAATAGTAGAACTCAACAGTGTAGAGTAACTGAGAACAAATGCTGAAAACACACTATACAAAATGAATACAAAACCTCGAACCTCCTGTTGAGAAACCATTTTCTTTAGTTTTCCTTCAGTTAGGGTTTCACATTGACAACCCCAAAAAGGGTTGTCGCCCTTATTATGGGCACTTTATCAGTGGGCACCCACATCATTGGTACGCCACCCTAGACTGTGCATGCCTATTTATAGGCCACCTCTTCACACATTCAGTGCAATCACTGTTCATTCTTCACCTCTCTCCTTTTGTCACGAGACACCCCTCCACTCTCTCTCCAACCTCTCCATTGCCCCCACACCCCTTGCAGGAGGACAAAGAGGTTTGGGTTGGTGGCTTCTTCCTCACCATCTACATCACCCTGCTTGTGTTTTGGAATCCATCATCTATTGGCGTCATCCTCACATCTTGGCAACAGCTCTTACACCTTGGCAACCATCCCTATCCATTGGCGCCAGTCTCTCTCCATCATCTAGGCACTCCTTGCTTGCATTTCAGCCTCTGGAGGCCTTCCCCACAGTTGGTGTCTTCCCCAACAAGCCCTACACCTTGCATTTTGGGCCTCTAGCCATCTGGCATCATCATTCTTAGCTGGCACCATCTTCTCCGAGCTCTCCACATTGCGTCTGATCATCCTGCTGGATTCTGCTTTGACTCGCGACCCCCTCTACAGTTGGCGTCATCATTTGAGGCTGCTGGAGTCTGTGTTTGGCATCCTGGCCCCCACTTCCATCATGTGGCATCTGCATTTTGCAATCTAGGCTCTCCTCTTGGCATCAGAGGACTGCGTTCTGCTCCGTCGACAGCTGGTGATCACTCTCCTCCACTCAGACGGCATCAAAGGACTGCACTTTACTCCCTCAACAGTTGTCCTTCACCTTTAGCATACATCTTTGATATCCCTATTGCTGGAGGACTGTGTTTCACTCCCTTCACTATGCAGATTCGCTACAAGTGCTCCCCCCTGATTCATACAGGACAGTGCATTTATCTTTTGAGCTTCGGCTCCATTGTATCAGCTTTTCTCCTTATAGCATGATTGAGTGCATCATCATCATGTTCTTCTGAGTTTCTTTTCTTTCTCAGTGTTTGTCGTACACACTCTGTGTTTCACCCCGCAAACCCTGTTGTCTCTCTCGTACGTCGCTTTTCTCAACACCTCTGTGTCTCAGAATGGACTAGATCTTGAATCTGAGCAAGCAGCCTGCAGCTAAGTGAGCAGCTGCTGTAAATGGTTGAAAGTAGCTGTGAGACTTGAAATGTTGTGAAAATGCAGGGCTGAACCTCAAGAAGACTGATGTGATGAGGTATACAGTAGTTCGAAGAACGCTGACAGTGCCTGGATGATGTGGAGATGCACAACCAACAGTTCGGAAGGTGATGTGAGAAGTTGTATGGACAGGTTGGGCTGAAAACGTAGCCCTTGATTATGTTGCCTAGCTGCAGATTGTTCTAAGAAGGCTGAAGTAAATTCGTGTGCAGCACCACAAACTAAGATATCCATCAGAGGCATGTGGACAGTAGTGGAACAGAGTGCCAAATCACAGCAACAGGACAACCAAGATGCCATGTTTCACTCCAACCTACCTGCTCTGCTGCCTGTTGCCTGTGCACTGCCCACCTGCCCGCGACCCATGCCTGCTGCTGTTTGCAATGGTGCTGACCGCCTGCCCGTGCATTGCCTGACCGCCTGCCCGTGCATTGCCTGACTCGCCTGCTGTTGTCCGCAATGGTGCTGACCTACCTGCAATCGCAGTTGTCAGGTATGAAAAATATTGTACATTAAAATATGATAAAATATGCTTTTATTAAATGGTACCTTAATATTATTAAAGGTATGGTATGATAAAAATACATTAATTTTCTCCTAAAAACTACTTAAAATCTATTTTGTTTTTGACAAAAAAAGGTAGAGAAGTTGTTTGAATCTCAAACAACAAAATCCCATAAGAGAACCGTATTGGTATAAGAAGCATTTAACTTATCCCAAAGTGGGAATTGGACTAGAAAAGTAGTATCCATTATGTTGGTACCTTATGGTACTAATACATAAGGTACAATACCTATAGTATGGTATAGTATGAACCCTTTCATATGTGGTACTACTACAACTATGTCCATGATTATGTCCACCCTTACCCACGCTATCTACCTAGCTTGATTGCTTGTCTCCAGGAGGTGTCAATCCTCTAACGTGGCCTTGTAGATAAATGCTTTGGCCTACTTGTGGTAGTGAATTTGGTGGTAGGAAAGCATACTTGTTGCCCTTTTTGGTGGTTGGTGACGTTAGGCCCATGAAATTCAAGATCCACGTGCGAATGGTTGCTATCCTTTAGAGATTTGGAATGGAAGGTAGTCATTCTTTGTAGGCTTGGGTCCACACCATTGGCAAGAATTGCATCATTGGAAATGTTGCTTGCAATCCTAAAATGAACTACACTACCAAAGACCAAATGGCAAGATCTTAAAGGTTGTATCATGGGCTAATTATTGATTATCTCCAAGGTTGAAATGAGTGAATGGGACAATGTTGTCAACTTCATGTAGATATACGCATCTTCAAAGAATGATGTTTGACCTTATTGATAAAGGTGATTGTTGCCCAACTAATAGGGTCAAGTATTGAGTAGGAGATGCTTATCTGATGCAGAAGTGCTGGGCAGGAACAAGGCATGTGCCAATAGACGTGTTATGCTCGTATCAAGCCAATACTACATCTACCTCAGAAAGTGAGGCAGTAATCCAAAGATGCTTGTTGTTGGGGAAGTTGGGGTCAAGACCTTCATGGGGCGATGCCACACAACTAAGATGTTATGTACATCATGATGTTTTGCTAGGTGAATCCATAGCTCAAAATCACATCCCTCCTAAAGATCTCCAAACAAAACTAGAAAGTTGAGATTTGTTAAGTACAATATTTTAGAGCCACGTGGTTTGAAATAATGACAGAAAAGTACCCAAAAGATAATGGCAAAATTATCTATGGAGTACTTGCATTCAACCTTATTATGCAATCTATTCGCATGATAGATACAACAATTAGTTATGGCTATATAGTTAGGATATGTGAGGGCAGCCCCTACTGCTATAAGGCTGGCATGCATATGTACATGGAAGGTCGTAGTCCAATAGAGGGACCAAGGAATTGGGAAAAAGGATGTGCAATGTGTACATAATAGTTCATAAAATAGCAATTGTATCTGATGTTACCCACCCAAGTAGTGGATTGCCTTAGTTGATATTGGGATGTGCATTCTATTTCTTGGAATCGAGAGTGAGGTTGCCATTTAAAATAATATGTCCAACTAAGGTCCCCTGAGTAATGAGAAAGCGTTGCTTACCTAGATTAAGAGGTAGGCCAATTTCTTTACATCTCTGAACACTTTCTCTAGTTCAAGAAGATACAACTCTACAGCCAGCGGAAATAGAGTCATTCCCTTGTCAGTTGAGAAGACAAAAAGTCATCTAAAAATATATGAAAATTTTTACTAAGGAATGGTTGGAAATTTATGGTCATGTTGCATTGGAATGTGCATGGAGCTGTGTCAAGATCAAAAGTGAGCTTTTTGTATTGCAAGGTACTCCATTATGTGGCAAAGGTAGTCTTTGCAGGGTCATCTGGGCATATACCCACTTGGTTGTAGTAGCTAATGTCAGAAGCATATGACCAGATTGAAAGAAAGAAGTGAACACTGAGAGAAGAGAGAGAGAGAAGAAGATAGTAGGATGCTAAAGGCTCCAAAGAATGTATGTGGAATACAGAAGACAGATATATACAAGGGGTTGTGTGCGAATAACCAGCCAAAGTTCTCTCTCAACCTACAAAAAATTGAAGTCGTTGTAGCCACAACCAAGCTTGCCATAAATAGGCAAGAAATAATAGAACTGGATGATAGAAAATAAAACAATAAAAATAATAAAAATACAGTGAAATTTTGCTTGTCATGTGGCATAAATTATCCACCTAGTCCACATTGTCTGCTTGGACCATACTAGTGGTGATTGCTAAAACTACTGCCAACTTGCTCCTGAACATGGTACGACTACATAATCTGCCCTAAACTGCATTGTACATGCCTCTGCTCATCTTGGGGATGACCAAATCTCTAACACCCCCTCCTAGACCTTGGATGCAGCATAAGACTGAGGGATTTGGTGAAGAAGAATGGTGTGAGGAAGTGCCTTGGTAAACAAATCTGCTACATTACCTCTTGCAACACTCCACATCAATGGTCTTGTCTAAGAACTTCTCACGAATATAGTGATACTAGATCTCTATATGCTGTGTCATCCTAGCATGGAAGATGGGATTTTGTGCCAAGGCTATGCAATTCTCATTGTCTCATAGGAGTGTAGTAGCCCTTGTCTGTGAAGAACCAAACTCCTCTAACAACCTTTGAAGCAAAACAACCTCACAAGTGGTAGAACAAGCCGTTGGTACTTAGTCTTTGTAGATGAAAGGGCAACTATAGGTTGCTTCTTATTGCTCCAATAAATTTCACCTATACCTAGAAAAAAACAATAGCTTGTAGTTGATCTCTTATGATCAACATCTTGATTCCCAACTTCCAATCTGAGTTTATCCAGCCTTGTAACATCAAAGCCAAACCAACTGCACCTACTAGATAAAATAGGCTACGGTTGGGGATCCCCCTTAGGAACCATAGTATTCGTAAGGCAGCATACCAATGAACTTTCTTAGGTTCACTCATAAAGCTGGCAAGCAAACTAATTGCAAAGCACAAATCAATCAGAGTATTCAAAGGCCAAATCATAGTTGTCAGGTAGGAAAGGTACAATACGGTATGGTACGATAAAATACGGTACTAATTGGTACCTTATGATTTTATAAGGTACGGTACGATATTAGTACGAAAAAAATTTAAGATGATTTTTTAAATAACAAAAATCATTAATCATTAAATGATAGATCATAGAATACATGTTTGAAGTGGAAATAGCCATTTCAATGTGGTATCTATTCACAAAGCCATCATTAATGAAACCATGTAGAGGCCCCAGAGTTAACCAAGGCTTTGAGCGAAAGGGTCTTTCTGAGCAGGATCATCTGGGCTATGACAATGAAAGTTTCCATGGGTGTGGCTAGGATCAAGAGACTCTTTCTCATATCAAGGTCCTGTTGTACAGTCTCATTTACAACCAGACATCCTCATTTTCCTGTTCGAGGGTGGTTGCAGCAAATCTTGGGGTTCTTACTCTCTTATTTGGGCAAATTAGGGAGATGTGTCAAGGGTTTCCACAATATAGACATAGATGATTCTCTTTTTGTCTTCGCTTTTCTTGTAAGATTAGGGGGAATTTGGTATTATCTATTTGTATCGGTTCGAGCTTGGTTTCTTCTCTAATTGGGTCTTTGATTGGAGCAAGGTTACATTGGCAATGCCTTAATTTTTCTCACTTTTCTTGCTTCCTCTCAAATTATTATCGCTCTAGATGGCTTGCATGATATAATCGTTGAGTGTTTTTGCCGCAGGCATAGTGAGCAACACAATTAGCCACTCCTCTTTAGTGTCGCCCTCATTAGCCTCCTCTGAGGATGAGCTTAGTTCTTCCTTTTCTCTCTACTTCTCATTTTTCTTACTTGTGTCATCAATCACTAGGGCTCCCTAAGTCTAACTGTGACTGACTTGTTTCGGCCATAACTCTATCATATGAACCCTGAATATGGTTATCCAAGTACTCAAAACAATTGGAATGACCTTGATCTACAAATTAGCATGGGCAAAATTGTGAAAATCTTCTCAAAATAGTCAAAAATACTATTTTTTGTAAAATACATTATTTTTTTACATGTTTAAATTTGGGTGACTTGTACCGCTTAAGATAAGTTCTTATATGTAGTCAACCGATTGTATACATGTGGCGGCCTAATAAGTCACTCATCTTTTTTATCTGTATTTACTAATTTTAATTAAAATGCATTATTGTATGGTGGACTGATGTATAGTTGTTTCTTTTTTTGCAAAGTCCGTTTGATGTTTCTTTGCGAGACGGGATGAGCTTTCAAATGGTGAGGGTCTATAGCTCGCCCTTGGATCCGTGGAGCGCACATCCTCTTCTTTTTTTGTCATGTGATTTATGTAGGTATTTTCTATGCACTATGTTATTATCATCCTTTGTATCTTGCCATGATTCTACTGTCACTTTCATTACGCGATCTTGTATTTATTTTATACATCAATCTTATGGATTCAAGTACACTTTGCCTTCATTTTGACAAGCATTGTACACTGGCATCACTAATACTGACATTTTCAATGACGATGAGGGCAAATTTTTTTATGAACACTTTTGTCGCTGTGAACGTCGGTATGAGGTCTGTATCTTGTAGTGTACACATGGATTATGGACTCGTGAGCACTTCATGTTGCACTTGTCCAATGCACTACACTCAAGGGTCATCTCCCGATTTTATCAATTATTTTCATGCCATGGGTTGGGTTGATGCATGCTTTGCACCATCGTTGAGCACTAGCACGGCATGATGCCCACTATAGGATATGTTGTAAATCTTAGTTGCATGCATACTTGAGAGAGCACCTTTCATTGTGCATGCACAATTTTTTACACACACGGGAGTTGGGATTTTCATCACCAAAATAGGAACGGCATGATGCCCACTATAGGATATGTTGTAAATCTTAGTTGCACGCATACTTGAGAGAGCACCTTTCATTATGCATGCACAATTTTTTACACACACGGGAGTTGGGATTTTCATCACCAAAATAGGAACCTCCGGTTGAGCTTGCACTTGTGAGATGGGTTGTTTTTAGTCAACATCTTGAGGACCATTATTTTCTTGAGAGACTATGAGATTTTGGGAGGATGGAGCAGAGTACAATACTTTTCTATGCTACTGAGTGATGAGAGATGAGGTAAATGATATAAAGTAATTTAAAAATCATGTTTGCATCTTACATGACAAACGAGCACATGTAGATAGATTAGTAACTATATTTCTCAATGCATCCATCTTTTCGAGTGGGGCATTGCTTGTATAATTACATAGCATGGATCCAATTTTGCATTTTTCCTCAAATTATATGTGATGGAGCATAAAGTTTATCTTCAATAGCATATTCTTGCTAGGACACGTTGCATTGCAAGAAGGCATGAATATCTAAAGAAAATAATAGAAGACTCAAGGGGGATCTATGGGGGAACGTTTTCATTCAAGAATTATGAAGAAAATTGCTATTAGCTTGAGACATTTGGCGGGTGTCATTGGCAAATGCTCTTGTAGAAACTTGGAAAAAGAATTCAATCATTAGTGGTGTGGATCACTAGCATCAATGAATGAGTTCTAGAAATGCCAAAGACTACTAATTTCATTAGATCTTGCTTGATGAAATTGAGGCATCATTTAACATTGAAGGAGCATGACGATCTGGCATTGTTCGGGAAAATATTTAGAAATGGTCATACTTGCATGGCAGCACATGTGTATGAGCCAAGGTAGTTTCTCTTACCTAATTCTACCATCAAACATAAACTTAAGTAACATAGTTCTCCTTACTCTCCCATTCCTTTCTTGTGTTGTAGCGTACAAGAGTTGATGACTCTGGCAATATGTGAGACGAAGGAAGAGGATATAGATGCACAAGCTCTTTTTCGGACAAAGATGAATGAGGTGATGGAGAAGTTTGGACACCCAAGCACTCATTTTTGAGGATTCATGGTAGACGAGGCAATTGCCAATTGGAGGGCCATCTGCACAATGTTCAATGGTGGTCCGGACAACGTAATGCAAGGAAGGGAGAGATCTTGCTTATTTAATTGGGAACAAAGTCTCCAAATACACACATCACAGTATGTGCACAAGAGTTTTCAAGATGAGCATAAGTGCTTGTGCTACACGTGGAGGTGTGCAATCATGGAAAATGATGCAACAATGCAATATCGATTCATTTGGGCTTGGTGGGCCTCAAGGAAAGTTGTGGGGAGTGAAGCAATTAGAGGAGAGCTCGACGCAATATGTTCACCTTGAATTACAATAGCTTTGCCTATCCTTTTCAAACTTATGAATTATGATCATAACTCCTTTTAAGTGGCAACTCTAAGCCTTGAGGGCCGTAACCACTCTTTGTCCAGTGCAACATCTGACAGAGAAGTAGACGCAACAATGGAAGCATAAATAATGCTATAATAAATTGTTAAATATAAGGGCAGAAGAGAAAAACACAAAATGACACTACAAGGAAGAGAACTTAGAAGAATGCTCGGAAAATGGAATCCATATACCAAACATGAGAATGATTCATACAAGAGTGAGTCATTGGCTTATAGTATTGGCACCAGCTTCTCTCCACAAAACATATAGAGCATGATAATGTGAAGTGTCGAGGGAGTGCTAGAATAAATATGACAAAAATATACCATAAATAGCAACAAGTTGGCCAACATTTAATGTTGGTTCATTGGTAATAAAAGTCCAAATACACATCATAATGACAATAATAAAATGCCTAGAAATATCAAGCATGGCCTAGACTTGCAGATGAGTTGACCAGACTGCTAACACCCTCTCTCTTCAGATCATGGGTGATCTTATATATTACAATGATGCAATGCTAATAACTCATCATAGTCCATGCAACAAAGAAGCACTAGACTAGAACCGTGGATACTTGAGTAGTGGGTGATCAAGCTACCACCAAGATGTCTCAAAGAGAACCTGATGTTGATGTCAATTATACCAGCTTCTAAAAAATAGGGAGGAGTCATAATGAATCTCTGTGTCCGTCAACAATGTCTTGTAGTAGCGTACAAGACCATCTTGTTAAAAATGCCTTTGAACATACGTGACCATGGATTCCCCACCTTTGGCCAAGACCACCAAAGTGTCTACTCATGTGAGCTTGGATGAGGAGCCAATCCCACTTTTTGTCAAGTAATAGTCCATCATGAACCTGGATGTCAATCCTAGCTCTAAGATTTGAACCTGCCAAACTTTAAGTGATGTGTCAGGGGATGTTCCTCTCTAGAATCTGTGCACCTGTATACTTGTATAGATGAGGCTCACTTGCCTCATCTCACCACCCTTTCACACTTCCTTTGGCATTGGAGAGTCATGGGAAAATGACCACATCACCAGTACTAGAAAGTAGGAGGGGCTACCAAGCCCTTCTCATGAGCTAAAAAAGATAATCATGTACGTGCCTTGATTGGAGGATTCAAGTCGGAGTTTGAGAAAGAGAATGGCATAATGGAGGAGTCCAGATCTTGCTTGTTCTGTGTCTCCTTCTTTCTCGAAGCTGCTAACTCTTTGCAATCCTTGTGCAAATGTCCCTTCTTACTGTAGTGATAATATTGAGTCTTTGACTACATCTTCCTATCACCCCTCTCTGAAGTTGTAAAAGCCTCACTAGAAGCATCGGTCTACAATGGAAGCCTCCCTTGTAATTGTATAGGCATCTTATGCTCAAGTAGCATTGAGGACATCTATAGGTCTAAGCCTACAAAGCATTGGCCACTCCATCAAACTTTGGAGGGAGCATGTAGAGCACAGTCCCCACAAGATGAGCCATGAGACGGGCAGGTTGCATGTGTCAAAGCTAGTCATATACTTGTGTGACACAAAGTAAGAAATATTGAATTGTATCCTTCAGCTCAAACTTTATTTGTTGGAACTAGCCATAAAAAGTGATGGCACGTATAGGTGAAGGAGCCCAGTACAACATTTGAAGCTTTGCCCTAATTGTGGGATTAGTCTTGCAAGTGGTAATTGTTGGAAGAACTTCTTTGTAGATGTAGCGAAGAAGAGTAGAATATGCATAGGCATCAACAAATGCAATGCGAAATGGATGACTTTTGAGTGCACAAGCATTTTACTTAAACGAAATTAGCATTGTGAATGTACTCAAGCATTCTTTCCATGATTTTTCTTCACTGATGACTTTGCTACGATGATAAGGCAATGCTGGATGGTTTGAATCCTCAAATACATCACAACCAAGCTTCAAAAAAAAATGGTCACATATGGAATGATTTGAGCCATGAAATGTCAAAAAGAATCCAAATTTCAATTAAAAAAGAGGCTTACCATCATTTTTTGTATTTCGAGTCTCAAGAATTGATTTTAGGATAGCAAATGGACTTGACATCGGTCTCCAAACAGTGTTGGTCATCACTTCTTAGCATCGGCATGGTCCCACGTCAATCTGGTTCAAGCCAGACAACCATTCTCTATCCCAATCTTCTCATAAGAATTCCCACTATCACCTCCCGTGCAAATTGTAAATCATTAGAAGGTCCCCATTGGAAGTGAGGGTTGTAAGCAATCTTTATTTGCTTCCACAAAATCATGTCCATAAAAAAGTAGTGTATGAAAAAAGGAGGACCAATCACAAGCCCAATGATCCATACTCATGGCTAGCTCAATATTGGGTATGGTTAAGAAAAATGTATTTCTTTCCTTGTCCAAAAAAAACCTCAAATTTGAGTTGCTTTTTTGATCATATGTCATGCCTATTCGTATGATTTTTAGGCCTTGATGATTGTTGTATACCATACATCGTGAATTGAAAATCCATCTTTCGCTCATTTGGCTACATTGAAGTACAATACACCCACTCACAAACTTCAAAAAATCCAACTTGAGCATGGTATACAATATCCTAGTTATGTGAGAAGTTCAAACTTGGAAGGAGTCACTAGGATTAATGCTCTACACTTTGACATTGGCATGATTGATATGCATGGTGGTTGGTATGTCCCAATAATAGAGAATCATGGTTCCTAGTTGGTTACCATTGTTATACAATTAGCACGGTTATAGTAGACCCTACCTACTTCCGTCCATATGTAAACTTAAACTTGAATAGTCTTTTCAAATCCAATTTGTATAGTCCATAGTAGTAAAGAGAAAAATAGTTTGACCTCAATCTCCCTTATTCATGATCCCATCTCTTTTCCTTCTTGTCTTTTGGTATTAAAGATTGCATTGATATAGAACTCAAGTAGAAACAAGCAAGGATGTAGGCAATCAAGGAAGCATGAAAGATTACTTTCCATTTTCTCCATTATTATACAACCATTGTCGAAGAAGTCACATAAGGCAAGTGAAGTAATTATCTTGAATTGTGATAATGTTATTTGGTTCACTTTGGGCTCTAAGATTTTGATAAGTTTTCATAGATCTTTAGCTTTGGTAGTTTAGATATATACATTTGTAAGTTTGGTTGTTTGGATGCCTTTCAATCTAATGCTTGATGTGTCCATATTTAAAGGCTTTAGGTATATCATTATCATTGCTTCTAGTATTTAATGTAGGCTATCCCTTGACCCCTTCACCTAGTCAACAACTTAGCATATCGGCTTGTTGCCTACTATTAGCACTACATTCGAGCTATTCTACGGACCATGCCTACTCAGGCACAAGGGTAATATGGACCAAAGGGTCAAAAGATAGGCCATCAATGTGAATGTGCTTACTAAGTTAGTCTAAAAATAGAGTCCATATATTTACCTAAAGATACTAGCATGGTGCTAAAAGAGGCTATCATCTTGAGCGGCTAGGAGGTTAATTGATCTTTTCCTAGCTTTTGTGCTCTCTAAAGGAAAGGCACCCATGCATTCATGACACTATCATTTTTTTCTACCATATATACTAGATTGGAATGCTTATGGTTAATAAGAACATGTTCTAATTACATGTTGGGTTTACACATTGGATGCAATTACAATGGGGATTGCATTCTTGTTGTGATAATGCATGTGGTCACATTTGGCAAGCATACATTATCCACTATATGTGGTCATGCATGCACATGTAAATTTTGGTTGTGCTTGCCACACATGTCCACTAACTCATTGTAGCTTGTTTAGAAGCTTGAGAAGTAAACAAAGGCTAGGTTCCAAATATATAAGTAGTCTTGCAATAGATATGTAAGAGGTAAGGGGAGCAATAGAGGCTATGGTGGAGGACAAACATAAGGAAAGAACTTGGGTCTTGCAACTATTGTGGTATGATAAGACATTATGCATATGGCTGTAGGAAGAAGCAAGTAGATATACGCCCAGGGAAATTTCCCCAAGGTAATTATGCTTCAGAAGATAAGTCGCATGGTGGTGATATATTGGCAATGTAGCATATTCTCAATGCTATGCATAAGGTAGAGGAGGAGTGGTATATATGGACTTTGGTGTGTCCAGCCACATGACTATTAATGTTGAGTGGTTTGCCATAAAGCCAATAGTACATGTGTCTTATGTTTATATAGGGGGATGACACAAAGCATGAGATTATGCATATTGGGAATGTGCCTATTCAAAGTGACAATGGTGCTAGGCAAACTCTCGGTGAGGCTATGTACGTACCTATCATCACAAACAATGTGGTGTCAATCGGTCAAATGACAAAGAGGGATCTAGAATTGTGGTTCAATTAGCCTAGCTGTCAAGTCTTAGATATGAAGAACCATATGCAGGTGGATTCCCATGGAAAGAAGATTGGCTTCAAGTTCAAGATAAGTGTAGGTATGACCAAAAAGAAGAGGGATAATTTATCCATGCTTAATGGTGAAATTTCAGACATTGAGATGTAGCATAAGTGGATAGGATGGCATGAAATTTCAATGCTAGTCTTCCAAAGTTAGGAGTTATTATAGGCATATCATTGCTCAAGGCTACAAGCCCTTGTAGTGCTTGCTAGTTTGCCAAGCAAGCATGTAAGTCATTTCCCAAGGAGGGGAAGAGAACACCAAGAGTGCTAGAGTTGGAACACAATTATGTATCCCAACCGACGAGCATGAGCAGGATGAAATATTATGTACCTTTTGTGGAAAAATTTTCTAGGAAGACATCGATGTATATTGCTTCCAAAAAAAGTTTGAAGCCTTTGAGAAGGTTAAGCTCTTTTGTATCATGGTTCAAGGTGAGATTGGGAAGTACATTATCATCATCTGTTCAAATGGAGGGGGAGAATACATGTCCAAGGAATTTACTCAATACTTGGATTCTTGTGGCATATAAAGACAAGTTTCATGTGCCTATACACCATAACATAATGATGTGGAAGAATGGAAGAACATGAGTATTGCTGAGGCTGCTAGAGCATTACTAGATAAAAAATACATGGCTAGACATTTTTGGGTAGATGCAATGCAATGCAGTGCATAGTTTCATTATGAATAGGATGTCCACAATGGCAATACATAACAAGATTCTAGAGGAAGTGTACACAAGGTATAAGCTAGATGTGTCTCATTTTAAAGTTTTTGGATGCATTTTCTATGTTCACATTCCTAATGTGAACAGGAAAATCTAGATTCCAAGGCAAAGAAGTGTGTTTTTGTTGGATATGTAAGAGAAGCAAAAGGATACAAGTGTTACAATCTAAATACTCATGAGAGTTATATTAGTCTTGTGATGCATCCTTTGATGAATTGAGTAGTTGGTACGCTCTAGTCATGACTTCTCATGATACATTCACTTATATGGATGGCAATAAGGTGCAAGGACATGGATGGTCATGGCTGCACAAGTACTTCATATACCAGTGTTACTACACCAGAGACAATAAGTCCATGGTTAGGGTGACTAAGAGCACATGTAAGTGGCTTTAGAATGATAATAAATGCACATAGTGCCAGTGATATTACAATAGTAAATCAATCCCGTTCTTATGGGCTTATAAGCTCTGAATCAATGTCAAATAGTCCAAAATCCCATGCTTAAGGAAGGATTGATATTCAACCATATTTTGATGATGTTAATAGTTATTCAATGACATCTTGGACAACAAATTTTGAACAACATATGAGTCTATAGAGAGGTTGAGCAGAAGCTAGTTTACCATGTTGCTTTACACATGTCAAATACTGAGTATAAAGGCTGATATATGATGGATTTGGAACTATAGATCATGTATATATGACTTATAAGACAAAGAGCTTGACAAGTTTGAGGATGTAGTGGAGAACCCTCCATGGATGGGTACATGCCATGGATGAGGAGATGAATGATTTAGAGAAACAAGGTACATTGTCTCTTGTTGAGACTTGCCCAATGGCAAGAATTTCATTGGATGCAAATGGATATATAAGATAAAGCATAACTTTGATGGTAGTGTGAGCATGTATAAGGCTAGACTTGTGGCATAAGGCTATGCTCAACAATACGTCATTGGTTATGAGGAAACTTTCAACCCAATGGCTAAGATGGCTACAATTTGCATAGTGGTTGCATTAGCTATAGCCAATAGATGGAATATACATCAATGGATGTGAAAAATGCATTCTTAAATGGAGAGTTGATTGAAGAAGTCTATATGCTACAAGGATATGAGGATCAAAGGTATCCACATAGGGTACTCAAATTGCATAAGGCAATGTATGGGTTGAAACAAGCACCAACAACATGGCATGATTGCATCATAGGTTATTTATAGTAGTTGCAATTTTATGCACATCCATTAGACTCTTTCTTGTTTGTATTAGTTATAGGTTTACATCTCCATTGAGCATCTTCTCACCAATGAAACGATAATGGACCTCTATGTATTTCATGAGAGCATAAAACACTAAGTTGGCTAGCATGATGTTGCTAATGTTATCACAATGAAGAGGTATTGGATCTATTATGTCAATGCCAATCTTCTTTAGCAAGATGCATAACCATGTGGCCTCACATGTTGTGATTGCTACCCCTCTATAATTGGCCTCTATAGAAGATAGAGTAATGATAGGTTGCTTGTTTGACATCTGATCTTCAATCATCTGCACTACCTACCTAATTTTCATGTGTGTAAGAATAAAGTGTGGGCTCAATATCTTCCCTATAGTGTAATTCATAACCTACTATAGACTTCACATAGTGCATGATCATGCATACTACATCTAGATGAGGTTTCTTGGGTGACCACATAAACTAACTCACAACAATTGTAAATGAGACTTCCTACCATATACCTGTACATATTTGGATCCTCTACCTCATCACCTTCATGTGTTAATAACTTTACATTTGGATCAAGTGGTGTGCTTGTGGGTTTACATACTATCATGCCATATTTTGCAAGTATATCTAATGCATATCGTGTTTATGACATCTATGTATCATCTCCTTCTTTCAACACCTCGATACCAAGAAAGTATTTGAGCACTCCAAGATCCTTCATCTCAAACTCTATAATTGACCTTTGACTTGAGCAATGACCTGCTCATTATTGCCTATAAGAATGAGATCATCAACATATAGAATGATCAAGATTGTATTTCAAACTATATTTTACTATACAAAGGAAGACTTTAATTTGAAAAAATGGTCAAGTTAGGTTGGGAGAAGGTTCGCTTAAGGGCCTTAAGGCTTCAATTTTTTGAAGAGTACATTCTTTTATACCATAAGGTATACCAAGGAGCACCTCAAAACTATAAGGTGAGCCTTCATTTTGCACGTGGGTTCAGATGCCAAAAATACAGAGGGATAGATGATAGCCTCACCATTATGGTATGGGCAACTTTTGTAGAGAGTATAATTAGGATGATACAATCGTAGAATTATCTAAATAGGAAATTGGAAAAGTGGAGGCTGATAAATTACCTGAGCTAGATAGTTGAGTGAAAACTCTTTGCTAAAAATCTCTCTTTATAGCAATGCGATTGATATAGCTTTTGACTAGTCTACAAACTCTGGAGCACACATGATTTCGAGGTATGCTAAGGATATTTTATAGAATTAGGCTTTTAACTCTATTTTCAATATTCCTCGACCACCTATCATGCATCAATTGTTGATATAGTAGTACTCTATAATATAAAGGCTACTATGACTATGAAGCTTAATAGAAAGTGCTAATACTTGGATGTAGTTGAAAATGCTCTTGAAGCATAAAAAATTAGGAGCGATGAGTAGGTTGGATTGATGGGTGGAGATGTGAAGATAATCAAGAAGCTAAAAAAGTGTCTATAGATTTTCAAATGCACAAATTTGGGCCAGTGTCAAACAAGGTTGAAGTGGCAAAGCTCAAGGGAAAAAACCCTTGAGAGACATGAGCATTGAAAATAGAGATATACTCGACATTGATCAACTTTGCAAAGAGGTTGGAGAGCTATAGGTTTGCATGCTTGATCATTTGCTATTATTAACACATGATATTTTTTCTTTAATAGTCTAAGACTTCGTGTATTGTAAAGTATGTTATGCCATTTTTATTATAGGGTCAACACAACCATTTGACATGCAAAGTAGAGGTAACAACATCATATCTTTGATTTGTGAAAACTATAATAATTTTTTTAAGAAAAAAATTATTATTCTTTATATTAGATCACTAGTTTAGCTAGGCATGGCCCATAGTAGTATACCATTTGGTGATTGTGCTACTTGTAGGATGTCAATAATTTAGAGTGTTATTACAAGTGTTTATATGCCTTGATGTCTATACCCATATCATACACTACTCTGCTTTGTGACTATTCACCTCTCACTACTATTGTTTGTTCATGGCTATGAAGAGCTACTAAGTGATGCATTGGCATTGTTACTTGGTGATGCATATGCAAGCAACCATAGTGCAGATAATACATATTTGTACACCTTATGATAGTCTACTCATTTTTGTTTCACTCTTTAAATATTCCTTTTTTTCCCACGTAGATATATCAAAGAAAGAACCAATTGAAGCAACATTCTATTCAACATTCTTCTCTTAAAGTGTTCAAAGAACTTACTGGTAAATAATATTGCTTTGTAACTTGTGCAACACACATCCCAAGGTCAATCTTCTTAAAAGCTTGACATTGATAGTGCATGAAATGTAGGGGATAAAGGTTCATCCTAGAAATAAGTGCCCAATACTATGGAAAATGATGAGAGACCCTAATTATATGGTTGAGGAATAAACACATCCAGTGTAAGGTGGAGAGGACATGTTCAAGAAGCCCAATCAAGAGCCTAAGAAGATAGTGCCTAAACTAAGGTAGTATCTGTATGAAACTAAAAAGCCAAATTAGAACAAGCGAGATGAGGAAAAGCTAGCTAAAGGAGAAACAATGGAGTTGTGAAATGGTAGGTTGGAAACAATTTTAGAGATCTACATAGAGACTTTGAGAAACAAGAAGGACAAAAACCATTGTGTAGCATGCCACTCTGAAGAAGAGAAGAACGCTAAAGTTAACAATGTCTGAGAATCTTTTGATGAGCGAGGGTCCATTCTTTGCATATGGATACTTTAAAACAAGGAACCAAAACATGTGTAGATAAGATCAAGTTACTTGTTCTAGTGAGAGCAAGCAATAATCATCATTTGGGCAATTACAAAGTGCTTTATATCTTGGGTATGTAGTCCTCTCATGGGCCATATTTATCTTAGATATATGAAACATTAGGTTAGACAATAGCAATTAAACCTGTGTGAGCTTCTTTTAATGGGCCAATGTCATATATTGGGTAACATTACTTCACAGTATGGTTGTTTGATGCTATTTGGACTATGTTACCCCTAACTGGAAAAAATTAGTTCATTAGCATTTGTTTGTCATTAGTTTTTAAACATGTGCCATAATGTTATGCTTATTTTTGGAAAGTCATGTACACAAATATCTTATGAATTAATTATGTAATATTATAATATAAGTAAATGTATACCATATATATGCATGTGTCTATGAATGTTCGTGTGGTATAAAAGCTATGAATGTTATTGTATGTTTACTTTTGTCTATGTATATTCTTAAGGTATAAAAGCTATCAATGTTCACTTCATTATTGCATAGTCTACTTATGGTTTTCATAATTCTTTCATGTCAAAACTTACATATGCTATGTGTTTATTAAAAGTACACAAAAGATTTATTAAAATTTCCACTTTATTGCCAAAATGAATTATGTTTGTGAATTGTATATAGTTGTTGAAACAATATAGGAATATTATTAGCATGTGAGTGTATGCTTCTTATTTTGAATTGAACTACTTAATTTGTACGTTGAAGATTAAGAGTTTAAATGATTGATTGTTCCATGAATTGTTGTATAGTTACATTTATCTATTTATTTGTTTAGTTTGTTTCATGGATTGTTTCATGTATTAATTCTTTGTTTGTTTTGTTTTATTGGGAGGATTTATTGTAAGCTAGTAACATTATAGAGTAGTGATCATTGATTACTTGCCTTTTACCTCCTTGTGCACTATGGTATACAAGAATATGAGGATACCAATTCCCCATTTTTCAAAGATAGGCAATGATTCTTCTCTAACCAAACTAGTACAAAGTTAGGTCCTAGCTACAAAAAAAAGTCACCTAGATAGAGTGGCAATTTGCCAAAAACCTTTTAGGTGGATGTATGCATTAAGAGTGTATTTTTTATCATATCATGAAGTCTAGTGGTACATCTCACATTGGGAACCATTTCATTGGTAGTGTGAAGAAGTCTATGCATATGTGTCAACACCTAGCCGCCAAATAAGCAGCTAAAGCCATTCAAGAGCACTATGCAAGCAAGAGGGCTTCCATTGCAAGAGTGTCATGTGTTGAAGTTGAGATGTTTGACTTACATAGCAATATTGTCAATTAGTAGAATGCCTTTCAATATCGAGTACCCCATGCTTCTAAATCTAGAGAGTTTCAAGTACAACTTGATTAGGGAAATTGTTAGTTCAAGAACAAAGTGAGTGTTTATCAAGTCTCTCTCCATGATAGTTTTTGTATGACACAATTAAAAGAAGTGCAAATGGTCTAGGGTTTTTTTGTTAACTTTTAATAGCAATTGTGGTAATGATCACTAGAAACACGTATGGAAGAATAACTAGGAGTTTGGGGTCTTTTCCCCGTTGTCTTATCACTCATAATATGGCACACTATTCTTGATAAGTACCACTCAAAGGTAAAGGAGTAGATTGAAAGGGTTGTTCTACTTAACTTGGGCCTTCTGACTAGATGTACTATTGTATCATATAGTTGGTCCAATGTTACAATGGTGACCATTGATAAACATCATGTTGGTTTCACCAAGGGGGGAGACATTCTTAAAGGCCATAGATATCATAGGAAAAATTAAGTCAAGGGAGTACATTGCATAGATTTTATGCAAGACTATTGAAGAGATATGGCATCGTCATGTGATACAAGTTGTTATAGATAATGCAAAGAACTTAAAAAATACAGTTGGGGACTTGTAGCAGAGTGATATCTAAAGATTACATGAAGTCATTGCAACACTTACTCACTTAATCAAGAGAAGTGGAAGTACTTGACATTTATTGGGCTCAGATGTCATGCATGTTAAAGTTTCCTATAGATACATGGCTTTTCAACCATTTTTATCATTTGGAGTCCTTACTTCAAAACAAGGATGCTATGATAGAGACATTTTTGTACATGGATATGTACGATTGAGAGGTTGAACAAAGTGTGCAAATGAGGGAGAAGACTTCTGTGTTGCGTTCTAGTTGTCTAAATAAGGATAAGTGATGGCAGTTTGTGGCTAATGCATATAATGATGCTTGTCATGTATGCCATACACAGCATGGACAAAGGATTGGTAAACATGGAAAAATTATAGATGACATGGTGGATTGTGTGATAGAGTTTAGGGTCTCTTGCAAAGGTTAAAGACTCCATTGCAAAGCCCTCACAAAAACTATTTAAGGCATCTCAAAGAAAGGTGTTGTTAAAATGTTTTCAAAGGAGATGGATTGTTGTCAAGACCAAAAATGGACCCGACACTAACTCTAGGGCTCTAGCTGCCTCCTATACTCACCTAAATAACCCCACGGCCTCACTGACTAGGAGCATATAGACGTTATGAAGTGATTTATTGAAAGAATGCATTTGTAGATACCATCTCTAGATTATAGTCCAACATGATACCCTTTCCAACTCCAAGCAAAAAGAGTAACCACACATAACAGTGATGAGCACCTCATAACACAAACAAAGGGAGCACCCCCTAGCTTATCGTTTTGGCACCACTACGACTCTCCTACATCCTGGGGATTAGCCTCAGGATGTGTCTGTTCAACATATAGCACACATACAACATAGTCCTCTCTTTTGAAAAAATGTTCCAAGAGATCATATAATCCTTACCACATGAGTCCCCAAAGGAAACAATAACACTAAACCTACAAGTTAGAGAACCTCACACTCAACGTGGGTCGATTGTTTGACATCAAGTGTTATGCATCCAAGAGATAATTCTCTTGATATACCACGTATGAGAATCCGGACGCAAAGTGAATGACACATGCTCAAACAAGAAAACTTATAAGTCAATTAGTGTGGATATGCACAAATAGCCTTTTCATGATTTCACTCTAGGGTGATTATTGCTTTGTTGCTAAGGCAGCACTGGAGTAACCTGTACAACTGCCATTTTTAAGACTTAAATCAAACGAATCCTATATAATTACATATGCATAAAATCAAAATTCAAAGGATACTCAACTTCTGCAATCCCCTTCCCCCTACTATTTAAGATTTTGCATTCATTGGGTGGGTTAAAAGGGTTTTTCATATATGTTTCATTATAATATAAAGTGATAATCATGCACTTTGACATACAAATGGGAGTAAAGTGAGGCTAAACCTCATGCTTTACCTTTTTCATACTTGCACAAATATACTTCTAATTTTTCGTAATTTTTCAAACAAAAAACTATATCACATTTTTTAGTATTTTTTATTATTTTCTTTACATAAATTTCTATATTTTTTATTTTTCTAATTCAAGAAATTAATTCACACTCTGATCCATCTTCATATTCAATTTTATCCCACATGAACATGCTTTAATTCCCCGAAACCAAGAAAACATCAATTTTTAACTTAAAATACGCATTTCAGGTTTCAAAAATTAATAACTCACACACACGGACACGGTTTCTACATTTCATGATTCACAACCTTCAACACATTGCAACCAAGCCTCAAACAAATTTTCATTGCATATGAACAAGATTTGCACCATGAATTGTAAAAAAGAATGTGAATTTCCATTAAAAAGAGACTTATCGCCATTTTTTGGGTTTCGAGGCTCAAGAATTGAATTTTCAAACAGTCACTAGACCTATCATTGGTCTCATTCAACATAGTCATCATTTCTCAATGTCGGCATAATCTTGTATCAATCTGGTTCAAGCTAGACAACATGTCTCCATCCTAATCTCCTCTAATTTACTCCTGCATGAAATTGCCCCAAGAAAAGAGAGAGGGAGGAGAGAGAGAAATACTAATTTTGGTTTTTCATGCTCAGGCTATCATTTTCACATTTGACATTAGTGATGGAAGGCAAAAAATTTGAGAAGTCAGTGACTAAGATCAAATTGGGTGGTTGCTTTCAAGCCCCATAGCCCCCCCTCAAGAAATTCGTCTCCGTGAATAAGAAGGTGTTATTTTTCTCCACACATGCTATTGAAAACAACCCCTCCTCCCACAATTCAAAAAATTTGGGGCTCTTGAGCCCCTAAAGGGCATGACTCTTAATTTTTAAGATTCTTTTACACTATACTTAATCCTTTGTCTCGCCTCCTGTCGGCCATTGGCTTCTTCTACTTCCGGCATCCAATTCATCATCTGAAAAATTCTATGTATCCATCTCAAAGTCTCACACTGTGAGGTTTTGCTTCATTCCAACACCCAAAAAAACTATGAAAAATCTGAGACCACTGTGAGATCCTTCTTTCGAAGTGATTTGAATTCCCGTCACAACCACTCAAAAATCAACCAATACACTGCAAAATAAACGACTCTCTTGGCCTAATGAAATAAAGTTATAAAGCACACCATTCAGTAACCTATTGCCAAAAGTAAACCCTTGACCCCCCCACATAGATCATACTAAAATACAAAACTAGACCAAGGGGGCCACTCAAGTCCTACACTAAATGCATCATATTATTAGCTATGCCCCTTGCATAAATAGCAAGGGGTGTCCGACGAATATGTCATGGAATGATCCTATGCGTCCATGAAAGAATAGAAAGATGGTCGATAGCTACATAACTCATCACCTATACTAACCATCGGTGGCCATAACAAGTCATGTCAGCACCAACAAGCAATCCCCACAATAGTCCTGGGCTAATAAGATTGGGTAATTCTAATAACCCCCCATGACTACAATTGAGAAATACATCCTCAACAAAGGCATAATTGCCAACGAAATCGGAAAGCACTTCCACTAACGAGGAACCAACTAACAAGTCAAGATCTCGAAAATTTGAAGTATATCCAAAGCTGCACGATAATACATCTGCCAGAATGGGATCCCTCACACACTATAAGTCTCATTCAATTGGTTGATAACTAACTCTGAGTTGCCTTTTACCAACAAACGTTGGGCTATATTCAGCCCCATGATTAAGACTTTGTATTCTGCCATATTATTAGTAAAAGTGATGCCTAAATAAACTCCCATTTTGATAACGGCTCTATGTCGAGGGACTTTAATAACTATACCCACACTTGCATAGTAGGCCCTTACGAAGCTTCATCAAAATACAAAGTATAGACCCATGCTTCATCGATAGGCCATGCCATACCGATTAACCTACTCGTACTTATGATAGTCAAAGTTGAGCTAAGAGTGAGGAAGTATGACAGGTACAATCTCTCCTTCCTCACTAAACTCAATAGGGGCAATAAGAAGAACCCTAAGATAATGGTGGCAGTAGACCTTAATATTCCATGTGAAAGATCCATCTTGCCACTCAGTAATATGATAACCCTTACTCTACTAGATCACTCAACCTTGATGGTAATGTTGCTCTAAATAGAGATGTTTAAGATAAGGAATGATTATGCCCCATCCAATCACCTTGGTACCTACTACAAATTTAAATTGGATCTCGGAAGACCTACAAAGGTATCAAGTCCAACGTCAATCCCTACACATATAATAGGGCTTTAACTTATTAAATTTTATGTTATTTTTAAACTCAACCCCCTAAAAATTTGCTAAAAGGACTATAGAGCCATTCTTTCCTATATGAACAATTGTATATAAGGTCCATCCTCTTTGGGTTCTAACTTGCCAAGAAATAACTTGTGACATGTGTCATAATATAGGACAAACGAAACCCTTCACAAATTTATATCTTTTAGTACAAAGATCGTGAAGCACTTTCATTCTCTTCTTCCCTACCTCTTGATGTAATAAAGCCTGAAATCAAATCTCATCAAGATATGCAAAGGAGGTCAACCTTTCTTGCAATGCTTCCTCTTCGCCCAAAGAATGGTTCAATGCAAACCTCACAATGGGTAACTCAATTTCCAAGGGCAAGATACACTCCTCCCCATATAGCAAATTGAATGGGGTATGGCATGTTGCTCTCTTAATCGTACACGTGAAGTTTCTTGTCCTAGTCGCACTTACCCTTCAATACAATCTTGGATAAAATCCCAAGCTGCTTATTGGTACTCTCTACTTGTCCATTCACTTGGGGATTATATGGGGTGGTTTTATGATGTTTCATTTTCAGAGCTTTAGTCAAGGCTTCTATGACCTTATTTGGAAAGTTTGTTCCATGATCAGACACCAGTTTCTTAGGTGGACTGAAACGGTAAACTATTTGTTCCATAATGAAATTAGCTGTCCCCTTGGCATTGTCCTTCATCATAGCTTGAGCTTCAAACCATTTTGTGAAGTAGTTCGTCACCACAATGATATAATCCTTCCATATGGTAAACAAAGGATCCACATGTCCAATAAAATCAATGACCCACTTCTCAAAGGGCAAGGTCACGAGAATAGGATAAAGTAGTCGCTTACAATTTTTCCTAGCATCATGTCTTTGGTAGACATCACAATGCTTAGCATGTGCAAAAGCATCTTGAAAAACCGTTGGCCACCAATAGCTAGCCACTACAAGGATATGGAGGTATAGCGACGGCACTTTCCGACGCAAAATAGCGGCGTCGCTATTTGTGATGCAAATAGTGACGGTACTCAGACGAAAAAAATACGGGCTGAAACTCGAGCACGTTATTTTGCGTGCATACACGAAAGAGAGAGCGAAAGGAAGAGCAAACATCTTGCATTTGAGAGGGAGAGGGAGAGAAATAGAGAAAGAAGGAGAAGGAAAGCTTCTCGTCGCTGCCGCCGCCATTCGCGAAGAAGAGGAGGAAGTGTATTGAGAGTGAAGAGGAACCGCCGTCGCAAAGAGGAGCCGGCGAACCCTTCTTCAAGCCTTTACGGTGAGTGCATTGTTCCTTCTTTCTTTCTTTTTGTGTTCTCTCTTTCTTTTTTACTTGTTTTTGTTAAAATTCATGTGTATTGAGAGAGAGAGAGAGAGAGAGAGAGAGAGAGAGAGAGAGAGAGAGAGAGAGAGGGGGGGGAAGAGGGAGAGGGAGGGAGAGAAAATGAGAGAGGGAGGGAGAGGAAAAAGAGGGAGAGGAAGAGAGGGAAACATTAAACATAATAGGGAAAGAGAGAAAGAGAGGGAGAGGAAGAAAGAAAAAACATTAAACATAATAGAGAGAGGGAGAGGGAGAGAGAGGGAAAGGGAGAGGGAGGGAGAGGAAATGAGAGAGGGAGAGGAAGAGAGAAAAGGAAAGAATGAACGAGAGAAAGAGGGAAAAAACATTAAACACAATAGGGAAAAACATTAAACATAATAGGGAAAAACATTAAACATAATAGGAAAAGGGAGAAAGAGAGGGAGAGGGAGAGGGAGAGAGAGAGGGAGGGAGAGGAATGAGAGAAAAGGAAATGAGAGAGAGAGAGAGAGGAGAGAGAAAAAACATTAAACGTAATAGGGAAAGAAAGAAAGAGAGGGTGAGGGTAAGGGAGGGAGAGGGAGAGAATGAGAGAAAAGGAAATGAGAGAGGGAGAGGGAGGGAGAGGAAAGAGAGGGAAACATTAAACATAATAGGGAAAAAGAGAGGGAGAGGAAGAGAGAAAAAACATTAAACATGATAGGGAAAGAGATAAAGAGAGAGAGAGGGTGAGGGAGGGAGAGGAAATGAGAGAGGGAGAGGAGAGAAAAGGAATGAAGAAACGAGAGAGAGAGGGAAAAAATATTAAACATAATAGGGAAAGAGAGAAAGAGAGGGAGAGGGAGAGGGAGAAAGAGGAAGAGAGAAAAGGAAATGAGAGAGGGAGAGGCGAGAGAAAAAACATTAAACCGGTTTAGGAAAAGAGAGAAAGAGAGGGAGAGGGAGGGAGAGGAAATGAGAGGGAGAGGAGAGAGAAAAAATATTAAACATAATAGAGAAAGAAAGAGAGAGAGAGAGAGAGGGAGGGAGAGGGAGGGAGAGGGGGAGAGAGAGAGAGAGAGAGAGGAAATGAGAGAGGGAGAGGGAGAGAGAAAAGGAAATGAGAGAGGGAGATGAGATAAGAGAAAAAACATTAAACATAATAGGGAAAGAGAGAAAGAAAGGGTGAGGGTGAGGATGAGGGAGGGAGAGGAAATGAGAGAGGGAGAGAAAGAGAAAGAGAGAAAAGGAAAGAAAGAATGAGAGAGGGGGAGGAAGAGAAAGAGAGAAAAGGAAAGAAAGAATGTGAGAGAGAGGGAGAAAACATTAAACATAATAGGGAAAGAGAGAAAGAGAGGGAGAGGTTGTTATTTTTTTGTTTGTTTTTGTAGTAGTAGTAGTTTTTTTTTCTTTCTTTTCTTGTTTATTGTTGTTTAGTTTTCTTGTTTTTTGTAGTAGTAGTAGTAGTAGTAGTTTTTTCTTCTTTTCTTGTTTATTGTTATTGTAGTAGTAGTTGTTGTTGTTGTTCTTTTTGTTTTTTCTTCTTTTCTTGTTTCTTATAGTGATAGTGGTAGTCGTAGTCGTAGTCGTAGTCATAGTTGTAGTCGTTATCATTGTCGTAGTCATCATCATTGTCGTAGTCATAGTCGTGGTCGTGGTCATGATCGTAGTCGTCGTAATCGTAGTTATAGTAGTAGTGGTGGGTTTCTTGTTTGTTGTTGTTGTTGTAATAGTTTTTTTAATTTTCTTATTTATTGTTGTCTAGTTTTCTTATTTGTTGTTGTTGTTGTACTAGTTGTAGTAGTAGTAGTTTTTTCTTCTTTTCTTATTTATTATAGTAGTAGTACTAGTGGTACTAGTAGTCCTAGTCCTAGTCCTAGTCCTAGTCGTGGCCGTAGTCGTGGTAGTGATTTTCTTGTTTGTTGTTGTTGTTGTTGTTGTAATAGTTTTTTTTTTCTTGTTTATTATTGTCTAGTTTTCTTATTTATTATTGTTGTTGTTGTAGTAGTGGTAGTAATAGTAGTTTTTTTTTTCTTTTCTTGTTTTTTGTAGTAGTAGTAGTAGCAGTAGCAGTAGCAGTAGCAGTAGCAGTAGCAGTAGCAGTAGCATTAGCAGTAGCAGTAGCAGCAGCAGCAGCAGCTGTTGCTGTTGCTGTTATTGTTGCTGTTGTAGAGAGAGATATATATTTTGTTAAAGAAAATGAGAGAGATATGTTTTATTAAAGATAATGAATAGATAAAAAACAAAGAGAGAGTGGTGGAAGAAAATGAGAGAGATATGTTTTATTAAAGATAATTAATAGATAAAAAACAAAGAGAGAGTGGTGGCGAGGTCCGATGCAACACCACAAGATGGGAAACAATCCAACATACGTTAATTTGTGGGTGGGTGGGTGGAGACTTTACATATGTTAATTTTTGCTGAGTTATAAAAAAAGAAATCCCTTCTCAAACAATTTAAGAAAGAAAAAAAGAATGATAACAAAAACAAATTGTTTGTCATAATGTAGACAAAATGGAAAACGATGAAGGTCTTGATGTTCAAGATTGTGAGGCATATCTTAATCAGTGTGTCCCATGTCCTTGCTCTCAATGTAAGCTGGTAATTAGACGAAAATGTCAATTGTCTATAGAACACGTACAGCGCTTTGGCGAGTTTCAATCTGAGATCATTGATCAGGCGATCTTGGATTTTCAGCAAACTGTAAGAAAAGTTAATATCAATCATTCATTGTACTCACAAGCTAATTGAATACCATATACAAAAAGATTGGGTGTGGCTAGCAAATTTTCTATCCAGGGAGGTGTCGTCTCGTCCCAAGGAGGAGTGCAGCCTTTGTGACCAATTAGAAGAGTTCGTGGGCATACGATGGATGGAGTGCCTCAGCCAATCCACCACTTGGAAGGTACTACCCAATCTATACCATCAATACCAAAGGAGATAGACAACCTTTGATACTGACCTACAATCTTGGAGCCTGAGATGGAGGCAATGATGGATGCATTGATTCCCATAGATGTCGAGACTTCCAATCCACTTAGAGAGGAAGCATCCATATCATTATATGATGGGTGCCTAGTATCTCACTTAAAGACACTGCTTGCACTCCTAAGTGTGCAAGCAAAATATGGGTAGAGTGATGCGAGTGTGACCGAGTTGATCAAGTACCTTGTACGTACGCTTCGTTGATTTCTTTTTGGCACTATCATTAAAAACATTTATGCTTTTTCAAGGTATTTTATGGTTTTTTTAAGGTTACTAAAGTATCATATATTACCACTTATAAATACCATGCCTGAGTTTCGTGATGATGCACGACATGTTTTACAAAAGCTTGGCATGGACTACAATAGTATCCATACATGTATTAACGATTGCATACTGTTTTGAGGAGAATACGAGACTATGGAGACATATCCAAAGTGTGGTTCTCACATGTATCGATAGGACTTGCAAGGGCAAACAATCCCTCAAAAAGTTATTAGATACTTTCCACTTATCCCTGCATAAACCACATGTTTTGTACGTCCTGCATGGTGAGCTTGACAACATGGCATGCGCAAAATAGGTCCACAGATGGAGTTCAATGAATATCACCGCATGGAGCCACATTGACTCTACCTTCCCAGGATTTGCCCGAGAGCCAAGGAATCTTTGTCTCGATCTTGCAATGGATGGCGTGAACCCATTCGGTCTGCGCTCAACTTCTTACAGTGTGTGGCCTATAGTCCTTGTCAACGATAATATCCCTCTATGGCTTTCTACGAAGAAAGGACATCTCATCCTTAGCTTACTCGTCCTCGGCCACTACAAAGTCAAAAATATGGACGTGTATCTTCGTCCATTCGATGAGCTTAAGATTTTGTGGGAGCAAGGGGTCACTGTGCAAGATATGAGCAAGCACGATGGTGTCCGCCAATATTCAAGCCATTCTCATGTGGACAATGCATGACTTTTTGGGATTTGAAGAGTGCTCAGGTAAATAGGCTTCCGTTCTCGTTGGTAATATCTATCATAACGGTTCAAGTTTGTATTCACTGGATAGAGATGTTGGGACAGGTCTGGTTACCTCAGGTTATCATGCATGTCCATTGTGCAGGCCATAGTTAGACTCCCAAAGGTCACGAACCATGAAGAAGATGGTATATCAAGGGCACACCACTTTCTTTCTAGAGGGTCATGAACTCAAGGAAGGTTTTCTTGGACGACCTCCAACACGTATGAATGCCCAAAGCTGGTACGAGCTGAAAATGATCCACGCGGAGTCACATCCAAATGGAATACGACGGTTCTCAGTTTTCTACAAGTTGCCATATTGGATCCACTTACAAATCAACCACTTGTTGGATCCCATGCATATTTTCAAGAACGTGTGTAACTTGCTATGGGACCACATCACAGGAAAGAGAGACACTATAGGGGCAAATATGGATTTGAAAGAGGTAGGTAAGATGGAGGTGCTTTGGCAGTAGTCGAGTGCTGATGGTCGCGTGCAGCTACCTCACGCTCCTTGGGTTTTGTCCACTAAAGAAGAGCACATTGTGAAGCAAATAGTCAAGTCTATTGGCACTCCGACGGGTATGATGCATTCTCTCAGGTCTGCACTTTCTAAAGATGACCAATTATCAAGGCTAAAATCCATGATTGGCATAAGATATGTCAGGTTTATACTATGAATGGATTGTAAGTGGCCTGCACATTTTGTTATTTGGAGTGTAGTCATTGTTCATAATGCTTTCTCATTTGTGGCAGTTTGTACTACTGATTGTGATCACAAGATGCCTTACTCCAAAAATACACACGGCCATTTATAGGTTGTCGACTTTACTGCAATGGATCTCACAGAAGGAGATTAAGATGTCCTCTATTGAATCCATGAGGCAGGGAGTAGTGGAGACGATTTGTCCCTTTGAGAAATACCTGCCTACTAGCATGCTCACGATACAAATCCACCTTCTTATGCATCTTGTAGAAGAAGTGGAGATTGTTGGACATGTCCATATGCGATGGATGTTCTTCTTGGAACACTTCATGAAAACCTTAAAAGGCTTTGTGCAACAACGAGCTCGTCCAGAAGATAGCATGGCTAAAGGTTGGTTGGTGTTTGAGGCACTAGTGCATATTTCACAATGGCTACCAACGATGGATCCAGACAACAGTATGCTATGGTCGCTGAAGGACGATGATAGACAGATTGGAGGATGTGATGGTTGGAAATGGGGTAGAAAAAAGAATGGATGCTGCAATGGAGGAGAACGTGAATCACTTTTGTATATTGCACCATGTCTCTATGGACATGTGGCTCGCCAGGTACTAGCAAGCTAGGCAAGATCGAGAGGAAGCACGATCTAAATTTCGACATAGTACGCGCCATTGACCGATTTGATATCTCGAGGGCATGGAGGAGATGTCGCGGTTTATGTCAACACGATGGTTGCATGGAGCTTTAACCGTAGCATCTCGCGAAGGGGCGGAGGTCTCAATCGAGGAGTGGGAATTCTCAAGGGGATGTAGTCCAAAGGTGATGACATTTTTAGGGTTTGTCGTATCTATATTTTATATACGACAACTAATTGAGTGTTTCAATGTATATTACAAAATATATAGTGCAGTGTGGTCGCATGGATGACATTTCCATGTGGAGCGTATTGACAAAATGCACTCCACAACAGACTATGGTATCATGGCAAGGTTCGAGCAAGAGAGCCAACAACGAGCAACGGATCCAAACACGGTTATAGATGAGATGGAGTATTTTGGGAACTTACAAAATATTGTTACGGTGGATTACCGTAGCTTCTCCATGATACTATTCGATGTGCAGCGGTTCAAAGTGGTACTTAAAGGACTTGGAGCAACAGTTCGACAAGGTCGATCTGGCTTTCTTGAAATAGATTTCGAAAAAAAATGGACGGATTTGCACGACACCTTTGTGTTGCCGGCCCATTGTGAACAAGTGCATGAACTCATTTGTTTGTTAATTGTATTACGACATGGTACATGTCACAATAGTTAAATCTCTCTTGTACGTGTTTGTGAATAGGTAATCTTCTATCCAAACCCCTGACAACCTCGATGGTGGTATGTTATACCTTCAGCTCCCCAAAGTGTGAGAATATATGATCAAAGCGATGTTCCGAGCATAGATGAGAACAATATGCAAATAGAGGGGTCGATATTGCAAGGGGTGGAAGCCACCGAAAGCTTGAAGCATGTAGAGGAGCCAACATCGGGTAATAATTATGGAAATATAGGAGTCTAAGATTTCTTTGAGAACGAGATGGACTCATCCTTTTGTGGTGATATGTCTATCGACCTTCCAATTTATGCCGAGTTGTGTCAGGAGATTGACATGGGACCATAGGATACTTCATACTTGGAGCATCCACTTACTCAATTCGTTGACTAATCGCTTATAAGGGTACATAAGATATGCATTTTAAGTAAGCTCATTTTTTTAAGATTTATATTACCGTGCTTTGTATGATTTATAAGAGCGAAATTTTGGTGCTGATAAGTGCTTAAAAATAGCTAAAATTTATGAATATCAAGGGAAAAATATTCAACGTCGAAGGCGGCGGCTCGATCTAGGACAATTTTAAGTGCCAAAGTACTTTAAAGGCACCCGAGCAAAACTTGTTGATTTTTCATAATTTTTTAGACTGTCGTGCGGGTTGACAAGAGTTACCGGCCAATGCGAGAGGTCAAGCCGAACACCTAAGATTTTTCAGAGCTCGATTCAGAGTCCGGACGGGAAAATGGCCACAAAGTGGGCAAGATTTGAAAAGGTGGACATGAGTTTAGCCAAAGGAGTGGTGACTTTTGGGGCCTTGGGGGACATTTTATGCCACAACAAATCGTGGAATCTCCAAGATGAAGAAAAATGTGAGGAAATAAGACGTCAGGGAGCGCCCGAAATTTGCGCCATGTGGGATGATGAGGATGATGGGTGGCTACAAGCAACCCACCCAATTGAGCATGGGGCTTGTCTTCCTTCTCCTTGCCGATCATATCGCCACCTCTCGCTCCTCCAATGGTGGTCTCTATGAAGATCTCTGATTTCAGTCTTTCTCTCTCGTCCCTTTCTCTCCCCTAAGGCCAGATTCATGTGGTCAAGAAGAAGAAGAAGAATGGATGACGGTTGCTTGCCCAATGAAGACTAGATTGCTCCGTGGTTCAAGAGGAATGAAGATTGCTGATTGTGGAATGTCATGAGCATTAATGGTGGCTGGAAATCAGTCCCGAGACATGGCAAATAAAAACCAGCAACCCACAAAGAACGGTAATCCAATTTTTACAAAGGAAATTGATGTTTTATGCAATTTGCTTCATGAGTATTTGTTCCCATGGGATAATTATGCATCATAATGTTGTTTGCTATGAGTTTGATCAGTTTATGCTCAGAAAATCAGAAAATCATAAGTGTTGTGAATGAAATTAATGGTGTAAAACTCGTAAAATACGCGAAATAGGGAAAAATTGGGTGTTTTTGATATATAAATGGAAAATATAATTAGACACACCAACTAAATTTATGGTTTTGCTGCAAATGAACCTAAGGGCCATAGCCCACAACTCATTTTGTATTTTCAATCATTTAATATTGAAAAAAATACAAGGAAAATAGGGAAAATTGAAAAAAAAAATAGGGGGAAAATGGATTTTGAGTGCCGAAAATTAAGGAAAAATAAGAACCATGGTTGGGGATGTATGGGGGGTCTGAAGTATGAGGTTTAGCCTCAGTTCAACCCTACCGTTATGTTTTAGTGATTTTTTACTACTTCTTATACAATAAAAAATATGCAAATGAACCCTAAACCGATTAATAGTGCACAACCTAAACGGGTGAGGGGGTAGAGTGTATAAAAGGTGTTTAAATGTTGAATGAAATGATGAAAAGCTTGCTGGTTTTTATGCATATCATTTAGGTTGTTCGATGTTTAAAAATTAAGAACCTAGTAGCACGAGATCTCCTCGGTGCTAGGTTCATGCAACGCCGCATACGAGCAATAGTCAAAATCATTGAAAGAAATGTCTTCTACATGTGCACAAATGCTGATTTTCTAAATTGTTTGAGCACTTGGGCATTCACAATTTGCATAAATCATAAAAAAATGATAAAAGGTATCAGACAATACCTCCTAGATGCATGGCAATTGCTTTCTAGAGAAACATGACCAACGTTGAGTGAGTAAGGTTGTCCCAAGCTGTAGACTAGGCATTGGGTCTAAGGGGGAAAGAAAGTGAGGAAAATGGTACATTCGTGGATACAATCAATTGGTACCTTGAGTGGAAATATGTGTGATATTGTGTTTTATGTTGAGCGACGCATCGAGGGGCCAATCCCCAAGGTGTAGGAGAGTCGCAATGAGGTAGCGGCAGTCAGCCGTGGGAGGACCTCCTATGTTTGTACTTCGTGCTATTTGGCAATGTGTTAGGACTCCCTCTGAGGAGTGTTAATTGGGTTAGAGTTGGACTAGAGACATGACACAAACGCAAGATATTTAGGAAGGCAATGTATGGTGTATGCGTCATACGCTCCTGGCCGCGAGGCCGTGGGGTTGTTGAGCGCATGATAGAGGTCCGACTAGTGCATGAGCCAGTGCCGGCCCATTTCAGGCCCCATCAGTGGTGCATTTGCCGGAAGCCGCTTAGAAGTGGCGATCCTCAAACCCTGGTTGTCTAGGGACCAGTTAGCAGTTTATACCAAAGGATACTGAGATTGACCCGTTATTCATCGATAAGCATCGTCTAGCCGAGATCCAAAAGCAAGAGAGAGACGAAAGAGCTAGGCGACGTCCTGAAATTATTAGGAGGTATTCCCCTAAGCGTAGCGGTGCTAAACCCTTACGAGGGAGTGGATCTAGTGGTCTTGGTGCCACAAGTAGTAAGTTAGGAGAAGGTGGAAGCTCTAGTGCTCCCCTTTCTTCCATAAGGTAGCCTACATCAAGTGCAGGAGGTGTAACCCCACCGTCCCCTATTCCTAGTGCAAACCCAATTTCCGTCATGGCGTAGCCCATTGCAATTCCTGCAGGAACGACGGATTTGCCGGCTCTAGGTTACCCACTACCCATTTTTAATGGGCTAGTTGAGGAAGATGCGGAGCTCCACATCAGGGAGTTTCAAAAGCTGATGTTTAACTATCGCATCCAAGAATGGCATTTTATGATGTTCTTCAACATGACTCTCAAAGGAAGAGCTGCCATATGGTATCATGGTTTAGAAGTCGGAACCATATTGAATATTGATTCATTTTATGGAGCTTTTCGAAGGGAGTTTGCCCCTGAAAGGGGTGGGCAATATTGGTTGCGTGTACTCAACGTGACCCACCAAGAACCACACGAGGATATTCGTGCTTATGCAAGGAAACTAAAAGAGGTTTTCCGTAAGTTGGACACCTCTATTCCTATCCCCGCAGCTGCCCAATTGCAATATTTTCTGCATGGTTTGGACTTTTATATCCAGTTGCAGTTGAGTAGTGTCCCTCTGGGGGATATAGATACTGCCATTACACGAGCACAAGAAGTGGAATCTCCACTACAAGCAGCCTATGCCTCTCGTGCCAATCCGAATATGGGTCTAACATTGGGAAATAATATGGCAATGGCCAATGGCAGTGGTAGACAAGAAATAGCGATGGCTAATCCTAATGGAAGAGGGAACATGATGCAGAATGTGCCTTTATTACCAGCTCCCCCTAGCATGTCGATGCCTATGGGCAGTCAAATGGCTCCAAATGGTGGAGGCCAGGCAGTTAATCCTAATACCATGCCTGTGGTTCAACAACCAGTGCCTAATCGAATTGTTAGGCCAATGGAACGACAGGGTAATGATCAAGGCTACGAGTCAAGTGCTTCCAATGTTCTTGGCGAGGTTAAGGACATGATGAAGCATTATATCGACATGATTACGGAGCAATATCGACAAATAGCCGTTGATGTCAACTTTCTTAAAAAACAACAAAATTTGATAGGAAGTAGACACCCAGATGAGGGTGTACCTTCGAGGTTTAGCTACAAATGGTGTGGTGGGCAACATTATCCACCAAATTGCCCAAACGTCAAGTGCGACATTTGTGGAAAATCCGGCCATTTAGCAACCACTTGCTGGAGTAAGATTAGTTCCCTCCAATGAGGTAGTCGGCAACAACCAGGGCCTGTTAATCATCGTGCACAAGGAAATGATTCCTAGCAAGAAGACGGGCCTAAACAAATCCTCCAACAACCAAAGGCTACAGTGGAGGAGCTGCCTAATGGTAGTGGGGTTAGTTTGATTAAGGTTGTGCGTGTTAATGATGCTGAAACCTCTAATCTGCAAGCTGTCCTTACAAGAGGTCAAAAGGGTAGAGAGGTCGACAAGGATAAGCCTGTCGACGGAAACCCTAAACAGGGCGACAAAGGAACGCAAGTTCTAGATCCTGCCATGGAAGGGGGACCTCTGAAGCCCGTGGAGAGTAAAGCTTATGCTAAGAAGAATAAGGAACCATCGAGGAAGAATGTGAAAGTTAAAAAAGAAGCAATAAAGCCGGTTCGGCGACCTAAAGAGCGGATGGTTTGGCGTGAAAAGTGAACTCTGCCGAACTATCATGAGTTCGATTTGGCGAGCTCTCTTTGCGAAGTCAAGCTAGATGTGAACCTTTTACAGCTTATTAAGCTTTCCCCAGGAGTACGCAAGGAATTTAGAAAGATCCTGCGTATCGGGTATATCGTAGAACCTTTGGGTATTGCGCAAGCTGGTGATGACTGGTTCGAGCATGCTGAGAAGCATTGCCCAAGGGTTGCAGCCTATGTCGATGGGATATTAGTAGATTATGCCATTGTCGACAAGGGATCATCTATTAACATTATGAGTTCTTGCGATCCAGAAAGATACCTCCACAATTCTCAGAATGGTGGATGATAGTTTGAGACAGCCGGAAGGCTGCATTACTAAGGTCCATGTCACAGTGGCAAATGTAGAATGTTTGATGGACTTTAGGGTAATTCGTTTTGCAGGGCGTCCAAGTTACCAAGTATTACTTGAACGACCTTGGATCTTGCAAGCGGACTGCCAAGTGGATATACCCACTACTGGTCGGCTGATATTCGGCAGAGGTGCCCAGCACGTGGTGATTGATGCCTATCCTAAGTCCCCGCAGAGCGAGAGAGCTCCTCTATCTTCCACAGAATCGGAGACATTAGAGGATGTATCCGCCAGTGAGACATCATCGAGTGATGAGTCCAAAGAGGGATCCACCACGGAAGACATCTATCAGATCACTTTGAACGAGCCGATAGAGGCCCAAGATCGTATAAGAGATGCAGATGTAATTGAGTTAGACCTTGGCACGCCGAATGATTCATGGCTAATTAAATTAGGTTCCATGCTCAGTTCAATAGAAAGGGAGGACTATGTGTCCTTGATTCAAGAATTCCGCGACATCTTTGCTTGCAGTTATGATGAGCTGAGAGGCATTCCTCCCAGCCTGGTTGTTCATACTATTCCTGTAAAAGAAGGCACTCGTCCTGTGCGTCAGAAAGTAAGGCGTATGCCTTTTGAACTCAGGGACGGGCTATACGAGGAGCTACAGAAGCTTCGAAAAGCGGGTTTTATTTTTCCTGTGCAACACACGGAATGGTGTTCACCAGTTGTGATCAGAAAGAAGAAAAATAATCAAATCCGATTGTGTGTAGATTTTAGAGAGCTAAATAAGCAGACGGTTAAGGATTACTACCCGTTGTCATTCATTGACCTGATTTTGGATCAATTAGCGGGTAGGGAGATATATTCGTTTATGGATTGCTTTGCAGGATATAACCAGATGGCAATTGCAGAAGAGGACAAGTTGAAAAAAACTTTTATTACTACCTTTGGTACTTTTGCGTACCATGTGATGGCCTTTGGTTTATGCAATGCGCCTGGTTCATGGCAACGAACAGTAGATAAGACATTCGATGACATATCCCCCGAAGAGTTGAAGGTGTTTATTGATGACTTAGGGGCAGCCACCGTGAGAGAAAGGCAGTTGATTATTTTAAGAAAATGCTTTGAGCGCTGTAGACAATTTTGTATCGCTCTAAACCCACGGAAGTGCGTTGTTGTCATACCTTATGGGCTCTTGCTGGGGCCATGTGGTCAATTCGGTAGGAATTGCGACAGATCCCGAGAAGGTCAAAGTCATAATTGCCATGGGTCCACCACGCACGCCGAAAGAAGTTCATAGCTTTCTATCTTCAGTTGGTTACTACCACAAATTCATAAACGCCTTGGCAGAAAGAACGTTGCCGCTTACAAATCTATTGTCCTTTAGCTGTTTGTTTGTATGGGGTGACCCTTGTAAGGTAGCTTTCGAGGATGCGAAGTAGGAGCTAGTCAAAGCTCCAGTTTTAAAAGCACCTAAAAGAGGTGAGGTGTTCTATATATTTTCAGCAGCCACCATGCATAGTATCAGCTGCTGTTTAGCCCAAATCTGAGAGGCAAAGTGGTATCATCCGATAGCTTTCGCTAGTCGGAAATTGGGTATTTTAGAGATCAATTATACCTACATGGAAAAGTTGTGTCTTGCGATGGTCTTTGGGACCAAGAAATTCAGGCAATATATCCTCTATGAGAAAGTTGTGTTTTATACGAAGGCGGAGGGGCTTTGATTATTGATGAATAAGCTGCAGCCGCCTGATCGTCTAGTGAAGTGGTTAATCACTTTGCAGGAGTTTGATTATGAAATCAAGAGTAAGCCACCAAGGTTGCAGGGTATTGTGGAATGTCTTGTGGACTTTGGGGAGCCGAAAGAATCTGTGGGCTGAAGGTAGTGACATGGAGTTGTTATTTAAAATAGATACGGCGTCTATTCCCGGGTTGATGACATCTATCGCTGATGTGTGATGCCTGACGATGTGCCATTCATTTTGGAAGAGTACCATGATTCTGCTTGCTGAGGTCATTTTATTGGACGGCTTACAGCACAAAAGGCTTTAAGAGCAGGTTAATGGTAGCCTGCCATCTTCCAGGATGCGTTCTCGTATGTTAAGAGATGCGATATTTGTCAGCGACATGATAGTCGAGAGAATAGGAAAAGGCCACTCACCCCTATTATGGCAATACTTCCATTTGAGAAGTGGGGAATAGACTTTATGGGTCCTATTACTCCGTCGTCAACAATGCAGAAGAGGTATATTATTGTAGCAACTGATTACTTCACAAAGTGGTCAGAAGCACGTGCAACAAGGAAAGATGATGCTAAAGAAACTGCTAGTTTCCTTTTAGAGCAGATAATATGGTGTTTTGGTCCCCCAAAAGAATTGGTGTCGGACTGTGGAACCCATTTCCTGAACAAAGTGATCAAAAGCTTGACTGAGGCTTGGCAAATCAAGCACAATAAAACGACTCCTTATAATCCACAAGCAAATGGACAAGTTGAAAGTACTAATAAGCAGCTTGTGGGTATCTTGTCTAAGATAGTCTCTGAAAAGAAACGAGACTGGGACAAGAAGCTGTATGTGGCAGTATGGGCATATAATACCACGTTCAAGCGAACCACTGGCCACACGCCGTTCAAACTAATTTATGGTGAAGAGTGCATTTTACCCTTAGAAATTGAGTTTTCGACCATTAGATTCACAATAAACCATTCTTTGGGTAATGAGGATGCCCTATTAGAGCGATTTACAACCTTAGCACACCTCGATGAAATTAAGTTGCAAAGCATGTTACACCAAGAGGTGGCTAAACGTCGCATGAAACAGTTGCATGACCTAAAAGCGAAGAAGTATAGCTTTAAGAAAGGATAACTGGTTTTGTATTACGATGCACGTAGGGAGTTGTTCCCAGGGAAATTGGAACCTAAATGGGATGGGCCCTACAAGATTGTGAGGTTAGGGAAAAATAGGTCTACAACCCTATTAGCTGATCTATAGGGAGTAGAGTTTAAAAATAAGGTTAATCTTAATAAGATTAAACCTTATTATTTCTAAGTATGCTAATACAAAAGAAATGCATTACAGGTCCGTGCTGGGGATGATTTGAGACCTACGAAAAAGAGCTTAAAAGTTGGTGGATGGGTCAGTTAATCCCTTATTTGGAGCACCTATAACTGGAGCAAAGATACCATCAGGGGAAGCTCATCTGGTGGAGCAAAGGATATAAAGTGATTGATCAAGAAGACGGAACCTTTGTGTTGGAGATTAAGGTCTTCTGCCATCACTGCTTACGACTGTTGACAAGTATCCCTGTTGAGTTCAATGAAGAAGGTGGGATGAAGGCGTCAGTTCATCCTCTCAATATGCTAAACTTTGATTACCATAATTACGAATAGAGGAGTTTGGGATGGCCGGCTGTGTAAACCCATTGTGGACGTATACATTATACTTTGACGGAGCATCCAGGGGCCCTAATAGAAAAGGGAGTGTTGGAGTACTAATCCGAGGTCCCCGACGTAGAGTGAAGATGAAGTTAGCTGCTTATCTCGAGGTAGGATTCACTAACAATATGGCGGAGTATAAAGCCTTGATTGTGGAACTACATATTACCAAACAAGGTGGTATTCGTCGGTTGTTAGTAAAAGGGGATTCCCAGTTGATCCTGAATCAACTAGATAGGACATATACAGTGCAGAATCCCATTCTTTGTATGTATCATCGAACTGCTATAACCCTACTTGAGGAGTTTGAGAGAGTGTCTTTTCAGCTGATTCCACGTTCCTAGAATCAGTTTGCGGATTCATTGGCAAATCTCACCTATGAGGAAGACCTCTTCTTTAATTGTGGTCCTAGTTTGGATATTGTTATAACTGATGAAAAAGGACCCAGTCGATTGTGGGGTATGTTATCAGAACATGCGATATATGGCAGACGATGGTTGGCATGGGTGATGCAAAGAGTAGTTGAGACCAATCTACCGTTATTATCTGGGACCCATAGATTAATTAGACAACATGTTATGCGTATGCCTCTTGCTATATATGCAAGAGGGATGGGTCATAACCTTATGCATTTAGTTTAGGGCTATGAGCCTGTTTTTCCTCCTTGGAGGGCGCCTATTATTGTATATATGTGCTCTTCCAGGGAAGGATGTGTAGGTGCTACTTTATTTGACCTCGTTAGGCCAAGAGGGCCAGTGCGTTTTGTAGCGAAAAGCTTATTTTGTTAGGCCAAGAGGGCCGTGTGTCTATCTAGTCCGGGTGCTTTTAACCGTGTTTTGTTTTAGTCCTGTGCTTGACAGATTCCGTGGAGCTGGAGGGAGCCTTTGTCGCGGAATCGACGCTTCTTATGGCCCTATCCAGGTGATATCTTTCCTTTATAAGTACTGTGGTTTTTATGCTATATGTGTTTGTGCACTTGTTAAGGGGGTTTTTCGTTTCTTGTTGGGGACCGGCGTCCAAGGCATGAAGTCCTGAGGTTTACGTTTAGTATGTTTGAGGGAGGTCTAAGTAGTCGTTGCCTCCTGTAAAGACATTGTTAGGCATTAAAAGACTTGTTTTAGAAGGGAGTCCTAGTGACCCTGTTATGCTAGCCTATTAGGCAGCCGTTTTAGGAGTTCTGCTCAATTGTGAGGCCGTTAGAGAAGCCTGCATAAGATAAAGTAAAGATGATAAAGGAAAAGAAACCCTGAATATCTTAAAGACAATAAATATATACAGAGGTGTGTAAAAAGGGGTTCTAACCCCTATAAAATAAGAAAAGAAAAGAAAGAAAAATTTATACACAGATGATCATTGCCTTGCGAAGGTCTGGTAGGTTCCTGGGGACGAATCAAACCCGAGGCCGATGCCTTGTCTTCCTAGGGGTGGCCTCTTGCTAGAAAAGAAGAAATAAGTAAGGTTGGAGCGAAAATAAAAGTGAGTGTTAGAAAAGGATTAAGTGTCGCCTTGCGAGGGCTTGGTAGGTTCTTAGGTACCGAGACAGGACCTGAGGCCGATGCCCTGTTCTCCTTGGGTCACTACGCTCAGCTCCCTCCTTTTTACATGCCTGAATATGTCAATAAAATAAAAACCCCTAAAAGACGAAATGTGCTGAAAGAAAATACTTCTTGATCAGGCTATAGGAGTCCTCGCCTAGTAGGAGCTCCTGGTTGTGTTGTCCTTAGTTAGGTAGGTAGTTTAGACCACCACTTAGGGCAACCTCTTTGTCACTTCTTTTTAGTTTGGCCGTGTTGGAGCAGTTGGTTAGTAACTAGCTTCGGACCTTCTATCAGATTATGCTAGGCCTACTCCTTGTGGATGTCATGTCTTGGTTCTGTCAGGGGATTGGGTGAGAGCATTGTGCTGAGTTTTATTGCATATTTGTTTTGCATCAGCTTGATGCTTCCTTTGGTTGTTTTTGTGCAGATCTGGTGTGGGATTCGATGGGCTGAGTCGCCCTATCCCGTGGTCGTCAATAGGAGTGGAATTTTGGTACTGAGAAGTGCTTAAAAATAGCTAAAAATTACGAATATCAAGGGAAAAATATTCAACGTCGAAGGCGGCGGCCGACCTAGGACGATTTTAAACGCCAAAGTGCTTTAAAGGCACCTGAGCGACACTTGTTGATTTTTCATAATTTTTTAGACTATCGTGTGGGTTGACAAGAGTTACCGGCCAAACGCAGGAGGTCAAGCCAGACACCCAGGATTTTTCAGAGCTCGATTCGAAGTCCGAACAGGGAAATGGCGACAAAGTGGGCAAGATTTGAAAAGGTGGACATGAGTTTGGCCAAAGGAGTGGTGACCTTTGGGGCCTTGGGGGCATTTTATGCCACAACAAATCGTGGCATCTCCAAGATGAAGAAAAACGTGAGGAAAGAAGATGTTAGGGAGCGCCCAAAATTTGCGCCATGTGGGATGATGAGGATGATGGGTGGCTGCAAGCAACCCACCCAATTGAGCATGGGCTTGTCTTCCTTCTCTCTGCTGATCATATCGCCGCCTCTCACTCCTCCAATGGTGGTCTCTATGAAGATCTCTGATTTCAGTCTTTCTCTCTCATCCCTCTCTCTCCCCTAAGGGCAGATTCATGTGGTCAAGAAGAAGAAGAATGGATGACGGATGCTTGCCCAATGAAGACCGAATTGCTCCGTGGTTCAAGAGGAATGAAGATTGCTGATTGTGGAATGTCATGAGCATTAATGGTGGCTGGAAATCAGTCCCGAGACATGGCAAATAAAAACCCGCAACCCGCAAAGAACGGTAATCCAATTTTTACAAAGGAAATTGATGTTTTATGCAATTTGCTTCATGAGTATTTGTTCCCATGGGATAATTATGCTTCATAATGTTGTTTGCTATGAGTTTGATCAGTTTATGCTCAGAAAATCAGAAAATCATAAGTGTTGTGAATGAAATTAATGGTGTAAAACTCGTAAAACACGCGAAATAGGGGAAAATTGGGTGTTTTTGATATATAAATGGAAAATATAATAAGACACACCAACTAAATTTGTGGTTTTGCTGCAAATGAACCTAAGGGCCATAGCCCACAACTCATTTTGTATTTTCAATCATTTAATATTGAAAAAAATACAAGAAAAATAGGGAAAATTGAAAAAAAAAGGGGGAAAATGGATTTTGAGTGCCGAAAATTAAGAAAAAATAAGAACCATGGTTGGGGATGTATGGGGGGTCTGAAGTATGAGGTTTAGCCTCAGTTAAGCCCTACCTTTATATTTTAGTGAGTTTTTACTACTTCTTATACAATAAAAAACATGCAAATGAACCCTAAACCGATCAATAGTGCACAACCTAAACGGGTGAGGGGGTAGAGTGTATAAAAGGTGTTTAAATGCTGAATTAAATGATAAAAAGCTTGCTAGTTTTTATGCATATCATTTAGGTTGGTCGATGTTTAAAAATTAAGAACCTAGTAGCACGAGATCTCCTCGGTGCTAGGTTCATGCAACGCCGCATACGAGCGATAGTCAAAATCATTGAAAGAAATGTCTTCTACATGTGCACAAATGATGATTTTCTTAATTGTTTGAGCACATGGGCGTTCACAATTTGCATAAATCATAAAAATTTGATAAAAGGTATCAGACAATACCTCCTGGATGCATGGCAATTGCTTTCTAGAGAAACATGACCAACGTTGAGTGAGTAAGGTTGTCCCAAGCTGTAGACTAGGCATTGGGTCTAAGGGGGAAAGAAAGTGAGAAAAATGGTACATTCCTGGATACGATCAATTGGTACCTTGAGTGGAAATATGTGTGATATTGTGTTTTATGTTGAGTGACACATCAAGGGGCCAATCCCCAAGGTGTAGGAGAGTCGTAGTGAGGTAGCGGTAGTCAGCTGTGGGAGGACCTCCTATGTTTGTACTTCGTGCTATTTGGCAATGTGATAGGACTCCCTCTAAGGAGTGTTAATTGGGTTAGAGTTGGACTACGAGACGTGATACAAACGCAAGATATTTAGGAAGGCAATGTATGATGTATGCGTCATCCACGCTCCTGGCCGCGAGGCCGTGGGGTTGTTGAGCGCATGATAGAGGTCTAGCTAGTGCATGAGCCAGTGCCGGCCCATTTTAGATCCCATCAATTTAAATTGATTATGCTAACATCATTTTTTGCGTGTGCAGGTGACCTTTGTGGATACTTAGATCGTCAAGATAGGTCGAGGGATGAGCGATAAGGAGTTGCAGGATATCTTCACATGCATGTCTCCAGATCAGATGGCGAGATTCAGAGACATGGTGCACCAGGAGCTGTCTCAGACATCATGGGATAGCTCTATTAGATCTACTTCAACGCGTGATCAAATGCTTCAGTTTCGAGCTGATGAGGTCAACGCTCCAGACTTAGGCCAGACGGAAGGAGTGCTTCAGGGTCAGGGGGATACTGCAGAGATACAAATATAGTGAGCCCGTTGTTGGCTCGGGATACAAGTGCTAGTCCTCACTCTCATGGCAGTTCCAAAGAGTGTGGCTCAGGTGGTTGTTGTAGAGACACGGGCGCTGTGTCTCCATCTCATCATTTTACTGGAGTTGCGTCACCTCCAGGATTTGTTACACCTATGGGGACGTCTACTCCAGTCACTCAATCGTCCGCAGCAGCAGGTGGCACCCCTATGGGTGCTACTCCACTAGATAGTATCCCGGTCGGTACACCAAATGTACAAGGGTCTCTTGGATATGCCGAGGAGCATGGTTGCAGGTGGAAGAGGACCCATCTTAGGCATACCCCAGAGGGGTATGCCTACCTTGTAGATGATAGGTCAGGATACATCATCATGAATAATGAGGGGAGAAGGGTGATGGTTCACATGAGAGAGTTGTGCCAACAAGTTTTTCGGCACAACGTCTTGGATCATTGGAAAAACATACTGGAGGGGAGCAAGGACTACATAGTAGCATCCTTGCATGAGGAGTTTTCGATTACCAACCGCAGTAGATAGGTTTTTTACGGGCTGGATAATGGAGTGCATGCATGCATATATGTCACACAGACGATCAAACGCACACAGCAAGGCACTCAAGAGTGGGGTTGCAAAGCCCGAGTGGTTAGACGCGGATGACTGGCGCGCCGATTGAGGAAGGAGGCTACAAATTCTCTAGGACGTTGGAGACAGTAGTGGAGGTGGCGAGAGCACGACTAGAGGCCAGAGTGGTCCATCATCTTGGGAGTGGTGGCCACAGGACATATCTGGAGGACTTTGTAAGTTTTTATTTTGTTTTGCTTGCTTATTTTTTTGCAATATCCTTTGTACTGACAATCATGTTTCTAACAGTTAGTATTTTGTTTCCTTTACAGCACTCCATTACAAATCGCGATCCGACTGGCCTTGAGACTTGATATATAGAGAGGCACGATCTCACTGCATTGATCAATCGATTGTATGGATGCGACAGCCCTGTAAGTCACTCATCTTTCTTGTCCATAACTACCATGTTTAATTAGAATGCATTATTGTATGGTGGACTAATGTGTAGTTGATTCACCTGCAGACAAGAGCAAAGAAATTCATGTCAAGATTAGTAGAGAGGGATTGCTGAAAAAAGATGTCGCCATTGGCACTGCTTTAGTGGATATGTATGCAAAATGTGGCCTGCTTGCTAAAGCAAAAGAAGTTTTTGAGGAGATTCCTGTTCGGAATGCGGTGTCTTGGGGTGCACTCATGATAGGATATGTTCAACATGGGCTCAGCAAGCAAACATTGAAGTGTTTTGAACAAATGCAACTTGAGAGCCTCTCTCCAAATGCTATTACCTATATTTGCATTTTAAAAGCATGTGGTAGCATAGGAGCTAGAGACAAGGGCAAAAAGATACATGCTGAGATTACAAAAGAGGGTTTGCTTAGAAAAGATATTGTTGTCGATACCACTTACATATGAATAAGATTTGCACCATGAATTGTCAAAAAGAATGTGAATTTTCAATAGAAAGGGACTTACCGCCATTTTTCAGGTTTTGGGTCTCAAGAATTGAACTTTCGGACAGCCACCAAACCCACCATTGGTTCTCGTTCTATGCTAATCATCATTCCTTAGCATTGGCATAATCTCCATCCCGATCTCCTCCAATTTATTTTCAAATGAATTGCCCTTAAGAGGAGAGAGAGGCAGGAGAGGAAAAGACTGATTTTGGTTCTTCATGCTTAGATCGCCATTTTTAGATCTGACACTAGCAATGGAAGGTGAAAATTTTGAGAAGTCGATGGCTAAGATCGGATTGGGTGGTTGCTTTTAGGCACCATAGCTCCCCCTCAAGAAATTCATCGCCATCAACAAGAAGGCGTCATTTTTATTCACGTGTGCTGCTGAAAATGCCCCCCTGCCTTATTAGAAAAATTTGGGGCTCTTGAGTCCCCCAAAGGGTATGACCCTTTAATTTTTAAGACTTGTTTGCACTATACTTAATCCTTTGTCCCACCTCTTGCCCCAACCTTTGGCTTCTTCCATGTCTGCGGCGTCCAATTTATCATCTGAAATTTTCTCTATGTCTGTCTCAAAGTCCTGCACTACTTGGAACTTGTTTCGCTTCATTCCAGCACTTGGAAAAGTAATGAAAAATCCAAGAACACCGTGAGATCCATCTTTCAATGTGATTCAAATTCCCGTCTTTCATGATCGCTTAAATTTGTTAAATCCACGTCCATCGATTCTAATAACGAACTTCAAGTTCGACTTCAAATTGACAAAATTTGGCACATTTCTAGTATTCTTTGGGTTGTAAAATCCCACTCTCGGTTGTAGCCCATACACTATTGCATAATTTTGTATAACGATTAGATCCTAAGTATTGGGGCCTAGACTTGTGGAGCAATAGTGAGGTAGTTGTACACTTCCACACTATAATTAGCACATTCTGTGCAAATGATGAAACAACACGTAAAGAATCTGTCACGATATCTCTCAATTCAAGCTAAGAGAATGTTCATTCTCTAATACCTTCGTGTAAGAGATGGCCAATGAGAAACTGGCATGGATGTGGCATTACTTCCAAAAACCATATTTCATCATGGTTTTACTTTGCTTCAATCTAGATAACATAAATAGGCATATGAATGTCTATGGATAGGATACAAAATCTTGTGATTTTAATTCATGCATATACATTCATGAGAATAGCCCAGGGTGTATTCAACCCATAAAACCCTATTTAACCCTGATTTTGCTTGCTTTTATTTCCTTCTTAAATCTCCATATGTTATTCCTTGCATATAATATAGTAGAGATCCCAAAAAATTCCATTCAATCCACTAGTTTACTTGAAATAAGGCCCAAGAAGCACAAAGATCTGAGAAAAATAGGAACAACAATAGTGCTACCATGCAATTCTTTATTTTACAATTGTTTACCGTATTTACCGTAGCACAGAGGAGCAGGAAAATGAAAAAAAGGAAATAGCAAAAAAGGCGTAGGATAAAAGAAGGAAAAGGCGCCCTGAAAATTTAAATGTCCGAGCAAGACCCCCGAAAAGTCTCAGTGTCGCCCCAAGACAGCAAAAGAGTAAAAGGCGCACCATTAAGTGTGGAAGCGCTCCCGAATCCTTGTAAAAGAGTGCCATGCTCGCTCCTGTGCAAGGCTCGCTCCTGTGCAAATTGTATACATTAGTTGGGAATAGGATAAATTAGAATGGTGGGAAATGAGAAATGGGCTTAAGCCAATGGTCGACCTTGTAAAAAAAGGGGATGACTGTCCAAAAAAGGGAGGGCATGTATATAAAGTTCAAAAATGAATGAGAAGCTCACTCTTGTGTGTGGCAAAAAGTGGCTCTCTTCTTCTCTTCTCTTCTCCTTCTTGCTTGTGTGTGCGCTTGAGAGAGGAAGTGTGAGAGTATGAGGGAGTGAGTGTCTGGGAGTGAGGGACCAACAGGGTGAAGCTCTTCACCATCTCCTCTTCTCTTCTTCTCTTCTCTTCTCTTCTCTTGCGCGTGCGGCTATGGAGGATGGAGCTCATGGGAGAGGGATTGAGGTTGCTTGAGCTTGCCACAAGGATCGTGGAGCTACCGGTGTGCAAGAGAGAGGAGGGTACTCGATCAAGCATCAAGGTAAGCTCACTACACTCATAAGGTAGGCATGGCGCATCGGCTATGTGAGAGGTAGCCATGGCCGCTTGGCTTGAAACGCTTGATCAATAAGCGGTCCGTAGGTCTTGGGGTAAAGCTTGCAACTCCCCTTCATTTTGGTTCCGTTGCCGGGACATACAGAATCAAGCCTTGAGCACCGCACGCATCAAATCGAGCATAGGAGTAGGGCCTTCGCTCGAAACAGTGCTTGAGATAGATAGAAGACTTAGGAGGTTTAATCGTTGGAACAAGTAAGTATTTTGAGTTTTTTTATGAGTGCTTGAGTAGGTAAATACAACTTATGCTTGGTTTTGTGATTTTTTGTTAGCATTAGGTAGGATGGGATTAAGGTTCGAAACTAAAAGGGTAGGGTTTTTGCTGCTGAAAATATGGTTGCAAAAAGAAAAAGAAGGCAAAAAATCGTGTTTTTGAGGAGGAAATCGCAATGGGGAAAGGCTCTAAGGTTAGAGAGTGGTTGGGCAATGCTATGTAAGGCTAGGGTAAGGGGAGAAGAGCTCATTTGCATTCTGACTGAGTTGAGAGAGAGCAAGAGAGAGTGAGAGAGCTACAGGCACAGGAGAGGAGCGGACGCCCTTCGATCACACTTCTGGGGTGCTACAGGTATACAAATCTCTTCCCCGGCATGCCCTTATGTGGATTTAACAACCTAGAATAGCTAATCGTCAGCAAAATACTAGATTCAGCACCATTTTCATCGTCGAAAGTGCGCCGACCCCGACGTGCTCGAACGCCTGAACCCCAAAATCGGGCAATTAGCTGCCCCGAACCTAGGGTTTGGTGCTCGGCCTTCGAGCATTCGGCCACATGCCATTCAGGCTTTGGCCTTCGGGCCGCCCGAACGAAGGCCTTCGAGCTTCGGAATTCGACCTTCGGGCCATCTAGCCATTCGGGCTTCGATGGTTTGGCCCCTCCGAATTCGGGATTCGGCCATTCAGTGTTCGGACGGTCAAATCGACCCACCCGAACTGGGCCATTCGGCCCAACTCGACTTCGGCCCTCAGACTCGGCCATACGGCCTCGGCCCCCGGCTGAACGAGACATTCGGGCTTCGGCGGTTCAAACGCTGATTCTGGGATTCAGACCAATTTTGGCCAAATGCATTCTTGACATTATTTTAATAATTTAAGCCCAAACCCGCATTGCTGACACTAGTGCGACCTTGTAGGTGCGAGAAAATCATAGAAAACTTGGCCGTGTGGCTAGGAAACCTAGCAGAGTGTGTTGACGCAGCCTAGTTGCAACCGCAGACCAGACATCAGACCCCCACATACCTAAGAGACGCGGCAGAGACCTAGATTTTAACCCAAAAGTTGTGTGTTGACCTCGTACCCAGTGGCCAAATGCTTAAGGTAGCATTGACATCGCACTTGAGTGCTGCAATCCAACACACACAGTAGGCCACATTGGTTGTGCACTTAAAGAGCAGAAAGCCTGATTTCTCACCAAACGCACAGACACCACACTGAGTGTACATAATTTGAGGATTGGTTGTAATAACAAGGAATACACTCAAACATAATCATTCAAGGAACCCACCAATAGGAGTGAACCCCAAGACTCAGCAGACAAACAAGGTTAGGACCCGGGAGGATGTTAAGTGGACGTGAGGATCCAGAAGATGACAACGTAGCGGATCGGGCGCTGCCAGAACTACTCGAACTGATCCAACGGCCTTATGGAATTGGAGGCAGAAACAATGTCAAGATCAAGAGACAACCGAGAAGAGGGCTAGACCTAGGAGAATTTCTAGTCTCAGTACAGGAACTAGTCCATGACTACGATTTACTTACTAGGACCGTGATCCAGGGCAGACCCGTAGAAGAAGTGGTAGCAAGCTTCGAAGAAGAGAGAAGAGCAATCAAGAGAGCGCTAGAAGGCATAATTGCCTACAACCACGAGCAAAGGGCGAGAAAGCTACAGCAAGAAGTAGATATGTACGAGGCTAGAAGGGTGCTAGACGTAGCTGGGGCAGCCAAGTCTGGACCAAATGAAGAGAGGGAACGGGCAGCAGAGGCTGACATGACATTGAGCGAACTTGTAGCCAAGCAACTCATGGACAATACGTTCGTTGAGCAAAGCGCCACAGCCCTAGCCACCGCACTGCTCTCGCGATTGGGAGTCACGCAAGGGGCTAAAGGGCAGGCTAGAATCCCTGTAGTAGCAAAACAGCTAGTGAAATATGAGCCTAGCAGTGACCCACATAGCTTCATGGAGTAGTTCGAGCAAGTATGTGAAGCAAACGTTCTTACTGACCTTGCACAACGCTCTCAAGCTTTTGGCTTGTGCTTAGGAGATAAGGGGAGAATCTAGTATTCTAGCCTCAATGACGCAGAACATACGAACTTTGCTCGTCTTAAGGACCTCTTCATCAAGAGATTCTCGGAGGCAGGGTATTTTGACAACCTCATCATCCGGTTGATGAATATCAGCCAAAGGGAGAAGGAAGATGTCAGGGACTACGTCACTCATGTGTGTAGCCTATTCAAAAGGATCCCTGCCAATGAACGACCTACTGAGAGGGCAGTGTCTACAGTATTCATGAACGGAATTCGGAATGAGGAGCTCTACAAGGCTTTGGCCAGTAACTCTACCTTGCAACGAGACGTGCTAACTAGAGTTTTCGAAGAGGCAATACGTGTAGATGATTAGCTTAGGGAACGAAGCATTAGGACTACCAGCCGAGAAGGTGCAAATCAGAGGGATCCAGAGAGATCAACTATTTCGAGAGAAAAAACAACCGTTAGTGTGCAGGAAAAGGGGAGGAGTATGGACCAAGGCCAGGAGATGGCAGAGATGAGAATGGAGATTGCACGACTACAGGAACTAATAAGGAAACCTGTGCGATCACAAGTACAGTGTATATATTGTGGCGGCAATCACCTCCCAGCTGAATGCCAAGAGGAGATTCCCATACGCACAATAGAACAATCCTCCGTACTTAGGTAATAGACCACCCAATTTCTTTGGGAGGGGAGCCCAATTGGCACTCCATGCACCAAATGACTCAAGACCTATCGTACCTAGGCTGGAAATGAACCCAACACGTATACCAAGACCACCAGGACCTTTCGTAACCCACCCACCGAGCGATGCTCCGGTTCACTATGTGGAAGACCCTAGTGAAGAGGAAACGTATGTCAACCCATACATATCCTATGACGAGGAGGGCAACCCAGTCCTAATGGATTATCTGCCGGTGCCGGTGATGGCATTAGGTAGAGGAAGAGGCAGAGGCTTTGGAGGGCCAAGCCACCGATCACATGTTGGACATGTGGTCATCTAGGCCACATGTCATCACGTTGCCCAGAGAAGGAACAGGTTAACAAGAACAAAGCGAATCTCCGATGCACAGAGTGTGGGATCACTCACATGTTTCCTGATTGTCGTAGGAGGAAACCATCAGCTAGCTCTACCAACGTACCGTCAATATCTCTGGGGCTGTTTGGAGTGGAAACCTTTGATAGTGAGGACACACCTATCCCAATACAGGTTATGACGCGAGCTCAAACAAGGCAGGCAGGCATCTCTCTGCCAGGACCTAGCAATCTTGACACAACCTTGATGGGGAAGAAAAGCCGCAGGCGGAAGAAGAAGAGATCAAAAGCTAAAGTTGCACTAAAAACCGAGAGTGCTACGACTCTGCCTACTGGAAAGAAGGTCTTGGATGCAGAGGCAGAGACCTCAACCCCGAAGACAGCTGAGCTAGGGAGTGCCAAGGTGGGGGAATATCCCCATCCCAAACGGCAACTCGAAGCTATAGCCAAAGTCAAGGAGTGGGTCAAGGATGCCCAGGAGCACCTTAAGGATGCTGAGCCCATACTAGAGGATCCAATGGACGATTTTTCTAGCGTGAGCACACCAGTCTCACCCACAAAACCACAAACTAAAAGTGTATCCTTGCCACAGGGGGCAACTCAGCAGAGCAAGGCCAAAGGGGGACTTACCAGGGCAGACAGAATTCATGGGCCAGGAGTGCTAGCCTTAGGGGAAGACAAGAGCCTAGCAGTCTCCTTGCAACCTTGCTGTCCACCCCAATAACTCTAAGCGTAGAAGACCTGCTTAGGCAAAATCCTTCTTTATGGCAGGAGTTAAAATATTTGGTGGAGGGACACACAGGACTTACGGGTGTTGATCAGTAAGATCATGATGCAGTTACGCAAATCCCCAGTCTAACTCTACACCCAACTCCTAAGTCATTGCACATCAATGCTTTTTGGGAAGGCACTGAAATGCATGTAGTCCTACCTGTTCTAGCCTTAGGAGATATGATGCAGAAAGGAATTGTAGACATAGGCGCCGGTGTTAGCATACTGAGCCATGCAGTTTTAGAAGCATGGGAAAACCCTCTTGTAGAGACTGCCAAGTTCAATGTGACGTTAGCAAATGGAATGAAGATAAGGTCATTCGGAGTCTTAAAGAACTGGCCAGTAAAGATTGCAGGTGTGCAGTTTTCCATGAACTTCATTGTCATGAAGGGAGTGGACTACGACATACTGCTAGGCCAACCTTGGATGAGAAACGCTCGAGTCATTGAAGATTGGGAGAATGGTTTGATCTTCCTAGGGAGCAGAACTGAAGCAGTAAGGGTAGAGATGGACACTTGGAAAACAACCCCCGTTGACCTAAATGCCATCTCAGCCATGCTAAAAGGCGATGCTCAAATGACCAAACCCTATGGATCACTCATCACTAAATATATTCCCTGCCCTGAGGACGAGCGGGAGTGGATGCACGTCTTGGCAACCATTGACCTGCCATTCTCAGATGAGGAAAAACTATATCAGCAGGCTGCTAAAGCCACAACCACGCCAATGGAGGATCCAACTGTGCCACTCTGCATGTTGGCAGGAAGCTCACTCAACCCAAGGAAACCAGTCTCGTTCCATATCCCCAGCAATAAGCTAGAGCTTCAGAAAATTGTAGAGTATCTGACAGACACACTAAAGGGCAGCTTGGCTGCCAACCTAAAGCCTCTACGTGATCTGTTGACAAAGCCAGAATGGAAATGGACCAAAGTCCACGACCTAAATTTGTTATACAATTGGGCTTTAGTTATTGACGACAAGGAGACTGAAGAGGAAAGCTTAGGTGATGAACAGTCTGAAGAGCAAGACTCTGACGACAAGGAATATGAGGACTGCCGCTCTGCAAGAGATGAAAGTGAGGAAGGGATAAATACAATAGAGTATGACACAGAAGGGAGAACGATAGAACAAATCAAGGCAGACCTGAGACCCAGGAAGGAAAGGACGAATTGGGGTGAAAAAGGAGTCATGAGGATGGAGTGTGATAGATCCTAGCTAGAACACATGGGAGCTGTGGATTACGAGCAAGTCGTAGTAGCATGACCATGGGTGATCCCAATGCTCAAGGCGGATGTACCTACTGAACTACGACCCCCTAGGGAAGCTCCTTCCTCGAGTGAGGGATGCGAGTTTAACTCAGAGTCGGAAATTAGCACTGAGAGTGATCCCGAGATACCCCAACCCTCTAAGAGTCAGAAGTCGGAAGTCACCACTGAGAGTGATCCCGAGATACCCCAACCCTCTAAGGTCAAACACACAAAAGGGGACTTGCCAGTCCACCTAAGGCGCAGGAGATTAAAGGAGGAGGCCAGGACGTGAGAGAAGGGCTTAGAAGTAGAAAGGCAAAAGGAACTGCAGGATCTACCCAAACGATTTACAAAATTTAAAAAGGGTGATAGAGTAGTGATTTTGCTAGGTGCAAAGAGGCAAGGCCAAACTAGTGAATCGATCGAAGGACCCGCCAAAGTCAAGGAAGTCAACTTGGCTGGGGAGGGCAAAAAGCCAAGACCTATATTCATTGCAGACGATTTGACCGAGGATGAGGAGGCCAAACTTGTTGCAGTCTTGCAAGAGCATATTAATATATTTGCCTGGACATTGGAAGAGCTTAAAGGGGTCGACCCTAGGGTTGTGACTCATAATATCCCAATGGTCCCTGATGTAGTGCCAACAAAGCAATGACCTTACCCCATGAATCCCAAACACGCCCATGCAATAAAAGAGGAGATTGATAAGCTCATGAAGGCGGGATTCATATATGAGATTGAGCACACAGACTGGGTTTCACCGATTGTGATCGTGATGAAGAAGAACAGAAAAATCCGAGTGTGCGTTAATTACAAGAAAGTTAATGCCGTGACGAAGAGGGATAACTACCCCTTACCATACACCGAGCACATGCTTGAGAGGGTAGCAGGTAAAGAGGCCTACAGTTTTCTGGACGGCTTCTCGGGCTACAATCAAGTGCAAGTGTACCCCGATGACAGGCACAAGACTGCCTTCACCACAGAATGGGGTGTATTCGCCTACATTGCCATGCCCTTTGGGCTGATGAATGCACCTGCGACTTTCCACCAACGCTTAATGTGCACCATCTTCAAAGATATGCTTAGGCGCGAACTAGAGGTGTTTGTAGACAACTTATGTGTACACTCTAGTTGGGCCGAACACTTAGAGAAATTGAGAGCTGTCTTTGAACGGTGTCGGTTATACAACCTCTCGTTGAACCCCTTGAAGTGTTAGTTCTGGGTGAAAGACGAATGTATCCTAGGGCACGTGGTGTCAAAGAACTTCATCGCCATGGCCTTTTCAAAAGTCAGAGTCATTGTCGACCTTCCGCCACCCAGTAACTACAAGGGAGTTCAGTGTTTCTTAGGACATACTGGATACTATTGTCGCTTTGTACTAAATTATGCACTGATTGCTAGACCATTGTACAAGCTGTTGATCGTGTTCGAGTGGACTGAGGAATGCCAGCGCGCATATGAAGAGTTGAAGAAGGCTCTTACCACTGCACCAATCTTACGAGCCCCAGACTGGAACATAATGTTTCATGTGCACATAGATGCCTCTAAGTTTGCTATTGGGGCCGTGTTATGCCAGCCTGGTGAACACAACTTAGACTATCTGGTGAGTTTTGCCAGCAGGTGGCTCACAAAGACCGAGATGAATTATTCCACCACAGAAAGGGAGGGGTTGGCCATGGTATTTGTTGTAAAGAAATTTAGACATTATCTGTTGGCCACTCCCTTTGTCTTCTTTGTTAACCATCAAGTCTTGCTCTATCTTGTGAACAAGCCTTGCGCTACAGGACGCATAGCTAGATGGTTACTTCTCCTAGTGGAATTTGACTTCTTTGTCGTGGTCCGCAAAGGAAAACAACATTACATGGTTGACCATATGTCCCGCATACCCCAGGAGAAGCCGCTGGACAAGGCATACCCGACGATTTATCGGATGCTCATCTCTTTGACCTGTCTAGTGAGAGAGAATTGTTTAAAGCTAATCTGACGCCATATTAGGTCGATGATGTAGTTTAGGTGCTGGAAAACAGATTACCTGAGAGACCAATTGAGAAGGCTAGGCTGAGGAGACTTATTTTGAAAATCCAACCATACCAATTGATAGCCGACCAACTCTATAGGTTAGGACAAGACGGTTTGTTGCGCAGATGCATGTGTGAGCATGAGATGCACGATGCATTGAAAGAAGCACATGGCGGAATCATTGGAGGACACTTTAGTGGGGATACAATAGCCCAAAAGGTGCTGCAATCCCAACTATGGTGGCCCACCCTATTCCGTGATGCTGCTAAATTTGTGAAGCACTGCGACGAATGCCAAAGAACCAAGGTGCCCGTGCGCAAGGATAAAATGGAGTCAACCCCTGTCATAGCCCGACAACCCTTTGAAAAATGGGGCATCGACTTCATAGGGCCTATCAATCCCGCGGCACAGTACTCTCAGGCTCGCTACATCATAGTGGCAATTGATTACCTAACGAAGTGGGCAGAGGCAAAAGCTACAAGGAAGAACGACGCTAGAACCACCGCTAAGTTCTTGTGGGAGCAGGTCATTTCACGGTTTGGGTATCCAATAGAATTAGTCAACGATCAGGGCACACACTTCATTAATGAGGTGATGTCGCATTTGCTCTCTACTTTTCTAATCATTCACAGAAAATCCTCGCCTTATCACCCTCAGGCTAATGGACAAGCGGAATCCACCAATAAAATCCTAGTCAATGTACTCACAAAAGTGGTATCTACATCTCGGAATGACTGGGACAACAAGTTAATGGCGGCCTTGTGGGCCTATCATATGGCTTATAAAACGGCTACAGGCTAGATGCCCTTTAGGCTGACTTATGGAACAGAGGCCATTCTGCCCTTAGAGTTCTTTGTCCCTAGCTTAAGGATAGCAATGCAAGAGCACTGGCAGGGATGAGACGCTTGGACAAATCGCTTGGTAGAGCTAGAACGTGTCATGAAAACCCGGCTCTTGGCCACCCATGCGCTGATTTGTGAGAAAGCACAAAGGAAAATGTGGTTTGACAAGCATGTCAAACAACCTCAACTTTGATCAGGGGGATCTTGTTCTACTATACTCTGTGAAGGGTCACAAACAAAAAATGAAATTCCGTGGACTGGGACCTTTTCGAGTACGCACAATTAGTCGAACGGGCAACGTTGAATTAGAGATGCTCGAAGGCGAAGGAATCGACTTCTTCAATGGCAGCCACATAAAAAAATACTATCCTCCTTCCCACCCGTTTGCATGAGCCACCTATGTTGGAAGCCCTTGTCAACGTCTGCGTGGCTACTATTACGAAAATAACACATCAAGATGAAGAAGCAGTGGCACCCGCCTACTTATAAATCATCATCACTGCGGAAAAGACCTATTCCTTTGATGCTCTGATTGACGAAGGTGCTGATTACAATGTCTTGATGCATGACCAGTGGACACGCATTGGTTAACCTAAACTGCAGCCCACCAACGCCAAACTCACCCCATTTGGGGGCAATGGTTACACACTCTTAGGGAAGTGCAAAGTGGTCATTTCTATTGAGTCTGAATGTATACTAGCTTTCTTTCACGTGTTGCCTAACACAAAAGGGGTCGGTAGTATGTCACTATTGGGTCGTACTTTTAAGAAGCAGACGAATTGTAATGTGGATTATAATCTAGATCACATCCATCTTGCTATAGGCAATGTGCGCATAGTGACAACTTTCAGCAAGGGCTGTACTGACCCTTTCAACAGTGTGAAGCCACTGGTAGAAACTGCTACGACCGCTCTTACGCTCCAGTCTGCCCAGAAGGACACTAAAGTCTCACGCCAAGCTCTAGACCCTAGACCCAAACCCACCAAGAGTGCTCACAAGGCCCAAGCTCTAGACCCTAGACCCTAGACCCTAGACTCAAACCCACCAAGAGTGCTCACAAGGCCAAGGAGTCTAAGCTGATATGGGTGCCAAAGTGGCAAAGATCACCTCCTGGTAGACCACCCAAACGTGCTTCTAAATGCCAAAACAATCAATCTCATCATGGCCTAAGAGGTAATTTGGACGCTATCCACGTAGACACACAACCACGCCGCGATGGATCCCCAAGGAGCTCTTGCGAGCACAAGGCTACTATGAAGGCAACCCCTGGATTTGGGTGCCTAAGAAGGGCAAGCCTAAAGGCTCATCTCCAAGCAACCTCGCTCCAGTGAGAGAGGCTTGCAAACATAGCGCCCGGGCCATAGTTAGCAAACCACTGCCGGTTGTGACTCATAAGTCCCAGCAAATTTATCGACCAAAGCAATCGCTAAAAGCCTCAAGCTTACCTCACTCAAAAGAGTTGAATACTTCCGTGGACTGAGCACTCAGAACCTAGCGCAACTTCCATGCCACCAAAGCTCCCTACAACACTTCAAAGTGCTGCGGAGTGCAAAGCCACACCCATGACACCAGCAATGGAGTCACTGTTGTCCAGCTCAATTGCACCATCACCACCAGTAGGTCTTAGGCCTTCCTATGTGGTGTGCTCTTTCCTTTCCTTGGCTAAAGACCTTGCTGAAACTTCGGGAGATGACCTTGTGACCTGCATTAAGGTGTTAGACCACACTTTCACCACATTTGCGAGGAGTTATGAGCGGTTGGACCTAGGTCTTCTTGATGAACCACTTGCTTCCGATGTTCGTGCATTACCATGCACTTGGGAGGAATACAAGTTTATGACCATCAAATTCCCCAAAATTGCTGCTGAACTAATAGCAAATAAAGAAATCTCAAAGGAGCAAGCTTTCCTCAGGCGATTAATCACCTCATACCGTAAGCCTCCTCGTTCTGCTCTCGAACAAGAATTACATGAGCTCATGCAACTTGCAAGCTCAACTTCCTCGTTCTTATAGCAATGGTTCACTCTGCGGATCCAATGGGAAAAGAAAGGCTGTCATATCATGACAAATGCTGAACAAAGGAGGGCAATCAAAACCATAGAGTACGATCCTACTTATGTGGCACCTCTTTCATTTAGAGTTTTGGCCATTACCAGGAACCAACACTATTCCTTACGGAAGTAGAACTACACGTTGCAAGCCGCCTTAATACCAGAGATATTTTTCACGATGTCTTGACCTACATCTCCCAAGTTTCCGTACAACCCTGTGAACTTGATTGTCACGCAACTTGAGTACAACCCTGCATTTTATGGATGGTTGTTGGCCGGAACACCCCATCACAATCACCTTTGATTTCCGCACCACTTCGTTCAAATCCTAGGAAGGATTTTCATCTTTCTGAGGGGGAGGAAGGCCAAGAAGACATAAATAATTGTTGAAAGGTTGAACTCAGTAGTGATTAAAATAAAAATTAGTAAGCAAATTTTTTCAAGTTCTTTGCATGCCTGTTTGCGTAATTTTCATGCTTAGCTTCATTTAGCCATGTTTTCCTTTTCCACTTGTGATTAACAAAAAGTATTTTTGCTGGGCAGGAACCCAAGATGGCTCATCACGACCGCGCTCATAAGCTTCCCTTCACGAAAGAAGAAAAGCAAAAATACATGCTGAATCTAGAAATTCAAGCTTACGGACAGCTGAATTTTCGAAGTGTCCACAACCTATCCAGGGTCGTGGAAACAGAGGAAGCAGCTAAGCAGGTCATAAAAAAGTGCAAAATGACCAAGTACGTGGAGAAGATGAAGCAAAGGGTGAATCATGCAAGGTGTGTTGAGTTCTTACGAACTTTCGACTCTGCCTCCAAGAGTGCCACGGTCACTATGGGAAGGGGGGATGCTGCCAAGCAAGTCAGGGTGCCCTTAAGCAAGGAACTGGTAATGGACAGGAATTAGGTGCAGTCCAACGATGGAGTCAACATCCAGGACATCCCTGATGACGAAATCCGCATGCGTGCTAAAGTCATGCACACCCTCTTCTCCAGCCATTGATATACTGCCTATATGGGCAAAATAAATGTGATGTGCTCGAAAGCCTCGCAGCTAATGCACCACAAGAGGTCGACTGGAATGAGTATGTATGACACACAATCGAGAAGGCCGCCGTAGCATTTGACCTGGGAAGCCAACCTGCTAGAGGTGAATCCCCAACAACAAAAGACATGAAGAAGGCCACCTCCAAGGCATCATTCATTGGATGTGGAGGTATATTAACCGCCCTCATTGAAGAAGCGGTAAAGGATGGAGGAGCAGCAGAGGAGGAGCAGGAGAGACCGCCACCCTCACCACACTATAAAGAATCCTCTGGCTCTGATGAGGAAATAGAAACGGATGAGAGTAGCGATGAAGAAGAAAAGCAAGAGAAACAGTGCTAGCAGCAACAAAGAGAGTAGCGCACTAAGCGCTTCCAAGAGCAAAGGGAAGAAGAAAGGAGGAAGAAAGAGAAAGAGGAACTGCAGAAAGTGCAAAGAGTGTCAAGAGCCCAGGAAGCAGAGAGGAAAAGGAAAGAAAAAGAGGATGCACAAAGAATGGAAGAGGAGTCTAGAAAGGTTGAAGAGGAGAGGAAAAGAAGGGCTGAGGAGGAGGAAGAAGCCTTGAGGAAGAAGGAACAAGAAGATGTGGAACTTGCAATTCACCTATCTATGGAGCAACAACAACGGCAAAGAAAGCAAGCCCCACCCCAGGAGGATGAGAACCCAGATACAAGCTTGAACGTGCCAGATCCCATCCCGCCGCCGGTCGTAGAGGGCAAGGGCAAGGAGGCCATCACGCTTGTCCCCACCAGTTTTGTGCCAACTAGCCTTGCTGCTTCCATAACGACCATCCCCACCTTAGGAACTTCTCCAAAGGTCGATGAGAGCAATATGGTCACATGGCTACAGTTCCTAGTGAAAAGGGAGTTGGCAAGAGAAACGAGCGTGACCACCCCACTGTCAAGAGTGAAGAGGGAAGCTACGGTTGAGGTAGAGCCAAGGCCAGAGCTTAAAAGATAGAAAATAGAAGCCACTATCACCGCCACCACCATGTCCCATCCCCCACCTCCAGCAAGCTAGTATGATAAGTACGTTAAAGAGCTGCTCTCCCAGTTAGAAAAGGCCAAAAAAGAAAAGAGAACTGCCATGGAAGAGTTGGCAACAGAGCGAGAATCAAGAGCCACTCTCCAGCTGGAGAAAACTAAACAGATAGCATAATACCAAAGGGAGATTGCTGTGCTAAAGGAGGAAGCCAGCAATAGAGATGCAGAAGAAGCAAAAGCCCTAAAGGAACGTGATGCTGCCTGGGAGGGAAGAAGAAAAATCTTAATGGATTGCCTCAATGGAGAGAGAGAGACCACTACTCACCTGCGGCGCAAGAACGACCAACTCACTGCAGTTAACCTGGAGGCACAAAACCAGCTTGAGAAGATCAAACAGGAGACTGCAGAGCTAGATCAGCTAAGAGGAGAGTAGGTGCGAAGAATGTAGGTAAAGCTGGATCAGCTCAATGCGTAGATCGCCAATGAACACCAGGAGCAGTCCCGCCTACACCACGAGCTTGAGGACCAAGAGCAATGACTCATGGCTATGACCCTCCATCAGGGGGAGAGCTTGGAAGATATGGAGAAGAGAGCGAAGGAATGGGCGGACCACAATGAAAGAAGGGTACGAATCATGGCATGCCGATTGGCCAAAGCAGAGGGAGATAGAGTGTTGGCTGAAAATCAGGCAGAGGCTGCCCAACTCTCTATGATAGCCCAACAGCACACTTTCCTCAACACGGCTTCACTCCACCAAAACAGAAGAAAACAAGGCCAATGATCAGCTTTGCAGAAGAAGCTAGCCATTGCACGCAGAGCCCTAACAACAAGCCTACACGAACCACTGCAACTAGGAGGCCCGCCGCAGAGCCTGGAGGAGCAAAGAAAATACCTTACATAGGTAGGCTTGACGGTGCAAGAAATCGACGAGCTTGGTTTCACAGAAGAGAAGGTGCAAGAAGACGTGCAAGCAGAAGGGGGTGAACCAAAGTTTGATCTAGGACTTCAGGAGGAGGACTACGTCCCACCACCCCCTCCTCCACGACAAGATGAAGTGCAACCCACTAACACATCTGCTGAGAGGAAAGCAGCCTTGGCTAAGCGTAGAAGAGAAATGGTGGAGAAGGCAAGGAAGAAGCTGAACATTGTCCCAAGACAACCTGCCCCTCTCCCACCGTGCCCTGAGAACCTCCTTGCTGGCTTCCATGCAGAGCTGATCATCTGGGAACAGCAGGAATGTGCCCGCAACCCCTTTGACTTAAGCTTTGAGCTTCCCACTACACTAAATAGAGTAATGCCCATTGAACTTGTAAATGATGTGATCACTATGGGTGCAAGGCTCAAGGACAAGTGGCTAGCAAAGCGAGAGGCCAACCCAACTGCTTGGGGAGCCGAGGACCGCAAATTTTGGCATGATAAAGTCCTCCAGGTGCCTAGATCGATGGAGGGCTATAATTGCCAACCCACCTGGAGAAGACGCATTTTTGACATCAACCTTGACGCTTGGATGGCGTTTTGTAACACCCTCCCTTCTGAGAGAAACGACCCCATTTTCATACCGTATCCTCAAAGGGTAGGCGTGGATTTTAATCCGTCCATCCACGGCAGGTTCGACTTCCCTATCATCTATAACGTCAATAGCACCTCCTATAAGGATGCCCTTGTATTTACCCTCCCTAATTTGTACAGTTCCATAGATAGATTCCTTAGTGAGTTCACATCCTGTCCTGACCCCGCCTTCATAACAACCTGTAATTATCTTAGACTAATTAGGGTCCTAATCCACCAAGAGCCTGCACCTCAAGAACGCCACCTCCCACCCCTTTACTTCGACCCCAATGCCATAGATAGCAGCACCATGACTCGCCTCATGATGCACGCTACTCTTTTGCCATCCTTTTGTATTGCACTGCTTGAGGATATGAGCGATAGTAAATTCACACAGTGCAACCACCCTTTCATTTCCACCACCACTGTCAAAACCCGTCTCAATCTCAAGGGCTACTTGCTGAGTCGCAGATTCCTTAACAAAGCCCCCCACCCTCCACAATCCCCTACCCGCCATTTGGATGACGAGGATTAAACTCCCGTCATGCCCTTGTATCACATGCATCTATATATAGCCTCTTCGGAAAAAAAAAAGCCCCAAGGCAACAAAAGAAAAGGTGAACTGGAAAGAAGAGACAACAACAAAGAATAGCAAAGCCAAGGGATGAATCTACTACTAAGCAAAGATAAGAGAGAGAGGACTTCACATGATGCACTTGCAACTTCCCTTCGCCTTGTTGTGTACCACAGTCACTGCACCTAGGGTTCTCCCTAGCCCCTTTCCCACTTCACACTTAGGGCACATCAAGGAAAGGACTTTCAGACCTGTCACCCTAAGACTTGCACCGCACCTCCAACGACACACGAACTGGGTCCTCAAGTGTGGGACATTACCAAGGGCTTACCCAAGGTTAGACCCATCTCCCAGTTCCACTGCCACATGCACCACGCACTACACGGAGAGGCAAACACACCCCTTAGGGAGTGCACAACTTTTCTTGCAAGTTATGTTCGAGTTTCAAGAACTGGCTACTTAGCTGAAGAGGATCACCCACGGCATCCTTTAATGACCAAAACTTTTCCCATGTGCCGGACATGACACCATTGCTGCTGTTTTAGGAGCCTTTCCGCATTGGATTGGACGGACCTAACATGCTTCATGTTGCCAACCATTTGCCTGCTGATGCCATGACTGAACCAAAGTGAGCAAAAGGAGTATTCAGTAATAGATCTGCCATTGGGATAGATCTTGAAACCTCATCTTCCAAAGATGCATGCCTAACGCCTCAAGATCTACGGATCGCTTATTGATTCCACAAGCCTAAAGATTTTCAATGCAAGGGTAAAGATCTTCAACACAGCTTTGAAGATCTTGAAATCAAAGACAAAGATCTTCAAATCAAAGACACAGATCCTCAATACGAAGACGAAAATATCTTTGTCAAAGCAGACTTCGGGGGGTTCCTCTAGAATAAATCCCTCCAATACCATCCTCTTAAGGGATTGCTTATTGAGCAAGCGTTTTTTATGCTCGAGGGATGATCGGCTACATATTCTTCACCAGCCAACTAGATAACCTATCAGCCGTCGCCGAATGGAAACCACAACTGTGTGAGAAATGCCGCACATCTTCATGCAACCTAAAGCACGCTAGAATCTCTCCTGGTCAACTCCATCACCTCTCATTCACACCCTCACCTTTGAATCTGTATCATCTACCCACCAGTTCCGCTTAACAACGACCCAACTATCCCACTACTTCCCATTACAGTGCCATGGGACTGGCACTTGGCTAGGAGGGGGTAATGTTTACAGTATTTACCGCAGCACAGAGGAGTGGGAAAATGGAAAAAAGGAAATAGCAAAAAAGGCACAAGATAAAGGAAGAAAAAAGCGCCCTGAAAATTTAAATGCCCGAGCACGACCCCCAAAAAGTCTCAATGTCGCCCCGAGACGACAAAAGAGTAAAAGGCGCACCATTAAGTGTGGAAGCGCTCCCGAATCCTTGTAAAAGAGTGCCAGGCTCACTTCTGTGCAAGGCTCACTCCTGTGAAAATTGTGTGCATTAGTTGGGAATAGGATAAATTAGAATGGTGGGAAATGAGAAATGGGCTTAGGCTAATGGCCGGCCTTGTAAAAAAAGGGGATGACCGCCCAAAAAAAGGAGAGCATGTATATAAAGTTCAAAAATGAATGAGAAGCTCATTCTTGTGTGTGGCAAAAAGTGGCTCTCTTCTTCTTTTCTCTTCTCCTTCTTCCTTGTGTGTGCTCTTGAGAGAGGGAGTGTGAGAGTGTGAGGGAGTGAGTGTGTGGGAGTGAGGGATCAAGAGGGTGAAGCTCTTCACCATCTCCTCTTCTCTTCTTCTCTTCTCTTCTCTTCTCTTCTCTCGCACGCGCGGCTATGGAGGATGGAGCTCATGGGAGAGGGATTGAGGTTGCTTGAGCTTGCCACAATGATCGTGGAGCTACCGGTGTGCAAGAGAGAGGAGGGTACTCGATCGAGCATCAAGGTAAGCTCACTACACTCATAAGGTAGGCATGGCACACCGGCTATGTGAGAGGTAGCCATGGCCGGTCGCTTGAAATGCTTGATCAATAAGCGGTCCGTAGGTCTTGGGGTAGAGCTTGTAGCTCCCCTTCAACAATAATGAATTGATCTTAATATTAGCCCAAAAGCTTTAATAATTCTAGGACATTATATAGCCAAATATACAACTAAATGCCCATTACTTTGTTTATTTATGTAGCTTGTCAAGACCTTATGTAGCCAAATTCATGACTGTGTCATGATGTGAACTAGGAGAGAGAAATACATGAGAGAGAAGATTGCTAAAGGAGAGAGAAATACATGAGAGAGAAGATTGCTAAAGGAGAGAGAAAGATTGCATGAAGAGAGAGGGAAAGAGGTGAGAGAAACACTAGAAGAAGAGAGAGAAATAAAGTATATATGTTACCCATGATCTACTTCTTCACATTTGGACATGTGACCAATATTATAATGCTCCAATGAAATGTTCGCATCTTGTAGAGAAGGCTTAATTTTACTCTCATGACTGCACCAAGTGGCAATCATCGCCGCAAGAATTTTCTTTCCTAATTCAGCGTTCTTTAGCCAAAGGTTAATTGCCATCTCCACATAAGCATGAAGATCTTCATTGTAGGTACAAAGATGAATCAATAGGAAAGCAACATATTATTTGATCTTGGTGTAACCTCTCTCCAAAATCTTGACCAATGAATTCATGCCTACATCTACAATTTGCCATGCTAATTGTCCTTCCAATGGAGCCATGGCTCTTGTGTAACCAATGGAGGCGTGCAAATTATCATGGTCCACTGATTAACACCAATCTCTATAATAAGAGTGGAGAGTAATACCACTATATATTCTAATTACTACTGAGATGATTGGTTAAGTAATGACACGAGCAAATGTAGTACATGTCTGCCTTGAAAAGATTACAAAAAAGTAGTACTTCTTCTATAAAAATACCTCAAGGATGCCAAGAAATTGGCTTGAACCTCTAGATTGACCATGGTCAACAATCCAACCAGCATTCTTTTGGCTTCCACATTACATATACATCCTTGGAAAATAATGTTGTCATAAAGATTGACTAGGGTTTGCATAACACTTTGTTCTACCAACTAAGAAACATGAGGGTTTAGTTGGCAGGCAAGCACTTGTTCTATCATACTCACATCTACCACCTCTACTACCATTTTGGAGTAATCAAAATTCATAAATGCATGTGCCAAAGTACCCATTATGTCAACCAAAAGAACATCTAACTTGCTAAAACCAATCTATCTGATAATGCTCATTATAGTCTATTTTATTGCAATTTTAGAATGCAATCCTACAATGCATACTATCACTAAATCAACCATAACTTTTGGTATAAAGCTCTAATTAAAAATAAATTAATTCAAATCAAAGCTTACTTTGCCCTCTTCAAAGAAAGCACTTAATAATAAAATCCTATTCAAGACAAAAAAAGTTATAACAGCCCAAATTTGGTTGATAGAAATTATCTAGTACATGTCCCTCTCTGAATGAGCATGTAAGAGACTTGCAGACCCAACTTTGACCATATTTAACCTTGTAGACTCACTATTAGAGCTGAGGGCACCCTATAGGATACCAAGACACCAAATTATGATCATGGGAAGCAATTAAAAACATATAGTACATGTATGTAGTCTTGGAACACCCTCTTATTGTTTGATGTAGATTGAAGGATCCACTTTCAACTTGCATTATCTCCCACAATTGACATGAATTTGCATGATTCCAAAGCTTGAATTCTTGATAAAAAATCCTTGAAGTAAGAATGTTTTCAACTATCTCAAGTCTTCAATTGAAATATTGTAGATGAATTGAAGCTAACATAAATCTAAGATCATAATGCTCAGGAGATCTCTAATGCAACCATACTTGTAAGATATTTATACATCCTTGTTGTAGACAAGATTCTTTACCTTTAAGAAGAAGCCATCTACCTTGAAGCACTTTTGATGAGAAATTAGAGGCTTTTGTCCATACTTAACCATAGGTGGTTGAAGATCAATGAAATATGAATCAGACCAAATCTTGACTTGGAGGGAAGGAGAAACGTTGTAGTAGGTCCCAATAAGTATTTAGAATTGATCATAAGCTTCTAATCAATGACATTTAAGTGATGACTAACGGCTATCCATAGTCCACCATAGTTAGGGTTTCCCAAAGCTTCAAAATAAGAGAAATACTTACCTTAGAGAGAAATAATGGAGTGCTAAAATTATGACCATGGTTTGAACTGACATTGAGAACTAGAAAATGCCTCTTGATACTCCAAATGTTGAAGAAGATGAAAGTATTTGATGTTGCCCTATTTGTTCCAGAAAGAAAAGCTCAAAATTGCTTCAATGGAGGATGAACAACCTTCATTCTTCAGTATATGAGCTCCAAATGCACACCAACTCCTAATTGAATGAATGTAGAGCTCAAATCCTTATCAAAATCTAAAGTAAATTGTTGCTGCCCTATAAATATTGGTTCAATGAAGTAACCTATTGCTCAAAGGAGAAAAATAAGCCTCTAATGTTGAGTATTAGATCTTGCCTTGAGCCTTGTATGAGTAATGAATCAACTAGAAGCAAGGTAATGTTGCATACTAGTCATGTGTATATGCTGTCCAAACCTAAGAATTAGCACAGATCACACTGAAGGGGCTGAAGTCCATGTGGCTTCAAGTTAGACCAATATGGTAATCAATGGCTTGCATTTCATGTACAAAATCCATATCAAGTACTCAATGGTAAGGAAGAGCTTAGGGAAGGATGATGGAAACAAGCTTACAAAGGAAAGGGAAGAGCTCTCTTACAAAAAAGTAGTGAAACTTTTAGCCTTCCCTTACTTTCATTGCTCTACTTCACCCCAAAGTACCTCTAAAATGACTTGTATTTTTAAAAAAATATAGCTATCTTTAGTGGATGGCCTACAACTTTGGTCCAAGACTCCATTAATGCTCCCAGGTATGTTGTCCTCTTAACTTGTAAGACCATTGGTTACTTCAGTTACTCATCATGCCTGTACTTGCTATACCTAAAGGTCCATGGATTTTTCTGACTAAGAATTGAGAAAATAGATTTCGAAAGAAACTAAAAATGGATCAAGACATAGCTATGATACCACTTGTCACAAAGTGAACTGAGAGAGAGAAAGACAGGAGAGAGAAGATTGTTGAAGGATAGAGAAAGACTGCAAGAAGAGAGAGAAAGAAGGAAGGGGTGAGAAAAACACTAGAAGAAGAGAGAGAAACACATGAATGCAAGAAGAAATCAGTCGTGAAAGTTGAAAGAGAGAGATGAAGCAAGAAAAAAACTTGTACTATATTCACATTGGTACAAAATGACTGGTCCTTCCACCTTTTATACATGTACTCTAATGTATCCTATTTTCCATTCTTTACACCAAGTGCCCATCCATCCTAAGGGAAATGGAGAGTATCACAATCAAAATGACACCTCTATGCTGAGTTCACGAGATAGTGTAAGTTGATTGAGACATATTTGTCAAAAAGCACTCACTTGTTGAAATCATGAGATTCTGTGCCTATTTGATAAGCACCTTTTGGCCCTACATACACACGTCATGATATAGAGGTATCATGACATGTATATGTTGAACACACAATACATGCCAATCCACGTATCTCACAAATTATAACTATAACTAGGTCCAAAGTTTAGATGTGGTCGCTAGGTGCAAACAGGTTGCACCAACTCTGTGAGACAACATAGCCTTATCATACTCGGACACAACATAGGGGTATGTTGGCACTTTGGGCTTAATAACAAAGCATACCAATAGATTTAAGCACCATACTATGCTACTTAGATAAACAATTCATGTTGAAAAGTGAATGCTGATATATTTCATCAAATGCGTACAAGGACTGACGATTAACATTGAACACAGAATTCATCTCTAGAGTAATCTACTTAGACAAAATACATGACAAGGGATTGGAGTACTTAATTGTTATTCGCATGGTAGTGAAGGATTACAATGTTCATTAGGGTTTAGGAAAGGTCAAGACCCCAATAGTAGGTCAAAGGAGGAAGTAAAACGTAAGACAATTGGATGTGAAGTCAAGAGGAGAGAGACAGGCCTAGGGTAAACAAGGGAGAGCTCATGTAAAGACAACTTAAGGAGTAGAAGGAGCCAATGAAAAAAAGAGAGAGGGAGGAGAAGACCGCATCACTTTTTCCTTGATCCTTATATAGCTTGTAGAGCCCATGCTATCATGTGGTCTTTCTATCATAATAATGAGCTAATATACCACCTTGCATTACTGCACCATTGTCATTAGAGTTGATGACCTCTTTTAGCTACCTTCCCACCATGAATGTTATTTTGAGTCACCAATCAAGTCGTCATGTGCACCTGATTACAGTAAAACACATTACACATACAAACTCACATGCACAAGTAATGCATGACAAGGAAGAATTGCATCACGACATGCATAATGCATGCCAATCAACAATCTCCCCTTGCCATGTATGTGTGTGTGAAGTATATATGCTCCTCAAATCGCGGGACATGTCTTAGCAGCCCATCGAGAGGTATATCTAGAAGACGCTGCCCGGCACTCCCAAGGAATGACACAGGTTTTGCCAACTAGGGTCTCTCGAGTTTGCCCCGCAACGAAACTTATCCGGCCGTTCACACTAGGATCGTCGACTTGAAGATCGGGGTCCTGGCCAACATTCTCTAAGGACATCATCCGATCTTTCCTAACATTCCTCGTTAACATTTCCTTTGAGGAAAGCTCTCGGCTAATCGAGACCACCCTTTCGTAGGATAGACCCAATTGGTCACATCCACCACGCTTCCCTGGAGGGTTGTCTTAGTTATCTAATTACTTACCACACTATGTTTGACATATAAAGGCAACTTCCTTAATTAACCTGTTAGTCACAGGTTCCTTTACGTAATTTAAGCCATAGACATGAAGACAAGATCAAACACTTACTTAACTTATCTTCGGATTAATGTGTGTCTCCTCCCCATACATGAGAATTAAGTGCTCCTTTCTACCTCCACAGAAAAATCCTTCCGTCTTCCAGCAATAAAACCCGAAGGTTTATCCTTCCAAGATTCCACCTTGTAACTGGTATCAAGACCTCGAGATCCCATCTCGAGTCACGCAGAACACTTGTGTAGGGCCCGGAGAGGCATTGGGATTTACGGCCAGAGCCCCAACCAACTGGCACCCAAGCATCCTCCTATGCCAAGTGATTTCTATAGAGAGACCTCTTGCGATGGGTTCGGTCCACATTCCCGGTGCAGATTCATAACCCCCTTGGTTAGGGTTTGGCAACTTGCGGGGGGTAGCTAGTGCCATCCTTCCTTAATTATCCCCTTAGGAAATCAACTATAGCTGAAGCAACCAGCATAATAACAATTGCTAGGGAAAACATCCCTTTCGTTTCCATGGCAATCAGTCATCTCAGACCCGGCCATGAAATCATCAAACACTCCCCACATGGGTTAACATCCAAAACCACATTAACAAATAGTTGAATGCACAACCTCTTGCTTCAAGGCATTGCAATCCCATTGCATGCACAATCAGAATTTTAACTGGATGTATCAAAACACTTGCTTAAGGGATTTACAACCTTTTCAAACTGCCAAGCATAGCTTGGGTTAACAATCCATTTAGGGTTAGGTCACCAGCTTCAATTAGGCTAGGAGCGTATCCATTTGCGACAGTCTACGGCAATATCCATAAAACAATCCGCAGGCAACTATACTTATTCCTAATGCACCGGATCTCATGAAGGTCTAGGTCTCTATTCATCAGAACTATCATTTCATGTGTTTCTTTTAATCATGTTTGCGAAACATGAATTCTAAATGACTATTCATGCACTGAATTGGGTTAAAAACTATTATTTTATGTGAAATAATGCGAAGGCCTTATAATTTTATGTGAGTAAAAGCTATCATTTCATGCATATAATCTTATGCAAATTCCATACTCTATCGTTTCACGCATGCAACTTAGTGCTTAGAGCAAACAAAAACCCTAAGACTCGTTCTTGTTCCATGCACATCACCAACCCTTTCATATCTTCCACAAGAAATAATACCTAATTAATTTTAAAACTTAGAACTTGGGTTTGATTCGTGTTTGTTGCATTGGTCACTCCGCTCACCACTCCAACATTACCGGTAGCTTGGGTGCCTACGCTTCTCGCGACTTTCTTCTTGGGAGCCATTCGCCTCATGGAGATTAGGCAATCCGGATTTCAAGATGACATGTTCGGTAGGAAAGATCGCTGGGGATGGGGGTCCTTTGCCGGGGAGAAAGGTTTGAGTGTGGCTCCTTAAAGTTACTCACTAGCTCCCACTCCATCTCTTTCTCTCTTCTCTCTCTCTCTCTCTCTCCTCTTCTTCTTCTTCTCCCTTCTCTCTCTTCCCTCTTCTTCTCCTTCTTTTCCTTCTCTCTTCTCTCTCTCCTTACCCCTTCTTCTTCTCCTTCTCTTCTTCTATCCCTCTTCTCTCTCTTCCCTCTTCTTCTCCTTCTTCTCCTTCTTCTCTCTTCTCTCTTCTCTCTTCTCTCTCTCCTTACTGCTTCATCTTCACTTATGCTCTTCTCTCTCCCTCTCCTCTTCCTTCTTCTCTTCTCCTTCTTTTCTTCTCCTTCTCTTCTTCTCTCCCTCTTCTCTCTCTTCCCTCTTCTTCCCCTTCTTCTTCCTCTTACTCACTCCTTCATACACGATCACAGGGGTGTCGTCTGTCACTGTTGGGGGCCGTTGGACAAGATGATGGCAGGGGGGTGGCATCTACAGCAACCAAGGGGGGGCGCAGTTGTATGCCACCACATTGGCGGCATGCACCCCCCTTTCCCTACTTCACTCCCTCTCTCTCTCTCCCCGACGCACTATCGGGGGGGGGGGGGGGGGAGGGAGAGGGAAATTTTTTTGAAAGAAAAATAGAAAAAAAGGGGGGGGGGGGTTCCTATGGGGGATGGGGATATTACACATAGACACGATGAGTGACAGTAGATGATTGCCTCATCAATTCTCATGACATGAATTCACAGCACGTGCTAGTCGAATGGCCTTGTATCACAGAGATGAGTGTATGTGTGCACATGTACATGCATGCACACTCACACTTATATACATAAAGCGGTAGGATAGGATTGTCTCATGACATGCATATCCCTTATTCACAATGCATGTTAATTGGCAAGTCTACCCTACCACAGACTACACTACACAAGGTATGGAGAGAGAGAGAGAGAGAGATTACAAAGAGACAGATTAGAAATGAAGCCCCATCTGTCCCTCGAGCCTCTCTTTTATATATTTTGAAGCCTCAATAGCTCCATTGGGAATGTAAAAAATTTGGCGAGCTTTTAGCCAGTCTATATGTTGCCTTTTACCTACTCAAGAGTAATAAAATTTCAATATAAACATCCTAATATAGAAGTAATTAAGTAAATATTCAATCCTTGAGATTCATCTTGGTGATCCATATATCTCATGGATCATGGAAAAATATAATTGTAAGAGTTGAGTATAGGATAGCATTCACAACTTTTCTTAAGTATAGGGCAACATTCAAAACTATTGTTGAGAGTGTTTTGTTAGAAAGAAAGAGTAGTTAGCATATAAGTGGACTAGGATTCATGATCCAAACATATCAAAACTTGATCCCTAGATGTTTATGAAGATTAGATACAATGGTATGATAGTTGATGAAAACAATAGAGTCTTTGTCTCATTAAGACATTGAGGAGTAAAGGAGGTGAAATCATTTAAGGGAATATCCCACTATTTTAGGGATGTATCCTTGACTTAGAGTTTCCTCTTTGAGAGTATTTGTTGTGCCGTAACTTGCCATATATCTACCTAATTAAATATGCTCAACTTGATGGAGAAATAGAATGTGTTGTTTGATTCATTTTCTTGCTAAGTCTATCTCTTTAAGTGGCAAGAATCACTTGCCTATTCTACTTAGCCCATAGCCTCGCATCTATGCTTCAGTTGGATTACCAAAACCCTAAGCTTATCTATTGGATAGGGCAACGTACACATCCTCCAAAACATTGCTTCCCATGTGTTTCTTTTGAAAAAGAATCTAGCCTCCAACTCTTTGTCTCTCTCATACTTATATCAAAATCTCTTTGTCTCTCTCATACTTCTTATATAGAAATCTAGCATCCATCACACACACACACACACACACACGCACGCACGCACGCACGCACGCACGCACATACTTGTTATATAAAAATATTAGTTATGTTGATATTAGACAAATATTATTAATTTGTCAAGCAAATTACCCTTTTAAGGAATAAATGTTTTTGTAACAATTTAACTTTCTCAAATGAGATACCTTCCACACATTCCAAAGTTGGATTGGTAGATTGGATGCCAACTTCTATAGCATAATCTTGACAAAGATGGTTGTAACATTTGGTGCTAAGTATTCACCTGATTATTAGAACCATAAAAGTACGACATACTTATGAACATGGTATCCCAAATATTTTCTTAGCCACTAGTAGTTTTTATAGCCCATCCCTTTTGGTGCTTTCTTGCACTTTTATGATGTGTTATGATAGACTTATGTACACACCTTTAATAGAGATTGACTTGGATGTCATCTCTCTCCAATGTGATGTAAAAAGTTAAGTACAAGGTCTTTGGTAGAGAGGGCTTATTGATTCACTTGGTTCATTTCTTTCCATTGATGTTTTATCTCTTTAGTGTTTTTTTTCCCCTAAAAAATCCTAGAAAGCATTTCACTTATACACCTAGGATACGATCGTTTCATAGACAAGAAATCCTTTTCATGAAGGCCATAGTTCATTGGAAGAGGCTAAACATTCTACCTTAGGACTTTGTTTTGTGTAGTTGAACCTACATGAAATTGGACCACTATTGTGTAAGGATTTTAGTTTCATCATGAGAATTGTGTTTTAAAAAAAGTGTGCTTGAATGTATATATAATTTGTTTGCATGAATATATAAAAGGGAATCTAGTTGAGAGAGAGAGAGAGAGAGAGAGAGAGAGAGAGAGAGAGAGAGAGAGAGAGAGAGAGAGAGAGAGAGAGAGAGAGAGAGAGAGAGAGAGAGAGAGAGAGAGTGTGTGTGTGTGTGTGTGTGTGTGTGTGTGTGAGTGTTGCACACCTAGTCTCCTTAGAGCCCCACGGTGAATGTCAACCATGTAAATTACATGATAAGGCTGCTTACTTAGTACAAAGAACTTCATAATTGGTAGAATGGATTCTCACAAAATTTTGCATATGGACTTAAAAGATATTTTCTAGGAAAAGTAACAATTTGAAATATGAATTTAGAGATTACTATATGTGCCCCAAATTGGAAGGATGTACTAAGCATCATAACAATGCTAAATAAAGTCATTTTTGAAATATGCATAGAAGATTAGCAACTTGAGTAAATTACAATTAACAGGGACACTAGACAAAATACAATGTTGTTCCCAAATCTTAAATTTTATAGTTAGTTGAATATTTCATATTGATGTGTTGGACACCAATTGTAAATTATTAATAAACAAGTAAGTCATGCAATGGATGGTGTATTCGTTATAATATATGGACAATCCAAATAGGAACATTTGTAAAACACACAAAGATAAGAAAGATGTCCTAGATTGTAGCATATGTTAAAGAGCCCCACAAATCAAGCTTGCACTCAAAGGTGCTAAAAAAACTTACCTGCAATGTGTGAAGGCACATGTCTAGAAACATAAAGTCCACCCATAATCTATCTACATTAGGGGGACTATGTTGATGTGACTATGAAAGCCCAAATTATTAACATGCATTACATGAAAGGGAAACACCATAGCTTGACCAAGATCCTATGATCCTATCTAGGCAACATCTTTCTAATCAAAATTACTTTGATGGATTTCCCAAGGTGGGCTAATGTTAGAGTCCGTTCACATATATAGAGATTAATTGACATACAATTTCATGGTCGATATGGAAGCTCGTGTGAAATTTGTATGCAAGAGATTTACCTTTTAAAAGTCCTAATGTAAATCTCATCTAAGGATCTTAGTGTCAATGAAAGGGCCCATTAGCAATAGAACAATTTGTTTTTGTGGTGGTTATTGATTGATGTGGACTTCCTAGGTGTAAGTTCAAACTGCCACATGATCAAGAGGACCTTGTTAAGGCTTTGTGTTATTGTCTCAATCATTGTTGGTTGGCCATCTTGAGCTTCAAGATTTGTTTTGGGAACTTTGACTTGCTTGTCCACCCTCAATGGAGCTTCCATCACTACTATAAAGAAAATACAATGCAGGTATTACTAATATGGCCCCTCTTACCCCATAAAGGGAGAGTTAGGGTTTCTTTATGTGAGTATCCTTGTTGGTCTTGCCAAATTGGAAGGATGTAGGCACCTAAACCTCAACCAAATCAAGACTTAAAGAGTCATGTGACATTGCATGATCAAGTTTTAAGAAGATTTTAACTCATTGCCTTCTCCTTTTGGGCTCTATTGAGGCTATTGTTTGAATATCTTATGAGTCCTTTTTTGTAATCAACATTTAGTAGGATGGGGTGCAATCATTGCTCTCACATGCTCATAACATTTAAGTGGATGCCTATAATTGTTGCTCTTACACTATGCCTTTAATGGCCTTAAATTGTCTTATTATTCACCCCATTTTTTATTTGATGTTTTCTATCAACTCTTCTTCTTTTACTTATACTATTATATGCTATTTATTGCATCCTCTCTTGGAAGGATCATAGATATGGTAGGACCATAGCCAACAATCTTTGGCTCTTGTTGGTCTTGCCAGAAAGGCAGGACTTAGGCACAACGTGCCTCTAAATGAGCTTAACTCATTAACTTTAATAGAGATTAATCTTTAAATGTTCATGTGGGGATATATGGTTGTTCTAATACGGTAAATATGACTATTTATCAAGATTTTTGGATCCTTCTTTTAGAGTATTTACTTGAGTTTTGTGGTTATTTGTCTAAATATTAAATACGTTGGTACTAATAATTACTTCTTTATGTAAGGTCTACCATTGAATCCTCTCACATGTAGAGATATTCTTTGTCTTAGAGTTGACAAAAATTTTCGTAGTCGATACCAAAATCTTCAATTGACAAGTTGCTTTTTTTCCCCCACAGTATAACTAAAACTACCTTAGATTTTAAAAGTAAGAGAACTTTTCGGCAAAAGTTCTAAGGTTTGTATTTCAAATGTAATAATTCACTTGACACTAAACCACGACTTTTAGGGAACACTCCTTGGTCTTCTTGTGCACTCCATTTTTCGTTCAATGCACTTTATTATTTTCACTTCTTTCATTTATAGTTACCTATGCTTTATTGCTTGCACTTTTAGGAAGGAAAGTAGTGCTTGTTCACATGAAGTTCTCTACTCTTTATTAACATTGCCCATTTAAGGCAATGCCAGGAAAGTGAATAACTATTTTTAAAATTCCATTTCATTGTTGTCCTAATTACTAAGCATGGAAAAAGAATCCCTTACTTATGGGAATTAAAGTAGGGCTCTCTTTAGAGAAAGAAAAGGGCAATGCTCCATTGCACACCAAAGAAGCCCTTACTAATGGGAATTAAAGTAGGGCTCTCTTTAAGGAAAGAAAAGGATAGTGCTCCATTGCACAGCTTGATTTTCTCTTCTTATACATGGCTCTCTTTAGGGAAAGAAAAGGTTAGTGCTCCATTGCACAGCTTGGTTTTCTCTTCTTATACACATGGAAGGACCGTATTCACATGGCACAATAAACATATTGGCTCAGGGAAGGCTCTTGCCTTATGTTGCCACTGGGCAAGAAGTTGGTATGGTAAAGTCGCGGTTGCACTTCGGGCATGTCCGGGCGTACTCGAAAGGAGCCCCAGAGAGTGTTACACAACCGGGGACCAAGCCTTAGAAAGAAAGAAACACATGCCATTTTTGAGAGTATATTAGGTACCCTCAAAATTGGTCATGAGGTACCTTCAAAGTTCACAAATGTGACCAAGTCTTTTAATAAAAAAAATTACCATGTCGATTTTGTAGTTTATTTATGGTTTGGAATGCGATGCCGCCATCTCTGGCAGTTTATTAGATAGTATGTACCCTCACAAGTGCGATCAAATCTTAAGCGACTGGTCGAATACAACCAAATGCTGATCCGCTGGTCAGAGATCCGACCATACTTAAACCGACACCGAGACAGAAGTCAGCAGACCCACATGCAGGCATGGTTTCTGATTAGTCTCAACACTTCTGATACTGTTTTGTCTGTAGTTTGCAAGCTGAACACTGGGAATTCCGCCATCTTTCCATCTGTTCTTCCATCTAATGTCGGTTTTTTGAGCTTGTTGCACAAATGATTGATTTTCTTTACTGGTCATTCTTTCTCCTACTCATATATGTGATCATTGTTAGCTGAAGGGCAAAATGCCTTACTGTGCCATTATGCAAGTAAAATTTCAGGATTAGCTGTCTAAGATGAACAGATCTGCTCAGTCATTTATCTCGGTTCACAGAATGACCATATGTATAGAATTTACGGCCTACTTTTGTTCTGTATTGTTGTTGGTTGGGTTTATTTCTTTGGGGCCTCAGCAGCCAAAGTCCAGTTTCTTTTAAAGATTAGAATGAGCTGCTGAGATACACATTGTGAGATGCTCCACATTTTGGCCTAGACGCACTGTTCATAACCAGTGTTCCTAGTACCCCCTGTGCAGTGATGGGATCCTCTTTAAAACATAAACTAGTTTATAGGAATGGTGTGAGAAAGTACAATGTGATTATAAAGATAGATCTTATCGTTGTGTAGAGTCTAGACTGCATGCCAATTAAAACGTGAATAGAAGTTGTAACTAAACTCCATTCAATTTTACAAGAGTAGCCATAGTGACCACCGAGACCTATAATACACATGTTCATCTATGTAACATGTTCTGGTTCATGTGTACATCTTTATGTATAAACTCGCTAGTGATGCTATTACTGAGAACACTAAACTTGGTTATGTTAGTGGTGTGATAAAAGGGTATGGCTGCCTGAATAGTCACACTTGACCTAGTACTTTTTGTAGATAATGATGGCAATGAAAATTTTGGAACAGCGTAGCATTGCTATAAATTGTCTAAATTTGAAATGACATCTTTTGACTTGTGTGTTTTAAAGACTATTGTCTTACAAGATGGAAGGGGAAACTATTGATCCTAAAAAGACTTCAGGTTCCATGGATGATAACAAAGGCAAATGCTTCAGGTATGCAAATACAAGATATATGGATGAAGAGTGAAAGTCAAATGCATCCATGGTGGATCCATTCAAGCCATAAGAGAATGTTGCACTAGATGTACAGACAAATGAATATGTGGACCTCAATGCTCATGCATAGAAGCTATTGAAGGAGTGGCGTGGCAAGTTAGCCTTGCTACCGTTGATTGGGGTCTTGCCTGTAATTTCATTTATGATGAGTTCGCTAGGTTGCTTAAAGTCAAAAGAACGGGGAAATGGGGGAATGCCTACTTTGCTAGTTTTGCATTGAAAGTGCTACATGTTTGGGGTCTGGGGACTATTGAGGTAGCTAATTTGCCTTCTAAACTATCATAATTTTCTGGCATGTTTTGGGCTTATTAAACAGCCCCCAAAAGGCATTTTTGCTTTATATAATTGTACGCAAGGGCAAGACTTTTTGTGGCTTCTGGTTGTTCAAGCAACAGGAACTGATAGTCAGTGCCATCACCTCGATTGTCGTTACCCTCATTGTCAGCCTTCTTCTTCAGTGCTAGAAGCTGCCGTCTAGCTATCCAAGGTGTCACTTCCACTCCCAGCCGGCCGTGTGTGCTGCTAAAGCTACCACTAGTACTGTTGATGGTTCTTCCTTGCTGCTGTCCTGCCTTCTGGAACGTCTTTTACCTGCTGTGCTTCAGTCTGCAGCCTTCTCCGTCACCTTCTGCAGCTCTCATGAGCATTCTTCAGCCTGCAGCTATCGTCTTCATCTCAGCCAGGCCTGAGTGTCAGGTTCATATAATCCATTTGGTTTTATATGAGCTGGAACCCCTCTTTGTTGGTTCCTTTGATATAGAGGAACCAGCTGTAAGATACTTTGGAGACTCAGATGGGTGTCAGTTTGTAAATATTATATGAGGAGGCTCTAGAAGCAGTAGCATCCATACAGGTAGACCTGCTACTTTATCTTTTGTTTCATTTGAGCATGTTATTGCTGCTACTCATTCTCAATTCACTTGGACAGTTTCAGACTTCCTAATTGCAGACCTCATGTCGAAAACAATATTACCATCATTTAGATTTGTGCTTCATTGCTTAAACCCAGCCATGACGGGTTAAATTGTTGATGAAAGTCACAAAGTACAATATACCCCTATAGATGGGATCCACATGAGACCACATACAATACTATGTACTAGCTGTAATTTTTACTGTAATTCTTGATTAGCTCACATAGATCCGTCCTTGGAAGATGAAGCACAGTGCATCTTGTTGAGAACACAGCCTTTTTCAAGAAGAGTAAATCAAGCACCATGTGATATCTTTTCAGGTGAACCAAATTACCATAGTTCAAATGACCAAATTGAGCATGCCATATCTTACTGCCATCGAGGAATCAATTGCCATAGCACCCTCACATTCACTCCTCTTATAGGTATCTAGCTTATATAGCTCATTGTATAACATGCCAGCAATGACAATTACATCCCCATCTCTATAATCATGCTCAGTACATCTATCCATATGAAAGGGACCAAGAAATCAACACACATTTGCTGAGACTGATAAGAGATTGTTGTTAAATGCCTAGCACCTACAAATCTTTCAACATCATTGTATCTTTATTATTTGCAATTATGGTAACCTTTGTTAGAGATTTGGTCATCCCTAGGACAGGCATAGGCTGTCTCATGACAGTTCAGGGCAGATTTCCCTAGTTTGGAGTAGGTCAGACAGTTTGTATGTAGTTGCCAGCATTTGGGAAGGCCAAGCAGGGCGGACAGGCAGTGCCACGTGGCATGCAAGTGTTCGCTGTATTTCTTGTGCAGTTGGCCAGTTTTAGGCTGTAGTCAGCCATATTTGGCAGCAGGCCAGTTTTGACTCGCCGAGCTGGTCATTATTATGCTGCGTTTTTTGCCTATTTAGGCAGTGCAGCCCATTGGTCACATTCATTCAATTTTCTATAGGTTAGAGAGAGAGCTTTGTCTGGTGATACTTCGATAGCCTGTTGTACAGATTCTTCTTTAGTCTTGAGGATTCATACTCTGCAGTCTTCAGTGTTATACTCACTTCTCTCTCTCTCTCTCCAAGTTCATGTCTTTTCTTTCCAGTCCGGTTAGACACTTTTGCTCTTCATTGCACTTTGACATGGTATTAGAGCAATATTGAAGGGCTAATTGATCATGGGCAGACCTGAAGAGGAGATTTTAGTGCAAGACCTAGCTGCATTTTCAGTGTTCAAAGGTGAGCGGGAGGGCTACCCATTGACACAAGGCTGAACAGAGTGGAGATGTGCTGGAAAGAAAGGGAATTTGCTATTTTTTGCAGGTTTTGTTGTCAAAGAAGGAGAAAAGATTGTGTTTTCAGCCTTTTGTAGCAGGTTTTGTGTCATGAGGACATGTATTTTTGAAACCTCACTTAACATGTGGATTAAATTTTAATCACATGATTAAGTAAATGTTTCACATGTGAGGTGCAACTAGTATTAAAGTAAATTTACGAGCCCGGGACCCGAAGAAATCATGGGATGTCAAAGGCAAAAATTGTTATAAGTTATGCCGCACAGGTACTTGGTGTATCTGGTGCCAGTTGTTAGTCTAGGTCATCCATTTGGCCATAAGTGTCAGTTGGTGACATTAGAGAAGTGGCGTTTAATGGTACCTAACTCCAATCTGATGGTCAAAGATGGTACAGAGACGCTCGGGAATGGAAGTTGCCTAGCCAATTTAATTATTGGCCAGTCAGATTTTTTTTTGGGTCTCAAAATAATTATTAGATCAATTTTCAGTATTTAAAGACTGAAAATTAATATTTAATTATGGAAAATGTTAGAAAAACCATTTGGGAAGGTTGCCACTTGTAAAAAATGCCCATGTAAGACTCAAAAACGTCTTTAGAGGTTGGAGAGAGGCATTTCTATAAATTCAGCCTGCGAGAGAGAGAGAGTAGAGGTCGCTGATCTGATTTGCAGCCATTGGAGGATCTTCTAAGGTTACCAAGGGCAGGAGAAAACCAATCAATAGCAGGAGGCAGCATCTACAAGCTGTTGAGACAGGGCAACAACTGCAAATGATTGATTTTCTTCGGGTCTTTGCATCTACAAGCTGCTGTGGTAGGGTAGCAACTGCATTTGACTGATTTTCAGTCATTCTTCACGACAAAACTCTGAATTTTCTCTCTCTACAGCTTTCCCTCTCATCTCTCAGCCATTTCACAGCCTTGCTCCAAAGATCACATTATTTGGACCCTTGGAGGTTGAGAAATTGCAAATTTCTCTGCTGTAAACCCTAATTTACAACAAAAATTGGGGTTTAGCAATAGCATTGGAAAGCGTGCCAGAAATTGGAAGCTCCAAGGCTTGGATTCAACAAGGTTGAAGGTGAATTTCAGCTGAATTCAGGTGGAGAACTAGCCATCCATTGAATTTGGGGCATTTCCATCATCTATGAAGTGGGTGAAGGCCAATTGAGTGCCCGAATCAAGGGGCAAAATAGATTGAAGACTTGCGGGTCACTTTGGACAGCAAGGGGAGTTGAAATACCAAAAGGGATTGGGAGAATCCCATTGTAAATCAACTTTCTCTTTAATAAAGCTAAATAAATACCGAAAGGGGCGCCAATTTTGGGGCCAATCGGGTGTGTATTGTCCAAGATCAGTAGGTAAATTTGTATTTTCAGATTTGCATTTATTGTTTGCTGCTGTAATTAAGTTGTAATCAGGGATTTACCACCCTATCCGAGGAGGAAGGTTGGTTTCATTTTGTGTTTTAATCACCTTTGGTAGTTAAGACGTGTGAAGGAGTGAGGGAGCCCTAGTAGGTTGCCTTTTTAGAGTCGGAGGGAGCTACCCTTGTTTTGTGTAGGTTATTTAGAAGCCATCTTGTCTGAAATTGATGTGGAGGTCCAAGCTATTATGGACTCGAAGGTCCTCGTCCTATCGGCTCTTCCACAAGATCAAAAGATAGATGGGGAGAACTATCACATTTGGCGGGTGATGATGCTTGCCATCTTGGAGTCTTATGATTTGGCGAAGCTTGTGATGGAGGCTATTGACCATAGGATCTTTCCAAACTTTTACTATGGAGAAAGTGGAGTTAGAGAATATACATGCACATTGGGACAAGCCGAATGTCCGCATCTGTTTTTTCCTAAGATACATGCACATTGGGACAAGCCGAATGTCCGCATCAGTTTTTCCCTATTTCTTTTATGTACTCCAGTTGTGTTAGCCTATATTTAGCATCTTAACAATGTTTGGGAGATATGGCGTGGACTAGATTAGCTCTATAGTAAGATGATTGTTATGATGAGGGTTTCTTTGGAGGTGCAGATGTAGACTTTGAATCCAAGGAAGTGCTTCTATTAAGAAGCTTTGTTATTGTAGTTGCGCTCTAGGTTTAGTGCATTCTACTCCACTTTGATTGCCTTAGGAAAGATAGAGTTCATTAAATTGGAGAAGTTGGTTCCTATGGTCTTGGATCAAGAGGAATCATTGAAGGATATAGGCTCCCAGAAAGCTATGATAGGTTGGGCTTTCCAAAAGAAGGGGAAGCAAAAGCAGAACAAGGATGAGAAGAACAAGAAAGACAAGGAGTCTACTTGTGGTAAGACAGAATTGGAACATAGATTGTCTCGATAAGGATAAAAAGGACACCAAGGAGGAGGAAAAGAAGACTACAAAGGACTCATGAGCGGGGTGGCTGCTCCCTCATCAGCCATGTTTCGACATTTGGAGGTTATTGGGCCTTTTTCACAAGTTCCGTCTGATGCAACGTTAATGGCTCCATAGTCTTGTGAGTGGATTGTGAATAGTGGTGTTTTCCACTACATGACTTCTCCAGATGATATTGCTTGTATGCCTCCGATGCATGGGCATATTTTGATTAGTGATAGTTCTTTGGTTCCTATATAGGGTAAGGGTGATACGTAGTTGATTTTGGATGGGCACTGTGGTGCTCACACTTTGGAAGTTCTTTATGTTCCAAGCTTGGGGTATCATCTCCTTTCGATGAGTAAGATTTGTGGCCTTGGCCTTATGGTTGAGGTTGACAAGGACTCCTTTTGGGTTCTTGATGATGGAAAGATGAGATAGATGCTTTGCCAGGGGTACAAGGAGAATGTTGTCTATAAGATGCGGAGTTCATTAGTCGTTACTTCTCTTCTTCTTACTCCTTAGTCTTAGTCTGAGCTTGATATGCTCGTTATGGCCACCTTAATCACAAGTACCTTAGGAAGGCAGCTTGTGACCAACTTGTGAGTGGATTGCCAGATATTGGGGTAAGCCATTTTCGGCATGTCTTTTCCATTTGTGGCAAAAAATATAGAGATGCGATTCCTAGCAAGACTTCAAGATGGCAAAGGAGCGCTTGGAGCTTGTTTCTATAGATTTGTGTGGGATCGATGATAGAGTCACTCAAGGGGAGTCTTCGCTTTATGTTGATTGTGGATGATTATAGTAGGATGATATGGGCATACTTTCTGGCACTCAAAGTAGAAGCTTTATCACATTGTAAGGATTGACTCATCTTTGAGAAAAACAGTTTGGATAGGAAACTTAAGATAGCAAGATTCAATAAAGATGGAGAGTTTGTCTCAAATTTGTGTATACTAAGGGATTGATTAGGATTATGCTAACATAAACACTCTTCAAGAGAATGGTATTTGGAGCAGAATAGGAGTGTGGTCGAAATGGTTGGAGCATCAACAGACATGTCAATGTCTCTGGGCCAAAGTAATGGTCACTGTAGTTCATATGTTGAATCGGTACTCTACATCTATTATTATAGGTATGACTCCTTTTGAGGCATATTTTAGGCTAAAGTTGGATGTTTCCTATTTTTGGATGTTTGGATGTTATGCTTATGTTCACATTCCAAAGAAACAACAAGATAAGTTCGAGCTAGTTTCCAAGAAACAGGTGTTTGTTGGTTATGGCACACACAAGGGTATAGGATATATGATTGCATCTCGTGCTAGCTTCCAAGAAACATGTGTTTGTTGGTTATGGCACACACAAGGGTATAGGATATATGATTCCATCTCGTGAAACGTCTATATGAGCTGAGATGTGTGGTTCGTGGAGTTTCTAGCTTTGGGGGAGGGGGGGGGGGGGGATGAGCACCCTATTCTTGGAGATCCAAGTGATATTGGGCACTTGAGCCAGCTCCTATGGAGCCTATGTCTCTTGAGGCTCCATCCACAAATGAGGAGATTACTTCTCCACTGGCTTCCCCTTCGGTGGATGTTTCAAAGACTTTGGCAGAGGTAGAGTGGCGAGGGAGTATTAGCCTCCTCCTCGTTGGTCTGTGATACACTCTATGATGCAAGGATTGAGGGGTTTCTCGAGGAGTACTAGCTTGCAACTGACAGATAGGGATCTTGGAGGAATGAGGCACATTCCAGCGAGCTTGTTTGTATTAACTTTGCTGTGATGATCCATGCCATGTAGAATAGGGAGTTGGCATCAGTAAAGTAATCTTTGAATTCTAATCATTGGTGGAAGGCCATGGAGTAGGATTTGGATTCCATTTAATGGAATGACACTTGGCATCTTGTCCCTAGGCCTATTCATCGCAAGGTGATCGGAGTCAAATGGGTCTTTAAGACCAACTATCTCAGTGATTGACAAGCATAAGGCACGTTTGGCTGCCATACTAGGTGTTGATTTCCATGATACTTTTGCGTCCACAACTTGTATGACCACTATCCGGACAGTGTTAACTCTAGCTAGCTATAGGAGATGGCCAATTGACAAGTTCAGTGGAGATTTCAACATTTGAGAAGTTAAAAGAAAAGATGACTTCAGCCTTGTGTTGCCTGATCTAGGGAAGTGATTTGTTGTTCAATATGATGTATGTGGGAACAATATAGGGATTGTTTTAATGCAGGATGGCCAAGTTGTAGCATTTGAGAGTTGTGTTCTCCATGGTACATAGAATTTGCAGGTTTATGAGAAAGAGTTGCTTGTTGTAATTTATATACTTTCGGCACCGAAACACTATCTCTTAGGGGCCGATTTACAGTGCAGATGGACCATCAGACTTGGCATTACCTTTTACTCAGAATAAGTTGTCTGAGAAGCACATGAGATGGGCCAACTTCTTATATATGTTTCACTTTCAGATTGTGCACATAGGTGGGATGAAGGATGTGGTGGTTGATGCATTGTTACTTAAGCCGTAGATTTTGACCGTCACTATGGTGTATCACATTGAATTGGATGCTCTGAAGGATCAGTATGATGTTGATTTGGATTTTGTAACTGTATATGATTAGCATTGCAATGGCTAGAGACATGAGCACTTTGTGCTTAAAGATCGTTTTCTGAAGATGCATAGGCAGTTGTGCCACAAAGCTATTGAGGCCTAAGGGGATCATTGAGATTCATACTTATAGGGAAGACAATGGTATCGATACTAAAGTTAATGCAGTGGACCATTTCTTTTATTGGCATTTTTTAAGGCATGATGTTCAATAGTTTGTCAGGACATACATCGCATGTCAAAGAGCGAAGTATGATAGGCAAAAGATACCGAGTTTATTGCAGCCCTTGCCTATTCCTGCAAGGCCTTGGCAAAGCAATGCTATGGACTTTATCTTTGAGTTTCCTAGGACATCTTGTTAGAGATCAGCGCCTGTAGAGTACGGGACTGCACAGTCCAGTCGGCTGCTCAGTCGGACTGTGCAGTCAGACTGCCACGTGGCAGTCCGACTGCCTGCAGTCCAGTCGGCTGCATTTAATGCAGCCGGTCCCTGCCCTGGTTTTTGCCCAGTTTTCTGGCTGCAGTCCAGTCGGCTGCATTTAATGCAGCCGGTCCTTGCCCTGGTTTTTACCCAGTTTTCTGGCTATAAATAGCTGAGGATTCCAGCAGTCTCCAACACTTCTCTGCTTGCAGATTACAGACTGGTGGCACGCGCAGATTCCGTCTCTGTTCGCAGATTTCAGACAGGAGACAGTGCAGACTGCAGCGGACTTTGAGGTGAACAGCAGGTTGCATCGTCGAGGTGGAGACACGCAGTCCAGCGCACTGCGCCCGTGTATATTTCTGCATATCTTTGTATTCAGCACACTTTATACAGCAGATCTTCATCTTCCACTGTCTCTTTCTCTCTCTTCTCTCTCTGCGTTCTCTCTCTCTCTTAGTCCTATGCTTCCGCACCTCTGCACTCTGACATGGTATCAGAGCAGTGTTAGAGGGCTGACTGAGCGCAGAACCAACCTGAAGAGGAGTTTCTATCGTGACACAAATTTGCGTTTTCAGCGTTTGAGGGCAGGCAGGAGGGCTGCGTCTCGGAACAAGGCTGAAGCGAGCGTGGGCGCGTAGGAAAGGAGTCCAAGTGTTGGATTTGCTGCTGTTTGACGAGGAGGAAGTTTGAGTTTTCAGCTTTCAAGTGCAGGTTTTGCTTTTTCATCGCCTCCGACGGGTGAAGAAGTTTCAGGACGCGGAAGAGTCTTAGCAGGCTGAGTTTTCACAATCAGAGGGGGCTGCTTTTGCATTTGTGAAGGCATTATAGGTGAAGATGTCTACAGAGATTGACTTGGAGTTTCAGACGATTATGGATCGGAAGGTGCCTGTCTTACCGGCTCTTCCCGCAGATCAGAAGCTCGATGGCGACAACTACCGCATCTGGCGTGTCATGATGTTGGCCATCCTTGAGTCCTATGATTTGGCGGAGCTTGTACAGGAGGAGATCGACCGGCCCTCGGTAAGAGATGAGTCCAAACTCTCTTCCGATGCTCGTGCGGAGTTGGCCAAGGCTCAGTCTCATTGGGACAAACTGAATGCCAAGATTCGTTCCTTTCTTTTTCTATCTTGTACTACAGCTATGATAGCTCACATCGAGCACTTGACGGTGGCTCGGGAGATATGGCTGGAGCTTGATTAGATGTACAATCGGATGACCCTTATGAAGTGGGTTTCTTTGGAGGTACAGATGCGGACCTTGTCTGTAAACAAGTCTTCTTCGCTGCGGGAGCACATCAACAAGCTAAGGCAGCTTCAGATGCAGGTTCAGAATGCGGGGAAGCCGATTTTCTTCGAAGACATGGCGATCACACTATTGTTCCAGTTGCCGCCACGATTCGGTACATTCTACTCTGCCCTTATTGCTTCGGGGCGAGAGTCTACTCTTCGTTGGGAAGAGTTGTGATAGATGACGGAGAGACAGATTCATAAAAAAAGATGGAAGCACGAGTGTCCTTCTCCTCCCAACCACGCCTAGATAAGTGCTGGCCCTCTATCCGGATTCCTTTGCCAGCCGTCAACTTCCTGAAGTCCTACTATTCCTGGACTCCCTTACTCTCTAGGCTTCCCTTAACCCCATTCGGGCGCCCAAGAGCCCGGACGGTCATTCTCGTGCATGTTCCCCTATATTTACCTTAATGTGACATTAAATGTCACATTTAATGTCACATTCCATATTTATGACCTTAATGTGACATTAAATATCACTTTTAATGTCACATTTCCTTTCCCTTAAGAATCGGTTTCGTCCTCGAAAACGATACTTGGAAGGTCTAACTGTAAATCGGGAAACCTTTTCTTTAAAGTACTTACTCGCTCCCATGCTGAGCTTTCTTTTGAACAATCTTTCCACTTAACCAAACATTCTTGATAAATAGTATTCCTCGTTTGCCTATTACGAACATTTAATATTTTTTCTGGTTCATGTGGATTAGATTGGTCATAGAATAACGCCTCAATATCATCATTTAAGATTAGATTATCCAAATCACCCAGCTTCTTCCTTAATTTGCTTACATGAAAAACTGGATGTATTTTACTACCAGCAGGTAGTTGGAGCTTGTAAGCCAATTCTCCCACCCTTTTAAGTATTATGAAAGGACCACAATACCTTGGTGAAAGCTTTGGACAGTGTCCCTTTTTCATAGTTTTAGTTTGTTCAGGCACCTTAAGATAGACCAATTCTCATTCTTCAAAGGAGATGTCTCTTCGATGAGGATCTGCATATGCTCTAGCTCGATTTTGAGCTTTTTTAATATTTTCTTGAGCAAATTTTAACATACTATTCATATCCTCCAAAAAATCTTTAGCTGCCTGAACCTTTTCCTTATGCAGGCCTACTGCAAAAGGAGCTCTGGGCTGAAACCCATACATTAACATAAATGGACTATATCCAGTGGAAGAGTGCTTGGCACTGTTATATGCAAACTCTGCTATCGGTAAATACCCTTCCCAATTAGTTTGCCTTTTACTTACATATGCCCTAAGCATATCTTCAAGAATTTGGTTAACCCTTTCAGTTTGCCCATCTGTTTGCGGGTGATCCACGTACTCATGCCAAGTTTAGTATCCAATTTCCTAAATACCGCACGCCAAAAATGGCTATCAAATTTTCTATCCCGATCAGAAACTATATTTGCCGGAAGGCCATACAATCGGTATATGTTCTCTACGAATAATCTAGCCAATTCTGGTGTTTTAATATCAGTTGAAGTTGGAATAAACCTAGCCATTTTGGTTAACCTATCCACAATCACCCACACAGAGTCGTGCCCCCTCTGTGTTCTAGGTAGAGCAACAATAAAGTCCATGGAGATACTCTCCCATTTTCCCGAAGGAATTTCTAATGGATGGAGAAGTCCTCCCATTTTTAATTTTTCAGCTTTATTAACCTGGCATTTATTACATTTGACCACATAGTCAAGGACGTCCTTATTCATTCCAGGCCAATAGAACTGCCTTTTAATAAGACTATAAGTCTTATTAACTCCTGGATGTCCCGCACTAGGGGTATCATGACACTCAAAGAGTATTTGGCGCCTTATTTCTATATCTTTCGGGATACATAACCTACCTTTGTAGAGTAAATAACCATTATCAATGGTAAAATTCTTCCACTTGAATTCAGTTTGAGCAACCCTTGATGCTCCATTTCCTTGTTGAACATTCTCAGATATTCCTCCCTCAGTAGAAGCAATTTCAGTTGGATCCCCATTTTTTATTGCTTCCCATATGTTGGAATATGCCGGATCAACTTGGCATTTCCCTTTTAAAGATTCAAGCAAGTTGGAAGTGAACTGAGTAAAACTCAATTCATTAATGATGGGCATTCTGCTGAGTGCATCAGCTACTATATTATACTTTCCTTTTCTATATCTGATCTCATAGTCGAACTCTTGGAGGAGTTCGGCCCATCTGGCTTTACGCCCGTGTAAATCTGGTTGATCATTAAGCCACTTAATGCTTTCATGATCCGATAAAATCAAAAGTTTGGCACCATACAAATAGTGTCTCCATTTCTTCATTGCATGTACTATTGCATACAGCTCCCTCTCATAAACAGAATAATTCTGTTTTGCACGATCTAATTTCTTGCTTTCAAAAGCAACTGGTCGACCTTCTTGTAATAAGACCGCGCCTATTGCCTTATCACTGGCATCAGCTTCAACCACAAATGGTTTATTGGGATCCACTATTAATAATACTGGAGCTGTAGCAATAGCTACCTTAAGTTTTTGAAAACTTTCATTTTGATCTGTTCCCCAATTAAAACTTTTTGCTTTCCCTTTAAGTTGATCTGTCATTGGAACAGCTATTTTGGCATAATCTCGAATGAATCTACGATAAAATCCAGATAAACCTAGGAAGATCTGCAGCTCTTCTAGGTTCCGTGGAGGTGGCCATTCAATAATTGCCCTTACTTTTTCTGGATCCATGTTGATTCCCTCTTTCGAGATTATATGCCCTAGATATTTGACCTCTTGTGCAAAGAATTCACATTTAGTTTTCTTCGCATAAAGGGAATGTGTTCTTAACAGTTGGAATACTAATTGTAAGTGTTCCAAATGTTCTTCTGTTGATTTACTAAAGATCAAGATATCATCTAAGAAGACTACTACAAAATGTCCTAGATAGGGCCGTAAAACACTATTCATCAGCTTCATAAAGGTAGCTGGTGCATTAGTGAGGCCAAAAGACATCACCAAAAAATCATAATGCCCGTATCTAGTATGAAATGCCGTCTTGGAAACATCTTGTGCCTTAATTCTTATTTGATGATAACCTGATCTTAAGTCTATCTTTGTGAAGAATTTTGCTCCTTGCAATTGATCAAAAAGATCTTCCATTCTGGGCATAGGAAATTTATTCTTCACCGTTATTTTATTAAGTGCTCTATAGTCAACACAAAGTCGCATAGAACGATCTTTTTTCTTGACCAATAAAATTGGTAAAGCCCAAGGTGAATTACTGGGTTGAATAAACCCTTTATCCAGGTAATCCTTAATTTGTCTTTCAACTTCTTGATGCTGTGTTTCACTTAACCTATACGGTGGTTTTGAAATTGGGTGTGTATCCTTATTTATATCAATTGGGTGATTTATATCACCCCTATCTGGTGGAAGGCCACTTGGTAAATCAGAACGAAACACATCTTTAAAGTCATTTAACAAACTGTTCAATTCATTATTAACATTCAATTCACAAACATAAGAAAATTGTTGCTTAATATTACAGAAAGTAAAAGTATTCTGTACAGGAAGAGACCATAGCATATATACCTCACAAATTTCCTTCTTTATCAGCTTCTGAACTTCAGTAGAACACATCAAAGGATTATCAGATACTTCATGTTCCGACAAAAATCTTACCATCCCTTTCAAATTCCAGTGTATTATGGTGATAGCTACGTTTTAAGGATGGTTCCAATCCCCATAGCCACTCCCTCCCTAGAGCAATATCAGCTCTTTCCATGTTCATTATTTGGAAATCAAGCTTATCTTTATATCCTTGAATCTCAATTTCCAAATTGGATACCATTGTATCCCATATTTTATTGTCTTGGCCTTGCATCATACGAACAACATATTGATGCTCACTGTTTTGTTGGGGAAGTTTCAATTTTTTGACAAGTGCATAATTTATAAAATTATGTGTGGCAGAGTCATCAATCATGACTCTAACTCTTTTTCCAGCTATCAATCCATGTACTCTAAGTAAATCATGTGGCCCAAAATTAGGTTGCCACATAGAAGTTGACATACAACACTTATGTTGTACATCCATGTGCAAGACCTCTAAAGATTTATACTTTTCATGGCCCTTTAATTCTAAGGTCTGCACTACATGGATTTGTTTTTCTTTTCCCTTGCCCTTGTCCTTTCCTTTGTCTTCCCCCTTTTTCTTTTGAGGGCAATTTCAAGCAGCATGGTTAGGGGATAGGCAATTAAAACACAATTTTTCTTTTTTGGCCTTATCAAAGTTATCAGGACTTAACTTTGGCCTCATATACTGTTTCTTTTCAAAAGGTTGTTTTTTACCCTTGAAAAATGGCATTTTCCTTTTAAATTTGCCCACAAATTTTGAGGTTTCTAATTCCTTAGACTTGGGCTCCGTATCAGTGAGACTAGTGAGTGTATCTGGACGCGTACTATCTTCATAAATTAATGCAAATTTAATTGCCTCTTCAAGCGTCTTACGTAAACTCCGTTTTACTTCCTTTTTACAGGCTTTGTCCAGTCCCCTAATGAATCTTCTTGTTTTTTGGAATTCATCAATTCCTTCTAGTTTGAGGATTATCTTACGATATTCCTCCAGATATGTCAGCAGGGGTCTTCCCTTTTGTCTGACATAATCCCAATCTTCCCAATTTCGTTCCATTTCATTTTCAGGAATAAATTCTTTTAAAAAGACGGATTCAAATTGAGCCCAAGTTTCAGGTATTTTATTCGCCTCCTTTAAAGTTCGCCACCACTTATATGCTTTGGGCCCCAAAGTTAAACTAGCCTCCAGTGCTTGGAGATGTGGTGGGGTATTCTTTAATTTATGTAAATCTTCCCATTTTTGGAGGAAATTAAAGATTGTGTCTTTATTCCTATCTTTTTCCTCTCCGTAAAATTGAGGTGGTTTCATATCCTTTAAAACTGGATTATCCCTGAATTTATGGTAAGTTTGGGGTTCCTTAGGATCTCGCATAGTCACATCTAAATCTTTCGATGAAGATGGGACATCCGAGGTTTCTATCTTATTTTTTTCTCTTTCCAACAATAAAGTTAATTGAGATTTTATTTCAGTAAGTGTTTGGGTTAAAAATTCCATTTGAACCCCCTGAGTTTGCACACGAGCAGTAAGATCATCGAATTGCTCTCGCGTGGCAAAAAATTCTTCCCATTGTTCTTCTTGTATGTTTGGTTCATGGGGATCTACCATAGGTTGATCCCCGGACCTAGAACTTTCCGATACCAATGATAGATGACGGAGAGACAGATTCATAAAAAAAGATGGAAGCACCATCAGATCACGTTTTGCCTCACGGCTGATGCCTCACGACTGATGCAGCTGACGCCTCATCTTTTATTGACCAGAAACGGAATCGTGTTGTCTCGCACTGATTCTGGTTCGTTGTGCAGGCGTTGACCAGAAACGGAATCCCCTTTTCGCCTTTCGCCAGTCGACGGACCAGAAACGAGTCCCCGTTTCTTTTTTTGCCTTACGTCAGTCGTTTCTCCCAAAAGAAATGTCACTTACGTGACGTGGCGCTTCTCCCCTTTTATTTTCCTTCACGGCCCGTCCCGTCGCATTTTCACGGCGCCTGGTACTCACGCGATGTGACGTGGCGCTTCTGGCTTTCGCTTTTTTTCACGACCCGTCGATTATTATCGACGTCTCTTATGACCAACGACTCCAACAATTACTTTTCGTGACGAGTCACGTCACGTCTGGTCCATCGAACTTTCGCCTGAACAGATTGCGGGCAAATTCATCACTGCCCTTCCGTTGAAGACCTCCAGGAATCCTCATGGCTCTGATACCAATGATAGATGACGGAGAGACAGATTCATAAAAAAAGATGGAAGCACGAGTGTCCTTCTCCTCCCAACCACGCCTAGATAAGTGCTAGCCCTCTATCCGGATTCCTTTGCCAGCCGTCAACTTCCTGAAGTCCTACTATTCCTGGACTCCCTTACTCTCTAGGCTCCCCTTAACCCCGTTCGGGCGCCCAAGTGCCCGGACGGTCATTCTCGTGCATGTTCCCCTATATTTACCTTAATGTGACATTAAATGTCACATTCCATATTTATGACCTTAATGTGACATTAAATATCACTTTTAATGTCACATTAATGTCACAAGTTGGTTCCTATGGTCTTGGACCAAGAGGAATAGCTAAAGGGACAGAATGCTTCCAAGTCGGAGGCGTTGACAGGTCAAGCCTCTCAGAAGAAGGGGAAGGACCAAAAGAAGAAGAAGGGGGATAACAAGTCAAAGAAGGACAAGGACAAAGAATCCACATGTCATATTTGTGGAAAGATTGGCCATTGGAAGAAGGATTGCCCTGACAAAGACAAGGACACAAAGGATTCTGGAGCGGTGGTTGCATCCTCATCAGTTGCATTTCTTCATCTAGCTGTCATTGAGAACTCTTCACCGAATGCTTCTGATGCTGCAATAACGGCTCCCCAGGCTCGAGAGTGGATCATTGATAGTGGTGCCTCCCGGCACATGACTCCTTCATCAGATGGTGTTGCCCAGTTGCGACCCTCGCGTGGGCAGATTCTCATTGGAGATAGCTCTTCAGTGTCTATTGCAGGACGGGGTAAGATGCAGCTTATTCCAGATGGACGAGGTGATACCCATACCTCAGAGGTCTTGCATGTACTAGGTTTAGGGTATCATCTCCTGTCAGTTCATAAGATTTGTTCCCTTGGACTTTTGGTGGAGTTTGATAGTAACTCGGTGCGAGTCCTTGATCGTGGGTCAAGGAAGGTTCTATCATCTGGATATGAGGAGAACGGCATCTATAAATTGAAGTCTTCCACTGCCCTCTCTACTCTTCTTCTTATCTCTGAGCCACAGTCAGAGTTATGGCATGCTCGGTTTGGTCACCTCAATTATGATTATCTTTGGAGGGTGTCTCGTGGACAGCTTGTTCGAGGGTTGCCGGATATAGTGGTGAGCCAGCAGCCATGTGTCTCCTGCATTCATGGGAAGCAGCATAGGGATGCCATTTCCCACACAGCTTCGCAGCGGTCTACTTCGCCGATGGAGCTTGTATCTACGAATCTATGTGGCCCTATGAGGAATGAGTCCTTGCGTGGGAGCTCGTACTTCATGTTGATCGTTGATGACTACAGCAGGATGACATGGGCCTATTTCTTGGCATTAAAGTCGGAAGCTTTCTCCCACTTCAAGGATTGGCTTCTCTTTGAGGAGAACCGATCGGGCCGGAAGTTGAAGACCTTGCGATCCGACAAGGGTGGTGAATTTGTTTCTAATGAGTTTGCTCGGTTTTGTGCAGATAAAGGTATTCACCAGGAGTTTGCTAATACCAACACTCCTCAAGAAAATGGCATTCTTGAACGGAAAAACCGCAGTGTGATCGAGATGGCGCGCACCATGATGGAGCACCGACAGACCCCTCAGGTTCTGTGGGCCAAGGCTGTGGCTAATGCAGTCCACATTCTTAATCGATCTCCCACTTCGGCCGTTGATGGAATGACCCCTTTTGAGGCTTATTTTGGGACTAAGCCCATGTTTCTTACTTTAGGGTCTTTGGGTGTGATGCCTATGTTCACATTCCCAAGGCTCACTGTGATAAATTTGAAGCAGCTTCCCGAAGATAGGCATTTGTTGGCTACAACTCCTAGTCCCAAGGCTATCGATTGTATGATCCCATCAAGCGGGATGTGTACACTAGTCGCGATGTGCGGTTTGTGGAGGTCCCGGCCATATCAACGGGTGAGGAGCATCCCGTTCTTGGAGATCTAGGGGAGAGTTGGGCTCCTGCTACCGTTCCATTGGAGCCCGTGCCTTTTGATTATGATTCTGTTTCTGACACAGAGTCTACTGTTCCATCGGTCACCCTTGAGGAGTTACCACCGGTGGATATTCCAGAGTCTTCAGCTGATGAAGAAAGACGAGGGGAGGTTCGGCCTCCTCCTCGATGGGCCCATGACACACTCCGTGATTCAGGGATCGAGGGGGTTCTTGAGGAGTGGGGACTGCAGGATGGTCCGCGGCGGTCACGGCGGCACCAGGCACATTCTACGGAACTTGTTTGCTCTAACTATTGTTTGATGACCCGTGTTATGCAGGATCGAGAGCCCACCTCCGTGAAGAAGGCTTTACAATCCGCACCATGGAAGAAAGCTATGGAAGCCGAGTTGGAGGCTATTGAGAGGAATGGCACTTGGTCACTTGTGCCCCGCTCCCCGAATAAGAAGGTGATTGGCGTCAAATGGTTCTTCAAGACCAAATACCTTAGCGATGGTTCTTTGGATAAGCACAAGGTTCGCCTTGTTGCTAAAGGTTTTGCGCAACGCCCAAGGATTGATTGTCATGATACTTTTGCCCCCACTGCTCGTATGGCGACCATTAGAGTTGTTCTTGCCTTGGCTGGCCATAGGAGATGGCCTGTTTACTAGTTGGATGTGAAGTCGGCCTTCCTCAATGGTGATTTGAAGGAGGAGATCTATGTTGAGCAGCCTCCTGGCTTTGGATCTTTAGATGGGAAAGTCTAGAGGTTGAAGAAGGCCTTGTATGGCCTCAAGCAGGCTCCGCGTGCATGGAACGAGAAGATTGATTCGTTTCTTCAGTCACAGTTGGGATATCGGCGTTCTAAGGCCGATCCGCAGCTTTATGTTCACACTTCCGAGGATGGTTGTGTGCTTTTTGTGTTGTATGTTGATGATTTGATTGTCACAGGTGATCATGCACAGCAGGTCCAAGAGACGAAGTCAGCTTTACATCGGACGTTCGAGATGACGGACTTGGGTCTACTTCATTTCTTTTTGGGCCATGAGATTTATCAGTCTCAGAGGGGGATCTTCATCTCTCAGTAGAGATATGTACAGGAGCTCTTGGTTTCTTTTGCGATGGAGGATTGTTGGCCCCTTTCTACTCCTATGGATCCGAACTGGAAGGCCACTTTCCATTCAGCTTCACCTATGGCGGATGCTTCCCGCTATCGTCAGTTGATTGGATCCTTGATTTGGCTTCTCAACACTTGTGTTGATCTTTGTTTTGTTGTTGGGCTCTTGGCAGGGTTTATGACTGAACCTAAGACGGTACATTGGCAAGCTGCTTAGAGGATACTTCGGTATTTGAGGGGGACGTCTGATTTAGGGATTCATTATCGCGCAGGGACAAATGGTTCAGATCTTGTACTTGCAGGTTGGAGCAACTCGGATTGGGCTGGTGATGTAGACTAGCCCTAGATGATCTTCTAACCCAGTGATCATTGTTTGCTAGCTGTTGAGCTTGCAAATTTCCATTTTCAGCTTGCTGTCCCCTAGCATTTCAGCTTGCAAATCAGCATTAACATCTTGTTGTCTTGGCTGTTCTTGCACATTCAGTGGCTTATCATTATGGACAATAGTTGGCTGATCATTTCCAACATTTTTTTTTTGCATTTGTAGGTTCATTTACAGTAGGTATTTGCTACTGTACAACGGAAATATTTTGCTGTCCAAAAGGTATTTCTTCCCAGAATACAACCCTACGGACTTCCTTTGTTTTTTTGGGTTGTTTGTGCAGCGATCTTCTCGGAAGATAACATCATTGCTATGTACTACTTTAATTTTCTTGGGATCCCATAATCTATATCCCATTTAACCCTCATCACCATATCCTAGAAAAATACATTTACAGGACTTTGGCTCAAGTTTGCTGTGTTCTTCCTTACGAATGTGTACAAAAGCCTTGCAGCCAAACACTTTCAAGTGTGCATACAAAGGTGGCTTGCCTGATCATGCTTCTTGGGGAACTCCTCCTCCCCCCCCTCCCCCCCCAAAAGACCTGTTTGGTGATCGATTAATCAAGTGTATGTCTGTCATAACAGCCTCTGCCCAAAAACCATGAGGTAAAGTAGCATGTGACATCATTGTACAGACCTTGTCTTGAATGGTCCGATTCATACGCTCTGCAACACCATTTTAGGGTGGATTATGAGAGGGGTAGTGAGCTCACTCTTTATCCCTTTGCTATCACAAAATGCTTGAAAGGCCTTGGTCACATATTCCCCACCATTGTCAGAGCGAAGACACTTAAGTGTCTTATCAGTTAGATTCAAGAAATTTTTAAACTTGTCAAGCACTTCGTTCTTGCTACGAATAGGGTAAACCCATACCTTCCATGTAGCATCATTGACAAATGTGACAAAGCATCTTTTTCCCCCCAAAGATAACCCTGGCATTTGACATACATCACATTCAACTCTAGAGGAGAAGATTTCAACGAAAGAGGCTTCTTATGAGACGTCTGTGCATGTTTACCATAAACACAATGATTACAATGCTCAAAATCAGCATAACGAAGACAAGGCAAGTAACCCAAACGAGAAAGCACTTTCATTCCAACTTGACTCATGTGTCCCAACCGGCCATGCCACAAAGAAACACTTGGTTGCTCGGTCACGGCAACAACATGGTCGTGCACACTAGATAGATGGAGAGAATACAAGGTATCACTTTTACATCCTCTCGCAATCGTTCTAGATTCCTTACAGATCTTCCATTTCCCATCACCAAAGGTGATATGAAATCCATCATCATCAGATGTAGGGCTGTCCTCTGCACTGAGTTTCACATATGGAGGCAAAGGAATCCCAATTGTTGTGCTAATCAAGCTTTTCTTGAGCTGAGGTACATATCGCACATGCTGAAGTGTGAAGACAGAACCATGTTGAAACTGCAACTGTACACTACCAATACCTGTGATGTCACATGCATAGTTGTCCCCAAGATGGATAACACCATGTCGACCCCCTATATAATAAAAAAATCACTCCCCCTATATAATAAAAAAATCGCTCACGATGAGGGGTGACATGAAAGGAAACACCTGAATCTAGAATCCAAGTGTGCATGCCATCATTCGTATCTGCAAGTAAAGCATGTGTACTAAAGTGTGAAGAGACAAAGAGTACGTCATTCCCACTGTCACTGTCATGAGTGACTACATTCACCTCTTCAATTTTGACACTGCTCTTCTTAGGATGACTCTCTTTCTTCTCTTTCTTGCTATCATCTGTCTTCTTGCCCTTTCCTTTTTTTTTCCCCATTTGTAGCAGTCACGTTTAAAGTGACTCTTCTTGCCACAATGATGGCATTCAACATCCTTACCTCGTGATTTACTGCGTCCCTTGTTATCAGATTTGCCTTTCTGCTGTGATCTGCCCCTAGTATGCAGAGCACTGGAAGACTTACTGGATGCATTGTTCTGCCGATTCATTTCTTCCATAAGTAGAGCACTCTCTACATCAGCATATAACAACATCGAATTAGAATTGCTCATAGCAGTCCTGAATGTATCCCAACTCTCTGGTAGAGTGCAAAGCAAGAACGTAGCCTTAAATTGTTCATCAATCTTGAACTCCAAGGCAATCAGCTGGCTGAAAATGGAGATAAACTCACTCAAGTGAGTAGACATTGCTGTACCCTCTTTCATACACAAATCCATAAGCTTTTTTAGCCAATAAACTTTGCTTGTGGCACTCTTCTGTGCATATAGTTCTTCCAATCGAGTCCAAATAGCATAGGCAAAATCCAAACCTTCAATGTTAAACAGCAAGGTATCAGAAATTGATAGCTTGATAGTTGAGCGTGCAAGCTCATTTAACTCATCCCAGTCTTCCCATTCCATGTCTGCGGGCTTTGCCCCTTTGTTCTTAATCGGCTTTGCCTGCTTCTTCTTCAATAGAATATCATAGCACTGTTTTTGCCAGACTGCAAAGTTATGTGCTCCTTCAAGCTTCTTAATGTGCATGAGATGACTGCTGCCACTGCTGCCAGCCATGATTTTCAGCCCAAATGTGACCAAAAAATTCAGCAAATGCAAACCCAAATTGTCACATAAGTGACCAAGGTACAAACAAGTACCAACCAGCAATAAATAACCACATAAAAGCAGAAATTTCAGATCTGCAAATAAATTTTCAGAGCACTAAACCTTGTGCTACAGCACTCCACAACTGATTATCACATTACATGAGAAGTCCCAAATTTTAGCTGCAATTTCTGTTGTACATGTACCCACAGGCATAAAATTTGACACGCACAGTCAAAAGCCCCAAAATTTTTGTGCTTAAGGTATCAACCATACAATTGCACTGTCTCTGACATGCATAGAATAGGCCAATTTTGCCAAAATAGAGCAATTTCAGCAAAACCCCCAAAATTTTCCAAGTGCTAAATGTCCAAATTGCATGGAATTAAACCTGCATGTACATAAAATGACCAAATGGGGCACAAATCTTGCCCAAACAGCAAAAGCCCCAAATTGCACGGGGTCCAATGTGCATCAATGTCGAGAAATTGAGTAAATTTCAGCCCAATTCTTACATGTATATGAAAAGCCCCAAATTTCGGAGGCAAAATGTGACAAATTCCTGCAATTTCTGAGACAAATATCAGTGTTGTGTCTTGCTTGTATCAAATCTGGACAAATCCCCAAATTTCTTGGGTCCAGTGTGCACAAATTTCAGTGAATTGAAAAAATTTCACTAAAATGTGAAAAGCCCCAAAATTCCCGGGCAAATGTGCACTGATTTTGCAATTTCTGAGTCACATTGTCCAGTTTTGCATTAAAGTCCCCAAATCTGGGAAAAGCCCCAAATTTTTAGGAGCAAATGTGCACAGATTTGTATTCTACGCTTATACACGCAAATGTCTGGTAGGAAAAGGGAAGGAAATCTCCTTTTTTTATTTTCTTTTAGATTTCAGAAAAAAAGCGTTGACAACGACCCGCCTGGTCACGCCCTCACGTGTGACCTGTCGGACAGGTCAGGGCCTTCCTGTCGAAGCGCCCAATGAAGCCCGTCCTATTGCCACGCATCAGCTGCCTGACCCATCCGCTTGGCAGCACATCGGTTTGTTAGATATGATCAATGCCCCACCCTCATTAGGTGCTACCAATGATCCATGGTGCTCAAAGTTGTAAGGCCCCCATTATGAGGAGAAGCCAAATGCGAGCTTGGACATTGGTTGAGTCCTGACTTGTATATCAGATGAGGTCTATGTGACCGGATGGCAAAAAAGGTGACCGTTGTGGATCTAATCTTTGGGTTAGACGGAGTGGTTAAGCTGGTAGCAACTCGAGGCGTATTGCATCGAGTTGCAGGGTAAGGGAGTTAAAAGGGGCCCCTATTGTGGGGTTCGATGGCCGCGGAAGCGGCCCTTGGCTGGGGGGTCCCCGGGGGGCCAGCGGCCCCCCTGGCAGGGGTCCGGGGGTAGCACCTCCGGCCTGATGGTAAAGGGAATATTCCCTGGCCGATTAGTGGAGGCTTATATGGTAGGTCGGTCAGGCCAACCTCACGGCCTTCGCAGGCTATAAAAGCTAAACCCCTTCACAGCCATCGATCACTCATCTTTCACCCAGTCAGAATTGTTGTTCCAGCTAGCCTTAAGCTCTTCACCTATCTTCTATCTAGATCGCCATCTAAGCTTCACACAGTGGAAGCGCATGGGTAGACAGAGCCTTCTTTGTATCAGTTGTTTGGAGTTAAAGAATTTACTGATTCTCCTCTTATCTGTTGTGTACTCTCTATCTCTTTTTTAGATTCTGTTCGCTGCGCTGTGTAATATTTTACACAGTTACCTGACCCACCTGTCGACCTGTAGCGTGCCTTGCGACACCTGCAACTCTTGCTCGCCTGCGACACTTGCAACTCCTTCTCGCCTGCGACACTTCTTACTCGCCTGCGACACCTGCAACTTCCTCCTCGCCTGCGACACTTCCTGCTCTGATACCAATTTGTTATGACAGAGAGCACGAGGATCGAGACACACAATGCTTTCTCATAGCGCACAGAGAGAGAGAGAGAGAGAGAGAGAGAGAGAGAGAGAGAGAGAGAGTGTGTGTGTGTGTGTGTGTGTGTGTGTGTGTAGAGTAGAGAGTGAGCCGCACGATGTTCTTGGGTATAATGACGAGTGTACCTCTTTAGGTTTTAGATAGATATATACAAAAGTATAATTGTGCTAAGGGTGTGTTTACACCCGTGCACGTATAAAAGGCATGATGGCCCTTTATTCCCAACAATTAAATGTGTGCTACAACACCCCACAAGTAATTGCAGTTGTGGCATGGGCTAATACATCAATTGCATGAGAAAGCCCCGAATTTTAGCTGCAAATTTTTGCTCCGAATGCATCCAAGGCTCAAATTTGACTCACATGGTCAAAAGCCCCAAATTTCTCAGCTCAGACTGCTCAAATTGCATCAAACATAACTCCTCGAGTAGGTTCCACAATCCAATTTTGCCAAAATTTCACAAATTTTGCAAAAGCCCCAAATTTTTCCGGGGTCCAATGTGCTCAATTTGCATAGAAATTGAACTACAAGTATATACCAAGACCAAAATTGATAGAAATTTTGCAAATTTTGCAAATTCCCCAAATTGTATGGGGTCTAATGTGTCAAAATTCTAGGAAATTATACCTGTCCCACTGCAATTTCCACCAATACATGAAAAAGCCCCAAATTTTGAGACTTGGAGATGTGCAAATTCCACAAATTTTACTAAGCTGAGTAGTGTGACCTGTGCTTGCACCCTGTGTGACTTGCAGCCTGCATAGAACTGAGACGACCTGCTGTTGGCACAGCTCAGAGTGGCTCTGGGAGGCACGCTTGTGATGACCTTCAGCTTTGATACCAGTTTGAAGTGACAGGTGCATAGTGGAGATGCGATGGTTAGCAATGGTAATGGCTGAGGCTGAGAGAGAGAGAGAGAGAGAGAGAGAGAGTGTGTGTGTGTGTGAGCAACAATAGAGAATAGAGTGTGAGATGCATGATGTGTGGATACAATGAGTTGTGTACCTCTTTTAGATTTTTAGATAGATATATGTAAAGTACAAGTGCTAAGGGTGCGTTCACACTCAAACACATATAAAAAAAACAGTGGTCCTTTATTTCCAATAGTCTATTGGTTAGCTAGGGCCTCCATTTATTGTATTGAGGCTGAGATGTATGATACTATTCTTCTTATCGAGGTTGGTTCTTGTGTTGTGGTTGGCTTGGAGGCACTACACATTTGGAAGATATTGATCCACAGATTTCTTTGGAGGGTCCTACATCCATTCTTTCTGACAATTAGAGTGCTATTCCAGTGGCACGAAATCCTATGTTTCATGCTTGCACAAAACACATTGAGGTACATTATTATTATGTTAGAGAGATGCTATGCAAGAGAGATTAGTTTGATGTATGTCCCTACGTAGGAGAATGTTGTAGACATTTTCACCAAGGCACTTCCTTGTGAAAAGTGTGAGGCTTTTCGAAAGTCCTTGAACTTGCTACCCTTTGGTGAATGAGCTTCTTGTACTTCTACCACATTGGCATTGCTAGGGGGTGTTAGAATTTGCTAATTCTATGGGCAATGCCCAATGTTTTAGTTAGTTGGTTTGTAGTGTGAACTCAACTACATCAATAATTGTGTCACCACTTCTAGAGTTATTTCTAGAGTTAAATTAACTCTATTTGAGTTAGGGATAAGTCTAAATTAAGACCTATTGTACTTTCATTCTATTATTCTAGCACTTGCATCTTTTGAGTGTGGAACTACTGCCCACTCTTGCTCATTGTCTTGTGTTCACTCTCTCACTTGCTCCATTTCAACAAGTGTTGGGAATAATGGACAAGTCTCGATGGAGGGGTCAAAATTATAGATCTGCATCGCAAACAAGGCGTGGCACATAAGAATAACAAGTTGAAATGCTACCTCAATGGATTGAAGTGTAATCTTTATTGGGAATGTTAATATCAATGATCTCATGATCCATTCCTGCCACGTGAATATCAATGATCTCATGATCCGTTCCTGTAATGTGGACCTAGAGGTGGTTATGAACCTGCACTTTTGCAAGCCTCCTTCTCACTGTTTTGCACTCCACCAGCATAAATGATGGGTTCTACTGTATCTGCTGTGGATTTGCAGTGGGGACCTCCAGAATTGGGAAAGGGGGTGGGAGGAGGGAAACTGTTTCCAGGCAAAGCAAAGGAGCATTTGGAAGGGCTTACAAAATAGAGAGGGAATAGGATTGGAAGGAACAGGAGGGTAGGCAGGCAAATGGCAAATGGGATGGTGAGGAAAGTGAATGAGGCCCTGGTTGTTGGGCCTGTTGCGGAAAGGGGCCCTAGTGATAAGGAGTCGGTGTAGTGAGGAGAGTGGTGGGGGAGCAAGAATGATTGTTGTAGGCAGGACAAACAGGGGTGGCTTGGGGCTATCACAAGTGGTGCTAAAGATTGGGGGCCACTTGGATGAACAGGGAAAGGGGGGGTTGCCTGGGGCTGTTGACAGGGGTAGAGACTGGCAAAGAAAAAGGGGAGGCAGGAGGCAGGAGGCAGGCACAGCTTGTAACTTTGTAAGCACCAGGTCACCAGGATTGTCTGTTTGAAAATTGTTAAACATAGTTGAAAAGTAAACAAGTTTGACTGTTTTTGACATGAATGAAGTCTCTAAGATCTTCAACAGTTATCAACAAAAAAACAACTGATTTCTCCTCATTTGCACATGTTTTTGCAGATGATCCTGATGGAAAATTTTTTGCACGTTTTCTGAAGGTGGTTATATTTTGTAGGCTTCAGCTGGCCAAGAAAATACATTTTGCATGAGTGAGAAGGCATTTTCAGCAGACATGGAAGGAAACATTATGGGGGTGCAATTTCTTGGATCATCAGCATCTGGAGTGCTAGATTTTCAACATAATCAGCAAAGTGTTGCACATTTACAAGGCCTGTCTCCCTTTTCCAGCACTCAAACAATGCATACTAATCCAGACAGCAACCAAGCTGTACTTCCAGAAGTCAAAGGTACTTCACAAGCATCATATGTTTATGGTAAGGATAAGATTGCTGTTACCAGTGATGAGGAGGAACTGAGCCTTATGGAAGTACGGGATGATCCTGTAGACAAGAGTACTGGTGCACCATGGCAGCGTATAAAGTGGACTGATTCTATGGTGAAGCTCCTGCTCAATGCCATACTTTTTGCAGGGGAGGATGGACTTGACATTGTTCATGGTAATAAGAGAAAGCAGGGCTATTTTCAAAAGAAAGGAAAATGGAAACTAGTTTCCCATTTTATGACACAGAGAGGATTGTGTGTGTCGCCACAGCAATGTGAGGATAAGTTTAATGACCTAAACAAAAAATACAAGCGACTTTCTGTTATCCTTGGCAGGTTGATGGCTCACGTCGGGCAAGAGCACAATGGCTTGACTGCCCAGTCTATTGTTGAGAAACCATGCCTTCTTGATGAACTGGAAACTATACCTTCAAAGGTAAAGGAAGATGTGAAAAGAATTCTCAGCTCAAAACAACTCTTTTACAAAGAAATGTGTGAATATTATAATGGCTGCAAGGCAAGTCCATTAGACTCAGATTTCCAACCATCCATATACCGTGGACTTTCAAACAGGAGCCAAGATACCTGTTTGGATAATGAGGCGGAAGACTATGATGAAGATGAAGAGATAGAAGAGCAGCATGAAGATGGAGGGGCTCATCCTGGAGGAGTTGATAACTTTTCTGTTTCCCACAAGAATCACAACCAAACCTTAAGAATGCCTGAAGAAAACAATAGCTCAGTGTCATTGTGCACACACACTCTGCAACTTGAATCCTTGACTGGTAAACCTGCCTTTCTAGCAGAGCCTGGCACCATGACAACCGCAGAAAGAAGATTGACGAGAACACGTGCAGTGCAGCTTGAAGAAGAGAAGCTTGCACTTCAATCTCAAGCTTTAGAGCTTGAGAAACAACACTTTCAATGGCAGAGGCTAAGCAGCAAGAAAGAGAGAGAGCTGACAAGAAGAAAGCTAGAAAATGAAAGAAGAGAGCTTGAAACTGAGCACATGGCCCTTATTGCAAAGAAGCAGGAGCTCGAAGCCGAGTATGCAAGGTCAGAGGCATCAATGGCATCGATAGCTTTGATTTTGGAAAGGTTGCAGTCTACTAGTGATAATGTACAAGGAAATAATCTAGGGATGGGATAATTTAATCTGTTAAAGTAGCTCTGCTTCTAGGAGTGGAATTAGCTGGAAAACTGGGAACAACTGGTCCTGATGTAATGCGTTTCTGTTCTGCTTACTTTAGCAAGAAATGGTATGTATAGAGTTCTATGACCGTGACCGAAAGTGACGCATCTGCCAGGACCCCTCAGGAAAGTCATCAATCATAGACCAAGTTATATTCTAACTTGTTTAAACTTCCATGTGTATGCTGTCCACAGCCATAAATGTTTCTGAAAGTTTGGCATGCTATAGAAAAGCTGCAGCAGTAACAGATAAACTATGCTTGTGACAATTCGTTGCTTGTTGGTATATATTGATGGGAAGAATGCAGACTTGGTAACTTTGTAGACCACAAAGTTGAAAGAGGACGTTTTTGGTTTTAGATACAGACCTTTTTCTCCTGTAAATTTCAAGCATACTTGCAAGATCAGAGGTGCACCTGCAAGTTATCTCAACATTGAACAAATGTGTAGAGCACAGGCCTTCAATGGAAAGAGAGCCTACCCTAAAAAATTGATTCCAATGACTCTGGGTAGAATGGCCCTATGGTTTTGGAGTTGCCAAAGGTAAGGAGGTATAATTTTTCTAAGGGGTTTGGGCAACTCTTTCTTTATCTAGCAGAGTTGATCTCTGAGTGAGCCTGCCATGTTGCCTGTTTCGGGGGAATTGATTCCAACTACCTACCCTGCCTACTACTAACCCAGCCAGCCAGCCAGCCACCACCACCCCAAACCCAACCCCGCATCACCACCCCAAACCCACCCCCCCCCCCCCAGAGAAAGGAAGAAACAAAGCTCTGGGTAGAGAATGGCTCTAGAAATAAAGCAAAATTTTGTGCCTTGGGGGCACACTGATAATCATCTATGTAGGACTTAGCAACTATTGCAATACGTTTCTTAATATTAAGTGCCTTTGTTCATCTTTCTTTCTGCTAGGTTCTTTGTTGTCTGATCTCAATCTTGATAAACATGCTGCATTGCTCTGAAGCTTGGGCAGGTGATGATGCTTTTGGTTGGATCTTGCAGCTTCAAGAGAAGCACATGTTGAGACTTCATGCATCCACATGAAGAAGATGTGAGGATTCATACAGCGGATTCATGTCAAGGCTTGTGGGTTGGTTACGGTTAGATCCTACGGTAATGGTTTTAAAGACGTCTATCACCTGAAAACCGTTGGATTAGCTTTGGTCTCTAGCTTGTGCTGTACATTATGGGTTGGTCCTCCTTGTTAGGATGAGCATGGTCATTCTTTTACCAATCGATTGAATCGGTCCAAGGAGAAGCTTTGTCTTGCACAATTCGAGTTTGAGATGCTCTTTGTAAAATATCAAAGTGGTTCTATCCCACTCTAGACGCGTTTCCTTATATATCCCCCAAATTATTATATATGCAAAAGTACCTGCATGACCTTAGGTTGTGTTGTTATTAAAGCCAAATGTGGAAAACCTTGTGATTTTGATAAATACCTAATTTATTACAAACCATAATAAGGTAAAAATTTTGATTTTGTTCTTCAACATGGTCCACTTTTATCATGTAGCATAACTCAAACATGTATGCTGATGAATACATGTAGGAACCATGGGGCTTAACTTGAGTAATCCGATTGTAAGCATGTATGTGCCTTGATTTATTTGCAGCACAAGGCTTGATACATGATTGCAACAAGCGAGTACTTTGGAATACATTTAGAGTATTTTAGGATTTGGGAGGTTGATGTACTTCACTTATTATTAGTCATATAATTGGAGTGTAGCACATTCTTTAACAAGCTTATGAGAGCCGATGCATGTACAGTTCCTTGACATTGATGTGCCTTTATGATTTAGCTTAGTTTGGCTCTCAATGTATGATATAGTTACCTTGTAGTATAACATTATTATGGTTGTCTAAAAGTCACATTTTTACGATATAATTAATTTGAAAATGACAAAACTCTCAAAGATGGGAGAATTGTACATGTTGCAATTCACCGAGTCCCTTAGAAAACAATGCTTGTATTAACATGGGTCTAGCAAAGTAATGCATCTAATTGTTCTCATTGAGGTTGGGCCTTAGATTTTGGTCTTAAAAGGTCTTAGATAACTTGGCCAATTGTGGGGTAGCCACATTGGGATCCAAATAGCTTACATATGTGCCTTACCAATTTCTATTGTTGCTAATAGGTTTAGGCAAAATTTTTAAAATCTCTAATGATGGTATCAATCAACTCTTCAAGCCTTATGTAAGTAGATTTACAGGAAAAATCCATAGTGATGGAATTGGTCAGTTTAAGCCTTATGCTAATAGATGTTAGATATGATCAATACCCCACTCTCATTAGGTGCTACCAATGATCCATGGTGCTCAAAGTTGTAAGGTCCCCATTATGAGGAGAAGCCAAATGTGAGTTCGGACATTGGTTCAGTCCTGACTTGTATATCAGATGAGGTCTATGTGATCGGATGGCAAAAAGGTGACCGTTGTGGGTCTAATCTTTGGGTTAGACGGAGTGGTTAAGCTGGCAGCAACTTGAATGGTAAAGGGAATATTCCTTGGCCGACTAGTGGAGGCTTATATAGTAGGTCGATCAAGCCAACCTCACAGCCTTCGCAGGCTATAAAAGCTAAATCCCTTCACAGCCATCGATCACTCATCTTTCACCCAGTTAGAGTTGTTCCAGCTAGCCTTAAGCTCTTCACCTATCTTCTGTCTAGATCGCCATCTAAGCTTCACACAGTGGAAGCGCACGGGTGGACAGGGCCATCTTTGTATCAGTTGTTTGGAGTTAAAGAATTTACTGATTCTCCTCTTATCTGTTGTGTACTCTCTATCTCTTTTTCAGATTCTGTTCGCTACACCGTGTAATATTTTACATGGTATCAGAGCCCAAGGGGCTCTAGAGATCGGAGAGTATACAAGAGGCAAAGGTTTCAACAGCAAAGATAAACTATGTCGACTTCTGGAAGCAGTTCTGGCGCATCAGGAAGCGGTGCAGGAGCTGGTGTTGCTGTATCGGCTATTCAAACACTGAGGATTCGTCCACTAACCTTCAACGAAGGCAAGTTAGATGGTACAAACTACACCTCGTGGAAGTTTAAAATTACAACTATCCTTAATTCTTATGAGCTTCTGGAGACTGTGCTGGGGACTGACGCAAAACCATAGCCTACCCCCGATCCATCAAATCCTAGTGTGATGATTCCTCCGAATGTAGATCTTTTACAAGCTTGGAAACGAAGGAATGCAGATGCATTGTGTGCCTTAGTTACAAGCTGTTCTGATAGTATTTTGACTTTGATTCAGCATACAACCAAAGCGTCAGAGGCTTGGAATGTACTAAGGAGTCAATATGAAACACGAAACCAAACAAGGATTCAAAACTTGGAGAATTAACTAGTAACGAAGAAGTTTGCTGAAGGAGAGACAGTTGAAGCATTTATCACTCGGATTAAGAATCTGCGCGATCAGATGGCTAGCGCTGGGATACAAAAGACTAGCGAAGAGCTAGCTTGGAGGTGTCTTCGGATTTGTCCACAAAAGTTTGATGGACTAGTAACTGCCCTTAATACTCAGGTGAGACCTCAAGCTTTGGCTTTTGAGGAGTTTTGTGCATTATTAATGGAGGAGTTGAGGTTGAAAGCCTGAGAAGGAAGCAACAATGGAGATGCTGCATTCTCTGCCAATGCAAAAGGCAAAGGTGTTTCCTCCACCAAAAATGATGGTGATAAAAAAAAGAAGGGCGGCAAGAAGAGGTTTCAAGGAGAGTGTTTCTACTGCAAGAAGAAAGGACATGCAATTGCAGATTGTCGTGTCAAGAAGGCAGATGAAAAGAATGGTACCCTTAAAAGTAAAGGGAAAGAGATAGCCAATACGGCTGAAGCAGAGTTGGAATTATTCATGGCGATCATTGAGGAAGTGTGCTCCTCGGCGCAAGAAAAATCTACCACTGACTCATGGGTGTTGGATAGTGGGGCCTCCCGTCATATGACCAACAAGAAAGGTCTATACAGTTTTATGTAGCCTCTACAAGAATCCATCACTATGACGATTGGAAATGATGTTAAATGTCCTGCTGCGAGCACATGTACTATTTCTTTTGTTGTTGCAAATGGTGAAGTCAAAAAGCTTTCAAATGTGTTATATGTTCTCGAAATCAGGAGAAATCTCTTATCAGTTGCTGCCATAACTGATCTTGGTCATGAAGTGAGGTTCAAGAAGATAGGTGCATAAATTCTTGATAGTGATGGCACAATTGTTGGCAAATGAGAAAGAAGGAACAACCTGTATGAGCTAAGTGCTCTTATAGCCACCGCTTGAGTGGGCACAAGTAAGCTTTGGCATGAAAGGTTTGGACACATCAGATTTGCAGTGTTGAAGGAGATGCAAAAGCAAGGTATGGTTGGTTGTCAAGCTCTAGTCTAAATACACATATCAAAAGATCAACCTCTTATCTATGTCTAATTTTCCTAACTCTCACTTCAACTTATAAAATGCAATAGACCTAGCAAATCAACTCCACTTTAGACAAAACTTCAGTAGGGAGTTTCCAAGACCTAGTAGACCATGATTATACCCCTAATGACCATTTTTGCACATTGGAAAAAATCACGATTTTTTATAAACTGAAAATTACATGTCTCCAAAAGTTGGTGGCCTAAACACACCTAATAGGTAGCTCTCTTCACCTAAAATCCACAGCAACAACCGGAATTGCGTTTCAACTCACGGTTTGCAAGAAAACTTACACTACAACATAATGGATGGATATCGTTGCTCAAACCGTTGGTAATAACACAACAGATGAAATTCCAAATCAAGTAGCGGGCATTGGTATTTGGGCTATAATCGTTCAATGCCGCTATTACTGGCATTTTGTATCTTTCAAAATACGCTGAAAATATCAGCGTTTAGCACTGCTAATACCAGTGTACACAAATAAGTTTTTTTTTCTAGCATGCCGGTATTACCATCGTTTACATAACCTATAATACCGGCGTTTATAGTGGGATGTTGATATTACTGGTGTTTGCAGGAGTACAAAAACCGCCGACAGTACCAATGCGAGCAGGGATATAATAAGAAATTGATGCCATATATATATACATATACATTGCAAGACAAATTTGATGCCATATAACAAATGAAAGAGATTGCAAGATCAAAACATATTAGAGGTCAAAAAATACATGCACATGTGTAGATGCTCCTTTATAGCTTATCCACAGAATAAGTCTAAAAAAAAAGGAGACCACTTGATAGACAACAAGTTTATAAGTGACATGTGAAATGCGATTTTGTGAACTGTAAGGCGGTTTGAATCATTGTTTTTGTGTTTCATGAGTTAAAAATATTAAGCAAAGTTTGATCAATGAGACTTGGAATTTCATGCTTTCTCTATTGTATAAAGTTTTAATCCATTTATTTCATCTTGTATTTCCTAAATTTTCCTAGAAATCTTTCTTTAGTCTACTGCATAAAAGTAAATGTGGATTTGTATATTATGACCCTTATTTTTATTTTTTGGATTTTCTTTTGTGTGAGTAATTAGAATGACTAAAAGGAAGCTCTCTTTAGAGGGAATGGAGGAGGAGGATCTGGAGGTCACCTGTAATGAAAAGTTGTTTAATTTTCTTCATGCAATTGGAAATTTATCTAGATTTATTTACATAAGAGATATGCTCAATGTTCCCTTTGATTTGCAAGAGCTTTTGAAGGATCTTGAAGATAAATTGAAGGATTTTAAGGTGTTTTATGATAGACATGTGAAAGACCTAGAGATTGAGGGATTTGTTCATTATAGTGATGTAATGGAAGCTTCTAATGCTACTAGAACAACTTTGCAAATAAGGTTTAGTCTTATTGATGAAGAATTCAAGAAGTGGAAAGTGGATTGCCATTTTCATCAAAATCAACAACAATGTCTTGTTGTATAGAATGATGTTGGATTTCTTGTATATCTTCAATATATAGATAGTTGTTCTTCAAATACAACACAAGAGAAGAAGATGGAGGATATTGTATGCAAAGACAAAGAAGTTGAAGAAAAGGGTGAAATGTTTCAAGAGGATATTGAGAATCAAGTAGTGCAAGAATTTGATGTTGCTTTATTTAAAAGTGAGAATATTACAAAAGTGAAAGAAAATGAGATAGAGTTTAGTGTAGAGATTAAAACAGGTCCTCTTGAATATGTTCCAACATTTTCCAATTATCTCATCAACAAAAAGAGATATGTATTGCTAAATGATATTCAACACCTTTTTTATCTTAGAGAAGATTACTGCTTGGCAATCCTTGTTGCATGGGGTCAAAATGGTGAGAATTTTATAGGTTATAAAGAGGAATTGCTATCAACTCTTGATGTTGAGGGAGAGAATTTTCAAGACAGTTCTGTAACCTTGCATTCTTGTCTTAATCAGATCGTGGAATAACATGGGGTATGAAGAGAAACTGAAGTCTCCATTAGATGAGAAACCAAAAAGTTCAATAAATCTATATGATGATAGTCTTCTTGAAGAAGATGAAAACCTTAAGGTATGAAAGATAATTCTAAGATATCCATTGTGATTTATATTAGAGTACATTATGCATTATACACATACTTTTGAATATTTATCTACTGACATCTTATACTATTGCGGTTTATTGTACAGATAGAAATTGAAGATGTAGACAACTTTCTTGGAAGAGCCAAGGCTCAAGGCCATTGAAGCTTGGCAAAAGTCAAAGGCCTAGGTCATTATATTGAAAGCTTAAATAATCAAACAGTTCCAATTTATCATAGCAGGTTGTCAAGCTCTCCAAGCTTACCAATAATGGCTTTGAAAGCTATCTCCAAGGTGTTTGGATCCCAAGCTTTCAATAGAGGTTCAGATAAGATAATTTTGGTGAAGGAAGAAGCTGTAAGAGTTTTTGGCTTCATGCCTAGATACAATGGATCTAGGGTAGGATACTTTGGAGTTCTTGCCTCTTATTTTCTCTTCCATGTAGAAGATACAAAGAATTTGAAGCTCCTTCCAGGCTATAGGAAACAAGAGTTTCTAAAATGTAGAGGTCTCATCGAGTGGAATGAAACAAAAGATTCCCTTAGAGGACCCAGTGAATTCCTTGAAACTAAAGACTCTTCTACAATAGAGTCAAACTAAAAGATGTTAAGGGTTTCTTGAAACCCATCTTCTTTCATCTCTTTGTGTAGTTTATAACCATTCGAAATATCTTTTCTTTGCACAAGAGTTTAAATATCCCTATTTTCTTCTTTGTATAATAGTGGATATAGTCCTTGCCAAAGATGATGTATTACATGATGCAATTGTGTCTTTGAGCTTGAATTTGTGCCAAATTTATTTGTAGAACCATTGAAAGACCTCTAATAAACTGTTTGCTTTGTATCTTCCACCTCCATGCCTTATGTGTTTAAAGTATTTTGTTCTTGCTTAATAATGTGAATTTTTCATACTTTGATTGACCAAATGGATAGTGATCCATATTTCTTTATAAAATATGGAGCATGGTTGTATAAAATATGCTTTATAGTTAACAAATAAAGAAATTCAATTAGAAAACCCTTTATGAGTCAAACAATAAAGAGACATATATATGCAAACTTCTTACTATATAGTGAGTGAAGTATTGATTACCCCAAGTTTCTGTCATTGCCTTTTTAAAAATGTTCAATTGGTTTTTAAAGTCTTTGAGATCATCACCATTCCACTATGTTTTATCACAATAAAATAATAATTTTTCTAGTGTTTTTCAAACATTATTTTTTTAATTTTGGGCTTGTCCATTATCAGTATGATCCTTAACTGCATTATGTAGCCACTTCCATTGATTGTATCTAATAGTTAAGCCACCATTCCTAGAGTTTATCTTACCAAGTCTCCCATGAAAGTCTAAGAACCTTCTAGCCTTCACTCCACCAATAGATGGCTTTTTGGGGACACAATTGCCATCCTTAGACTTTTAAAGATGTGGTCCAATAACAATATTCCCACCATGCAAACCAATTGCAGATAAGACTTTTTTAATCTTTGTTATAGTATCTATTCTAGTTGATAATAGCTTCAGCTTCCATGCAAATCCTATATAAAGATGAATAAGTTTTTCAATTATCCTACAAAGCATATGAAGTGTACAGATATGGGCATTCACTAAAGGATATATCTAGGACTGACTTAAATTGTGGATCCTTGTTGTGCCTAGAGGGAGCTCTATTCCAATTGCTTGAGTTCGACTCTTAGCTAGGGACATGTAATATAGGCAAGGAGATCTAGAGTTGGCTCCCTTTAATACATTGTACATACATTTGAGTGTCTTTAAGTCACCAACTATGTGCCACTCAATCTTATAGTTCCCAAATCCTTCAACAAATAGCTCTTTTACTACTTGTTGTCTCTTACTAACATCAGGTATTGGTGTTCGATGAAAAACTCAATACAATATATCAAAATCCTCTATATCTACTTCGAATTCTCCTAGCTACTAGATGTTGTGTTCCAATTGAACACTGTGAATGACATTGAGTGATTACAATGATCTGATGAAAGTGCTCTATTCATCAAGGTAATAGAGACCCTCTCTCGTTTTGTACATTTTAGAACCTCACTTTCATGAAGTTTAACCACAAATCTAGTCACTCCTTGTGTCTCTTCTAGTGACAAGTCATAGAATCTAATCATTAAGCATTATAGGGTGAAAAATTCAAGGAAAATATTGTTAAATTCATTGAATACAATTTCATTTTTCGTACCCTTGAAGCTAGCCTTGATATGGAAAGGCTTACCCAGAATCTCCATTACCTTGTTATTCACTCTATGTCTAATAGTTCTAATCACATATGGCCTTGGAAGTATAAAATTACGTACTTGTCCTTGCTTCATATTTGATTGTAAAAGCTGAAAAAGTTGTATATAAACATCTCGACTAATACAAATATTATCTAGTGTCTTCTACACTAACTTAATATCCAAAGAGAGATCCTTTATAAATGACTCCAAGCATTGTTTCTTTGCCTTTTTAAAAATTTTTTCTCCAAAATATATTTTGAAACTACTAAAGGAAGAAGATGATAATAAAATTGAGATTCTTTGAAAGAATCTATTTCACTTGCGTTCGGTTGAAGAAGAGACCTAAACAAAATCAACATCACAAATCAATACAATTAATTATAAAGAAAGTCATATTTCATAGTTTTAAAGTGGAACAAAACTGTACCTTGCTACTTGGATTCTTTTACTACAACCATCTCCTCCTCGTCTGAGACTCAATATTTCTAAGAGACTTTTGTCGATTTCGAAGTCCTAAAATAGTTTACTTTCGTTGATAAGATTTGATGTGTTTCTCCAACAAATGAATCCTCTGTTGATAGCCTTCTAGATTCTACAGTAACTCGTTGTTATGTTTTAATAAAAGATGGTTCTCCAATTTGAGGACATCCTTTTTTGCAACCAAGTTAAGTGTATAGCCTAGCAACCCATTATAACCATCACCAATGAACCTCAACAATGAAGAGTTATTATAGAAAGGCATAGTGCTTTTTTTGCTAGGATCTTTGGGATATAGCATGCCATCTAACCAAAGATCAAGATTCTTCTTTCCTTCAAACATGAGTATATATTTTGTAGACTCTGTAATAGTAATGGATTTTGTTATCTTCCTTATTGGTTCATACTCACTGTCCAACTCAATATGAAGATGATAGAGAGGCCTTTTACTAGAGCTACAAAGATAATTGGATGACTAATCCCTAGCTAAGGATGTGATTAGAAGATTGGATTGAAAAAGTATGCGAATTAGAAACAAGAAAGAAAACGAAAAAGAAACTAGTAAGGATGGGAAAGAAAGAAGAGAGTGAAAGTGGAGGGAAGTAATCAAACGTCGAACAAAATTCAATTTGAATATTAGTTTTCACTTTAATGAGGATGAGTAAGATCTTGATTATAACAATCTTTGTCACCTTTATGGCAGCCAAGATGTCTAGGTTTGATGTGACCTTGGGAATATCGAGACAATGAATTATTAAAATTTTTTGACATATTTACTTACCAAAATATAAAAGTTTTACAAATCAAAAAATGGTTTGATTTCTTAAAATATTTTCTCTCTCTAGGATCGCTTACATGGCATTTTCGAGACCTCAAAACTCCCCTAATGCAACAATTGTTTGGGGAATTTCAGAATCGGAGCAAGATCCCAAACTCAAGACTAAGTATCAAGATTTCTCTACAGATGAAGACAAAGGACTTGTTTATTTTAGAATGAGACTATGCATTCCTTCACATCAGACTCTCAAGAGAAGGATACTTTGGAAAGCACATGAATCTCCTTTTTCAGGACACCTGGGGTATGCAAAAACTCTTAATGTTGTCAGGAAAAGCTATTATTGGCAAAGACTCAAGGGTGATATACTTAAATATGTCATTGAATGTCTAAATTGCCAAAGGGTAAAATCTAAACGTGTCAAGTTACCATGAAAACTCCACCCACTTGACATTTCCCATATGAAATTGGAGTTTATTAGCATGGACTTTGTAGTTGGGTTACCTTTGTGCAAGGAGGATATAACTCAATAATGGTAATAGTAGATATGCTAACAAAGGTCGCTCATTTTATTCCAACAAAAACCAATTACAAATCTTTAGATATTGCAAGAATTTTTGTAAAATAGATTTTTAGGTTACATGGGTTACCTAAAAGGATCATTAGTGATCGTGATTCTCTTTTCACATCACATTTCTACAAGAGTTTATTTGAAGCCATTGGGACCCAACTTTCAGCACTGCTTATCATCCACAAATTGATGGGTAGACAGAATGAGTTAATCAAGTGATTGAGGATATTTTTCACACATATTGCAGCAAGGAACCTAAAAGGTGGATTTGGTATCTACCCTTAATGGAATTTGCTTATAATGCCTCCTATCATTGAAGTATTCAAATGACTCCATTTCAGGCACTATATGGTCAATATTGCCATATACCACTTAATCTTTTCACTTCTACTCTAAGGGTAGAATTTTCGAGAAAAATATTAGGAGAAATGGATGATCAAAACAAGATTATCAGACAAGATATTCAAGCTGCCAAGGACCGACAAAAGGCGTATGCTGATCTAAAAAGGTAAGAACAAATCTTCAAAGAAGGAAACATGGTCTTCATTCGTGTCCATCCAAAGAAGGGTTCTTTGTCTTTAAAAGAATTTAAGAAGCTAAGTCCAACATATTATGGACCCTATAAGGTTCTCAAGTGCTTAGGACCAAGCGCTTACAAGATACAACTCCCTGAGAATATAAAAGTCCAAAATGTATTTCACATTAGCTTATTGAAAGCATACGTAGCTAACCCTAACCATATTCTCGATGATCAACAAGCTGTAATACCTAACCAAGGAGTCCTTGAGCTACAACCTGACAGAGTAATTGATGTAAGGGAGAGAAACTTGAGGAGTAGAACCCTTAGAGAATATCTTGTCTAGTGGAAAGACTACCCTGAAGAGGATGCCACTTGGATTTGACCATGAGTCACTGTGTAACCAATATCCCCAATTTCATTCGAGATGAGGACATTTCGATTCCTCTAAGGGGGAGAGGATGTGATATCCCGACTTTGATTTAAAATCTTTCCGACTTCTCGCAAAATGGACTTGAAAAACTCTAAAATAATTAAATAAAGAAGATCGCGAGCCAAAAAAAATCAAGGATCATAATCCGATATTTTTTCTAAATTAACAAGGACTATAGCCACTCGTCACGGAAATTACCACGTGAACGAGAGTTATGAGCTATATTAGTCATTTTAGTGTCAATGTGTATAGTATGGATGGTCCAAAAATACTAGATTTTTGGATTAAAAACTAGCATATTTTTATATTATTTATTATAAATATCCTAATAAGCTATGCAAACTTCTAGAATAGGATGTTATATAAAAAAAACAAGTGGTTTTTTCAACCAGTTTTGGAGATTTAATGCAAAAAGAAGGATTGGCGAAATCGTGTGCGTCGCGATCGTCGTTTACATGCAGCAAATAGCACTCCAAACAACGAGAAGAAAAATGAGTGATCTAAAAGATTTTTGATCGGGTGACCTAGGGTTTTACTCCCCTTTCGGAGCCAAGGGAATCATCAAATTTACAATTTGAGCATTAGATTGCATCTTGAAAGCTTGAGATTGCTTATTTTTTCAAGATCCCCTTCATAAAGAGCTCTTCTTCTTAGCCACAACCCTTCTTCTCTAATTTAGCTATAAATAAGAGAATCGGGGAGTAGTTTAGAGAGGCACAAGGAGACCTCAAGAGGCTGTGAGAGGGAGGTAGAAGAATACCCCTCCAAGAGGCTGCGAGATGGAGCTAGAGAGAGAGTGTGTGTGTGTATGCATGTGTGTGTGTGTGTGTGTGTGAAGTTATCTCGAGAGGCTATGAGAGAGAGAGTTAGCTCAACCCCCCTATCTTGGTCTTTGACTAAGCCATCTTCTCTTACGCTCTCCCATCCCAAATTCATTTCTTCTTCTTTATCTCTTGCATCCACTTGGGAATGATGGCTCCAAAGCAACGAGGCGGAAAGACCATGAGAACCACCGCAAACGGTCAAAGAACGGGTATTGTCGGAGATACGAGAGTGCCGGAGGTTGATGGAGTTGCCACTACCAACGGAACATTGGGTGTGGCGAACGTAAGTGTAAGCAAAGACAAAATTCCCAATGTCATCGTGCCAAACCAGGTTATTCACGTTTCAAAAATATGCTATAATTTTTATATTGTCACATAAAATAATAAGGTTTTTATCGAAATGTTACATAAAATATTAGCTTTTGCATTAAATGGTACAATATCTACTTGTTAGATTGCATGGACAACATCCATATAAGAATTAAGTACAAAAAGTATTAGCTTTCATATTTTTCACTTAGATGAATTGACAATTTCATCTAAAGAGTGTATTAGTACACGCATAAATCGTTAACCGCTACTTGTGATTTGTAGTTAGATTAATCAATATTATAATTCGTAAGATCATGATGGAAATAGTTGCAAGAGGATATTGCACAAAATGAGTAAAAGACTATATGCACACCTGAGATTAATAAAATAACTCGACATATTGTCAATACGACAAGGTTAAGGTTGATTAACGCTTGTTATGAAAAGTGAATGTCTATTTAAGGGTCTTGTAAATCATATTGTTAAATTATTATCACAATTATTTTTTCTAAAGGAAATTCGCTTATGTTGGGTAAGTTAGTCCCAAACGGGAAATTCATGTCTTGCTTAACATGTTGCAAGATATGCACTCAACACTTCTTTACGGGGAGGAGAATCCTCATTAGAATGTAAGGTTACCTTAGGATAAGGTCTACCTTGGCTATGTGAAGCTGTGAATTGCACGATGGTGTGATTATCATTGTTTTTGAAAGGATTGTTTGTGTTTTCTAAAATCTAGTTCTCTGATTTAAAACATTGACAAACAGGATAAAATGAAATATCACACTAGACTACACCCCAAGCTAGATGCAAGACCCTACTCCAAGGGGGTCATGGTTATCACTTCGAGAGGCTTAGACCCGCTCTGTTAGCAAAAGGTATGTCCATAGGGATAGTCTTGGGGGCAGTAAGAAATGTAGGTGCCAGGGAGGGCTCTGGCTGTAAATTCCGCATTACTCCTAGAATCTGATAAGCACGTTCGTTGTAACCCAGGATGGGATCCTCAAACCCTAAATACTAGTTACAAGGGTGGAATCTTGGTGGGCCGAATACCCTTATGGAATTTTTTATATCTTCCACAGGGTCGAAAAGATGAAAATTATAATAAACTTCAAATATAATAAAGATTTTTTTAACTCAAGTGTTGTTTGAATCGTATGTGTGTCTGTGAGATAAATTACGCGAAGCAACTTGTGATTTAACGGACTAATTAAGGAAGTTGGTTGTATATATTCCAATAAATGTGTTGTAGGTAATTAAAAAACTAAAGATGATTCCGTCAGCAAAGGAAAGTGGGTGGGCGTAATCCTCGACAGGTCCGACGGATCCGTCCAACAGTAGGGTGGTCCTGGTTAGTTGGGAGCTTTTCTAAATCGATGATAGAAATAGGAAGACGATAAATTGACCAACTAGTCGTTAGGTAGAACCAATTTGCATTGTTTCAAGGGTCCGGAATGGGATTTTGCCTTATGGGGAGGAGGGCTGACGTACCGCACTCCCCTCTGTCTCCCATTCTCTTTGAACCAAGTGCAATGGCAAGTCTGCTTCAGTTCAAGTAATCATGTACGGAGTGGGAACTCGAAATTATTGACACTAGCTGATGTTAGGAGACCCTTCTGATTTTAGAAACCTGGAAATTTAGGTTGATCCTAGTCGGTTTGGTCGGAACTCTTCCGTTGCAATGTAGACTTAGTAGGGCCTAAGTGACAAACCCCATGATAGTCCAAGGGAGCGCCAGGCGGTGTCATTTGAAAAACCTAGTGATGGACTACTAAAAGGTGCTCCTTGGATTGGATTGAGACTGGTGGCGGATACCTCACAGTACTAATGGATAGATAAATTCTTTTTAGGCTTGAATTCCAAAAGATATGCCTCAGATGCCAACTTGTATGTCTATAGGGGTGGTCAAAACTGTATAGTGATTATCCTATATATGGACGATCTTCTTATTATAAGTGACTAGGAAGATATGATCCATCAAACTCGAAAGGTTTTGAGATTTGAGTTTGAAATGAAAAACTTGGATTTATTGCACTATTGTTTGGGGATTGAAGTCTACCTTGCAAAATATTCATCTCTCAAAATAAGTATGCATGGGAGTTCTTAAAAGCAATTGTCTTGACCCAGTGTAAGGAGATAGCTACACCTATGGAGATCAATGCGAAGTTATCCATTGAGGATACATATGCACTGGCAAACATTGGGAGGCATAGGAGGTTGGTTGGCAATCTCATCTACTTTTGCAACACCGAGCCAGATATTACTTTTGATGTTGGTGTTTTGAGAAAATTCTCAAACAAACCACGAGAAAGTCATTGGAAAGCTGATATGCAGGTGCTTAGATACTTGAAGGGAACTCTTGATTATAGTATCATATACAATTCCAGAAGTACTCTTGTGGAGAATTGTGACTTAATTTGGGCAAGTGGCAGGATTCTAGAAAATCAGTTTCTAGATATTGTTTCTCTTTAGGTTCAAGAATATTCTCTTGGATTAGTAAGAAATAACCAAGTGTGGCATTGTCTTCTATCGAAGCAAAGTACAAGGCAGATTGTTTTGCTGCATGTGAAGTGAAATGGTTAAAAAGGATAATATGGCATATGAGAATACAAGATGAAGATCCAACATTGTTAAGATGTAACAATCAGAGTTGCATCACCATTACCAAAAATCAAATCTTTCATGCATGCACCAAACACATTGAGATCCATTATCATTATGTGTGTGACTTGATTGAGAATGGGATAGTAGAGCTTGTTGTCTACTGTCAAATGAAGGAGAATGAAATAGATATCTTCACCAAAGCTCTTATATGAAGGATCTACTTCGAGTTCAACTTCAGCAAAGACTCGGCATTGGGCCGAGGATGTAGTTCACTTGCCGATGGATATTAGGGGGGTGTTAGATATGCTCAATGCTCCACCCTCGTAAGATGCCACCAATGATCCACGGTGCTCTAAGTAGTAAGGTCCCCATTATGAGGAGAAGCCATGTGTGAGCACAGACATCCTAACTTGTATATCAAATGAGGTCTTTGTGATTGGATGGCAAAAGGATAACCTTTGCAAGTCTAGCATTTGGGTTAGATAAAGTAGTTATGTTGGTAGCAACTTGAGGCACAATGCATCGAGTTGTGGAATGTGGGAGTTATCAGGGATCCCTATTTTGGGGTTCGGGGTTGTGCAAGCAGCCCTTGGCTAGGGAACCAGTGGCCCCCTTGATGAGGATTCAAGGGTAGCATCCCTAGCTCGACAATAAAGAAAATGTTCATTGGAATATTCCTTGCCCGAATAGAGAAGGTTCACAATATGGTTGGACTAGCCGACTAGACTACCTTCCCAAGCTATAAAAGAAAGAACCCTCCAAAGCCATCATCAATCCAATCAAAGTTCTTACAACTAGCCTTAAGCTCTTCACCTATCATTTGTCTAGATTGCTATCTAAGCTTCACTGTGGTAGCACATGAGTAGACAAAGCCATCATGGTATCAATTCGTTTGAAATTAAAGTAGTTTCTTTCCTTCCCATACTTGATGTGTGTTCTCTACTCCTTGCTATGTTTATTGCACCATATAATTTCTACAAAAAGTGCACAATGGATGCCCTTACATTTCCCTTTTTTTTCACTGCCTAGGGAGTAACAAAGGCTATACTTTTTGAGTTCTTTTGAGATTTCTTCAACCGCATACTTCAATTTTGAGGTTTGTTTACTTATTCGCACGTAATCTATGAATCAAAAATCAAGTGAAATAGGCACACAATGAATTGATACCTTTTCGATCCACTCCTCCTAATCTAATACAAACGTTGTTTGGAGTGCAAGCTCCTATTCTATGACTTGGCAAAGAGAGTACCTCACTAGAAAATCCCATCCGTTATCCTAGAAATAAAACCAACATGTTGTGTCTTTCAATTGTAACAACACAACATCTAATGGAAGTCTTATTCTATTCAAGAGCTTCAACCAATTTGGATATGGTTACTACTCATACAACCTTCGCATTCTTTTCCTCTGTGATTGATTATATCCTCTCCCAAACCAAAGGCAAGAAAGCTCAATTGATGGGGTTTTCAAATTAGGGTTCTCTCCAAAAGCTGGGCATCCCATCTCTTTTTGGCCTAAAACTAGCCCTTTTCAATTTATGCAACCAACCTAGCTTAATTGGACCATCCCAAACTCGAAGTGAACATCAACACCGTGCAGACAACCTTACAACTATTGCAAGTCATTGTTCTAACTACAAAATAATTTTACAAATAGCATAGGAGTGAGTCCAACTCTCATCATAAATACATCAAAATAAATGTCAAAAATTACAAGTTCTTGAATTTTTTCTCCTATCACACTTCGACAAATTACTACCATACTTGTATCCACCTTTTTTGCCTCAAGGGGTTCTTGAAGCTTTGAACTTAAATGGTAGTTAACGTGTATTGTCAAATTTCTTAGTCAATGCAGCATAGTTTTATAAATGGTGTCGTTAGATTTCTTACTCAACAAAGCATAGTTTCTTTGCTAAAATGTGTGCTTTTTTATGTCATTATGGCTCTTATGATAATCATTTGCAAAGTGTCATTATTTCTCTTAATAGAAACAACCATCATTAGCTGATGCTATGTTTGATGCCATCCACCTCAAACTCTTTGGGTCATCCTAGTTGTTTCATTCCTCTTCTTCTTTCCTATATCCAAAGATAAGATTTTTTAGGATTCTATTAGTCTCCACCAAAACAACAACTTGCACCATGATCTTTATATGATGTCCATCCTTCAGCTCTATGCCGATGTCAAAAGTGTAGAATATTCATCTAAGTGGGTCCTCCACAAGTTTAAACTAATTGGGATATTGTATACCATGCTCAATTTGGATTTTCCAAGTTTGCAAATGGGCATGTTGTACTTTGGTTTAGTCGAGTGAGCAAAAGATGGATTTTCAATTCACTATCTATAGACTAATCATCAAGACCAAGCTAATGTACAACCTAAAAAACATAAGATTAGGCATGACGTGTGCACTTGCCATGTAAAGATATTTTGTAATCAACACCAATCATCTTAAGGCAAACTTATGCCAAGCACTTATGAAAGAAGCCACAAAACTTTTGCAAGTGCACCACAATAATGGTGATACCCATGTCACTAAGAAAAAGGTACTATAGAAAATATATCATTAAATAAAAATTAGTTAGCATGGCATATAGGCATATGACACTAAGTAGCCACCTATCCAACCAACATCAAAACACCTTTGAGGTGTGCCATTCAAAATGGCAAAGAACTTCCCGTATCATTGAGCATGAACAAGAAATACCTTGCTCTCTACCATGGCATGACAATGTTGAGATGCTAAAAGTATGGGCGCACATCCTAATATTCATTAAGAGTAGTTAGAGATAATAAGCATCACTATTTTGGAGCTTAGGTATCCATTGTCATGTGTTCTCTATCAAGAAATATGTTACACATTGAGATGGAGGAATTCTAAGGATTGATATAAACAATCTACTGTAAAATATTACACGGCGTAGCGAACAAAATCTGAGAAAGAGATAGAGAGTACACAACAGATAAGAGGAGAATCAGTAAATTCTTTAACTCCAAACAACTGATACAAAGATGGCTCTGTCCACCCATGCGCTTCCACTGTGTGAAGCTTAGATGGCGATCTAGACAGAAGATAGGTGAAGAGCTTAAGGCTAGTTGGAACAACAACTCTGACTGGGTGAAAGATGAGTGATCGATGGCTTTGAAGGGGTTTAGCTTTTATAGCCTACGAAGGTTGTGAGGTTGGCCTGACCGACCTACCATATAAGCCTCCACTAGTCAGCCATGGAATATTCCCTTTACCATCGGGTACTCTGCAACTCCATGCAATGCACCTCGAGTTGCTACCAGCTTAACCACTCCGTCTAACCCAAAGATTAGACCCACAACGGTCACCTTTTTGTCATTCGGTCATATAGACCTCATCTGATATACAAGTCAGGACTCAACCAATGTCCGGGCTCACATTTGGCTTCTCCTCATAATGGGGGCCTTACAACTTTGAGCACCATGGATCATTGGTAGCATCTAATGAGAGTGGAGCATTGATCATATCTAACACTCCCCCTCAATGTCCACCCATAGGTGAACTATCTCCTCGGCCCAATGCCGAGTCTCTGAAGATGAACTTGAAGCAGATCCTTCGTAAGTGCTTTGGTGAAGATATCTGCTCCATTCTCCTCTGTTGGACAGTAGACCAATTCCACTATCCCATCGTCCATCAAATCACGCACATAGTGATACTGGATCTCTATGTATTTGGTACGTGCATGAAACGTTGGATTTTTGCCAAAGGCGATGTAACTCTGATTGTCACATCTTAGCACAGTCGGTTCTTTATTCTGCACTCCCATATGCCATAGAATCCTTCTCAACCATACGGCTTCACATGCAGCAAAACAAGCTGCCTTGTACTCTGCTTCGGTAGAAGACAATGCCACTGTTGGTTGCTTCTTACTAATCCAAGAGAAAATTCCTGAACCCAAAGAGAAACAATAACCAGAAACTGCCTTCCTGGAATCAATGTCTCTTGCCCAATCTGAGTCTCAGTTCCCCACAAGAGAAGTTCTGAAACTGTATGTGATACCATAGTCAAGAGTTTTCTTCAAGTATCTGAGCACCCGCACCCCAGCCTTCCAATGACTCTCATGAGGTTTGTTTGAGAACCTGCTCAAAACACCAACAGCAAAACTAATATCTCTTCTGGTGTTACACAAGTAGATCACTGCCGACCAACCTCCTATACCTCCCAATGTCTGCTAGTCCTAATGTATCCTCAACGGATAACTTTGCATTCACCTCCATAGATGTAGCTATCTCCTTGCACTCGATCATGCCAAATACCTTCAAGATCTCCCATGCATACTTCTTCTGAGAGATGAAGATCTTTCCTGGCTCTTGCCAGACTTCAATCCCCAAACAATAGTGTAGCAAGCCCAAATCCGTCATTTCAAACTCAGAACTCAAAGCCTTTCGAGTTTGGTTGATCGTATCTTCATAATCACCTGTAATAAGAAGGTCGTCCACATATAGGACAATCACTACAGACTTTTTACCATCCCTATAAACATACAAGTTAGCATCTGAGGCATATCTTTTGAAGTTTAGGTTTAAAAAGAACTTATCTATCCGCTGGTACCATGCTCTGGGGGCTTGTTTCAGCCCATATAATGCCTTCTTCAGCTTACACACTTTGTTCTCAGAATGGGGGGACCTCAAAACCTGGTGACTGAGCCACGTACACCTCCTCCTTGAGGTCACCATTTAAGAACTCTGACTTAACATCCATTTGGTACACTGATCACTTCTTGTGGGCAGCCACTGCAAGTACCGTGCGAATAGTGTTGAGATGATAAGCTCAACACATGCGGACATTGATGATGGACCGCCTGGTTAGATGGGTCCACACGTCTACACTTAGCATGTCGGTGGTCATTATGACTCTCACATGGCCACTGACTCATTACTTATTATATTCAGGTTGTTACACCTATTTACAGCTGGCATAGTTATAGCGCCAGTCGACTAGTGTAGTCGGTTATGCATTGTTTGACTTAGTAGGCCACTTTCCTTTTATGTTGTATCTTATCTATACTTTATATACATTGTAAAGAGTGTGGAAGAAGAAGAAGAAAACAGCAAGAAAACGTTTTGGCCTCCATCTCTCTTCTTATCTCTTGAGTGAGCTTCTCCTTGTGCATTCTGTGTGTGTTCGGCGCAGCATCTTGAGCAACCCCCTCCACCACGCGATTCTTGACATGGTATCAGAGCCGCGCCATTAAGAGAGGCTGATCTCGAAGGTTGAAGCAAAGGAGAAGAAGCAAGGTTCGAGCAAGCAAGCAACGGGTAAGAAGCTCTCCCATCCTTCAACTCTTTCTCTTGGATAGTGCCTGTGGAGGCACTGGAAGCAAGGCAGAGCAAAAATCTCAGATTGCAACGAGATTTGGTGTGCGCGAAGAGCACTGTGTATTTTGCACATTAGCCCTTTAGGGCTCTTCCGCAGTTATTTTGGACATATGAGGCTGTTTTAGGGCCCATTTTAGAGCCGCAAGATTGCGGACAACAGTTTCAGGGTACGCTGTGACTTCGACTGTATTGACCGAAAGTGGATGCGCAGGTTACAGATTTCATATCTGTAAGTTCAAAGGTGTTTACCAGTGAGTAAACACAAGGTTTATCTGCAAAAAGGTTGCAGATTGCATGTATTGTTGAGCAGACAGTTAAAAAGGCTGTCTGGTGTATTGCTGTGCACTACAGGTCCAGGGTTGCAGAAGATTTACTTGCTATTGGTATTAATTTTGTGATAATGGCAGAGAATAGTGGAAGCCCTATCATTGAGAAGCTCGACAAGAACAACTACCCTTCATGGAAGTTCCGTGTTACGAACTTCTTTATTGGAAAAGGCCTCTACGAGTTTGTTTCAGGTGAAGAAAAGAAATCGGAGATGAGTGATCCTCCAACTGCAGAAGAGACAAAGGCACGGAAGGAATGGAATGCAAAGGATAAAAAGGTCATGTATTGGTTGTCTGCAGTAATTGACAATAATATGATAGGACACATTAGAAATGCAGAGAATTCATATGCAGCTTGGACCATACTTGAAAGTATGTTTTCTGTAAATACAAAGGCACGAAAGATTCAACTCAAGCAAGAGTTGAATATATTAAAGAAAGGGAATATGTCTATCAATGAGTATGCACTGAAGGTAAGAAGCATTGCAGATGCATTGGCAGCGATTGATGCAATGCCCGATGATAATGATTTGGTGTCGTCTACCTTGGGTGGACTTCACAATGAAAAGGCTTGGAAGTCTTTTGTAACTTCTATATATGTCAGAAAGCCATTTCCAGATTTCGATGAGTTGGTCTCCCTTATGATCACTGAAGAGATCAACATGCAGAGTGAGACATCTGAAAGAAGTGATGAACAAGTCCAAGCTTTCTACTCCAGTTCAGGAAGGGGACGTGGCAGGTTCTCTTCAAGAGGTAGTGGTACAGGACGTGGTAGTGACAACCAGCAAAACAGATTGAATCAGCAATTTGGAGATATGCAGGTTTCAGGAGGTCGTGGTAACTTTAGAGGCAGAGGGAGCTTTAGAGGAAGAGGTGGATGGCAGAACAGAGGTTCTAACAACTCTGGTATTGTGTGCCACTACTATGGCAAAACAGGTCATATTGCAGCCCAATGTTATGCTAAGAGAGATTATATCCGAAGTGGTGAGTTGCAGCAAGGAAACTATGCATCGTCTTCACGACAGAATAAAGACAAAAATGAACGTTTGTTCGTTATGCAGCATATGTTAAATGCTGTTACAGGAAAGGGAATACATGAAGATGTTTGGTATGTTGATTCAGGTGCATCCAATCATATGACCAGCCATGCAGAATGGTTTGGAGAGATGCAGGATTTGCAGAATGCAGGTTATGTGCAGACAGGTGATGACTCATGCCACCCAATTTCACACATTGGAAAAGTTCCCTTATCCTTGCATGATGGTAAGACAAAGAGTATTTCAGATGTATTACATGTACCATCTATTACAAAGAACTTGGTGTCAGTCGGTCAAATGGTAGAGCAAGGGCTGCAAGTCAGATTTAATGCAAAGGGCTGCTTTGTAGAAGACTTCAATGACAAGTGCAGGTTGGTAGCAAAGGGAAGTAGAGTTGGACGTATGTTCACTCTAGATGCTGGAATTCCTACTATGAATGCGGCTATGTATGCCAAAGGAAAAGGTGTTGTTGCAGACATTGAAATTTGGCACAAACGCATTGGACATGCAAATGTACAAAGGCTGAAATTAATGCAGTCCAAAGGGTTGGTTACACGTTTGCCTACATTTAAAGTTGCAGAATTTCAGAAGGTATGTGAAGCATGTCAGTTTGGTAAGCAGGCAAGACAACCCTTTTCACATGACAGAGATGTAAGCAGAAATATCCTTAATGTTGTGCATACAGACATTTGGGGGCCTACACAAAATGTATCTCTTGGAGATAGTTCATACTTTGTCACATTCATTGATGATTGTTCTAGAAAGCTGTGCGTATATTTTATGAAGAAAAAGAGTGAAGCGTTTGAGCACTTTAGAACTTTCAAGGCTGCAGTTGAAAGAGAAACAGGCTTGAAAGTAAAGTGCCTGAGGTCAGATGGAGGGGGAGAGTACCTCTCAAATGAGTTCAGTGATTTTCTAAGGTCTCATGGGATAAAGAGACAGTTCACATGCAGGTATACCCCACAGCAAAATGGGGTTGCAGAAAGGAAAAACAGGCATATTGCAGAAGTTGCACGCGCCTTGATGGCTGAAAAGAATATGCCTAAGCATTTTTTGTCTGAGGATGTTCATACTGCTGTTTATATTATGAACAGAACTCCCACAGCTGCAGTTTATGGTATGACCCCCGAAGAATGTTTTACAGGTAAGAAGCCTGATGTTTCATACTTGAAAGTATTTGGCTGCATTGCGTATGTTCATGTGCCAGATGAGTTGCGGAAGAAACTGGATCCAAAGGCTGAAAAGTGTATCTTTATTGGATACTCTTTAGAGCAGAAAGGGTATCGTTGTTACAACCCTGTCACATGTAAGTTCAGAGTGAGCAGGGATGTCATCTTTGATGAAATGAGCAGTTGGTATGCATCTAGTGGTGATGCATTGGATGTTGATAATGATCATGACACTCATGTGCAGGCTGAAAGGCAAGAATCACGGACTCTTAGTGGACCAGAGACATCATCTGGTAGTCCTTGGTCTGGGAGACTAAGGAGTACCTCTACATCTTCGAGTGCATCTAGTAGCACTACAGGTAAAGACAAAGGGAAGAATAAAGTGTCAGAAAGCATTGATGCGGTTCTTGATGGAGACTCCAGTGGCTCAGAGAGCTTGGATGATGAGCTTGGCATTCCTTCAGTGAGGACTCCAGGTGTGCAGAGAGCACGTGTTAATGCAAAGACTCCATTGAGTGATCCAGTGGTACGTAGGTCTAGCAGGGTGAGATACCCTGTTAAAAGATTTGGTTTTGAGGGTTATTCAGCTCACCATTATGCTTATATGGTGAAACTAGTTGAGGATGTTGAGCCCACATGTTTTGAGGAGGCTGTTGGTCATGCTCATTGGGATGCATCAATGGATGAGGAGATGGCTGCATTAGAGGCCAATAAGACTTGGGATCTAGTATCATTGCCGAAGGGAAAGAAAGCTATTGGATGTAAGTGGGTTTATAAGATTAAGCACAATGCAGATGGTTCTATTAGCAGGTACAAAGCTAGGCTGGTTGCAAAAGGCTATGCCCAAACATATGGCATAGATTATGATGAAACCTTCAGTCCAATTGCTAGGATGGCAACTGTCAGATGTGTGATTGCTTTGGCAGCAGCCAAAGGTTGGAGGTTGCAGCAAATGGATGTAAAGAATGCCTTCTTGCATGGTGATTTGCAGGAAGAAGTGTATATGGATCAGCCAGCAGGTTATGAAGATTTAGAGCATCCCACGTATGTGTGCAGGTTGAAGAAGGCACTCTATGGGCTCAAGCAAGCACCTAGAGCATGGTCTGACAAGATCAGAGAGTATCTTGTCAATATTGGCTTTTATGTTTCTGATGCTGATCACTCACTTTATGTGAGAAAGGGAGATGCAGATTTGGTCATCATAGTCATCTATGTGGATGACTTGATTATTACAGGTGATAGTGATAGTGGGATTGCTGAAGTAAAGGGTTGTTTGAAGATGAAGTTTGAGATGAAGAATTTAGGTGAACTAAGGTACTTCCTTGGCATTGAGGTGATCAGATGTGATGATGGTATATGGCTGTTCCAAAGACAGTATGGCTTGGATATGTTGTCCAAGTATGGTATGACTACATGCAAACCACTTTCAGTCCCGTTGGAGCAGAATGTAAAGCTGAGTGCTAATGTTGGGGATGAGATAGAAGACCCTACTATGTTCAGGAGGATAGTGGGGAGTTTGATCTACATGACCATTACAAGGCCAGACTTGAGCTATGCTGTTGGTCTTGTGAGTCAATTTATGCAAGTACCTAGAAAGCCACATTTGGATGCAGTCAGACACATATTGAGATATGTGAAGTCCACATTACATTATGGACTTTTCTATGAGGCAGGTACAGATGTACAGGTGTTTGGATACATAGATGCAGATTGGGCTTGTAGTATGTCTGATAGAAGATCTACCAACGGATACATGTTCTCTCTTGGTAGTACAGCAGTTGCATGGAGCAGCAAAAAGCAATCTACAATTGCTTTGTCGAGTACAGAGGCTGAGTATAGAGGTGCTGTTGTTGCAGCATGTGAGGTAGTATGGCTGCAAAAGGTATTGGCTGATTTGGATGTCCAGGTGGAAGGTCCAGTTGTCATTTATTGTGACAACATGAGCAGTATACAGTTGGCTAGGAACCCTGTGTTCCATGCCAGGACAAAACATATTGAGGTACACTACCACTTTGTGAGAGAGAAGGTACTAGCAGGTGAGATTGACTTGGTGTATGTCAGCACACAGGATCAGATAGCTGACATCTTCACGAAGGCCTTGGGTACAGAGAAGCTTCAAAAGTTTCGAAGCTTACTTGGAGTTGCAGAGATGCAGTTGAGCTTGAGGGGGAGTGTTGAGATGACAAGCTCAACACATGCGGACATTGATGATGGACCGCCTGGTTAGATGGGTCTACACGTCTACACTTAGCACGTCGGTGGTCATTATGACTCTCACATGGCCACTTACTCATTACTTATTATATTCAGGTTGTTACACCTATTTACAGCTGGCATAGTTATAGCGCCAGTCGACTAGTGTAGTCGGTTATGCATTGTTTGACTTAGTAGGCCACTTTCCTTTTATGTTGTATCTTATCTATATTTTGTGTACATTGTAAAGAGTGTGGAAGAAGAAGAAGAAATCAGCAAGAAAACGTTTTGGCCTCCATCTCTCTTCTTGTCTCTTGAGTGAGCTTCTCCTTGTGCATTCTGTGTGTGTTCGACGCAGCATCTTGAGCAACCCCCTCCACCACGCGATTCTTGACAAATAGTGGTCATTCTGGCAGTTGGGGAAAATGACTCTTGAAAATCAAACCCTACCTACTAAGTCATGTGTTAAAATTGAAGAGATCAATGTTATGCAACCTGAGGATAGTGATGGGGATTATATCTCTTGTCCACATGAGGCCTCCTCACATTTCATATGACTTTGGCCTATAAGTTTCTATTGTAACATGGGTGCTAGGTTTCCTCTATGGAAAAACATATACTACAAAGTCAAAATTTTAAAAAATTATTAATCAAGAAGGATAAAGATGTTTAGGGAAAATAATTTTGCCCAAAAAGTAGTCTAAAAGTTGAGTTGATTCTCGTAGAAGGTTAAAGGTGAAGATACCTCGTAGGATAGATGAGTTAAATACGACTAGGCCTGCCATGTTTGTTATGTGATGTATGAAACACGAATGGTGTTAGAACACTATATTGGTGAATATGGGAATTTCCCATAAGTTTGGGACGCGTGGTCAAATCTTTGGATTTGTTATAACTTGAACACTATAACTCCAAATTGAGCGCTCTATAGCTCAATAGATTCCATTTTTCAAGCACTTTCCAATGATAGATCACATCATATGGTTTTGAAAAACTTATGGATATGTTATCTGGGTGCCACCTTTTTAGTATTCTAAAAATGGGAATTGGGAGATTCCCAAACTCACTAATATTGTGTTTTAGGTTCTTTTTTTCGAATAAGTCCATATCATGTTTTATCCGACTTAAGCCTGCATTGTTCCCTTGTGTCGTATGAAACGCGATATGGTGTTGAGTTCCCTAGTCTTCAAGGCCTACTCATGTTTCATACGTCTTTCGTACTGTTTTATTGAAATTGGATTTAGACTTTGTGATTAGTGTTTGCCTGTTGCCTCGTGATTGTAGATATATTGATATGAGATATTAGGATATCTTTTCTAATTTGTTAGTATTATTTGTTTTTTGGGAAGTTTTAGATGGCTAGAACTAAGTCCACTGCAAGGAAGCAGAAAGTTGATCCTAGAGGTCTTGCTTCAAAGATACATCAATCCTCCAAGCCTTCCAAACTTTCAAGGAAATCAAAGCCAAGAAGAAGGTTCTCACAGCATGTGAGGTGCCTTAAGGAGATTAGAAGTGCAATGGAGGCTCTGAATAATGCAATTCAAAATATGTCTTTTCAGAGGCTGTCGGAGAAGTGTGTGACAAGCATAGTCTATAGAGTTTTAGATGGACTAGGGTAGGTTCAATTGTATTCAGGAGGCTACATAGGATTTTTTGATTGAGTTTTTCTAAGATTCTTATATCTATGTGGCTCATACACATAGGCTTACGCTTATAGATAAAGACATGATTATTCTCAGGGGATTGAGATACAGGTTTTCAAAGGTCCTTGAGCAAGTCCCTCTTTCTGATGTTAAGGCTTTCAATATTTTAAATGTGCCTCCATATAGAAAGAAGAAAAATGATACTGGTCTGAAGGTTGAAGATGTTACACATGAAAATGACACAAGACAGCATGAGAAAGAGGAAAAGGCCACAGTACAGGAGGGAGATAAATGGAGGGAGTTTAAAAGAAATAAGGAAGAAGAAAAACTCCCATCTTTTGAAGAGGAGTTATCTACCCTTCTTGAAAGGGCTGACCCTAAGGGCTTCAATGTTTCTTGCTTTTTACCTATACCGATATTAACAAGAGATCTAATATGGTATTTTTGGACTCTGATTGTGTTTAAATTCTCCAGAATAAAGTGAGAGAAGTAAATGACTCGATTCTTCTTGTTGGGATGAGGTATAGTTTACCAAAAAAAAAAACTCACCATATTTTTCTAGTAGTAGACATTCATGTTGATGCTTACTATCTCCATTCCTTTGCTAGGTGTGTAATGCATGAGCTCCCCTTCGATATACAACAAAAGATTGAGGTTCTTGATCCATCCATCTCATACTATATGAGGAGTGAGCTTGATGCAAGTGCTTTTGACCATTGGTTCAATTCAATTGACTTTGAATCTTTGGAGCTTCTTCTAATTCCATACAATGAAAAGTAAGTAATTTGATATTTTTAAAGATTTTATGAAATCTTATTTTGCTAGATTGTTGAAATATTTTTGTTTTCATTTCTCATTGGAGCCTAATTGGAATAGACAGTGTGGAGAGGTAACGTTTCCTCATCAATTTTATAAAAGAAAGCCATGGAAATGCCAAGTTGTAAGTTATATAATCTAGGATCTCCTTGATATTTTGATCTTTCTGTTGCAAGTAATCTAAATATTTTGATCTTTCTTTTGTAATAACTCTAAATTTTATTGCCTTTTTGGTAGAGTTTGCAAAAGATTGATTGAAGTGCTAGAGAAAAGGCCTCCCATGTTTTCTGACTTACTTGCAACAATGCAATATAGACAAGTTGTGGTAAGTTCTTGATTAATATGGTTGGAACATACTAAGAAAATTTATTCTAAAAACTACCATAAACAAGTTATTCTTGTTGATTTCAGTATCCTCATCAGGATGATAGTTACTCTTGTGTGGTTGGAGAGTAATTGTAAATGTCAGAAGATTGGTTCAGTTTATTTATCTCAATGATGATAAACTTATAAAGGTAATGTGAAACATACTAAACTTTAAGATAGTTTTATTGCAAGATAGTCCATTGTAAAAAATAACAATGAATAAAAAATATTTTCTTACAAATGTATGACAATTTACAAGGGATTATTATTCAAGTGAGCACATTCGGTATATAAGAGCAAAGCTCTTGAAGTACATAATGACCAATTGTATACAGCTGACAAGAAGTGCAGGCTTGGACATTGAAGAAGAGGAGGTGCATATAGCTACAATAGGTGAAGCTATGCCTTCAACAATCAAAGCATCAAAGATAGACAAAAGGACTCTTAGAAAGAATGTTTCTTCTAAAAAAAGTAGCTTTGCCTCAGATTGTAAGCCCTTGTATATAAGTCATGGAGATGACTGACAAAAATTTGTACATGTATTTTATATTGATAGTAAAGATATCTTTTCTTCCATATCCTTGTATTTTATATTCTTCTCTCTCCTCGTTGATATCTGTAAAAAAAATGTTACAAATGTTTATTAATCAAGAAGTGAAATCAGATATACACTTAAATGAATATAATATGATATAAAAACTTACTCGTTTGTTATTAAGTTGGAACACAAATGAACATGGTAGTTTAATATCTTCATTTTGTAAATCCATCCTCACTTGATGTACTGTACATAATGATCTAACCTTTAGGATTACAATAATGTCCTCATTCTACCAAACATCAAGATCCACTATAGGGTATTTGCTAAAATTATCAAGATTTTGGTCTAAAGCGACCAGACTATCACCAATATAATGCCATCTACTATAATAAAAGCTAAAGATGAAATTTTGAGTAGCAATCATATATTTACAAGCTATAGAGTCTTGATCTATCTTACATATAATTTTTTCTTCTATCCTAATGTGCCATCCCTCATCAACAAATTGTATAACATGATCATATGTTATTCTCTTCATTGAAAGCATAGCCTTTGATTTTCTTATCTCAGCATTAGAAAAGAAGTCATCTATAGCCCTCACTAGTACCTGGACTTGGCAAAGGCCACTCAAAGCTTGAAAATCTGGCAAAGAAAGGGTGGATATTGATCCCCATTGGCTACACTGCATGGGGACAATATAAGAATGGTCATAGAAGAATATTCCATTGTCTGCAAGCTCTGTCTTCTTTCTACCTTTGTACATCTCTTCTCCAATCAAGCCATGTATTACATTAATCATATCAACAATAGACTCGACCAGTTGCCATTCCTCAAGATTAGAGGGATAGACATCTACAAGAAAAATGAACAAATATTATAATCTAAAACCTTAAACTCAGTTCAAGAAAAGAAAGACTTTAAGAATTAAATCCTTACAATTTGGTTTATGCATTGGAATATTTGAACTTCCAGGTCCCAAATATGGCTCTCTATACATAAACACATGTTGCACCAGAACCTCTTTTATGCTATTCTTATTTACTCCAAGCTTGAAATTTCGGATTCTACCCTTCCAAGCAAAGATGAACGAGCTCTCATATCTTCACCTTTTCCCATGTTTTGCCTATTGCATGATGATCCAACTGCCTTTGCTAATGATTGTAGGAATCCATCTTCCATCTTTTTGGAATGAGTTAAACATTGATATGGATGTGATTTGGGAGCTTGGACGCCTTGTTGAAGGTCGAATTTCTGTATCCATAGCACAGAGAGAGAGAGAGAGAGAGAGAGAGAGAGAGAGAGAGAGAGAGAGAGAGAGAGAGAGAGAGAGAGAGAGAGAGAGAGAGAGAGGACTAGGCTACCACGAGAGGGACAAAAGAAAGGAGGGAAAAAAATATGTGCCAAGCTTTTTACTAATTTTAATTTAGAGTACACCTATCATTATCATTAATTCAGACATATCATTAAATAAAAGAGGTCGGGACTGTATAACATTAATACAAATAATATCATAATCACGAATATAAGAGGCTAAAAATAGATATTGATAATAAAAATTCATAATATTAGTATATATGTATCTATTTGTAAAATAATTTTTTATATTTTTTTAAATAGAAGTTCCATTACGTAGGCTTTGCTCCTATTGGTCTAGAGCACTCTCTTTCTATCTCCTGAAAGGCATTTTCGAGATCTCAAAACTCCCCTAATGATAGTCTGGGTCCTTATTTGCTTCATCCTTAGTCAAGTCAACGATAGGAATAGTTGGCATTGATACCATTGTAGCCAAAGTTTCTGCCCTAGATGGTTCTTCAGCGATAAGAGCATTAAGAAAGGCTTTACGACTAAGGGCATTTGCTACTACATTTTCTTTACCAGGTCTAAACTTAATTTCAAAGTCATACTCTTGTAAAATTTAATCCATTGTCGTTTTTTCGTAATAAGATCAATTTGAGTGAAAATTCACTTAAGACTTTTATGATCTGTGACTAAGGAAAGCTTATTTCCAAGCAAGTAATGTCTCCATAATTTGAGAGTGTGAATTACAGCTAACAACTCCAGGTCGTGAGTAGCATATCTCTTTTCATGGGCTTTCAATTTTCTCAAAGAGTAAGCTACAAGATGACCTTCCTACATTAGTACATATCCCAATACAAGAGAGTTGGCATCTGTGACAACTTCAAATTCCTTGCTTAAGTCAAGTAGCCTTAAAAAGGAGCAGTTACCAAACCATGATTTAGTTGCTCAAAGCTAGATTCTTCAATTAGCATCCAGATAATGGCAACTTGCTTTTGAGTAGGTCTGAAGAGGTGTTGTAATTTGGGCATAGTTTTTTATGAATATCCTATACCATCTTGTTAGACCTAAAAAACTTTTCACTTCCTTGATAGTGGTTGGGGTGGCCAATCTTGAACATCTTTGACCTTGGCAGGATCTACTGATATACCTTCAGTAAACACTATGAATCCCAAGTGTTCAATCTTCCTTTTGAAGAAGGCACACCTTCTTCTTGGCATTCAACTTGTGTATTCTCATTGTCTCTAGGACAGTGCGAAGATGTAGTTCATGATCTTCTTCCTCAAAATAAGTTAGGACATCGTCAAAGAATACAAGAATGAAATCATTGAGATGAGACGTGAAAATTTCCAACATTAACCTGTTGAAGGTACCTTGGGCATTTGACAACCCAAATGACATCACAATGAATTCGAAATGATCATATCTTGTGTTGAAGGCGGTTTTTGGAATATCTTCATTCTTGATTCTGATCTAATAATATCTTGACCAAAGATCAATCTTAGAAAAGATCCTTGCTCCTCGTAGATGATCAAGAAGATCATCTATCCTTGGAATAGTTTGGATATTTATTCTTCATTGTTACCTAGTTTAGCCCTCGTTAGTCGATAGCGAGTTCCATATTTCTTCTTTTGGAATAATACTGGGACTCCCCATGGTAAACTACTTGACCGAATATACCCTTGTTCTAACAGTTGTTTGAGTTGCTCTTTTAGTTCGATGGCTTCAGGAATAGACATTTTGTAAGGTCTTTTTGCAGCTGGAGCGGTTCTTGGAACAAGTTTGATACCCTGTCTTCCTGGGGTTGATCTCTAGCTGGAAAAATAAATAAGGATGGTTAGAGTGAAAATAAAAGTGAGCGAAAGGAAAGAAAAGGATTCGTGTTGCCTTGCAAGGGCTTAGTAAGTTCTTGGGTATCGAGTCAGTACTACATGAGGCCAATGGACTATTCTCCTTGGGTCACTTTTACGATCAGCTCCCTCCTTTTTACACGCCCAAGTATCAAGTTCAAAAGTATAAAAAAGTGGTTAAAAGGATCTGAAAAGAAAAGACTAGACTGTAGGAGTCCTTACTTAGTAGTAGTTCTTAGTCCAGTTGTCCTAGGATAGATAGGTAGTTCAAACCACCACTCAAGATGACTTCGTTGATAGTTCTTCCTAGCATGTTTGTGTTGGAGCAATTGGTTAGTTACTAACTTAGGATCTCTATCATGTTATACTTGGCCTATTTCTTGTGGATTTTCATGCCTTGATTTTATCACGGGTAGGATGAGAGTTGTTTTTGTGCTTTGTTGAGTATTCTATTTTATAGCAACTTGATACTTTTTATGGTTGTTGTATGTGCAAATCAGTTCATGGATTCGAAGAGTTGAGTCGCCCTACCTCATGGTCGCCAATGAGAGGGGGATTTAAATACCAAGAAAATGCTGGATAAGTATCGAATGATGCAAATTTAAAGCGAGATTTAAAGACTGGTGGAAGCGGAAGATGCAAATCTAACAATTTTAAGTGGCCATGGAAGACGAGAATTCAAAATTTGACCTTTATAGTGGTTGCAAATTTTTCATAATTTTTTCGAGTGTCAGATCAAAGCAAGACAAGTTCTTGGCCGTTCAGGACTTCAAGATGAATGTGCAAAAATTTTCAGATCATGAATCAATTATTGGAAGCAAGAGAAGTGAGAAAAGCGGGAGGCCCGGTTTGAAGGGTCAAAATTTAACCAAGATTGGAAGAGTCATGACCCTTGCGGCCAAAAAGGCCCAAATCTTCACTGGGGGGGTGCATTTTTTTGGCACACCCTAAGAGATGACAACACCATCACATTATTGATGAGAGGGCCATTTGGAGGCAACAAGCAACCTATACAACCGACAATGCATGCCTAATCCTCCATTTTTTTGCTTTTTATCGCTTATCTCCGCAGCACGAAGAATGGCTGCCCATTTGTGGAGATCAAATTCAATCTTTCTCTCTCCTCCCTTGCTCTCTTATCCAAGGGGCTATTCATGCGAGTAAAAAAAAAAAGAAAAGAACGAGATGAAGAATGCTTATCCGACATGCATCGGATTGTTGCAAGATGTTGAGAATTGATGTTCATGCTGTGTAGAGACCGATGGTTGGCAGGTCTGTGGCTATCCATGCATTCAATTTCGATGATCTGAAATACACAATTTAATGATCTGTCTATTTTATGAAGAAAATTTACTTGTTTTTGACAGTTTATGGTCCAAATGAAGTGCATATAGAATGAAAATTTGTATGAACCTTGTTTGACGTCTTTAAGGGTTGCAAGTGATAATATGCAAAATCTATAATTAAATGTGGTCTTTATTAATAATTAAAATCTTGAAATGTGGTATTTAAGTGAAAAAATAAGAGTAAAGAGATATAGATAGATAGATAGAGAGAGAGAGAGAGAGAGAGAGAGAGAGAGAGAGAGAGAGAGAGAGAGAGAGAGAGAGAGAGTGTGTGTGTGTGTGTGTGTGTGTGTGTGTGTGTGTGTGTGTGTGTGTGTGTGTGTGGATATGGGTGCCAAATATGAGAGAGAGAGAGAGAGAGAGAGGATAAATAGATTTGTGTGGAAGGAAGAGAGAGAGAGAGAGAGAGAGAGTGAGTGAGTGAGTGTGTGTGTGTGTGTGTGTGTGTGTGTGTGTGTGTGTGTGTGTGTGTGTGTGTGTGTGTGACACACAGAGAGAGGGGGTGGAGGGCAAAAAGAGGGAGCCATGGAGAGGGGGGGTGACAGATAGATCAAACAAGGGGAGAGGAGAGAGAGAGAGAGAGAGAGAGAGAGAGAGAGAGAGAGAGAGAGAGAGAGGGGGAAGGGGGCGAGAGAGAGGGAGAGGGAGAGGGAGAGAGGTGTACATACCTATGAGATTAAGTAAATTTTCCACAACTTGGGGGAGGAGTACTGTGTCATAGGGGGTATGTGGCCTTATATAACCACTTGGAAATAGTGGGACATTAAATGCATATCAAATAAAGAGAGAGAGAGAGAGAGAGAGAGAGAGAGAGAGAGAGAGAGAAATAGAGATTGAGAGACGTGTCATATGAAGAGAGAGCTGCAAGAGGGAGGAGGGATGTTTTGTATATTTTTCTTCACCAAATATGCGGGCATCGATGACCCCTTCTTTGGTGACAAAATGATCCAAATCCACATGCACTCTCTCTCTCTCTTCAACCATCCTAGACCATACGCACTCTCTCTTGCATATCCTAGACCCTAAACCCAAACAACTAACATAGATGTGGGTGCCAAGGGAGCGACCCCTTTCTCAGCACAGCGGCAGAACAATCCTATTCCACACACACTCACACTCTTTTCATCCCCTCCAAAAAAAAATCCATATAACTAACATATTAATATACTATCATATCAAATAATGGATTAATATTAATATACTAACATACTAATTTATATGAAATTATTAATATTAATATATTAATTAATATATAAGTTAATTAATATTAATATACCAAGGGATCACTTTATAATAATTGATTACTATACTAACATATTAATCAATGTACTTAGTGATTAATATATTAATATATAGTAATTAGTATTTACTATTATTATTATATTAATATTATTTTTAATAAAGTAAGTGTAATTAATAATCTCATTAAAATACTAATTATTATAATTAATTTACTAACTAAATAAAATACTATCAATTTAAAGTAAGTGATACTAAGGAATTAATTAAATATAATAAACTAATTGATATTCATGAACCATTAATATTGATATATAATAACATATTAATTAATAAAGTAGTTGATATGCATTAACTAATGAACCAGCTAACTAATATCTATTAACTAATTAATTAATAATCCAATTGATATTATTTAATTGATACACTAATAAACTAATTAAAACCATCTAGTTAAATATTATTTGATTTTTTTCTGTACTAATTAATTTTAATATTAATTTAAGACTTAATTAATATATTACTATCAATAATTTAGTAATTAATAATTATTATCACTAATTAACCAATTAATATAGCTAACTACTAACTAACTAATTAATTACCTAAACATTTGATTATTTAACTAAATATGTGATTAACTAATTACTTGATTAATCTGATAATCTAATTCACTAGTAAATTGTTTAATTTAATAAATTAATTAACTAATTAAACTAATTAATAATTATAAGCTAAATATTTATTGATTTTTATGTATTAATTAACCAAGTATTTAACTATTTAATCATTATCATATTACTAATTGAATTATTAAATTGTAACTAATTAACTAATTAATTAATCACCTGTATTTTTACTAATTAACTATATATATATAACTACTTACTTTTTTAATTTGATAACTTTTGATAACTTAATTAACTAGTAAATTGATTAATTTAATTAATTGAATAACTAATTAATTAATTGGTAAAGTCATTTACTAATTAATAATGATTAACATAATATTTATTGATTTTACATGTTTTAATTAATTTTAAAATTAATTAATAAGTTTAATAACAAATTAATAATTTAATTACTTAATAATTTTAATTTGAATAAGTTAATACTACTTAATAGACTAATTAATATAAATAATTATTTAATAATTGATTGATTACTAATTAATATATTACTAATTAAATAATTTTAATATTGGCTAATAGGTTTAATTTAATTAATTATTTAGATGTATTATTAAATTTTAATATTGAATAATTAGTTTAATTTTAATTACTTAATAATTTTTATTGAAATAATTAATTGATTGATAAGTTAATATTACTCAATAATGTAATTAATATTTAACTATTTAATAACTAATTAATTATTAATTTAATTCACCAAAAAAATTAAAACACATATCTCTTTAATTTGTCGACAACCCCTTCTCGAGTGGAAAGAAAAGTCATAAGTGGATTTGTGGCTTTGTTTTTTCACCCAAGAAGGTATTGTCTTCAACAACATCTTCTCGGAGAAAAAATAGTACATATTACATGCTCTCTCTCTCTCTCATCAATCTTTTACTCTCTCTTCCCTCCATGTTCTCTATTCTTGGACCTGTTGATTTGTTTCTTTTTGTTGAGTAGGAGTTGCCACGGCAGCAACCCCTTCTTAGGCGAAAAATAATGCCGCAAATCCACTTGTGACTTTTTTTCACTCTAGAAGGGGATGTCAATGACCCCTTTTTGGGCAGGAAAAAAAGCCACGTGGGCTTTTTTCTCCACTCAAGAAAGGACAGCCGGCAACCCCTAGTTGAGCAAAAGTTTTACTCTCACCAAGAATGGGTCACCAAGAGCCCCTTATCGAGCCTAAGACTTATGACATTGATTTTCGTCCAATAAGGGGTTGCCACAATGACCCCTTCTTAGCAAGAAAACATTACACATATTATATGCTCTCTCTTTTTTTCCCTCTCTCTCATCACTTTCTCCCCCCCCCCCATTTTCTCTCTCCTTCACCTATAAAAGGACCCATCCCCCCCCCCCTTTTTCACATAGTGAATCGTTCCCACGACTCAATGTGTGGCTCTCTCTCTCTATCCCTCCCTCGCTCTCTCCCCTTTCTCTCTCCTTTGTCTATAAAAGGATCCCCCCTTGCAATTCAAGTTCGGATTTTCTATCCCCTACTCTCTCTCTCTCTCTCTCTCTCTCTCTCTCTCTCTCTCTCTCTCTCTCTCTCTCTCTCTCTCTCTCTCTCTCTCTCTCTCTCTCTCTAGGAGAGTCTGTACTACTTAGATTTGTTCCTACCCACCATCACAATTGGTATTTGATGGCAGGAAATCAAGGAAGTAATGTATCGGCAAGAAATAACCCTAAACCCCTCCATCATGGTCAAATCGAATTTCAAACGACAAAATCATGTTATCCTTTTTTTAAGGGTGATGAAAGCATAGGAGAATATTTAATCTGACAAACTTTCCCCTCACCGAGCTTGCTCCTTGGACAAGTGGGAGTTCTTGTCACCATAGTGCATCGAAGAGGTGTGAAGGCCCCTGGCATAGGCAATACTGAGATTGACATAGAGAAAAATGCAATTGTGCAATAGCCAATGGAACAGATGGTAAGTAGCCCCTCTCTTGATTTTTGTTATGGCCAATTTATCTCCCCCTCTTACCCTATTTCAGATCATTGTTTGCATGAAAGAGAGTGACGACCATATGAGTCTCCCAAGGACTCTGACTTACCTCCATGACCTAGAGCAAGACAAGCTGTTGTCACCAACAACATGCAATCACAAGGGGAGAGTCACCCTGCAAGAGCAAGGGGGAGAGCAAAACAAATGCAACCATTGACATCCATCGAGCTACAAGCAACCATTGCACTTGCATGTGGGAAAGGAGTGACATCAAGAGATAGCTACACTTCGATAATGCAAACGAGGGAGGGCAAGAAAAATCTCATAGTGACATCAAGAGATAGCTACACTTCGATAATGCAAACGAGGGAGGGCAAGAGAAATCTCATAGTATTGAAGAGTGATACTAATCAAAAAAGTGATGACCATCAAAGCATCGAGTCCTTTATTGCACAACAAGGGCATGGCCGCACACACAAACCAAGAAGTGAATGCAAAGAGCTGAAAAGGATATGATTGGTGAGACTGCTCTCGCAATCATTTGCAATAAGCATATTATGTAAGCATGCATCGAAGACCAATTGGAAACATTGACAACAAGTGCTTGTAAGAGATGGTGACATGATATTGATTATGATTTTTTTATTTACTTTGATGTGGATATTACTTCCTTGTTTCATACAAATACAGACATCTACCTCTTTGCCACCCATCCTATTATGTCACTTAATTTCCATGCCTACAATAAGACAAGTCACATCAAGGTAAATACCTTTTTAGCAACAAATACATTAGACCTTTTTTTATGCTTTGGACACAAATTAAGAATTTTTGTGTGACAAGCAAAGTCATGCATGTCAAATGCATTAGCTAAAACATTTGATGGACCTTTGAATGAAAGGGACTTTTATGTCTGCACACTTGAATGAGTTTCACTCCATGATTTTCTATTTAGCTTTGCATGAGATTGGGTTCAAAGATATTTTGCATCCTTTATTTTTGCTTAGTACTCTACTTGAGTCACTGGACAATTTTCGTACAACTCTTTATGCTAAGGATGGGCTAAAATTGCAAGATGTTGAGAGTGCCCTCTTGACGAAAGAGACAAACAAAAAAATGTGGATGCTTCCCATATGTCACATACATTGATGTGAAAGACTAGCAAGATGAAAATGGTCATGGTAGAGAAACTAACATATCTCAATCTAGGATGTACTAAGTCTTGTGACCGTAAGTCCGTTCTTTGTGGAAAAGCAAATTATATTCAATCCCAATGCTATAAAATACATGAACACAAGTTCAAGAAAAAAGGAACGGATGAAGAGCAAGACAAGAAGTGCAACATGGCATAGCTAATGATCTTATCTTTGTAGCTTCTTCTTTGGATGCTTTACAATTGATTGATGCCTTGTTAAAATATACTCAATGTCGGTTGATAGATTTAGGAGCTTCCTTTTATATAAACCCTCCTCATATTGCGATATTATTGGATCTGTCCATTTGGGTAATGACCTAACATTAGAGGTAGTTAGTATTGGTGATATCTAACTATGTTTTGGTTTAAGCAACATGTTCCCTCTTCATGATGTACATCATGTATCAACTCTCACAAAGAGCCTTATCTATGTTGCTAACACCTTGAATAGTGCAAGTTATATTGTCTATTTTGGTGATTCCCTATGAAAGATTACCCATGGAAATCTTATTATTGCACCTGTAATGCTAAGTCTAGTACCCTCTATCGTTTACTTGTATCTAGGTTAATTAACCACGTTTTGGATATGTCTACAATTTCACATGTATCTTTTTTGGCATCATTGCCTTGGACACATCTCTTTGAAAAAAATGAGAATTCTAATCAATTTACAATATCTTTCATCCTTAGATTATAAGTGTTTTGAGTCTTAACATCATTGTTTATGTGAAGCAAACACATAGTATACATAAAAAGTCTAATATTAAGCACATGGGTGAGCCTTTAACTCTTATTTATTTAGATGTATGTGGTCCCATGCCCTATCAATCACCTAATAGTATGAAGTATTTTATCCCACTCATTGATGATTACTCACATAAGGTTTAGGCTTACTATAAGCAAAATCAAATATCTTGTCTACCTTTTAACCTTAGCTTACTCTTATTGAGAACTAGTTTGGATATAGATTAAAATAACTAAAGTCAAATAATAAAGATGAGTATATCTCAAAATCTTTTCAAAAATTTAAAAAAATTTGAGGTATTAAGCATCAATTGACCACCCATACACCCCTCCTTAGAATAGTATCACCGCATGCATGAGGATGATTGTTAACCCTCAAACGAACAAGATGGAAAATCTGAAAAATCTAAAGCAAAAGACAAAGCTAAGGCAAAAGTAAAATGGAAGACGAAGGCACGCCAAAGAAGAATCTGGAAACACAAGAAGTGCAAAATAGTCCCAAATCAAGGAGAAAGACACACAAGAAAAAGCACAATTCAATACTTTTGTAAAAGAGCGCAAGGCGCACCAGGATTTATTTTAAGAGCGTTAGGCTCTCACCCGTGCAAATTATAAAGGTAGATGGTCAATGGAAAGGAAGCTAGAAAGATAGGAGGACAATGGAAAAAAGAGCCTATGCCATGGCCAGCCATGTAAAAAATAAGATAAGAGGATGACCACCCAAAAGGGATTTAGGGTTTTGTATATAAAGTTGAAAAGTGAATGAAAATCTCATTCTTGTGTGTGGCCAAAAGTAGCTCTCTTCTTCTTATTCTTGCTTGCTTGAGCTTGTGCTTGAGAAAGGGAGTGTGAGAGTGTGAGGGTGAGGGACCGTGGTGGAGAAGCTCTCCATCTTCTCCTCTCTTCTTTTCTTCTCTTCTCTTGCTCGTAGCAATAGAGCTTGGAGCGTGGAGCTTGAGGATGGAGCTTGCTTGAAGCTTGCATTTGGAGAGTGGAGCTACCAAAGTTCTCATGAGAGGAGGCAACTCGATTGGGCATGGAGGTAAGCTCACTACACTCGTAGAGATGGATAGCACATCGACTATGTGAGAGGTAGCCATTAGTGCTTGACTTGGAACGCTTGAACAATAAGTGGTCCATGAGTCTTGGCAGTTGAGCTCATGCTTGCCTCTACATTTTGGTCATGTTGCCAAGAGCAACGGATTCAAGCCTTGAGTGTTTTCCCCAAATCGATACTTGAGGTAGATGGATAGAAACCAAGGAAGTTTGAAGAGGTATTCGATCTCCTTAGCAAGCAAGTTTTTGGTTTTTTTGAATTTGGAAAAGCATGTTGAAGTAGTACATGTATTTTTTTTGTGATTTGGATGCATTAGGATAGAAAAAAATGAAAAAAAACAAAGAAAAATAAGCAATAAGGTTTATGTTGTCATAACAAGGCAATGAGGGTTTGATTTATTTTCTAATTTGCGTTTTGGAGTTTATTTTCTATATACAACTCTCATCCTCTATCCATAGCTTTGATTTGGAGATATGTGCGATACACCATAACTTGAATCGTGTGATTCGAGTGATTCATTGTTGTATCGGTAAAAATCGTGCCACGTTCGGCCATCCAAGTGATGAGGATTCTAGGCCGAGTCCCAGAATCAACCCTCGACATTCCTGTATTCGACCATTCAGCCCACTACCACTCGAACACCCACTGCTCGGCCCGTCCGAATAGGCCAATCGAACCAACTTGGCATTCAGCCCACCTGATTCGGCCCTCGACCGTGCCGACTCCGCCCAAACCCCACTCGAATCGAATTCACCATTCGGACCAACTTTGCATTCGGCCCACCTGACTCAGCCCTGATCCATTCAGCCCAAACCCATTCGAACGAACCATTCAGCCCGCCAGTCAATTCAGCCCACTACCGTCACCCATTCGGCCCTTGGACAACCACATTCAGACTAGTCGAATTTGACATTTGGACCAATTTCATTTAGCCCTCGGCCATTCGAACGAACCGAATTGGGACATTCGGTCCCTATAATTCAGATCTGCCATGCTGAATTTGGATTTTTTCAAATATTTAACCTATAGACCCCAAAACCGACCCAGAGACCATATAGAGCCGAAAGCACACCATAGATCTATCACTAGGCTAAAATCAATAGCAAGTAGTTCAAAAGTTAGCTACAAATGGTCCTTCAAATCGCGCATGGTGTTTAGCGTAACGGCCCTGTGAGCTAGGGGGACTACCCCGGACCCCCACAGAGGGGGCTCTCTGCACCTCCCCTAAGTAGGCTGGAGAGAAAACACACGCCGTGACAGGTCCTCCAAATTAGATCCTAGGATAGCAATGGCTCTGCACACACATAGACTCTCACTTGAAAAACAACAACCGAAAGCCCATACCCGAATAAACAGAGACCTTAGAACTTCAGTGGGTCAATGTAACCAACAAGAGCAAAAAGAACACACCACAAAAACATGTATAGGTTGCATTCGGACTACATCTAGTCAAAGCGCAATGCAACAACATCAAGCTACAACTAAGAGGATGACTAGACATGATAGTCCTAACGATAGATGCACATTGAATGACATTGCACAGTCAACCCAAGACATCAGTAGAGAATCCACATCTAGTTGTGTGGTTGGGGACTCAAAGGCATGTATCAAAAGTCTTGAATTTATAAGTCAAGATGTGGGAGATGAAGACATAGTACCACCTACTTATCTTAGGGTCAAACTCACTGCAAAAAGAGAGCATAGTGTTGATGCTCTCATCGATGAAGGAGCAAATTTGAATATCTTGACCTATGAAGCATGGACCCTACTAGGCCAACCAAAGCTCACACCGACTAATGCAACTCTTAGTCCTTACGGGGAACACCCACAAGAACTTATAGGGAAGTGCCAAATTCTTGTAACTATTGAAACTGAAAGCTTGCCTATCCTATTCCATGTTCCTCCAAATATTGTTGATTGAGGAAAGGAAACCCTCCTAAGAAGACCTTTCAAAAGGACGACGAAATGTGAGGCTGCAACTATGTAGCACATAGGATACACTTAACACTACCGGGTATGAGAATAATCACAACCTTTAGTAAGGGTGATCTCCTCAAACCTCGAGGGAAAGGCAAGGAACATTCTGGCATACCAAACAAGCCTAGTAACGAGAGCGAGGACTTGTTGAAAGAGTTTGTACAAGCGCATGTTGAACAGAGAAAACCGGTGAGCAAGGCTTTGCTTGAAACAATAAGGTCAGGAGACAATGCCAAGGACAAGCTTTGGACTTACAAATATCATAGAAGACCACAAAAGAAGCCCAAGCCTTATAGACGAAGGTATAGATGAAGAGCCAGCACAATGCCGCAATGGATATCGGAAGCATTGCTACGTGCTCAAGGGTATTACGCAGGTAACTGATGGATTTGGGTGCCAAAAACCCTTGCTAAATCACCTCTGTCAGTTGAAGGCCAGATCATATCAAAAGCAAAGAAGCACAGGAGGAAATCTAGATGAAAATCCAAGTCTTCACTCAACAAGGTTGGAGTGACTGATCCCCTCACCATTGAAATCAAGAAACCAAACAAGACTATTCGAAAGGTAGATCCTTAACCTAGTGTGCCAAGTCCACCTAAGAGTCCCAAATCTCCTACACCCTCTTTCCCTAAACAAACACAGGAAGCACAACAGTAGTCATCAAGTGCAACTACTCAATCCCAATCTCTATCTTCATCTAAGCTTCCAAATTTCCAAGAGGTGGGACATGACAACACCCCTAATTCTCAACCTAGGGATATGCATGTGCAATCCACCATGGCTAGCTCAACTGATGCTCCATCTACACAAGTGAATGCTCAAAGGGCAACAAAAGATACGACCACTTCTAATCTACTTAAGGACTTGACATCGTAGTCTACCAATAGTAGCCAGTCCACTAAACTAGCTGCTACTGCTTCCAATCAAGAATCACAGCAACCACAGCCTTTGGCCGTAACAATGCCCCTTGAGAAACGTGTCCTTAGACATTCACATGCAGAAAAGGTGTTGCAAACCAACATCCTTGACATCTCCAGCACTTCCAAAGCCTAGGCTTGAGGAGAAATCTCTCAAAGATTTGGCCAAGGAGATGGCATATCTAACCAATGAACCAGAGATGAAGTGCCTAATGAATCTTGATCACAAGAAGCTGATAGACATCACACATGCATACGTCCATGTGGACATTGAAAGGCCAACATCAAAGCACACAAAGCTTGTAGCCGAACCCCTGACTTGGGACAAGCAACAACGTATTTGCTCCCACTATGTAGTAATTGCTCAAGAAGTCATAAAGGACATCCCAAAAGCGACAGCTAGAAAATTACACTTGATACCCTCACTCTATACTGCTCAATGTGAGACAAACAAGGAAAAGCTTGAAGCAATCAAATGAAAAGGGAAAGGACAAGGTGACTTTGTGCAAAAATGTCCAACTAAAGTTTGGCAACCAAAATTGGCCACCAACTAATGACACTCGTCAAGCAAAGGAAATCCCTTTGGGCATCAATACATGATCCCACATACGTTGCCCCGACCTCATTAAGAGTGTTGGCAATGGTCAATGATGTCCAGCTTTCTGCCCCCCACTGTCCAAAAACATCTCTTGTACGATAAACTTCTTTTAGAATAAGATCTACATGTGGCTAGCATGCTAGGAGTAGGGAGCATGGTTCTTGATGTCAACGCATGTCTTCTACCTCACTCAAGACCCTACAATCCTAGATCTCTATGCTTCCCATCAATACAACCCTAACTTCTTTAGTTGGTTTCATCCAAGCTTACCTGATAAGAATCTTAAACTATCTCTTGGTTCTACATTAGAGTCACCCAAACCTCCTAAGCAAGAGAAAAACATCTCTAAACACAACACCTACACTAATAAGAAGCAATGGAGGCATGTTCCAAGGGGTAAGGACAAGAGTCTAGAGCAAATATCCGACCAGGAGCAACTGCCAATGCAATCAGATGAGGGGCTAAACGAAAGAGAATTAGCTAAAGAGCTAGACTCTCCAAGGGGAGAGATAATTGTACCCTCAAAACCTAGCGAGGCTCTTCAACAGGCCATAACTATGTCCCATGAGAACACACTAGAGAAAGAGAATGCTGAGGCCCAACCAAGCACATCAATGGCTGGCATGGTTCAAGGTCTTGATTCTTTAAAGGATACACCTCAATTGCCCAAGAAAAAGAGGATAAAACAACGAAAACGACAGCAGATGCAAGTGGCGGTAGATGCCAAGAAGATTGAGACCAAGACCACTGAAGAGCTTGGGAAGAAAGCATTGAGTCTACCCACGAATGAACCCATCGCCATCTCTCCTAACAACAGTGAAACCTCAAACACGTCTGTATATTTTGATAAGTCAAAGCAACCATTACCATAAATGGTTGCTTGCAACACTCAATCCATTGACAAGAAAACTTGCATTGACCAATCAAGAGTGGATACAGCACTGTCACAACCTATACCAATCACATCCGAGAAGAACTGTGACATAATAGCCACAAAGCCTCAGGAGAAACATAAAAACCCCGAGGATATAAGCAATCTAGCATTGACCAATCTTACTCATCTAGGCGTGAGTCCCCCAACTATGCTAAAGCCTAAGGAAACTCCCTGAACCTTGCATGAGATAGCAACCAAGCAAGACCTCATTGAACATAGAAGTGTCACAGAATGCTTAACTGAGTTGGATACTAAACTCAAATTATTCACACGTGTCTACGTCCTTGCAAACATGGGTACATTCCCTAAGAAGTAGCTTGAGGAATACTTGTCATATCCTCTATCCTGGGAAAAGCACGAATATCTCAACGACCACTATGACAAGCTCCTATATGAACGTATGCAAATCATCTCTGACAAGGAGGCCGACAAACTATACCTAACTGTGGCATTCAACGAAGCACTTTGCCAACCAAATCTCTTAGAGATAGAGCAACTAAAGTGGCAATCAAAGGGTCCAAGTCAATTTGAAAAACGTTGGTTTGAAAACCACGCTACAATGGCCGACGAACTTGGAGCCTAGATTACGACAGTCTTAGAGAAGTGATGACTTAGACGAAACTAGCCAAGAGAACTCTCTGATTGATAAGATTCTCACTAAGGAGGAGCTACATGTTGCAAGTAGACTTGAACAAGATATCATGCTACTCTATGTTGCAAAATGTCTATTGATATTGAGTAGACTTCCACGATTATTAGATGCGTGTGCCACACTCCATTACAATCCTAAGTTCTGCAACTAGTTTTTATCTTCACGAAGTGACATGGATTCATAAATGTGTACATAAATAAACAATGAGTTTTGTGATTGTGTATAAATAATACCAACACACAAGCAATGGTAATCAAGTGTAAATATACATCAAAATCAACATGTACTTACATGTACTCTCACGAGTTGTCAAGTGGATACAAAATGACACATGTCTCTGTACAAAAGCATTCAACATCCAAGTCACCACAAGACCACCAACCCCACAAAGAGCTATTATAGAAAAAGCAACAAAAATACCAAGAACAAAGAGCCATGACGAAAGCCCCACTACAGGAAGAGAAAATCACCCCTACAGAAAGCACACATTGCATTTGAGCATGGCCCAAAGCATAGTCATTGGCTACTCTCTTTCTTGGCTAAACTCTACATCCGGTTCACTGCAATTGCTACCTCAATTATACCAATGTCTCACATGTTACAAAGAGGTTTGCAAAATCTCAAGTATATCTCTCCATTCAACAACTATTCTTCTAGTATCGAGGCTAGTAACACAATCATCTTTGTAATATTCATTTTTCACAACCTTTGAATCTCGACATTTCCCAATCCAAATGAAACGCTGATAGCCTCAATATATTATAATAGTTGTATTCATATTATCAAAAAAAATTTAAAAAATAAAAAGACACCCACAATCACAACACAACACCTAAGGGTCCTCAAATTAGGTACATCCAATGACCTTGGTCGACTAGCTCCGTCCCTAGTCCCCTAGCCCTTTACACATCCCCCACAATTGTTTTGGGCACATCAAGAGCAAGACGTACCTAGGGAGCTTGTCTCGCCTATGGTTAAACTTGTCACCTTGAACTATTTGCACAATTCTTTTTTGCACTCTATCTCAATAGTACCATTGCAATCAATAGTGGTAAGCAAGGCACGAAAGACCATGGAAAGTACACCATACTCTTTGAACAATACAAGTAGCCACCAACTACGAAAAGCTAAGGCATTAATGAGCTCAATTATGTCACATCGCGTTGTCAAAATCGCAAATGATATCTCAAGAAGCCTTCATGTGTACTTCTCCTCAACATCAACAATTTTTTCCACCCCATCGAACCCTTGCTTCATCCACCCATTGCTACGAGAAACCATACCAACAATCTTCTAACTACATAATATTTAAGAATGCACTTACACTCACATAATATATGTACCACAATATATACACAGTTTGGGTTCTCAAGTACAAGACAATACTCTCAACTTGCTTAGAGTTCATTGACTTGCCTCCCAAGCTAATCAAACTATGTCTTGTGCACAATAAAAAAACTAACACTACTCAAGAGAAAGACCACATATAAGAGGTTTTCAATTGCAAGTATTGCAAACTCCAATGAAAATACTATCAGCTCTTCATTAACACTCAACTTTAAATTATTATCCTTTATCATCTTACAAGCCCACCAAAGAATCATCATGTGCAAAATTCCCACAAACCAACACCTGTGTCAACCATCAATGCAATTCCCAACAATGAACAACCCTATCCCCCCAACTCCAATAACCCAACCACCAACCAAGGCCAATAACATGCCCCCAACAATCTTCATCCGCACCACCACCAAAACTTCCCCAAAGCAACCACAAATGTCCCTTCCATCCACATCTTCAATGCATACCAAAGCCTACTACCTACAACAGTGAGTACCATGAAACCGACACTCATCTAAGAGGAGAATAATATTAATCCTCTAATGAACAAAGTAAAAATTTTAAAAAATCTAAAGCAAAAGACAAAGCTAAGACAAAAGTAAAATGAAAAACTAAGACGCACCAAAGAAAAATCCAAAAACACAATAAGTGTAAAATAATCTTAAATCAAAAAGACAAATGCAAAAAAAAAAAGCATAAGTCAATACTTTTATAAAAGAACGCAAGCACATCAAGATTGTTTTTAATAACATCAAGCTCTCACTCGTACAAATTATAAAGATAAATGGGCAATTTTTTAAAAAAAAGCTAAAAAGATAAAAACAATAGAAAATAAAGTCTAAACCATAGCCAACCATATTTAAAAAATATATATAAGAATAGCAATCCAAAAGAAATTTAAAATTTTATATATAAAGTTGAAAAGTAAATGAAAAGCTCATTCTTGTATGTGACCAAAAGTAAAGCTTGAAACATAAACCTTGAGGATGAATCTCACTTAAAACTTGCACTTAGATCATGGAGCTACTAGAGTACTCAAAAGAAAAAAACTCAATCAAGCATAAAGATAAGCTCACTACACTCATAAAGATAAATAACACGTCAACAATGTGAAAGATAGCCATTAGTACTCAACTTAAAATGCTTAAATAATAAAAGATCCATAAATCCTAGCTCACCTCTACAATGATTTAAAAAAGAGTTCACAATTAACCAAGCAAACTTACCACAACACTTGAACTAAGACAATTACTATTAATGTACACTTAATTAATTAGTTATTTCTTACATTATTATTAATTATCAAGTTATAAAAAATATACATAAACTAAAAAACCTCCTTCATATGCTCATTTACACATCATTGGTTATCCAATTAGCCAAGCAAACTTACCATAATACTTATGGTAAGACAATTACTAATGATGAACACTTAATTAACTAATCAACTCTTACACTTATTAATTACCAAGTTGCAAAAAAAAGATATAAACTAAAAAACCTCCATTTACTCATTTATACATCTTTGGTTGTAAGATTCTTCCATGTTTACAAAAACTACAATAAGCTAAACACAAATGATATAATCTATCACCTATGCAAAAACACAAATGATATGATCTATCACCTATGCAATTCAAAGACTCACAAGGCTATTCACAACCATGATATCATTTTCCATAAGAAAAAGATATATAACTAGCCTAAGCAAGTGATTGAGATATACAAGGTGATCTTTTAAGAAAAGTATAGTTATACTAAACAACCTATAGTTATAGCTTATACTCTAGTAGCCCAAGTCCTTCCTATCATATTAAGCAAGATCAACTTACTTTAAAACACTACTAAAGCTAGACATCAACCCAAGTGCTTTTACAAGCTCCATTGATTGCACTATGGTAACAAATACAAGTGAGTCTTATGATGAGACCATGCATAAAGATGATAGTCTCTCATGGAACAAGGCTATGCAATCAAAGTTCCATTCATTATAAAGCAAACATGTATAAGATTTGATTCCTTTGGCCAATTGCTAAAAAGCATTACCATGCAATTGGATAAACAAGCTAAAAAATATCCCTAAAGACCACTAATCTACTTATAAGACAAAATTAATAATTAAGAAATTTAAGCAAAAATAATGTTAACTTCAAAGTCTTTGCTCTTATGATCAAAATGTCAACCCTTCACTTGATACTAACATTGATTATACAACTAAATCTTTATCAAATATTAAAACAACCTTTTCACATAAAGACTTATATAATAAAATCTATATACAAATAGCCTAAATGCTTTAAAGAAAAATATTAAAAAATACCTCATATAAAAGTTAAGAAAGAGTTTTATAACTTTAAGCAAACACCTAAAAATGATAATAAGTTCAATGCTTTTATAGACTCACTAAGAATAATGATATAAATCCATGTTAATACAAAAGAAAACTTATAATAAATAAAAAGACTCTAGTTCAAACAAGCAATTACACACACTATTACAACATTATTGATTTTTCTAAGCCAATTAGAAAAATAATTAACTTATCATGAGAGATCATATACTATATGGCTTATGGCTTAAAATTTTTATATGGACATAATCAATCTACTTAATACTTAACTTTCAATAGCAATAGGTGAAGTTTGACCCAACTTAATAAAATGCATAAAATCAATAAGTTTTTTATATCAATTTCTAATAATCATTTGGTTTGTTAAAAAACATAATTAAACAAGACTAAGAGTAATATATATATACATATACATATACATATACACACACACACACACACACACACACACACACACATATATATATATATATATATATATATATATATATATATATATATATATACACATACATATATACACACACACACACACACACACACACACACACACACACACATATATATATATACATACATACATACATACATATATACACACACACACACACACACACACACATATATATATATATATATATACTTGATTAATAATTAAGCCAAATACATTCTTTTACAACTTTTAGCCTTGAATACACATCTTACACTTATGGAACTCATTTACATATCTTTACTATTAAGGGGAGGTTGGGGGCAAGTGCCACATGGCAACCCCCAACCTCCCCACAAAGAAACACAAGGGCAAGTGCCACACGTCCAACACCCACCCTCACCACAAAAATCACACCTACCACTAGGACAAGTCTAGACACAAAGCACCTAGTCTTACACTTATGGGACTCATTTATATATCCCTTTAACACCCATGATGCATCAATACCTAACCAATGATCTAAACAATAAGTGTATAGATTTATATATTCCTAACCAATTTAAAAATAGCATCATGCATGGTTGCACTTGATATTATTATCTCACATAATATTCCTTTTTTTTAATGAGCCAAGCAAACTAAATAAAACATATTTACAAGTGCTTACAAACAAAATTAAGAGGAAAAAATCATGCTAACAACATCATCATTTGGAATTATTATCTACATTCAAAGACTAAAGCTTCAAGTACTTTATCACATAACATTCCAATGCAATAACATCTTATAGAAATGAAAATAGTATACCTTATTGTTTAGAATGAGATACCAATGATGCATCAATACACTTTAGAGACATTCGATAGAACACTAAGAAACATATTAGAATATGATACCTTTTAAAAGTGAGGCCATTCTATTTAGTAAAGATCTTTAACATTAAGACAACCCTATCTTCATCTTCTATGGAAGATGCATGTTTTACAATTAACAAAATATAAGTCTACAATACTAAACAAACTCTTCTATGTAGCTAGACCACTTATTACAAATATTGAATAAACCAAACATGATTTTGTGACTAAATAGACAATTGGTACAACCAAACATAGTAGTATGGTGCCATGGATCACCCAAGTATGGTGCCATGGATCAAAAGCTCACATAATGAGCCACTTTACCAAGTAGAGTGTGTACAAATCAATGTGACAAAAAATTTCAATGTTGTGCGAACCCTTGATATTCCATCCAAAAAAGCATACGACACACTAGGAGGCGGCAGGCATTAGCTGCTACATAAAATGAAGAGCTCGCAAACATGATAGGATCAAAAACTCCATCATCGGCATCTACATGCTCGAATTAGTAAAGATCCCACGTAAGGGAGGACTTTCATATACAACCGCTAAAAGCATCGCCTTGCGACGAGCACACAAAACTTATAGAACGTGCCCCCCTATGTCGCCATCCTGTCTGATTGGTCAATTTAATTACATGTTAGAGAGATTCTAACTACAAATGCTATGTTCAGAACTGCTGAGAAGCACTTTCCCCTTCCTTCGGAGCCTTCACCTTCTTAGGCAGAAGGGTGGCGTGAATGTTTGGCAGAACACCTCCATCGGCAATCACCACATTTCCTAGCAGCTTACTCAACTCCTCGTCATTCCTCACAGCCAACTGGATGTGGCGAGGGATAATTCTTGTCTTCTTGTTGTCCCGTGCTGCATTGCCTGCAAGCTCCAGCACCTGCATTGCCATGTGAGAGAAGATGAATAAACACACCATCTTGGATCTTCCACAAGTTACCAACCTTTCCTGAGACAAGTATATAGGCGCATAGCCTAACCTCCCTCAGGCTATTAGGCTTCCTGCGACGAATAATCGCTCCTACACTAGGAATCTAATCCTACCATCCGAGACATGCAGGCTCAACTTGACACCCTTGCAAACGAATCAAGCATTATCAAACGTAAAAGGCACACGCATTTGACATTACCCTCCGAACAACGCATACATGGAGCCAAGTACGCGCACCAATCACCCGCTCTGTACAACCGACATTAGACTCAACAAGCCAGAACATAACCAGGACATCTCAGAGAATGGAGAATCAATCGTATCAAAAGATTCACCTCAGCCGCAAGGTATTCCATCACAGCAGCCATGTAGACGGGAGCCCCAGCCCCCACACGCTCGGCATACTTGCCCTTCTTAAGGAATCGAGCGATTCTCCCCACTGGAAACTGGAGACCAGCCTTTTGCGAACGAGACACCGACTTGGCACTCTTCGGCTTGCCTCTTCCGGCTCCGGCAGCTCCCATTGCGTAAAATATGGTAAAGCCTGTCACAAAAAGGGACCGGATCAAACAGGGAGAGGAACAAGAACCGTCTGAAAGAGCAAGAAGGTGAACGAAGCGGAAACGGCAATTCACTATGATCGGCAATGCGAATTCACTATGAAATCGGCAATGCCAAATCACGAAGAAATAGTAATTCACAGAAACGCAGAAAATGCAGGCACACGAAGGGAAGGGGACGATCACCACAAGAAGCAGAAATTTACATGAGAAGAGAGAGAGAGAGAGAGAGAGAGAGAGAGAGAGAGAGAGAAACACACACACGCACACACGCACACACACACACACACACACACACACAAAGAGCATCACCAGAACCTAAGGATAGGTAAGACAGACAAACCAACAGACAGAGAAAGAAGCCATATCAGAGACGGAGCGAACACGAACCAATACAGAAACGCGAAGAAAAAACGCACCTGCAGAGAGTAGCTGATCTGTGATCTTTGCAGAATGGCTGAGTGCAAGTCGCCTTCTTAGACGGAACACCTGCGCACAAGTCGATCTTATTTATAGGCTGCCATCGGCACTTACCTTTCTTCCCCCCAGTTTTCAAAATTCAATTTGAACACCGCCCTTCCCACTACATTACCATTTCATTTTTCCATGAACAATACATTATATGCAAGCCATTTCATAAAACCAACACATTTTACAAGCCATTTCATAAACACAATTTGAAGGCCAATTCCAACAACACAAGTGATTTAAGAGGGGCTTCCCACCCTCCCCTTTGAAACTCACAAAACCAACTTTTGCCAGGGGCAAAAATGGAACCGAATAGGGCTAGCTTTTGCAAAAGTTTGGAACTGTTCTATGTTGTCCAGCTCTAGAATTTGTAGCCCGTAGCAAGTAAACAACATGCTCGAGGATATATGAGCGTGCCTTTTCTCCAAGTTTTACCTTTAACATCCCATGCTTTGCATATGCAAGAAATATAACATCAGAAACATCCTATGCATTTGAACCATTTCAAGTGTCTTTTGGAAGGGGCCAATGGGAAACCCCTGTAATGAAGTTCCACATTTTTTTGGTAATGGAACAAGATTTTAGGGTATAAGAGAGAGGAGCACACTATTTTTTGCAAGTGGTTTTGGATGCGTGGACAAACCCACACATGTGTCAACATGTAATGAGAGAGTGAGAGCAACATGGAGAACACAATAAGTTTGAAGATGGTATCATGGAGAGCATTTCCTCCCTTGACTAGCATCTTAGGTAGACCATTAGATGTGCCTCCTCTTTGTCAACCCAAAGGGAGATATAAAAGGTTGTATCTCCAAGAATTATCGATCAAACCTCCATATATGTTGGAATTGTATGAAAATAAAGGAATGGATATCATGTATGAAGTTCAATTTCACCCTTTCTCAATGCTTGCTTTATCTACAAACAAATGGGGATTTGAAGGGAGTGCCCACAAAGGCAAGGATGGCATAAGAAGATTGTTGAAGACCAGAAACATCAATCACAAAATATGCCAAAGAAAGAAGAGGTTTTGCCCATGGAGGTCAACAAAAGCCTTGAGCTGCAATAAAAAGTAAGAAATTGTGCAAATCAAAAAACTACTTCAACTTAAGGATCAAGTAAATGCCATTTCATAATGTGAGAACGAGAATGTGCTTCCTACAAGAGCCTTGATGAAACCATTTGGCCACCATAAAAGAATCAAGTCAATACCAATCCATAATGTAAGAAGGAGAATGTGCCTCCTATAAGAGCCTCAAAGAAACCATTTGGCCACCACAAATGAATGAAAGGAAAAGAGATGTCTACCAAACATACATTTTCTATGGGTCTTTTCGATAGTCCATTTTCCAATATATAAACTATATCATCTATCTAGTAAGGTGTAACTTTAGATTAGAACAACACGACTTCTTCTTTCTAAACGTAGAACAATGAGGCATTCAAGAGGTTATCATCAATCTCAATTACAGGCTCTCCACTAGTCACTCATGATATGTGGTCTACAATACAGTATTGCATTCCCTTCTAAACCATTGCTAAGAAATCCAGCTCTAGTAAAAGTAATAGCCATCAAGTGATGCTTCTTGTTGCACAAGTCTTGTTTACTAAATATAAGAGATGTTGATGGTCAATAAAAATCATAAATGGGGTAAGCTAGAAGATAATGTCTAACCTCCTTAATTGACACAACATCCCCAATCCTTTTGTTTTTGTCAGTAAATGATTAATCTCTATATCATTGGAAATTGATGTAGAGACAATAACCCTTACATGGCTCTCTAGCAAAAAGTTTATAGCATTGTTTTCATATATTTATCCAGAATCTTGATAGAAGTGCTACACTTGGAACTATCATGCCTAAGACATTGAAAATCAAGCTCCAACCCATCTCTCTTTATGTCTGTGTGACTTATCGACATTAGCTGGATACAATTGTACATGTGTGTGTCATTGAATAAGGCAGTAGACTTGACCTAACCATAGTTAGATGATGGTTAGTCAAACCTAGTGTAACTTTCTCTTTCCATGTGTGACTAAGTGGATGAATAATGAGAAGATAATGAAGATGAGCTGAAGGCTCATGGTTCTACTCCACTCTCTATCTCTCCCTCTCTTGCAATATGGTATCAGAGCCATGCTAGGTGGGATCTCTAGAGTAGTAGGCAGTGAATAAGACCTGAAAGAAAGTGAAGATCAGGGCATTTTGAAGCACAGGTAGGTTGCCATTGTTCTTGAAAGGTAGGCATTGGTTCTCATTGTGATTCCCATTTGTTCATGTAATGTGCCCGCCTATTGGCTATCCAAGCACGTTTTAGCGGTCCATTGAGAAACGAATCTAAGCGTCGCCGCCCGTCGGCACTCCCATGGAATGTTCCAGGGCTTGTTACCTAGAGTTTTCCAAGTCCTCCTTGCAACGAAATGTTTGCAACCGAACCCACTAGGATTGCAGAGATACCTAATTTGAAGCAGACCCATGTCGCACTTGGTTCAAAGAGAATGGGAAATGAGAGCGATGCACCGCTCAACCTCTCTACTCGTAGGGCATAGTCACATTCCGGTCCCCTAAAACTGCATGAATCGGGTTCTAACTTAACAATACCTAAAGTCGAACGGCGATAAATCCTTGTAACAAGCCTCCCAGTTCTTTGGGACCACCCTGTCGTAGGATGGACCCATCGGGGATTCCGTCCACCCGCTTTCCTTGATAGCTTTAGTTTTCTAATTAGTTCATACCACATTTATGTGCGACATTTAAAACTAGCTTCATTAATTAAGCCTTTTAGGGCACAAGGTTTGTTCGCATAATTTATAGCACAAACATGAAAACAAAACAAGCAATACTTTTGACAAACAAGCTCCTTAACTTATCTTCAAGTTAATATTTGTCTCCTGCCCATACAGGAGAATTATGTATCCCTTCTGTCCAACAGAAGTACACAGTCCAAATCACATGGCACCATAATTTCCATCCTTTATTTACAATAGTATCTTGCAACATCCCAAACGTTGGGCTCACGGCAGTCTACAATTTCGTTCCGGTCTAGGAAAGTGGTGTCCAGAGCTCCACTCACCCCAACAGACCTAGGAGTCAAACACAACTTCCGTGGTTGGCCTTTTCACCACTCGACCTTCAGCCCGTGAATTGAGCAGTGCCTTCTCGAGATAATCTGCGGTGCGATCTTGGAGATGATCCACACGTGCAAATATCCTTCGTTAATTAATCCAATTAAGAATCAAGTATAATCAAGGCAATTAGCCCTAATATTATCTTCTAGGAAAACATTCATTTATTCCCATGGCAACTTGTCATTACAGACCCATGACATGTATTTACCATCAAACACAAGCACTTGGAATATTTATCCAAATCACAATGCAACAATCAGTTGATTGTAAAAAGCATTTAGGGTGTTGTTCAATCAACCAACAAAACTAATTGTATTTTTTCCAAACAATACGAGAATAGACGCGATAATAATTCTATTGCATATTCGCTCTCCCCCTTGGGATCAAAGAGCAATTCTATGCAAAATTTACTTAATACTTGTATGCACAATTCTTAATGTCGTTCTTTTTACGATTATGCTATTCATAACCCTTGATCGATTGCTCTATCAACGAATAAGCTATATGCAACTAAGTGCAATTAACTTCCCTTGATACATGCACTTTGCAAACTTCATCTTTCGAATATGTGAGAAGAATTCTATCATTTCCCATGACCTATAATCGTATATCATAGTATGGAGCCTAATGTATCTCATGCAAGATCAAAGCAAGCATCTATCAATTTAGAAATACATTAGTTACGATCGGAATCACACTTGGATTAACAATGATGCCTTCGCCCGAAGCTTCGTTGCTGGTTGTAGGATTGCCATCCACACACGACATTCTTCGCTTGGAGGCCATCATATGCCGCAAGTAGACTCAATAGGTTAAGAAGGTAGAATAGATTCGAGTTGGGAGAGCGTAAGAGAAGATGGCTAAGTCAAGGATCGAGATAGAGGGAATTGAGCTAACTCTCTCCCTTGCAGCCTCTAGGGGTAACTATTCACACACACACACACACAATCTCTTGGAGGATATACTTATCTCTACCTCTCTCTTACAGCCTCTCGGGGTCTCCTTATGCTCTCTTTGTGCCTCCCCATGCCTCATATTTATAATCATTTAGAGAAGAGGGAATGAGGCTGAGAACAAGAGTTCTTGGTGGAGGGACTCTTGGAAAACTCAGTGATCTAATGCTTAACTCATAAATTTGATGGTTCCATTGGTTCCAAAAGGGGGGTAAAATCCTTGGACAATCGTTTAGAAAGCTTTTAGATGACTCCTTCTTTCTCTCCCTGTTCGAAGTGTTGTCTATTGCCTATAGATTGTGATCGCGCCGTGCGCGATTTTGCCAATCACTCTCTCTTTTTTTTTATAAAATCTCTAAAAATAACTAAAATATTACTTGTGTTTTCTTTTAAATGACATCCAGTTCTAGAAATCTCTACATCTTTTTAGGATAATATCTAAAATATATAGACTATTGTAGTTTTGCCCAAAATCTAATATTTTGGACCACCCATACTATACATATTAACATTAGTGATTAATATGGCTCATAACTCTCGTTCACATTGTAACTTCCCTAAAGGGTGGCTATGGTTCTTGTTAATCCGAGAAAATTATCAAATTTACAACTTTGGATTTTTAAATAAATAAAAATATTTAATTATTAACATTAGTTAGTTTTTACTTCAATTATTTTTTAGTTAGTAATCTTACTAACTTATTAATTGACCAACGAACCTTTAAACTAACCAATTGACCTTTAATTGTGTGGAAATATTACATCCTCCTCCCCTTAGAGAAATCGAGATGTCCTCATCTCAAGAGAAACTAGGAGTATCATTTTGGAACCTATGGTTTATGGGTCCGCCACACTTTCATTGCGATATTCCGATCACTCATAGACATGCGATCTTTTGAAACAACAACCTATTGTATTTTATATATCCGAGTCTTGGTTACAAGAGAAAATTTATTGTAGCTACATCTCATGAATATCTTCTATGTTTTTCCTAAGTATCTAGTATATTCTGGATCACTGGAGCTTGTACAATTTCATTCTTTGTAAGTTCAAGTTCTCTTCGAGTCCTATTGGGATAATTGATATGGGTATGTCCAATGTTGTGGCACTCAGAGCATCGGTGTTTAGGGTGCTTTGGACATTCCCTTTTGAAATGACCTAACTCCTTGCAATAGAAACATTGCGGAACTTTATCACTTGTAGTCAGAAGATTCTTGGTTGTCCTTGGTAGGATTTTCTTCTTTAGACCAAATTGTCCTAGGATATCCTTTTAGCATATTGGAGTGGTCCTTTATCTCGGAAACTATGTTTCCAGATTGTCCTCTTCTTGGTTCGGGATTGAGCTCCTTGGACAATTGGCTTTGCTTGTAATACTAAAGAATACTTCCAAGCTTCGGCATTCTGGTAATACCCAATCTATTTTAGTTGAGAAGGAACGACTTAAGAATAATTCATTGCAAGTTATAATTGTCATTCCTTGCCATAGTATCTCTATTCATTCACATAGGCTCAAAATAGATGCAACTCATATTACTCAGGTTAACTGTAGTTACGAGAGTAGAGTTTATTCCAATACAATTTGTATTTCATGTTGATAAAAATTCTAGGATTTCTAATCATCCTAATGAGGTGTTGTAGGTTCTAGGTCTTCATCTTCATCTGATTCCTCTATATATCCATAGACTGCACCTGTGTAGCTTCGTTTTCTTGGAGGCTCAATGTCTTCTGGACTTAGATCAGGGCAGTCTGCTTGGATGTATCCTAGCTCATTACAATGGAAGCATTGATGATAAGGACATCTCCTATGGATGTGCCCTATCTCTCCGCACAAGTGGCATCTCTTGTCCTGATCTCGGGGATCATCTTTACTCCAATTGCTCGATTTAAGTTCTTGGATGATTGGATTTGTTTGAAGTAATGCATCTTGCAAATCTGTTGGACGTATTGCTTCAAGATGGTGGTTCAGAGGAGTATTCAAGCCATGGCAAAACTTTGATACTTGCTGTGAAATATCCATAGGTGGCGCATATTTTAATAGGGTTACAAACTTTGAGTAGTAAGCTTCCAGGGTTAATTCCAACTACTTGAGCTTGAAGAATTCATTCATCTTCAAAGTCTGGTAGGTTGGTGGAAGGTATCATCTGCGTACAACATCTTTCAACTGAGCCCAAGTAACAGGGGCTTTAGAAACACCTTGATCTTTACACCATTGCTTCCACCATAACTGAGCCTGGCCAACTAACTTAAGTTTGGCTATCATTGCTTGATTGGTAGAGGCAGTTTTTGAAGCAGAGAAATAATCATCCATCAATTCAATCCATGTCTCTGCCTCTGCTGCAATGCTAACCCTTCTCCATCAAACTCAGGTGCCTTAATTTACTTGAGAAGGAATTTCTTCTCTTGCATGTCAGCATTCATGGGTTCAAAAGGTGCCTGACAATCAAGCCATACCACTTAGGGTATTTTGTTTAGGATATGTCTATGAACCATACATTAGTTAGTCATGCAACATTACGAAGGTTCACTCTGATACCAACTGTAACGTGCCCACCCATTGGCTGTCCAAGCACGTTTTAGTGCTCCATCAAGAAACAAATCTAAGCGGCGTCGTCCGACACTCCCATGGAATTTTCGTATGAAGAATTTCTTGGTCGGCAAAGGTTACTGGAATATATGTACTAGTGATGAAGTTGAACCTGAATTGCCTGACCAACACATGATCAGAGAAGAGCTCATAAACACTAGATAGAGAGAGCTTGCAAAGTGCTACATTGGTTTTCCTTATGTATATCTGATGCTATGGCAATACATATCACTGGATGTGATTCCTTGAAAGATACTTGGGACATACTCAAGAAGAATATGGAAATGTAATACATGCCAGGAAGATACAATTAAAGCAATAATTTAAACACATGTCTAGGAATGACAGAAGCATCCAGGCCTACATGACAAAGATTAAGACCATAGCGAACCAACTTTCTACTATTAGATCTACAGTGTCTAAAGATGATATGATAGCAGTCACTCTAAATGGACTTGACAAAGAGTACAAACCATTTGACTCTTCTATTTTTGTTAGAGCTGAACCCCTTGACTGGGATGAGTCGCTTGCCATGTTGTTGCATGAAGAAGTGAAGCTTGGGCTGAACACAAGTTCTAGTACGTCTCAAAGCAGAGACAATGTCCTTTATTCTAGCCAACATGGCAGGGGTGGCAAAGGCCGTGGCTCTTTTTGAGGTCGTATAGACACTCAAAACACCTATGGACAGTAGCAATAGAGTAATTGACATGGCACAAATACAAAGGGCCAGTGTGGATCTAATAGCTTTAGAGGCAGGGGGAGATCATCTCATGGCAGAGGTGGTGGATCCATGGCAGTTAAATGATCAATCCAATAGGGATAAAGACTATCGTTATTGCAGTAGATATGGGCACATTGCCAAGGATTGTCATAAGAAACATGCAAACATGAAAGCTAAAGGAATACAACATGGAAATTATGCATCATCTACCAGTGCTCATGATGATCAGGGTGATAGATTGTTTGCCATGCACCATGTGTCCAAGAATGCACCTAGGTAGAGCAGGGATGAGAGATGGTACATTGACTCTGGGGCTTCTACCGTATGACACCCCATGTAGAGTGGTTTGATGAGTTGCCTGTAGGTTCACATGGTTATGTGTGTACTGGGGATGAAACCCAGCATGATATTCAGTACACAAAGTTGTTCCGTTGATGATGCGTAATGGCAAGAAAAAGAGTCTGCATGATGTACTGCATGTACCATCAATCACAAAGAATCTTTTGTCAGTTGAACAGATGACAAAACAGAATTTGTAGGTGAGTTTTAACAAAGATGGATGCTTTATTGAAGAATACGGTAATAAAGGTGAAAATTAATTGCTAGAGGCAGACGGGATGGCAGGTTGTTTGCCTTGGACGCATCCATTCCAAAACTTAAGGTAGCCATGTTTGCACATGGTGAGGGTGCTATACGGGATGTTGAGATTTGGCATAAGAGGATTGGCCATGTTAATGTTCAAAAGCTAAAATCTATGTAGCAGAAGGAAGTGGTACTTGGATTGCCCAAATTCAAGCATAATGACTTTGGCCATGTGTGTCCTGCATGTCGATTTGGAAAGCAGGCAAGGTTTCCCTTTATGAAGAATGTCAAGAATAGTTCAAGAACTTTGCAGTTAGTGCACTTTGATGTTTAGGGTCCGGCCGTCACATAATGCTTCATTTGGTGGTGCTTACTACTATATATCTTTCATTGATGATTTTAGCAAGTACACTTGGCTATACATATTGAAACATAAAGATGAAGTGTTTAATGCATTCAAAGATTTCAAGAAGCATGCAGAAAATGAGTTGGGTTGCTATATTTCTTGTCTTAGGTTAGATGGAGGTGGAGAATATGTCTCACGAGAGTTTGCCAGATATCTTGCAAAGTATGGGATCAAAAGATAGCTTACTTGTAGCTATACACCACATCAAAATAGTATAACAGAGAGGAAAAATAGAGTACTGATGGAGTCAGCTAGAGCTATGCTAAATGAAAAGTGTTTGCCTAATTCTTACTAGGCTGAAGCAGTGATGATTGCTATATATGTGCTGAATAGAATCCCTATAGCATGGATTCGTGATGTAACACCTTATGAGAGGTTGTATGGTCATAAGCCTGACATTAGGCACTTAAAGGTATTTGGTTGCATTGTGTACGTGCATATTCCTAATGAAATGAGGAAGAAATTGGATCCCAAAGCTGTCAAGAGCATGTTTTTGGGTTATGCACAGGACATGAAATCTTATAAATGCTATGTGTCATCTACTCATGAGATGTTGATAAGCAAAGATGTTGTTTTTGATGAGTTGGCTTCATGGTATGGGAATCCTATTGCAGTGGCCACAGATGGATCAACTAGCACTAGTAATGCTGAAAATACACCTGCAGTTACTACATCTATGAGTGGTCCGACAAGTGATGTGTCATCTACAGTAAGCCCTTGGTCAGGATGATTGTGGAATTGCACTCTTATGTCCACTAACACGGACATGTCAGCGAGAGGGAGATTGGATAAGGGAAAAGAAAATATATTTGAGGATGTAACAAGTCCACTTATTGTAGGTTATGAGTCGTCCAATAGTGATAGCTTGGATAATGAGTTGGGGATTCCTTTTGTTATGATGCTTGGTGCGTGTAAGGCAGAATTGGTATGTACCGCCTCATGAGAGGCAAGCTCAGAGTGAGCCACAGTTGAGGAGATCTGAGAGGGTCAAAAGACCAATTGATACATACACTAGATATTTAGCTCATCATTATGCCTATATGACTAAGGTGACAGGTTTCAAAGAACCCACTAAGTTTGATGAGGCAGTTGCAGATGAGAACTGGTGTGCTGTTATGGATGAAGAGCATTCAGCTTTGCTTGAAAATGGAACATGGGAATTGGTTCAGTTGCTTGAAGGCAAAGTCCCCAATGGCTACAAATGGGTGTACAAGGTTAAATGCAAGTCAAATGGGTCATTGAAACGCTACAAGGATAGGTTGGTTGCAAAGGGATATGCACAGTAGTATGGCCTTCGAGAGACTCATAGCCCTGTGGCTAAAATGGCAACTGTTAGAATAGTCATTGCATTAGCAACATTTAAAGGTTGGAAGTTATGGCAAATGGATGTGAAAAATGCATTTTTGAATGGTGATTTGTAGGAAGAAGTTTATATGGAGAAGCCTAAAGGCTATGTACATCCGAACTGTCTTACACATGTATGCAAACTGAAAAAGACATTATATGGGTTGAAATAGGTACCTAGAGCATGGAATGCTCAAATTAGGAGCTATTTACAACGCACGGATTTAAGTTGGGTGATGCAAATCACAGTTTATTTGTGAAGAAGATAGATCATGGCTATGTGTTTCTGGTTGTTTATGTAGATGATTTAAGCATCATTGGATATGATGAGAATGGGATTGCTGAAATTAAATAATTGTGGGTTGAATTCAATGTCAAAGATCTTGGTGAGTTGAAATATTTTCTAGGAATTGAGGTAGTGTCTACGCCTCAAGGCATATGGCTATTATAAAATCAGCATGCTTATGACATGCTATAGAAGTATGGTATGGCTGAATGTAAGGCTATGGATACACCCCTACACCAAAATGTCAGGCTGCAGATTGATGTTGGGACAGAAATTGAGAATGCAACCATGTATAAATAGATGGTGGGTAGCTTGATCTACTTGACTAGTACTCGACCTGACTTGACTTATGTTATGGGGCTGATCAGTTAGTTCATGCAAAAGCCTGGCAAGCCACATTTGGATGCAATCAAGAGGATCATGAGATATGTAAATGGTACTATAGATTATGGGTTATTTTATGCATATGGAAAACCCCTTAACTTGACAAGGTATATCGATGGTGACTGGGTTGGTTGTGCCTATGATAGGAGGTCAACCAGTGGCTCTGCATTTGGGTTTGGGCAGTAGTATGATCAGCTATAGCAAAGTAAAAATTAGCCTATAGTTGCAATTTCTAGTACAAAAGCTAAGTATAGGGGTGTGGCCTTAGCAGCTTGTGAAGTTGTTTGGTTGCTGAAGTTATTGAATGACTTGGGGATACACTTGCAAAAGTGAAGCTGCATTGTGATAATCTTAGCAGTGTGATGCTTGCAAGCAATCCTGTCTACCATGCAAGATCTTAACACATTGAAGTTCATTACCATTTCATCAGAGAAATGGTACTAGCAAAGAAAATTGACGTGATGCATGTGAAGACTGAAGATCAGGTAGCAGATATGTTTACCAAATCACTTGGTAAAGAAAATTTCACCTATTTTAGGTAGCTACTTGGAGTATTGCAGATGGTTTGAGCTTGAGGGGAAGTGTTAGAAATCAAGCTCCACCCCGTCTCTCTTTATGTTTGTGTGACTTACTGACATTAGCTGGATACAATTGTACATGTGTGTGTCATTGAATAAGTTGGGAGACTTGACCTAACCATAGTTAGATGATGGTTAGTCAAACCTAGTGTAACTCTCTCTTTCAATGTGTGACTAAGTGGATGAATAATGAGAAGACAATGAAGATGAGCTGAAGGCTCACAATTCTGCTCTACTCTCTATCTCTCCCTCTCTTGCAATAAGACACACCCTGTTTGGAGTCCACCCCCTTTGCACTTAGTTGCACGCCATAACATAAAACTAATGCACTACTAAAAAACCCTAGGCCACATTCCCTCCCATCTTTGACATTGCCCTCAATCACACCCCATCATCTTGACTAACTGCACTTTACCTTAATGGACTTGCATTGCACATAGGAGTCATCCAACTATGATTAAAGGACCCAAAGGGACCATAATTATTATAAGATCTGAGGTACATGCTCGACTTTCTTATATACTTAAAATATATATGGTGAATATTATGCTGGCACAGAGAGAGAACATATGAGAGAGAGAGAGAGAGAGAGAGAGAGAGAGAGAGTTTGACAACACACTAGGGACTCGAAGATGGGTCAGTCCCCCCCTCTGGAGTTATATTATTAATAAGGAGCAAGCTCGTCTGTTACACATAAACCAAATCTTATTTGTAGATCTTGGGAACAAGGTCACGGTTCCTTGCACGGTATACAACTAGCTAACACTTGCACAACTTGGAAGTTGGCACCTTTTGATCCTTTTTGAGTCTCCTTCTCTCCTACACAATATGTGTAGGGCTTTCCTCTTGGAGCTTGATTTTCGCAGAGCTTTCGTAGCTCTTGCACCTTCTCTTCTCCTCTTGGAACTTGATTTCAATAGAGCTTCCACAGCCTTTGCACCTTGATTTCAGTAGAGCTTCTGCAACACTTGCGCCTTCTCTTCTCCTCTTGGAGGCATGATAAGTGATGCTTTCTTCACCTCCCCCACACCTAAGGAGAGCCTCCTCTTTTACAGGCTTTTAAGATCTTCTCTTCTTGGAGAGAGGCTTGAGTGCCAAGATCTTCTCTTCTTGGAGAGAGACTTGAGTGCTAAGATTGGAAAGGTTGATCTTCATGCGAGATGTGGTTGTTCCAGGACCTACTTTGCAACACCAATTTCAAGATATCTCTCTATGCATTGCTCGGATGAAAAAATGTTCAACACAAAATTTGTAGATCTCGCCCAGATCTTATTGTTTCCAATAACCTTCGTGAGCCATTTTTAGAGATCGTCTTTCTATCGCAATATATTTTAAAAATGGATTCACCATGTCTATTTTAAGAAAAACAACTTTTTAAATTGTATTCTTAACTTGTGGTCATGCAACCACCTTGAGCCATAGATAAGGAGAGTTCATTAGATTGCCTTGGGCCTCAACCTTGAGATTGAATTCCACACAAAAGCTTGTATCATTTTAGACCTTAGAAAGAGAAAATCACTTCTCTCCTCACTTCTAGAGGATCATGTCTCTTGTCTTTCTTAGTGAGAGAATTACCTCTCTCGTCTTTCTTAATGAATGAAAATACCTTAAACCTTGACTTGTAAGGGAGAGGATGACCCCAAATGAATGCAATGCTCATTACACACAAGTAAACGTTCCCAGGCGTCCCTGGATGCACACATAAATACATCTACATAATGCTAATGCACTTCCTCTTCTTAGAACTCAATTCGTCTTCATTTATGTGTAACCCCTTGGTTCTTGTGTATACTCTTACACTTGGCAGGCACTTCTTTCCCCCTTCATAACTTGTACTGCATGTACCAAATATCCTCGTCACAGTGCTCTAATCACCCCATTAAGTGATGCACTAGGAATAATGGTTTCTAAATGGTCTTATGGCCATGTTAGATCATCATCAACACTTAAAGAAAAGTGAGTCATTAATTTATCGATATAAATTTATTAAATAGATAATGCATAATAAGTAATCAATTTAGTGACATCCCTTTGGCTTCTAAACAGTTGACCTCAACTGTAGAGGGGATACATAGTCCTTAAGAAGATTTGGAAAGTCTCGTAGTTCTCTCTAAGTCATAAACCAAGCGTCTAATGGGGGATAATTCTTAAACTTAACCAAATACTTTTGTAATACCTTAGCTGACTTTAGAGTATTGTCCTGATGGTGTAAAATTCTTTCAAGCACAAGGAACTCTTCTATTTTTTCTATGTTAGGTAAATCTTTCTTGATTTGTTCCATGGGAGGTTCTCCAATATAGGGATGTAGCAAACTTATATGGAAAGCATTATGAATGTTCCAATGACTTGGTAGATCCAAACAAAAAGTCACATCGTTTATCTTATTTATGATATTGAAAGGGCGATAATAGTGATTAGAAAGCTTAACCACTTTATCCTTTTGACCTTTCTACTTCTTCAAGCAAGCCTTCTCAAACTAAAGAAGAACATATTGTCCCAACTTGAGATCTAACTTACAACGATGCTTATCAGCTTTGGATTTATGCTTCTCTTGTGTCCTTTGGATAGCAGCTTTTACTTGAGTGAAAGATGTATCAATGTCTCTAACAAACTCATTTGCTAAAGATCTTATCTTTCATAGGAAGAATGGGTGGTAAATGAGGCTTACCATAGATGATATTAAAGGGTGCCTTACTAGTACTACTAGAGTGCACCGTATTATTGTATGCAAACTCTACTAAAGGCAAATACTTTTCCCATTCTCTTTTATTATCAAAGACATAGGATTTTAAAAGGTCTAAAATTGTAGAATTAGCACTTTTACTCTGCCCATTCGTTTGAGGATGATAAGAGGATGAAAACTTTAACCAAGTCTCGAGGTTCTCGAAGAGAGCTTGCCAAAAGAGGTTGGTCATGCGGGGAACTTGATCACTTATAATGGACTTAGGCATGCCATGATGCTTGAAAATATGAGCAATGAATAGCTTAGCAATATGATCAGCTTTGATTGTCTTTCTTAGAGTTATAAAGTGAGCTTGCTTACTAAATCTAACAATGATAGTCCAGATTGCATCGTTGTCTGCTTGTGTGCGAGGAAGCTCCATGATAAAGTCCATGGCTATACTTTCCCAAGGCTAATTGGGAATAGGTAATGGCTTCAATAGACCAGGTGGTTTATGCATGTCATACTTTACTTTTTGGCATATCTTGCACTCACAGTCATATCTTTCAATGTCAACCCTAAGAGTGGGCCAAAATAAATATATTTCCAATGCTTGAGTAGTGGGTAGAATACCCCTATGTCCAGCATATGGAGATGCATGTGCTTCATCCATTACCTTGTGTTGCAATGGTAATGCTATACAAATTGCTTGATGATGATATAAATAACCATCTCGAATTGAGTAAGGTGTAATTGACTAACTTGAGGTAATAAGCTGATCCCATATGGTTGAGAAGTCGGGATCAGTTGCATATATTTTGGGTAAATCCATGAAATCGTTATGGTCAACTATTGTGATTGCATTCACTCGAGGTCGTTGTGATAGAGCATATGCTACCACATTCTTAGTTCTAGTTGTATGTGAAGGATTTGAAAAAAATGAAACATAGATAAGAAATTTTCCTAGTGCATCTGTTTCTCTGAGAGCTTCTTCTAAGTGAGGAAGTACCTTAGACTTTGGTGATTTGTTTTAATAACAAAATCTGCACCAAGTAAATAGTATTTGCATACTTGAAGAGCATGTACCACTACCATAATCTCTTTCTCATATATTGAAGCATGTAGCTCATGGTCCTTGAGGCATCGGCTCTCAAATGCTATTGCATGATGCTCTTGGTTAAGCACAACTCCAATGCAATCCCCAAAAGCATCTTAGTGAACTTCAAAAGGTTTTTGAATATCCGAAACTATGAGAACTGGTTCTTGAGTCACAAGAAACTTAATTCTTCCAAAGGCTTGTAGTTGCCTTGATCCCCAGCGAAAAGGCATTGGCTTCTTAGTAAGGTCATGTAGAGGAGATGCAACATATGCAAAACCTCGTATGAACCTCTTGTAGTATAACCATAGGCCCAAGAAACTTCTAACTTCATGTACAAAAGTAGTGTAGGCCAATCAATAATGGCTTGAATCTTCTCAGGATCCATTCTCACAAGATTGTTAGAAACAATATGGCCCGAGTAATGAATTTCTGAAAGGAAAATTTCACTCTTCTTAGCATTGACCTATAGTCTATACTTGCAAAGCTCTTGAAAAACAATAAATAGATGTTTTCTATGCTCCTCTTTAGATCGTGAAAATATTAGAATGTCATCAAAGAAGACACTTGTGAACTTTGAGTGAGGTCTGAAAATTCTCTCCATCATTTGATTGAATGTGGCAGGTGCATTAGTCAAACCAAATGGCATGACTAAGAACTTGTATAGTCCAAACGTTGTAAGAAAAACTATCTTATGAACTTCTTCAGGTGCTATTTGTATCCGGTGATAGCCGCTCTTGAGATCAATGCTACTATAAAGATACTAGCCCCTTGCAACTTATCCAAGATATCATCTATCCTTGGAACAGAAAAACGATTCTTGATTGTGATCTTGTTCAAAGATCTATAGTCTATGCACATATGGAAAGAACCATCTTTCTTTTGAACAAGATTGGAGAGTAGTATGGAGAAAAGCTAGGTTGAATTGACCCTTTTTCCAACAATTCGTTTACTTGTTTTATGATCTCCTCTTGCTGACTTGCACTTACTCAGTAAGGCGGTAGGTTAGGTGGTGAATTGCCTGGGATAAGATCAATTGTGTGATCTTTCGGGCGCTTAGGAGAGGTAACTCTCCTGGGAATGAATCACCAAAATAATCTTCATATTATTTAACAAAATCATGTCTGGCTTGATCAATTAAAGAGAGGGGTTCTTTTAAAGTATGAGACTTAGAAGCATTAGTTGGTATTGTGTGTTCATTAGAGGCATCAAGTGCCCTTGAATCATTATCTTCTTTTGACTCTCTCGCAAAAATCGTGTACGCAAAAATAGCTTTCTTCATTTCTTTAGAAATGCTAACATGACTAACCATTAGCACATGCCAATCTCTAGCATTAGCAATGCATAGTATGTTCCTACCCTTGAATTGAAATGAAAGGGTCTTCTTAACAAAATTGGGAAGAGGTCTAATCTTGTAATGCCAAGCCATGCCTAAGATGACATCACAGTTACCAATGGATGCAATTAGAAAAGATTCTTGGTCACGGTAATCCCCAATTCTAAGATTCAACTTTCCTTGGATAGGAGTAGAATTGGTTGTAAGTCCTTCAAATGCTGAACCTGATCCAATTGGTGTTTCCAATCAATCCAGTGGAATTTTTAGCCTTTCAACAGTATATGTTAACACAAAATTATATGTGGACCCTGGATCAAAGAGTATCAAAACTTGTTGATTGTTGAGTGTCCCCCAACCCTTTAAGAGTTGTCTCTTCTTCTCATTTTAATGAGTGTTAGCTTGCACATCCAGAATAGAATTTGAGGATGGCATAGGAGGATCTTTAATCACATTCGCCTTCTTTCTTTTGTGAGGACAATCAGGATTCATATGCCCTACTCACCACAAAGAAAGCACCTTCCTTCCTCTTTGTACTTTTGTATCTTAGAGGGTGAGAGATACTTGCGCTTCTTCTTGTTACCCTTTGGCTTTAAAACTTCTTCTTGAACTTTTCCCAAGTCATAGGTTTTCTTCCCTCCAAAATGAGAGTCAACCACCAATTGCTAGCATTGTCTTTCAGGTGCATGCCTACATGCCTGAGCTTGGACTTTTCTGAGAAATTATCATAAGAAAAAGCAACTTCAAATTGCATGACAAAGGCTAACGCCTTAGCAGGATCTTTCTTACCAGAGTAAGAGTCAAACTTTATGTCCTTATTCCCAGACTTGAAAGTCTTAGTCTTCTTAAGATTGCTCCTCTTATGGTCCCTCTTTGTCCATTTGCGGATTGCACAAGACTTAGAACCAAGAGAGTAGGGACTAGAAGTTGATGAGGAGGGGAAGGAACTTGAGTAATCAAGGGAGCAGCTGGTTGCTTAGGAAGATGACTTCCTCCTTACCCGCTTCACTTGAGGTGAAGTCTTTTTACTCTTCTTGACCTAAGAGTCCTTCTTCCTTCTAGGAAGTTTCTCAGAAATTGGATACTTTGCACCTTTACCATCAATTGGTGCAATGGTGTTTCCTCCAGTATCACCATCTTTTGGAGGATTCAGTCCTTCATAAGTAGCTTCTTCCCTTGCCATTAAGTTATCAATCAATTGACGTACTTCGGGAATCTCCAACAAGCTACGATACTCTATCAATTGAGCTTGTAATTGCTCACTTGTAGCTGCTTCATCAGTTGCCATCTTTACATTTTCCTTGTAATGATTGCCTTTACTTTGAGAAAGGCAAAGAGATTTGCTCTAATAACATTGCTATAAGATTTGAGATACATGCTTGACTTTCTTATATACTTAAAATATATATGGTGAATATTATGCTGGTGCAGAGAGAGAGAGAGAGAGAGAGAGAGAGAGAGAGAGAGAGAGAGAGAGAGAGAGAGAGAGAGAGAGAGAGAGAGAGAGAGAGAGAGAGAGAGAGAGAGAGAGAACACTAGGGACTGGAGATGGGCCAATCCCCCCATGTGAGTTATATTATTGACAAGGAGTAAGCTCCTCCGTTACACATAAACCAATTCTTACTTCTAGATCTTGGGAACAAGGTCACGGTTTCTTGCATGGTATACAACTGGCTAACACTTGCACAACTTGGAAGTTGGCACCTTTTGATCCTTTTTGAGTCTCCTTCTCTCCTACATAATACGTGTAGGGCTCTCCTCTTGGAACTTGATTTCAGCAAAGCTTCCATAGCTCTTGCACCTTGATTTCAGCAGAGCTTCTACAACACTTGCACCTTCTCTTCTCCTCTTGGATGCATGCAAAGTGATGCTTCCTTCACCTCCCCCACACCCAAGGAGAGCCTCCTCTTTAATAGGTTTTCAGAAGCTTCTCTTCTTGGAGAGAGACTTGAGTGCCAAGATTGGAAATGTTGATCTTCATGCAAGTTGTGGTTGTTCCAGGACCTCCTCTGTAGCACCAAATTTGAGATATCTCTCTGTGCATTGCTTGGATGAAAAAATGTTCAACACAAAAGTTGTAGAACTTGTTGTTTCCAATAACTTTCGTGAGCCATTTTTAGAGATCATCTTTCCCTCACATTATATTTTAAAAATGGATTCACCATGTCTATTTTAAGAAAAACAACTTATGGTCATGCAACCACCTTGATCCATAGATAAGGAGAGTTCATTAGATTGCCTTGGGCCTCAACCTTAAGATTGAATTCCACAAAAAAGCTTGTGTCATTTTAGACCTTAGAAAGAGAAAATCACTTCTCTCCTCATTTCTAGAGGATCATGTCTCTTGTCTTTCTTAGTGAGAGAATTACCTCTCTCGTCTTTCCTAATGAAAGAAAAGACCTTAAACCTTGACTTGTAAGGGAGAGGATGACCCCAAATGAATGCAATGCTCATTACACACAAGTAAACGTTCCCAGGCATCCTCAGATGCACAAATAAATACATATACATAATGCTAATGTACTTCCTCTTCTTAGAACTCAATCCATCTTCATTTATGTGTAACCCCTTGGTTCTTGTGTATACTCTTACACTTGGCAAACACTTCTTTCCCCCTTCATAACTTATACTGCATGTACCAGATATCCTCGTCATAGTGCTTTGATCACCCCATTAAGTGATGCACTAGGAATACTGGTCTCTAAATGGTCTCAAGGCCATGTTATATCATCATCAACACTTAAAGAAAAGAGAGTCATTAATTTATCGATATAAATTTATTAAATAGAGAATGCATAATAACCAATCAATTTAGTAACAATAATGCATTGAGGGAACATCACGCCTAAAACTAAGAAAGAGACCACAATGTTGTGTGCTAAAAAGTTGTTTGGGCATGATACACTATTGATTGAAGAGTGAAAATCCCGATTGAGCATAAGTTGCACTCAAGAAACTAGAATGGTAATTGAACACATTGGATAAGAAAAGGGAAAACTTGTCTACACACATGCTCACCCAACACAAAGTTTGGTAAAAATTAGTGCTCACTCTACTAATCTTGTGAGAGAACCCATTTGATAAGCAGGTGGCAAAGACGAATGACAAGAGAAAACAAATTGTGGCAACAACAAACAAAATAAACAAAGAGGGGTGAAAACCAAACTTACAAAACAATAGAGAGAGAAGAATGATCCATGCCTATCACATCACTAACCACAAATAAGGAAAGATGAGCCAATGAAGGAGAAAACCCCCTAAAGGAGCAACTTAGAGAGTAAAATAACCTAGAAACGGACTTCATAGCTTAACCGGCACTTGAAGAAATCTTGTATAGTTAAGCAAACAAATGAGATCCTAGAACATCTAATAACACGGGAAACCCATGCCCAAATGAAGAAAAACATAGACTTTTAGAACTTTAAAGGGCTTCATTAGCCATATAGGGCAACTAGCCAATGCAAAAACACTTCCATACCTTGTTTGTTGAACTATGCCTAGCTTGAACAAGATACAATACTCAAAATAAACAAATTTGAAGATGATAAGAAAAAACCTTGACCTTGAATGCTCTCTAAGCAGCATTGGATAGATGGTTCATGATTCCAATGCATGACCCATAATTGATGATAGAATATGAAGATGGATTGAGCCTCTATATCTTGTTCCATCTCCCTTCAATTGTGCATCTAAATTGATTCCTTTTAGTTGGGATCAAAGTGAGAGTGCAGGAGTGAAGAATCAAGTTGAGGAGCATGATCATCAATCAAGATTTGTATCAAATTCAAAGCTTGTTGTCTACCTTTAAATTAAGTACAAATCTTCACCCAATCCACTCAAAATAGGTACATGGATTAGTAGAGCTATTTAAGATCCAATTTTGGGGCATTATTATTGGATTGGATGCATTCAGGAAGCCATTGAAGGTTGCAAACACAATAGATTACAACAATGGTTCTATTACTTTTGGTCCAAGATTGAACTATGTATTAGATATTGGAAGCTCGGGGGGGTTTCTTAAGCTCGTGGTCTACATGTTGAGCAAAGCTCATGGGCAACTTAACTCAAAGCACAAGGCCTACTTGTTTGTGAAGGAGGGGCTTATTGATCAATGAGATAGAGAGGAGAGATTGAAGATGGTTTGTGGTTGATTGTAAAGAGCTTAAGCTCTAAACTTAATAACATGGTAAACAAGTATGCCCTCCATGGTTTCAAGCCTCATAGAGATCATCCTCAAGACCTGGCGTGATTAGTCACCGTTGAAAAATGGTGCATGCTAATTCGACTAGCTAAAGCTTAAACAACCCCCTCCCCCTATTAATAAAAAAAACCCTTAGCCATCTTCACACTTGATCATCTTGAACTAGTCCAAACTTTGGATGTTCACACTAAAGCAAAGAAGAACTAGATACTTCAAAAAAATTGATTTCACATTGGGGTTGATTTGAACTAGTTGGTATCAAATTGGTTCATAGATTTGTGCTCACATTGCAAAAGGAAGAACTAGTTGTTTTGAATATAAAAAAGACTAGTTTCTATACAACTTTCAAGTGCCATTTTGGAGAGAAAAATTTATGAAAATTTTTCCAAAAAGTTTATGATGATTAATTTTTTTTTCATATTATTCATTTTTGGCACACACAAAAATGAAAAATAGCAAGGAATTTTTTCAATTTTTGGCTTGCATTTTGATACTTTTTGGGCCATACCGGCAATGTTTGAGCTCTAATTTCAATGTTTCTTGTTGGATATCTAATTTATAACATGTGGACCTAGTCTATGGATGTATAATTGGATATACGTATCATAGCCATATCATTGGAATTCATTTTTACATGTATTTTTTGGGCATTCTTTATGTTTTTTTGTGCTGGATTTGAGTGGTTGATGCATGGGGCTTGTTTGTGCACTTGATTGGTGGTTTGACACATTTCATATTGTTGGCTTTTTGAATTTGTAGTAGTCATAATGTTAGAAACGACACAAATTACTCAAATTATCAATGACAATTTGAGAAAAGACAGTTACTGTGTGTGGTTCTATTGCATGGAAAATTTTCTAATGGGAAGAAGTCTCCCTAAAGAGCCCATGGAGGAATAGAAGAAGGCCTAAAAAGATTGGACATGTAAAAATGGGAAGGTTTTGTATTGGATTTGTATATGCATTTAAAGACCTTGATCCCACACATCAAGGAAGCTAGCACATGTAAAGGTGCATGGAAAAACTTTGAGAAAGTGTATACTAAGGCAAGGAATATTGCATGGTTCATGGCATAAAAATCGAAGCACTAGTGATTATGTTATAGAGATAAAGCAAATTGTAGGGACCGTGCTTCAATTAATATATGTATGGATGATGATGACTTGGTTTTTATGATCTTGAATGGACTTGGCACTGTATACAAGTCCCTTGACACTTTTACTTTTATAGAAGGAAATTCTATGCCTAACTTTGAGGAGTTAGTTGCCTTGTTGCTTTATCAAAGAAACAAAATTGGTTCTTAATGCGTCTAGTAGTGGAAAAAATGCTAGTAATGATAGTGTATTGTACCATCGCAGAGGTCATGGTAGTTCACCAAGAGTTATAGGATCTTTGTATGGTCATGGAGACATATTTGCTTGTGATCATATCTCTTTTGGTTGTGGAGACTTTGTGCCTAGTGACAAGTAGAGATCCTTTTCTAGAGGCAGAGGTCTAGTCCTCTAGAGATGGTGCTTATCATTACTATGGATAGTTTGGCCATTTTGAGAAAGAATTCTATAATAAGTAGAATGTTATGTCTGGAGGTCATGAAAGGAATTAGTATGGTCATTATGTAGGTCATTATGGAGGCATTGTCTATGTCATTAGAGGTGGTTCATCACCTAGATGTCATATTTTTACTATGGAGCATGTAGTTGGTAGCATGAGACATCCCCCCAGAGAGGATGATTGGATTTTGGATTTAGGAGCTATGAATCACATGACACATCATGTAGAGTGGGTTGAAAGGAAGAAGCAAATGTAAAATGAAGATTATCTTGCTGTTGGAGGTGATACATTGCATAAAATCACTCACATTGGTAGTGTTCCATTGGTAACCAAAGATGGGCTAGAGAATAAACTTGGTGATGTTTTGTATGTGCCTACAATCACTAAGATTTTGGTTTTTGTTGGAAAAATGGATGATCAAAGGCTATAAAAAAGTTTCGATAAATATAGTTACTTAATTTTAAAAATGGCAAACTTGGTAGGTCAATTGCACATGGCCAAAGGAAAGACAAGTTATTTGCTTTGGATGTAGGTACCTACAATACAAAGTCCTATGTATGTGGAGAGTGGACATGGACAAGACAAGGATGCTGAGTTATGGCATAGAAGAATTGGATATGTTAACTTGCAAAGACTAACACAAATGTAGTCTAGATAGGTTATTTGGGGCCTTCTACATTTTGGTTATGTGATCATGCATGTGAGGTGCATGTCAATCGTTTCGCAAACAATCTAGACTTCCATTTCCAAAGAGGGGGAGAATTAGAACATATCATTTGGAAATGGCACATTCATACATATAGGATCCATGTCAAAATATATATTTGAGTGGAAGATGCAAGTTTTACATTACATTCATTGATGATTTCAACAATATCACATGGGTCTATTTCTTGCAACATAAAAGTGAGGCTTTGGAGAAGTTTCTAGAATTCAAAGATATGGTAAAAAAGTAGTTTGGAAGTTACATAAAGTTCTTGAGATTGGATAATGGAGGTGAATACATGTCAAATGAGTTTTTTGACTACTTAAGAGATAGATTATATTTAGATATACACCTCAATAGAATGATTTGTAGAAAGAAAGAATACGATCATTTCTAAAGTTGCAAGAGATATGATGAACCAAGTGCATATGCCTTTCAATTGTTAGGACGAGGTAGTATGCACTATAGTTTTTATTATGAATAGGACTTCTACAACATTAGCTCATCACATGTCACCTTATGAGGAGATGCATGGGTGAACACATGTAGTTGCATATTTTAGGATATTTGGTTGTGTATGCTATATTTAGTTCCTAATGATTTGTGGAGAAAAGTGGAATTGAAGGATGTCAAATGTATTTTCCTTTGCTGTTTAGATGAGATAAAGGACCATAAGTGCTACGATATTTTCACCCAAGGGGTCTACATAAGCAGGGATGTAAGGTTCAATTAATATGAGTCATGATATAGACCTAAAGCTATAGTTGAGATGGATGCTTATGAAAGCAATGATGATGACAATTATGTGAAGGAAATTGTAGCAAGCAATACTCAAAGAAATCAACATATTGAAGACATGTCTAGTTCTCAAGTCAATGATGAAAGCACTGAGAGTTATAGCCCATGGAGTGAAAAGTTGAGGAATGCGCAAAAGAAGGCAAAAATAACAATAGGGAAGAAGCCTATGGGTGAGAGTTCATAATATGAGTCTATGGATAATGAGTTTGGGACACCTCATGTTAGAACCCCACATATAAAAAGTGTAAGGAAGTACATACCACCACATGCAAGAACGGTTGAGACACCATCTAATGCACCTCTCTTGAGAAGATCGAAAAGAGCAAGGCATCCACTTGACAGGTTGACATACAATGGCTTTATGAAAAATGCATTATGCTTATGGTATCTTATGTGGAGTATATAGAACCTACTTGCTTTGAAGAAGTAGTTGAAGGCAAAGATTGGAAGGAAGTCATGGATGAGAAAATGGATGCCTTGACAAAAAACAAGACTTGGGATCTAGTAAAGCTATCTTATGGCAAGAAAGAAATTAGCTACAAGTGTTTGTATGAGATTTCGTTGGAGTTTCATGCAAAGGCCATGTAAGTCACACTTGGGTGCAATAATGAGAGTGTTGAGGTATGCCAAGAAGACAATGAGTTATGGCTTGTTTTATGAGAAAAGAATCAAGCCTACATTGTTTGAATACATAGATTCTAACTAGGCATGATGGATAGAAGATCCACTAGTAGTTATGCTTTGCCATGGTGAGTTGTTTAGAAATTACATGGTGCAGTGGATAGAATATGAGTAAGGAATAGGGGACACACAACAAATATGAGAAGAATAGAAACTTCTTTAATTTCAAATGAATTGATATAAAGATGGCTTTGTCCACCCATGGCTTCCACTATGAAGTTTAGATGGCAATCCAAATAGTTGATACATGAAGAGCTTAAGGGTAGTTGGAAGAACTTTGGCTAGGTAAAAGGTAGATTGATGATGACTTTGGAGGGATCTTCCTTTTAAAGCCCCAAAAGGTAGTTTAGTTGGCTTGTTCTACTATACAATGAACTTTTCGATCAAGGAATATTCTCTTTAATATCGACAGGCTAGGTGTACTACCCTTGGACCCCCGTGAGGGGGGCTATTGGCCCCTTGAAACCCCCAACTAGGGGCTACTTCAACGGCCCTCAGACCCTAAAATAGGGTCCCTAATAGCTCCCACATCTTGCAACTCAATGCATTGTGCCTCGAGTTGCTACCAGCATAACTACTCTATCTAATTCAAAGGCTAGATCCACAAAGGTTACCTTTTTGCCATCTGGTCACATTGAATTCATCTAACATACAACTTATGACCCAACAAATGTCCCTGCTAACACATGACTTCTCCTCATAATGGGGACCTTACAACTTAGAGAACCATGGATCGTTGGTGGCACCTTACAAGGATATCCAATTCTAGGGCATTGAGCATATCTAACAAGTTGGAGTAACAAGAATCAACTTACTATTGCTTTGTTAAGCATGGAAGCAAAGTATAGAGAAATAACATTGGCAACATGTGCTCTAGATATGGCCGAGACTACTTCTATGTGACATCAAGATTGAGATAGATAGTGGAATTATCATGTATTGTGATAACATCGATAGGATTATTCTTACAAATAACTCAATCTATTATACAAGAACAACACACATTGAAGTGCACTATCATCTCATTAGAGAGAAAGTCATGGATGGAGAGATAGACTTTGATGCATATCAAAACCAATGACTAAGTCATGGATATCTTTATCAATGCATTAGGTAAATATAAATTCAAGTACCCCCTAGCCTTGCTTCCTAATCCCCCAACAACGTCAAGGTGTATCAAGGGTAGGATACAACTAGGGAATCTCAACTTGTTGATGGTTACACATATCTCCTTAAGTAATTAGCATAATTTACTTCATTCCTGTGACTTGCCCGCCTATTGGCTATCCAAGCACATTTTAGCACTCCATCGAGAAAGGAATCTAAGTGTTGCTACACGGCACTCCCATGGAATGTCACGGGGTTTGTGGCCTAGGGTTTCTCGAGTCCGCCTCGCAACGAAACGTTCACAGCCAAATCCACTAGGATCGACATGAAAATTGAGTCCCTAGTGGTCAAGGTCTCCTAACAACATTCTAGCATCAGGTCCCAGACATTCTACTTTACACGGAGTTACCCAAACTGAAGCAGATCCATATCCCACTTGGTTCAAGGAGAATGATAAACTTGAGGGATGCGTCGCTCAACCTCTCTACCCGTAGGGCATAATCCCATTCTAGTCCCCTAAAACGACATGAATCGGGTTCTAACCTTGCGTTGCCGAACGATGATAAAACCTTGTGAGAAGCCTCCCAGTTCTCTTGGACCACCTTGCCATGGGGCGAGGACCCATCGGGGTTCCGCCCACTTGCTTCCCTCCATAGGCATTCTTTAGTTATCTAATTAGCCCCTATCACATTTATGTGCGACATTTAAAATCAGCTTCCTTAATTAAGCCTTTTAGGGAATAGGGTTCATTCACATAATCTTATGGCAGTGACACAAAAATAATTTCAGACAGGTTCCTTGAAAGTAAACTTAATATTAGCATTTTATCTAAGATACAAGTATTGTTCAAAAGGGACGATTTCCGCAATCTATGAGGATACACCTTATTTTATCCAAGACTCCGACCTTGCACTAGTAACAGGGGCCTTGAGAATCTATCTCGAGTCATGTAGATAATTTGAGTAGGACCCGGAGGGAGGGAATTTACAACCAGAGCCCCACGACATCCAAGCATCCTACTACATTCAAACCAACCCATGGAGAGATGCTTGTGGTGGGTTTGGTCCATATTCCCATCATGGCTATTAGAACCCCCTTGGCTAGGGTTGGCGGCCAGTTGGGGGTGGTTTGGTGCACCCTCCAAGAGTTCAACTTGATTCATTATTCTCACTTATTTTATGATTTTGGGATCATATAATCCTTTTACAAGCGGTGTTTTTAAATTTACAAGCACAAACAATGGTGAAGGTGAGTACTCGGAACAACTGCTAAGGTGGAGTCCCTATCTTTGACGCTTAGTGTTTGTCCTTCTTGCCTTGGCGTCAATTTCCAATATCCTGCCAGAGTGCAATAAAACACAATTTCCAACATGATTGAATAATGCATTCTAATTGGTGGTTAGCTATCATAGATTTTTGCTAGAATACTTCTCCCTTCCCAATGAAGTCGATGTATGTTTTTAAGAGTTCCCATCAAAGTATGATTTATGGGACGCACCTGGTTACCAAGTGTCACGGTTCCTTGACCGGCAACTCCATCAGTCAGAGTAGGATTCATGCTCGATTGGACCTTACTTTGCTTGGGAGGCATCGCATAGTTTGGCTTGTTCTTCGTGGTGGCTACTCACTTGGGCTACAAGGGAGTTGACTCCTTGTGGAAGAAAATTGACCGTGAGATCCCTCTTAAAGGGGGGGAAAAGAGGGGAAGCTTGAAAGCCTCAAAGGGAAATTTCCCTTTCTCTCTCTCTCTATCTTCTCTCACTCACTCACTCATTCTCTTCTCTCACACACACACACTCTCTCCCTTTTCTCTCACTCACTCACACACACACACACACACACACACACACACACACACACACACACACACTCTCTCTCTCTCTCTCTCTCTCTCTCTCTCTCTCTCTCTCTCTCTCTCTCTCTCTCTCTCTCTCTCTCTCTCTCTCTCTCTCTCTCTCTCTCTCTCTCTCTCTCGATAATAGCGGGGAGGGTAGTGGTAGTACTCTTCCTCCTTCTTACGCCTAAGGGGGATTTTATAGTGACATTGGGGGGGCGGGGGGGGGGGGGGAATAGTATGGTATGGAGCCCCCCCCTTGTCCCCATCAGGGCATCTAGGTGTATGGTTGCCATACAGAGTATGGTGGAGGGGGGAGAGAAGGGTTAGTCGATGCCTCCCCGCTCCACCTTGTTTCGTCCTCCCATAGCAGCTGTCGGCCACCATGCAGCTCCTTTGCCATCCCATCTCGTCATCATGTCATCTCATGTGGTGCTCTTCATGACAACTGTGACCAGTTGGGAAGATGAACTCGTCTTCCTCATGCCCCTGCTCCCACTCCTCATCACACGGCAACCCCCCCTCCATCCGCTAGCTACTGTTGGTGGCATGAGTAAGGGGACGTCTATTATTTATTTATTTTTAAAAAGAAAAATTTCATTAAATTAAAAAGGGGAGTCATTTGGGGAGGGGAGAAATATTACATCCTTCCCCCATTAAGGAATCGAGATGTCCTCATCTAGAAGGGAATTGGGGGTAGTGTTGATTGAGGGTACTCTCATCAATCCATGTGGCATCTTCTTTTGAAAAGTCCCTCCACTGGATGAGGTACTCCTTGAGGATTCTACTCCTTAATCTTTTTTCTTGAATGTCTAGGATTCTATCTTGGCCAGAGCTCAAGGACTCCTTGGCATTTGGCATTACAACTTGTTGATCATTGAGTACATGGCTAGGATTGGATATATATTTCTTTAGTAGGCTAACATGAAATACATTGTGAACCTTTACGTTTTCGGGGAGTTGGAGTTTGTAGGCATTGGGCCCTAGGCACTTGAGGATCCTGTAGGGACCGCAATACCTTGGACTCGGTTTTTTAAATTATCCCAATGATAAGGAACTCTTCTTGGGTCATACTTGAATAAAAGCCATATCTCCCTCATTGAAGAGTCGCTCTTGTCTATTTAGATCTGCGTAGGCTTTTTATCTATCCTTGGCATGTCTAATGTTTTGTCTGATGGCCTTGACCTGCTTATCCATTTTCTCGAGCATTTCCTTGGAAGCTTCTACCCTTAAAGTAGGATCTGAAAGTTCAATGGAGTACAGCAATCATGCCCATACATTGGTTGGAAAGGTGTCATTTGAATGCTTTGTTGGTAGGAAGCATTATAGGCAAACTCTACCAATGGTAGATATTGGATCCATTTCTTGGGTTCGTGACAACAATAAGCTCTTCATCAGTTTGAGGGTGATAGGCTATACTAAAACAGTGTTGAGTCCCAATGGCCACGGATATTCCTATCCAGAAGTGAGATGTGAAGAGGGAGTCGCGGTCACTAACGATCCTTCTAGGCAACCCATGCAGTCAGAATATCTCCTTGATGAATAATTTGGCAATATCTGAAGCTTTATAGTTTGTCTTGATTGGAACGAGATGTGCAACCTTGGTGACCATGTCTACTATAACCATAATTAAAATTTAGCCTCCTTGCATTGAAGGTAACCCAACAACAAAGTCCATGATGATGAATTCTCACTTCATTTGGGGGATGTCAAGAGGTTGCAGCTTCCTAGGCATCTTGACATGTTCTGCCTTAATGCACTGGCAAGACAAACATTCCGTGATATATTTGAGCACGTCTCCCTCAAGCCTTCCCCAATGGTAGCTCTTTCTGACCGTGTTGAGGGTCTTGACATATTTGGGATGGCCTGAAAAGGGGGAATCATGTGGTTCCCAAAGTATTCTTTGTTTGAGTTTCTTGCTCGAGGGTATGCATAATCTTGTCCTAAAATAGACAAGTCCCTCATTGATGGAGAATTCTTGATATTTGACCTTAAGTCTAGGGTTTTGGTCCTTTTCCAAAATTTCCTTTATCATCTCCAAATATTTTGGGTCATGGCTAGCTTCTTCCTTAGTTAGTTCAAGGATAGGGTTGCTAGGCATTGACACCATAGTTACCAATGATTCCGCCATTGAGGGTTCCTCCATGATAAGAGAGTTGAGGAACACCTTGTGACTTGGGGCATCAATGACCATATTCTCTTTGCCGGGTCGATACCTGATCTCAAAATCATACTCATGCAGAACTTCAATCCATCGACACTGCCTCATGTTGAGGTCGGACTGGGTGAAGATCCATTTAAGGATCTTATGGTCTGTGACCAAAGAAAACTTGTTATCAAGTAAGTAATGTTGCCAAAGTTTGAGGGTATGAATCACTGCTAGTAGCATCTCTAGGTCGCAGGTGGCATAATTCCTTTCATGGGTTTTTAGCTTCCGTGAGGAATAGGCTATAGGATGACCTTCTTGCATTAGTACACAACCCAATGCAAGTGAGCTAGCATCCGTGACAACTTCAAATTCATTGTTTAAGTCAGGGAGCTTCAGAATTGGTGCTTCACTTGAGTTGATCAAAACTTGATTGTTCAGAGGGCATCCACGCTATGGCAACTTGCTTTTTTAGCAAATTCGTGAGGGGTTTTGCGATTAAAGCATAGTCCTTAATGAAGGTCCTATACCGACCTGTTAATCCAAGAAAGCTATGCACTTCTTTAATAGTAGTCAGTGGAGACCACTCTTGGACATCCTTAACCTTTGTAGGGTCTATAGAGATTCCTTCATTTGATACAATAAATCCAAGATATTCAATCTTCCTTTTGACAAAGGCACACTTTTTCTTATTAGCATAGAGCTTATGAGTCCTCATGGTCTCAAGAATGATGAGAACTTGGGATTCACGATCCTCCTCTTCCTTGGAATAAACCAAGGTGTCATCAAAGAAGACGAGTACAAAGTCATCAAGATATGGTCTAAAAATGTCCTACATTAGCTTGTTAAAGGTGGAAGGGGCATTAGTCAATCCAAAAGACATTACTGTGTCTATTCAAAATGACCATATCTAGTATTGAATGCTGTCCTAGGAATATCCTTTTCTTTGACGTCGATTTGATAGTATGCTGACCTCTACTTGGTTTAGGCCTCTATAATTGATGCAAAGTCAAAGTGTACCATCATTCTTCTTTTAGAACAAGATCGGAGCCCCCCAAGGAGAGATGCTGGGGTGTATGTACCCTTGGTCCAATAGCTTTTTGAGTTGTTTCTGTAACTCAATACCTTCAGGAATGGACATCTTGTAGGGCCTTTTCGCAATTGGTGCAGCTCTTGGCATTAGCTTAATCTCATGATCCACTTCCCTAGGTGGTGGTAATTCAATCAATTCTTATGGAAACACATCCACATATTCTTTTAACCATGATGGTTCTTCACTGGTGTCCTCTACCTGCTGATCTGGTTTGTTTAGCTTGATTAGGTAGATGAGTAATCCTTTCCTTATTCCTTGATTGTGTTGCCTTAGCTAATTGGATCTTTGCCTTACCTGCTTCTCCTTGTGTTGTAATTAGCTCACCCTTAGGATTCCAAAAGGAAACTTGACCCTTTCTATAACGAATGTGAGCATCATTGGGGATTAGCCAATCCATCTTGAGTAGGCATTCATGGACTCCTAGATTCATTACATTGAACTTAATAGATTTGGGCTCATTTCCAAGTAGGAATTCCACCTTAGCAATTTGTCTAGTGCAAGTGATTTCTCTCCCATTTGCTAGCTCGACAAGCGACATGGATGCAACTATAGTGGTTATCCCTAACCTTCTTGCACAGGTTGGTGAAATGAAGGAATGAGTGCTGCCATAGTCAATCAGGGTTTTGAATTTCTTACCCTAGTAGTCCGATGGTGTTTGAATCACCAAGAATTGGCGATTCAACCCCTTTTTCCGATGGAGAGCGGCATGAACGGTTGCCCTCTTGATCTCATCTTCCATGGACGGATCTTCTTCATCATTGATTCATTTAGTGGTAATATTGGAAGTTTTTGCCTTTTCCAATGCTGCACGACCACGACCACGGCTAGCCCTGGCTTGGCCATCGAATTTTCCTTGACGACGATCTCTACCAGGTTTGGGACATTCCCTTTTGAAGTGCCCAGGTTCATTGTAGTGAATACAACACAAGCTTTGATAATTTCTTTGAGTGGGGACACAGTCATTGATTGCATTTGCTCTCGACTTCTTCTGTTGTCCTTGACTCTATCCTTGTGCCCTTTTAATTTGAGCTTTCAACATCCCCGGATTGTGGTATTTGTAAGACCAAGGTCTGGACTTTGGCTGGACTTCTTGGGCAATAGGACCTGCTCTTATCAATACATCTTGCAAATCCAAAGGATTCATTGATTCCAATTGAGTGTTCATTGGTGGGTTCAACCCATCATAGAACTCCGGGGGACACTCATTGTCGGGGCGTATTTCAACAAGGAGACAAATTTCAAGTAGTACGCCTCTAGAGATAGCCCAAATTTTTCAACTTAAAGAACTCATTCATCTTTTGAGTTTTGTATGCAGGTGGCATGTACCTTCCATGCATTGCTTCCTTTAGTTTGTCCCAAGTTATTGTGCTTTCCGTGAGACTTATCGCTTCCACCACAGTCTAGCTTTGCCGGTGAGCTTGAGCTTGGAAATCATGGCTTAGTTCACATGTGCTGTTTCGGCTGCATTGAAATAATCCTCCATGGATTCAATCCATATTTCAGCATTGGCTTCAACAATCTTCCCTTTTTCATCAAATTCTGGTGGTTTAATCTATTTGAGAAGAAACTTATTCTCTTGTGCCTCTGCCGAGCTTAGTGTGGAAACAAGATTCTGGTTTTGCGTTTGGGGTTGTATCTGGTTACCAATTTTAACTTTCCATGTTAGGGTTGCATTAACACATTCCTATACAACTCAAATCAATGCACACATATTTTCCATCACTACTATACACCATTGACGCAGTAGACTTCGACTCAGCAAACTCCCCCTTGGCACCTCTTACGAGTTTCGGAGTTGCTATTGCCCGAGACCTCCTTCTCCGTGTAGGACACAAGCCTTGCAAGACATGGTTTTTTTAAAAAACCGGGAGGCACAGGTGAACTAGACCTAGGGAAGCTTCAATAGAAGCTTCCAAGCTTCTAGAAGGAACAGGGAGATGACTGGAGAGGATGATTGGGTGGAGATGATGATGACGATGGTGAAGATGGCGATGAGGGAGATGATGATGATGATGGAACGCAGCAGCTTGGCGGTGCAGCTGTGGGGCAGCAGCAGCACGACGTTGACGGGCAGCTCCATGATGATGATGCCCCTCCCAAGCTTGGGAGGGGGGGTTTATATGGGTTGAAAGGGGCGAGGGGGGGGGGGGGGGTAGCCATACAAGTGGCAGGTAGCATGCTTCCCCTCCCCATGCCCTTGCACCACTCAAGCTCCACACATACTCCCTCTCCCTGCCATGCAACGGCTGAAGGGGAGGGAGTTTAAATTTTTTTTTTTTGGCAAATTCATCCCTTTTTTTCCCATGAAGGGGTGTTCCTACAGTGGCTTGCGGTTTCGAGCCACTGACTCATATACACGACGCGGGGCTGGTGTTTGTTGATGCATACGGATGGAGCACTTAGCACAAAGTTTTTTTTGTTGCGGGAGATTACTTTGAGTCATTTTGCGTGGTATCTAGAGTCATTAATATTTCGTTGCGGAAATATTACATTCTCCCCCCCTTAGAGGAATCAAGATGTCCTCATCTCGAGAAAATCTGGGGGTATTGTTGGTTGAGAGTACTTTCATCCATCCAAGTGGCATCCTCTTCGGGGTAATCTTTCCACTAGACGAGGTATTCTCTCAAGGTCCTGGTTTTGAAATGCCTTTCCCTAACATCTAAGATCCTGTCAGGCTGTAGCTTAAGGACTCCTTGGCTAGGCATTACAATTTGTTGATCATCAAGCACGTGACTAGGGTTGGGCACATACTTTTTCAATAGACTAATATGGAATACATTATGAACTTTTAGGTTTTCGAGGAGTTGAAGTCTGTAGGCATTAGGCCCTAGGCACTTGAGAATCTTGTAGGGTCCACAATACCTTGGACTTAGCTTTTTGCATTCACCCAAGGATAGGGAACTCTTCTTTGGATGTACGCGAATGAAGACCATATCACCTTCAACGAAGGATCTGTCTTGACATTTCAAGTCTGCGTAGGCCTTCTGTCTGTCCTTGGCAGCTTGGATGTCTTGGCTTATTGATTTGATTTGGTCATCCATGTCTTCCAGCATCTGCTTAGAACTTCAACCCTCAAGGTTGGATCCAAAAAGCTTAAAGGAGTACGACAATCGTGTCCATACAATGCTTGAAAAGGGGTCATTTGAATGCTTTGTTGGTAAGAAGCATTGTAGGGAAACTCAACTAGTGGCAAATATTGAATCCACTTTTTGGGTTCGCGGCAACAGTGTGCCCTAAGCATATCTTCAATGACTTGGTTGACCTGTTCCGTTTGACCATCGGTTTGGGGATGGTAAGCTATACTGAAACAGAGTTGAGTCCCAATGGCCTTGAAGACAGCCCTCCAGAAATGTGAGGTGAAGAGGGAGTCATGATCACTAATGATTCTTCTGGGTAGCCCGCGTAGCTTGAATATTTCCTTGATGAATAACCTTGCAATGTCTGAGGCTTTATAGTTTGTCTTAACAGGGATAAGATGTGCAACCTTGGTGAGCATATCTACTACGACCATAATGGAGTTGTATCCTCCCTGAACTTGGGGCAGGCCAACAACAAAGTCCATTCTAATGAACTCCCATTTCATTTGGGAAATGTCAAGTGGTTGCAATTTCCCTGGCATTTTGACATGTTTGGCCTTAATGCATTGACAAGACAAACATTGTGTGACATATTTGAGAATGTTACCTTTGAGCCTATCCCAATGATAGCTCTTCCTGATTGCATTAAGGGTCTTGGCATAGCCAGGATGTCCTGAGAAAGGGGAGTCATGGGCTTCCCAAAGTATCTTCTGCATGAGTGATTAGCTTGTCGGGATATATAATCTCGTCCTATAGTAGACAAGTCCACTATTGATAGAGAATTCTTGATACTTTGTTTGTAGCTTCGGGTCTTGATCTTTGATGGGGATCTCCCTTAGCAATTTCTGATAGGTTGGGTCATGGCATGCCTCTTCTTTAGCTAGCTCAAGAATTGGGCTGTTGGCATGGATACCTTTGTGGCTAGAGATCTTGACGTTGTTGGATGAAAGCTGGATTTTAGGGCAACAAATGGGCCTAAAAATTGTGGAAAAATGTGGAATTTTGCAGAAAAATGTTCAATCACGAAGGCGGCGCCCGACCTAGTACGATTTTAAGCACTAAGTGAAATACGACTCTTTAAAGGCGCCCGAGCGACACTTGTTGATTTTTGATAAATTTTTAGACTGCCGTGCGGATTGTCAGGAGTTGCCAGCCAATGCGAGATGTCAAGCCAAATGGCCAGGATTTTTCAGAGCTCAATTTGGAGCCTGGACAGGGAAATGGCCAAGGAAACGGTCAAGATGCGAAGGGGTGGACAAAATTTGGGCAAAATGGGCTAGTGACCTTTGGGAGCCCAAATTTTAAATGTCACACGAAAGTGTGGAAGAAAGAGATGCATCAAATTGTGGCATGGAGGAGGCACCGAAAAATGCGCTCAATGTGTGGATGATCCATCATGCTGCCTGCAAACAACCCCCCCGAGTGATCATGGGGCTTGATTCCCCTCTGCCTGCTGATCATATTGCCACCTCTCACTCATGCAATGATGGCATGGATGAAGATTTCTGATTTTATTCTTTCTCTCTCCTCCCTCTCTCTCCCTTAAGGGGTTGTTCTTGTGTGGAAGAAGACAATGAAGAATGGTGGAGGAAAGCTTGTCCGGATGAGACCGGATTGCTTTAAGATGGATGAAGACATGAAGAGTGCTGTTCTTGAAGATGCTGAGCATTAAATGCATGCTAAAAATCAGTCCTGTAACCAAGAACAAAAAACCGAGACCCGAAAATAAGCGATAATTCTATTTTTATAAAGAAAAATGATTTTTTAAATACTATTTGCTTTATGAATCCTTGTTCATATGGAATGAAAGTTCTTTATGATATTGTTTTCCATGAGTTTCAACTATTTGCAACCTGAAAATCAGAAAATATAAGGCTACATGGCTGGAATTAGTGTCAAAATACATAAAAACACGCGTTTTAAGGGTAAAATTAGGGGTTTTGCTATATAAATGAGAAATATGATATGTCACACCAACTAAATCTGAGTTTTTGCTATCAATGAATCTAAGGGCCACAGCCCACAATTAACTTTCATTTTTAGTCATTGTTTATTAAAGAAAAACAGAGAAAAAATACCAAAAAATTGTGAAAAATGGGTTTTAAATGGGAGAAAATTAGGAAACGATAACAAGAAAATTTCAAAAAATTACATAAGTGTTTGTGCAATGTATAATGAAGGTAGAGCACGAGGTTAGCCTCGGTTTACCCTCATTTCTATGTTTCTGTGTGTATTTATCGCTTTCTCTATAAAGAAATACACATAAAACGACTCTTACACCTATCAACGAATGCAAAACATTAAACGATAGGGTGAGAGGGGATTTTGAGCGTCAAAGTTGATTTTAAATCTGATTTATGTGCTGCATCATGGCTATAGGATGTTGTTTTAAAATAAAGGAAAAGGCAGCATGAGCATAAGGCTCGGTGTCTCTCCTTGTTTCAATATATAAACATTAGTATGGAAATCATGGAAAGATTGGTTTCGCACGATACACAATGCTGATTTTCTTATGTTTGTGCACTAAACCATTCACATTATGCACTATGCATGGTTCATGGTATCAAAGGAAAATCTCATGGACTGCATATAGCAATTGTTTCTTAGGACTTTGACCCATGATTGAGAGTGTGAGGTTATTCCTTGCCGTAAGATAGAGGGTCGGTTTCCTAAGGGGCTGTTTAGTGAGCAAGAATGGTATATCTTCTGGAAGTATGAGAAATATAAGAGAGAGGAGTTTGTGTTCGAATATGTTATATGTTGAGTAGCGCATCAAAGGGCCAATCCCTGCAATGTAGGAGAGCTACAGTGGGGCCGCGGTGTTTCTATCGTGAGGTTGCCTCCATATGTGTGTGATCGTGGCATTGCCAATGTGTAAGGGTTCTCCTTGTGAGGAGTTTAAGGGAAACGTTGGACTATGAACTCTAAACGCATGAATTAAGTTTTAGGGCAGTTTGTCCTTTAGCATTAGATTGACGCTCCTGGTCCGCGAGGCCGTGAGGGTGTTGTGTGTCATGAGCATGAGGTCCGGCTAGTGCTATAGCCAGTGTCGGCCCATTTTAGGTCCCATCAGTGGTGCGTCTGCCAGGAGCTACCAATAAGTGGTGGTTTTTAGATCTAGGGTTTTTAGGGACCAAAAGGAAGTTGGTTTATGTCCTCTGACAAGGACCGTCAAGCCGAAATCCAAAAAGCAGAACATGCTAAGAGGGCTAGACGGCGGTTGGAGATTGTAAGTCGTTATTCTCCTCAAAGGAGTAGCCCGGTACATATAGAGCCAGTGGTCTTAGTCACCCAACTACTCCACATAGTTTGTTAGGTGTGGGAGGAAGCGTAAGTTCTTCCTCTTCTCCACCAAGTCTACCCACTTCATGTGGGGGGGTGAATCCACCCGTTCAAGCTTCTATTGTTAATCCGATTGTCACCATGGCACAACCCATTGCAATTCCTGCAGGGACGCCAGATTTACTAGCCTTAGGAGTTCCCTTGCCCATTTTTAATGGGTTAGCGGAAGAGGATGCAGAATTTCACATTTGTGAGTTCCAAAGATTAATGTTCAATTATCGCATCCAAGATGAGGGACATCTTATGATGTTCTTTAATATGACGTTAAAAGAAAGGGCTACGGTATGGTATCACAGCATAGAGTCTGGGTCCATAACCACAATTGATCAATTTTATGCAGCTTTCCGAGGAGAATATGCCTCTGAAAGAGGTGGCCAATATTGGTTGTGTGTCTTGAATGTAACACACCAAGATCCTCATGAGAATGTGAAAGCTTATGCCAAGAAGCTGAAGGAAGTATTCCGTAAGTTACAAACTTACATTCCCATTCCGTCGGCTGCCCAATTGCAATACTTTTTGCATGGGTTGGATTTTAATATCCAAGTACAATTGAGCAGTGTAGCCTTGGCAGATATAGACACCGCTATTACACAGGCAGAAGGAGTAGAAACACGATTACAAACAACCTACTCCTCTCAAATGAATGTTAATGGGGGTTTAGTACCTGGAGGCAATCTACCATTGACGAATGGAAGTCAAGGGATGCCTATGACTAACCCTAATGGGAGAGAAAGTATGGTTCAGAATGTACCTTTGCTGCCAGCTCCTCCCAGTGTGACTATGCCTATGGCAAGTCAGTTGGCTCCACCAAATGTTGGAGGCCAAGTTTCGAATTCTAATATTCTTGTGGGTCAACAACCAATGCCAAATCAGATTGTTAAGCCAATGGAATGACGGTTTGATGATCAAGGCTATGAGTCGAGTGCATCTAATGTCCTTGGCAAAGTTAAGGATATGATGAAGCATTATACTGATATGATTTTCGAACAATATCGACAAATAACTGTCGATGTTAATTTCTTGAAGAAGCAACAAAATCTGATAGGGAGTCGACGCCCTAAAGAGGGTGGAACCTCAAGATTCAGTTGTAAGTGGTGTGGTGGGCAGTACTTCCCCAAAAACTATCCAAATGTGAAATGTGACATTTGTGAAAAGTCGGGCCATTTAGCTGCTACCTGTTGGAGTAAGATTAGTTCTCTCCAACAAGGGAGTAAACAGTCGGGCCCAGTGAATCATAGAGCGCAAGGAAATAACTTGCAGTAGAATGATGCACCAAGACAAATATTGCAGAGGGAAAAAACAACTATAGAAGAGTTGCCACAAGGCAACTGAGTCAGCCTTATTGAGGCTGTACGAGTCAATGATGTTGAAACCTCTAACTTAAGAGCCATGATAAGAGGCCAAAAGGCTAAAGAGGTTGACAAAGATAATGCAAAGCCGGTTGAGGAAAACCCTAAACAAGGGGATAAGGGGACGCAAGTCCAGAGTCCTAGCATGGAAGGTGGACCTCTAATGCTTGTTGACAAGAAAGTCGATCCTAAAAAGGATGAGGAAGTGCCAAGAAAGAAGACAAGAGCTAAGAAAGAAGCACCAAAGCCGGTCCAAAGACCAAAAGAGAGGATGGTGTGGTGAGAAAAGAGAGCTTTGGCTACTTATCATGACTTTGATTTAGCAAGTTCTCTTTGTGAAGTTAAACCAGACGTAAACCTTCTATAGTTGATCAAATTATCTCCAGGAGTACGAAATGAATTTAAGAAGATCCTACGTATTGGGTATATGGTAGAACCTTTGGGCATAGCACGAGTAGGGGAAGATTGGTTTGATCATGCTGAAAAGAAATTCCCTAGGGTTCCAGCATATGTGGATGAAATATTAGTGGAGCATGCTATTGTAGACATTGGATCCTCCGTCAATATCATGAGTTTAGAGTTGATGGAGAGGTTGGGTCTAGGCATCCAAAAGGATAGCTCCACCCTTCTTAGAATGGCTGATGATAGTCTAAGACAACTAGAAGGTTGCGTTACTAAGGTCCATGTTACAATGGCAAGTGTAGAATGCTTCTTGGACTTTAGGGTGATAAGATTTGTAGGACGTCCTAGCTATCGAGTTTTGCTAGGTAGGCCTTGGATCTTACGAACAGATTGTCAAGTCGATATACCCGCCGGTTGAGTGGTTCTAGGTAGAGGTGCTAATCGAGTGATAGTCGATGCTTACCCTGAGTCTCCTCAGAGTGAGAGAGCTCCTTTATCTTCTACTGAATTAGAGACAGCAGACGATCCATCTAGTAGTGAGACATCATCCAATGATGAATCTAAAAAGGGGTCCACTACAGAGGATATCTATCAGATAACTCTAAATGAGCCAATAGAGCCGTATGATAGGATAAGAAACACGGATGTGATTGAGTTAGACCTTGGCACGCCGAATGATTCGCGGCCAATTAAAATAGGTTCCATGCTCAGTTCAGTAGAAAGGGAGGACTATGTGTCCTTGATTCAAGAATTCCGCAATATCTTTGCTTGGAGTTATGATGAGCTGAGAGGCATTCCTCCCAGCCTAGCTGTTCATACTATTCCTATAAAAGAAGGCTGTCATCCTGTGCATTAGAAAGTAAGGCGTATGCCTTTTGAACTGAGGGACGGGTTGTTTGAGGAGTTACAGAAGCTAAGGAAAGCTGGTTTAATCTTTCCTATACAACACACAAAATGGTGTTCACCAGTTGTCATAAAAAAGAAGAAAAACAACCAGATCCGACTATGTGTGGATTTTAGAGAGCTGAATAAGCAAATGGTTAAGGATTACTACCCGTTGCCATTCATTGACCAGATTTTGGATCAATTAGCGGGTAGGAAAATATATTCATTCATGGATTGCTTTGCGGGATACAACCAGATGGCAATTGCAGAAGAGGACAAGTTGAAAACAACTTTTATTACCATCTTTGGTACTTTTGCGTACCATGTGATGGCCTTTGGTTTGTGCAATGCACCTGGATCATGGCAACGAACAGCAGACAAGACCTTTGGTGACATCTCCCTAGATGAGTTGAAAGTATTTATTGATGACCTGGGGGCAGCCACTGTAAGGAAAAGGATGTTGATTATCTTAAGAAAATGCTTTGAGCGCTGCATATAATTTTGTATCGCTCTTAATCCACGAAAGTGTATCTTTGGAGTACCTTATGGGCTATTGCTGGGCCATGTGGTCAGTTCAGTAGGAATAGCCACTGACCCTGAAAAGATCAAGGTTATAGTTGCTATGAGTCCACCACGCACTCCGAAAGAGGTTCATAGCTTTCTGTCATCAATAGGGTACTATCGAAGGTTTATAAATGCCTTGGCAGAAAGGACGTTGCCATTAACAAATTTATTATCCTTTAGTTGTTCATTTGTATGGAGCGACCCTTGTAAGGTAACTTTCGAGGATGTGAAACAGGAGCTAGTAAAAGCATAAGTTTTAAAAGCACCTAAAAGAGGCGAGGTGTTCTATATATTTTCAGCAGCCACCATGCATAGTATAAGCTGCTGTTTAGTCCAAATCTGGGAGGAAAAGTGGTATCATTCGATAGCTTTTGCTAGTCGAAAATTGGGCATTTCAGAGATCAATTATACCTACATGGAGAAGTTGTGTCTTACAATGGTCTTTGGGACCAGGAAATTTAGGCACTACATCCTCTATGAAAAGGTAGTGTTCTATACGAAGGCAGAAGGGCTTGCTTATGAACAAGCTACAGCCGCTTGATCGTTTGGCAAAGTGGTTAACCACTTTGCAGGAGTTTGATTATGAGATTAAGAGTAAGCCACCGAGGCTGCAGGGTATTGTGGAATGCCTTGTAGATTTCGGGGAGCCCAAAGAGACTTTGGCTGAAGGAAGCGACATTGCAGAAATGTTGAAAATTGATACATCTTCTATCCCATCTTGGTATGCTGCTATTACACACTATTTATCAACAGGAGAGGCTGGAGCTGGTCTATCAAAGTCAGAAAAGAGAAAAATCAAACAACAGGCTTTGAAGTTTTCCTTGATTACAGGGACGCTATATCGGCAGGGTGTTGATGATATTTACCGCCGATGTGTGATGCCTGACGAAATTCCTTTTATCTTGGAAGAGTGCCATGACTCTGCATGTGGAGGGCACTTTGCAGGACGGTTGACGGTGCAGAAAGCTTTAAGAGCTGGATATTGGTGGCCGTCCATCTTCCAAGATTCTTTTGAGCATGTTAAGAGATGTGATACCTGTCAAAGACATGATAGTAGAGAGAATAGGAAATGCCCACTTAGACCTATCATGGCCATCCTTCCGTTTGAGAAGTGGGGCATTGATTTTGTGGGTCCTATCACCCCATCGTCTACTACTCAGAAGAGATACATTATAGTAGCAACTGATTATTTTACAAAATGGTCAGAAGTGCGGGCGACGAGGCATGACAATGCAAAAGAGACTGCAAGTTTCCTTTTAGAGTAGATTATATGCCGTTTCGGTCCACCAAAAGAATTAGTATCGGACAGTGGGACCCATTTTTTGAATAAAGTGATCAAAAGCTTGCGTGGAAAATCAAGCATAATAAAACGACTCCTTATAATCCGCAAGCAAATGGATAGGTCGAAAGTACTAATAAGCAGCTTGTGGGTATCTTGTCTAAGATAGTCTCTGAGAAGAAACGAGACTAGGATAGGAAGTTGTATGTGGCAGTATGGGCGTACAATACCACGTTCAAGCAAGCTACCAACCATACTCCATTCAAATTAGTTTATGGGGAAGAGTGTGTGTTACCTCTTGAAATTGAGTTGCCAACCATACGGTTTGCAATTAAGCACTCCTTGGGAGATGAGGATTCCCTTTTTGAATGTTTCACGACCATAGCCCACCTGGATGAACTGAAATTGTAGAGCTTATTACACCAGGAGGTAGCTAAACGTCGGATGAAGCAGTTGTATGACCTTAAAGCCAAGAAGTATACCTTTAAAAAAGGGAAATTAGTCCTCTATTATGATACGCGTAGGGAGTTATTTCCAGGGAAGTTGAAACCTAAATGGGATGGCCCCTACAAGATTGTTAGGATAGGGAAAAATAGGGCTACGACTCTATTAGCTGATCTACATGGAGTAGAGTTTAAAAATAAGGTTAATCTTAATAAGATTAAATCGTATTATTTCTAAGTATGCTAATATGGAGAAATGCATTGCAGGTCCATGCTCAGGATGATTTGAGACCTGCAAAATAGCTTAAAGCTGGTTGATGGGTCGGTTAATTCCTTATTTGGAGCACCCATATTTGGAGCAAAGATACCATCAAGGGAAACTTATCTGGTGGAGCAAAGGATACAAAGTGATTGAGCAAGAAGACGGAACCTTTGTGTGGGAGATCAAAGTCTTTTGCCATCACTGCTTACGACTGTTGACAAGTATCCCTGTTGAGTTCAATGAAGAAGGTGGGATGGAGCCATCAGTTCACCCTCTAAACATGCTAAACTTTGGTTATCATAATTACGAATAGAGGAGTTCGCGATGGCAGGCTGTGTAAACCCATTGTGGACGTACACATTATATTTTGACGGAGCGTCCAAGGGCCCTAATAAAAAAGGGAGTGTTGGAGTGGTAATACGAGATCCTCGATGTAGAGTTACAAGGAAGTTAGCTGCTTATCTCGGGGTAGGATTCACTAACAATATGGTGGAGTATAAAGCCTTGATTATGGGACTACATATTCCCAAACAAGGTGGTATTCGTCGGTTGTTAGTAAAAGGGGATTCCCAGTTGATCCTAAATCAGCTAGATGGGACATACACAGTGAGGAATCCCATTCTCTGTATGTATTATCGAATTGCGATGACCCTACTTGAAGAGTTTGAGAGAGTGTCTTTTCAGCTGATTCCATGTTATTGGAATTAGTTTGCGGATTCACTGGAAAATCTTGCTTATGAAGAAGACCTTTTTTTTAATTGTGGTCCTAGTTTGGATATTGTTATCAATGATGAAACAGGACCCGGTCACTTGTGGGGTATGTTATCAGAGCATGCAATATATGGCAGACGATGGTTGATATGGGTGATGCAAAGAGTAGCTGAGACCAATCTACCGTTATTATCCTGGACCCATAGGTTGATTAGACAACATGTTATGCGTACCCCTCTTGCTATATATGCAGGAGGGATGGGTCATAACCATAATGCATTTAGTTTAGGGCTGTAAGCCTGTTTTTCCTTCTTGGAAAGGAGCTTATTATTGTATATCTGTACTATTCCAGGGAAGGATGTGTAGGTGCTATTCTGTTTTATCTCATTAGGCCAAGAGGGCAAGTTTTGCGAGGTTTGGAATGTTTTATTTCATTAGGCCAAGAGGGCCGATCAAGTTTTTTAGTGAAGTGTTTTATTTCATTAGGCCAAGAGGGCCAGTTGTCTATTTAGTACAAGTGCGGTTAATGGTTTCTTGTTTTAATTCTGTGCTAGACAGGTTTGGAAGAAGAGCTTGGAAGGAGCCTTTGTTGCATGGAAGCTTCTCGTGGCCCTATCCAAGTGATATTTCTCCTTTATGAGTACCGTGTTTTATGCTATTTGTGTTTGTGTACTTGCAGGGGATTTTCTTTTCTTGTTGGGGACCGGCAACCAAGGTATGAAGTCCCAGGTTTAGGTTAGGTATGGCTGAGGGGTGTCTGAGTAGTCGTTGCCTCCTGTGAAGACATTGCCAGGCATTGAAAGACCTGTCTTAGCCAGTAGTTCTAGTGACCCTGTTCTGCTAGCCTACTAGGCAGTCGTTCTAGGAGTTCTTGTTAGTTGTGAGACAGTTAGAGAAGCTTGCCAGAAGAAAAATAATGATGATGATAAGAAACCTTGAATATCTTAAAGGTGATTAATATATACAAAGCTGTGTAAAAAGGGGTTCTAACCCCCTATAAAAATAGAAAAGAAAAGAAAGAAAAATCTATAAGTAGTTGATCATCGCCTAGCGGAGGCCTGGTAGGTTCCTAAGGACGAGTCAGACTCGGGGCCGATGCCTTGTCTTCCTAGGGGTGGCGTCTTGCTGGAAAAGAAGAAATTAAGGAAGGTTGGAGTGAAAATAAAAGTGAGCATCAGAAAAGGATTAAGTGTCGCCTTGCGAGGGCTTGGTAGGTTCTTGGGTACTGAGATAGGACTTGAGGCCGATGCCCTGCTCTCCTTGGGTCTCCTTTTTACATGCCCGAGTATGGAAGATAAAAACCTCAAAGAAGAAATGTGCTAAAAGAAAATACTTCTTGATCAGGCTATAGGAGTCCTTGCCTAGTAGGAACTCCTAGGTGTGTTGTCCTTAGTTAGGTAGGTAGTTCAGACCCCCACTTAGGGTAATCTCTTTGATAGTTCTTTTTAGTCTGGCCGTGTTAGAGCAGTCGGTTAGTGACTAGCTTTGGACCTACTATCAGATTATGCTAGGCCTACTCCTTGTGGATGTCATGCCTTGGTTTTGTCAGGGGGTAGGGTGAGCATTGTGCTGTGTTTTAGTGTGTATTTATTTTGTATAAGCTTGATGCTTCCTTTGGTTGTTTTGTGCAGATTTATCGTGGGATTCGATGGGCTGAGTCGCCCTATCCCGTGGTCACCAATGAAAGCTAGATTTTAGGGCAACAAATGAACCTAAAAATTGTGGAAAAATGTGGAATTTTGCAGAAAAATATTCAATCACGAAGGCGGCGCCTCGACCTAGGACGATTTTAAGCACCAAGTGAAATACGACTCTTTAAAGGCGCCTGAGCGACACTTGTTGATTTTTGATATATTTTCAGACTGCTGTGCGGGTTTTCAAGAGTTGCCAGCCAATGCAGGATGTCAAGCCAGATGCCCTGGATTTTTTAGAGCTCGATTTGGAGTTCGGACGGGGAAATGGCCAAGGAAACGGTCAAGATGCGAAGGGGTGGACAAAATTTGGGCAAAATGGGCTAGTGACCTTTGGGAGCCCAAATTTTAAATGTCACATGAAAGTGTGGAAGAAAGAGATGCATCAAATCATGGCATGGAGGAGGCGCCATCAGGCGCCGAAAAATGCGCTCAATGTGTGGATGATCCATCATGCTGTCTGCAAACAACCCCCCCCAAGTGATCATGGGGCTTGATTCCCCTCTGCCTGCCGATCATATCCCCGCCTCTCACTCGCGCAATGATGGCCTGGATGAAGATTTCTGATTTTAGTCTTTCTCTCTCCTCCCTCTCTCTCCCTTAAGGGGCTGTTCTTGTGTGGAAGAAGACAATGAAGAATGGTGGAGGAAAGCTTGTTCGGATTGCTTCCGGATGGATGAAGACATGAAGAGTGATGTTCATGAAGATGCTGAACATTAAATGCATGCTAGAAATCAGTCCCGTAACCAAGAACAAAAAACCGAGACCCGAAAATAAGCGGTAATGCTATTTTTATAAAGAAAAATGATTTTTTAATGCTATTTGCTTTATGAATCCTTATTCATATGGGATGAAAGTTCATTATGATATTTTTTTCCATGAGTTTCAACTGTTTGCAACTTGAAAATCAGAAAATATAAGGCTAAATGACCGGAATTAGTGTCAAAATACATAAAAACACGCGTTTTAAGGGTAAAATTGGGGGTTTTGCTATATAAAAGAGAAATATGATATGTCACACCAACTGAATCTGATTTTTTACTATCAATGAACCTAAGGGCCACAGACCACAATCAACTTTCATTTTTAGTCATTGTTTATTAAAGAAAAATAGAGAAAAAATACCAAAAAATGGTGAAAAATGGGTTTTAAATGGGAGAAAATTAGGAAACGATAATAAGAAAATTCCAAAAAATTACATAAGTGTTTGTGCAATGTATAATGAAGGTAGAGCATAAGGTTAGCCTCGGTTTACCCTCATTTCTATGTTTTTGTGCGTATTTATCGCTTTCTCTATAAAGAAATACACATAAAATGACTCTTACACCTATCAACGAATGCAAAACATTAAACAGTAGGGTGAGAGGGGAGTTTGAGCGTCAAAGTCAATTTTAAATTTGATTTATGTGCTGCATCATGGCTATAGGATGTTGTTTTAAAATAAAGGAAAAGGTAGCATGAGCGTAAGGCTCGGTGTCTCTCCTCGTTTCAATATATAAATGTTAGTATGGAAATCATGGAAAGATTGGTTTCGCATGATACACAATGCTGATTTTCTTATGTTTGTGCACTAAACCATTCACATCATGCACTATGCATGGTTCATGGTATCAAAGGAAAATCTCTTGGACTGCATAGCAATTGTTTTCTTAGGACTTTGACCCACGATTGAGAGTGTGAGGTTGCCGTAGGATAGAGGGTCGGTTTCCTAAGGGACTATTAAGTGAGGAAGCATGGTATATCTCCTAGAAGTATGAGAAATATAAGAGAGAGGAGTTTGTGTTCGAATGTGTTATATGTTGAGCAGCTCTCTCTCTCATACTCTCTTACGAGTCGGACAGCAGGGAAGAGTACCGATCCCAGTCCCCTCCTCTACTCCTAGGGGCTTTTATAGTGTATTGGGGGGGAAAATGGTATGGTATGGAGCCCCCCCTATCCCCATCAAGGCGGCCATGTGGGTGGCCACCACATGCAGGGTATGGTCGATTCCCCCCCTCCACGTGGTCCCGTCATCACTCAGCAACCATTGTCCATCCTTGCAACTCGTCCTCTTCTAGTTGGAGCTCCCCCACGCCTGCTCGTCATCATATGGCAACCCCCCCTCTGTCCGCCAGCTGGCGGCATGTGTAAACGGGAGGCATTTATTCTTTTCTTATTTTTTTTAAAAAATCGTTAATTAAGCGGGGGGTCATATGGCAGGGCAAGGAAATATTGCATCCTTCCCCCCTTAAGGAATTGAGATTTCCTCATCTCGAAAGGAATTGGGGTATTATTGGTTGAGAATACTCTCGTCAATCCATGTGGCATCTTTTTCTGGAAAGTCCTTCCACTGGATGAGGTACTCCTTGAGGATTCTACTCCTCAATCTCTTTTCCCGAATGTCTAGGGCTCTAGTTGTGGCTAGAGCTCAAGGACTCCTTGGCTTGGCATTACAATTTGCTGATCATTGAGTACATGGCTAGGATTGGATACATGTTTCTTTAGTAGGCTAACATGAAATACATTGTGAACCTTTACATTCTCAAGGAGTTGGAGTTTGTAGGCATTGGTCCCTAGGCATTTGAGGATCTTGTAGGGTATGCAATATCTTAGCCTCAGTTTTTTAAATTCTCCCAATGATAAGGAACTCCTCTTGGGCCATACACAAATAAAAACCATGTCTCCCTCATTGAAGAGTCACTCTTGTCTATTTAGATCTGCATATGCTTTTTGCCTATCCTTGGTGGGTCTAATGTCTTATCTGATGGCCTTAACCTAGTCATCTATTTCCTCGAGCATTTCCTTAGAAGATTCTACCCTTAAAGTAGGATCTGAAAATTTTAATGGAGTACGGTAATCATGCCCATACAATGCTTGAAAAGGTGTCATTTGAATGTGTTTTTGGTAGTAAGCATTGTAGGCGAACTCTACTAATGGTAGATACTGGATCCATTTCCTGGGTTCACGATAGTAATAAGCTCTAAGGATATTTTCAATGACTTGGTTGATCCTCTCTGTTTGGCCATCAGTTTGAGGGTGATAGGCTGTACTGAAACAGAGTTGGGTACCAAGGCCCCGAATATCCCTCTCCAGAAGTGAGATGTGAAGAGGGAGTTGCAGTCAATAACGATCCTTCTAGGCAACCCATGGAGTTTGAATATCTCCTTGATGAACAGTCTGGCAAAATCTAAAGCTTTGTAGTTTGTGTTGACTGGAATGAGGTGTGCAACCTTGGTGAGCATGGCTAGTATAACCATAATTGAATTGTAGCATCCTTGCACTGAGGATAACCCAACAACAAAGTCCATGCTGATGAATTCCCACTTCATTTGGGGGATGTCAAGAGGTTGCATCTTCCTAGGCATCTTGGCATGTTCTGCCTTAATGCGTTGGCAAGACAAAGATTCATTAGTACACATCCTAGTGCAAGTGATTTAGCATCCGTGACAACTTCAAATTCCTTGATTAAGTCAGGGAGCTTCAGAATTGGTGATGTCACCAAGCTATGCTTGAGTTTATCAAAACTTGCTAGTTTAGAGAGGGCGTCCACACTATGGCAATTGCTTCTTCAGCAAATTTGTGAGGGGTGCTGCAATTAAAGCATAGTCCTTAATGAATATCATGTACCAACCTATTAATCCAAGAAAGCTACGCACTTCTTTAATAGTAGCCAGTGGAGACCACTCTTGGACATCCTTAACCTTGGTAGGGTCTACAAAGATTCCTTCATTCGGCACAATAAATCCAAGATATTCAATCTGCCTTTTGAGGAATGCACACTTTTTCTTCTTAGCATAGAGCTTATGAGTCCTCATGGTCTTAAGGGCAATGCAAACTTGGGATTCATGCTCCCCCTCTTCCTTGGAATAAACCAAGGTGTCATCAAAGAAGACGAGTACAAAATCATCGAGGTATGGTCTTAAAATGTCTTGCATTAGCCTGTTAAAGGTAGCAGGGGCATTAGTCAATCCAAAAGACATTATCGTGAATTCAAAATGACCATGTCTGGTATTGAATGATGTCTTCGGAATATCCTCATCCTTGACATGGATTTGATAATACCCTAACCTCAAATCAATCTTAGAGAAGATTTTTGCTTCCTACAGTCGATCGAGTAACTCATCTATCCTCAGAATGGGATATTTATTTTTTATGGTTACCTCGTTCAAGCCTCTATAATCAATGCAAAGTCGAAGTGTACCATCCTTCTTCTTTTGGAACAAGACTGGAGCCCCCCGAGGAGAACTGTTAGGGTGTATTTACCCTTGGTCTAGTAGTTGTTTGAGTTGTTCCTTTAACTCAATGGCTTCAAGAATGGACATCTTGTAGGGCCTTTTCGCAACTGCTGCAGCTCCTAGAATTAGCTTAATCTCATGATCCACTTCCCTAGACAGTGGTAATTCAGTCAATTCTTCCGTGAACACATCCACATATTCTTTTAACCATGATCGCTCTTCATTGGTGTCCTCTACCTGATTTGGTTTGTTTAGCTTGATTAGGTAGACGGGTAATCCCTTCCTTATTCCTTGATAGATTCGTGTTGCCTTAGCTAGCTTGATCTTTGGTTTACCTGCTTCTCCTTGTGTTGTAACTAGCTCACCCTTAGGATTCTGAAAGGAGACTTGACCCTTTCCACAATGAATGTGAGCATCATTGGGGATTAGTCAATCCATCCCAAGTAGGCATTCATGGACTCCTAGATTCATTACCCTAAACTTAACATATGTCGGTTTGTTTCCGAGTAGGAATTCCACCTTAGCAGTTTGTCTAGTGCAAGTGATTTCTCGCCCATTTGCTAGTTCGACAAGCAAAGTGGATGCAGCTACAGTGCTTATCCCTAATCTTCTTGCAGAGGTTGGTGAAATGAAAGAATGAGTGCTACCACAGTCAATCAGGGTTTTGAATTCCTTACCTTGGTAGTCCGATGGTGTTTGAATCACCGAGAATTGGCGGTTTGGGCCCTTTTTATGGAGAGCGGCATGAACGGTTGCCCTCTCAATCTCAGCTTCCATGGACAGAACTTCTTCTTCATTGATTCCTTTAGTGGTAATATTGGAAGTTTTTGCCATTCCCAATGCTGCACAACCACGGCCACGGGTAGCCCTAGCTTGGCCTCTGAAGTTCCCTTAATGGAGATCTTTGCCAAGTTTGGGACATTCCCTTTTGAAGTGCCCAAGTTCATTGCAATGGAAACAACATAGGCTTTGATCACTTCTTTGAGTGCAGACAAAGTCATTGATTGCATCTGCTCTTGGCTTCTTCCGTTGGCCTTGACTCTGTCCTTGCGCCCTTTTAATTTGAGCTTTCAACATCCCTGGATTCTGGTCTCTATAAGCCCAAGGTCACTTCGGTTGGACTTCTTGGGTAATAGGTCCTGCTCTTATCAATGCATCTTGCAAATCCAAAGGACACATTGATTCCAACCGAGTGTTTATTGGTGGATTCAGCCCATCACAAAACTTTGAGACATGTTGGGGGATACTCATTGTCGGGGTGTATTTCAGCAAGGAAACAAATTTCGAGTAGTACGCCTCCAAAGATAAGTCCAATTGTCTTTGAGACTTGTTGGGGGATACTCATTGTCGGGGTGTATTTCAGTAAGGAAACAAATTTCGAGTAGTATGCCTCCAAAGATAGGTCCAACTGTCTCAACTTAAAGAACTCATTCATCTTTTGAGCTCTATATGCAAGTGGCATATACCTTTCCTGCACTTACTCCTTTAGTTTTTCCCAAGTTATTGTGCTTTTAGTGACTGCTTGGTCTTTACACCACAGCCTAACTAGCTTCGCCAATGAGCTTGAGCTTGGCAATCATGGCTTCGTTCACAGGTGCTATTCTGGCCGCACTAAAATAATCCTCCATGGATTCAATCCATATTTCGGCATTGCCTTCAACAGTATTCCCTTTTCCATCAAATTCTGGTGGTTTAATTTGTTTGAGAATAAATTTCTTCTCTTGGGCCTCTACCGGGCTTAGTGTGGAAACAGGATTCTGGATCTACGCTTGGGGTTGTATCTGGTTACCAATTTAAACTGTTGTGTTAGGATTGCATTTACACATCCCTATATAACTTAAATCAATGCGCACATATTTTCCATCGCTACTATGCAACCATTCGTATGAACATAAAATTCTTATTTAAACATAGGGAAGCGTAAGCCTCAAGTACAATTAGATAGAGTTTGGCTAAGATGATTTTCTTTTCAAGACTTACATCAACGCCAAGTTAATAATTCCCTATTGGATTCAGCTTTACAAGGACAGAATAATAGTATGGATTGGGGAAATGGATTCTCAAGAAGCGATAAGTCATGGGAAGTTCAGGAAATCCCTATTTTTGATAGCCATGACGTTCATTTCTCCCCATTAGTTTAATTATGTCTGCTGGTAAGATTTTAACCACCTCTTCATGGATGTAGTGGTTTTGATCTACTTGTCGGCGTCCCATGTGTAGGGTTGAATTCACATGAGCCTCATGGAAGATGAATAACTTGATAATCTTCAAGTCTTCCAACTACTTTAACCTCTTCAAATTGTTTTGAAGATAGGCAAGTCGGTTGACATCTATGTAGCAGTATCCCACACTCCAAGTCCAATGCCTTTCCACATACAGCAATGAGGGGTTGTAGAGCCAATCCAGGATCCCCATCATGTCGGACCGTATGTGATAGCTTGAAGAGCTCATAGTTGTCCTAAACATGATATGAAGTACGAGAAACCTACTCCATGCCTCGTAAGTTTGAAAGCGGCAGCAATCCACAAGTGAGTAAAAAGAAAAACATTTTCTAATGAAAACATCACTTCACTCTTCCCGATCTATCCTAATTGTTTTAGTCATTGGTCGGCTCTGATACCAATTGTGACGTTCCTGCCTATTGGCTATCCAAGCACATTTTGGAAGTCCATCGAGAAGCAAATCTAAGCGTCGCCACTCGGCACTCCCATGGAATGTCACAGGGTTTGTCGCCTAGGGTTTCCCAAGTCTGCCTTGCAATGGAACGTTTGCGGTCGAACCCATTAGGATCAATCTAAAACTTGAGTCCCTAGTGGTCAAGGTCTCTTGACAACATTCTAGTGTTGGGTCCTGGATATTCTACCTTACATGGAGTTACCCAATCCAAAGCAGATCCATACCCCACTTGGTTCAAGGAGAATGAGAAATGAGAGGGATGCGTCGCTCTAGCTCTTTGCCCGTAGGGCATAATCCCATACCGGTCCCCTAAAACTATCTAAATCATGTACTAACCCACATTGCCTAAAGATCGAATGACGGTAAAATCTTGTGAGAAGCCTCTCAGTTCTCTAGGACCACCCTTCCATAGGATAGACTCCTCGGGGGTTTTGCCCACCCACTTCCGTCAATTGGCATACTTTAGTTATCTAATTAGCCCCTGTCACATTTATGTGCAACATTTAAAAACAGCTTTCTTAATTAAGCCTTTTTGAGAACAGGATTCGTTCACGTAATCTTACGACATTGACACGAAAATAATTTCAGACAAGTTCCTTGGAAGTAAAAGTAAACTTAATGTTAGTATTTTAGCTGAGATACAAGTCTTATTCAAAACAGAAAATATCCGCAATCTGTGAGGATGCACCTTATTTCCTCCAAGATTCCGCCCTTGCACTAGTAATAAGGGCCCTCGAAAATCTATCTCGAGTTACACAGATCGTTTGAGTAGGACCCCGAGAGGCAGGGAATTTACAGCTTGATCCCCCCTAGGATCCAAGCATCCTCCTACATTCAAACCAACCCGTGGAGAGACCTCTTGTGGCGGGTTCGGTCCACATTTCCGCTTAATGATGGATATGCTTTATCGTCCTGATAACCTATTTTTCAGTTTCTTTTACCTCTTAAGCATGCCAATGTTAGTGCATAAATCTAATGCACTACGAGTTCAATCAATAAAATCCTTGATTTCAATGTGCACAAATGTGAAATCTTTTGTGCAAGTTGTTCATTCTAAGTCATGCCAGAGTGCAATAAAACACAATTTCCAACATGCTTGAATGTTGCAACCCAGTTGGTGGTTAGTTATCATAAATTTTTGTGAGAATACTTCTCCCTTCCCAATGAAGTTGATCTACATTTTTAAGAGTTCCCATCAAAGTAGGATTTATGGAATGCACCTGGTTACCAAGTGTTGCGGTTCCTTGACCCACAGCTCCATCAGTTGAAGCGGGATTTGCACTCGATTGGACCTTACTTTGCTTGGGAGGCATTGTATAATTTGACTTTTTCTTCGCAGCTACTCACCCAAGATACAATAGAGTTGACTCCTTGTGGAAGGAAACCGCTCGTGAGAACCCTCTCAGAGAGGGGGAAAAAAAGAAAGGGAAAGCTCGGAAGCCTCCAAGGACAATTCTCTCTCTCTCTCTCTCTCTCTCTCTCTCTCTCTCTCTCTCTCTCTCTCTCTCTCTCTCTCTCTCTCTCTCTCTCTCTCTCTCTCTCTCTCTCTTTCTCTCACACTCTCTTACCAGTCGCTCCGTCGGCCAGCTAGCAGCGTGGGTAAAGGGGGGGCATTTATTCTTTTCTTCTTTTTTTAAAAAAATCATTAATTAAGGGGGGGTCATATGGCGGGACAGGGAAATATAACATGAACTTTGCATAGGCTACATCCAAGTTTTCCATATAACGGTTAGCCTCAAAGATATTATCCTTAGTTTGCAAGATAGGTGGTATCTTCTTGCCATCCTCAACCACCTCAAATGGAGCTTTGCCACTGGAACCATGCACTATGTTGTTGTAAGAAAACTCAACCAAGGGCAAATATTACTCCCACTGTGTCTTATGGTTTTGAAACATAACACCTCAAAAGATCTAATGCTGTGGACTTTGCTTTCTCAAATTGACCATCTATTTGCGAATGGAAGGATGATGGGAATTTCAATGTGATACCCACACTCTCAAACAACCCCTTCCAAAATAAATTAGTCATATGAGGGTCTTGATCACTAATAATCGACTCTAGCATACCATGATACTTAAAGATGTGCTGCAAAAACAATCGTATCATATGATTAGCCAATATTTTCTTCCTCACTGAAATGAAATGGGCTTGTTTACTAAACATGCAAATGATAGTCCATATCCATCATTCCCTATAGGTATCCTAGAAAGCTCAAAAATAAAGTCCATTGCAATGCTCTACCAAGGCCTATATGGAATAAGCAAGGGTTGTAATAAACCTTGCATCTTTTGCATATCATGCTTTACCTTCTAACATACATGTCGTGACAAACTATTTTACATCATGTCTCAAAGCTTGTCAATAAAAGAAATGCTCCATTGTCTTGACCATGGCATCAATACCTCTATGTCGTCTTGCATATGAAGGAGCATGACTTTCAATGATAACTCTAGGCCTCAACTACTTTGTGATACGCAATCATCCATCTCTTAGCACAAAAAAGTGCTCATGTCTCTAGCCATTCTAAAGCTAATTATAAATATTAGCAAAGTCTAAATCAACAACATATTACCCTTTTATGGCATCCAAATCAATGTAATAAACCGTATTGAGACGAGTGACTGAAATTTGTGGCTTACATGACAGTGCATCAACCAAAACATTATTTTTACCATCAATATGTATAATATGAAAATGAAACATAGAGAGAAAATTTATCCATCTCATATGCTTTTCTGACAACTTTATCTATGTGAAAAAGTGCCCCCAAGTCAAATGGTCTATCTGCATTGTAAAATCGGTCCCCATCGAATAATGTTTTCACATAGATAGTGCATGAAGTACAGCCAAGAGCTCTTTCTCATAGACCTGCAAATTTTTTTCTGTACCATGAAGAATTCAACTCTCATAAGCCACAACTCGGCCATCCTGCATATAAGAATAGCCCCAATGTTGTTACCACATGTATCACATTGAATTACAAATGACTCCCTTAGATTAGGTAAAGTCATCTTTTCCTTCAACTTTTTAAATGCTGAAATTTCTAGAACTATCCATCTAAATGACACATCCTTCTTTTGCAAAGAATGCAGTGGAGATGCAATTTTAGCAAAGCCACGTACATACTTCCTCTAGTAAAAACATAAATCCAAGAAGCTATGAATCTCATGCACATTTCTCAAAGGCGTCCATAATCATATTGCCTCAACCTTTAAAGGTCCATGTGAATACCATCAACCAATACAATATACCCTAAAAACTGGATTTCATGCAAAAAGAATTTACTTTTATTGACATTGATAACCAGTCTATGCTCACATATTACATTGAACACAATGTCCAAATGTCTTCTATGCTCTCCCTCATTCTTTAAATAGACAATCATATCAGCAAAGAAAATGCCCACAAATCCTCTATGTGGCTTGAAAATGTGATCCATCATCCAATTAAAAGTATCAAGAGCATTCATAAGCTCAAAAGATATATCAAGGAACTCATGTAGCCTAAAAAGATATTCTCAAAGCTATCTTAGACACATCCTCTATTCTAATGTGTATCTAATGATATCCACTTTTCAAATCTATATAGCTACATATGGTTGTCCCTTGCAACCTATCCATAACATTATCAATCCGAGGAATCGAAAAGCATTTCTTTATCGTGATCATGTTTAGAGCATAGTAATCAATGCACATGTGCCATGAATCATCCTTTTTATGCACCAAAAGCATTGAAGAACAAAAAGGAGATGAGCTGGGCTGAATCAACCATTTTTTTGACAACTCATTCACTTGACTCATAATCTCCTCTTGTTGGGCTCACACGGACTCTATAGGGTGTCTTATTAGGTGGGCTACTTCCAAGGATAAGATCTATACCATGATTTTCTAGTATTCTAGATGGTAACTGCCATAGAAGTGACTGAGATAAGCAATCAACATACATTTTCAAAAATGACATGCAATCCTTCTCTAATTAGACATATTCTCAACATTCTCACTATCATATTTATCCTTAGTAAAAACCAAGTACTCTAAAAGATGATTTTTCATTACTTTAAAATAGCAACTGCAAATACAAGGATAGATTCACCTTTCAACTTTACATCAAGTGTGAGTATCTTTTCCTTATGCTGAATAGTGATCTTTTTTCAAAAGAATCAATCACTACATGCATACGGTGACACCATGGCATAGCAAGCAATACATCACAATCCTCAAGTGGAGCAATGAAGAACTTCTCATTGTCCACATATCCCTGTATATGCAACTGAAGCTTTCCAATGAGCGGTGTGATTGGCTCTGCATGGCATTTACATGCCATTTCAACTTTCCCCATGGGTCCCATCTCATTCTCTCTGATGCCTAGACAAGTTGCCATGTCAATAGAGATGAAGTTGGCTCGTGCACCATTAGTAAAAAAAAATCAATGCATGCTTATTCCTAATTTTGACCCATGCTCTACACAACTCAGTAGCATCATCATTGAGCGGATCATTAACAACATCAGGCACCAATCCCACTAATGTTTTGGACTTCTTTCCTTTAGAATCTCCTTGATTTTTTTATTTTTCAACTTGTTGCTTGTTGGGACAATTTTTTTGCAATGTGACCCTCTATTCATAAATAAAATATTTATTTATAGCCATCAATTTCCTATGTTGTGCCAATGATTTCGAGCCCAATCTTTGTTGTTTTGGCCTCTTTTTAGGCTAATTTTCAAATTTGGCCCTATTCTCAGCCTTAAATAACTTTTGATTCGATTTGTCCCCACTCTCTAGGAAGTCTAAATCTTTCCCATACTGCAAAGCATCGACTGTAGTAGCAGTCTCTAATAGTTGAGACATGCTAAACATGGTGAATTTAATGTAAAAATCTATGATTCCTTTGGGCAGCCTGCAAACATGTTTTTCCACTTGCTCATGAAGGGGTACGAGGCAATAAGAAGTAACAAATAGCAATGCATCCCAAAACTTCTTATTATATTGCTCCAAATTCTTGCATTCCTTAGCATCTAGCTTATTCCAAGCTGTCATAATGTCCACCTCAAAGCTACTTGTCAACCAATTCGATGCAAACATTTTCTTGAATTGTATCCACATTGACGGTGCTCTACCTTGCATTAAAAAAGTGGACCACCATTGTGATGCATTCCCTTTCAAGAAAGTGGTTGTCTTTCGAATCTTAGAGGACTTTGTGAAATTTTCCCTTGAATAGACTGCATCAAATTGCTAAATGAAAGTGAAAGCTTTCAGCCCCTCTTGTGCACCACCAAAATTAATGACTCAAACTTCACTACGTTTCTATCCTCATCACTGTCTTTTGCTTCCCCTTTTTGGATGTCAAGTCGTCATACACTGGCTACACTGCAAAAAGGATACATTCGTTGAATTTATATCAAAACCAACACCAAACATAGCATTTGCATGACCAACACTCATTCATTGAGCCTCATAAGCATTCGAGGGTGTAGATGCATTGCCAAATATGCTATTTTGTGTCCCAGGTATCAAATCTTGCTTCCACTAAAGTATCGTGGTTGTCCCATCATGGCATGCATTTCGAGCTGTCCAAAATCCATTGGATTGGCACTTTCATGATGGCCTTGCATTTGCATTCCTTGCCCTATAGGTGTCAACTGTTTTGTTTTATTAGCACCTTTGGGAGCTTCAAATGAAGGCTTTGGCATTACCTTCAGTGTACCTTGTTGTCCTAAAGGTGTAGAAGGTGTCTTCTTCTTCTTGACTTTGTTGTCCTTCTTTAGAGCATTCAAGAATCGAGTAAACTAAGGATTCTTTGCCAATTCAGCAAAGAGATTTACTAATGTCCTCATCCAATTCTTAAAGTGGTCATCAAATTTCTCTTCACTTTACCGATCATCAACCTCATTTCAGCAACTTGATGTCCATGGTTTGAGGCTTGTCCAAGATCAAGCACTGCATTTTCTTCATTTGCATATGAATGCTCATATTGAGAGGCATCATCATTGCTTGATTGCATCTCAATGTATGAAAACACATTGTTGTAATTTCTTAGCTGAGAGTAAAAATCGGCACTAGTACAAAGCTTTGGCTTTCAATCAAGTGCCTTGGGCCCACCAAATAAAGGAATTAAGTAGTATCTCAACAATGGAACCATGAAATTAGCCTTCCTTCTTAGAGAGAGTGGTAATTTCCTAATTAAGTACTTATTTACTATAATAAAAAATAAGAATAAATTAAAATGTATAATTTATTTTAATAATCATAGGCAATAGACACTCAAGTGGCCCCAAAATTGATCACTTTTTTTGTATTTCTTTGACTTTAATTGCTAATGGATTTAGTACAAATTGAGATTCCCCAATCTTCTTTGCTGATCCAAAAAGCCCCTTGTTGTACATGCAATCAACAAAGCAATTTGGACCAATTGCCCCCCTTGATTTTCACCCATGAATTGCACAAATGGTACCACTAACAACTAGCCAAATGTTGCCTCAATTCACAATGGATGGTGTGGCATCTGAAATCCTTGTCAATTCCATGTTGGTTTTAGTGTACGATACCTTCTCTTGTTGGCACAAGTCCCAATGTGACTTTTAAACCCTAATCTTTACATAAATTTAGGGCTTACAACAAAGATCTCTCTACTGGTCCACCAAATTTGATTGAGATTTGCTCAAAATGGTTGAGAAAGGTTGACATCTCCTAAGAATGTGTTGGAGAAGGTGAGAGACCCAAGATGAGAGAGAGATCTCATTTTTTTGTAAGAAAGACCCTAAATTCTTCTTGTTGCCTGCTCCAGCCTACATTTAATATAGTCACCTACTACTGCCAAACACCTCCAAAATATTGTCACCTGATCAGCAATGTTGTTACCAACCCTCGAAAGGTGACTTCTTATTGCCCCTTGCTTGCTAAGGCCCTCAAATGGCTATCTCCTACAGCAATTTGTTATTCTCTGATTAAAAAATGGACCAACATCTCTCTCTCTCTCTCTCTCTCTCTCTCTCTCTCTCTCTCTCTCTCTCTCTCTCTCTCTCTCTCTCTCTCTCTCTCTCTCTCTCTCTCTCTCTCTCTCTCTCTCTCTCTCTCTCTCTCTCTCTCTCTCTCTCTCTCTCTCTCTCTCTCTCTCTCTCTCTCTCTCTCTCTCTCTCTCTCTCTCTCTCTCTCTCTCTCTCTCTCTCTCTCTCTCTCTCTCTCTCTCTCTCTCTCTCTCTCTCTCCAAGCTGTAAAACTAATTGAATGGCTGAGACACACTAACCCCTAAAAACGTCTTATCAGTTTGCATGGGCATTTTTAAGTGGTAGCCTTCTAAACCCATTTTTCAACATTGTCCATCCATTTAATTTATTTTTAAAATAAAATAATCATGAAAAATAATTCTAGCTCTTTTGATCCTACCCAAAATTAAATGTGCCTATTCATAATTTAATTAGATAGGCCATTTGCAACCCGGAGTGGTCTCCAACCTCTGTTGACACTTAGACTGATATTAATTAATTAATGCTAGTCCCTAATGTTGCTACGGACACTTACTAGCCAAATAACCATTCTAGGGTCAAAACTGACACCAACTGGCCCCTAAAGTCTAGTTTTGGCATAACTTATCACAACTTTTGCCTTTGACACCCACTACATCCTTGAGGTCCTTTGCCTATTAACATGAAATAAATGTTATATGGATCACATGTACTAAACAATCTTGTACAATTAATTAATAACTTAATCAAATGTCATCAACAAGATTAAAGCATCTCAAAATTTCACGTCCCATGACAATGGACCTATACATTATTTACAAAGTCAATAGAATACTAGCAAACTCTTTAAAACCAAAACCAAAAGAGTTTCACCCCTCCAAAAAAGAAACAAGGTTTGACTTCAATATAGCAAACATGCCCTCTTTTAAACCAAGGTAGACATGTCGTTTCTTTGTTACAAACTAGTATTGTATGACCTACATTGTTGGGTCAAAGGAGACTAGGTATTTCAAATCGCATGCTCTCTCACTCAAGCAATTCAAGCCTCTGAGCATTTCAACATCAAACCTTCTAAATCAAGTTTTCTATTTGCATAAGCCTAGAATAATAAATAAATTATTGTGTCAAGGTATCATAAAAAAGATTTGTATAGTGTATTTTGTCCATACTTGACCAAGCAACATTACCATGTCTTTAAGTCCATATGTGATGGGCTAGCTTCATAATTTTATCAATATTTTTGGACATCGTTTGAAATGAGACTATTATTCCATCCACTTCCATGCTTCCATAGAATATGTTATATTGTCCCTACAATAAAAAGGAAGCATGAAACTTCACCTAGTCCCAAAGAGATGAATACGAGGTCAATGATCTAGCATAGGCCCCACACATACACATGTACATTCTATATGCCACCACCAACATTAAACAAGTGTTCACTATCTCAAGTAAGAGCATTGCCCGTTTGTTTTTAATTGTGCTTAAAAGAGTGCTTGGAGAAAGTTGCTTTTGCTTGCTTGCAAATAGTTGTTCTATTTGATAATGCTAAATAGAGTTTATCAGAAGTCGTCAATAAGATTCTAGATGATAAGTTGATGGTTGTAAATATTAGAGGAACCATACTTACATGCAGCATTGTTCTAACCAACAATATCAACTTGGTCTTGGAAATATCAAATTCTCATTCCCCTATCACAACGATCCTAATTTACCAATCAACCTAAAGGAATTGCACCCAATCTTGCTCTCTCTCCTCCAGCCATTTCTGTCCAAGCGTGCTTACGATGTTAATCACCTCCTCCACCACCTTGATGGGAAAAACCCTACACAAGGTGGTGGGGAATTGGAAGTTAAAGTCGAAGGGACTCCTGGATGTTTCTTGCCTCTCCCAAATTACAAGTTCGGCATGGAAGTTCATTGGGGCATCATCCTCACATGGTGGGATAGGTGCTGGGGGTGCCCTCACTCCCTTGGCATTCCATTTTCTCCTTGTCTCCTCCACCATTTGTTTTCTTCTTTCCCTCAATGCCGCCTTTCTTTTTGCGGAGGTGTCTACGTGTTGTTGCTCTTTAGGCCGCAAGGAAGGAGGCGGTGGGACAAGCTCTTCTTTGTGTGGTCCCATTCCAAAGTTCACATCCACCTCTCTCTCCTGGCTTGGCTCTTGCTGCTCTTCTTCGATGAACCTGAGTGCATCCACTTCCTGCGAGGTTAGGCCTACCAATAGGAGGTAGTGGCATTGCTTTTCCAGGATTGGGCCAACTCCCCTAGGTTGTGGTAGCATTTCCAGTCCTGCTTTTAGTGCTCTACGAGCCATTTCCAGTTTCCTTTTCATGGCCCCTATGGACTCTCCCTCCTCTGCTTGGGTGATGTCCAATAGAGTATCTAGGAAGGTGCATTGCTGCATTTGGAAGCCCACTTGGGCAGCCTCTGCTCTGCTTTCAGCAATTATTTTTTTCTTTTTCTACTTGAGCAAGACGGTGTGCCAAGGCTTTAACTCTTTGTTCATTCTAGTTAGCCCATTCTTCTGCTCTCCTTTCCATGTCTTTGAGGCTTTCCCCCTGCCTCTGAGCTAGCACTGTCAACCTTTGTTCTTCATCTTCCATTTCTCCCTTTAGCTTATGCTGCTCTCCCCGTGTCAAGGCAGCTTCTTGGGTTAACCTTTCCATCTCTCTTTCATACCTGCGAGCTCTTTCCTCCCTCAGCTCCTCCAGTTCTTCTATGGCTTTAGTGATTTTCTCCATTTCAACTTGCAGATATTCGTAGCACCCCACAATCTCTTCATTGTGTCATCATAGGCATTGTATGGCCTTGATTTCTTCGTTCAATCGCACCTGCCATTCCACTTCTGTCTCTTCCTTAGCTTGTAGCTGCTCCTTCAACTCATGAACTTCCCTTTGGACCATGGCTATTTGGCGTGTTTTCTCCAACTAGGATGCACCCATGGCCTCTTTTTCGGCTTCTAGCTCTACTATCGCGATTTTTTTCTCCTCCTTGGCTTTCTCTAGAGAGAAGCTCCTTGACATACTCATCATATTCTTTGGGTGGCCTCTCTGTTGTGAGGACGGAGGTTGTGGAGCCTACCACCTTTTACCTCTTCGGGTCTTGCTTCGACTCAGTGTCTGTCGCCCACAGCCAGCCTTTTGGTTCCTATCAAGGGGGGGTTCCTTCTCCTGCTCCTTGGCCCATTTCTTTATTCACGAAGTACTAGACCCAAGCCATTAAGTTGTTGGTGTCCACCTGGGTCGTAGAACTGGGAGTGGAGATGGCAGTGGTGGTGGCAGGCGTCAGGAGAGTGGGGATGGGGGGTGATTGGGGCCTTGCCCTTTCCTTCTTGTACTGAAGGTGGCACGAACTTTTGGCACATGGGCACTTGAGCTTGGCCCTTCGTCTCTAATCGGGCTCATGGGTTCTCGCTTGTCCTGCCTGGACTGCTGCTCAATGGACCTACGCGTAGCAAGGGCCATGTCTTCCTCCTCCTTTTTCCTCAACTCCTCCTCCTCCTCTTCCTACTTTCTCCTTCTTTTCTCCTCGACCTTTTTGGACTCCCTACGAGCCTTTTGCAAGTCCGCCTTCTCTTGTTTCCTCCTCTCCTCTTCTTGCTTTTCTAGTGCAATTTTCTTCTTCATCTTCTTAGCCTTTCCCCGGCTAGTCTGCTCTTCTTGTTCCATGTTTTCTTCTTCCTCACCCAGTGTCCTTTCGCTGGACTGCGCCTCCTATTCCTGGTGAGGTGGCGACATGCTTGGTGTTTCATCCACTCCTCCTGCTTCTTCCTACCCTTGCCCCAAGGCTTCCCTGATGATAGCGGTGAGGACCCTGCCGAATCCAATGGTTGAGGCCTTTAAAGATGAAGCTTTTCTTTAGCCTTGGTGGCAGGGGATTCCCCCTTGGCGGGCTGTCCTCCCATTGCCAAAGCTTTTGCCAAGGTCTCAATGGTCTTCCTCACAAAACCGTTGAGATTCACCTCATCTAGCGACCGTGCCGCGATGCTCTCTAGTAGGGGGACATTAATGCAGCTCATGATGGTGTTGTACCTCTGACTAGCAAAAAACACATGCACCATCTTGGCTTGGAGTTCTAATGATTCTAACTTCGTCTCTTTTTAAGAAGGAGAGGGAAATGGACTTTAAAGAGGGGCAAATAAGAAAAAGAAACAATCAATTGAAAAGAGGAGGAAGAAGTAAACTACTCCAATCCTACAATATATCCTCATATTTCAAAGAGGAACCAATTGAAATGGCTCCAACATATTTCCAATCAAATGCCCAAAGAGGCCAATAGTGATGATCCAAGGCACTAAGAAATGATTCTTCAATCACCCAACTAGAGAGAGAGAGAGAGAGAGAGAGTCCATAAGAGGAAATGGTTCTACAATTTATGTATACAACAATAATATTATGTATACTTACAACCTACGTGTGCAGCCACCCATCCAATCATAAGTGCTACTGCATAGGATCTAGTGTATTAGACATAGTCCTCCATACCATCAAGGCAGTGAAGTCTTACTCACCTAGTGACTTATGGCTTAGGCTAATCTTCATTAACCTTGAACTCTCGTTCAATTGTACCAATAAAAACCCTAGCCACATGCAAAGATTTTTTTTTAATTGGCTTGATGCTCTCAACCTAACAATTCAAGTACTAGTGTGATATTTCAACTAAAGGCTTATCATGTCACAACCAACACTCCATAGGCATAAAGGGTCTACTATATATGTAGCATAGGCTATTTCCTTAGACTTGGACTGCAACTCTAATAAGACACGCATGTGTCAGGCTCATCTCTCCAAATTAGGAGACAAAACACAAGCAAATATAGCTAACTTGAAATGCCTAACACACTACTACTAGCATTTTGTAAGCTCTTCAAAAGCCCTCCTGTTTCTCAAAGAAGGAGAACACCTCACATCACCCCCCCCATCATTAAACCCTTGGGACATTGTTTCTATATTGCACCAGCATGAGACCTCTATCATAGTGTTTATTTTTGTCCTTGACATGATCATAATAATGCATCAGGAACATGGACACCCTAATTATTTGCTAATGGAGCAATTGGCAAATCCAAAGTGATGCAATGAAAGGCCTGACAACTAAACATTGTTTGGCCACCTTTGATGTCTCTACCCCCAGTCATCATGTTCTTTTGTGAGTATCCATTGTAGGAGCACTTTTCTTCCCTTTTCTTTCTACCATCCTCCTCTTGACAAAGGGACAATGAGTGCAAGGCAAAGTTAAGGTTCTCATGTTATGTGCCAACCAAAAGTGTTATGCCTATTAGCACCTTGCTAACTACCGTAAAGACCCATGGCAAGGGAACAGCCATGGAGGATACCCAGGAGTATGAGAGTGAGTGCATGTCCTTTTTCCCTTGCATAGGTGGATGACAGTCCCTCATTTCCCAAAGTGGCCAAGGCCTCTCCCAATTAATAAACATCACAACCTTTTTCCAAGAAAACCAATATGCAAAATTGTATATACATGACATTTGAAAGCATGGCAAAATGTGCCTATAGAGCATACCTACTTGTGGTTAGTCTCTACAACTACTCACAAAGAATTGGCATTTGTTCTCTAAGCTCTTATTTCGAAAAGAGCACAGATTTGTATGTACAAGTTACAGTAGCAAGTTGTTCTTCAATATTCAAATGATTTAATTCAAACTAAGAAAAACTATTAGTTCACATATTTTTATCAACTTGCTTTTTATCTCAGCTCAAACCCTTTTCATGTGCATCATCTATTTCACAAAGTTTGCAGAGTACTACACAAACAATCAGCATTTAAAATTGACATTAGGACATAGGCATAGCTATGCTTCTCTAGTCTGCTCTATGTTGCCATGTTTTTGGCACGCACTTAATAAATAGAACCAGATGGTTGCATTGCTTTGCATAGGCAATCAACAAACTTTCAATCCTACATGCATTAGAATATTTTAAATGCTAATATTATGCTCTATCTCAGGTGGTATGCCAAAGTCTATCACCATAGATTGAAAGTAAGCATATCCTTTAGCCACCAACCCATCATGACTCCAAGCTGCATGTAGTGATGAGAATGTGACTCCAATCAATGCATTCCATGTCACTACATCAATAGATTGCAGTGCATCAAACACTCCCTGGGAGTTTTCTAGATGCTTCCACAACACCCACAATAATGAATAAGCACAGTTGCTAAAAGTAGACATAAACCATGCCTTGCAAAGACAATTGCATGATGAGTCTACCAACAGAACTCTGAATTTCCAATTGAGTTGCAAGATTGCAACAACAAGTCTAAGTGTCTGATCTTCTAGAGCTAAAGCTCCATTTCGCATTTCCTTGTATAGAGGAAAAGTATTTTCTCCTTGATTATGCAGTGTAAGTTGCAATCATGTTATTCCATGATATAATAACACTTTTTAGCGAGTCATTAAACATGTATTCAACTTCCATAATGCTCCTGCACTCACCATACACGCCTAAAAGGGTACTATTGATAAATATACATGTCAAAACCATATGTTCTCGCATCAATATACAAACCCTTACCTACATCCAAATACATGACTTGAAATGTGTTCTTTATCAGCAAGCACATAACATACTTGTATAATTGTAGCATATATCTGATCGTTAGGACTCAACACCATTACCTACATTCATCATTTCAATGTACAATTGCAAAGCCTTAACTTCTTGGCTATGCTCAACATATGCTAAAAGCAAGCTATTAAATGACATAACATTGCGATCGTGTAGACATTTTCTACCTCTGTAATGTTTCCACACTTTCCATACATGTTAATGAGAAAGTTTACAATCAAAACATGTAAATTTGGACATTTTCTTAAGGCCTCGACATGTATTGCATGCCACCAAGTTCCGGTAGGTTGCTTGTCACCATTTATTTCTTCCATGTCTCCAAGGAGAAACATATTTGAAGGGCGTACAAAAAGATCCAATCATTTGGAGTTACACCTGTCAGAGTGCAATGGTACGCAAGGGTATAACCAAGACTAAGAGATAGAGTGAACACACACACACACACACACACATAGAGAAACAAAAGAACATAGATTTGCAATATGAAGAATGTTGAATAAGAAATACATATATATACCTAAGTGTAGTTCGTATGTCTACATCTCTCCACCTCAATGATATCACCTTGTTGTATACCTTGAAGCCTACAATAGTCAGCATGACCTGTGCCCCGGACTGAGCCTGAAATTTGTGATCAAAGTATAATTGAAAGTGTATTAAAGTTTTTGCTATATATAACAAAAAATAGAGGCCAATCAAAAAAGCAATTGGCCTACCAAATCTAGCCAACATGTGCCAAATCGGATCAATTTGCTAATGTGGCATCCTGTAATAAATGTGATGATTGTACAAGTTCAAACTATTGCATGGACACATGCCTATCTAAGGGATGACCAAATGACCATATCTCTTAATACCCCCTCCTAGATCATGGAGACAGCATGAGGCTAAGGGATTTAGAATGATGACAGAGTAAAACCTAGGAAGCACCCTCACAAACAAATTTGCGATGTGGTCCTCTATCTTGCAATAAACCACATCAATAGTCTTATCCATAACCTTTTCTTGAATGAAATAGTACTATATCTCAATGTGCTTCGTCCTAGCATGAAAGACTGGACAAGGCAATGCAATTTTCATTGTCACAATGAAGTGTAGTAGGACCTGTCAATTGGTAGCCAAGCTCCACCAACCACCTCCGAAGCCACATTGTCAAATGGTAGAAAATGTCGCTTAATACTATGCCTTAGTCAAAGATAAGGCAATCATCTTGCTCCATAGCCTTCTTCCAATTCTATCCACAAAGCCTTCACGTAGGTGGGCTCCCTACCCGACATAAGACAAGTCATCAAAAAATACTTAGAATAAACAAGCTCGACGGAATATGCATAAGCATGAAATACGATCTCCTTAAATGACTTTGTCCACATAGGTCCACAGATCTATAGAAACAAGCTCCAAGGGTACTAAAGACCGCCTCGAAGCATTATCAAGAATGGCATCACAATGTTTATGAATACAAGATATACAAGGCAACTGGCTCACCACACTTCGACAAACCTCAAATAAGTATCCCCTAAATACCTCCCAAAGATAATCATAATTTAGGTGGCCAAATTGAGTATGCCAAAGCTTGGACTATCTATGAAGTAAGAAGATTAGGCAAGGCAAAAGGAAGCCTCAACTTATAAACTCCATTCTCTACATAACCTACAAAAAGTACCTTTTCTAGAGCCATGCTCAAGAAACCTAAAAGAATATGTATCAAACTCAACCAACAAACCAAGAGCACAAATCTTATGCACAAAAAGTAAATGATAACCCACACTTCGTATATAGAACACCTTAGAAGTGTGAGAACCACGACATCCATCTAAAATCGATTGCATATTACCCCTACCTTGTGTGGAAACAAAATAGCTATCTTATGAGAATCTGCCCATGCAAAGACCACAAATGAGTAACACTTGTTGCAAAAGAAGGAATCATGTGCCGAGAGGCACCACTATCAACAATCCACTCACAAGGGTGTGGGGTCTTCAATTGTCAACAATCCACTCACAAGGATGTGGGGTCTCCAACGCAATATCAAAAGCCTTCAAGGTCAATACCTAAACCACCTCTAAAGGGAAAAAAGCAACTGATGAGAAAGCAACCACCACTTTAAAATCCTTTGAAGCCCTTCTTTTTAGTGTCCTTATCCTTGTCGAAGTAATCCTTTTTCCAATGACTTGTTTTGCCACAAATGTAACAAGTAGCAGTCCTCTATGTTGTCCTTTAGTTTGTCTTCCTTCTTGTTCTTATCCTTCCCCTTCTAAGAGGATTGCCTTGTCAATGCCTCCAACTAGAAAGCATCCTACCCTTAAAATTGTTCCTTTTGGTCCAAGACCATAAGAACCAACTTCCATCGAAGAGTTGATTCTCACCTTGAAGGCATCAAGGCAAAGTAAAAGCACATAACTTAGGCAATAACTATGAGGAGAGTCATCACCATGTCTTTGGATGTGATCCATAGCTTATTCACAAGTACTATCTTGTAGACTAAGTTAAGCATCATTAGAGGTCACCATTGTGACATCCTTGCCACAAGTATCCCAGATACATTGGTATAGCTCCGCTGTGGCAAGCCATCTATTCCAAGTGACTTGCCATTCTTCACGCTTTTGAGGGCACATTCTCACTCATCCACAGTGAAAGAGGGCTCCAACTTTGCTACCTGTTCCTTGGTGATTTTGCTTCCATACCCTTGGAAGAAGGTCTGCAACTTCAAATCATAGTCCCAAGCCTTGACAATCACAACTATAGAACATGAAAGAAAGAAAAAAAGCGAATGCTAGCATTTAACTTGTCCCACTGCGCCTAAGCCTTTCCAACTCCGCACACTCATCTACAGAAAGTTGAACTCACCTCTCCATGTAAAGCGGTCAATGGCCTTCATAATAAACTCCACCAAATCATAAGACTACAAGATGGCAAGTATTATAGCACACTAGATGCAATAGTTCTTGCCATCAAGCTTCATAATCGCCTATATCTTCATATTAACCTCAAAAGACATTTTCACATGAAACACCGACAAAAACACAAAAGCAACCCCCTCTCACTATAAAAACACTACCTGCTAGGGCTCTTCTTTGGTAGACTCAGACCTTCACCCATCTAAGGCGATGAAAATGTAAAATCTTCAATTAAAGGCTCAAAACACGACCTTCCTCATACAACAAAAACCCACAACAAAATCAACAACTTTGCTCATTTCTCACACGCCCTCTCACCTCAGCTTTGTTATAATGCACAACCCTCTTGCTCGCCCTCAAATGCTGAAAACGCAGCCTTGTGTCACGCTGAAAATTCCTCTTCAAGCATATCTACAATCACTCGGTCTTTGCACTGCTCTCATACCATGTCAGAGCACAACAGTCCAAAAGCAATGAATGAGACTTGGAGATGGGAGTGAACACAAAGAGAGGAGAGAGAGAGAGAGAGAGAACGCAGATCTAAAATATGAAGAATGCTGAATAAGGAATACAGACATGAACAAGGGTGTAGTTTGTATTTCTACCACCTCAATTATGTTACCCTGTTGTACACCTCGAAGCCTGCAGCAATCAGCATGATCTCTACCCCAAACTGAGCTTAAAATCAGCCATCAGAATATAACTGAAAGTGTGCTGGAAATCTGCTATATATAGCAAAAAATAGTGGCCAGCCAAAACAGCAATCGGCCTGCCAAATCTGGCCGACCTGTGCTAGATCTGGCTTACTGCAGACATGGCAACCTGCTGATGTGGCCGACTGCTAACGTGACAACCTGCAATAAATGCGATGACTGTACAGACTGTTAAAACTGTTGCATGGACACATGCCTGTCCAGGGGATGATCAAATGACCATACCTCTAGCAACACCTACCTCTAGCATCTGTCTATACAATTGTAAAGCCTTGTAACAGTTTCTTTGCTCGACATATACCAACAAAATCAGTCCATGAGAACTCAGTGGAAGTGGGTGTACAAAAGGTTGCTATTAATGTATAAGTCACTATCAACTCCCTTTGTAGTGATAATATCACATATTGCTAGTACCATATTCAAAGAACCAAAAGAAAAAACATTCAGGTACCTGTACCCCTACAACCAAACATGATTCTCTATCTGCAAGTAATGAGTACACTTATAAAATCAATACATACATCCAACAGCTTGCACTCACTTTCCTTTTGCATTAGCCTAATCACGCCCATAGCTTTCTCAACTTCACCATGCTCAATATATGCTGAAAGCATTGCATTCCAGGACACAATATCACACAGAGCTAGCCCCTTAAATGCTTTTCTACATCCGCAATGCTCCCACTCTTACAATACATGCTTATCAGTGTGTTGCCAACAAAGGTCATAGAATCAAAGTCCCTCCTTTCACAATCACCATGGAGTGAAAATCCTTGTTCCAAGCAACTTAAGCTTCCACAAGCTTTGAATAGATAAACATAAGAGAATTCATTTGGCTCTGTACTTTCTTCTTGCACAGACTGGTACAACAGCAGTGCCTTCTGGCATTCCCTACGGTCCACATAAGCAGAGATAATCGCATTCCATGGCAGGATGTTCTGACATGGTAACATTGGAAACACAGCAATTGCATGTTCAAGACTTCCACAATTGACCATTGAGTGCATCAGATAATCACCCGGGCAGGTATAGTGATCCAACCCAAGTCTAACCAGATGCAGATGCATTTGCATAATATGCACTAAGGACTTGCAGTCATTGCAAGGCTTCAAGAAGGAAGAATACAGATTTCCCACCAGAATCGGCTCAGGTCGCACTATCAGAACCAAGATTTCCAATGCTTGATTCAAGTGTCCATCCTCTCACAGACAATGGAACTACCGATGCACTTATGATGGATGTGATTTCAGATCATACTAGTGTGTATTATAAACTGTGTAAGCTCAGATGGACTGCTTTCAAGAAACAGAGCCTATCTGTTGTTGTGACTTTTGGCTCTCCAACATTGGACCTCACTGTTCACATTGGATTGATACTCTGCATTGTCCATACCCATCAGTATCGTTTGTTCCTGAACTACCTGGGGCTGCTATAAACTTAAAAGTGCTCAGGCACCTGCATTGAAGCTAAACAAGACACCGGTAGAAGTCTCAGGTCCAGTCACTCGTCCCCTAAGTAGATCCTCTACCTTGGATAACATCACTGGTTTCCGACCCCCTCTTGGCCTTGACTGGAATTTTTCATCCTCCTCAATAAAATCACCCTGTTAGCCACAAAAAAAAGAGTCCAGAAAATCAGGCATGTGTATAGCAAACCGAAAACATAACACCCAGCTCATCAGATAAACCATTCTAGGCTACAAGAAAGTCCATGCACCTGCACATAGCAATGCCGCTTTGTATTCTCATGGTTGTCCCTTGTATGTCTGTAGCCAAACATTCTGCTGCAACCCTCATATGAACACTTGAATTCTTTAGCACCCATGTGAATGACCTTGATGTGCACTGCTAAGTTTGAGCTCTGTGAAATACACGAGGTAATGTTCATGCCAACAACCCTGATCCTTAGATCAATTACCAAATCAATAACTGCAACAGGGAGAAAAAGAAGAATCCAGATAGGTTGACTCACATTTGAGAAGGTGCGCGCACAGCCTTCAAAAGGACATACAAGCCTAGATTTAACTCTATGAGCTTCATGGATCCTAAGATGCCTCTTGTAAGTTCTTCTCAATATAGTCAAGCCACAGAGCCGGCATTCAAGATGCACATGGGCACTCCTGGCGTGTTCCCGCAGGGCACAAGGATCTTTAAAACGTTCACCACATCCAAGTTCACCACATATGATCTCCGAAAAGTGAAATGCTGAAGCAAGAAGACATCAACTCAATAAAACAATAAAGCTCCATGGATTCAGAAAATAATAGTACTCTGCATGAGTACCTAGCTGCAGCAATAAACATGGTCAAAACTAGAGAGATACTCACCATGTGCAGTTTCATAGTGGCTTTGCACACGACAAGGAAAGCTGAAAGTTTTGTCACAATCGGGTTCAGGGCAATCCAGCTTCTTCGGTTCACCTTTGACATGGCCCCTGAGGTGGTGACGTAACTTTGGTCCGGAAGGGCAGACTGTATTACAACCTGAATATGGGCATTGATATTGCTTTTCTGCATGAGATACAGTGTGACGATTCAAATGATCCAGCCGCTTATAACTCTTTAGACAGCCGGAGAGTGGACAAACAAATGGTCTCTGCAGCATGATCTTATAAGAAGTCAATAATATGTGGGTGGTTACAATAATGACTGCAAAGAATATTCCCATTGCAGCAATGTGGAGGCAAAACAACCATGTTATCAATTTTTGGCTTCACACACAACTGAAATGCAGCCAAGTCTGACCTGGATGGAATTAGTTTAACGATATGATGGTGCAACCAGGACTTCCTGAGAGGTCACCCTTCTCGGTACTGCTCTGGTGCATTGCCAATGTAGCTGTTTTCAAACCCCAATTGTTACATTGCAACACATAATCAAGTGCAGAAGTAACTAACTACTCGTTCAAAGACACAAGAAGAAATAACTGGCACCTCACTGGAATGAGATACCCTGTGTTGGCGCAAAACAGATTGCTTCTTGGTTTGGTATCCACACTGCTCACATTCCAAGAATTTCCTCTTTCTGGCTGGTACTGAGGATGTGATGCTGGGATCATCATCATTATTCTGCAACAGAGAAGTATGCCATGTTAAGCACCTGTCTGTTACAAGATTGCACCTTGTGTAGACCACACATCTTATGTCATTCTACAGAAGGCGATGTCTTTTTATGCTATTGCTGCAGGACAATTCAATATCGTAATAATAACGTTCAATACCTATCATGGCATAAAGTCTGTCGTGCCCAATCTCTAAATAACGTGGACAACAATCAGGACATGTCAGAACACTACAAATAACATGGCTGTGAATTGGAGGATGCGAAAAGACCAAGGTAGACTTAATTTCCAGCCATAAGCTTGGAAGCTTTAACATCCAACTTGCTTTGAAACTAGGCAACCCTAATGGACCTCTATTGATTAACCACCCTACAAGGTGATCTTAACGTACATGTTTTAAAATTAGAAAGCCTTAGTGGAACCCTATTGATTCACGATGGGAGGGTGGAAAAAGGCCAGGTATTGTTTTCCAGCCATAAGCCTGAAAATTCGACATCAGACCTGCCTGGAAACTAGACGATCTTAATGAACCACTATTGATTAACAACCCTGGAAGATGTTCTTGTACTGCACTGAATAAAAGGTCAGAATTCCTCGTAAAACCTCTGTGCTGGCATGCTCGAGCATGTGCTTTTGAAGGAGGGCGAACTTCGAACGCGCTGTTCCGCATACAGCACAGGTATAACGGCGGCAGTCTGATCCAAGGATGGAAAACGAAGCCTCGTGCTCAGGAGGATGGCCCCGGATGTGCGCTTCCATGACAGATCGCTTGGATCGTGTCGCGCCGCAGACGCTGCAGAGATAGCACCTCCTGTTATCAGAGCTACTGGCGCTGTTGCTCCCATCTCTGCTGTTGCTAACGCTGGCCGCGGCCCCCTCAGCAAGCCTATCTTCCATTCTGTTGATCCGCCTGCGAGACCCTAATTGGAGAATGATAAACAAGAGCGCACGAGAGTGCCCTAGTGCGCTAGGATATTGCCCTTCTGGTTTTTTTTTTTAACGAGAATGTGAGTGATCAAAACATTACGAGTCGCTCCACAATATCACTAGTTACTAGTGATTTTGGTATAATTATATATATTCCACTTTTAACTATTACAAGCTAAGGTAAGAAGGATAAGGAGTAGCAATGGCGAGTAATATAGGTGTAAAGGGCTAATTGCTTAGAAGAGTAGCAACATCAATATGTTATAACACAAAGTAAACAATAGGAAAGACTAATTATCGAGTTCGTCTAGTGAAATAATAAGTGATTTAATTGTCATATGCTTAAGCATGGGCTTCCTCGTATTGAGAGACTTAATGATCTTCCATGTGAAGTCATGGTCATTGTAGTCGGAGTGGCCATGGCTAGCGGTCTTCTAGTAGCTGCACAGTCTTGTAGGTGTTCAAGAACACAAACAAAGGCTTTGACATGTTGACGGCATATGGTACCTGGGCAATGCACCTATGTGCCATGCTTGACTATAGAAGCAAGCTTACGCTCAACTACCAAGACCCACGGACCGCTTATTGTTTCAAGCGAACACTTATGGCTATCTCTCACCTAGCCAACGCACATTCGATCCTACCGGGGTGTAATGAGCTTACCTGGATACCCAAATAAGTTGCCTCCTCCCTCAAGCACATCAATAGCTCAATGATTCGAGATACGAACTCAAGCATCCTCAAGCCTCCACCTCCAAGCTCCATCCTCCATAGCCGCGCACAAGATAAGAGAAGAGAAGAAGAGAGGAGATAATTGAGAGCTTCACCTCCAAGATCCCTCACCCTATCACACTCACTCCCTCACATTCTCACACTCCCTCTCTCAAGCACACACAAGCAAGCAAGAAGGAGAAGAGAATAAGAGAAGAAAATGAGTCCACTTTACCACACACCAAAGAATGAGCTTCTTCAATTACTTTTTGTCATCCCCTTTTTGGGCAATCATTCCCTTTTTTACATGGTCAACCGTAGCCCCTAGGCTCTCTTTTTCATTGTCCTTCTAACTTCCTGGCTTCCTTCCTACTGCCCATCTACCTTTACAATTTGCATATGAGGAAGCCGGGCACTCTTTTACAAAACTTTTAGAGGCACCTTGCATTTAAGAATGCACTTTTGCCTTGACTTAGCTTTTGAGACCGCCCTTGCACTTTCGGCTGTTTCCCTTCCTACTTCTTCCTTTGTATCCAATTTCCTTTTGGGACATCTCTTTCAGCTCCACACTTGTGCTTTTTCACTTTTTTCGTTTTTTCTTGTACTAATTGCGGTTAACATTACCCCCTCCTAGTTGAGTGCCAGTCCCATGGCACTAATGGTGGGTAGTAGTTAGAAGGTGGGATGGGTGTAGCCAAATGGCTTTTTGAGTTTGTATGCAAGCCCTTGCTGAGGATGGAGTTGGATGGATTTGCCCTTGAAATTAAAGATGAAGTTGGGGTTGTTTCCTCCCTAACATTGACAAAGGGTGGGGACCAATCCTTTGAAATTGAATATGGTGTTGGTGGATGGATCCCTCTTGGAGAATGGCGGGGATCTGTCCTTGAAATTGAATATGGTGTTGGATGAATCTCCCTTAGAGAATGACAAGTTTCTAACCTGGCTTTTCCCTATTCCCTTCAAGTTGCATTATCCCTTAACCTATGTTTGTTTAGACTGTACAACTTGCATAGGAGGGAGCTTGGCACTCTTATAAAATGAATTACATTGCACCTCATACTTCCCTTGCAAGAGCCCTCAAATGTTCTCCCTCATCCGTGAGCCTTCCTTGAGAGAGCCTTGCCAAAACATTCAGTGCTTCCCCATGTTCTTTCTGAGCACCTTGCTAGAATCATTGGTGCTTTCCTTTGCCCTTGAGAGCTTGCCTTTTCCTCCACTTTTCTTGCCCAGGCAGAATGAGCTTCTTCATTCACTTTTTAACTTAGGTTTGGTCCTCCTCTTATATCATTTAGACTGCATGGTGACATGTCGTGTAACATTACCCCCCTCCTAGATGAGTGCTAGTTCTATGGCACTTGTGATTTTGAGCTAATGAAGATTCGGTATTTTAAAAGGCAGCCGTGTGAGTTGATGATGATGGGCCTAATGGGGATTGGTCTTGGGAAGCAACTGAGTAATCGATTGAGGTGGTGGAGACTGAGAGTGAATTGAGTGGATGATGGGGCCTCCGAAGTTGGCGGGTTGCAGTATTTGTATTTTCCTGAAAAGAAAATAAGGTGCACTACCTGGGGATGTGTCTACCTTATTGTGCAGTTCATTGTGCTCATGTTAGTGGAACTAGAAGTTGGGTCGAAGCCTAGGTGTTGTCCCATATTTAAGGACCTAGCTTGTGCATAAGGGAGATGCGATGGGTGTAGCTTAGGTTGACAGGTTTAACCATAGGCGAGTGTGACCTCCCTAGGTATGTCCTGCACCTTATGTGCCCTAAGCATAATGTGGGGAATCAAAAGAGGGGCTAGGGGATTAGACACGGAGCTGCCCAATCGAGGCCATCAGACACACCTAACTTGAGAACCCTTAAGTGTAGTGATTGACTATGGTCAATGTGGAGTTAACTGATTTTTCTTGTGATTTCCTTCTCTTTTCATTTTTATTCTCTTCTCTTTTTACTTTTTTTTTCTTTTTTTTGTTATGTTTTCTTTTTCTTCTTCTTTTTTCTTTGAATTACATAGTCATGACGAGAACTAATCTTCGTCATCTATGTTGGGAGAGGGTGGAGTTGGGGCTTACGAGATTTACTAAGGAATTGCCATCTCTGCATGTACCCTCTGAGGTTCAAGCTTACTTGGAGAGAGTGGTGGTGGAAAGAAATGGATGATTATAGTGAGTGAAGTGACTATCATTCATATATTCCAGGAGGGTTAAGCAAAATGAAAGAAGTAGAGCAGCTCGCATCATTAATCTGGCCATGGCACAACTGTCTATTCCACTGGGACCAAAAAAGAGGGGTGGAAGGCGATGCTCTTGTAGCGCAGGATCCTATCTAAGTAGTATCCTAAGCTGTCTAAGATAATTATAGGTTGTGATGAAGGCTGCAGGATGGGACAGGAAGAGAACTCATCGATGAAGCAGACTATTGAATCATATTGATCCTCTGACTTGAAAACGAGGGCCTCTTTGGGTTTAGTAGCATTGGCATTGTAAATCCATGGAAATTTGTATTGGCCGTGGATGCTTGGGTTAAAATCCACTCCTACCCTTCTCGGATATAGCATGAAGGTTGGGTTATTCCTCTCAAAGGGTAGGGTGTTACAAAAAGCCATCCAGGTGTCCATGTTTACATAAAAAATGTGCCTCCTCCATGTGGCTTGGCACTCGTAGCTATTCACAGCCCTGGGCACTTCAAAAACTTTATCTTACCAAAGATCTGCATCCTTGATCCCCCATCGGGTGGGATTCTGCTCTCTTCCCGAGGTCCATTTGTCTCCTAACTTGCTTCCAACATTAATCACCTCTTCCACCACCTTGACTAGTAGTACTCTGGTCATGTTGGCGAGGAATCAAAAATTAAAGTCGAAGGGCTCCCTAGCAGCCTCCTATTGCTCCCAAATCACAAGTTCAACATTAAAGCTTGTTGGGAAGTCATATTGGCTTAGTGGAATAGGTGCAATTGGCACCTTTGTTGTGGCTAGGCATTCAATCTTCTTTTTTCTTGCTCCATTATATGTTGTCTCTTCCTCTTAAGCTCCGCTTTTCTTTCAGCAAAGGTATCCACCTGTTATTGTTGTTATTTTGAGTGTGGGGAAGGAGGTTGTGGGACAAGTTATTCTTCGCGAGGTCCCATGTCAAATCTTATGCTAGCCCGTTCTCCTTGTTGGTCTTCATGTTTTGCCCCCTTAGCGAATCCTAGTGCATCGACTTCTTGTGGGGGTGCTTGTAGTAGATAGTTTCGTTGCTCCTCAAGGCCAAGGTTGACACCTACAGGTTGCATTGGCATCTACAAGCCTGCTCTTAGGGCCCTACGTACAATCCCTAGCTTCTTCTTTACGGAGTCAATGGCCTCCCCTTCCTCCATTTGAGTGACATCCAACAATGTGTTTAGGAAGGTACGTTGCTGGGCTTTGAAACTCACTTGGTTGACCTCTGCCTTGCTCTCAGCTAGCACTTTGTCCTTTTCCACTTGAGCCAGACGGCGAGCCAAAGCTTTGACTCTTCTCTCATTATGGTTTGCCTAGTCCTCTGCTCTCTTCTTCATTTCCTCAAGGCTTTCTCCTTGCCTTTGAGCTAGTATCATCGACCTCTGCTCTTGATCTTCAATCTCTCTTTTCAGCCTTTGTTGCTCCTCCTGCTCTGATGTCGCCTCTTTTTTCAAATTCTCTATCTCTTTTCGGTACCTACATGCTCTTTCCTCTCTTGCCATCTCTAACTCTTCTCTGGCTTTATGGACCTCTTCCATCTCCCCTGTAGGTCTTCATAGAGCCCTATGAGCTCGTCATTATGGCATCACAGGTGCACTAGGGCTTGAGTCTCTTCATCCAGCCTTGCCTACCAAAATTAGTTTTTGCTTTGTCCTTTGCTTGCAACTTCTCCTTCAGCTCACTTATCTCCCTTTGGCACATGGCTACTTGACAAGTTTTCTCTAATTGGAACGTAGTCTTGGCCTCCTGTTCAACCAGTGCTGTCTTCTTATCCTCCTTTGCTTTCTCTAGCTGCGAGAGAAGCTCCTTGGCGTATTCATCATAGTCTGCAGAGGTGGGATCTCTATCATGGGAATGAAGGTTGTGGAGGTTTCCACCTTTTGCATCTTGGGATCCTGCCTAGACTTGGCGTCTACGGTCTTTTAGTTCTTTTTATGGGGGTACCTTCTCCCGTTCCTTAGGCCATTTCATTATTAACAGAGTATTGTACCCAGGCCATGAGGTTGCTAGCATCCACTTTGGATGTGGAGCTTGGTGTGGATATGGTTGTGGGGGTGGTGGGCACTAGGAGAGTAGGGATGGGATCAATTGGAGCCTTGCCCTTGCCTTCTTTCACTGTGGGTGGTGTGATCTCTAGTGCTTGTGTGCTTGAGTTTGGGCCTTCATCTCTAGGTGGCCTCATGGCACCCAGCTCATCCTGTCTGCTGCTCTATAGCTAGTCGTGTTGCTAGAGCCATATCTTCGTCTTCCTTCCTTTTCAACTCTTCCTCTTCTTCAGTTGCCTTCCTTTTTCTCTCCTCCTCAGATCTTCTTAATTCTTCTTTCACCCTCTTAGACTCCTCCTTTTCTTTCTTCTTCCTTTCTTCCTCTTCCTTTTAAGACTCTTTTTTAGTTTTTTGTAAGTCTGCTTTTTCTTTTTTCCTGCTTTCCTCCTTGGCCTTCTCTTGCAAATCCTTCTTCTTTGGCTTTTCGGGCTTTTGTTGGCTACTTTGCATTTCTTGTTCTCCTTCCTCATCATCACTCATCGTCCTTTCACTGGAGTGTGGTTGCTATTCATGGTGAGGAGGTGACCTCTCCAGTGTTTCTCTGACTCTTTTTCCTTCACCCTATCCTTCCCCCAATGCTTCCCTTAGTTATTATAGCTATCAAAACCCCACCAAATCTGATGGTAGAAGCCTTTAAGGATGACATCTTTCTTTTTGCCTTGGTAGTAGGGGACTCTCCTCTTGCAAGTCTTCCTTCTATTGCCAATGCTTTTCTTGAAGACTAAATGGTCTTCTGCACAAAGTCATTTAGGTTCACTTCGTTAAGAGATCTTGCTGCAATGCTCTCCAACATAGGCACATTGATTTGACTCATAATTAAGTTGTACATTTGGCTAGAGAATAGTGCATGTATCATTTTGACATGGAGCTGGATTTCGGGGTCGGGGATGTCTGCCAAGCTGATGCCATTGTTTGTGTGGACCATCACCTTGTCCATCCATTCCTAACATGGCATATACATCTCTCTTTGGCCGCCTTTTCACCTTACTGGGTAGGCCCAAAGCTTTCTCCACCAACTCTAGAGTCAAATCGATTTGGACTGGCGGGTTTCTTCTCTTTCCCGCACTAGCATAGTGCCGCAATTCTTGTTGAAAGTTTGAAGGATTTCCACGCACTTCTCGTAGTCGATGGCTTGGCCAATTGCCTCCATGTACTTTTGCAAATTGCATTGTTTGACAATCTGCTTCACTACTTGTTCCTCCATGGCAACATCTTCCAAGTTCAAGACATGTCTGAACTTGAACTAGTTAAAAGCCCTTGTTTCCACGGAAAGGTCATATTTTGCCTGCTCTTCTTCCGAAAATGGCAACTTGCTGGCTTTCTCTTGGCCTGCCATGCTATGTGCATGTCATGAAGCCATGTTCACCATTAGTGCTTTTCAAAAAAATTATTTGCAAAGGAAAAATATCACATGCTTGCAGAATTGAAATGCTTAATTATAAAATTAAACTTCTCCCTCAAGCAATCTATGCATTCCAAAATTTATGACCCTTTTTCTTAACCATGAATTGGTTTTGATTTGTTTTCCTTTGCTTTTGAGTTTTATTCTTATTTCCACCTTACCCCCTCCCCCTGTGGAAATAAGAAGAATCCTTCCTAGGATTATAGGTTAAGGGGTCAAGGGTGTTTCATGCATGGTTACGGTGTTTACTTTTGCATGAGCTAAGGATAAAAATTGGGGTTGTATTCCATTTGAGCATAGTGGTCCACATCGCAAGGTCTAATGCCTACTTGTGTGATGTAGGTGAGGATGTCGAGCAGGAAATCACCGGAGTTGACTTTGCTAGCAATATGGAGCTCCTCTTTTGTGAGGATTTGATCTACATAGGGATGCCCTCTAATGTGATCCTCAAGGGCTCAATTATGAACAATGGTCAACACCCTATAGGAAGTTGGAGCTACATATGTTGGGTCATACTCCAAGGTTTTGATCGCGCATCTTTGTTCAGCATTTGTCATGACTTCGCATCCTTCTTGGGCTTGACAGTTCAGCATAGCTGACGAGTTTAGCTCTGGTTGTGGTTCTAGCTAGGGTTGCGGCCTTGGTGCACTAAGCATGGCTAGTGTGGTGGATGGTACATTACTAGACACTTGGGCAATGGTTCGGGTACTAGCAGGGCAAGGTTGAGGCGATTTAGGAGTAGTGGGCTATGGTTTGGGTCAATAGACTTGTTGAGTCTTGATGGATTTAGGTTTTAGAAGGGCAGTGGGCCCTGCAAGCCAGAGGCTTTTGTGGCATTGATGCTTCGTGTGGCGTTTAAGTAGTGTCCTTGGCTGTCTTGGCTTTAAGTATCCAAATCCAGGTATTACCCTCGTAATAGCCTTGCACTTGCAATAAGGTCTTGGGGATCCATCACGGCTTGATCATTTGGTGATACCTATAGTTTCTTCCAAGCCTCCTTGATTTTGAGTGAAGATTCCTAGCATTGTGAGCTCGTGGTTGGGTGCTCCTAGGCGACGGTCTTGGATGTTTTAGTACCCATTTGAACTAGTGTTCAAGGGTTTTAGCTTTGTGGTTGGCTTTTTGTTGGTGTAGAGGTTTGGAGGGTGGTGACGAATCATGACTCCCCTCCTTAGGCTTGATGGTGGGTTTCTCTACTAGTGGCTTTGGGGACTGTGATGGAGTTGCGCATCCCTTGTTGAAAGATGTGACGATTCGTACATTACCGATGGCCAGGTGAATACGCTGTGACTAGTACTCGACATTACAATGCGCATGCTTCTTAAAGGTTCATCCTAACTGCAATTCCGTGCTTGCATCTTTTGTGTTTGGCAACACATAAAAGAGCATGGGCAAGCTTTCAGACTCGATAGAGACTGCAACTCTGTACTTTCCCAGAAGTGCATATGATCGGCCCCCAAATGGGCTAAATTTGGCATTAGTGGGCTGTAACTGTGGTTTGCTTATTTGAGTCCAATGATTGTGAGTCAGGATATTAAATTCAATGCCCTCATCAATCAATGCATCAATGGCATGTGTTTGCTGGGCTGTAATGGTCATGTGCAGGTAAGTTGGAGCTACGGCTTCCTCATCCTCATCTTCAATCACCGTAATGGTGGCTACTCGTACATTGATAGGGACTTCTAGCATCAAGGGTTCGTGTAGTGGATGTGTGGGAGGGTAGTACTTCTTTACGTGGTTGCCATTAAAGAAGCCTATGCCCTCACCTTCCACGGTTTCAAGTTCCACATTATGGGTTACGTGCGAACTCTGAAAGGTCATAACCCCCTAAACTTCATCTTTTGCTTATGTCCCTTGACCGAGTACAACAGTACTAAGTCACCTTGTTCGAAATCTTGTTGCTTGACGTGCTTGTCAAACTAGCTCTTACATCATGCCTTTTCACATATCAGCGCGTATGGGTGGCTAGAAGTCGAGTTTCCGAGTAAGAGTTCCAGCTCAACTAGACATTCCGTCCATGCTTCATTTTCCTCCCATCTCTCTTGAATAGTGATTCTTAAGCTAGAAACAAAGAATTCTACATGTAGAATTGCCATGGTTCCATAGGTTAACTTAAAGGGAGTTTGTCCCACAACCATTTTATAGGCTACTCGATAGGCCCATAAGGCTGCCATTAGCTTGTTATCCTAGTCGCTGCGTGAAGTAGAAACTACCTTGGTCATGACTTTTACCAAAATATTATTTTTTGATTCCATTTGGCCATTTCCTTGAGGGTAGTAGAGTGAGGATTTTTGATGGATGATCAAGAAGGTGGATAGAAGATGAGCAATCACCTCATTGATGAAGTGTGTGCCTTGATCACTAACAAGTTTGATGGGACAACCAAATCGAGAGATTACCTACTCCCATAAGAACTTAGCAGTGGTTCATGCATCGTTCTTCTTGGTGGCTTGAGTTTTTGCCCACTTTGTGAGATAATCGGTGGCAACGATAATATACTTGGCTTGTGAATATTGAGCTGTGGGACGATATGTCCAATGAAATTAATCCCCCATTTCTTGAATGGTTGTCTTGCAATGATGGGACTTAGCTCCATCTTGTCCTTGAGAACTGGCACCTTAGTCAGTTGGCATTCGTCATAATGTTTCATGAATTGTGCCACATCTCGAAAAAGCATGGGCCACCACAGTTGAGACTGCAGCACCTTGTGGGCTGTTGTATGTCCGTTGAAGTATCCTCTTGCAATTCCACAGTGCACCTTAATTAGTACGTCGTGCATTTCGTACTCACACATGCATCTCCATAGCAGTACGTCATGCCCTAGCCGATAGAGTTGGCCTGCTATTATCTAATAGGGTTGGATTTTGAGAATGGGTCGCCTCAGTTAAGCCTTTTCTATGGGTTAGCCAGGTAGTCCATGCTCAAGCACTTGGACTATGTCGTTTGCCAGTATGGTGTCAAGTCGGCTCTAAACATATCTCTTTCACTAGATAGGGTGAATAGATGTGTGTCTAGTGATTAGCCTCCAATGCCTTGTCCAGTGGCTTCTCCCGTGGGTATGCGAGACATATGATCAGCCATATAGTGTCACTTTCCCTTGTGTATGACGATGGAGAAGTCAAATTTGAGAAGTAGAAGTAACCATCAAGCTATGCATCCTATAGTGCAAGGTTTGTTTACTAGATACAACAAGGCTTGATGGTCAACAAAGAAAATAAAGAGTGTAGCCATAAGATAATGCTGAAATTTCTTTACGGCCATGGCTAACCCCTCTCGTTCGATTGTGGAGTAATTCATTTTTGTATCTGTGAGTTGACTGCTAGCAAGGCTCACTAGATAGTCCAGATTGTGGTCACCAAGCTGGAACAACACAGCTCCTATTGTGAATTTTGAAGCATCAATATGAACATGAAAGGCTATGTTCTAGTCTAGGGCTCTTAAGATTTGTGCGGTGGTTAGAGCCTTCTCCAATTCCTCATATGCATGCTGGCATTTCTCGGTCCATTCGAATATTATCACTAGCTTGTACAGGGGTCTGGCAATTAATGCATAATTTAGCACAAACTATTGATAGTACCTTGTATGGCCTAGGAAGCATTGAACTCCCTTGTAATCCATTGGAGGTGGAAGATCCACAAGAACCCTAACTTTTGAGAAGTTAGTGGCAATGCCATGTGCCCTAGGATGGATTCGTGCTTTACCCAAAACTAGCACTTTAAGGGGTTCAATGAGAGACGATATAGTTTGCATTGCATCGTTCAAAGATTGCTCGAAGTTTGTCTAAGCGTTCCTTCCAGGTGGAGTGAACACACAAGTCGTCAGCAACGAAGACCTCTAACTCTTTCCTAAGCATGTCCTTGAATATTGCACACATGAGCCTTTGAAAAGTAGCAGGTGCGTTAGTCAACCCAAAGGGCATGACTATGTAGGTGAAGACACCCCACTCAATGGTGAAGACAGTCTTGTGCCTATCATCAGGGTGCACTTGCACTTGATTGAATCCTAAGAAGCTGTCCAGAAAACTATAGGCCTCTTTGTCCACTACTCTCTCAAGCATGTGCTCAGTGTATGGTAATGGATAATTGTCCCTCTTGGTAGCATCGTTTACCTTCTTGTAGTTGACGCACACTCTGATATTTCCATTCTTCTTCAGTACGATCACTATGGGCAAGACCTAGTCCATATACTCAATCTCATAAATGAATCTTACCCTTAATAACTTATTAATTTCTTCCTTGATAGCGTGAGCATGCTTGGGATTCATAGTGTACGGTAGATGCTTGATCAGCATTGTGTCGGGGGTCATGGGAATATTATGAGTTATGACATTTGGATCTACCCTTTTAGCTCATTAAGGGACCAAGAAAAGATGTCCATGTACTCTTGCAAGAGAGCAATGAGACTTGCTCCCTTTTCCTCAGTCAAGTCATCGACAATAAAGACAGGTCAGGTTGTCTCCCCTTCCTTAGCTAGATTAACCTCCTTGACTTTGGTTGGGTCCTTCTACTATCAGTTTGCTTGCTTGCCCTTGCCATTTGGCTCCTAGCAAGATCACTACCCTATCACATTTCTTAAACTTAGTAAATTGCTTTGGTAGGTCTTGCGGTTTCCTTTGCTCTTCAGTCTCTGCGTATCCCTAGTTGCTTGTGTCATTCTTCCTTCAACCTTCAGTGCCTCAAGTGGACTGGTAGGTTCCCTTTGGTGCGTTTGGTCCTAGGTGGTTGTGGCACCTCAGGATCACTATTTAAACTCACCTCTGACTCAAAATCAAACTCTCTGCCTTTGCTAGAAGAGGGAGTCTCGCCTAGTGGTCATAGTTTAGATGATGGTGACTTTGTCCTAAGCACTAGCAAAGCACTTGGCTAGGCAAGGCCTGCTTGTTCATAATCTATTGCCCCTACATGCTTCAGTCAAGTTTGATCGCAATCCATGCGCATGAATCCTTTCTTGATTCTAAAGGCACTCTTCCTATGTGGTTTGAAGTCAGCTCGGATTTGCTCTATCATCGTCGTATTCTATCGTATCCATCTCTCCTTTGGTTCCATCACTAAAGGAACATCAGTCCTCGTATTCATCGCTAAAATCATCCTCCTTCGACGACTGCTCATCGTCTCCTGGGTCTTGATAGGGCTTTTCCATCTCGTTGGTGACTAAGGCCCAATTGTACATTAAGTTTAAGTCAAGTTTAAGTCATGCACTTTAGTCCATCGCCACTTAGGTTCATCCAAGAGATCTTGGAAAGGTTTGAGGTTAGCGGGTAGGTTGCCAACTAGCTTGTTTGTCAGATATTCTAGGATCTCTAGGAGTTCTCGCTTGTTACTTAGTATGTGGAATTTGATAGGGTTGAATTGTTTTCAAACGTTTGGCCATTGAGTCTGCATGATGGCCAAACGTTTGGCCATTGAGTCTGCATGATGGCCAAACGTTTGGCCATTAAGTCTGCCATTGATAGGGTTGAATTGAGGGTGCCTCTCTGGGCTTCAATTGCCTTAGCAGCTTGCTCGTACTCCTCACTATTCGAGAATGGCAGACTTATCATGGAGAGCATGTGCATCCAATCTTGCTTATTTTTGGGACAGGGGATATATTTATTCAGTGGCCTATAAGATTTCCTAATATGTGTGTCACCCTTCAGCATGGTGGAGATGGCATCCAAGTTGACTGGTGTGGCCTTCCATGTATCCATCTCTACCCTTATTGCCTCTGTTCGATTGCCTAAGAAGATTAGACTGTTACCCCAGTCTTCTATGACCCATGCATTGCACATCTAGGGCTGGCCTAACAGGATGTCATAGTCCACTCCCTTCATCACTACAAAGTCAACCGAGAATTGGATTCCTGCGATCTTCAATGGCTAGTTCTTTAATACTCCAAATGGGTGCACTTTCATTCCATTGGCTAGGGTGACATTGAACCTAGCATTCTTAATAGACAGGTTACCCTCCCAAGCCTGGAGTACTACGTGGTTCAACACACTAACTTCTGCTCTTGTGTCTACAATTCTCTTTCTTGTGGTGCTTCTTAGAGCTAGGACATTAGTAAGATTGCATGCATTTCAGTGCCTTTCCAAAAAGCATTAACATGCAAGGATTTTGGTACTAAGTGCAGCGTCAAACTTGGTATTTATGTTTCTGTGTCGTGCTCGTGCAAGTCAGCGGGGCATTTTGCTACGTTGACCCCTCAACCCACTACTTTAGCTCTTGCCACAACGTCGAATGTTGCCTAAGCAGATCTCCTAGGTTTAGAGTCATCGGGGTGGTCACTAGCATAGTGAGGAGGTTGTTAGCTGCATTCCTCTCTCCAAACTCTATGTTTCTTGGCCAATGGCCTTGATTGTTTTGCTAGCCCATAGCGTGTAGGCTCTATTTAAGCGGCACTACTTGTGGTACAACTGCGTTCCTCGACTTTGGTCGTGGAGATGAGATTGGTGTGCTTACGCTTGAGAGATCATTGATCTCATCTTCCAAAATATGGGCTCAACATCCTTTAAGTGCTCTTGGGATTCTTTTATCCACTCCTTCACCTTTTTGATGGCCTTGAGTTGGCACTTCAGGTTGGGGTACTCCTCGACCTTTGTACTACCATTCTTAGTTGTCTTTGGAGTTGACGTTTTTGCCTATGCGTCTGTTGCCTTTTTTTCGACAGGTAGCGTCGTGGCACTTTTGGTTTTCAGCATGACCTTTGTGTCAGTTTTCTTTCTCCTTCACCTATAACTTTTCTTTCCGATTGAGACTGCATCTAAGTTGCTAGTTGGTTGGCTCTAGCAATGATATGTTGGCTTGCTTTGTCTGTGTGCGGGTCATGACATACAACGGGATGGGTATGGTGTCCCCATTGAGTGTCTCGACACTCAACAACCCTAATGGGATGGATGGTACAATTGCTGAGCTAGGGGACGATATCCACCTAGGGCCATTTGCGAAGAGATGAGTGATTGCACACTCAATGCATCTAAGATTGGCCTTATCGCAATTTACTTGCTCCCTTTCGGGGTAGCGTGAGGAGATGTGTCCTAGGTGACCACAAGTCCAACACGAGATTGGTTATTGGGTTTGCCCTCCTCCAAAGCCTCTGCCTCTACCTCTACCTAATGCCATCACCTGTATAGGTCGGTAATCCATAAGGATTGCATTGCCCTCTTCATCATAAAAGATGTAATGATGCATGTAAGGCTCTTCATCGTTTGGCTCCTCCACATAGTGGACTGGAGTGTTACTTGGTAGATGGGTTACGTAGAGTCCAGGTGGTCTAGGTATGCATGTGGGGTTTATCTCCATCCTAGGAATGGCCGGTTTGGCATCGTTGGATGCTGGGAGAGCCAATGGGGCTCCCCTCTTGAAGAAGTTTTGCGGCCTATTCGCTAGGTAAGGCTGTCCATATGGTTGTGAGTGTACGGAAGTCTCCTTGGTAGCCTGCAATGTAGGGTATCATGGCCAAACCTACTGCAACTTACACAAGGTCGGGACCTCAGGTCTTGATACTTGGTTGGCAGGTAGTTTCTGCCACAATACACACATTGGACGTGAGGGCGTGTTGGTCGTCTCATTATCTATTATAATTTGGCTAGCTCCATCTTCATCTCTGCTAGCTCTTGACTTGGATTAGTGCCCTTTCCTTTATCTTGAGTACTTGGGCCTGATCTTTCGCTTGACATTGAACCTCTCTCAGAGTTTCTAGCATTAGTCTACTCTTGGGTCGAGCTCCTAGAACTTCTCTCTTTGAGCTGGTTATCCACTCTAATCGCTTTGTCAAAGACCCTAGCTAGCACATCTTGCTACAAGCTTGAATTACTTGCCAAGGCCTTGTAGAGTTCCTCACTTCGTATCCCATTGATGAAGACTGCTCTTTCGGTGGGTCACTCGTCAATTGGGATTCTCTTAAAGAGACTCTACACGTGGGTGACATAGTCCATGATGTCCTCCTTGTCTTTTTGCTTGACATTCATCAGTCACACTAAAAGGTTATCGGAGTAACCAGGCTCAGAGAATCTCTTAATGAAGCGACTTTCGAGGTTGTTAAAGTTAGTTTGCTCAACAACGTCTAGACTCGTGTACTAAGTCCTACCCTTATCGCCCACAAAGCAAAAGCTTGCGAGTGCTGAGTAAGATCAGTGAGGCCGTTGGCCTCATAGACTTGCTCAAACTGCTCTACGAAGTTGTATGGGTCACTTTTGGCTACTACTTGTCTAACTGCTTAACCATGACAAGGATTCTCGATTGGCTCTTAGAGCCTTAGTTAACTCCTAATCCTGCAAGCGATGAGATTGCCAATGTAGTGGCACTCTGTTCTGTTGATGAGTTGTCTAGCAATCGCTTTGTATAAGAAGCTCACTCAACGTGAGCCTTCTAGTGCTCTTTTCTTCTCTGTGTCAGGTCTTGTCCTATTTCTGCTTGCTAGGGCTAGCACTCACTGAATCTTGTACATTTCTATATTCTAACATAAGCTTCTAGCTTGTTGCTCTTGATTGTAGGCCACTATGCTCTACAAGGCCTTTCGCACTAGCTTCCTCTTCCCTTTGAGGTTAGCTATGATTTCCTCAGATGGCCTATCGTGGTGGTCTGTTCGGGTCTGCAGATCATATTTGGTGACTAGCTATTGGATTTTTGTCGAGAAATCACTTAGATCAAGCTCTTCGCTACGTCTACGGTTAGTGCTGCTTGACTCTGTCATATCCGCTATCTTGTGCTCCATCAAGTTTTCAATGAGATTGATCAAGTCAGGTAGATCTACTCCTCCTATGTTGTCAATCCTTGCTACGCTTGACTCCTGTGTTACGTCCTCGCTTGGTCCTATACTTGGGGTTCTTAGTCACCCTACTACATTTTTGGGTCTTCTCCTATTGGTGGGCTTGTTTTGATTGTTAAGTTTGAGCGAGTTCCTTATCATTTACAAATAGTACTTAGCTTACACTCACTCGGTGTGTGTGCGTGCTCTCTTTCATCCACCGTGCAAAATCAAGCCTTCAACTTTTCTTAAGTGCACTTCAAGTGTTGGAAAACAATGTGGATGCAAATACAAAGTGACAATTGCAGCTATGGCATTCTTGTCTATGTACTCGGCCTAATGGGGCTCTAGGCTCGATTCTAGGCTGTTCTTGCTGGTGATTAGGGTCTACGTCATTCAACTCATTCAAGGTCAATTTGGGGTCTGTTGGTTAGCCAACGGCTCTAAGCATGTCAAATATGCTAATATGAGTGTCATCACTATTCCTGGTCTACGATTTCTAGGGTTAGATTTGCTTATAAGGCTTTTGGTGAATTCTCTGTTGCGGGTTGTACTCTCCATCGTCCCCAACGCGCTAAATTTGTCAATTTTGATGTGTCAAAATTTGGTCTAGTTCTGCAATGTCTGATTCCGAGAATTGGACGTCTGATTTGACGTGTTTGATTTCGAATAGTTTGATTTTCATGCTTGATTATTTTCGAAATCAGACAGGATATGTTCGATCAGACAGGATGAGTTGGTTCGATTTGAGTGTGTCCGATTGCCAAAATCAGACAGGGTGATCTAAGCATCTGATTTTCAAAATCCGAAGAGGTCACATGGCCATCCGATTCTTGGAATCGGATGGGTGTAGGGCATTTAAGTGTCCGATTCTCAAAATCGGACAAGGTCGTTTGATTCCACCAGTCGAGAGGCTAAAATGGCAAAAAATCAAATTGATGATACGATTATGAGCAAGCTAGCAGTCTAGGACTTCCAGAATGCAACTATGGACACAAGGCAAGGTTTGTATATACCTGGAATGAGTTAACAACACCAATGGAAGTTGACCGATTCATAGGAAACCATGGTTGTTCAAGAGCATCTAAAAGACGTTGAGCCCATCATAGAGGACAAGATCGATGATCTCTCCAGCATGAGCATGCTAATCTCACCTCCTTAACCAAAGTTGGGAGAAGCAACTGCACCACAAGTAGTGCCGCTAAGGCCAAGCCTTGATGCTACAAGGTCGCAGATTAGTCACGGCCATTGACCAGGATGATCCAAGTTAGGAGAAAGACAAGCACCCAACGATCTCCTAACCACATTGGTGACTACCCTTGTAACACTTAACCTGGGAGATCTGCTTAGGCAGCATTCCACCCTATGGCAAGATCTTAAGCAGTGGGTTGAAGGGTCACGAGAGCAGGTCACGGCAGACCCTCATGACCATGATGCAGAGACGCAAATACCGAGTTTGACGTTTCACTCTATGTCTAAATCCTTACACGTCAATGTCTTTTGGGAAGGTTCCGAGATGCATGCGGTCTTACCGGTTCTAGCTCTAGGCGATACAATGAGAAAGGGAATCGTGGACACGGGAGCTGGGGTTAGTGTGCTTAGCCACGTGGTGCTTCAGACTTGGAAAAACCCGCCTATTGAAACTGCTAGGTTTAATGTCACATTAGCAAACGGTATGAGAGTCAATCCATTCATTTCTTAAGAATTGGCCAGTGAAGATCGTAGGTGTCCAATTCTCTGTGGACTTTATACTCATGAAGGGAGTGGACTACGATATCTTGTTAGGCCGACCCTGGATGCGCAATGCTAGAGTCATCGAAGATTGGGGTAACGACTTGATCTTCCTTGGCAATAGAATGGATGCTGTGAGAATAGAGATGGACACTTGGAATACCTCACCAGTCGACTTAGATGCCATCTCTGCTATGCTCAAGGGTAACACCCAGGTCAAGAAGTCCTATGGGCCCTTGACCAAGTATATCCCATGCCCAGAGGACGAGCGGGATTGGATGCACGTCCTTGCTACGATCAACCTACCATTCCCAGATCATGAGCCGTATGAACAAGCCATCAAAACAATCGGCAAGTCTAACGACACACCCTCCGTACCAGTCTACATGATGGCAGGAACCCTTCGTGGGAAACCTAAGCCTGTCAACTTCCAAGTCCTAACCAACAAAAGGGAACTCCAGGAGATACTGGAGTACTTAGCGGACAAGCTAGCTGGCAATCCAGCTGCAAACTTCAAACCACTCCAGGATCTCTTAGATGAATCCAAGTGGCAATGGACCAGAGTGCATGACTTAAACCTCATGTATAACTGGGCCCTAGTTCCTGACCAATGACAAGAGATATACCAAGCCCTAGGAGACGATGAGTAGTCTAACGAAGAGGATTCTGACGACGAATACGAAGACTGCCAATCCTTCAGTGACGAAAGTGAGGGTGAGGTAGATACCGTGGAATATGACACTGAAGGACAAGAAATAGAGCAAATACGAGCAGACTCCAAGCCGTAGAAAAGGAGTATCTTTAGGATAGAGCGAGGAGTCATGCACATGGAATGTGATCGTGCCTGGTTGGAACACGTAGGAGCCATAGACCTTGAGCAAGTAGGCCTTGCCTAGCCAGGAACGACATCAGTGCTTAGGACAGGGTCACCGTCCAAACTGCGCCCACCAAGGGAGACCACCTCTTCTAGCGAGGATGGGGAGTTCAACTCTGAGTCGGAGGTTAGTTCGGATAGTGATCTAGAAATCCCTAGGCTTCCCACGGCCAGACGCACCAAGGGGGACCTACCCATCCACCTGAGGCGCAGATGATTAAGGCAGAAAAAGGCAAAACAACCTAGGGATACACGAACGGAAGAACAATGAAAATCGCAAGACCTCCCTAAATGATTTACGAAATTCAAAAAAGTAGATAGGGTAGTGGTTCTATTAGGTGCTAAGCGTAAAGCGCAAACGAGCAAACCGATCGAGGAACCAGCCAAGGTGAAGGAGGTGAACCTAGCCCAGGAAGGGGAAACGCCCCGACCAGTCTTCATTGTCGATGACTTGACTGAGGAAGAAGAAACGAGTCTTGTCGCTCTCTTGCGAGAGTACATAGACATGCTCGCTTGGTCCTTAGAAGAGCTTAAGCGGGTAGATCCGAGTGTCGTGACTCACAACATACCCATGACGCCAGACGCAACACCGGTCAAGCAGCGACCATACCCTATGAATCCAAAACACGCTCATGCTGTTAAAGAGGAGATTGATAAGCTAATGAGAGCGGGATTCATTTACGAAATCGAACACACGGACTGGATACTATCGGCGGTTTGTACTGAACTATGCATTGATCGCCAGCAGACCTTTGTACAAGCTGCTGATCGTCTTCGAATGGATCGAGGCATGCCAACGAGCATATGAAGAGTTGAAAAAGACTCTAACCACAGCACCAATTCTACGAGCCCCAGATTGGACCATTACTTTCCACGTGTATATCGATGCTTCTAAGTTTACCGTGGGGGCAGTGTTGTGCCAACCTAGCGAACACAACTTAGACTATCCAATGAGCTTTGCTACCAAACAACTCACTGAGATGGAAATGAACTACTTGATGATAGAAAGAGAAGGATTAGCCATGGTGTTTGCTGTGAAGAAATTCCGGCACTATCTATTGGCCACACCTTTTACATTTTTTGTGGACCATCAAGCCCTGCTCTATCTAGTAAACAAACCTTGTGCTACAGGATGCATAGCTCGGTGGCTCCTTCTGCCCTTGGAATTCAACTTCTCCGTGGTTGTACGAAAAGGAAAACAACACTACATGGTTGACCATATGTCATGCATTTCCATAGGAGAAGCCGTTGGACAAGGCATTGTTGACAAATTACCCGACGCCCATCTATTTAACATGTCCAGCGAGAGAGATTTATTCAAGGCTGATCTAACGCCATATTGGGTGAATGACATAGTCCAAGTGCCTGAACACGGACTGCCTGATTGATCGATAGAAAAAGCTCGACTTAGGCGATTAATCCTTAAGATTCAGCCCTATCAGTTGATCGCATGCCAACTCTATAGGCTGGGGCAAGACGGATTGCTACGTAGATACGTATGCGAATATGAGATGCACGATGTGCTCTCAGAGGCACACTGCGGCATTGCTGGAGGGCACTTTAGCGGAGATACGATAGCACGAAAGGTGTTGCAATCTCAATTGTGGTGGCCCACGCTTTTCCGCGATGTAGCGCGATTCGTCAAGCATTGTGACGAGTGCCAACGGACAAAAGTCCCGATTTGCAAGGATTAGATGGAGTTGACCCCAGTTATTGCACGACAACGCTTCGAAAAATGGGGAATTGACTTCATAGGACCCATCAGTCCAGCGGCACAGTATTCACAGGCCAAGTACATCATTGTGGCCATGGACTACCTCACAAAATGGGCAAAGGTCTTGGACCTTTCAGTTAAGGGGCATAAACAAAAAATAAAATTTAGAGGTCTTGGACCTTTCAAAGTTTGTGCAATCAGCTGCACAGGCAATGTCGAGCTCGAGACCTTAGACGGTGAGGGCATAGGCCACTTCAATGGTAGTCATGTAAAGAAGTACTACCCTCCCACCCATCCTTTGCATGAGCCCCCGATATTAGAACCGCATGTCAAGATATGAGTGGCCACGATCACTGAGATTGATGATGAGGATGAGGAAGCCGTAGAGTCCGCATACCTCCATATCACGGTCACTGCAAAACAAACATGCGCTTTCAATGCTTTGATCGACGAGGGAGCAGACTTCAATGTCTTAACTCATGATCATTGGACCCAACTTGGTAGGCCACCACTTCAACCCACTAATGCGAAATTAAGCCCATATGTGGCCCATTCCTATGCGCTTCTCAGCAAGTGCATAGCTGCCGTTTCTATCGAGTCTGAGACTGTCCCAATGATTTTTTACGTGTTGCCAAATGCTAAAAACGCAGGCACGGAGTCACTGCTGGGGCGAACTTTCAAAAACCACGCTCATTGCAATGTTGATTATGAGTTACAGCGCATGCACTTCGCAATAGGCAACGTTCGCATTGTCATAGCTTATCAGCAAGGGCTGCACGACCTCATCACTATCTGCAATGCCACCGGTAGAAATATCTGTAACCAAGTCCAACGAGGGGGTAGTGCGCGACCGCCACCTCCCAGATTTCATGAATCACAGCCCACAACAGCAAAATCTAAGTCCCAACAGCCTAGATTTCAATGGTAGCCTAAGCAGCCGCAACCGCCGCCTAGGAGTCGACGCTCCTATTCTCATAAAACCAAAAACTCTAAACCTAGGAGGCCAAGACACAGTCACAGAAAGCGTCACATGATCAAGCAAAGATGGGTCCCTAAAGCCCTCTTGCATGCGCAAGGCTACTACGCGGGCAACACCTGGCTGTGGATCCCTAAGGCCTACATGGCCAAAGGCACTACTCAAACGCCACCCTCAAGCTTGATTAACCCAAGTCCCATAAACCCTCCAAACCATAAGCCGTAGTACTCTCCAAAACCACAGCCATCCGACTCATCCACACCTAAACTCAAGAGAGTCACACAAGCCTATCGGCCCAAACAACAGACTTTGCCACAAGAGTCATCACCCGACCAAGTCAATCCGACTCCCCAAATCCAACCTGAATGCAGCAGTCCATCCGTCGTGGCTGCTCCTAATCCACTCATAATACAAGTAGCCCAACCGCAGACTCAAGAACACTCCCAACCGCAACTCTTCGTTGTCACAGGCTCTAGTTCTAGCAAACCTCGACCACCCGTCGGCCTTATGCCCTCCTATGAATGCAAATCCTTTTTAGTGCTGGCCTCCGCCGACCTCGCTGAGGACACCGGGGATGACATGGTGGAATGCATTAAACGACTAGACATCACCTTCATGTCGCTAGCATTAAGCTACGACTGCTTGGACTTAGGACCATTGGAGGAACCCTTTGCAACAACTGAAGTTAAAATGATGCCATGCTCCTAGGAGACCTTTGAATTCGCATTCGCAAAAGCTTCTCGCTCCATTGCTAAATTGCTCAACAATGAGATCTCCAAGGAGCAAGCCATCAAACAGTGCCTCATCATGTCATACGATCAGCGAACCACTTCTACTATCACTGATCAAGAAATCACAGCGTTATCAAAGCTCGCTGATACTGACTCCCTGTTCTTGAGGCATTGGTACACTCTTAGGCTGTAATGGGAAGTTGAAGGGTGCCGCATAATGACCAACACTGAGCAGCGCCGCGCTATCAAAACAGCGGAATACGACCCGCCAACCTCGTATAGAGTGTTAACCACTCTTCGGGGCCGACCCATGGAAGAATACATCAAAGGATACCCCTACCTCGATCACTTGTTGACTGAGAAAGAGTTACACGTTGCTAGCCGTGTCAATTCTAGTGACTTCCTAACATATGTTCTCACATATATCACGCAAGTGGGGATTCGGCCCTCTAATCTGGACTGTGAAGCTCACTTAGAATACAACCCCTAGTTCTATGATTGGCTCCTTCACAAGTAACTCTTACACCACCATGCCGAACGCCCTTGCCCTTCTGACCCTAAATCCTAGGAAGGATTCTTCTCAAGCTAGAAGGGGAGGGGGTAAGGTGAATCAAATCAGGCCAATCAAATAAAAATTAGTGAAACACATAAACATATATTATGAAAAACGGATGGGATAGGAAAAGGTCATGGAAACTTTGAGATAAAGGGCAAAAAGTCAAAGTTTGAAAAGGAAAATCTACATTGGTTCTTAATGAATTCATTCAAAAAGCATATAGTTTTTCTTTTTCAACAATCAGCAAATTACTATGTGGAAAACACTAATGAAAATTACGGTTTATGACATGAACGAAAAATGTTGCAACAAGACCGTGCCCACCGGCTTCCATTCACGGAAGAGGAGAGAGCACAGTACAGCATCACCCTGGAGAGCCCCGCCTACAACCAACTAAAATTTTGAACTATTCACAACATAGAAGGATTGATGGCCAAGGAAGAGGTGGCCAGGAGAGTCGTTGAAAATTGCAACTTCATCAAGTACCTGGAAAGATTCGCACAAGAATCCGACCACACAAGGTGCGTGGAATTTCTCAGGTCTTACAACCCCGACAACGAATGCGGCACCGTCACAATAGGAAGGGGACAAAATGCCAAGCAAGTGTTGGTTCACTTAACCCCCGCCTTGGTGGAAAAGGCGCTAGGACTAGAACCAAAAATAGAAAAGAAGCAGAAGAGAGATATGTACGCCATGCTGGGGATGAGAAAGGTGGACGTGCTGACAAATGATGGCATCAACATTCAAGATATCCCTAATGCAGAAACTAGATTGCAGGCAAAACTGGTACACGCGCTCTTTTCGAGCCAGCGCTACAACGCATTGATTCACCGAAGTAGTGTGTCGGTACTGGAGAATGTGGCAGCTCATACCCTGCATGAAGTTGATTGGAACGACTATGTGCATAAAACCATCGACTAGGCGGCTAAAGCACTGGCTTTGGGAAGTACGCCAGCAGGTGGAGGGTCTCCAGCTTCCAAGGCCACAGAAAGGAAGAAGGCCTTGTCCAAGGCCTCATTTATCGGCTATGGAAGCATTTTGACTACGCTCATCCAGGAGGCAGTAAAGGAGACACAGAATGCACAAGAAGGAGAAGAAGAAATGCCGGATAGGTCACCCCCTCACCATGACAAAGAAAGGTCCACCGACAGAACCGAGACTGAGGAAGAAGGGGAAGAACAAAAAAGCAAGAAGATGACCAAGAAACCCAAGAAGAAAACAGCCCAAAGGAAGAGAAAGGATGACAAAGGCCGCAAGAAGGAGAAAGAGGACTTGGAAAGGGCCAAAAAAGAATCCCTTAAGGAGGCCAATGAGAGGGAGAAGAAGAAGAAACAGGAAGAGGAAAAGGAAAAGGAGGAATTACAGAAGGCATCAAAACAGGAGGCCGAGGAGAGAAAAAAGAAGGAAAAGGAAGAAAAAAACAAAAAGGAGTAAGAACGCTGAAAAGCAGAAGCAGAAAGGCAAAGAAAAGCCTCAGAGGAAGAAGAGGAACTAAGAAGAAAGGAGGAAGAAGACCTGGCTGAGGCTACACGCTGGTCTATCGAACAACAAAGCAGGGCAGATGAATTGGGGAATCTGAGCCCACAAAGAGAAGAAGGGTCTGGTTCTAGCATACAGGCGCCGAAAATCGTGTCGCCCGCTGTCATTGAGGGCAAGGGCAAAGCCCCAATTCACCGGATTTCTCCCCTCATGGTGCCTCCCACCAAACCAACCGCCATCACCCCTAGCATCTCGACTAGTGCTGATGTTTCAAATTTCATGGCATGGATGCAATACATCAACAAAGAAATGGGCCAGGGACAAAGCATCGAAACTATGGCCACAGGGTAAAAGAGGCCAGCCACTGATGCAGAATCAAGGTAAGACCCTAAACGGTAGAGGGTGGAAGCCTCGACATCACCAATCCACACAACGATGATGCCATCAGCTATCTACGACGAGCACGTCGCCGAGCTACTCTCCCAATTGGAGAAAGGTAAGGAGGAATGAAAGATAGATGTGGCTGAGTTGGCGGCTGAAAAGGAGTCAATAGCTGCCTTCCAACTCGACAAAACTAGAATGATAGCCATGCAACAAAGGGAGATCTTGGATCTCAAGCAAGAAGTGAAGGCTAAGGATGATAGGGAAGAGCACTGTAGGCAGCTACTAGACAATGAAACACAAGAACTTGTGAAAATGCAGAGAGAACACAAGCTCCTGATCATGTAGTATGAGGAGCTCATTGCAAAAATTACCAAAGTTGAAGCGCTTATGACTGAGTTCAATGCCAGGGACGAGGAAAGAAAACAGAACATGGAGCAACAGCAAAACAAGATCAAGTCCTTGACCGATCAGCTGAACTCCAAAAAAGAAGAACATAAGAAATTAGTCAGAGAACGGGAAGACCAAGAACAAAGGCTTACGACCTTGGTTCTAAGGCAAGGAGAGAGCCTAGAAGAGATGAAGAATAGAGCAGAGGAGTGGGCCACACAGAATGAAAGAAGGGTGAAGACACTGGCACGACGCCTTGCTCTGGTGGAAAAAGAGAAGATCATCGCAGAGAATAAGGCAGAAGCCGCCCAGGTGGCCTTCGGTGCCCAACAAAAGGCCATCCTCAATACAATCATGGACACCACCCTTCTAGAGGAGGGAGAATCATTGGAGGTGGCACAAAAGAAGCTTAACATTGCATGTAGAGCCCTGCATGCAAGACTGCAGATGCCACCCCAACCTGCGGAGGTTAGACTGAGCCTGGAAGAGCAAAGGAAATACCTACTACTAGCCGGCCTAACCCCCCAAGAAATAGATGCCATAGGATTTGAAGAGGGAGCATAACAAGGAGACCGGCAGGGGGAGGAAGCATAACTCGAATTCGACATGGGCAGATTCAGAGAGGATGTGATTCCACAACCCCCCTCGCCACAGTCTCAAGAGCAACAACAGGAGGACCCATCTGTGGAGAGACAAGCTGAACTTAAAGAGAGATGTAGGAAGTTAGTCGAAGAAGCCATGAAGCAGTTAAGGGCTAAGCCAGCCGTGCAGCCGTCCGCACCCCTCCCACCTTGCCGTGATGACATCCCAGCTGGATTCCACGCAAAGCTAGTGGTTTGGGAAAGACAAGAAAAAGAAAAGGATCCATTCACCTTTAGCTTTCTCTTGCGCAATAGCCTGCGAAGAGTCTTGCTGCTTAAGGTGATGGCGGAGGTGATCCTGATTGGTGGCTGACTAGGGAAAAAGTGGCTAGAAGAGAGAGAGAAGACCCCCACCTCTTAGGGAACTGAAGAGGCCGACTATTGGCAAAACAAAGTTTTTGAAGTTCCACATACAGTACAGGGCTATAAAAGCCAACCCCTGTGGAGGAGGCGAGTATGCGACATTAGTATGCTCGCCTGGATGGTGTTTTGTAATACGCTGCCCTTCGAGAGGAACAACCCCACATACATGGCATACCCTTGAAGGGTAGGTGTGGATTTTGATGCCACCCTCCACGAGCGTTACGACTTTCCCATTATCTATAACTCCAATGTAGTATCCTTCAAACATGCCCTCCTCTTTAACTTAGAAAGCCTAGATGACTCTATGACGTACTTCCTCGTAGATTTCTCTTCATGCCCCGACCCAGCTTTTGTAACTACATGTAACTACCTTAGATTACTTAAGCTATTACTTAAGCAGGATCTGACTCCATAAGAGCGCGGCCTGCCTCCCCTCTTCTTCAGCCCTAATGCCATTGACAGCTATGCCATGGCTCGTCTTATGATGAGGGCTAGTCTCCTCCCCTCTTTTTGCCTAGCCCTCCTAGAAGACATGAATGACGGCCAGTTTACTAGATGCAATCACCCTTTCCTCTCCACCACCTCTCTCCACGTCTGCATGAATCTAAAAGGATATATGCAAAGCTACAAATTTTTGAGCAAATCCATCTGATCCCCTTCCCCTCCTCATTCAAATGAAGAGAATTAGGCCCTGGCTATCATTCCACTACTGTAACTTTAAAAAAAAAAGAAAAAGAAAAAGAAAAGTAAAAGCGAAGAAAAGAACAACATGAAAGAAAAAGCACGAAAAACACTCTCCACTAACTGGACAACATAGCCACTTTGCAGAAGCACTTACCACCACATAAAGCATGATCACTGCACCTAGGGGTTCTCAAGTTAGGCGTGCCCGGTGGCTTCGGTCGGCCGGCTCCACTCCTAACCCCCTAGCCCTTTTGCTCCCCCACTTCATGCTTGGGGCACATCAAGGGCAGAACATACCTAGGGAGGTAACACTCGCCTATGGTTAGAACTGTCACCCTAAGCCACTTGCACCGCACCTCCCTTGGCACAAATGGGGTCCTCAAGTGTGGGACATCACCCATGCTTGCTTGCGGTTAGACCCACCTCCCCATTTCACTAGCACAAACACAATGCACTAACACAATGAGGTAGGCACTCCCCTTAGGAACTGCACCGCACTTGCTCCTTTCAGGCATCACAAAAAGCAACAAACCACCAACTTCGGAGGCCCCAGTCAATCATGCAATACCCATTTGGCTTCTTCGACAAAAATCATTTCACAAGCTTCCACAAGCACCTGAGTCTCCAAGTGGCCCTCACCTTTACACCACTTGGCCAATTGCCTGCTAACCTACAACAACACAGAAGTGCCATGGGACTGGCACCCGTCTAGGAGGGGGGTAATGTTAACCCCTAGTCGAGATGGTGGAAAAAGGAAGGAAAAAGTAGAAAAAAACATGAAAAAAGAGCAAAGATATGCATGCGACCTCCAAAGCTAAGCCGGGGCAAAAAGCGCAATTTTAAATGAAAGGCACCTCAAAAAACTTGGAAAACTCTTGTAAAAGAGTGCCAAGCTCACTCCTGTGCCAATTGTAAAATATTAGATGGGTGTAGGCTAGAGGCATAAGGCTAGAAGAGGGAAATGGAAAAAGGACCTTGCCACAATGGCTGGTCATGTAAAAAGGGATGGGTGCCCATGGGGTTTTTAGGGTTTGTATATATAAAGTTCAAAAAGTGAATGGAAGCTGATTCTTTGGTGTGTGGCTAACAAGAGCTCTCTTCTTCTTCTCGTCTCCTCATCTTCTTGCTTGTGTGTGCTCTTGAGAGAGGGAGTGTGAGAGTGTGAGGGAGTGAGTGTGTGAGAGTGAGGGATCAAGAGGGTGAAGCTCTTCACCATCTCCTCTTCTCTTCTCTTCTCTTTTCTCATGCGTGCGGCTATGGAGGATGGAGGAGGCTTGAGGATGCTTGAGCTTGCATCTAGGATCGTGGAGCTACCGGGGTGTGCGAGAGAGGAGGCAACTCGTATCAGCATCAAGGTAAGCTCACTACACTCATAGGATCGACGGCGCATCGGCTAGGTGAGAGATAGCCATTAGAGCTCGCTTGAAATGCTTGAAGCAATAAGCGGTCCGTGGGTCTTGGCGGTTGAGCGTGAGCTCCCACTACAGCTAGTAATAGCTATCTCAACCCAAAAGTGCTGCAATAAGCCTACCTGCCTAAGCATACTATAAACTTACTCTTAAATCATACTATTCATGCACTCAACTATACCATTATGGGCTTAATATCCCTCTCACCCAAAATTGCTCAAAGGCATTCGATACATATTTGCCCCTATTATCAGATTGTATGCATTTTAGAGTCTATAATCAAGCTAGTTATCAATGAAAGCAAGCCAATGTTGAAATGTAGCCAAGACTTTTAAATCCTACTTTATGGGGTTTATCTATACCTTATGTGAGTAATCATCAATGAGAGTAACAAAATACTTTGTGCCACCCTAAAGACTCACAGGGCATAGGTCCATAAACATCAGAATGAACAAGAGCTAGAGGCTCACCTATGCGTATAATGCCAAACTTCTTATGTGAGTTATGAGTTTGCCAGTCATAAAGACAACGATCACAAGAATCAAAACATCTTATTTCATAACTACCAAGTGGTCTACGCGTCAAAGACAACATTATAAGGGACTTGCTTAAAGAGTGATAAAATGATTGTAGATTTACATAACTCATCCAATTCAGCCAATCCTCTACATCAAAGCATTTGTGCTTTACATCCTCATGTCTTAATGGCTCAATCTATAATTTCTACATTAGAAATTGCTAGATTTGTGCTTTTCAATAGCTATAATTTGTGCCATCTAACTTTTGAATGTTAAAGATAGAACTATTATACAATCCACTAGCCATAATGCGAGAGATGAAAGCACAATCCAAGACAAACATGCTATTATAAATGACAAGTAAATATCTCCAAAATCATAGCCAAATCAAGGGCTAAGTAAGAGAAACTACCAAAATGGAGAGTTGTCCACAAATTGTAATCAAGTAATTGTCAAATCCTAGTGATTGCCCTCAAATACAATGCATAAAATTGAAATAATAGGCTATTGTAATAAACTACAGCAGTATGCCAACAGCTAAGTGTGAGCAACCAAGAAAGAAATACAAAAAACAAATGGCACTGAAAGTAATCACAATTGCAATATATCAGTAACCATACATGTAGTAGGCGCATAGACATCATGCACATAGGAGATCTCAAGGTAAAGAGAGGAGAGTTGCCAAATGCATAACCCATTGAGCAAAGCTCAATACATAACCTAGAAGCATATAAATATCACTAACAACACACTAACAAACGTAAGTGCCAGGTCCAAAGTAAGTGATCAAATCAGCCCATTAACTGTATCCAATACATATCAAGAGAGCATGTACATGAAGTAAGTGTCCCATAGTCTCAGTGAAAGTATGCTCAATCTCAATTGCATAAATCCATAGCTCCATGTAACATCCAAAGTAGTGTAGGCAACTCCCACTAGAACAAAATTGAATCTGAAATTAGCAATGCAAGCTAAAAACATCAAGTACATGATATCAAAGTATCCAAAATGTATGAAGCATAAGCCTAGAGCATAAGACCCAATAGATTCTTCAAGCCCATAACTGCCTAAGCCATTGAAGTAACCAAGGCATGTAATCACACTTAAGATCAATGTAATAGAGCCTAAATCTCAGCTCAAAAGCATGCCATATCATATTAGGAAGTATACATAATAACCAAAGAAGCAATACATCCACTAAGTATCATGTAAAGCATATAGACATAAGCTTTTTACTGATAAATGCTTCCTATCCTATTATTATAGCACTAAAATGATACTAAATTTAGAGCTATTTCAAGCTCAGATTAGTCCCAATAGCATAACCATATTATCCAAGCACCAAAATAGCATCCCCAAAGTATCAAATATGCATTATGGAGTTTACTATTTGTTGTCCAAACCAGAACTATTCTATTTTATGTAAAATTGAGAATAGAAAACTACATACAATCAACTCTATGAGTGCATGATTTTGTAGCTCTTGTCATGCTCTTTGTTTCTAGCTATAGAATGCCTAAATCCAATACTGTATCTAAAAGTTATGGCCAAAATATGACAATGCTATTATGTTGTCATAGCTATCCATGACTTTTGCAACATGCTCTATATCCACTCAAAATGGATAAAATGGCTACTCCTTAGCTCAATAAGTACTCAAAAAGCCTCAGTTAAGCCTTTTATCCACTCAAAATGGATAAAATGGCTACTCCTTAGCTCAATAAGGAGTAGCCATTTTATCCATTCAAAATGGCTACTCCTTAGCTCAATAAGTACTCAAAAAGCCTCAGTTAAGCCTCGGGAAGCTCCTCAACAAGCACGGAGCAAGTTGAAATAAGTCGAAAGAAGGAAAGATCCAATGAAGAGAAATAAAAAATGGCTACCATAAAACCTTAAGTTGAACCTTTGAATTCAGGCTGAAGCAAATGATAAAGAAGCTCCTTGAATGGTTGGCTCTAATACTAGTTGAAAGGTAGAGCTCGAATGAAATCACACAAATGAAAGTAAGAGCAAAGCAAGAGCTATGGTGGATGGAGAAACAGAGCAAGAGAGAGAGACACCGTATGTGGAAACTCCAACAATGTGTGACCAACCTTCCCTTATTCAAATGTCACCAAAAGAATAAAGAATCAAGTGATAATGATGCACACCCACCACCTACAATGTATAGGTGTGTGAGTGTTATCAGTGTTATGAATACACGGATGATTAGGTATAGGCGTTGTCAAGGTAATCTACGCGTATGCCAAGAAGATAGTAGGTCTTTGGCTATGGGAGTGAATAAGAGTAACAATGGATAGATAGATGTATATGATGTTAGAGAGATTCTTAAGTGAGGATTAACGATAGTAAGAGATTATATAGATTCTTGTATGAGAGCAGAGATGATGATAGAGATTACATAGAGTAGAGACCAACAGAGATGAAACAACACACATGCAAGAGATCAGAGGCTCAAAGTATCCCAAAACCAATCCTTAATTAAGAAAACCTATTTCCAATGATTCTTTTCTTGATCGTATCTTCTTTCACCCTTTTGTACCCAAAAAATCGCACCAAACACTAGCTTCTACTCTGTTGCTCAAATGCCAAATTTGATGGTTCCATTGGCTTCAAAAAGAGGGTAAAACTCCAAGACATTTGCTTAAAACTCTCCCAAATCGCTCCTTTGCCACTTTTTTTTTGGAGTATTGTTTGCTGCCATAAAACTACAATTGTGCGTGCTGTAAATTTGGGAGCCCTTCTTTTTGGATGAGATCTCCAAAATTGGTTGAAAAGAACCTTACTTTATGCACAATACCTTATTCTATAAGTTTACTATGTTGGGGATAAAGGCGCCTCTGCCTAGCCGCCTATGTATTACTACACTGACAATACCTACCACTGCACACTGCAAGTGGCGGGCGCCCGTCACAGTCATTTATTCTTTATTCTTTTAGTGAAAGTTTGAATAAAGGAAGGCCCGACCACACATAGTGGTTGTTGGAGTTCCCACTTTTGAGTCTCTCTCTCTCTTGGCTCTTGCTCTCCATCCACCATAGCTCTCATCGCCAAGCTTCTTCCTCTTGGGTTCCACTTCCCTTTCAATGGGTATCAGAGCAAAGGCATTGGAGCTTGCCAGCATTCTCTTTAGCCTAGATTTGAAGAGCTTCAACCCGAGCTTCAATGGCAGCCATGGCACCTTCATTTGTAGGTATGTTTTAATCTCCCACCTCCTCCCCGAGCTTCCGGACCTTCATCGGCTTCTTCCTGAGCTGCATTGGAGCCCCCTCGACATTGCCAAGTGCCCCTAAGGCCTGTTGAAGACCCCCCAGCCCCCAGGAATAGCCAACACAATTTTTAGTGCATTTTTAGGGGGCTAGGTTGACCTGCTCCTAGCATTTCCTTGCTTCTCCTCGGCTTCTCGGCACTCTTGGCAACCTTTCTGAGCATTACTTGACTCCCCGGCATTAGTGCTTGACTCCCGATGATTGATTCGAGTGCTTCTCCTTCAACCCTTTTCCGTATACACAGTTGCAAGACTGTCAAAACAGGGTAGCACTTGACATTTACTGTTTAATGCTTCTTGGCATTGCTCGTTTGATGCCTATTGATGTCCGATAATGCCCAGATGTTATTAGATGCTATGTCTATGCTTTGGGACTGATTTGGAGTAGATTTGAGCACCATTTGAGCTTCACTTAACAGTAAATTTCTTGATGTAATACAGTGGGTTGAAGCTCATTTACTTGGTGTATGCATTGCAATGTTCATGGATACGGGGTGCTTACTGGAGGTTTGAATGATCATACTGATGTATTTGGAGGTTTTCAAATGCATCTTCTTGGTTTCAAAATGCTTTTGAGCTTGGATTAAGCTCTCACTTGGTCATTCTTCACTGGCATTTGGCTTTAGTTGGCATGGACTAGTCTATGCCGCCTCGGTCTATGCCTATTGTCACTGCTTGACATTTAGGCTTCTTGCATTTATGCTTTGGTCTGATATGGATGCCACTTGGTTTGCCCATGCTTGACAGTTACTTGGAGCTTCGTCTTCAGATGTATTTGAGCATTTTGGATACTCTGGGCATTACATTTGGTTGTCAATTACATGCTCTTTGAATGCTTTTAGGCTTATGCTTTATGGATCTGAGATAGCTTGGGATTTATGCTCCGGATGTACCCTACTGGGATTTGGCATGTCTGATGCTATATATTTGATTTATTAGAGCTTTGCTTGCTCTCTTTGCATCTGAATTCACTTCTAATGGGAGCCTCTTGGTATATTCGGATGCACATAGAGTCTTATTTATAGATGAGCTTGAGCTTATGGGACAGTTACATGCATTTGCTCTCTTGATAGCTTTATGTGTGCAGTTTGTCTGTAGTGGGTTGATTTGATATGCCTATTGGGGTAGGCACTTATCTCTGTCACAGGTTTGTTAGTTTTGTATGCATCTTGGATGGTTATGTATTGAGCTTCTTACTCTATCAGTTGTGCTTGTGCTTGGTCTATTCTCTTACCCCAAGACCCATTACATGCATGACTTCTAGACCTATCAGATGTCTCTTGCCTGACAGGTAATTGGTTTGACAGTTCTTGGTACCTTCTTGCCCTTGGAAACTCAATGTTGGATGTATCTTGCTACCTGGCAGTCGCAGTGGCATATGTATCAGTGATTGCTTCATTTTGGGACAATTTTACATATTGCTACCATTTATTACAGCAAGCTGAAATCTCCAGATTTTGAGCACTTCTATGAGGGTAATGCTTATTATTTGATGTTATCTTGGTCATATTTGGTGGACATGTGCTTCTCTTGGTGAAATCCACCCTTTCAACCAGTTTTAGCAGTGGTTTTAGTGCTTTTTTGCTAATTACAACAACATGTAATTTTTCTTTTTTGCTTTGATTTGGGATAGTATGGTTGGTCATTTGAAAGACACATCTCTCTTTAACATTGCCAAGTTGGATGGTACCAACTATGGGTATTGGAAGTCCCAAATATGATAGGTTTTGATACAGAAGTTGCAGATTAAACCCTTTCGTTTCAAGGGTGTTAAACCTAAGGATATGGATGATGATCTTTGGATGGAAGTTGATGAGCTATGCAAGTCTACCATTATTTTGTCACTCTCAGAAGAGGTCCATCATAATGTTGTTGAAGATGAAGATTAGAGTGCATGGGATTTATGGGAGAAGTTTCAGGAGCTCTATGCGCAACAGAGTCTTGCATCACAGATGTATTGGATGAAGCAGTTAATGGACCTTCTCATGAAGGAGGGGATCTCCCTTTCATCTCATTTCAGTCAGTTTCATGCTATCATGAAGAGTCTATTGTCACAGGGTATTGAGTTCAAAGACAGCTTGCACCCATTGTTTCTGGTTGGCACCTTGCCTGAATCATGGGATGTATTCCATAGTGCCATATGCACGAACAAGCTTGATGGGCTGAAAATCAAAGATGTTGAGAGTTCTTTATTGATTGAGGAAATCAACAGGAGAAACAATGACTCTTCCTGCTCTTCACATGCATTGACCGTTAGAGGTGGCAAACATGGCATGCATGATAATGATCATAAGGGTAGGGACTCACAGAAGTCAAGGTCCAAGTCATGTGGTCATAGTAAGTCCCGTGGACGGAAGTGTGATCTTACCTGTCATTATTGTGGGAAAGCAGGACATATTAGATCGCAGTGCCATAAAATGCACGATGATAAGCGCAAGGAAAAACGGAAAAGAAAAAGTGCAGGAAAAGTCTTTTGAGCACAGTATTGTACCTGCAAAGTCCAATGTGAAGATAGAAGAGGTTAATGTCATGCAGGCCACTGATTCAGATGATAATTACATACTTGTAGCTTCTTCATGCAATGCCTTATAGGCTTCTAAGATACATTCTATGTATGTGCAGTGCTGGCTCTTGGATTCGGGTGCGTCCTTTCATGTGACACCTTGTAGAGATTGGTCTCATACCTATCGTACCATGTCTGGTTCTGTGCGTCTTGGTGATGACAAGTCTCTTGACATTGTGGGCATTGGAGATGTTAGGCTGCAGTTTCCTTCTAGTAGTTCTTTTGTTTTACATGATGTATGCCATGTGCCTGTGTTAACTTGCACCCTTATGTCGGCTGGACAGCTTGATGATGCAGGGTATTTTGTGCCTTTTGGAGACTCTACATGGAAGATTACTCGTGGCAGGCTTGTCCTTGCAAGAGGTACCAAGTATGGAAACCTCTATCCCTTACTTGTATCTGGAGCTACATTGGATCATGTTTTCTCTGTGGGTTCTATTCCCCATGTATCCCTTTGGCATGCTCGTTTGGGGCATATGTCTCTTAAAGGAATGAAAATGCTCCATGCTTTGCAGTATCTTCCGCCTTTTGACTCTTCGCATTTTGATTCTTGCGATCATTGTTTGTATGGCAGACAGACTAGAAATACATATAAAAAGTCTGGTAAGAAATGCATGGGTGAGCCCTCGGCTCTTGTGCACTCAAATGTATGTGGGCCCATGCCTTATTAGTCACGTGGTGGGGCAAAGTACTTTGTTACTTTCATAGATGATTACTCACGGAAGGTTTGGGCTTATCCCACAAAGAGAAACTCCGATGTCTTAGACACATTTTAGTGTTGGCTTGCGCCAGTCTGGGAAAAGGCTAAAATGCCTAAGGTCAGATAATTGGGGTGAGTATGTATCACATCCTTTTGAGAAGTTTTGTGATGAGTGGGATATTAAACATCAGTTAACCGCCCCTTACACCCCTCCCTAGAATGGTATGGCTGAACGCATGAATAGGACCATACAGGAAAGGGTCCATAGCATGCTTAGCCAGGCTGGCTTACCGTAGCACTTTTGGACTACGGTAGTTACTGCTGTAGTGCATCTCATTAACAGGTCGACTAGCTGTGGCATTGACTTTCAGGTTGCAGAGTAGGTATGGGCAGGAAAGCCCCCCCTCTTATGATCATCTGCGTGTCTTTGGATGTGAGGCATTCTGCCATGTGCCCAATGACAAATGCAATAAGCTGGATCCTAAAAGTGTCAAATGCATTTTCATTGGCTATGAAGATGGAGGAGAGATGGGCTACTATGTATGGGATCCACAGGCATGGAAAGTGATCTGCAGCCATGATGTCATCTTTCATGAGGACAAAATGCATATGCAGCCTGAGAAAGTGGTTGAGGTACGTAGAGTTATCTTTCAGGAGGAGCCACCTGCTCCCGCTCAACCCTGCTCCACGGCTAGCTAGGTAGCGTGCTGTATCACCTGACGCTCATGGCCTAGATGTTAGATATGCTGATATTAGATAGGCTATCGGTCAGGAAATAGAGCTTGGGTTGAGGCATTCTACTAGAGATAGACGACCTCCTGACCATTTTGCACCCTCTATGGATTATGTATTGGTTACAGATGTAGGAGAGCCTCTCACTTATGATGAGGCTATGCACAGGGGTGATTGTCACTCTTGGGAGAGGGCTATGCAGTCTGAGCTTGACTCATTGCATAAGAATTAGACTTGGGATTCTATTTCCTTGCCTCAGGGTAAGAAGGCTTTGCCATGCAAGTGGGTGTACAAGCTCAAAAGTACCCATGGACACCCCAAGCCGGCATACAAGGCTCGATTGGTTGCTAAGGGTTTTAAGCATGATGAAGTCTTTCTCCTGTGGTCAAGATGACCACCCTATGCTTAGTCTTGGCCTTGGTTGCACACCTTGACCTGGACTTGTACCAGATGGATGTCAAGACGGCCTTTTTACATGGGGACTTGCATGATGAGATTTACATGGAGTAACCTAAGGGCTTTGCAGACCCTAGTAGGAACACCTAGTGTGCAAGCTAAAGAAGAGTCTATATGGCTTGAAGCAGGCACCTAGGGAATGGTACCATAAGTTTGATGCATTCATGTAGTCCCAGGGCTACAGTCGCAATGCTATGGATCCGTGCTTGTGCACGAAGAAAGCCCATGACGGTTCTTTATTGATTTTGGTACTCTATGTGGATGACATGCTTTTAGCAGGGACAGCTCATGAGGAATGTTGAAGCTTGGAAGCTTGGAAGTATTCTTTAGTATTACAAGCAAAGCCAATTGTCCAAGGAGCTCAGTCCTGAGCTAAGAAGAGGACAATTTGGGAACGTAGTTTCCAAGATAAAGAACCACTCCAATTTGTTAAAAGAATCCTAGGACAATTTGGTCTAAAGAATAAAATCCTACCAAGGACAACCAAGAATCTTGTGACCACAAGTGATAAAGTTCTGTGATGTTTCTATTGCAGGGAGTTAGGTCATTTCAAAAGGGAATGTCCAAAGCACCCTAAACACCGATGCTCCGAGTGCCACAACATTGGATATAACTACATCAATTGTCCCAACAGAACTCGAAGAGAACTTGAGCTTACAAAAAATGAAGTTGTATAAGCTCTAGTGATCTAGAATACACTAGGTGCTTAGGATAAACATAGAAGACATCCATGAGATGTAACTACAATAAATTTTCTCTTGTAATCAAGACTCGGATATATCAAATACAATAGGTTGTTGTTTTAAAAGACCGCATGCCTATGAGTAATCAAAGTAGCGTAGCGGAAGCATGGTGGATCCATAACCCACAGGTTCCAAAATAATACCCTCGAGTTCTCTCGAGATGAGACATCTTGATTTGTCTAAGGGGAGGAGGATGTAAAAAGTTAGTTGGTTAGTTTGAAAGTTAGTTAGTCAATTAATAAGTTAGTAAGATTACTAATTAAAGACTAACTTAAAAAAATAACTAATATTAATAATTAAGGATTTTAATTTAATTAAAAATATATGTTAAAAAATTGAGAGTCGTAAATCCAATATTTTTCTCAAATTGACAAGGATCGTAGCCACCCTTCACGTAACTTACAACGTGAACACAACTTATGAGCTATATTAATCACTAATATTAATGTGTATAGTTTGGGTGGTCCAAAAATATTAGATTTTGGGCAAAACTAGTATTTTTTAGATATTATCTTAAAAAAAGATATGGAGATTTCTAGAACTGGATGCCATTTAAAAGAAAAGAAAAGTGATGTTTTAGTTAGTTTTGGAGATTTTATAAAGAGAAAAATAAAGAAAAGTGACTGACGAAATCACATGTGCCGTGATCGCAGTCTACAGATAGACAGAAAACAACACTTCGAATAGAGAAAAGAAGGAGTGAACTGAGAGCTTTCTAACAAGTGTCTTGGGGTTTTACCCCCCTTTTGGAGCCAATGAAACCATCAGATTTACGATCTCAGAATCAGATCACTGGTCTTTCCAAGATCCCCCTCCACAAAGAGCTCCTCTTCACATCCACAAGCCTCTTCTCTAATTCACTATAAATATGAGGCATGGGGAGGCACAAGGAAACATAAGGAGACCCCTAGAGACTACAAGAGAGAGGTAGAGAGAAGGCTACCATTGTGTGTGTGTGAGAGAGAGAGAGAGAGAGAGAGAGAGAGAGAGAGAGAGAGAGAGAGAGAGAGAGAGAGAGAGAGAGAGAGAGAGAGAGAGAGAGAGAGAGAGGGTAGTTACCCTAAAAGTCTGCACAATTCCCTCTATCTCAATCGTCGACTTAACCATCTTCTCTTACTCTCTCTCATCTCAAATCTATTCTGCCTTCTTATCTCTTGAATCTACTTGCAGACGATGGTCCCCAAGCGAAAAATGTCATGTGTGGATGGCAATCCCATAACCAACAATGAAGCTTTAGATGAAGGCATCATCATTAATCCAACTGCGGTTTCGGTCGTAAGTAATGTATTTCCAAATTGATAGATGCTTGTTTTGATTCTTGTATGAGATACGTTAGACCCCATATTATGATGCACGAGTATAGGTCATCGAAAGGGATACATTTTATCTCACGTATTCAAAAGATTGAGCTTGCAAAGTGCATGTATCAAGGGAAGTTAATTGCACTTAGTTGCACATGGCTTATTCATTGATAGAGCAATTACAAGGAAGAATCGATTAGGGGTTATGGATGGCATAATCATAAAAAGAACGACACTAAAAGATTGTGCATACAAGTGCTAGGTTAAAGCATAGTCAAGGGTTACAAATAACATAATTGCTAAAATAATATGACATTAAGAGTCATGAATAGAAAGTACTAGTTTAGATAATTAAGAAGAACTAGATTCTAACTCAAGGCAAGGCTTGTTGGAGTCTAATTACTTGAGATCATCTCACACTTATCTTATCAAGTATTTACACGTTATGCCTATAACATGTTTGATATATGAGGATAAATTTCTGTTTGCCTCATGGTTTGACTATGAGCTAGTACAAGAAATTAATTGTAAGCATTAAAACTAAGATGTCTTGGGATCCGTTGGATAACTACAATCTAATTCAGGGTTGGATTAATGATCAATGTAAGTGACCTATAGAACTTACGTCGTGTACAATGTTTGAACCCTTAACATATGCCTTAGCTGAAGGAAGGAAGTGTTAAGAAACATTTTGCATAATATCACTCTTAGATCCCAAGGGGAAGAACAAATATGCAATGGAAATATTATATTGTCTATTCTAGCATTGTTTGGAAAGAATGCAACTGGTTTTGTTAGTTGATCGAACAACATCCTAAATGCTTTTACATTCAACTGGTTGCTAGTTTGTTATTTGGATGATTGTTCCAAGTACTTGTGATTTATGCTAAATGCATGGCAAGGGTTTGTGATGACAAGTTGCCATGGGAATAAAAAAATATTTTCTTGGAAAATGATATTAGCATTGAATGCCTTGTTTGTGCTTGATTCGTAAAGGATTTAATTAAGGAAGGATATATTTGCACGGGTGGATCACCTCCATGATCGCATCACGGATTAACCCAAAGAGGGCACTGCTCGATTCATGGGCCGAAGGTCAGTGGTGAAAAGGCCAACCACGGGAATGATGTTTCTCTCCTAGATAGCTTGCGGGTCAGTTGGAGCTCTGGACACCCCTTGCTAGGTCTAGAATGGAGTTGAAGACCTCCGTGGCCTCCAACATCTGGGCATGTTGGGAGATCCTATTTTAGATAAAGGATTGAATTTGTGGTGCCATGTGATTTGGACCAGTTACTTCTGCAAGGCAGAAGGGATATTTTTGTTGGATAGAAGGGATACATAATTTCTCATGTATGGGCAAGAGACAAAGATTAACTTGAAGATAAGTTAAGGAACTTGTTTGAACTTATTTGTCAATAGATTGCTTTGCTTTGCTTTCGTGTTTATGCTATAAGTTATGCGAATAAATCCTATTCCTGAAAAGGTTTAATTAATGGAGTTGACTTTAAGTGTCACACATAAATGTGGTAGGATCTAATTAGAAAACTAAAGCGTTTAAGGGAAGCGGGTGGACAGAACCCCCGATGGGTCCGTCCTACGGTAGGGTGGACCCAGGGAATTGGGAGGCTTCTCACAAGGTTTACCGTCTTTGACCTTTAGAAATTGTTAGGATAGAACCTCGATTCATGCCATTTTAGGGGACCAGAATGGGACTATGCCCTATGGGCAGAGAGGTTGAGCGGCGCATCCCTCTCGTTTCCCATTCTCTTTGAACCAAGTGTGGCATGGGTCTGCTTCGGCTTGGGTATCTCTACATAAAGTAGGATGTCCAAGATCTGATGCCAGAATGCTGTTAGGAGACCTTGGCCACTAGGAGCCCAAATTTCAAGTCGATCCTAGTGGGTTTGATCGTGAACATTCCATTGCGAGGCAGATTCCGAAAACCCTAGGTGACAAAACTCGGAACATTCCCTGGGAGTGCCGGACAGCGACGCTTAGATTTGTTTCTCAATAGACCGCTAAAAGCATGCCTAGAGAGCCGATGGATGGGCACTGTACAGTTGGTATTAGAGTGAAACTTCGTAACGACGCGTGATTGATTAATGTATGGTTTATAGACATATCCTAAACAGAATAACCTAAATGGTATGGCTTGATGGTTAGGCACCTCCTGTACCCACCAATGCTGACATGCAAGAGAAGAAATTTCTTCTCAAGCAAATTAAGGCACCTGAGTTGATGGAGAAGGAATAGACATCACAGCAAAGGCAAAGATATGGATTGAGTCGATGGATGATTATTTCTCTGCTTCAGGAACTGCCTCCATGAATCAAGCAATGATTGGCAAACTGAAGTTAGTTGGCCAGGCTCGGTTATGGTGGAAGTAATGGTGCAAAGATCAAGGTCTTTCTGAAGCCATTGTCACTTGGGCTCAACTGAAAGATACTGTATGCGGACGATACCTTCCACCAACCTACCAGACTTTGAGGATGAATGAAATTTTCAAGCTCAATCAATTGGAATTAACCTTGGAAGCTTACTACTCAAAGTTTGTAACCCTACTAAAATATGCGCCACTTATGAATATTGAGTAGCAAGTATCCAAGTTTTGCCATGGCCTGAACACTCCTCTGAACGACTATCTTGAAGCAATGCATCCAATGGACTTGCAAGATGTATTACTCCGAGTGAATCCAATCATCCAAGAACTTAAATTGGGAAATTATAGCAAGGATGACTCCCGAGATCTGGGTAAGAGATGTCACACGTGCGAAGAGATAGGGCACATCCGTAGAAGATGTCCCTACCGTTAATGCTTCCATTGCAATGAGCTAGGGTATGTCCAAGCAGACTGCCCTGAAAGACATTAAACCTCTAAGAAAACGAAGCTACACAAGTGCAGTCTTTGGATATATAGAGGAATTAGATGAAGACAAAGATCTAAAACCAACAACACCTCTTCAGGATGACTAGAAATCCTAGAAATTTTATCGACATGAAATACAACTTGTATTGGAATAAAAATTTCTCTTATAACTACAATTAACTTGAGTAATATGAGTTGCATCTATTTTGAGCCTAGAACTTGCAAATGATTATAGATACTCTGGCAAGGAATGACAGTTATAACGTGCAATGAATTTCTCTTAAGTCGTTTCTTCTCAACTAATATAGATTGGGTCTTACCAGAATGTTGAAGCTTGGAAGTATTCTTTAGTATTACAAGCAAAGCCAATTGTCCAAGGAGCTTAGTCCCGAACTAAGAAGAGGACAATCTGGGAACGTAGTTTCCAAGATAAAGAACCACTCCAATCTGTTAAAAGAATCCTAGGACAATTTGGTCTAAAGAATAAAATCCTACCAAGGACAACCAAGAATCTTGTGACCACAAGTGATAAAGTTCTATGATGTTTCTATTGCAAGGAGTTAGGTCATTTCAAAAGGGAATGTCCAAAGCACCCTAAGCACCGATGCTCCGAGTGCCACAACATTGGACATAACTACATCAATTGTTCCAACAGAACTCGAAGAGAACTTGAGCTTACAAGAAATGAAGTTGTACAAGCTCTAGTGATCTAGAATACACTAGGTGCTTAGGAAAAACATAGAAGACATCCATGAGATATAACTACAATAAATTTTCTCTTGTAATCAAGACTCGGATATATCAAATACAATAGGTTGTTGTTTCAAAAGACCTCATGCCTATGAGTAATCAAAGTAGCATAGTGGAAGCATGGTGGATCCATAACCCACATGTTCCAAAATGATACCCACGGGTTCTCTCAAGATGAGACATCTCGATTTGTCTAAGGGGAGGAGGATGTAATATTTCCACACAATAAAAGTTAGTTGGTTAGTTTGAAAGTTAGTTAGTCAATGAATAAGTTAGTAAGATTACTAACTAAAGACTAACTTAAAAAAAAAGAAAAAAGAAAAACTAACTAATGTTAATAATTGAGGTTTTTTATTTAATTAAAAATATATATTAAAAAAATTGAGAGTCGTAAATCTGATATTTTTCTCGAATTGACAAGGATCGTAGCAAACCTTCACGTAAGTTACAATATGAACAAGATTTATGAGCTATATTAATCACTAGCATTAATGTGTATAGTTTGGATGGTCCAAAAATATTAGATTTTGGACAAAACTAGTATATTTTAGATATTATCTTAAGAAAAGATATGGAGATTTCTAGAATTGGATGTCATTTAAAAGAAAAGACAAGTGACATTTTAGTTAGTTTTTGAGATTTTATAAAAGAAAAATAAAAAAAGTGACTGGCAAAATCGCGCGCACTGCGATCGCAGTCTACAGACAGAAAATAGCACTTCGAACAGAGAAAAGAAGAAGGAGTGAAATGAGAGCTTTCTAATCAAGTGTCTGGGGGTTTTACCTCCATTTTGGAGCCAATGGAACCATCAGATTTACGATTAGAGTATCAGATCACTGATCTTTCCAATATTCCCCTCCACAAAGAGCTCCTCTTCTCACCCACAAGCCTCTTCTCTAATTCACTATAAATATGAGGCATGGGGAGGCACAAGGAAACATAAGGAGACCCCAAGAGGTTGGGAGAGAGAGGTAGAGAGAAGGCTACCCTTCCAAGAGAGCTTGAGAGAGAGAGAGAGAGAGAGAGAGAGAGAGAGAGAGAGAGAGAGAGAGAGAGAGAGAGAGAGAGAGAGAGAGAGAGAGAGAGAGAGAGAGGCTGCGAGAGAGAGGAAGAGAGTAGGATACCCCTCCAAGAGATTGAAGAGAGAGCTTGAGAGAGAGAGAGAGAGAGAGAGAGAGAGAGAGAGAGAGAGAGAGAGAGAGAGAGAGAGAGAGAGAGAGAGAGAGAGAGAGAGAGAGAGAGAGAGAGAGAGAGAGAGAGAGAGAGAGAGAGAGAGAGTAGTTACCCCGAAAATCTGCACAATTTCCTCTATCTTGATCCTCGACTGAACCATCTTCTCTTACTCTCTCTCATCTCAAATCTATTATGCCTTCTTATCTCTTAAATCTACTTGTGGATGATGGCCCCCAAGCGAAGAATGTCACGTGTAGATGGCAATCCCATAACCAACAATGAAGCTTCAGACGAAGGCATCATCGTCAATCCAACCGTGGTTCCGGTCGTGAGCAATGTATTTCCAAATTGATAGATGCTTGTTTTGATTCTTGTATGAGAAGTTAGACCCCATATTATGATGCACGAGTATAGGTCATCGGAAGGGATGCATTTTATCTCACGTATTCAAAAGATTGAGCTTGCAAAGTGCATGTATCAAGGGAAGTTAATTGCACTTAGTTGCATATGGCTTATTCGTTGATAGAGCAATTACAAGGAAGAATTGATTAGGGGTTATGGATGGCATAATCATAAAAAGAACGACACTAAAAGATTGTGCATATAAGTGCTAGGTTAAAGCATAGTCAAGGGTTACAAATAGCATAATTGCTAAAAGAATATGACTTTAAGAGTCATGAATAGAAAGTACTAGTGTAGATACTTCAAAAGTACTTAGCCGAAGAGCCCAAATATTAAGAAGAACTAGATTCTAGCTCAAGGCAAGGCATGTTGGAGTCTAATTACTTGAGATCATCTCGCACTTATCTTATCAAGTATTTACACGTTATGCCTATAAATGTTTGATATATGAGGATAAATTTCTGTTTGCCTCATGGTTTGACTATGAGCTAGTACAAGAAATTAATTGTAAGCATTAAAACTAAGATGTCTTGGGATCCGTTGGATAACTACAATCTAATTCAGGGTTGGATTAACGATCAATGTAAGTGACCTATAGAACTTACGTCGTGTACAATGTTTGAACCCTTAACATATGCCTTAGCTGAAGGAAGGAAGTGTTAAGAAACATTTTGCATAATATCACTCTTAGATCCCAAGGGGAAGAACAAATATGCAATGGAAATATTATATGGTCTATTCTAGCATTGTTTGGAAAGAATGCAACTGGTTTTGTTAGTTGATCGAACAACATCCTAAATGCTTTTACATTCAACTGGTTGTTAGTTTGTTATGTGGATGATTGTTCCAAGTGCTTGTGATTTATGCTAAATGCATGGCAAGGGTCTGTGATGACAAGTTGCCATGGGGATAAAAAAATGTTTTCTTGGAAAATGATATTAGCATTGAATGCCTTGTTTGTGCTTAATTCTTAAAGGATTTAATTAAGGAAGGATATATTTGCACGGGTGGATCACCTCCATGATCACACCGCGGATTAACCCAAAGAGGGCACTACTTGATTCATGGGTCGAAGGTCAAGTGGTGAAAAGGCCAACCACAAGAATGATGTTTCGCTCCTAGATAGCTTGCGGGTCAGTTGGAGTTCTGGACACCCCTTGCTAGGTCTAGAATGGAGTTGAAGACCTCCGTGGTCTCCAACATCTGGGCATGTTGGGAGATCCTATTCTAGATAAAGGATTGAATTTGTGGTGCCATGTGATTTGGACCGGTTACTTCTGCAACACAAAAGGGATACTTTTGTTGGATAGAAGGGATACATAATTTCTCATGTATGGGCGAGAGACAAAGATTAACTTGAAGATAAGTTAAGGAACTTGTTCGAACTTGTTTGTCAATAGATTGCTTTGCTATGCTTTTGTGTCTATGCTATAAGTTATGTGAATGAACCCTGTTTCCTAAAAGGTTTAATTAATGAAGCTGACTTTAAATGTCACATATAAATGTGGTAGGATCTAATTAGAAAGCGAAAGCTATTAAGGGAAGCGGGTGGGTGAAACCCTCGATGGGTCCGTCCTATGGTAGGGTGGTCCTAGATAATTGGGAGGTTTCTCACAACATTTATCGTCTTTGACCTTTAGAAATTGTTAGGATAGAACCTCGATTCATGCCGTTTTAGGGGACCGGAATGGGACTATGTCCTATGGGTAGAGAGGTTGAGCGGCGCATCCCTCTCGTTTTCCATTCTCTTTGAACCAAGTGTGGCATGGGTCTGCTTCAGCTTGGGTATCTTTGCGTAAAGTAGGATGTCTAGGATTCGACACTAGAATGCTATTAGGAGACCTTGGCCACTAGGAACGTTCCATTGCGAGGTGGATTCGGGAAACCCTAGGCAACAAAACTCAGAACATTCTCCTTGGGAGTGCCGGGCAGCGATGCTTAGATTCATTTCTCGATAGACCGCTAAAAGCGTGCCTGGACAGCTGATGGGCGGGCACCTTACACTCAGGGACTACTCTATCTGTTCACAGAAGGAGTACATTCATAAAGTCCTTGAGCGCTTTCGCATGCAGGATGTTAAGCCTATTGGCTGTCCATTACCTTCTCATGTGAAGGTTTCATAGGCCGATTGTCCGCAGACAGATGAGCAGAGGGCCGAGATAGCCAAGCTTCCCTATGCATTAGCTATGGGTAGCTATGGATAGTCTTATGTATGCCATGATAGCCACCCATCGAGATATAGCTTTTGCAGTTGGGGTTGTGGCACGTTATATGGCTACACCTGGCAAGAAACATTGGGATTTTGTGAAGGGTATCATGAGGTACCTAAAGGGCACAATAGATATGTGTCTTTGTTATGGTAGTCAGGAAACAGGAGTCGTGGGGTACACTGACTCTGATTATGCAGGACACGCAGATAGTAGGAAGTCCACTTCTAGCTATGTGTTCACTTATGCTGGAGGGGCTATCTCTTGGATGTCCAGGGCGTAGAAGTGTATGGTTCATTCTACTACTACAGAGGCCGAGTATATTGCAGCCACAGAGGCTTGCAAGGAGGCTATCTAGTTAGGCCGTTTGATTGCAAACCTTGGTATGCCAGATACTATGCCTACACTGCATTCGGATTCTATGAGTGCCATTATGTTGGCCAAGAATCCTGTCTTCCATGAGAAGATGAAACATATTGAGGTGAGGTTTCACTTCATTCGCGAGGTCATTTTAAGGACAGGTTTGTTGACCTTGTCAAGATTCTGACTGAGCAGAATCCTGCAGACTTGCTCACGAAGAGCCTCACTATTGAGCGCTTTGCCTTCCTCAGGAGATTGATGGGCATTGGATGAGATGACACCTTTTTCCTCATCCTATTGTACATGAGTACATATTGTACTGTCTTTTCTTTTTTCTCTCTCACTAGGGTAGATTTGGCTTTAATAAGTGGGAGGTTGTTGGGGGTAAAGGCGCCTCTGCCTAGCCGCTTGTGTATTACTATACTGACAGTACCCGCCACTGCACATTACAGGTGGTGGGCGCCTGTCACAGTCACTTGTTCTTTATTCTTTTAGTGACAATTTGAATAAGGGAAGGCCCGGCCACACATTGTGGTTGTTGGAGTTTCCACTTTTGAGTCTCTCTCTCTCTTGGCTCTTGCTCTCCATCCGCCATAGCTCTCACCGCCAAGCTTTTTCCTCTTGGGTTCCACTTCCCTTTCATACTACACCTTTTGAGGTTACTTACAAGAATTGATATCCAAAATAGCAAAAATAGACTAAAAAATCCCGTAATTTTGAACCATCTATACTATGGACACTAACACTAACAACTAATATAACATTGGCTCTCTAGATTAATAAGAAAGTTGGATGATGATGCACTCATTATTTTTCACACTATGTCAACGTAGCGGCACAACAATACCTTTACCCCCAAAAATTTAGAGGAGAAGAATGCATCTTTGAAAGCAACTCTCGAGCAAGTGGAGAAGGGCAAGAACATTCTAGAAGTAAAGTTACAAAGACACAAGCAAACTCCTATGGACTGTAAGAAAGGAAAAGATTGACTATGATAAATTTTGTTGCTATTGATGAGCTACAGAGCATGAGAGAGAGATGTGCAATCATTGAGGTTAATAATATCCCATTAGTAGACTATCTTGATTTACTATACTCTTTATGTTATATACATTTCATTTTCAATAACTTTTTTGATGATGTTGGATGCCAAGGCGAGGCTCGTAAGTTTGATATTATGAGGGCATTTTTCAAATGCAAACATCTTATTGCAATTTTGAGAGACCCTTAGTATCAAGCACTTTGCCTTGTTGCATTGAATGATGCACTCCTAGATGTCCTTAATAGTCTATTTGTAGAAGAAGTTCAATAGCATGCGATACATCCAGTGTTAGCCAATAAGGCTATGAGGCCATGTACAATATAATGCAAAAACATTGGCTCATAAAAACATAAAGCATATGATTTTGCCTAATCTATTTTTGCTCAGAGCTATAAGACAAGCACCAAATATTTTCATTGTCAATAGGACAATAGTTTTTATCAAAGAGAAAGTGGAAGTGGAAGGAACTAAAGCTAAAAAGATAATCTCTCATGAAATATGATGAGTTAAGGAATATTATTGTTGACATGGTTAAGTTGCCATGGTTTGCTTCTACAAGGTATAATGTTGAAAAGGTATTAACTTTTTGTAATATAACATTGTGGATTTAATATGGCATACTTATTTCTAGTAAGTTTATGCCAACTATACTTGGCACATGTTGTTTCAACATTGGAGTTTGTTATCAAGCTAATCATTAAGGGATGCAAGTTCGAGAGGGCGGCTCTTACAAAATGATAAACTATACAATGGTCTATGTGAAAAATAACATGCTTGTCCTTCCATTTAGTATATAGACAGAAAATGAAATATAGTAGCAATAGTTGAAGTGCCAAATGAGACCCACAATATTCTTTGTTGAATCTTCTAATGAACCCCATAACCAGATATAATTTCTAGGCAAGCAAGTGGCAAGAAGCTCCATGTGGAAGGAGTTCAAGGATTGAATGTCAATTGGTACTTATGCAGTGATGTTAAGACGTAAAGATCACTCAAGTGTATGTTCAATTGTAACACTAATGTATTAGTATTGTTGCCATGTCCATTTTATATGAAAGCAAATAATTGTTCTAAGGCCTTAGATCATGTCACATGGAGTAGAGCACTCACCTATAATAGAAAGGTATTGTCATGAGAGTGATAAGAATTTGTCAAGGACAAGGATTGTCAACCCACAACTTACAAGAGAATAACTTGAAGAAGAAGAAGAAGAAGAAGAAGAAGAAGAAGAAGAAGAAGAAGTTATTTCTTTAGTACAATAATATGTTTCTTTATACAAGATTGATATAAGACAATAACTCGACACAAGAATAGATCAAAGATAAGCCAAGAGCTAGAAATACATGGCTTGAACTAGAACTAGAGAGGACTTACCTCACAAGAGCCTCGTAATTGGTGTTTGAGAGATTGAAGGGCTTGTAGCGTAAGACCCCTGTTTATACTAAATTTGTGGAGGTTAAGAAAAAGATCCTAGATGATGACATCATTAATGACATAGACATTGCTAACAAGAAATGGATAAGCGATGATGATGTAAGGGTTGATGCAAGCACTCTTCTAGAGCCTTCTAATGAACGTTCTAGAATCTTTTAGAACTTTCTCAAATCTTATAGAAATTTCTAGCATGTAATAGGTTTCTTGGTGTCCATCACATTACCCCCCTCTTTTAGCAATGGGTTCCATGAGTAGTAATGGGGTTTCTTGGTAAGGCTCTTGGCTTCAATGGATATCATTGATGAAACTTCTTTACTTTATCAAGTGCTCAACAAAGATGGGAGGTTGGTTTCCATGCTCACTCACTCGCATCATAGCCACTCCAATGAATAAGGTATTTAAGGCTTCAACAAGAGATTCTAGAATTAGGATAATTTCGAATTCAACTCTAGGTGACCTTTTTGCAACCTTTCACAGAATGTGCACATTAATACATAGGCAACATCATTGCTTAACAATACATATAATATGTAATCTATTTGTAGATAAACCTTGTGTTTGCTTCTTGATAAAAACCTTAAAAGTTACAGTTTTGAAATTTGTAATCTATGTATGAGAGAATGATCGACACATCTGAAATTAGGATATGCTTGAAAACTATTGTTTGCAATCTTGTGGAGCTAAAATGGGGCCCAAAATAGCCTTAGATGGCAAAAAACTCAACGGGATAGCCCTAAAGGACCATGTGTAGAATACATAAAATCTCACAGAGTTCTAATATTTTTTGCTTTGTGCCTTGCTTTGATGCCTCCACAGGCACTATATAAGGGAAAAAGAGAGAGAGTGTGTTAAACTTTTTTGTAAAAGATCTACAAAAGTAGGAAGTAGCAAGATAAGAGCATATATAAAAAGAAGCAACAGGTGTCAAAAGAAGTGAAAAACAATATGTGTGCAAGGATTAAGGAGAACCCAAAAGTGACTGCTTGAAGATACAATGACCGTGCTGCCCAATGGGCAAAATTCAAAGCTTGGAGTAAAAAGTGATTGTTAAGAGAGAAAAGACAAAAATAACATGAATGCATTAGGTGCTCCAAAAAAACTAGGAATTAAAATCAATATCAAGAATATTCAAATAATTTTTTGTAAAAGGATTCTCGAGCGCTCGAGCTCACTCCAATACAATTTATACATTTATTCTCATTTAAGGGTATGTAGGTGGAGTGAGGTAGCGTGTCTAGGCAAGTCACAGGACTCTAAGGCAGGCATGAATAGACCATGGGCAATGGGCACCCTTGAAACATAGGCCAAATCTGAGGGATATAGGCTTTCTCACCATGATGGGTTCATGCGGAAACCTCATCTATTGTAGGACGGATGGGTTGGAAGGGAACCACCAATCCATGGAATACACATGCATTTTTGTTGTCATAGGATAGGCTTGATTTTTCAAGATTTATTAGATTAGGAAAAAAGCATTTTTGATTCAAGAAAATTTAGAAAAAACCAAAAACACAAAGTACTATCGCTTGCATATAACCACCATATCCTACATTCTAGGCAATGGCAAGTGATCCATCACTTGAATGTGTCATGGGCTGAAAAGCCACAAAAATTACAGGTTTTTGCTTTGATTTTATTGATTTTCATCAATTTTAACCACAGGATGCATTGGCATATTGTAGGTTGAGAGTTCGATAGAAACTAGCTAGTTGCGGTTAACACTTGACTACCCGTAAAGACCCTTGCTTATGCATATCAATGCTATTCATGATTAGTACCGAAAGACACATACAAGGTTATGAAAACATGTAGGATTTATTGTAGCTAATTTTCATTTTCTGATTTTGAAGATTGACACAAGAAGCACATAAAAGCGGTCACACCTGTAACAACTAGGTGCATTATTTGCTTGTAGTGATTTTCAAAAATAATTGGAAAAGGGTAAAGAACATGAGTATTTCTGATATGTCACTGAGATTTTCTGATTTTCTTTGTTGAAAATACATGTGGGTTATAGTTTGGAAAAGAAATCAAGAAAGGGTACCAAGAGTGCACAAACAATCTAATCATAATCACTACGGGTAGTCTAAGAAGAGTAGAATATGACTTCGGTACTCTCAAGACATTTTTCATCAAGTGCTTCGCAGAGGTTGGGTACTCTGATAACCTAATCTTCAAGCTCATGAATGTAAGCTAGAAAGACAAAGAGGGAATCAGAGACTACATCCCTCAAGTGAGAAGTATCTTTAAGAGGATCCTAGAACTTGAGAGACCCATGGCTAGGGCAATGTCAATGGTATTTATCAATGGGATAAAAAAGGAAGAATGGTAACATAAGGATGGATGAATTGATAAAGGAAAGAAGTAGCAAAGCTACACAATCGACATGAATTATCACTATCTAGAGTGAAAGGTCCACCATTCGTAGCATGTGGAAGCACAAGAAAAAGGCAAGAGTGTGGAGTTCTCTCAAGAGATGTCTAACCTCAAGCTAGGGATTATCAAGCTTCAAGATGCCTTGCAAAGACCTACTAGAACAAACATTCAGTGTGTGCACTATGGTGGCAATCATTTGCCAATAGAGTACCCATAACCAAGATCTAGGACTCGTGCTAATTGTACCAGGTATGGGCATGAAGCTATCAATTACATGTTGCCTCGATGATTGCCATACGAGCAACCTTATTAGCCACAATATCTGATGATTTTTCCATTTCACTTTGGTCATGGAGCTCCATTAGCTCTCCTAGTGCACCCAATGAGCAAAGGCTTGTTGCACCAAGGGTAGACATTAATCCAACTACTATACCTAGACCCCCAAGTGCCATTCATCACTTTGTCACAAAGAGATGCTCAAGTGCATTATGTAGAAGAACCTCTTGAGGACAAGCCTTATGTGAACCCTTACATCTCATATGATGAAGAGGGAAATTGGGTCCTTGTGGACTACAAGCCCATCTTGATGATGGCATTGGGTAGAGGAAGAGGATGAGGGGCTAGATGAATGCAATCATAAGAACCAATGACATGCTACAATTGTGATCATCTGAACACATTTCCTCTCGATGCCCTGAGAAAGAACAAACTAACAAAGACAAAGCCAAGTTGTAGTGCCCTGAGTGTAGCACACACTTGTATGTAGATTGTCCTAGAAGAAAAGTATCAACAAGAGGCTTGAGCATGCCACTAGTTCCCTTAGAACTGTTTGGAATAGAGACTCTTGATGATGACATAATGCCCATACCACTTAATGTGATGACTAGGTCACAAGCCAAGCAGGCTAGAGTGTCAATGCCTAGGCCTAGCAATATAGATGTTTCCTGTATTGGCAAAAAGAATAAAGAGAAAAAGAAGAAGAGAGTGGAAGGGAAGATTAATTTGCAGAGTGACAGTGCTACAACATTAACATCAGGAAGACAAGTACTTGATATAGAACCCGAAACATCTACACCAAAAAGAGAAAAGAAGGGGAGTACTAAGATAGGGGAGTATCTAGACCTGAGATATCAAAAGGAGATCATGGAGAAGGTGAGGGGATGGGTTGAAGAGGATCAAGTACGCATTGGATAATCTTTACCACAATCATGAAGACCATGAGACATCTAGTAAGAGCTACCCTCCTCAACAACCTACATATTACGACTGGCAATAACTAGCCAAGGGCAAGAACCTCATTTCTAGCTGGATGAAACCAACCTTCTATAGCCCAACCAAAGGATGCAGGGTTGCTAGCAACTCTTGTGTCAACACACGTGTCATTGTCCTTAGGGCAATTGATGAGGTAGAATTGGGAGTTGTGGGATACTTTTAAGACATGGGTCGAGAGGCAAGAGAGAACTATGCCACCAAGCGAAGCAAATAATTGCACTCACATACCTAGTGTGATACATCTCCAGTGATAGGGCCACTGCAAATCAATGCTTTCTAGGAAGTGATTAAGATGCATGCCATTCTACCTACGATAGCATTGGGAGACATGACATAAAAGGGCATTGTAGACACTAGGGCAGGAGTGAGCATTCTTAGCCATACAGAGGTACAAGCATGGGGAAGTTAGAAACTGCTAGATTCAATGTGACCTTAACCAATGGTACAAAGACTCACTTGTTTGGAGTACTAAAGGATTGGCGAATCAAGATAGCTCGAGTACAATTTTCAATAAATTTCATTGTGATGATAGGAGTGGACTATGATATCCTATTAGGAAGACCATGGATGCAAAGTGCTCGTGTAATAGAGGATTGGGGTAATGGACTAATGTTCTTTGGAAATAGAAAGAAAGTAGTTAGAGTAGAGATGGACACTTGGAAGACCTCACCACTCAACCTAGATGCCATCTCAGCCATGCTCAAGGGAGAATCACAAAGTAGCCCCAACTATGATCCATTAACCAAATATATTCCATGTTTATAGGACGAGCGGCATTGGATGCATGTGCTTGTGACCATTGACTTTCCATTATCTAACAAGGAGGATGATTAGAAGAGGGCTATGGAAATGGCAAGCACCTTCAATGATGGGGCTAAAGTCCATGCACTAAGGAATGCCTTGCTTATGGTACCTTTGCGCATGATGTCATGAAGCTTGAACAGAAAACTATTGCCTATGAATTATTGTGTTCCAACAAACAAATTAGAGCTACATAGGGTCCTTGAGTATCTGATGAGAAAACTAGCATGTAACCCTACAACCAAAACCTAAAACCTCTTGAAGATCTCATGGAAAAGACAAGGTGGAAATAGAATAAAGTGCACAATTTGAATCTACTATACAATTGGGCTCTACTAAGGGACAATGGGAGCTTGCAAGATGATGAATTGGTAAAAGACGAGTCTTCTAACCGAGATGATTCTAATGATGAATATGTGGATTGTGACTCTAGGAATGAGGATAGTGAGGAAGAAGTGGAAACCATAGACTAGACACTAATGGATGGACAATAGAGCATAAGGACTCTAAGCCCAAAGGCACTAATGCTTTCATGATAGAAAAGGAGGTTATAAAAGTGGATTGTGATCGGACCTAGCTAAAGCATCTAAATGTGGTTGACTATGAGCAAGTAGGTTAATTGGACCTACGTCTGCAACCACATATGAAATACGATCAACGTCCGAGCTATGACCACTTGATGAGACTCCTTCTTCTAGCGAAGTTTGTGAATTCAACTTTGATTCTAAAATAATATCTAATATTGATCTTGGAATTTGAAAGCCCCCTAGGATTTGATGCACCAAGGGAGAACCTCCCAGTCCACGTGAGGCACAAGAGGTGAAGGAGGAAGTAAACTAAGGATTTAGATGCCAAAAAAAGCAAAGGAAACCATATGACCTACCTAAACAATTCACAAAATTCAAAAAGGGTGATAGAATAGTGGTATTACTGGGTGTGAAACAACAATGCCAAACCAATGAGCCCATCGAAGGACCTACCAAGGTTAAAGGAAGTCAATTTAGTTGGTGAAGGTGAAAAACCCATGCTAGTATTCATAGCAGACCACTTGACCAAGGACAAGGAGTCTAACCGCATTAGTCTCTTAAAGGAATTCTTTGATGTGTGCATCAGATCCTAGGGGGTTTGATGCGAAAGAAGCGATTGATAAACTTTTGGGTGTAGGATTCATTTATGAAATTGAGCACATAGACTAGGTACCACTATTATAATTATACTAAAAAGGAATAGTAAGATCAAAGTGTGCATAAACAACAAAAAAGTCACTGCAAATACAAAGAGAGACAACTATCCATTGTTGTATATTGAGCACATGCTTGAGAGAGTGGAGGGGAAGGAGGCATAGAGCTTCTTGGATGGGTTTTAGACTATAATCAAGTGCAAATCCATGTGGATGACAGGCACAAAACAATATTTGCTATTGAATGAGGAGTGTTTGCTTATATAGTCATGCCATTTGGGTTGACCAATGCCCTTGCCACCTTCCAACATCTCATATGTGCAATCTTCAAAGACATGCTTGGAAAATGGTTAAAGTACTCATTGATGACCTGTGTATTCATGCCAACTAGGAAGAACACTTGGAGAAACTCTGCATAGTCTTCGAATAGTGTAGAAAATATGGTCTCTTATTGAACCCCTTAAGGTGCCAAATTAGGGTAAAACACAACTATATTTTCGGGCACGTAGCGCCAGGAATGGAATTGCTAAAGACTTCTCAAAAGTGAATGTGATTGTTGATTTTCCACCTCTGACAAACTACAAGGCAATTCAGTGCTTCCTAGGTCATATTGGATACTATCGGCGGTTTGTGTTGAACTATGCACTAATTACTAGATCCCTATACAAGTTGTTGATCGTGGTCAAATGGACAGAGGAGTGCCAACAAGCCTATGAATGGCTCAAAGAGCCCCTAACATCAGCTCCTATCTTAAGAGCCTAAGATTGGTACATCACTTTCCATGTGCACATTGATGCTTCAAAATTTTCCATGGGGGTAGTGCTGTGACTACCTAGTGAACATAATATGGATTTCCTAGTGATCTTCACCATAGTAGGAAGCTCACTAATGCAAAGATGAACTACTTCACAATAGAGTGAGAAGGGTTGGCAATGATATTTGTCATTAAAAAGTTTAGATATTATCTTTTGGATACACTAGTTACCTTCTTTATTGAACATCATGCATTGTTTTATCAAGTTAAGTAGCCTTGCACAATAGGACACATTTCCAGATGGTTGTTGCTCTTATTGGAATTTGACTTCTCATTGGTGGTGTGAAAGGGAAAGCAACATTATATGGTAGATCACATGTCCCACATAACCACTAGAAAACCTACTGGGAAAGTATCATGGATGATTTGCCTGATGCTCACCTTTTCAAGGTATCTAGTGAAAATGAATTTTAGAAAGTAGACTTTATATCTTACTGGGATGATGATATACTGCAAATTTTAGAAAATGGGATTCTTGATCACCTGATCAAAAAAGCTAGACTAAGGTGTCTCATTTTGAAGGTTCAACCTTACTAGATGATTGAATGACAGCTTTATCAGTTAAGGTAAGGTGGTCTAATAAGATGGCGTGTCTGTGAAAATGAGATGCATGATGTGCTCACCAAAGCACACGGTGAAATTGTGAGAGGTCATTTCAATGGAGACACTACTACATGAAAGATCTTGTAGTTTCTTACCCCTTTCTATCTCCTAAGATAACATCATTGCTGCTCATTCCACACTTCTTTATCCCAACTGTTTGGTTGTTCTTCTTCCTTGATCAGCCATGGAGAATTGCTAGTGGGCTTTTGCTAGCCTTTCTAATAGATCTTCAGTAATTTGTGCATGGCTTTCTAGCTTTGCCATATGCAATCTTCTTTTGGTCATGGCCATGGCCTTCAACGCCTCCACCTCCTGCTGGGCGTTTTCTAGGTTGTCTTGTAGCCTTCTAGTAGCTTTGTCTATGGCCTCTTCCTTCTCTTTCACTACGACTTCTATTTCCCTCTCTAGTCTCCCTTACTCCTCCATTGCTAACCACAATCGAAATACCATGGCATCTTCCTGTTCTTAGTGTTGTTCTTCTGAAGCCTGGTCAATTTCCTGTTGGTTCTCCTGTAGTTCTACATTCATTTCCTCCATGCATGCCATTCGTTGTTGGAGCTCAACATATTGTTGGATGAGCAACTTGTGGCTCCGCTACTCACCCACTAGGTCTTGGGCTTCATCTTCTAACCTCTTTATTATGCGATCCTCATTCTCTTAAGCCTCCTTTTCCTTGGCACTGATTTTCTCTTTCAGATTTTGAATTTCTTTCTAATATTCTTGGCTTGCCATGTTATCTCTAGCCTTAGTGCCGCAAAAACTTCTCTTTTGGCCTTTGGTTCTGCAGCTACTGCCTTCTTCTCTTCCTTAGCCTTCTCCAGCTGGACTAGAATTTCAGCTACATATGCATCATAATCCATAGTTGGGGGCACTGTAGGTGGTGTTGTGGTGGTGGACGCTTCCAATCTTCATCGCTTTGGATCTTGCCTTGGCTCGGTGTCTGTTGCAGCCGACCTTTTGGCTCTTACCTTTGGTACTATCTCTTGTACTTTTGTAACTAAGAATTGCATCATGGACATAAGTTTAGTGGTGTCCATGGCAGGCTCTGGCTCTTGTGTCGTGGAGGTGGTTGTGGCGATTTGAGGTGTGAGATCGAAGGGAGGGGATGCAACAGTGTTTTGCCCTTTCCTGCGACAACTGGGGCTACTTCAGTGCTATTGCTTGGTTTGCCTTCGTGCCGTGGGTTCAAGGTGGCCATTTCTTCGGCACCATGGGTCTCCTCTATAGACTTGTGCATGGCCTTGGCCATGTCTTCATCCTCCTTTCTTCTCATTTCCTCAGCCTCTTCTTCTACTCTTCTTTTTCTCTCCTCCTCTGCTCTCTGTGATTCATCTCTTGACCTCTTTATTTCTTCCTCCTCTTTCCTCCTTCATTCTTCTTCTGCTCTTTTGGATTCTCTTTGGGCTCTTTCTAGTTTAGCTCGTTCTTCTTTTGTCATCTCCTCCCTCCTTTGTTTCTAGGGCTTCATGGCCTTCTTCTTCTACTGTGCCTTGTCCTCCTTCTGGGTTGTCTACACTTCCTACTCTCCCCGGTCATTGATGGTTCTCTCGTTGGATTGCTCTATGTCAAGGCAGGGCAATTGCTAGGGTGTATCTCCTACCTCCTCTTCAACTCCTTCTACCTCCTTTATGGCCTCTTGGATGATGACCGTTAAGACTCCACCAAATTTGATCGTGGATGCCTTAGAAGTGGGCTTCTTCCATGTTGATTTGGCCGTTGAGGCTGGGAATTCCCCTCCTACTGGTGTTGCACTTGTGGCTAGGATGACGGCCGAGTTCTTGATGGTTTTCAAGACAAACCCATTCCAGTCCACTTCTTCAGGGGACCCTACGACTATGCTCTCCGACAATGGCATGTCAATTCTATTCATCAATGTGTTGTACCTCTGTCCTGAGAAGAAGGCATGGGCCATCTTCCCTTGCATCCTTACTTCTGGATTTGGGATGTTTGCCAAACTTATCCCATCCACCATGTGCACATCATGCTTATTCACTCCGATCATGGCATACACATCTCTCTGAGGGCATCTTTCTTTCTTGTGACGGCCAAGCCTAGGGCCTTCTCAATCATTGCAGCGCTCAGTGGTACCACCACTTGACGTTGTTTTTCTCCTATCCTAACTAATACTGTGCCGTAGTTCCTTGCATCATCAAAACTTCTCAAGAACTCTGTGCACATGCTATAGTCAACTGCTTACCCTACTTTCTCCACGTACTTCCAAAGGGCACACTTGTCCACTAGAAAATTCACAGCCGGCTCCTCCAAGATGGCTTCGTCCAAGTTCAATGTGTGCTTGAAGGTGAATTTACTAAAGCCCCTTGTTTCCACACTTAGGTTGTATCTTGTTTGTTCTTCCTCCGTGAAGGGGAGTTTACCACCTTTATCTTGCCCTGCCATTATGGATACCTGTCATTTATCATAGTCCAACATTAGTATTCCTCAGATGGCTTTTCGGTAAGCAAGAAATTGATTTTGCTTCCATGAAGAGAATGAACTATCTGAATTAAATACATGAAATTTTTAGAGCGGCAACCTATTTATTCCAAAACATTTTCGACATTTTCTTTCCAACCCTTTTTATTCTTTCCTGCTTTTAACTTTGATTAAGGGTTTTTGTTTCCTTCTTTTTTTCTATACTTTCTTGGTCACCTTCACCTTACCCCCTCCCCCCTCGGGAAATGATGAGAATCCTTCCCAGGATTGGACATGGGAGAGGCAAGGGCATTTGAGCACAGTATGATGCTATCTATTTTGGCATGAGCCAATCATAGAAATCAGGGTTGTATTCCAAGTGGGCATGACGATCGAGATTACGAGGGCTAACACATACTTGGGTAATGTAAGTTAGGACATCGGCTAGAAAATCACCCAAGTTAATGCGGCTAGCCACATGTAGCTCCTCTTTCGTAAGGATGCGATCAATGTAAGGGTGGGCCAAGACCTGGTTTTCTAGGTGTTTGTTTCGAGTGATGGCCAAGACCCTGAAAGAGGTCAGTGCTACGTAAGTTGGGTCATACTCGATTGTTTTAATCTCATGTCACTGCTCAGCATTAGTCATTACTTGACAACTTCGTTTCTCCCATTGGAGACATAAGTTACACCATTTTTGTGAGAATGATGAGTTAGAGTCAATGAGGCAAATGAGTTGTTTAAGCTCAATGGGTGATGCAAGCCTTTGGGGGTTGCAGTATGATGTGATTAGCCATCTAATGAGCACGTGCTCTTTTGAGATCTCACCATTATCGATCAACTCCTTTACAACCTTGGGTAATTTTATGGTCATGAACTCATATTCCTTCCAAGTGCAGGATAAAGAATGAACATCAAAGGCAAGGGTTCATCAAGCAAGCCAAAAGTCTTTTGTAGCTCCTAGAGCAAATGTGGTAAAGGTATTGTCTAAGAGCTTGATGCAAGTCACCAAGTCATCTCCCATATTCTCAACAGGGTCCTCGATGACCAATAGAAATGAACATCACTAGTAGAAAGGCCTAAGATCTATTGGTAGACAATGATGGTTCTATGGGCAGTGGACTAGACAGTGGTGTTTCCAAGGGGAGCTCGACAGTCTGATCCGTGTGTCTAGTGCTGCTTTGGGGTACTAAGGGTGGCTCCAGTGGCATAGATGGTGCATTGCTTTCCTCTTGCGTAGCCACTAGGGTGCCATGGTCTCGGGACTTAGATGATTCTGGGGTATCAAGCTACTATTTTGGTTGATATATTGGTTGGGGTTTGATGACCGCAACCATCATGGGTTCTATGGGTCTTGGAGCTTGGGTTTCATGGGTTGTTACTACCTTAGATGGAGTGTGGTTGCCTCTAGGGGTGGGGTGGCAAGCAATGGTTGTGGTTGGGATATGCTTCTAGGATTTCCCTTCTTGGGAAACCATATCCAGGTGTTGCCTTCGTAGTATCCTTGGGCTCACAACAGATCTTTGAGAATCCATCGCGGCCTAATTGTGTGCCTACGTTGATAGTGTTCGGGTTAGTCTCGTAGGTTTTGAATGATTGTTGTTAGCCTTGCGGGGATGTGTTTACTTGCTATGAGCAGGTCATTTTTGGTGCCTTGGCACCCATTTAAGCGTGGGCTTTGTGGCTTTGGGGATGGCCTTATTTGGGAGTGGTTTTGTAGTCTAGCTGGGTTGTGATGACTCATGACCCCCCTCCTTAGGCTTGGTCCTAGGTAGCTCTATCGGTGGCCTAGAAGGCTTGAGTAGAGTCTCGCTGCCCTTGCTAGAAGCTATCACGATTCAAACATTGCCAATGGAAAGGTGAATATGCTGTAGATCATAATCCACATTGTAGTGTGCTTGCTTCTTGAAAGTGTGTCCTAACATCGATTCTTGACCTGCATCCTTCGTATTTGGAAATACATAGAAGATGATTGGTAGGCTCTCAGACTCGATAGAGACTGCAATCTTGCAGTTCCCTAGGAGTGCATATGACTTGCCCCCTAATGAGTTGAGTTTCGCATTAGTGAGTTGCAACTGTGGTTGATCAATGAGGGTCCAATGAGCGTGAGTCAAGACATTGAAGTCAACTCCCTCGTCAATCAAGGCATCAAATGTGTGTGTGCACAAGGTGGTGGCCGTGATGCGCAAGGTATACTGGTGCTACTACCTCCTCATCCTCATCCTCTAGTTTGGTGATGGTGGCTACCTGGACATTGACAAGGGCTTCTAGCATAGGGGGCTCATGCACTGGATATGTGGGAGGGTATACTTCTTCATGAAACTGCCATTAAAGAAGCCTATGCCCTCACCTTCAAGGGCTTCAAGTTCTGTGCTACTCTTCCTACTAATGGTGCACACTCAGAAAGGTCCTAATCCTTGGAATTTCATTTTTTGCTTGGGACCCTTTACTGAGTAGAGCAAAACAAGGTCTCCTTGCTCAAAGTCGCGTTGTTGTTTGACGTGCTTGTTGAACCACATCTTTCATCATGTTTTCTCACAAATTAGGGCGTGGGTGGCTATGAGCCAAGTCTCAAAGAGTCGTTCTAGCTCCATGAGATGGTTGGTCCAAGCTTCCTACCCTTCCCATCTCTCTTATGCTGCTATCCTTAAGGTAGGGACAAAGAATTCTAATGGCAAGATTGCCTAAAGGGTGTCTATCCTACAACAATTTTATAGGCTATCCGATAAGCCCATAATGCTGCCATAAGTTTGTTGTCCCAATCACTTCGCGAGGTAGAAACTACCTTTGTAAGGACATTGACTAAGATCTTGTTCGTGGATTCTCCTTCGCCATTAGCTTGAGGGCAGTAGGGTGAGGATTTCCTATGGATGATTAAGAAGGTTGAGAGCAGGCAGGCAATCACCTCATTGATGAAGTGAGTGCCTTGGTCACTTAGTAATTTGGTAGGGCAACCAAATCATGAGATAACCTCTGTTAGAAGTCAAGCTCTCCTGTCTGTCCGTCTTTATGTATGACTGACATCTGTGACAGCTAGTGTGCAGCTGTCTGCATGTGACTACATTGAATAAGTCGGTTTAGCTAGTCAGTGACCTGACTAGAGTTAGTTAGTGAGTTAGTCAGTCTAGTTACACTTACACTAGGTTACTCTTTGTAATGTGGGTATAACTCAAGTGTTGAATAATAAAAGAGAAGAAGAAGAATCTGATGGTTCTCTGTTAGCTCCATTCCTGTCTCTCTCTCCCCTCTTTTTACATGGTATCAGAGCGGGACTTGGTGGACTCCATGAAGCTGGAGGAAGTGAAGAGGACCTGACTTAGGTTTTTTCCTACATTAAACAAGCTGCCATTGTGGGCTGCAGATGAGCATTTGTTCATTGCATACTCCAAGGTGAAGATCAGTGCTTGTGCCTTATTGGCAGCCTTTGAGGAGGACAAGAAGACCAGATCAGAGTGTGTATCACTCACTACCATCATCATCATCTTCAGAAGCGTGCTGAAATCCAGGTTTGCAGGCAGTGTGAACTGCACCTGTTTGCTGTCATCATTTGTTGGGTTGCACTTCATCAAATACTAGTGTCTTTGGTCATCAAATGCTTGGTTATGTCATGTATGAAGTGCTTTGAGATTGCAAGAAGCAAATGCTTGACTTTGAGCTCTAACATGAGCTGAGATCAGAGTGGGCAGATCTGAAAAAAAAGGCATACACTACTGTATACACAGACATCATACATGGTATATGCAACACATTGAAGAGCTTTGGAAGCTCTCTGACAAGCCCAGAAGCACTCTTGGAGCATATGTATATGCTGGAGGTCATATGTACCTGTTGTGATCCACTGCAAGCTGATTTTGGTAACTGAAATACTCAGATGTGGAGCATTTCAGATAGGCTGAAAGCTGTCATTTAACATGGACATCAAGCATTTCTTCTTTACTGAAGCATAGTGTGACATTTGGTGACATCTATGAGATGTATGTATTGACATATGCATGCCAGAATGTTCATGGGTTGAGAAAAGCATTAAGTGCTACTGAATGCTGAAATTTTTGGAGCTGAAGCAAATGCAATCTTGTTTTTCTGGTGGCTGAATACAAATTGCAGAAGTAATGTATGACTTTACTCATTAGAGACAGACAGTCTATGGTCACTACATAGTCATGCATTGACCTTGTCATACTGGAGCAAATGTATGGTTTGGTTGAAGACGCTTTGAAGCGGTTTGAAGCTGGTTATGCTATTTTTTTTGGTTGACTGCAACCTGCAAACAAAACTGTTGACACTTGTACTTGCTGATTATGCACTGGTTCGTGCTTCTATGCTCATGTCTGGAGTGACATATGTACTTGCAGTCATCTGAGAAGACTTGGGACATATATGACATGTGTGCATGTTGTTTTTGGCATTGAAAGTGCTGCTGTTAATCACAGTTTACAGGTTTAGATTGCATGTTTTTGGACCTTGGCAGTGGATTTGCAAGAGTTCAATCTGAAGCAAGTACACGGCATATGTATTGACAGTTATTTCTACGAGCTGGACCACTTGACTGTGGACTATTTTGGGCTGATATTGGGCTGAAATTTACTAGTTTTTTTACTGCAATTAATTGCAAAAAACTGTCATCAACTGTAGTGGACTGAACTTAGTTAGTTAGACTTATTGACTTGCAAGGAGTCAGGCATTTGACATCTAATCTGTTGCATCATGGCTAATGCACATGGGACTGATAATATCACACAAATAGTTGGAGAAAAGCTAGACAACAAAAACTTTGCATTATGGAAATTCAGAATGAAAATTTTTCTAGTTGGCAGAGGATACTGGGACTTATGCACAGGAGATGAAGCAGCTCCTGAATTGCCTGAAGCAAATGCAACAAATGAACAGAAGAGAGCTCACAGGTTATGGACTGAAAGAGCATGTAAGGTACTGCATTGGTTTTCACTATGTATATCTGATGCTATGGCTATTCAAATCACTGGCTGTAAGTCTCCGAAGGATGCTTGGGATATACTGATGAGAAATTATGGAACAATGACACATGCATGGAAGATCCAGTTGAAATAGCAGTTCAATAATATGTCTAGAAATGGCAGGAGCATCCAGGTGTATACCACGAAGATCAAGACCATAGCTGATCAGTTAGCTACCATTGGTTCAAGGGTATTAGAAGATGATATGATTGCTGTTGCATTGAATGGTTTAGGGAAAGAATACAAAGCATTGACACTTCCATCTTAGTTAGAGTAGATCCCCCTGACTAGGAAGAACTGGTTGCATTGTTGCTCCATGAGGAGGTCAAACTTGGCCTAAATACAAGTTCCAGTGCCTCTCAGAGCAGAGACACTGTGTTATACTCTAGCTAGCGTGGCAGAGGAGGCAGAGGCTGTGGTTCATATCGAGGTCATGATGACACTCTTAATGCCTATGGATAGCAGCAGTAGCAGGGAAATTGGCATGGTGCCAATACACATGGCCAGCGAGGATCTGGTGGTTTTAGAGGCAAAGGGAGATCACCTCGAGGAAGAGGAGGTGGATCTGGATCTTGGCAGTCTTCTGATCAGTCCAACAGGGACAAAGATTGCCATTATTGTGGCAGGTATGGGCACATAGCGAAGGAATGTTACAAAAAGCAAAATGACATGAAGGCAAAAGGGAAATAGCATGGGCATTATGCATCCTCTAGTGGTGGTCAGGATGATCAGGTTGATAGACTCTTTGCCATGCAGCATGTGTCCAAGACTGCGTCAAGGTAGAACAGAGATGACAGGTGGTACGTTGACTCTGGTGCGCCAAACCACATGGCTCTGCATGGAGAGTGGTTTGATGAGATGGTTGCAGGTACACATGGTCATGTATGTACTGGAGATGACACCCAACATGACATAAAGGATAAAGGGATTGTTCCATTGATGATGCTTGATGGCAAGAAGAAAGGCCTGCATGATGTCTTACATGTACCGACCATAACGAAGAATTTGTTGTCTGTGGGTCAAATGGCAGAACAGAGTTTGCAAGTGAGGTTTAACAAGGATGGATGTTTCATTGAGGAGTATGGAAATGGCTGCAAGCTAATTGCCAAGGGCAGAAGGGATGGCAGAATGTTTACTTTGGAAGCGACCATTCCTGAATTTAAAGCAGCTATGTTTGCTCATGATGAGAGTGCCATCAGAGATGTAGAGATTTGGCACAAGAGAATTGGACATGTAAATGTACAGAAGTTGAAATCCATGCAGCAAAAGGTAGTCGTACTTGGATTACCCAAATTCAAGTATAATGACTTTGGGCATGTGTGTCCTGCATGTCAGTTTGGGAAGCAAGCACGATTTCCTTTCACGAGACATGTACAAAATAGCACTAGGCCTTTGCAGTTGGTGCACTCTGATGACTTGGGACCGTCGCATAATGCGTCTTTTGGAGGTGCACGGTATTATGTCTCATTTATTGATGATTTTAGCAGGTACACTTGGCTGTACATTTTGAAGCATAAAGATGAGGTGTTTGAAGTCCTTAGAGACTTTAAAAAACATGCTAAAAATGAACTTGGCTGCTACATATCATGCTTGAGATCAGATGGAGGAGATGAATATGTATCCAAAGAATTTGACAGATATCTTGCCAAGTATGGGATCAGAAGGCAGCTCACATGTAGCTATACACCGCAGCAGAACGGTGTTGTAGAACGGAAGAACAGAGTCTTAATGGAGTCAGCAAGAGCTATGCTAAATGAGAAGTGTTTGCCTAATGCCTATTGGACTGAAGCAGTAATGACTATAGTTTATGTGCTGAATCGCACTCCTACAGCAGGAATACGTGCAGTCACCCCTTATGAGAAACTGTATGGTCATAGACCTGACATCAGGCACTTGAAAGTCTTTAGATGTATTGTGTATGCGCATATACCGGATGAGAAGAGGAAGAAATTGGATCCTAAGGCAGTGAAGAGTGTATTTCTGGGATATGCACAGGAACGGAAAGCATACAAGTGTTATGTGTTGAGATATCGAGCTCCACTCGTGATATGCCAGGGTGACCGTTGTGCATTTATGTCACCGACTTGTTAGTTGCAGATGCGGTTGGTACACCGCCCATGAATAATAGCTAGATGACAGCTATCCTTATCTACTCTAGTTCGTGGTTTAGTTTAGTATGCCACCTTAGTTAGTTGAGTTTGGTTTGAGACCCATATATAGGGTTCTTCTATTTCTTTGTATGAGAGTTCTTTTGGCTTACACAACTAAGAAGAGGAAAACTGTTTTCAGCCTCCACCTTTGTGTGTATTCCCCCATTGTGCAAGCAAGAAAGCTACAAGTGAGACTCCTTCCTTCTCTCCCACAATCTTGACATGGTATCAGAGCCTTGTTCGTGGTAAGGAGCTCAAGAAAGCAAACCAAGTTCGCGGTGTTCTAGTAAGAGGACCAGTGTTGCTTTCATTTTTTTGTTTTGGGAGCAAGTCTCTACAGGTAGCACAGCCGGAAAGTGCAAGAGTGCATTTTCTCAGATTGACACACCCTTCGCAGTGTAGCAAGAGGGTAGTATATGCTGCGGGAAAGGCCTTTAGCCCTCGGTTGCTCTGTTTTTTTGATTTGAGGCCATTTCGGGGCTTGTTTTGGAGGCGGAAGTTTTCTGCGTGCACTCAGGAAAAGGCCCTATTTTATGCTGTACGACCACTGTTCTATAGGTCGATGAAAAGTTACCGTAGAAATTACATCGTATGCCTATGCGTAGAGACATTGGGAGTTACAGAATCATCCTTGTTTCCTGTTGATGCAAAATCGTCACTAGGAAGTGACTGTGTGGTCAAATACCACTTTCGTCAGTTTTACAGATTTGCCCTTGTGAGGCTGAAGCTGTGTTTTTTACAGTGACAGAATTTTTTGTAGTGTTCTGTAATGGCGTCTGATTCTCTTTCACAGATTGTCACTGAAAAGCTTGACAAGAACAACTTTCAAGCATGGAAGTTTAGAATGACGAATTTCCTTATGGGAAAAGGATATTGGGAATTTGTTGCAGGAAATGAAGAACCAGTTCTTCCTGATGTTCCCAATCAACAGCAAATGCAGGCATTTAAAGGATGGCATGAGAGAGCCAGAAAAGTTATGTACTGGCTGTCTATTAGTATTTCAGACTCTATGATTGTGCATATTCAGGATGCAAGTATGCCAAAGGAGGCATGGGATACTTTGTCAAAAATGTATAGCACAAATACGCAAGTCAGGAAAATGCAGCTCAAGCAAGAGTTGCACAATGTGCAAAGAGAAAGTATGAGCATCAATGACTACCACATGAAGGTGAAGAAGATTGCAGATGCACTTGCTTCCATTGGGTCGCTAGTGGAAGATGATGATTTAGTTTCCATGACCTTGAATGGTCTAGGAAAGGATTATGTACAGTTTCGAACATCCATTTCCATCCGTGAAAGATTTCCTGATTTTGAGGAGTCGATTGCTCTTCTAATTTCTGAGGAGTAGAGAAATGGTGGTGCATCTTCTTAAGGAGGAAATTCAAAAGAAATTGTCTTCTACTCAAATACTGGAAGAGGTAGAGGCAGAGGTAGAGGAGGCCGATCTGGAGGCTGTGGTAGAAATCAGAATATGCAACAAACTCAAGAAAACTAGTCCTATGGAGGAGGACGTGGTAACTCTAGAGGCAAAGAGAGCCAAAGAGGTCGTGGTGGATGGCAAAGAGGCCAAAATGCAAATAGCAATGTTGAATGCTACTACTGTGGTAAAATGGGTAATATGGCTAAAGACTGCTATAAAAAGTAGAATGACATCATGAATGGAAAATTGCAACAAGGAAATTATGCATCTTCTAGTAGACAGGGTGATGACAGAAATGAGCATTTATTTATGGTACAACACATGACCAACTCTGTGACAAGTGCAGAAGAAAGCAACGATGTGTGGTATGTTAACTTAGGTGCATCAAACCACATGATAGGTCATGCAGAATGGATGCAGGATGCAAGGAAAATGAAAAAACCAAGATTTGTGGAGATTGGTGATGATACTGCACATCCTATTGTGCAGATTGGAAAAATTCCTTTGTCTATGTAGGATGGGAAAAAGAAATACATGTCAGATGTATTTCATATCCCAAATATCACCAAGAATCTGGTTTTTGTTGGTCAAATGGTTGAGCAGGGCTTGCAGGTCAGATTTAATCCTCATGGATGCTTTGTTGAGGATATGAAAAATAAAGGTCGCTTGATAGCAAAAGGAAAGAAGAAGGGCAGAATGTTTACATTGAATTGAGTGCAACAATGTTTTGCACATGGGACCGGTGTAGTTGCAGATATTGATATCTGGCATAAACGCATTGGTCATGTTAATGTACAGTGACTTAAATCAATCCAGGCCCAAAATATTATTGCAGGATTGCCTAAATTCAAGGTTGCAGAAATGCATAAGGTATGTGAAGCCTGTCAATTTGGAAAACAGGCAAGAAAACCATTTCCTAGACATGTTCAAGAGAGTAAGAAGCCATTGGAATTAATCCACTCTGATGTGTGGACTACTAAAGCTGCATCTATTGGAGGCTGTCATTATTTTGCCACTTTTATTGATGACTATAGCAGAAAAGTGTGGGTGTATTTTATGAAAAAGAAAAGTGAAGTGTTTGGGCATTTCAAAACTCTTAAAGCTATGGTTGAAAAAGAAACAGGCCTGTAAATAAAATGCCTAAGGTCAGATGGAGGGGGAGAGTACCTCTCAAATGAGTTTGCAAGGTTCTTGCAGGAGCATGGCATAAAGCAACAATATTCATGTAGTCATACCCCATAGCAAAATGGAATTGCAAAAAGAAAAAACAGGCATATTGGAGAGGTATCTCATGCCATGCTCAATGGAAAAGACCTGCCAGATTTTTACTGGGTTGAGGGAGTTGCTACAACAGTCTACATAATGAACAGGACTCCCACTGCAACAATACATGGCATGACTCCAGAGGAGAGGTATACTGGTAGGAAACTAGATATTTCTCATTTGAACATTTTTGGTTCCATTGCCTATGTTCATGTGCCAGATGAGTTGAGATCCAAGTTGGATCCAAAAGTTGAGAAGTGCATCTTTATTGGTTACTCTCTGTAGCAAAAAGAGTATAGATGCTATAACCCTTCTACTCGTAAGTTTACAGTGAGCAGAGATGTTGTTTTTGAAGAGATGAGTAGCTGGTATAAACCAGTAAATGTGATTGATAATGTAGATGCACAAAATAGTAATGCTGCAGAGAATTCACAGCAGCAGTCACAAGATATTAGTGGACCTGGAGTGTCCTCTAGCAGTGGTTCACATTCTTTGCCATGGACAGGCAGATTGAGATCATGAGAATCTTCTCAAAATAATGCAGATAGTGGCATGTAGGTATCACGAAAAGGAAAAGAGAAGGTAGATCAGCCCATGTTTGATGTGAATGCAGGTCACTCTTATATGGATGATGAATCCAGTGGCTCAAAACAGAGCATTAATGATGAGTTGGGTATTCCTTCTATTGTTACACTTGGAGTAAGGAAGACCAGGGATGTTTTGAGAGCACCTGGAAGTGAGTCTACTTTGCATAGGTCTACCAGAGCTAGGTATCCTGTGGATAGGCTGAAATATGATGGATTTACAGCCATTCACTATGCCTATATAGTCAAAGTGATACAGGAACCAGAACCCACTTCTTTTGCGCAAGCCATGGGAAAAGAAAAATGGGAGAAAGCCAGGGATGAAGAAATGGATGCTTTGGAAGCAAATGCTACATGGGAATTGGTACCTTTGCCTAAAGATAAGAATGCAATTGGTTATAAGTGGGTTTATAAGGTGAAGCACAATGCAGATGGTTCTGTGAACAGATACAAGGCAAGATTAGTAGTCAAGGGGTATGCACAAACATATGGCATTGATTATGAAGAAACATTCAGTCCAGTTGCAAGAATGGCAACCGTAAGAGTAGTCATTGCTATGGCTGCATCAAAGGGATGGTCTTTACATCAGATGGATGTAAAGAATGCCTTCTTGCATGGTGATTTGCAAGAAGAGGTTTATATGGAGCAGCCACCAGGTTATGTGCATACTGTTCATCCTGAGTTTGTTTGCAGGTTGAAGAAAGCCTTGTATGGCTTGAAACAAGCACCTAGAGCATGGTCTGACAAGATAGGACAGTATCTTGTCACTATTGGCTTTCAGATTTCCAAGGCAGATTTCTCACTTTACGTGAGAAAAACAGAGAAAGATATTATGCTGCTTGTCATTTATGTTGATGATTTGATTATCAGAGGTGATAGTGATGAAGATATCCTTCATGTGAAAATGCTATTGAAGCAGAAGTTTGAGATGAAGGATTTGGGAGAGCTACATTATTTCTTGGGCATTGAGGTGATAAGATCACCAAGTGGGATATGGCTCTTACAGAGGTAGTATGGATTGGACATGCTGTCCAAATATGGGATGACAGGCTGTAAGCCTATTTCGGTTCCTTTGGAGCAGAATGTGAAGTTGAGCGCAGATGCAGGTGAGCTTCTCGAAGACCCTACTATGTATAGACGCATAGTAGGAAGTTTGATTTACATGACTATTACCAGGCCAGATTTGAGCTATGCTGTTGGATTGGTAAGTCAGTTTATGTAGGCTCCAAGGAAACCGCATTTGGATGCGGCTAGACGCATACTCAGGTATGTGAAGTCCACATTGCAGTATGGACTATTGTATGAGACTGGGATTCAGATACAGTTGCATGGATACACTGATGCTGATTGGGATGGTAGTATTTCTAATAGACAATCTACCAGTGGATATGTGTTCTCTTTTGGAAGTGCTGCAGTCACTTGGAGCAGCAAGAAACAGCCTACAGTTGCCTTGTCGAGTATAGAGGCTGAGTATAGGGGTGCAGTAATGGCTGCATGTGAGGTAGCTTGGTTGCATAAGCTACTTTATGATATGCATCAGCCTACAAATGGGCCAGTTGTCATTTATTGTGACAACATGAGTAGTATACACTTGGCAAATAACCCAGTATATCATGCTAGAACAAAGCACATTGAGGTGCATTATCACTATGTGCGGGAGAGGGTTTTACTAGGTCTTATTGATCTAGTTTATGTCAACACAGAGGATCAGGTAGCTGACATTTTTATGAAGGCATTGGGCACAGAGAAGCTACGCAAGTTTAGAGACCTGCTTCGTGTGCAGGAATTGGGATTGAGCTTGAGGGGGAGTGTTGAGATATCGAGCTCCACTCATGATATGCCAGGGTGAGTGTTGTGCATTTATGTCACCGACTTGTTAGTTGCAGATGCGGTTGGTACACCGCCCATGAATAATAGCTAGATGACATCTATCCTTATCTACTCTAGTTCGTGGTTTAGTTAGTATGCCACCGTAGTTAGTTGAGTTTGGTTTGAGACCCATATATAGGGTTCTTCTATTTCTTTGTATGAGAGTTCTTTTGGCTTACACAACTAAGAAGAGGAAAACTGTTTTCAGCCTCCACCTTTGTGTGTATTCCCCCCATTGTGCAAGCAAGAAAGCTACAAGTGAGACTCCTTCCTTCTCTCCCACAATCTTGACATTATGTACCTTCTACGCAAGAGACACTCATCAGCAGAGATGTAGTCTTTGATGAGTTAGCATCGTGGTATGGGAATCCGGTTGTGGTGCCTACTGATGGAGCACCTAGTATGAATCATGCTAAAAATACTCCTGCAGAGAGTACTTCTATGAGTGGTCAGACATTAGATGTATCTTCTGCAGTGAGTCCTTGGTCAGGACGCTTACGGAACCTAATTCTATGTCCACTGACACGGACATGTCAATGAGGGGGAGAAATAATAAGGGAAAAGGAAAAGAAAAGGTTTTTGAGAATGTGACAGGACCACTCACAGCAGGCTATGAGTCATCGAGCAGTGATAGCTTAGACAACAAACTGGGGATTCTGTCTGTTATGACGCCGGGTGCTAGGCAGAGCCGTTATGTGCCACCTCATGATAGGCAAGCTTAGAGTGAGCCATAGCTCATGAGATTAGAGAGGATCAGGAGACCTATTGATAGGTTTACATACACTGGTTATGCTGCAAAGCACTATGCTTACATGACAAAAGTGATGGATATCAAAGAACCATGTACTTATGCTGAAGCAGTAAAGGATGAAAATTGGTGCAATGCTATGGACGAAGAGATGAATGCCTTGGCTGAAAATCAGACTTGGGATCTGATGCCACTGCCTGATAGGAAAAAGACCATTGGATGCAAATGGGTCTATAAAATCAAATGTAAGTCTAATGGCAGTGTGGAAAGATACAAAGCCAGGCTGGTTGCTAAAGGATATGCTCAACAGTATGGATTGGATTATGATGAAACATTCAGCCCGGTTGCAAAGATGGCAACATACGTACAGTAATTTCCTTGGTTGTTGCAAAAGGCTGGAAATTGCAGCAGATGGATGTCAAGAATGCATTCCTCAACAGTGATTTAACAGAGGATGTATATATTGTTCAGCCGGAAGGGTATGAGCACCCTGATTTTCAGCATTATGTGTGTAGGCTGAAAAAGGCACTGTATGGGCTGAAGCAGGCTCTGAGAGCCTGGCATGCTAGGATCAGTAGCTACTTGCAGAGCCTTGGATTTGTTGTTGGCAGGGCTGATCACAGCCTGTTCACAAAGAAGACTGACAGTGGCTTGGTAGTGTTGGTCATATATGTTGATGACCTAATAATTACTGGAGATGATGACATGGGAATTCAGCATGCAATGAAGATGCTGAAATCTGAATTTGACATGAAAGATCTAGGAGATCTGAAGTATTTCTTGGGCATTGAGATTGTATTAGTTGAAAATGGTTTATGGCTGATGCAGAAGCACTATGCCATGGAAATGCTTAAGAAGTATGGCATGGCTGAATGCAAACCACTGGATACACCTCTGGATCAGAATGTAAAGCTAGACATGAACACTGGGGCTGAAGTTGAAGATGTGACTATGTACAGGCAGATGGTTGGCAATCTGATTTACTTAACCATCACTAGGCCTAACTTGAGCTATGCTGTAGGGCTGATAAGCCAGTTTATGCAGAAGCCGAGGAAGCCGCACTTGGATGCAGTTAGACGCATCATGTGGTATGTTAAGTCCACTATAGACTATGGGCTATTCTATGTTAGAGATAAGCCCTTGACACTGATTGGATACACAAATGCAGATTGGGCAGGATGCTCATTTGACAGACGGTCTACAAGTGGCTATGCTTTTGGCTTTGGTAGCGGCATGATCAGCTGGAGCAACAAGAAGCAGCGTATGATTGCTTTATCCAGTATTGAGGCTGAGTACAGGGAGCTGCATTGGCAGCATGTGAGATTGCATGGCTGCTCAAGCTTATGGCTGACTTGGATATACAGATTGATGCTCCAGTGACACTGTTATGCGACAATCTCAGTAGTGTACTCCTGGCCATGAATCCAGTTTACCATGCTAGGACAAAACACATAGAGGTACACTACCACTTCATTCGAGAGATGGTTCTTGCAGGAAAGGTTGATCTCATGCATGTGAGGACCGATGAGCAAGTTGCAGATATCTTTACCAAGTCTCTGGGTAAAGATAAGTTTTGTGGTGTTAGATAGCTACTTGGTGTGCAGATGCTGTCTTGAGCTTGAGGGGGAGTGTTAGAAGTCAAGCTCTCCCGTCTGTCTGTCTTTATGTATGATTGACATCTGTGACAGCTAGTGTGTAGCTGTCTGCATGTGACTACATTGAATAAGTCGGTTTAGCTAGCCGATGACCTGACTAGAGTTAGTCAGTCTAGTTACACTTACACTAGGTTACTCTTTGTAGTGTGAGTATAACTCAAGTGTTGAATAATAAAAGAGAAGAAGAAGAACGTGATGGTTCTCTGTTAGCTCCATCCCTGTCTCTCTCTCCCCTCTTTTAACAACCTCCTCCCACAAGAACTTGGTTGTGGTCCTAGCGTCATTCTTCCTAGTGACTCATGCCTCGGTCCATTTTGTAAGATAGTCAGTTGCTATGATGATGTATCTAGCCTGTGAGTATTGTGTTGTGGGACTGATGGGTCCAACAAAGTCGATTCCTCACTTTTCAAAGGGTTGTCGTGCAATGACATGGGTCAACTCCATCTTATCCTTTCATGTAGGAACTTTAGTCCTTTGGCACTCATCGCAATGCTTTACGAACTTAGTAACATCGTGGAATAGGGTGGGCCACCACAATTAAGATTGTAGCACCTTATGGGCCATCGTATTCCCGCTAAAGTGCCCTCTAGCAATCCCACCATGCACTTCGCTCAACACGTTGTGCATCTCGTGCTCGCACACACATCCCTGTAGCAACCCATCTTGCCCTAACCTATAAAATTGACTGGCTATTCTCAGAATAAGTTTCCTAAGCCTAGACTTCTTGATAGTTCTCTTAGGTAGACCATGCTCTAGCACTCCGACTATATCATCCGCCCAGCATGGCCTTAGATCGGCTTTAAACAAATCTTTCTCACTAGACATGCTGAAGAGATGAGTGTTTAGCAAATCGTCAGTGATGCCTTGTCTAGTGGCTTTTCCCATGGGTATTCGAGACATGTGATCAGCCATGTAGTGCTTCTTGCCCTTGCATACCACCACAGAGCAATCAAATTCTAGAAGAAGAAGCAACCATCTAACAATGCGTCCAGTAGCACACAAGGTTTATTTACAAGATATAGCAAGGCTTGATGGTCTACAAAAAAGGTGAAAGGCGTGGCTAGGAGGTAGTGTCGAAACTTCTTTACAACAAATACCATGGCCAACCCCTCCCTTTCTATAGTGGAGTAATTCATCTCCATATCAGTGAGGTACTTTTGTAGCAAAACTCATGGGGTAAACTAAGTTATGTTCACCAAGCTAGCACAAGACAGCTCAAATAGCAGATTTAGGCACGTCTATATGCACGTGGAATGTGATGCTCCATTCTAGGGCTCGTAAGATTGGTGTAGTTGTAAGAGCCTTTTTCAATTCCTCATATGCTTGCTCGCACTCATGAATCCATTCGAATATGATCAACAACTTGTATAATGGTCTTGCAATCAATGCGTAATTCAACACAAAGCACTGATAGTACCTTGTGTGGCCTAAGAAACATTGAACTCCCTTATAATCCTTAGGTGGCGACAAGTTGACAATGGCCCTTACATTCAAAAAGTCGGTGGCTATGCCATTCTTGGACATCACGTGCCCTAGAACGCATCCGTGCTTGACCTAGAATTGGAAATTCAAGGGATTCAAAGATAGGTTGTAAAGCCAGCATTGTTCAAAGATTGCTTGCAGCTTTTCCAAGTGTTTTGCATAGCTAGAGTGCACGCATAGGTCATCTACAAACACCTCTAGCTCTCGTCTAAGCATATCTCTTAGTGGCAAACACGTTCTTGTGCCTATCTTCGGGATATACTTGCACCTGGCTGTATCCTGAGAAGTTGTCCAGAAAGCTGTAGGCCTCTTTACCTACTACCCTTTCAAGCATGTGCTTCGTGTATGGTAATGGGTAATGATCACTTTTTGTTGCACCATTAACCTTCTTATAGTTCATGCACACTCGGATCTTCCCATTCTTCTTCATGACTACCATGATTGGTGATACCCAGTCCGTGTGCTCAATTTCGTAGATGAATCTTGCCCTCATTAGCTTATCAATTTCCTCCTTCATGGCTTGGGCATGCTTTGGATTCATAGGGTATAGTCATTGTCTTACAGGCACCACATTAGGGGCCATTGGTATGTTATGTGTCACCAGTCTAGGATCCACTCCTTTGAGCTCATCTAAGGACTAGGCAAACACATCCACATACTCTTGTAAGAGTGCAATGAGATTGGCCTCTTTTCCCTCAGTCGGGTCGTCAACTATAAACGAAGTTCAAGGCTTCTCGCCTTCCCTTGCCAAGTCGACTTCCTTGACCTTGGCAGGTCCCTCAATCAGCTCACTTGTCTGCCCTTTTCTTTTTGCCCCCAACAAGATCAATACCTTATCACCTTTCTTAAACTTCGTGAAATGTTTTGGTAGGTCCTGCAATTTCTTCTATTGTTCTGCCTCTGATTCCTTCGTCCATCCTCTCCTTTCTTCCTTCAATCATCTATGCCTCAGGGGAACTGGCAGGTCCCCCTTGGTGCGTTTGGTCCTAAGAGGTCAGGGTATCTTTCGATCACTCTCCGTAGTACTGACCTCCGATTCAGAATTAAACTCGCAATCCTCACTAGAGGAGAGAGTTTCCCCTAGTGGTCATATCTCAGTGGGTGCATCCATCCTAAGCAAGGGCACTGCCAATGGTTGGGCTATCCCTGCATGTTCATAATCTATTGCTCCCAGGTGCTCCAACTAGGAGCAATCGCACTCCATCCGCATGACTCCTCTCTCAATCTTGTAAGCACTCCCTTTTTGAGGCTTGGAGTTCTCTCTTATCTGCTCTATCACCCTTTAGTGTCGTATTCTACGATATCTATTTCTTCCTCGCTTTCCTCACTAATGGAGTGGCAATCCTCGTACTCATCATTGGAATCAGATCCTCCTAGTTGCTCATCATCCCCTAGACTCTAGTCTATCTGTCCTTCATTGGTGACTAAGGCCCAATTGTACAGTAAGTTCAGATCATGCACTTTAGTTCATTTCCACTTAGGCTCATCCAACAGATCTTTGAGGAACTTGAGTTAGCAGCAAGGTTGTTAGCTAATCTACCCATTAGGTATTCTAGGATCTTGTGAAGTTCCATACTATTACTAGGGATGTAGAAAGAGATAGGCCTTGGTTGGCTACTTGAGCTTCTAGCCATCATGCTACAGAGTGGCACTGTGGGCTCCTTGTTTGACACACTCGTAGATTTTATAGCCTATTTGTACGTCTCCTCTTCATCTGAGAATGGGAGATCGATGGTCCATACGATTTCTTTATAGGCATGTCACTCTTGAGCATGGTAGAGATGGCATCTAGGTCGACGGGGGTCATCTTCCAAGTGTCCATCTCGACCCTCACTGCTTCCATTCGGTTTCTTAAGAAGATTAGACCATTGTCCCAATCTTCGATAACTCAAGCGTGCCTCATCCAACCTAGTAGAATGTCGTAGTCCACTCCCTTCATGACGATAAAGTTCACAGAGAACTGGACAGCCGCAATCTTCATTAGCCAATTCTTCAAGACTCCAAATGGCTAAACTTTCATTCCATTAGCTAGAGTGATGTTGAACCTAGCGGTTTCAACAAGTGGGTTTCCCCAAGTAGCCTGGAGCACAGTATGGCTCAACACACTCACTCCTACCCTAGTATCTATGATTCCCTTTTATGTTACATCTCCTAGGGCTAGGATAGGCAAGACTGTGTGCATCTCAGTGTCTTCCCAAAAAGGCATTGATGTGTCGTGACTTTGGCACTGAGTGCAGCGTCAAGCTAGGTATCTGCGTGACTGCATCATGATCCTGCAAGTCAGTGCAACATGCTCCATTGGTTCTTCCACCTAGTGTTTCAAGTCCTGCCATGGTGTGGGGTGTTGCCTAAGTATGTCTCCTAAACTTAGAGTCACTAGGTGGTCACTAACATCGCAAGGAGGTTACCGGTTGCTTGCCTCTCTCCTAGATTTGTGCTTCTTGGCCATTGGTCTTAACTGACTGGCTAGTCCGAAGCATCTAAACTTGGCCTAGGTGGCACTGCCTATGGTATGGGTGTGTCTCTCGACCTTGGTTGTGCATGTGAGATTGGCGTGCTTATGCTAGAGAGATCCTTGATCTCGTCCTCTAAGATAGGCTCAACATCCTTGAGGTGCTCTTGGGCTTCCTTTACCCACTCCTTGACTTTGGCTATTGCCTCAAGTTGGCGCCTAGGGTGAGGATACTCCCCTATCTTGGCACTCCCTTTCTCTGCTGTATTTGGAGTGATGGTCTCTGCCTTTGCATCCATGACCTTCTTGCTAGTCACTAGCATTGTCACATCCTTAGTCTTAAGTGTGCCCTTTGCATCAGTCTTTTTCTTCTCCTTTGGCTCTTCTTTCCTATTGAGGTTTCGTCTAAGTTGCTAGGACCAGGTAGTGATATGCCTGCGTGCTTCCTTTGTACTCTAGTCATGACATGCAGCGGGATGGGTATGTCCTTGCTGTCAAATGTCTCGACTTCGAACAGCCCCAAAGGCATTAATAACATGATTGCCAAAGCTAGAGGATGGGTTCTCTCTAGGGAAATTGGTGAAGAGATGAGTGATGTCGCACTCAACACATTTGAGGTCGGCTTTTTCCCTATTATCTTGTTCTCTCTCTCGACAACGTGATGAGATATGGCTTGGGTGACCGCAAGTCTATTACGAGATTGTGCCCCCTGCAAATCCTCTGTCCCTACCTCTACCTAATGCCATCACTAGTATTAGTCGATAGTCCATCAGGACTGGATTGTCCTCTTTGTCGTGTGAGATGTAAGGGTTCACATAGGCTTCACCTTCATTAGGCTCCTCCACGTAATGGACTAGAGCATCACTCAATGGATGGGTTACGTAGGGTCCTGGTGGCTTGGCTATGCGTGTTAGGTTGATCTCCATCCTAGGGATGGGTGATTTTGCATCATTTGGTGCTGGGAGCACCAATTGGGCTCCTCTTTCAAAGAAATTTGGCGGCATGTTCCCCATGTATGGCGGAATGTACTATTGAGTGTAGGGGAATCTCCTAGGCAACCTACAATGTAGGGCATCATGGCTGAACCTACCACAATTTGCACAAGGCCTAAATCTAGGATCTTGGCACTTAGCCAAAAGGCGGTTGCCACCACAATGCACACATTGGACGTGCGGTTGTGTTGGTTTCCTCACCAATTCCTGTAGTCATGCTAGCTCCATTCTCACCTCGACTAGCTCTTGGCCTTGATCTATACTCTTCCCCTTGTCCTGCATGCTAGGGGTTGATCTCTCGCTAGAGGTTGTTGTCCTCTCCAAGGTCCTTTGATTGGAGTTGTCATGGTTCAAACTTTGAGACCTTCTCTCTCTCAGCTGGTCGTCCACCCTAATCGCTTCGTTGTCAAAGACTCTAGCTAGCACATCTCACTGCAAGTTGGAGTTGCTTGCTAAGGCTTTGTGCAATTCCTCGCTGTAGATTCTATTTATGAATATGGTGGAGACAACCCTTTCATTGGGTCACTTGTTGATGGGGATTCTCTTGAAGAGGCTGTGGGCACATGAGTGACATAGTCTCTTATGTCCTCATTGTCCCTTTGAAGAGGCTGCACACATGAGTGACGTGATCTCTTATGTCCTCCTTGTCCCTTTGACTAACCTTCATCAATTGGACTATGAGGTTGTCAGAGTATCCTGCTTTTGAGAATCTCTTAACGAATCTTTTCGTTGGGCAAAGTTTGCTCACTCTACCGCATCTAAGCTAGTGTACCACATCCTACCTTGATCACCTAAGCAGAGCCCAAAAGCTTGGGAGCGTTGAGCAAGGTCCATGAGACTGTTGGGCTCACAAACTTGCTTGAACTGCTCCATAAAGCTATACGGGCCGCTACTAGACTGGTAGTTATCCAGCTACTTAGCTAGCCTGAGAATAGCAAGGTTGCTAGTGCTATTGCACTCTTCGGTAGCCGTGTTGTCCACGAGCTGCTTGGTCACAAGCTCACTCAGCATCAGGTCTGCCTCTAGTGCTCTCTCTCTCTCTCTCTCTCTCTCTCATGTTTGGTCTTGCCTTGCTTCTACCGGCTAGTGCTAGCACACATCTAGTCTCATGCACATCTATGTCATGTTGCAACTTCCTAGCTCTCTACTCGCAGTTGTAGGCGGCTATGCCTTACAGTGCTTTCCTAACTGCTTTCCTCTCTTCCTCCACAGGCCTAATGTAGATTAATGTTCTAGTCCAGCAAGTTGTATTTATTGACCATGTCTTGGACTGCGACTAGGAATTCACCCCCATCTTGTCGATTCGCTCCTGACATCATCTTTGCTTCTCCCACTCCACAAGGTTATCAATTAGTCCGAGTAGCTATGATGCCGTTTTGCCCTCAATCTTGCTATCCTTTCGGTCCTCCTGCTGTCTTAGAGGGTCCTATCAGTGGGGCTCTCAGGCACCCATATATGTCTTGGGGTCTTCTCCTATTGGTGGGTTCCTTTGAGTTATTAAGTCTATATTCCTTGTTACTAAAAATAGTCCTCAACTTATGTACACTCAATGCTGGCGCTTTGTGTGCACGGTGCAAAACCAAGCTTTTCATTCTTTTGGTGTACTTGTGTAAAAGAAATCACTGTGGGGTGCACAAACAAAACAAAACAATCATACAACTATGGCTACCCTCTTGGCTTGTTGTCTACGACCTAGTATGGCTCTAAGTGCTCCTAAGGATTTTACGGGGTCTATGTTGCTCCCTCTATGCTCTATCAAGGTTGGGTTACCATATAAAGGTCAATTTTTGGCTCTAAGTCAAGTCGGACTTGGCTGGCTACTAGAGGTCACTTCTAGTTGTAAAGTCGCAATTTTCTCTGTTTTTGGCTTCTGCAAACTAGATTGGACATCTAAGGATGTTTAGGAATGTGCCCCAATTGGTCCTAACTTGGGCAGGTGGTCCTATTCCTAGTTTTTTTTCTTCTGCCCAACTGGTCTGATTCCCATAATCAAATCTAGGCGGTCCGATCCTAGGAGTCGGATGGTCTCGACTCGAGCATCTGATTGGATGGTCCAATCAGACCGGGCTGGTCCAACTTGAGTTTGTTTGGGTCTGATTGAAGTTTTGTCCTACTATGGTGTGGGTCCAACTACGGTTTTTGGTCTAATCAGACCGGGTGGTTCAATCGAGGTGGGTGTCTGATTGGACATGGGGTGACCATGTCAGTCCGACTGGACCAATCGAATGGTCCAACTCTGATAGTTGGACCATCCTACTGTCCAAATCTAAGAGCTGGATACCTGTGGGTTGGTCCAATTGCGTTGGTGGAAAAATAGTTCATAGCGCGATCAATCATTCTAGATCTTATAGCTCACGGCACAACTTGAAACTTTCCATATCAATCGCGTCGATGGAAAAATAGTTTATATCATGATCAATCATTCTAGCTCCTGTAGCTCGCAACACAACTTGAGACTTTCCAGATCAAGCAAATACACATCAAGAAAGGTTTGTATCTACTTGATGTGGCCAGAAAACTTTGAATCAATGGGCGTGATCTCTTCTTTGACGTGCAATCTCTCTCTCTCTCTCTCTCTCTCTCTCTCTCTCTCTCTCTCTCTCTCTCTCTCTCTCTCTCAAGCTCTCTCTTTCACCCTCAGTGTGCAGAAATGAGCTCTTTCCCCTTATCCTTGGGGTTTTAGGATCTTGTCCCACTCAGCTCTTACCTCCCAACTCACCCTCCTTAGTCATTAGGCCTAAAATCCCATCTTTTTCCAGCTCTTTTCTTGGTTGTTCCCTATTTACATTAGCAAAACCCTATTGTTTTCTTGCAATCTTTTGGTCCTATCCTAACTTAATGAAAACAAAAATCACAAGACAATGCTTGGGTTGAATCAACCTACTCATCTACACATCAGAAACCCAAAATACTTGTTTCAAAGATTAAAATGCCTAAATCTCCTATCTACCTCAAGCACTAGTTCGAGGATGAAACCCTACTTCCATGCTCAAGTCAAAGCGGACAGCACTCAAAGCTCAAATCCGTCAGTCCCGACAATGGAACCAAAATGAAGGAAGCTCTTTCACTCAACCCCTGAGACCTAGGAACGGCTTATTTTTTCAAGCGTTTGAAGCTGAGTAACCATGGCTACCTCTCACATAGCCGATGCACTCTCCCTACCTATGGGGTGTAGTGAGTTTACCTTGATGCTCGATCGAGTACCCTCCTCTCCCATGCACACCGGTAGCTCTACGATCCTTAATGCAAGCTCAAGCAACCTCAATCCTTGTCTATCAAGCTCCATCCTCCATAGCCATGTGAGACAAGAGAAGAGAAGAGAAGAGAAGAAGATGAAGAGAGGATATGGGGAGCTTCTTCTCCTAGATCCCTCGCTCTTACACACTCCCTCACTCAAGCACACACAAGAAGGCAAGAAGAAGAAGAAGCTTTTTGCCATACACCAAGAATGAGAGTTTCCATTAACTTTTTGGCTTATATACATGCTCTCTTTCCCTTGGGTGGTCATCCCCTTTTTACATGGCCGTCTATGCCCTTTTTCCCTTTGCCCTAACTTCCTAGCTTAGTCCTACCACCCATCCATGGTTATAAATTGCACAGGAGGGAGCCTAGAGCTCTTTTACAAAGATTTTGGATGCACCTTTGAATCATGCTCATTGTTCCAATGCTTTTGTATTTTTTCCATGTCCATTCCCTTGTGAGATGCCTTTTCCTTTTTTTATTGATGCCTCTTTTTCGGCTTTCTCTACTTTGTACTAAACAACCGAGCACAAGTAAACCAACAACATTAATGTCACGTGTAACTTCAAGCACATACAGTAAGTAGAACATCTACAACCATAAAATGAAACTGAAAGGTCTTGAGTTCACACAATACAATATGAAATACTAGAAGAAGATGGCAAAGAACAATCAATATCTCTTTACCTCAATTCTTGATAGTTACAATTTATTGAGCCGCAAAATACTCACACCACAATTGCAGTAGTTTGAATATCATACAATGGTATTTAGCCACTTGTCTCTATCTTTCATTTTGAGTGTGACCCTCTTCTCACATAACACAAGCAAAGTTTCAATCAAGAGAAAGGGGTCTTACTCCAACACCCTTGGGTGTTTACATAGTTTTCTATTTCACATATATTTAAAAAGCTAAAAGCTTTCCTAAGCTTTCCAAAGGTTTACAAAAGTAATGCTTTTAATAATTTTTGTAGATCATCACTTTCACCCTGATCATGCTTTTCCAGTAGCACTGCACTGGCACCTCCAGCATCATCCTTAGTGGGGACACCAAAAAAGATGTTTCATGAGCGGTGATCAAGATAAAACCCAATCATAACCCCAAAAAACACATGTGGAAAAGGAGTGTAGGTAAATTGAATGACTTTGTTTAAGTAAAGAGCTTAGCTAATAAATTGACTGAGCACAAGTAAACCAACAACATTAATGCCACTTGTAACTTCAAGCACACACAGTAAGTAGAATATCTACAACCACAAAATGAAACTAAAAGGTATTGAGTTCACACAATACAATATGAAATACTAGAAGAAGATGGCAAAGAACAATCAATATCTCTTTACCTCAATCCTTGATAGTTACAATTTATTGAGCCACAAAAATACTCCCACCATAGTTGTAGTAGTTTGAAAAAAACTCTTAATCATACAATGATCTTTGACCACTTGTCTTCATCTTTCATTTTGGGTGTGACCCTCTTCTCTCATAATATAAGCAAAGTTTCAATCAAGAGAAAGGGGCCTTACTCCAACACCCTTGGGTGTTTGTATAGTTTCCTAGTTCACATACATTTAAAAGGCTAAAAGCTTTTCAAAGATTTGAAAGTCTAGTAGAGGCTCCCATTATAAAAACTAACTTTTTGCAATCATCCTATCCATCTCTATTAGAAGTTGGTTTGGCCAGCCACCTCTCCAACATCACAATCCTTGTTGCTATAGCTCTAGCCATCTTGTACAATCATGCAACTTAGAGCCATCCCTCAAAATATACAGTCTGACTTCACTCAACGATACTTCAAACCTTCAATGTCGTACATGATGCCACCCTTCGCAACTCAGCACATCTTCTTCTTATGATAACTCACCTACAATTAACCATCTCTCTATTCTTCAAAACGACGCTACTCCCCTCAAAGCATGCAAGCTATCTCCTTTCAAAATAAACTCCTCCTTTACTTTGAAACTCCAAGCTTCCTTCTCATTAATAGGTCCTAGCAGCATCTTAAGAAATAGACCATTGTATTTATGAGGACAAAGATGGCTCTATCAATATCCTCCAATAATTGCAATATGAAGACAAAGATGGCCTTTAACACCTACTCTGGTCACTCTCCCCACACAACATAAAGCCCATCTTTGTGTATAAAGTCATTGTCTTTGATACCATTTTGAAGAAGCATAGAACCTCCTTGCATAATTGCTCATACAAGGAAGAAGCAAACTCCATGTTGCTTTTTTCACAATATGGAAGCTACCTTTTGAAATCTCATGTCAAAGCTATCACAACCATCAGCATTGCCAATTATGGTGATATACCCACCCAGTAGGCATTATAATCTTCCCCTTTATCACGTAATAATGGATTAATCAAGTCCTTGTCACCCATCAACACTCCACTTATAGAATAATTTTGCTAAATGAGATGATTTGATCTTTTGGGGTTAGATCGATCTTGTAAATAACCAATATTGACAATGATTTCATCTTCTCTTCTACTTAACTCTTAAGTCTATCAAGAATTTGGGCATCATGATATGATTATCTTTCTTACATAGGATATATCCAAACCACACTATGAATTTACATGTTCACATGATCATTGAAGCATGCACGTAAGATCCATAAATATTGTAATAAATGGCTCCCCTTATTCTTCAGGGTAAGACTATCCCAAACAAAATGTATGCTTTATACCAAAGAAACCCAAGCTCGAGAAAATGTAATGACACTTGAATAAAATCCAAGCATAGATCCTAGAGCTCAAAGGGGGATTTTTTTTTTCTAAAAAAAAAGCTCATGTCTTCCTTTTGTCTTCAAATGAGTATTGTCTTTTTTATGTACCTACTCTTGATTCAATGCAGTGTGTCCTAACCCAAATTATGCTTAGAAGTTGTAAGTAATGTTTAGTCACATATGAATTGAGAAGAAGTGCAAAGTCATAATTTATGCAATGCAAACATAAAAGCAATGCCATACACGAAAAGATACTTGCACTAATAGGATTAGCACCTAACATGTCTACAAGTGTCTATGCATCATGCAAAATGCAAACACAACTTCTTCCTTAATTACAATCCCTCACCTAACCTCTCATCACTCAGTAGATAGAACATTTGTTATGCTCAACTCCACCCTCCCAAATCTCACATACACTCATGAAACAATGGTCTTCATGATGTTGAGCAAGTAGACAACACATCGCATGACTGAAGGAGTCCTTCGTGATCCTCAAACTCACCCAACTACCTTTCCCACTCATCTTAAGGTTCCGAATTTAGTGATGAGTATCCCAACTCTTGTGCATGTAAAAAAATAGTGCTTATACAATGGAAGGTTCTCTCTTTAGTGCATATGCATCTAAATATACTACATATAGTTGTAATAGGCATCATGCCATGCTAGTGCTCAATGATGGTGCAAATACGTGCATCAGTCCACCAACCCATGGCATGGAAATAATTGAAAAATAATTCCTACTCTAGACAAACACAAAAATTTTCAGCTAAAAAATAACAAGTATTAGAGTGACACTATTGAGAGAGGCTGGTTTTGAAGATTGAACTAAAGGAGAAGGAGCAAGGATTCAAGAAGGTAAAAAACTAGTAAGAAGCTCTCCCATTCTATAGGTTCACTTTGCCTACGTGCCAAATCGAGACAAAAAGATGCATATCAATCATGCGCTCCCTCAAGCTAACTCTACTCATGGTCTATCACCCCATGAGGTTTCCTACCATCTCGTCTCGCTCACTCAACTTGTCACGGATGAGAATCAACAACTTATTAAGTAAGAACATAACCAAAGAAAAATAGTCATTGTAGGAAAACTCATCGCATGTAGTCTAAATGTCTGTTGTGAGAGCTCTCAAGCTTTGACGACTCCACTAATGCACACTACCACAAGCTCCACGCTTCTCACTCTATTGTCCTCATATATAAAGAGTCTATCTCTATCACGTATTCCTCCAACTCAATGCAACTCCATCTCTTTTCTCTCTCACTCTCCCTCTCTCACTCTCTTGCTCCCAAGCCCGCCTAGCTCTCTATCTCTACAACAAAGTCTCTACTCTTCTAGCTCTCAAACAAGGAAGATCCCAAGAAGGTGAGGGAAAGCAATGGACTTTTGCTACAATAACCAAGAGCAAGCTTACAAGCTCTCACAAGAATCTAGTTGTCTCTATTGAGATCTTGCATACAAGAGATGGCCATACAGAGAAGAAAATGAGACTGTGAAGAAGAACAGAGATAAGCATGCCTTGCATTAGTTGATTGAATAATTACATAAGGTTTTTCTCACTATATATATATATATATATAACCTTTGATTTAAGATTTGGGATGGCCTATGTTTCAAGGGTTCCCACCACCATGTTGAGATATCAAGCTCCACTCGTGATATGCCAGGGTGACCATTGTGCATTTATGTCGCCGACTTGTCAGTTGCAGATGCGGTTGGTACACCGCCCATGAATAATAGCTAGATGACAGCTATCCTTATCTACTCTAGTTCGTGGCTCAGTTTAGTATGCCACCTTAGTTAGTTGAGTTTGGTTTGAGACCCATATATAGGGTTCTTCTATTTCTATGTACTTGAGTTCTTTTGGCTTACACAACTAAGAAGAGGAAAACTGTTTTCAGCCTCCACCTTTGTGTGTATTCCCCCATTGTGCAAGCAAGAAAGCTACAAGTGAGACTCCTTCCTTCTCTCCCACAATCTTGACATGGTATCAGAGCCTTGTTCATGATAAGGAGATTAAGAAAGCAAACCAAGTTCGCGGTGTTCTGGTAAGAGGACCAGTGTTGCTTTCATTTTTCTATTTTGGGAGCAAGTCTCTACAGGTAGCACAGCTGGGAAGTGCAAGAGTGCATTGTCTCAGAGTGAGACATCCTTCGCGGTGTAGCAAGAGGGCAGTATATGCTGCGGGAAAGGCCTTTAGCCCTTGGTTGCTCTGTTTTTTTTATTTGAGGCCATTTCGGGGCCTGCTTTGGAGGCGAAAGTTTTCGGCACGCACTCAGGAAAAGGCCCTATTTTATGCTGTGCGACCACTGTTCTACAGGTCGGTGAAAAGTTACTGTAGAAATTGCATCGTATACCTGTGCGCAGAGACACTGGGAGTTACAAAATCATCCTTGTTTCCCGTTGATGCAAAATCGTCACTAGGAAGTGACTGTGTGGTCAAATACCTTTTTCGTCAGTTTTGCAGATTTGCCCTTGTGAGGCTGAAGCTGTGTTCTTTGTAGTGACAGAATTTTTTCCAGTGTTCTGTAATGGCGTCTGATTCTCTTTCACAGATTGTCACTGAAAAGCTTGACAAGAACAACTTTCAAGCATGGAAGTTCAGAATGACGAATTTCCTTATGGGAAAAGGATATTGGGAATTCCTTGCAGGAAATGAAGAAGAACCAGTTCTTCCTGATGTTCCCAATCAACAGCAAATGCAGGCATTTAAAGCATGGCATGAGAGAGCTAGGAAAGTTATGTACTGGCTGTCTATCAGCATTTCAGACTCTATGATTGTGCATATTCAAGATGCAAGTACGCCAAAGGAGGCATGGGATACTTTGTCAAAAATGTATAGCACAAATACGCAAGCCAGGAAAATGCAGCTCAAGCAAGAGTTGCACAATGTGCAAAGAGAAAGTATGAGCATCAATGACTACCACATGAAGGTGAAGAAGATTGCAGATGCACTTGCTTCCATTGGGTCGCTAGTGGAAGATGATGATTTAGTTTCTATGACCTTGAATGGTCTAGGAAAGGATTATGCACAGTTTCAAACATCGATTTCCGTCCGTAAAAGATTTCCTGATTTTGAGGAGTTGATTGCTCTTCTAATTTCTGAGGAGCAGAGAAATGGTGGTGCATCTTCTTCAGGAGGAACTTCAAAAGAAGCTGTCTTCGACTCAAATGTTGGAAGAGGTAGAGGCAGAGGTAGAGGAGGCCGATCTGGAGGCCGTGGTAGAAATCAGAATATGCAGCAAACTCAACAAAACTAGTCCTATGGAGGAGAACGTGGTAACTCTAGAGGCAGGGGGAGCCAAAGAAGTCGTGGTGGATGGCAAAGAGGCCAAAATGCAAACAGTAATGTTGAATGCTACTACTGTGGTAAAATGGGTCATATGGCTAAAGACTGCTATAAAAAGTAGAATGACATCATGAATGGAAATTTGCAACAAGGGAATTCTGTATCTTCTAGTAGACAGGGTGATGATAGAAATGGGCATTTGTTTATGGTGCAGCACATGACCAATTCTATGACAAGTGCAAAAGAAAGCAACGATCTGTGGTATGTTGACTCATGTGCATCAAACCACATGACAGGTCATGCAGAATGGATGCAAGATGCAAGGAAAATGGAAAAACCAGGATTTGTGGAGACTGGTGATGATAGTGCACATCCTATTGTGCAGATTGAAAAAATTCCTTTGTCTATGCAGGATGGGAAAAAGAAATACCTGTCGGATGTATTTCATGTCCCGAATATCACCAAGAACCTAGTTTCTGTTGGTCAAATGGTTGAGCAGGGCTTGCAGGTCAGATTTAATTCTCATGGATGCTTTGTTGAGAATATGAAAAATAAAGGTCGCTTGATAGCAAAAGGGAAGAAGAAGGGCATAATGTTTACGTTGGATGCAGACATGCCTGAATTGAGTGGAGCAATGTTTGCACATGGGACCGGTGTAGTTGCAGATATTGATATCTGGCGTAAATGCATTGGTCATGTTAATGCACAACGACTTAAATCAATGCAAGCCCAAAATATTGTTGCAAGATTGCCTAAATTCAAGGTTGTAGAAATGCATAAGTTATGTGAAGCCTGTTAGTTTGGAAAACAGGCAAGGAAACCATTTCCTAGACATGTTCAAGAGAGTAAGAAGCCATTGGAATTAATCCACTCTGATGTGTGGACTACTAAAGCTGCATCTCTTGGAGGCTGTCATTATTTTGCCACTTTTATTGATGACTATAGCAGAAAAGTGTGGGTGTATTTTATGAAAAAGAAAAGTGAAGTGTTTGGGCATTTCAAAACTCTTAAAGCTATGGTTGAAAAAGAAACATGCCTGCAAATAAAATGCCTAAGGTCAGATGGAGGGGGAGAGTACCTCTCAAATGAGTTTGCAAGGTTCTTGCAGGAGCATAGCATAAAGCAGCAATATTCATGCAGTCATACCCCACAACAAAATGGAATTGCAGAAAGGAAAAATAGGCATATTGGAGAGGTATCTCGTGCCATGCTCAACGAAAAAGACTTGCCAGATTTTTACTGGGCTGAGGCAGTTGCTACATCAGTCTACATAATGAACATGATTCCCACTGCAACAATACATGGCATGACTCCAGAGGAGAGGTATACTGGTAGGAAACCAGATATTTCTCATTTGAAAATTTTTGGTTGCATTGCCTATGTGCATTTGCCAGATGAGTTGAGATCCAAGTTGGATCCAAAAGCTAAGAAGTGCATCTTTATTGGTTACTCTCTGCAGCAAAAAGGGTATAAATGCTATAACCCTTCTGTTCGTAAGTTTACAGTGAGCAGAGATGTTGTTTTTGATGAGATGAGTAGCTGGTATAAACCAGTAAATGTTATTGATAATGTAGATGCACAAAATGGTAATGCTGCACAGAATTCACAACAGTAGTCACAAGATATTAGTGGACCACGAGTGTCCTCTAGCAGTGGTTCACATTCTTTGCCATGGATAGGCAGATTGAGATCGGGAGAATCTTGTAAACACCCCGAACAATGTAGTATGCTTAACAATTATGATATTCGCTTGTTTTCGAGATTTAATATAAAAGAGAATGAACACGTAAAGCTGAAAATGAAAATTACTCACAAAATTACAGCCATGAAAATGTAAAAGTAATGGAGACAAGATTGAGGGTTGAAGATGGGCAACCCCCCCCCCCCCCCCCCCCTGCCCCGAAGGAATGTATTTCTGCTCAACCCAAGTCCCTTAGGGAAGAGCTCAGTTACAATCAACCTGAGAGTGAGAAGAAGTAATTCTCACTCTCACAAGATCATGCAAAGATGTACAAACACACATGCATTATCTATTATGCAATGATAAGAACTGATTTCTTTACAGTATGAGAGAAGAAAAAGGGGAATTCAGCCTTTCTCCATCGTTGATCAGCAGTACATGGATAGGGCTTGCTTCTTGTAGCTAAAATGGAAGAAAGAGCTCGAGAAGGAGGTGCTGTAATGAATTTACAAGCTTGCTGTCTTGTAAAACAGCAGTGATAGAAGAGGGAATATGGAGGAATTTGATAATGGAGAAGTGGGGGATGATGATGGGGATGGATGGGGCCAGTTTCTGGCTATCTGTGGGTGCTGTACATGAGTTTACAGCAAAGAAAAATGATGTTGAATGAAGAAAAACGAGCTCTTATTTATAGGAGAGGGGAGAGCTAGTACAAAAGGGGAAAGTGGAGTAGCACAAGACAAGTGTCCAGCCACATGTCATGAGATGTGACAAGTGGTGGGACACTTGGAAACTTGTGTGACAAGTGTCTTGACACTTGTCTCTTCTCTATGGCCTTCCTTTTTGGGTTGAATACTGTCAAGAATAGAAACAACCAAATTTAGTAAGCACAGTCAGAGTACAGAACTTACTATTTTTAGAATGACATCCCTATTTTTTAGGACTAGCATTTTTAGGCTAATTCGAGGCTCCTAAAATTTAGGGACCTCCTAAAATTTAGGGATCTCCTAGAATTTAGGGACCCCCCCAATATGGGTATCATATGAAAGCTTTTTCCGTGTACATCGCAAAAATGGTATCCGAATCTTCATGTGACTTTCCTATGCAAAGAAATGTGCATTTCAAGCTTTCAGCCCACACATGCACATTATACAAGCATTTCATGATCATGCCATCTTGTTGATTGTAACTGTCTGTTCTGGTGGATCTAGCCCACACTTCAAGGCATCAATCCTTTCTGTGTGCGAGTCTAACCCTGATATGCGTGAGTTCTAGTCATAGGCGCCCAATCGGGTCATATAGGTGGAAGTGTGAACTATCTTTTCTCTAACCCACCGTGTGGGTCCACCATAACCTGTGACCACTCATCAGTGGCTAGCTCCAATGCACTTTTCTTTATATCTAATTAGTGCAAAGGAAATAAATTTAATAAATCATTATATAGATAAATTAATGAAAAAGGATACAAATTCTGTTTCTATAGAGTTGTGACAAATCTTCTCAAAGCAATGCAGATAGTGGTATGCAGGTATCACGAAAAGGAAAAGAGAAGGTAGATCAGCCCATGTTTGATGTGAATGCAGGTCACTCTTATGTGGATGATGAATCCAGTGGCTCAAAACAGAGCATTAATGATGAGTTGGGTATTCCTTCTATTGTTACACCTGGAGTAAGGAAGACCAGCGATGTTTTGAGAGCACCTGGGAGAGAATCTACTTTGCATAGGTCTACTAGAGCTAGGTATTCTCTGGATAGGCTGAAATATGATGGATTTACAGCCATTCACTATGCCTATATGGTCAAAGTGATACAGGAATCAGAACCCACTTCTTTTGAGCAAGCCATGGAAAAAGAAAAATGGGAGAAAGCCATGGATGAAGAAATGGATGCCTTGGAAGCAAATGCTACATGGGAATTGGTACCTTTGCCTAAAGGTAAGAATGCAATTGGTTGTGAGTGGGTTTATAAGGTGAAGCACAATGCAGATGGTTTTGTGAACAAATATAAGGCAAGATTAGTAGTCAAGGGGTATGCACAAACATATGGCATTGATTATGAAGAAACATTCAGTCCGGTTGCAAGGATGGCAACCGTAAGAGCAGTCATTGCTATGGCTGTATCAAAGGGATGGTCTTTACATCAGATGGATGTAAAGAATGCCTTCTTGCATGGTGATTTGCAAGAAGATGTCTATATGGAGCAGCCACCAGGTTATGTGCATGCTGTTCATCTTGAGTTTGTTTGCAGGTTGAAGAAAGCCTTGTATGGCTTGAAGCAAGCACCTAGAGCATGGTCTGACAAGATAGGACAGTATCTTGTCACTATTGGTTTTCAGATTTCCAAGGTAGATTTCTTTACTGAGGAAGGGGTGGTTGTTGGTGGTTCCTCTAACTCTTCAAAATACTCCAAGGAAATGTTGTGCGTGGTGAGGGGTGTGTAAGTGGATAGATATGTGATTGAGAGATGGATCTATGCTAGGGAACTATGCTAGGTGAATCGAGATTTCATAGGTATGTCCCACACTTGAGGACCTGATTGGTGAGACATTTGGGTACAATGAGATGGTGTTCAAGGTGACAAGTTTACCAATTTCTTGGGATGTCATGCCCTTGAGGACCCTGAACAACTGTGAAGAGGGAAGTGGGGGTTAAAATAAGAGGGAAGGGGTTTTTGGAGATTGAAAAGGGCTAATGGATCTCGACCATGGGCCATTTCCCATATGGGAATCCCTAAGAGCGATTTCTTTTTTTTTCCTTTTTTTTGCAACTATTCTTTGCCTCTCCTTTGATCTTGGGCTAATGGAAGTAGGGGTATCATGGATTTCTCAAGGAAGTCCTTGCTCATCATGTATTTCTTAATCAACAAGCGACTATTCACTATTGTTGCTGAGGGAAAGAAGGGATGATTACAAATGGTGAATTGGCTTGTATTCATGTATTTCAAAAGGTTCAACCAATAGGAAAGTAGCATGGTAGCTCAAAGTATGAGTCTAGCCATGGCATACCCATCTATTCCTGCATTTATATCAAAAAACAAGGGGTGGAGTCCCCTTTCCTTAGCTGCTTTAACTAGGATTGCCCAACCATCCAATTGTCATATGTCAATATGTTATTATCATTACCTTCATCAATCAATGCATTAAGAATATGGTTTTCTCCCATATGTGCTCATTTTGGCCAAGGTCGAGTTCAACTAGGGTTGCTGGGTGACCAATCTTGGTCCAATCATCATCGTGTGTGAGTATCTTATTATCAACACCTTCATCGATCAATGCATCAAGAACATGGTCTTTTTGTGTCATAACACACAGCCACAAATCTTCAAGGTCAATTTTAGTAATTGATACTACTCATATGTTTATGGATGGCATCAACATAGGGGCTCATGCAATGGGTATGCAAGTGGGTTGTATTTCTTAATGTGACTTTAGTTGAAGAAGCCTATGCCCTCCCAATCTAGCTCCACATTGTTGGTTCTACTAATGTGATGAGGATCCTGAATGGTCCTAATCTATAGAATTTTTTTTTTGCTTATGGACCTCAATCAAATAGAGTAACACTAAGTTACCTTTTTCAAAGTCACATTGTTTGACATGCTTGTCAAACTAGGCTTTCCTTCCTACCTTTTCATAGATGAGTGCATGAGTGGTGATAAGTCATATTTTAGATAATCTTTTAAATTCAGCTAAGTATTCAATCCAAGCCTCCTAGCCTCCCCATCTCTCTTATACAGCTATCTCTAGGCTTGTAAAAAAGACAAACTAGCAAAAAATGGTGTTTATCTAGAAGATGTTTTGTAGGTAGTGCAATATGCCCACGAGGCTACCATTAGCTTATTATCCCAATCACTTCACAAAGCAAAGACAATTTTTGTCACTATATTCACAAAGATTTTATTGAAAGGTGAGAAGGATCGAAGCTTGCACGCGAGCTATGGCGGGAGAGCAAGAGCAAGAAAGAGAGAGACAAGAAATGGGAACTCCAACGGTCACAATGTGTGACCGGGCCTTCCTTTATTCAAACTGTCACTTAAAAAGAATAAAGAATAAAGTGACGTGATGGGCGCCCGCCACCTGCAGTGTGCAGTGGCGGGTACTGTCAGTGTAGTAAAACACGGGGCGGCACGGCGGAGGCGCCTTTACCCCCAACAACCTCCCACTTAAAGGCGAATCTGCCCTAGTGAGAGAGAAAAGAAAAAAGAAAAGACAGTACAAATGTACATAGGTACAAGGGATGAGGAAAGGCGACATCTCATCCAACGCCCATCAACCTCCTGAGGAAGGCAAAGCGCTCAGTAGTGAGGCTCTTCGTGAGCAGATCTGCAGGATTCTCATCAGTGGAGATCTTGACAAGGTCAACAGACCTGTCCTCCATGACACCACGTATGAAGTGATACCTCACCTCAATGTGTTTTATCTTCGCATGGAAGACCGGATTCTTAGCTAATTGAATGGCACTCATAGAATCCGAATGCAGTGTAGGTGTAGCATCAATCCCAAGGTCAGCAACTAGACGGCCTAACCATATGGCCTCCTTGCAAGCCTCAGTGGCTGCAACATACTCGGCCTCAGTGATAGACAAAGCCGTACACTTCTGAACCCTGGACATCCAAGAGACAGCCCCTCCAGCATAGGTGAATACATAGCCAGAAGTGGACTTCCTACTATCTGCATGTCCTGCATAATTGGAGTCAGTGTACCCCACGACCCCTGTATCCTAGCTGCCATAGCAAATACACATATCTGCTGTGCCCTTCAGGTACCTCATGATACCCTTCACGGCATCCCAATGTCTGCTGCCAGGTGTAGCCATATAGCGTGCCACAACACCAACTACATGCGCAATATCTGGACGAGTGGCTATCATGGCATACATCAAACTGCCCACGGCTGAAGCATAAGGGATCTTGGCCATCTCGGCCTTCTACTCATCTGTCTGCGGACAATCGCTCTGTGATACCTTCACATAAGAAGGTAATGGACAGCCAATAGGCTTTACGTCCTGCATGCGGAAGCGCTCAAGGACTTTATGAATGTCCTCCCGCTGTGAGAGATACAAAAGCCCATGATGCCTATCGCGCTTAATGCGCATCCCAAGTATATGTGAGGCATGTCCCAAATCCTTCATCTCAAAGCTCTTCTTCAGCTGAGATTTAAGAGCATTTAGCTCATCATGAGCTTTCCCTGCTATCAGCATAACATCAACATAGAGTACCAAGATAAGCAAACTGCCATCACGGGCTTTCTTCATGTAAAGACACGGATCCATAGCACTCCTGCTGTAGCCCTGTGACTGCATAAAGGCATCAAACTTATGATACCATTCCCTAGGTGCCTGCTTCAAGCCATACAAGCTCTTCTTCAACTTGCACACTAGGTGCTCCCTGCCAGGTTCTGCAAAGCCCTTAGGCTGATCCATATAGATCCCATCATGCAAGTCCCCATGTAGAAAAGCCGTCTTGACATCCATCTGATATAGATCTAAGTCAAGCTGTGCAACCAAAGCCAAGACTAAGCGCAGGGTGGTCAACTTAACCACAGGAGAGAAGACCTTATCAAAGTCCACACCATGTTCCTGCTTAAAACCCTTTGCTACCAATCTAGCCTTGTATGCCGGCTTGGGGTGTCCAGGGGTACTTTTTAGCTTGTACACCCACTTGCATGGCAAAGCCTTCTTGCCCTTAGGCAAGGCAACCAAATCCCAAGTCTCATTCTTATGCAGGGAGTCTATCTCAGACTGCATAGCCCTCTCCCAAGAGTGATTGTCACCCCTGCGCATAGCCTCATCATAAGGGAAAGGCTCTCCTGCATCTGTAACCAAAACATAATGCATAGAGGGCTAAAATCTGTCAGGTGGACGTTTGTCTCTAGCAGACCGTCTCACCACAGGCTCTGCTGCCTGTCTAACTGCCTGTCCAACATCCTGGCCCTGTGGAGGAACTGCTGCAGGCTGTACTACTGGCTGTGCTAGAGCTCTAGGCTCCTCCTGAAAGATCACTCTGCGGATCTCAACCACCTTCTCAGGCTGCCTGTGCATCTTGTCTTCATGGAAGACGACATCATGGCTGCGTACTATTTTTCGCACCTGCGGATCCCATAGGTGATAGCCCATCTCTCCTGACTCACCATAGCCAAGGAATATGCATTTAATGCTCTTTGGATCCAATTTACTCCTCTTGTCCTTGGGCACATGGCAGAATGCCTCACATCCAAAGACACGGAGATGCGCATAAGAGGGTGGCTTACCAGCCCAAACTTCCTCTGCAACCTGGAAATCCAATCCACTGGAAGGCGATCTGTTTATGACATGCACTGCCGTACTAACTGCCTCAGCCCAAAAACTCTGGGGTAGGCCTGCATGGCTAAGCATAGAGCGCACACGCTCCTGAATAGTCCTGTTCATGCGCTCAGCCAAACCATTCTGGGGTGGGGTGTAAGGGGCGGTCAACTGACGCTTAATACCCCTGTCATCACAAAACTGCTCAAAAGCATGCGAGACATATTCTCCCCCATTATCTGTCCTAAGGCATTTCAGCCTATACCCAGTCTGGTTCTCAACAAGAGCAAGCCATCTCTGAAAAACTGCCAAGACATCGGACTTCTGCTTTATGGGATAAGCCCACACTTTCCTAGAAAAATCATCAATGAAGGTAACGAAGTACTTCACGCCACCCATAGACATGCAAGGCATAGGCCCACAAACATCGGAATGCACCAATGCCAAGGGCTCACTCATGCGTGGCCTACCCGATTTCTTATGCGTAGACCTATTCTGCTTACCATAAAGACAATGATCACACGAGTCAAAACATGCATAATCCAAAGGCAGAAGATACTGCAGACCAGATAACATTTTCATTCCCTTCAAAGACATGTGCCCTAAACGAGCATGCCAAAGTGATACATGTGGGATAGAACCCATTGCCAAAACATGGTCAACTGAGGACTCAGATACAACAAGAGGATAGAGGCTGCCAGCCTTGGCGCCTCTAGCAAGCACAAGTCTGCCTTTGGTAATCTTCCAGGCAGAATCCCCAAAATAGACATGAAACCCTGCATCATCCAACTGTCCTGCAGACATAAGACTGCGCGTAAGCGCAGGTACATGACGTACATCCCTGAGCAAAAAGGAACTGCCTGTGGAAAACTGCAACTGAATATCTCCACAGCCCACAATATCAAGAGACCTGTCATCTCCAGGTCTGACTGATCCAGATACAGTACGGTAAGAGTGAAACCACTCATGGTAAGGCGTCACATGGAAGGACGCACCTGAATCCAATAACCATCACTGTGCATACATATTAGGTGTCTCAGTCAAGTGTGAAGCATCAGAAGAACTAGCTGCAAGTATGAACTCATCACTACCATTGGAATCCTTGGTCTGCATGACATTAATTTCTTCAATCTTGACGCTGGACTTCGCAGGTACTATGCTGCGATCAGAGGACTTCTCCTGCACTTTCTCTTTGCCCTTATCCTTGCACTTCTCATTGTGCAACTCATGACACTGTGGTTTGATATGGCCCTTTTTCCCACAATGATGACAAGTGACATTAGCGTTGCACCCACGCGACTTACTACGCGACTTTCCACGAGATTTAGATCGACCCTTCTGCAAGTCACGGCCACGGTTATTACCACGATCATTCCTAGCATTCCTACCTCTAACTGTCAAAGCATGTGAAACACGAGAGGCATCCAAGTTTTTGCGATTAACCTCTTCCTACAGAAGAGCACTCTCAACATCATTCAATTTCAGAGTAGCACTAGAGGCACATAGGGCAGTGCGGAATACATCCCATGACTCATTCAGAGTCCCAAGCAAGAAAAGAGGAGTTACTTCCTCTCCAAAGGTGATATCCTGCGAAGTCAGGTTCTTCAATATAGCATGGAACTGGCTCAAGTGAGCAGACATAGTCGCATTATCCTTCATGCGCAGATCCATAAGCTGCTTCAACCAGTACATCTGACTCGCCGGACTTTTCTTATCATAAAGATTCTTGATCTTATTCCATAGATCCCATGCACTCTGTGCTTCCTCAAATACATTATAATGTACCTGTTCAGTGAGAGACAATACAATCGTGGACTTGCATAGCTCATCAAGTTCAAGCCAGTCGTCATTGTCCATAGTTTCAGGCTGCTCCCCACTCAACCGAAGTGGCTTAATCTGAGATTTCTGCACCAAGACCTGCCAAATTTGACTCTTCCAATAAGAGTAGTTGGTACCATCCAACTTTGTGATGTTAAATATGGCATTATCAGTCGAAGAGGACGCCATAATGCAAGCTGAAAATGCACAGACAATGTAAAACTGCTGCCTGTTTTACTGTAGAAAATGCCCAAAAATGACCAAAACGGGGTCCAAAGGGCGAGCAAAGTGTGCCAAAAGTTGCTGTCCACTTAGTACTAGGTGCGGTACACCAAATCAGGATATTTCAGCATGAAAAGTACACCTCAATCCACCAATAATTGCTTGCTGTAATAAATTGCAGGTATGCAGTCGAGAGAGCAAACTGTCCCAAAATAGGATCCAATGTCAAGCAAACAATGCTAGGTCCAAAGTCGGCATGAAACAGACATAAGCAAGGCCAATGACAGTGAAAAGAACATGAGCTCAACACCGAAGCATGTCAAAATAACATCTGCCAGTGAAAGGCACACCCCCAGACACTCTAGGCAAAGTGTTCCTGTAACTGCCAAAACCTGACACAAATAGGTGTCTGCTCAAAGAGAAAGATCCAAATATGAGACTCAGCTCATAAGCATCCTGTGAACCAAGAGTACATCAATGCATATCCATAAAGATCGGAGTATGATCCCAAAGTCTCAATGCGTATGTAGCTGCTCAAGACATAAACTGCTCCAAATACATGTAAGTGCTCCAATAGCATGCAACTGTCAAAGGTCGAGCAAGCATGTAAAATGCTCCCACTGGCACAAAAGGCATACAAAGCAAGCTCAGAAGCTCAAACAACCCAAGAGAAAGCACCAGTGATAAGTGACCCTGTCAATGCATCAAGCGCATCCAAGAGAGCATGACATACATGAAGCACCGGTCGTATTAACCATGAAGCAATACATAAGCCCAAATAAGCTCTCGGTCAACTCAATGACATCCAAATAGCAACCAAGTTCAGTGATCAAGTAAGCCGGGAATGCTCAAATACATCCAAATCCAAGCTCCAAATGTCGGTATGGCATACACAAACCAAATAGCATATGTCACGAACCAAAGCATGTAATGCAAAAGCCTAACTGTCAAGCAGAGACATGAGGCATAGGTGGTCCACGAGCATGCCAAGTCGATTCAAATGCTAGTGAAGACGGAGCTAATGCGAAGCTCAAAAGCATCCCATAATCTCATACATATGCTCCAAGTTGTCCCCAAATGTCAGAGACATCATGCCAAAGCTCAAAGCATACATCCGGTATCGGTAGGTAAGTGCCAAAGCATGTAAAGTACCTTCAGCCCACTGTTATTCCAGCATGTATTTACTGTTCTAAATAGTAGATTTCAGCCCTGAATTCAAGCCAAAATCATGGTCAAACCAAATGCATACATCCCCAATACATCCGGGTAGGAAGTAGACCGCATACGGGCATCAAATAGCTCCAATGGAATGAGGCATAAGCAACAAATGTCAGTGTCAGGGGTGTTGCCCTGTTTCCAGCATTGTTATGCAGTGAATGACAGTTTCAAAACTGAGAATGATCAGCTCCCAACCTCAATGTCAAGCCAAAGCATCAAAATGACATCCAAAAAATGGCTCAAATGCCCTCCAAATAGGCCAATGATGAGTGCTCCATGAGCAACAAAGCATTCAGCTGTAAAACGTGGAGGTCAAAGTCTAAAAATGGGCGCCATATTCAGCGTGTTGAGGCATGGAGTGCTGCTGCCAATCACGTGGAGTTATGATGGTTGGGGGGCTCCAAAATAAGCCCCAATAGGCCACACACAAGGGCTTGATGAAGATCAAGTGGCTGCAGCTTCAACATGTGAGGAGGGGAGGGCTGAATAGGTGCACTGAAATCAGCGCGAGTTGCTAGAAAATGGCTGCTGATCAACGTGGCTGAATGTTTAGTGTGGGGGGGGCTCAATGATGGCCCAAGGTAGGCACATACCAAGCCATGAAGGCCCAATGCAAAGGGGAGGGAAGATATGAGCTATGGAGCTCAAGAAGAGTGGCTGCCCTTTGTTCCTGCCCTGTTTCAAACAGAGAATACACTCAAATGCCTGCAAATGTTGAAGCAATACCTCAAGGGCAAGGCTCTGATGAAGCTCAAGAAGGCCGGGATGGAGCTCGGGAAGCCGGGGAGAGTCGGGAGCTCGAGAGGTCGGCTATGGCTGCCGGGATGGAGACCCAATGCGTGAAGCGAGTCGATGCGAAGGTCGGGAAGCACCGAGTCGAGCTCGAGCAAGAGAATGCCAAGCTCTGATACCAGTTGAAAGGTGAGAAGGATCGAAGCTTGCACGCGAGCTATGGCAGGAGAGCAAGAGCAAGAAAGAGAGAGACAAGAAATGGGAACTCCAACAGTCACAATGTGTGACCGGGCCTTCCTTTATTCAAACTGTCACTTAAAAAGAATAAAGAATAAAGTGACGTGACGGGCGCCCGCCACCTGCAGTGTGCAGTGGCGGGTACTGTCAGTGTAGTAATACACGGGGCGGCATGGCGGAGGTGCCTTTACCCCCAACATTTATTTGTTGCTTCAACTTCACCATTGGCCTAGGGATAGTATGGTGATGACTTTCGATGTATAACAAAAAAGGTGGACTAATGACCTCATTAATGAAATCTATGTCCTACTAACTAGTTCAATGGGGCAACCAAACCTAGCAATGAATTGCTCCCAAAGAAACTTAGTAGTGGTCTTTGCATTGTTTCTCCTCATTGCCCTTGCTCTAGCCCACTTTGTAAGGTAATTTACGGCTACTATGATGTGTTTCACTTGGGAGTACTGAGCAACAAAACTAATTGGTCCAATGAAGTCAATGCCCAATTTTTCAAATGGTTGGTGTGCTATCACTGGCGTCAACTCCATTTTGTCCTTTTGTATGGGAAGTTTTGTGTGATGGCACTCATCATAGTGATTAACAAACTTAGCAACATCACATAATAATGTAGGTCACCATAATTGGTGCGAGTATTTTTGTGGCTCAATAAATTGTAACTATTGATAATTGAGGAGATATTGATTGTTCTTTCTCATCTTCTTTTAGTATTTCATCTTGTATTCTGTGACCTCAAGACCTTTTAGTTTCATTTTGTGGATGTAGATGTTCTACTTATTGTGTGTGCTTGAAGTTACAAGTGGCATTAATGTTATTGGTTTACTTGTGCTCAGTCAGTTTATTTAGCTAATCTCCTTACTTAAACAAAGCCATTCAATTTACTGACACTTCTTTTCCTCATGTCTTTTTGGGTTGTGATTGGGTTTTATCTCAACCATTGCTTATGAAACAACATGTTAAGCTTGACATCTCAACATGGAAGATCATTGATAACCCTAACTTTGTTGATATCTATGGCAATTCCATTCTTTGAGATTACATATCCTAGGACACACCATGTTTAAGATTGCATTGACACTTCAATGGGTTCAAGGAGAGTTGAAAATTTCCATAACTGTTAAGTACTTGCCTCATCTTGGAAAAATGGTTATCCTATCCCAAACTTATGTAAAATGTAGTCTATAAAGACTTACATAAACTTTTTCCACATGTCCTTAATAGAGATTGTGTAAACTAAACATTAGAAAGTAATCACTGCATTAGTAAACCTAAAAGGCATCAAAATTTACACAAAACACGCCCATTCAGTGACAAAACCAATGTTTATTTATCCTAAAAACTCCTTCAACAAGTTATACACCTTTTTGATTGCTACTCTCTCTAGCATGTGCTTAGTGTGTTTAGCAAGGAATAAATTTCTTTCTTGGTGGCTAAATCTACCTTCTTATAATTGTCACACACTCTTATTTTTCTTTCCTTCTCCACGACAAGCATAATGGGTGACTTCTTGGTTCATAGGGCAATATCTTTGATTGACTAGTCTTCCCTCTCATCATCTAGATTATATGAGTTACTAATCCTAGGCAAACATGTTTATGGATTCCTTGAGCAAGGCAACCACCTTGATCTTTTCTTGTGTAATAAGGTTGTGTGATATATGCATTGGCTTTGTTTTTTTATCCTCTTGTGCTATGTTTATTTCTTTGACCTTAGTAATATTTTGGATAGATCCTTCTAGCATCCTTCGGCCCTTTTCTTTTTCTCCCTTATATCTTCTTTTTCTCTTTCACTCTTGCTAAGGCCCTTTTGGGTAGATTTCTAACTCCTCTAGAGCTTGAGATTTCTTTACCACTATCAATGTTGGCCTCAAATTCTGAACTCAACATTGGAGCAAGAGTCTATATAAGGATTGGTTACTCTTGTTGATTCCAACAACTTAAGATTGGTGATGAGTCTTGGGATTCTACTCTTAATCATGTGTGACCTAGTGTCCCCAAATATATCTAATCATTCTAGGTTGGAATATATCTTGAATACATTTCTAGCTTTACTCTCTTAGTTGGGTCTCTTAGCTGGGAGTCAACTTGGAATTAGCTCGAAAATGCTCAATATTCTATATTTGATGTCATAGTTTGTGCTTTCATAGACTAGACTAATGTATAGTACATATAGCCAACTCTCCTCATCATGGCTAGCTATAAATGCACAAATATGTTCATATGCATTAGTTATATCCAAACGAGGTTTTCTAATAGACTCTCTAGTAGTTTCCCATTCCCATCCAATCTTCTTCAAAGAAATTTTAGGGTCCTACTCAACTAAAAAATATTATGGGAATTTGATAATGCATGTAGTCATTCATTCCCCTCATTGTGTGCTCATAATGAGTACTACGTCTACATAGATTTCTTCTTGCTGTCTCACATCAAAGTGATGCATAGGCTCTTTGGTTCTTGGCAATCTACTCTCCACATGTTGGGATCGAAAATGTGCCCTGACACTAGCTCTAAGGCTCTAGCTGGGCATCTATGCTCAACCAAAACACCCCATGGCTTCACAACCAGGAGTGTCTGGAAGCTAGATGCATTGATCTAACTTAGACACGCATTTATATGATTTATAGTCCAATGGATTCCTTCCCAACTCCTCACAGAAAATACCCAGACATAATGGTGCCTAGCACCCCATAGCACATACACACGAAGCACCCCTCAACTGAATGCTACGACCGACTATGACTCTTCTACACCTCGAGGATTGGCCCTAAGATGCGCCGTTCAAACATATAACACATGCGGCACATAGTCCTCTCTTTATAAAAATTGTTCTAGGAGATGAAGTATAATCCTTATTAAATCAATGCCCAAAGAGACGAATATACTAAACCTACAACAACCCGGGACTTCTCACACTCTCAACGTGGGTCAGTATTTATGAAACCAAGTGCTATGCAATTCAAGAGTTGATACTCATTTTGATACCATGTATATGGAATGAAGTGCAAAGATGAATGCCCACAAGTGCACAAACAATTTATTTAATCAAATTAGTAATGTGGATGTGCACAACTAATTCTTTTCACGATTTCCATATTACTAGTGTATTTGTTTTATTACATAGGGATAGCACCGAGCATACTCTTGCTTACTACAAAATCCTTTAACTTTTTTAAAGTAAGCACATCCTATATGTAAAATGCATCATAAACATAAAAGTTTAGCCTATATTTAGCACTCATGACCCTTCCTCTCCCTACCCATTTAATGTTATGCTTGCAATGGTAGGTGTAGAGAGTGTTTTCATATCATTTTCTTGTTTGAAAGTAGTAAATCACGTACTATAACATGGAAATGGAGCTAAGATGAGGCTAGATATCATGCCTTATGCCCACCATATATCCACAAATATATTTATTTTTTTTGCAAATTTTTTGACATATAAAATCTATTTTTTCTAATTTTCTCTATTTATTTACTAATAACATCTATTATTTTCTAATTTTTTGATTCAACTTGATTAGGATTATCGAGATTCACCACTACCTTTTATTTCATCCCATAATAACTTGATTTCTCCACCTGAAATGAAAAAGCCCCTTATTTTTTTACTTAAATACTGCATTTTGGGCTTTAAATGATTAATAATGACCACATTTAACTATGGATTATGTGTATTATCACTTGTAGCCCTCAAAGACATGTCAAAAAAAGTTCATACAAATTTTCATACCATATGCATTTTATTTGGACTATAAAATATAAAAAACAAGCAAATTTTCTTCATAAAATGGATATACTACTAAAGTGTGTGTTTCGAATCATGAAAATTAAATATGTGGACAGCCATCAGACCTGCCATTGATCTCCACATATTGTTGGACATCAACTTTTAGTGTCCTCTCGATCTTGCATCAATCTGATGCATGTTGGGCAAGCATTCTTCATCTCGTTCTTCTCTTTCCATTTCCCGCACGAATGCTCTCTTGGAGGAGAGAGAGAGAGAGAGAGAGAGAGAGAGAGAGAGAGAGAGAGAGAGAGAGAGAGAGAGAGAGAGAGAGAGAGAGAGAGAGAGAGAGAGAGAGAGAGAGAGAGAGAGAGAGAGAGGAGATAAATACTAAATTTTGGAACTCCACAACTAGGTAGCCATTGTTTGTGTGAAGATCGACGATGACAAGAACAAAAAATTGAAGTAGGCTTGTATCTTCAGATCGATGAGTTGTTTTTTGCCCCAACCCTCACTCTCCTCAAATCACCATGGAATGATGGAGGTGCCCTATTTTCCATGCCATTTTAAAAAAAAAATGTCCCCCCCCCTTCATGCAACAAATTTGGGCTCCAAGGGGAGCCTCCAAGAGTCACCCCCTTTTCCTCTTTCCAAAGTCTTTTTTACATTCCTTATTGGCCTTGGGTGCTCGCCATTTCCTCTGAATTATGATTCAAAAAATTTTGCTAGCTCATTTGAGGTCCCGAACTACTTGGAACTATCTCTACTTCAATCTAGCATCTGAAAATTTTGAGAAAAACCTGCAACCACTTTGAAGGTAGTTCGATCTTTTGAAGTAATTTGAATTCCTATCTTCCAGGCCACTTAAAATTATCGAATTTACGTCTTTCACTTTTAGTGAGCTTCCATTTTCGCTTTAAAATGATATATTTCAGCATGTGTCTAACTCTTCTCTAGCTTAAAATCCCACTTTCATTGGCGACCATGGAATAGGGTGACTCACCTGTTGAATCCATAAACTGATCTACACATAAAGAAACTATCAAGAGTGTCAAGCTGCTACAAAGAAGAATACACAACAAAATACAAACACAGCTCTCACCCTACCCCTTGACAAAATTAAGGCATGAAAATCCACAAGGGAGTACAGGCAAGTATAACCTAATAGAGATCCAAAGCTAGTCACTAATCAACTGCTCTAATACCAAACGAGTTAGAAAGAACTACCAAAGAAGTCATCCTAAGTGGTAATCCGAACTACCTACCTGACCTAGGACAACTAGATCAGGAACACCTATTAGGTGAGGACTCATGTAGCCTAGTCTTTCCGTTTCAAAGACCTTTGATTCATCACTTTTGAATACTTCAAGACTTGATACTCAGGCATGTAATAAGAAGGGAGTTGAGCGTAGTGACCCAAGGAGAATAGTGCATTGGCCTCAGGTCGTGACTCGGTACCAAAGAAACTACCAACCCCTCGCAAGGTGACACTCAATCTTTTTTTCCTTTGACTCACTTTTATTTTTGCTCCAACCATCCTTATTTATTTTTTCGGCTAGACATCATCCCTAGGAAGCAAGACATTGGCTCCGATTCAGTAGACTTGTCCCTAGGAACCTATCAGGACTTCGTAGGTGATGATTATCTGCTCTTTGATTTTTCTTTCGTTTCATTTCTTTATCTTTTGTTCAGGGGGTAGAACCCCTTTTACACACCTTCATATACTATAGTCTTCACATATATGCATTGTTTCTTCTCTTTCTTTTATTTAGCAGGCTTCTCTAGCTGTCTCACAACTAATAGAAACTCCTAGAACTAGTTGCCTAACAGGCTAGCAGAATATGGTCACAAGGACTACCTTCTAAAATAGTTCTTAGAGTGCTCGACAACGTCTTCACAGGAGGCAAACAATTGCTTAAACCTCCCACACTAGACACATATAACCTAAACTTTGGGACTTCATGCCTTGACTGCCAGTCCCCAACAAAATAAAGAAAAACCCCCACAAATGCATGTAACTATTCAGCATAAAGGGAAAGAACTCATAAAGGAAGAAGATCACCTGGATTAGGCCACAAAAAGCATTGGTGTAGCAAGAGGCTTACTCTAGGTACTCCATCAAATCTATCTGGTACAGCACTAAAACAAAAAAACATTAACCCCACCCAACTAAACAAATACATGGCACTCTTGGCCTAACAAAATATGACATTGTGCATCCAAAACAATCGGCCCTCTTAGTCTAAAGTAAAAAACCAATACATCTTACATGCATCCCTCCTTGGAGTAGTACTAGCATACAACAAGGTGCTCCATTCCAAGGAGAAAAGAGGGCTCCTAGCCCTAAACTAGATGCATTAGATTATGACCCATACCTCCTACATATACAGCAAGAGGTGTACATATAAAATGCCATCTAACAATCCAAAGGGTCTAAGATAACAATGGTAAATGGGTCTTGGCTACTCTTTACATTACCCACACTAACCATCATCCTACCATATAAAGCACATTCTGATGTAGGTCATTGTTCGTGAAAACAATTGTTGTGCATCTAGGATGATACCATGTGTTGTATGCAATGTAATTGTGTATGATTCATGGTGCTTAAACATTTTTTTCCATAAAAAACTAGCATTGTGAAGGTGAAAAAACATTTATGTTCATGCCTTTACTCTAAAAACGAGATTGTTGCAATGTATTATAGGGCCAACACTAAGCATGCTCGTGCTGCTAGACCCTCTTAATTTTTGAACCAATGTGTTCTATATGCCATGCATAAGAGAAGAATCAAAATTTAGCATATTATCATCCCTTAATACCCCCCTTCTCCTACCGCTTAAGATTATGCATTCGGTGTGGTAGATTTAGTGAGCATTTTTTATGTACTTTTCCTTCATAAAAGTAGTAAATACCCACTTTAGCATAAAGATAGGACTGAATCGAGGCTAAACCTCATGTATCAACCTTATTATACATTCACAAACACAAATGTGTTTTTTTTTAAAATGTAAAAATATTTTTTTCTTTTTTCTTTTTTACTATTTATTTATTGATAAATATTTCTTTTTTTATTTACTGATTTGGACTAATTAATCTTACTAAGAATTATTTTTATATCACATTCCATCCCATAGCAACACTATATACAAAACAAAACCCCAAAAACTCATGATTTCCTTAAAATTGCAATATTGTAGATTTTGCGTGTTTATAAAGAAATTATTAGAATTTTTTTAATAAAAAAATTTCCTTAACATTTCTAATAGAACATACCATTGACAACCATCTTCAACCATTTACAAACACAATTTATCATTAAATAATTAAATTTACAAACTAACTGATAGAACCCATACTTTATATCATATGCATCTCGTGATTGGAGGCCTATTGATGCTTCACAATAGCCACTAATGCTCTTTCAACCTCGATCTACACTCCTTCATGCTCCAACATCATCCCACAATCAAAATCTCTCACCATGATCCCTCCTCCTCTCTCATGCATAGGAAGGGCTGCACAGAGGAGAGAGAAATACTAGAAATCAACAATTTCATTTGTTGCACCATATCTCACAGGAATACAATCAAAATGGAGGTATCTCTGCGTAGATAAGAACTATGGTATCATTCCTTAAGAATCTCTACCTAGGAAGAGGTAGAATTTGGAGCCATGAGGAGACGCAAATAAAATTTTTGCCCCCCTTCCTGCTGGTTGTTTTTTTAAAAGTTTTTTTATTCTTTTCATTTCATGTTCATGTCATTTACATGCATTTATCAAATAATTGATTCACTTCTTACATGTTCACACTATCGCTCGACAAGTGGTTCCGCCTCCTCTAAGGGTGTAAATAGCATGGGAATCGCGATCTGATTGGATGGCTGGCTTTGTGGCATCGAAATCTATCAACTTGGCCTCTGTCGCACACTTTTCGGCTCCTATACCACATAGCTGCTTTAGAAAGCCAAACCTTGTGGAGATTAAATGGGGGGGTCAAACGACCTTTGGTTGACGAACTGAGACTTGCATTGCATTCTTGGTGTTGAAATCTATCTAGAAAAACTCCAACTCATCGATCCACAACCATTTCATTTTCCATGAAAATTTGATATTTTACGCCTCCTGGGCCACTTTTTGCATATTAAATCGGGCTTCAAAAATCCGCTCTCATTAGCAACTATAGGATAGGACAACTCAGCTCATCGAACCCATGAACTGACCTGCACAACCAACAACCATAAAAAGCATTAAACTACCACAAAACAAAATACATAATAAAGCACAAGAACAACTCTCACCCTACCCCTTGACAAAATCAAGGCATGAAAATCCTCAAGGGATAGGCCCAACATAATCTAACATAAATCCAAGGCAAGTCACTAACCAAGTGCTCCAACATAGACTGACTAAAAAGAACTATCAAAGAAGTCATCCTAGGTGGTGGTCTGAACTACCTACCTAACTTAGGACAACTAGGTGAGGACTCCTATAGCTTGGTCATCATAAATTTTCATTTGATAATATTTTTCCTTCAAGTTTCCATACTCAACCGTGTAAAAAGGACGGAGTTGAGCATACTGACCCAAGGAGAACAAGGCATCGTCCTCAAGTCTTGACTCGGTATCCAAGAACCTACCAAGCCCTCGCAAGGCAACACCTCAATCATTTTCTCTTCCACTCACTTTTATTCTCGCTCCAACCTTCCTTAGTATTTCTTTTCCAACTAGATGTCATCCCTAGGAAAACAAGCCATCAGCCTTAGATCTGACTCATCCCTAGGAACCTACCAGGCCTTTGCAAAGTGATGATTAACTGCTCTTAAGATTGTTCTTCGTTCTCTTTTCAATTTCAGGGGGTTAGAGCCTCTTTTTACACACCTTTTGTATTATTATTATTTTTAATACTTCAAGTATATTCATGCTTGTCTCTTTTTTTAAATTTGGCAGGCTTCTCTAACTGCCTCACACTACTAGGGACTCCTAGAACAACTGCACTACTAGCAGGCTAGTAGAACATGGTTACTAGGACTGCCTTCTAAAAATAGGTATTTTAATGCCTAACAATGTCTTTACAGGAGGTAGACAACTACTCAAACCTCCCCTAAATATACCTAACCTAACCATGGGACTTCATGCCTTGCTTTTCGGTCCCCAACAAAAGAACAATTCTCCCCAAGTACATAAACACATATAGCATAAAATAAAAGTACTCACATAAAGGAAGAACATCACTTGAGCTTTGGCCACAAGAAGCTTCTACGCAAAAAGAGGCTCCCTCCAAGTTCTGCTAAATCTGTCTCGCACAACACCAAAATAAAAATCATTAACCGCACCTACATTAAATAGACACATGGCCCTCTTGGCTTAATGAAATGTGACATTTCACTACAGAATAACTAGCTCTCTTGGCCTAATGAGATAATTCCTAAAACGTTCTTATGCATCCATGATAGAATAGGAAGGTGCTCATTGCTATCTGACTCATAACCCAACCAAGCCATCAGTGGGGCCAAAATAGGATGTGTCAATAAGAATACCCCATAGTAATCATGGGCTAATTTTAGAAAGTAGTTGTAAGAGCTCCCTGGACCACAATTGAAAAAGACATCTTCAACAAAAGCATAATTGGCTAGCGAATTTGCAACATGATTCCACTTTCGATGAACTAGCTGATAAGTCACTCTCTCAAAAATATGCAACATATCCAAGGCTGCATGATGGTACATATGTAGAATGGGATCCTGTACACTATAGCTCCCATTCAACTGGTTGATCACTAACTACAAGTCACTTTCCACCAATAATTTGTGGATACCACCATATCGGGCTACATTCTAACCCATAATCAAGGCATTATATTCTGTCATATTGTTAGTAAAAGAGTGTCCTAAATATACTTCCATTTTTATAACAACCCTATGTCATGGACCTTTAATGAATACACCAATGCTCACATGTTTAGTGGGCCCTCTAGAAGCTTCGTCAAAATACAAAGTATAGACCCAGTCTTCATTGATAGGCCATGCCATACTAATTAGCTCACTTGTACTTATGATAATCAAAGTCGAGCCGAGAGAGAGGATGTATGATGATAGGTACAATCCCTCCTTCCTTGCTGAACTCGATAGGAATACTCATAAGAATCCTTTGACAATGATGGTAGCAGACCTTAATATCCCATATGAAATATCTATCTTGCTATGCAATAACCTGATAACCTTTACTCCACCGGATCAGTCGACCTTGCTCTAAATATGGATGCTCAAGATAAGGAATGATTCTTCCCATCCGATTGTCTTCGTACTACTAGTTAAAGCTAAATCATGAAGGACTTGCACATGCACTAAGTTTGATGTTAGCCCTTACACGTAGTAAGGCTTCAACTTATTAAAGTTAACTTTATTTTTAACTCTACCTCCTTCAAATATGCTAAAAGGGTTGTAGATCCATTCTTTCCTATATAAATACAATTTTATACTGTCCATCCCATTTGGGTTCTACTTTACCAAGAAATAGCTCATGACAAGCATCATAATATAGCACCACTAAAATGACCCTTCACAAATTTATATTTCTTAGCCCAAAGGTCATGAAGCACTTTCATTCTCTTCTTCCTCACCTCTTGATGTAATAAAGCCTACAATCGAATTTCATCAAGATGCGCAAGTGAAATAAATCTTTCATGCAATGCTTCTACCTCACCCAATGAATGAGAGCAAATTGCATAGTGGGCAGCTTTATTTCTAATGGTAAGGCACACTCTTCCCCATATACAAGCTTGAAGAGGGTGTGGCCTATAGCTCTCTTAAATATCGTATTGTAAGCCCAAACTGCCACATACAATTTCTTATCCCAATCTCGCTTACTTTCAGACACTATCTTGGATAATATCCCTACAAGTTATTTATTTGTACTCTCAACTTGACCCTTTGCTTTCAGATCATAGGAGGTAGTTTTATTATGTATAATCCTTAGAGCTTCTGTCAATTCTACTATAACCTTATTTAGTGGGAGGTGTGTCCCTTGATTAGACACTATCTCCTTAGGTGGACCAAAATGGCAAACAATCTGCTCCATAATAAAACTTGTCATTTTCTTAGTGTTGTCCTTCATCCTCGTTGTGCTCGAGCTTCAAACCATTTTGTAAAGTAGTCTATTGCTACAATGATAGAATTCTTTCATGTAATTGATGAAAGGTATATTGATCCAACAAAATCGATATCCCATTTTTCGATTGGTAACATATCCCTGGCATCTATCATTGTTGGCAGACATCACAGTGCTTAACATTACTGAAAGGATCCTGGAAAATTGATGGCCACCAATATCCAACACGTAGAGCTTTCTGGGCAATAACCTATCTAGCAAAATGTCCCCCATATGCTGAATCATGGCATTTCTCAAGAATAAATGGTGCCTCATTAGATACTAAACATTGACGATAAATCTCATCCACACCTTTTCAATACAAGACATCCACTAAAATTGAAAAGCATAGTGCTTGCTACTTAATCTTTCTCTTCTTTGACTTTGATAGAGCAGCCCCAACCTCTCTTGTAGATAGATAATGCATTATAGCTGCATACTAGGAAGGGATGGAAGTTATATCAATTTTGAATAGACCCTTGATGTCACTTCCCCTTCAACAAAACTACATTTGGCTCCTTGAAATCGATAAGACATTCCACAATACCCTACAGCTTTGGCAGCTTACTCTTAATCTTATAATTGAACTCCTACAAAGTGATTATATTAGGAGAAATATTGACTCTCTTTTTTGCCCCTTAAGGAGTGAATAAACAAAAATAGTCCTAACCATTGAGAGATATGGGATTCTAGATTCATATAACATGAATCTTCTAGCCATATCTTGGTGCAAATATTTCCTCAACAATAAAATAAGGGAAAATGTGGGGAATACAATGTTGACAATTCCTGGAAGTTTGTGACTCGAATTTTCCTCTTCTTATTTTTTTATGTTTGACTTTTCATTTCTCCCCTTTTTAGTTTTCCCCTCTTTCTTAGGCGGAACTCAAATTTATCACATCTCTTTCCCCGCTTTTTTTTTCATGATGACCTCATTGTTGCTTTCCCTATCTGTAACCCTGTGAAATTGCATTTTCTCTACACAAACACAATATGAGTTTCACATGTTTTATGAGAGCAGAGCTTGTTCTACCAAATCCCTAAGATTTTCTTCACAAAACTTTACAAGTATATTGTTCTCTTCGATGGATGTTCTATGGTAAAGTTTTATCTCGTTTGGACAAAACCTGTGCAAGTTATGTGCATTCTCTAACATGTAATTTCTTTTATTTTAGTACTCTAGGAGTCTCTTACAGTCAAGAACAGTGATCTTTTAAACACTCAACTTCTTCTTTAACATCTTACAGTTTCTTTGTAAACAAAGTTGTTGTCTTGTGTTTTTGCTGCTCCATAGTTCAACTTTATCTCGTTTGGACAAAATGTATGTAAGCTATATGCATACTGAGCTTTCCTTTGTTTTTTTTACTCCAAAAGTCTTCGAGGTTGGAGAACAATGCTTTTTTAAAAACTCAACTTCTTCAACATCTTTGGGCTTTTTTGCAAAGAGAGCCACAAGTATATTATCACTTTTTTCTATTACTCCATGGTTAAGTTTCAACTCATTTGGACAAAGACTATGTAAGTTATATGTATGCTTTGACTCGATATTTCTTTTGTTTTTGTACTCTAGGAATTTGTTAGTGAAGGAACAATGGTCTTGTTATAAGTCAACTTCTTATTTAGCATCTCTGGGCTTCTTGTAAAAATAATTACAAGTACAATGTTTTTTTTAATTACTTCATTTAAATTTCATTTCATTTGGAGAGAACATTTGCAAATTATACACATGCTAATAGGTAACTTTTCTATTTGGTTATTATAGATGTCTTTACAGAGGAAAAACATCAGCAACATACTTGCAGTGGAGGTCTTCAATAGGAAATATAGTGGTGGTAATTGAATTTGTGATAAGTACTATAAGTTGGATTGAATTTTGATGCACCCAAGTACTCAAGGGAGTTTCAAGGTCAGGCATATCAAATATGAGATTTGGCATTACGAAACCATAAAATACATGGTAGATAGTGCATCGCACCAAGTACAACTAGAGCTAGGCAAAATTTAGCTCCATTTATAGGCCACTACTATCAAATAGTTGAAGGTTTACTAGAAAGATAACCTAAAACTAAGCTCCTTACAATCTAACCTGAACTAAAAACATAGATCCAATTACAAGGTAGCTTGTCAAAGCATATTGTTGACATTAAGATTAAATGCATCCTTGTTGTTGCAGATCCTACAAACAAGAACCATATCTATGGGCTTAATAGTGATACATCGGGCATGAATGGCTAAGAGTAGACAATCACCCATTAGATCAATCAAGTAACTTTCGATTGCTTCTTGGAGAGGAAGCAAGTCTTGGCTTGACTATCACCCCACATTCCTTGTCTGGTTCCTTGAAAAGAACTTGTGATGATGCCCTAACTACAGATCTTATAGTATTTCTCACACCAACCTCGAGAATGGTGCCTTAGGAATAATTAAGTTAGCACTCTTCTAGAATTTCCTTATCTCAGGTAGTGCAGTTGTGCTTGGTTTCCATCTTTGCTTCTTATGTGTTGGAGGACATGTATTACCATTTAGAGTAGTAGTGGGAGGTGGAGCAATTGGAGCATGTGGACCACCATTTCTAGACAATGGTGAACCATCATTATTGACCACACTAGGGCCACCATTGTTGGACATAGTACCGCCACCATCATAAGCTGCAGTAGGGTCACCATTGTCGGCCACCACCAAGGGACCTTTGCCATTCACAGTACGCTTACTAGATTTGGAAGAGTGTTGAACTCTTGCTCTTACAAGTGCCTTCTTGATAGGAAGCTTGGAACATGCCATGGTTGTGATGATGAAGGATAGAAAGGTAGAGGGTAGAGTGAATAGTAATGGGAAAAAATAAAAGGAGAGACTTGACTTACACACGAAACTTTTAAACTTACTATGGCATAAATGAACTTTAAAATTATCATTTCATTTCATTTCTCCACCCCATCCCTGCCTCTCTCTGTCTCCTACCACCCCCCTCACGACCCTCTTTGTCTAGGCCATTGAATGTTCCAAGTTTTGGAAATTTCATATATTTGTCTTAGGATTTCAAAATTGACTTTTCATAATTAAAAAACATAGTTCGAAATCGACTTTGAAAAACATAGTGACAAACCTTCGAAATTTTAAAAAATTTTGCAAGACATCTCATGTTAATTATAGAAGTATTAATGTGTCATATCCTGGGTACCTATGCTCTCTCGTGGACTCTAAATGCATCAAAAGTATTATCTTTATCTAGGTCTCAATTTCTTGCCATCTCTCTCTTGGGTTGCCAACCATTTTGCATGGTGTTGTCTAGCTATGTTGTTTTCATATCTTGCTTTTGTCACTTCATATATTGCCCTACTTATAAATTCTACTTGAGAGGTTTTGGACTTCTTTTCTTTTTCCTCGTATCGTATCTCTAATCTCCTATACCACCATTGTAATAATTGCCTCATAGAATTGGAATCATTGATGCCACCTCCATGATCAGTTGCCTTTTGAAAAGCACAGTAAGCTTGCCAATGAGATTGTTCCATGCCTTGAGTTGACCATACTACCAAACTTCCTTGATTTGGACCATGTGCTTCAAGTATATACTGCACAAGAAGAGAGATTAGAAACACAAACTAATTCGAAATGATGATATTTTTTTGTAATGGTGACAATACTGACCATGTAGTGTGTTATATTGTTTGTAGTCCATGCCTCCACCATGGACTTATGAAATTTAGCAATTGTCTCTTTAAACGTATTGGCATCAACATCCCTAAACCTCAACTTTTGTAAGAGAGTTGCTAATCTATCTAGCTGTATCCACACTTCTGCCTTTGAAATCTTCGTTCGTTCCCTATTGCTCCAATCCGGAACAGTAAGGTGCAACTTTTTCCATGCTTCATACTTCTCTGGTTGTTTTACAAGTGTATTGCCTTCTGCATCTCGAGGTGGAGATATAAACTTCCTAGTCTTGGGTCCGCCAAAGCATAGTTTACAAGGGATATTTCCACTCATTTCCAATTTTTTCTCGTCCTTTTTTATTTTTACTTGGCCCCCGTGCAATCAAACTTCAGAGAGGACTTGTTCTACCTTCTTACATGTAGCATCAGCTTCTAACACAAGCTACATCTTGTATGCAAATCATATATATTCATATACTATCTTCTCAATTATTCTAACCAAACAATGCAATGTGCAAAAGTGAACCTTTGTTAGTGGTATTTCCAAAATAGGGCACCAGTTTGGATCAATTGGAACTAGCATTCCATTTCTCATGACTTTTTGATTACGTGTTAGAGCACCTTGTTGTCCTACCTTGGCAAGCCATTCTTTCTTTCCATATTTCCCTTTCTTCCTAGTTTGCATGCAATATATGCACAAAAATTTTGCATTCGCTACATTTGATAAACCAAACATACACTTTAGTGTTTTTAAATCACCCGTAAGATGCCATTCAACTTGATAGTCCCCAAACCCCTTGATGTGTAAAATTGCTCCACTATTTTGTTGTTGAATAATACTGGGTATATTAGTGAGGTTAAAAAAAACTTTTTAAGTACTTCATGGTCCTCCTTTGGTACTTCAAATACTGCAAGCCACCATATTTCATTCCCTCATTGTACATTGAAGTATAAATGATGGTTTTCATCAATGTTGAGATCCAATGCTCGATTCGTAAGTGTCATACTCACACATTCAAGTTTTTGCCCCTTAATAATCTCACTCTCATCAAGTTTGAGGACAAACTTAAGCTTGCCTCTATAATCTTCTATAGACATATTGTAGAACTTGGCCATAGCAATTTGAACCCTACATATATCCAATACAAGGTTGTTGGATGCATTCAATACAAATGCAACTTCTTTGGAACCATACTTCAATATGTGTGTATTTTCTAGATGTGTTGGCTCACCAATTCATTCTAAAACTTTCTCATTTAGTTGTTTTTTAGCCTTCTTCATGTGAAATGGTTTTGGTAGAGGCATTACTCGCTTAGTTTTGAAGACTTTCTTAAATCCTGTATCTAATTGTTGATAAAGCATATTATATGACTCAGAACTCGTTTCCACCTTGTTATGTAATCCCCGAGCATCTGTAGCAGTAAACAAGTTGCTCACATCCCTAAGATGTTCACTTGCGACACCATCTACAATGTCCCTAAATTTACGATTTTTCAATGCATTTTTGACCATATCCTTGCTTAGGACTTTGGCAATAGTATCATTCTCTGCATGAGGGAACACATTTCTCATTATAGAAAATTGAGCATATATCCATCTATAGTATTTTCCACTTCCTTTGGTTAATTGGTGAATTGGTTTAACTAATCGGATGCGCCGACGTGATTCTTTGGTTTTTAAAGTAGGCCCAATCTCTAGAGTTTTTGTGAGCGTCCTCTTTATGTTTCGATTCTCCTTCTCCAAGTCCATAACTTTAGACTGTAACTCCATATTTTGCATGTGTGTAGCATGCATAGCATCTTCAATGACAAACATTGCTTGTTGTAGGCTTTGGTTCTCCTTATCCTTCTCAGCCAATAATCTATCCTTTTCCATCAAAGATTGTATATTCCCTTGTAATCTTGTCTGCATATTTGTCAAGGCTTGATGAACCCTTGCTAATCCTTGTGTGACAAGTTTGCATGTGTATCCATACAATCCTTTATTGTCTTCACAAACAAAATTTACAAATGATGTAAGCCCTTCAAATTGTGGTGGCCTTTGAGTGATTGGATATTGTGGATAAATGCACCCATCAACCCAAATGTCCACATTATTTTTCCCTACATTTCTTTCTTATTGTATCTTGTATCTTATTGCATCATCCCTTTCTACAATTCTTTTGAACATTGGTGCATATTCATCCTCCAATTGAAAGTGAATATCTCTCTTTCTCTTGGTACGTCATGCACCTGCATCATCCTGTAAAGAAAAATATATGGCAATTATAACTTGGATTAACATTTAAATCACACAATTACATCCCTTTGATTCACTATATCTGTGTTCTTTTTTACCCGGTTGGATCTTATCTCTTTCTCTTGATTTCAGTCATGATAGACCCTAATCAACCCCTAATCTGCTTGTAATCTTAGCTTTGAATCTACCTCTAATCAATATCCAATCTTATCTTCTGTTTTATCCAAAAAATTCTCTCTCTCTCTCTCTCTCTCTCTCTCTCTCTCTCTCTCTCTCTCTCTCTCTCTCTCTCTCTCTCTCTCTCTCTCTCTCTCTCTCTCTCTCAGAATTGAACACATTTATACATAAGCTTGGCTAGTGGAGAACAATAATATCATCTTATCTTCTACCCTAATTTACTCTCTATCACTCTATCACTTATTTTCTTAGTTCATCTCACACAATCCTCTCTCTTTCCCTCCCTTCTCCCCCTCTCTCTCTCTCTCTCTCTCTCTCTCTCTCTCACATGACATTGTGCGAGCAGAGCTTGCCACACCGCCCATACTAGTCGAGGCATTATTTCAGACAGTCTGCTTCCTACACAGATTTCAGGATATGGACAAAGATCGCATTGCATATAGAGCATATATGGCATCTCAAGAGATGGCTCGAGCGGGGGATACCACATCATGCTATGCACAGACTAGAGCTTGGTTTGACAGACATGGGCTGGACATTGATAGACTCCCACCTCTTCTATATGATACTCAGGCTCCCACTTACACCCTCTCTCTCTCTGAGAGGAACAGAGTCATCAGACAGGAGATATGGCATATTTATATACAGAGGACATGGGTCAACCTTGCACAGCCACTGCCATCGAAGATGGCACATTATTATACACAATTCTTGAGGATATCAGAGCAGGGATTCATAGAGATTCCGAGATATATGCAGATCTATATGCCACATCGATTGAGAGTTCTTATTGGACAGCTCAGGGTATCATCACATCAGCTTATGATTGAGAGTGGCAGAGCTAGTGGCATCCCGCGAGAGGAGAGGATATGCCCCCTTTGCAGATCAGAGGTGGAGAGTGAGGAGCATTTTGTTCTCAGATGCCCGGCATACTCAGAGTTGAGATCTAGATACACATTGAGCAGCTCACTTTAGGGATGTATGACTGATATGGATCAGAGATCATTTGGCCGTTTTCTGGGAGAGGCATGGCATATCAGAGAGCAGAGCACACAGTGGGTCCCAATCAGAGAGGGGCCCACCCAGACGACTATTACACAGTTCTTTCAGACAGACAGAGTGAGAGCTACTGTACCAGCCTCCAGCCAAACCTCCGGGCTCACACTACAGCAGGTTGAGGACCAGCGTACCCGATGCCGCACGAGGATCCGTGGGTTTTGGACCCCACAGCCACATCGACAGGAGATCCGGAGGATTCTTGATCTACATCGACAGCAGACTGAGATCCGACGACACTTGACACATTGGATCTCAGATCTCCATTTTGCTCTTTCTCCACCGCCGATGTACCACATCCTGTATCCAGGAGGGATCACCTGCTATTAGCGACTTCGACGACTGCTACTACATCCCAGGATAGTATATCTCCCTGCATCTGTTACATATACACATCGCACCACTTTATCACAGCCGACAGTTGTTCCCCTATCACAGCCGACATTTGTTCCCCTTTTGTAGCCATTATTTGGAGTACCAGAGCTACATACGCACATACACATACACGACATTTATCACACTCACAACACCATATTTTCAGTTTCCAATTTTTAGCTTTTCATTCAGCACTTTTATTTTGGATAGCTGGACCTCATCAGTTGTATCACAGTTTGTCTCATAGGCCAGTTTTGGTCTTTAGAAGACGTTAATATAACTTCTTTCTTTTCTTTCTTTCTTTCTTTCTTTCTTTCTTTCTTTCTTTCTTTCTCTCTCTCTCTCTCTCTCTCTCTCTCTCTCTCTCTCTCTCTCTCTCTCTCTCTCTCTCTCTCTCTCTCTCTCTCTCTCTCTCTCTCTCTCTCTCTCTCTCTCTCTCTCTCTCTCTCTCTCTCTCTCTCTCTCTCAATTGACACTTAAGGATTAAACAATAACTATGAAGAATAGTAACATCACAGAGATTTAAAAAATAAAGATACCTCCATTATCACTTGATTGCTTGTAGTATAGAGTGTTGAAGAGGAAGATATCTTATAGCATAGTACTGAAGAGGGAGATTGCTTGTAGCAGGGTAAAGAGTATTGTAGATAGAGATTATTTAATTTTAGCAAATGCTATCAAAACCATTCCTGAGATTGCTTGTAGCACAATAGAGAGTGTTGTAGATAGTCTAGAGTGTTGCTTCAAAAGAATTTGTATGCAAGAAACCATATTCCGGAGGGAAGGAGAAGAGTACACAAAATTTCGGACAAAACTAGAGCTTTGAGAGGGAATGAAGAAATGCCTAGAAACATGCATATACTTGTCTAAAAATGATAAAAATTTACAAGGAAACTCTCGAGTCAAAAAGGTGTCCTTGGGTAAAAAATAATCTTATAATATGATGTGCACATCATTTTATATCGTTTTTTAACTTCTGTCCTTTTAAGAAGCAAGAATGAGAATGATTCTAATATATTTTCATGTTGAAAAGTCATGAGGGAATTAAAGAGTTGTATATTAATGATTGGCTCCGTTTTTAGAGAAAATAGAATTGTATTTTTTTTAGTTGTGAGAATTTTGAGAAAAAGTTACATTATCCTACAGTTTGAAAGTAAAATAATAGGTGAAATCTATTGAAAATACAAGTACAAGATTTGCTTGATTATAGAATATCTCTTATTATAATATTATTTTGGAATCTCTTTTTAGAGAGAGAGGTGAGAGAAATCCCTTAAGGGGCAAAAAAGAGAGTCCATATTTCTCCTAATGACCACTTTGCTAAATAGTCAGGTGATTCCAACTTGTTCATCAATAGTCTAAGTCCCTTTGCCTTCGTAAAAAATACCACCTTCTCATAGAGAATATAGTGCCTAAATTTTATTGTTGCGAAAACCATTCCAAGGCACAATTTCTCCATATAAGTATAGTTGACTTTAGATATCCCCAATTTAGGACTAGCAAAGGCTATTAGGTGATACCATTTCTCTTTCCAAATTCGGGCTAGACAATAGCTAATACTATGCATTGTTACTGCTAAAAATATATAAAAGACCTCACTTCTTTTGGGTGCTTTTAGGATTGGCACTTTTGCTAGTTTCTACAACCATACGAACAAAATTACCTAGAGAATAGGCCACAAAACTTTTTCGGGAGGGGAGCCCCATTGGCTCTCCCGGCACCTAATGGTGCCAAACTGGCCATTCCTAGGATGGAGATAAACCCCACATGCATACCTAGACCACCCACATCTTATTTAATCCATCCATCGACTAGTCCAATATGTGGAGGAGTCGAAGGACGAAGAGCCTTATGTGCACTCCTACGTATCGTATGATGAGGAGGGAAATGAAATCCTTATGGACTATTGACATGTATTGATGATGGTATTAGGAAGGGGTAGAGTGTTGGGGTAAAAGGCCTCTGGGCCTACCCGTGTACACTGTGACTGCCCATTCTTTATTCATATGTAATATGATAGTGCAATAAGGATGTTAGTTCAGTTGGACAGCACCTACATTATATGCTCTTCTCTCCCGCATCTTCCTCTTCTCCTTCTCCACTGCCATTGCATCCCCTTCAACTAGTATCAGAGCTTTGGATCAGAGCTTGATCGTGGAGCTTGGCCTAGCATTACTTCAGCTCAGATTGAAGACCTAGAGCTTGGAGCTTCAATGCTAGCCATGGCTTCTTCCCCCCGAGGTAAGATTTCATCTCCTGCCTCTCCCCGGTCCTCATAGGCTCTTTGCAGGTGTTCCTTGGCTTCATTGGGCAGCTTGTATGCTCCCATTTTCCCCCTTATCCTCAGCATAACCAGCAGGCCCCACAGTAGCAGCTCACTTTTTTTGCACCTGTTTCAAAATCTGGCTCAAAAATCCTATTTTTTCTCATATCTTAGGCATTCAGAATCCGATTTAGGCAAGATAAGAGTCTAACTTGGGGTTTTGGCATGCTCCGAACCCAATGGTGATGTCAAATCTGCCAAATTCTGATCATAGAATTTTTTGTAACAGATCTAAGTTGATTTATAACAAGAAAATGTCATGCTCTTAGCTTATGTGATGCTCCCAAGACTTGGTATTTGATGCCCAAATGCTTTGGGGATGTTTTCCCAATGTTTTGAGATGCTTTGGGACTTGGTTTGAGCTTCCTCAACTCGATTTATGCAAGGATTTACTACTGTACATTGTTTAGGTAGCAAGGTTTTATCAGGGACGGCTTATGCACAACTTATGCATAATGCTCTTTGTTGACATTCGGGTGTCCTATTGGATGTATTGATGCTTGGTCATCATGGTTTATGCTCAAATATGCTATTTGAGAGCTATTGAGCCTTGATTTGGATGCAGACACTCCGTTGTTGGTTGGGATTTATGCTACCTTGGTTGACATGTTATTTTACCTCCAGTTTGGTTATGCCTATGGTCTACGGGTGCTCTTGACTACTCGGGATGATATGCTGATGTATTTGGATGATGCCACTTTGATGTTTATGCTATCGGATGCTTCTTGAGAAAAGAGTGGAGCTCAATTCTTGGTTCACTGTCATTTTCTTTGCATTTGGCATTTCACTTGACAAGGTTTATGCCCCGTGATATCCATTATGGGGCTGATGTCTGATGTGGATGCTTTTGGGTTCGACTACAGTATGGTAGATGTTTGGGCTTGAATCGACTTGCATTTGAGAATTTTGTGGAGCAGTTTGCATTTGGTCGGCTTATCACTTATGCATCTTGGATGCTATTTGGCCCTTAATGCCCCGATTATGGATCTTGGATTTACTTGGATGCAGTTACATGTTTGAGCAGTGCTTGCTCCATTGTCTTGGCAATTGGTTATTGAGCTTTCATTGCTCATTAAAGCTTGGTTCTTTGCGGGTTACTCCTTGATTAGTGGACTTCTTGATAGTGCTTGGGTTTAGCAGTTATGGCTTTGTTGCTTTTGTGTTGCCTAGCTTCTATGCTAGTTGGGTTTCTTTTGCCCATATAGGTCAGAGAGCAGTTGCTCTTGATGCTTACCCAGCTATGCACTTTGTCTAATATCATGTACTTTACAGAGTCACTTATTTGGATGTTGTTGTAGAGATACTTGGGCTTCTCCTGGAGCTTGACCATTGCAGGATCTTATGCCACTTACCGGTCTTGCATTGACTTGGATGCTACTATGTGGTTTGATGTTCTACAGAGTCATCTTTGCCATTATGGTTATGGGCTGATCTCATGGCTGAATATTGTATGCTCTTTTGACAGATATCTTGGCTTTTACACTATTGTAGTTGGTTATGTCATGCACTTAGCTACGAGTCTTTTTCATGTGGGAGCTTCTGCATCCCTGGTTGATGCTTTTGTGCTTCCCTCTCTAGTGAGGATGGAAGAGTACTTGCAGCATCATGCTCCTACCACTTGTGCTTCTATTGTCTTGATGAGTAAGTTCCCTATGTTGGGATAGCCCTAGACTCTTTGAGTTCCTTGGATGTGGATAGCCCTATTCATGATGATTTGGATTCCTTGTTGTCTTCTATAGGTTCTTTAGTTACAGATGTTGTATGCTTCCATTGTGGAAAGCTTGGGCATGTTAAAAGAAAATGTTTTAGATGGATTAGAGAGCAACAGAGACAGATGGACTCGACATGAGCAGAGAGTCAGCGATGTAGTAGGTGTTACCACTCTTTCTAGTGGTGAGGTACATGCAGTTACCCATGATGATGCAGTTGAGCATGTCCTCCTGTCATCTTGTTTCCCTACAACTTACTTGCTCAGTGATCAGGCCTATGCGTTTGATTGGCTTTTGGACTCTATGGCATCTTGTCATGTTACCCCTCATAGAGCATGGTTCTCTTCTTACACGAAGGTTGACGGATGTATTGATTTGGGCCTTGAGCAGTCTTATGCTATTGTTAGTACAGGGGATATACATCTAGCTTTGCCTAATGGGACTTCTCTTATACTCAGGGATGTTTTACATGTTCCCATGCTCAGTAAGAGCTTGATTTCAATCAGTCAGTTGCATAATGCAGGATATACTATTTCTCTTCAGGATAGGTCATGGAAGATCTATCGTGGTTGCTTGGTTTTGGCTAGAGGTTCTAGAGTTGGTTCTCATTACCCAGTGTATGTCTCTCATCTGGGAGATTCTATGGTTGCAGTTATCTGGATACCACATGCATTGTTATGGCATTATCGCCCAGGCCATATGCACCAGAGAGAGATGGAGATCTTGTTTCGTTTAGACTCATTGTTGCCTCTTATGTCACTTATAGATCTTGATGCTTGCCCTAATTGTACTCTTAGTCCTTGCAGAGCCCCCTTGGCTTATGGCAATTGTACGAGACATGCTCCTCTAGATCTTGTCCATTGTGCAGTATATGGACCTATGCTTTCCCAATCACTTGGTGGAGCGTCGTACTTTGTGACCTTTGTTGATCATGCTACCCACCATGTTTGGGCTTTTCCCTTGGTGCAGATTGAGGATGCTGTAGTTATGCTTGACATGTTTATGGTTTCTGCTGGTAGCAGGTCTAGGAGCTTGCAGATGGATTATGAGAGTCATGCTCTATCTCCCAGCTTTCGAACCTCTTGTCAGCAATATGGCATTGATTTCTTGTGCCCACAGTATTATGGGATTACTCATGGCATGTGCCTAACCTTACAAGAAAAGGTTGCTTCTATGCTTACCACAGCTGGGTTGTCTTATGGCTTTTGGGTTGAGGCCCTTATGATAGTAGTCTATTTGGTTAACAGGACATCGTGCTTGACCTTGGATGGTATTACACCCCATGAGGCATGGAGTGGCATGCAACCCTCCTATGATTACTTAAGGATGTTTGGCTGCCAGGCATCTGTACATATGCCACATGAACCTATGTCATGTAGATGTATCCTCCTTGGTTATGGAGATGGTGACTTTAAGGTCTACAAATTATGGGATTTGGATGCCGAGCATGTCATACACAGCCGTCATGCTGTCTTCTATGAGACACAGACACCTCTCAGGCCTCTTGATGAGCATTCAATATGCTTTATGGCTAATTTTATAGCAGCTATAGTGCCATTGCAGCAAGCTATTTATGCTGAAAATAAGACACTTATTGGCCTAGATGACATAGCTATACATAGCAATCAGGATGTTGGTGGTCAGTTGCTAGACCCCTTGTAGGCTCATGAGAGCCATTTTCTTGTAGTTTTGCAAGTTGGACAACGAGCCATATGTCAGTCTTTTGCTTCGCTAAGACCACATGTAGTCTTGAGATCCCGTTGGACGAGTGTCCAAGATGTTGGCTCTCTTTTAGTAATTGACTCTGGAGAGTTTGACTGCTCTCCGCTGTCTTGTGTGTGCTACAATGATGCTATGCGTGACTTTGATGCTTTACAACCGTGCATTGATGAGTTGTGCTTGCTTCATGAGAAGCATTCTTGGATTGCTCCATTGTATGGAGCTGCAGGATCGCTTATCTCTTGGATGTCATTGACTCGAGGATGCTTGACTCTTCTTCTGCAGAGGTTCCCGACACTTCTTGCAGAGCTCGCTTTCCGATTGGGCATTGGGTGAGATGTCATGATTCCTCACCTTGTCTTTTTTTTCTTTTCTTTGTTTTCACTCCCCAGCCACATTGGCCTTTTAGTGGGAGGTGGTTGGGATAAAAGGCCTCTGGGCCTGCTCGTGTACACTGTGACTGCCCATTCTTTATTCATATATAATATGATAGTGCAATAAGGCTGTCAGTTTAGTTGGACATCACCTACATTGTGTGTGCTCTTCTCTCCCGCATCTTCCTCTTCTCCTTGTCCACTGCCATTGCATCCCCTTCATAGAGACAGAGGAGGGGGGGAAACCCAAGAACTGATTTCTTGTTGAAATTGTGGTCACCCAGGACACATCTCCTCACATTGCTACGAATGGAAGAAGTCTAATCAAAAGATCTTAGATGCCTAGAGTGTGGAATCACTCACGTGTTTGTCAAATGCCTGAGATGAAAACCACCCTCTAGTGCGGCAAATGAGCCATCTATACCATTGGGGCGGTTTGGAGTTGAAACATTTAATGGAGAGGACACACCCATCCCATTGCATGTCATGACCCACGCGCAGACAAAGCAGGCTGGCATATCATTGCCTAGACCCAACAACATAGATGCAGCCTCAATCGAAAAGAAAAGCCATATGCAAAGGAGAAAGAAAGCTGATGCAAAGTTCACGCTAAAAACTGAGAGTGCCCCAATGCTACCTGCCGAAAAAAAGATAACAGACACAGAAGTAGAAACGTCACCTTCAAAGACAGCCGAGAAGGGGAGTGCAAAGGTTGGGGAGTATCCCAACCCAAACCGCCAACTCAAGGCCATTGAAAAGGTCAAGGAGTGGATGAAAGAAGCCCAAGAGCACCAAAGGGATATTAAGCCTATATTGGAAGATAAGATCGATGATCTCTCAAGCATAAGCACACCAACCTCACCTCCACAATCAAAGTTAAGGAACACGGCCGTACCACAAGTAGTACTGCTTAAACAAAGGCTACACACTATGCGGCAACAATCTGGTCAAGGTCATTGGCCAAGAAATGCAGAGTTAGGAGAGAGGCAAGCAACTAACGACCTCCCCACCACGCTTGTGACGTGACCACCCCGATGACTCTAAGCCTAGGAGATCTTCTTAGGCAGCATCCGATACTATGAAAAGAATTGAAGCAGTGGGTTGAAGGACCACTGGAGCAAGGGGCAGCTGATCTACATGATCATGATGCGGTAACTCACTTACCTAGTTTGATGTTGCACTCGATGCCCAAGTGCTTGCATGTCAATGCTTTTTGGAAAGGCACCGAAATGCATGCAGTCTTACCGGTCTTAGCTCTAGGGGACATCACGAGAAAGGGAATTGTGGACACAGGAGTAGGAGTTAGTGTGCTGAGCCATGCAGTACTCCAAGACTGGAGTAACCCACCTATTGAGAGTGCTAGGTTCAATGTCTATCCAATGGAATGAAAGTGCGGCCATTTGGAGTCCAAATCTCTGCCGACTTTATAGTCATGAGTGAAGGGAGTGGACTATGACATCTTGTTAGGCTGTGGCCCTAGATGCACAATGCATGGGTCATGGAAGACTGGGGTAATGGTCTAATATTCTTAGGCAATCGAATAGAGATAGTAAAAGTAGAGATGGATACATGAAAGAAAACACCAGTCGACCTAAATACCATCTCCACCATGTTGAAGTGTGATGCGCAAATTAGAAGATTGTATGGGCCACTTACCAAGTACATCCCTTGTCCTGAGGATGAGCGAGATTGGATGCATGTGCTAGCCACAATCGATCTACCATTCTCGAATAGTGAGAATTACGAGGGTGCGAGCCGCTAAGGTGATTGGTAAGCCTAGTGACACGACCCTAATACTAATCGGCATAATGGCAAGGAGCTCTCATAGACAACCCAATCATGTTAAGGTACGAGTGGCCACCATCACATAAATTGAAGATGAAGATGAGGAAGTGGTGGCACCTGCCTACCTACGCTTGTCATGTCACTAGGCAATTGGTAAGCCTAGTGGCACGACCCTAGTACCAATCAGCATAATGGCAAGGAGCTCTCATAGACAACCCAACCTTGTCAAGGTACGAGTGGCCACCATCACAAAAATTGAAGATGAAGATAAGGAAGTAGTGGCACCTGCCTACCTAGGCTTGTCAGTGACTACCCAAAAGACACACGTCTTTGATGCACTCATTGACAAGGGAGTTCACTATAACATCCTTACGCATGATCATTGGACCCTCATTGGTCAACAACAACTATAGCCTACCAGCACCAAACTCAATCCATTTGGAGGACGATCCTACTCACTGCTTAGGAAGTGCAAAATAATAGTCTCTATCGAGACTGAGAGCCTATGTGTGATCTTCTATGTGATGCCTAACACCAAGACCGCTGGTAAGGCATTGCTGCTAGGATGCACACTCAAGAAACAAGCACACTACAATGTCGACTATTACTCACAGTGCATTCACCTTGCCATTGGCAATGTTTGGATAGCTATAGCTTTCAGCAAGGGCTACATAACTCCATCACAGTCCACAAAGCCATCGATAGAGAAACCCACCATCGAGCCTAAGGAGGGGGGTTGTGATTCGTCACCACCTGCCAAACCTCAGCACCAACAAAACGCCGACCACAAAGCTAAAACCCCTGAACACAAGCTCAAATGGGTGCCAAAGCATCCAAGACTGCTGCCTAAGGACACCCAACCATGAACTCGAAAGGCTAGGAACCTCCCTCGAAACCTAGGAGGCCTAGAAGAAACTATAGGCATCAACGAATGGTCAAGTTGCGATGGGTTCCCAAGACCTTATCACAAGCACAATGCTACTACGAGAGTAACACTTGGATTTGGGTACCTAAAGCCAAGATGGCCGACACTACTCCAACAATGCCCCCAAACTTACCCACACCAAGCTATGTGATAGAAAAGGCACTAATGTCACAATTGACTCAATCTGCGAAATACATAGAGCCTCAAACACAGAAGCTGGCAGAGACAAAACAAGTCTATCGACCAAAATTGAACCCTACTACTCACACACTACCTCAACCCAGTCCTACTAATACCCCCAAGATCTCACTAGCATCTAGTAGTGCGACACCCGTGACTTTGACCAAGCCCATCACACAAGAAGCCCCCAACCACACTCCTAGGAGCAACTAAAGCTGCAACCATTAGCTTGCCAAATTATCTAGTTTAGTTAAACCCTACCCACTAGTAGGTCTTAAGCCGTCCTACGAACAACAATCGATCCTCACATTGGCTAAAGACCTAGCTGATAACACAGGAGACAACCTGATCACCTGCATCAAGCACTTAGATGCCATGTTCACCCTACTCGCTAAGAGCTATGAGAGCGCTTGGACCTAGGTTTGCTTGATCCATCCTTAGCATTAGATATCCACTCCTTGACATGCACCTAGGAGGAATACGAATTCGTGATGGTAAAAATCCCCACAATCACGGAGAAATTGATCACCAATGCCAAGATATCTTGAGACTAAGCCTTTAAACAATGGTTGATCACCTCTTATAGCAAGAGTAGAGTTACTGTCATGAAGCAAAAGTTGGAGAAACTCTGTAGGCTAGCCAATAATGACTCATCTTTCTTGAGGAAGTGGTATGCTCTTTGACTCCAGTGGGAACAAAAAGGCTACCAAATCATGACTAATGTTGAGCAGTGAGGTGCCATTACGACCTCTGAGTTTGATCCCACTTATGTAGCTCCAACCTCCTACTACAAGGTGTTGATCACCATTCGTAATCGACCCCTAGAAGAGCACATCGTGACCCACCCATATTTAGACCAAATTTTGAGACTAAGGAAGAGTTACACATTGCTAGCATGATCGACTCCTATGACTTCCTTCATGGATGTTCTCACCTACATCACTCAAGTCGGCATCCATCCTTTCGACATGGACCGCTATGCCCATCTAGAATATAATCCGAACTTTTATTCTTGGCTCATGCAAAAGTAAAACACCACAAGCCCCAAATATCACTTTGTAGAGGAGACTTCACATATATACAGTGACTCCATGCATGATAGATGGGAGATGCTATATTTGACCAAATCACTAGAAGAATGTACAAGGGATTTGGTGGGGGCCTTGTATACTTCAGCTATGTATGCATTCCTAGACACCTTGCTCCCATGCAAACCTCCACACTTTATGCCCCCCAAAAATGGCTAGTATGATGATGAGTGCAAGGATACTCACACATGCCTACAAAGAGAGATTGCTCTCACAATCAAACATATATCCAAGTAAGGATGCTCTTCAATCACCTAGTGTGGAAGAAGAAGCGAGACTACTTGGCAAAACTTGAGACAAAGATATACAAGCTATTTTTGGGATGGGATAGCAAAAGTGCATGGTGAATGTTTCACGATGAGAGATAGCCCCCTATATAGATTACATCACCTTATGCTTCATTTCATTATAGCAGATAGTATGATGTACCATGACAGACACCAATGCATCCTCCATAGGCCCATAAGCCAACACAGTGGTCCTTCTTCACTAATAAGATGGTTAGAGAGGTGATCTACAAACTATAGAATGGGAGGTCACAAGATGAGGACAGTCTAGTGGTGGCAAAGCACTTCTCACATGCATGTGACAACACACTAACATCCATATTGGCATGTATGTTTAACAAAGCAATATGTGAGGGATTCTTGAAAATATGGTTAGACCACACTATAATCCCACTTTTTAAGAGTGAAGACCCTTCAATCCACAATAATTATAGGACCATCATGATTGGCCACACACATGCTATGATATATGGATCCATATTGGCACATGAGCTTAGTGTATGGGATGAGATATAGGGATATAGAGAGCACAGGGGCAAGTTGGTTTTAGACATGGATACACCACATTCGATTATATCCTCACACTCATGGTGGTAATCATTGAGGAGGGCCGAGTTCGTGAGATAAGATGATTTACTTTTTGTCTGTGGATTTTTGTAACGCATTTAACATAGTACCTCAAGCACATTTCATGTAGAGATTGTAGGATATTAGAGTGCTAGAGGGTATGCAATGGGGCATTTATACATTGTATGAGAGAGTAACATGCCATATGCACATACCTAGGGGGATGTTTAAGAGGATTGGCAACACCATAGGAGTAAAATAGGGATGCCCACTTTAACCCTTGCTATTTGGACTATACATAGATGAGGTACTAGACTATATTGATAGAGGAGGTGGTGCTAGAGCTAGCCTAGCTGGAGTGTTAATACCAATACCATTATATGTTAATGATATTGTACTCATTTTAGACTCAATAGAGGGCTTAAAACATCACTTGGATACACTATATACCTTTTTTAGAGTTAGAGATGTCAAAGTGAATTTTGGAAAAATCAAAGTCACAATATTCAACTTCTCGATAGCATGGTCACATGATCTATGTATCAATTCACATTTTGAGGAGATGTAGTGGAGCATATGAGAGAATATGTATACCTAGGAGTCAGTTTCTCTAGCTTGAGATTTTCACTAAGGGGGGCAATTGAGGCTCAATCGGCATGAGGCTATGTAGTCCTAGGGGCCCTTTGAGAGCTAGTATGCCCATAAATAGTTTTAAGAACCTCACACCAATCTCTGGTTGTTGGGCACACTAGTTAAACCTACTGTTTTCTATGGAGTTGAGGTTTAGGGTTGTAGTCTATATCATAGATGATTGAGCCCCCATTGTTAATCAAACTAGCCCAAAGAAAGACCATTATGATGGTTGGGACTACATAAAGAGACCATTGATGATGATAATCCTATCATGCATGATCAAGAGTAAGCCTTCCACCCCCTCCCTATCATTAGAGTAGAGTTAGGGGTAGCACTTATGGTTGTGGAGGCACTCTTTAGGGCAGTAACTTTCTCACACAAGATATGGGAGCTTCCCCACCACAAATATCCCAAATTGGCATTGACTTCCTCTAAATAGCTTGTAGAGGTAGATGAGAGGGAATGTTGGTATTCATAGATGGCAACTTGGATGATCTTGCATGGCTTGACTCTTGCCCTTTGAATATAGCTTGGATTGTCACACACTTCCCCTTAGTTGATCTAAGCTTAATTCAATCATTAAGGCTAATGTATCGATAGTTGAGCAAGAAGGACTTGGATTAGCCACCCCTCCCTCAAGGACCAAAGATGGAGCTTTACTAGAGCCACTTCCTCCACCTCTCTAAGGATGGATTTATTATCCGATTACATTATATGGACATGCACATCTCCCATGGTATGCAGTGTTAGATAAACTCAATGCCCCACCCTCGTAAGGTGACACCAATGATCCATGGTACTCTAAGTTGTAAGGCCCCCATTATGAGGAGAAGTCATGTGTGAGCACAGACATTGGGTGGGTCTTGACTTGTATATTAGATGAGATTTATATGACCGAATACAAAAAAGGTAACCTTTGTGGATCTAGCCTTTGGGTTAGATAGAGTAGTTATGCTCGTAACAAGTCAAGGCACAATGCATCGAGTTGCAAGGTGTAGGAGTTATTAGGGATCCCTATTTTGGGGTCCAGGGACCATAGTAGTGGCCCTTGGTTTTGGGGGGTCTCAAGGGGGCCAGTGACCCCTTGATGAGGGTTCGAGGGTAGCATCCCCGAGTTGACGATAAAGGGAATATTCCCTAGCTAACTAGAAAAGATTCATAATATGGTTGGACATGCTAATTAGACTACCTTCCCTGGCTATAAAACGAAGACCATTCCAAAGCCATCACCAATCTATCTTTCACCCAATCAAAGTTCTTCCAACTATCCTTAAGCTCTTCGCCTATCATCTGTCTGGGTTGCCATCTAAGCTTTATAATGGAAGTGCACAGGTGAACATACCCATATTTGTATTAGTTCATTTGAAATTAAAGTAGTCTATGTTCTTCTCATATTTGCTATGTGTTCTCTACTCCTTGCTCAGATGTGCCACGTAATTTCTACATGGTATTAGATCCCAAGGGACTCTAAGGAGTGAAGAGTATGCGAGAGGTAAGGGCTTCAACAAGAAAGAGGAGAAATGTCATATATTGCATCAATTAGAGATGTTGGCACATTAGGTGCTACTGTTGTTGTACCAATAATTCAAACATTGAGGATTCATCCACCAACCTTCAACGAAGGCAAGTTAGATGGTACAAACTATACTTTGTGGAAGTTTCAAATTACAACTATCATTAATTCCTATGGGCTTCTAGAGACGGTGATGGGAATTAACCCAGAACCATAACCCACCCCGGACCCATCAAATTCGAGTGTCGCAATTACTCCAAATGTAGATCTTCTGCAAGCTTGGAAATGAAGGAACATAGATGCACTACGTGTGCCTTAGTTACAAGCTATTCCTTGATTCAGTATACAACCAAGGCATCAAAGGCTTGGAACACACTAAGGAATCGGTATGAAATGCCAAATCAAATAAGGATTTAGAACTTAGAGAATCAACTAGTAGCATATAAGTTTGCTAAAGGAGAGAGTTGAAGCATTCAACACTCGGATCAAGAATCTACACGACTAGATGGTTGGTGTTGGGATAGAAAAGACTAGTGAGGAACTTGCTTAGAGGTGTCTTTGGATTTATCCACCAAAGTTTGATAGATTCGTAACTGCCCTAAATACTTAGGTGAGACCCCAAGCTTTGACATTTGAGGAATTTTGTGCACTACTAATGGAGGAGGAGTTGTAGCTTAAAGCCCGAGAAGGTAGTAGCAGTGGAGATGCTACATTCTTTGCCAATGTCACAGGCAAAGGTGGTTCCTCCACCAATGTTGACAGAAAGAATAAGGGTGGTAATAAAAAGTTTCAAGGAGAATACTTCTACTATAGGAAGAAAGAACATGCAATTGCAGATTGTCGTGACAAGAAGATAGATGAAAATAATGGCATCGTGAAGACTAAAGGGAAGGAGATAGCAATATTACTGAAGCAGAGTTGGAGTTATTCATGGTGACCATTGAGAAAGTATGTTCCTCAACACAAGAAATATCTACCACTGACTCATGGATATTGGTTAGTGGCACCTCCCGTTACATGACCATTAAGAAAGATCTATATAGTTCTATGAAGCCTTTGCAAGAATCCATCACTCTGATGGTTAGGAATGATGCAAAAAGCCATGTGAGGGCACACGTGCTATTTTCTTTTGTTACTGCAAATGGTGAACTCAAAAATATTTTAAATGTGTTGCATGTTCTAGAGATTAAGAGAAATATGTTATCAATTGCTTCTATATAATTGATCTTGGCCATGAGGTGAGGTTCACTAAGACAAGTATACAAATCATCAATAATGCTAACAAAGTTGTTGGCAAAAGAGAAAGAAGAAACAACTTGTATGAGCTAAGTGCTCTTATAGGTACCGTTGGTGGGGGCACAAGTAAACTTTGGCATGAAAGATTTGGTCACATTGGTTTTGCAATGTTGAAGGAGATGCATAAGCAAGGTATGGTTGCTCAGCTACCTATTGCAGCTTAAGTGAAAGAACCATGTGAAGCTTATATGATGGGCAAGCAATAAAGAAAGGCATTTCCACAAGAAAGAAGAATAGAGCGAAGGCTTCTCTAGAGTTGGTGCATGTTGACTTGTGCGGTGAAATGCCTATACAAGCCTTGGGAGAATCTTCTTATTTTATGTTGATAATCAATGACTATAGTAGAAAGATGTGGATGTATTTCCTTCATGATAAGGCTCAAGCTTTTGGTAAGTTTAAAGAATGGCTAAAACTTGTTGAGAATTAAACATGAAAAAGTCTAAAAACGTTCAGAACAAATGGCCGTGGCGAGTTCAACTGTGAAAGGAGTTTGAAGACTTTTGTAAGAGCAAATGGATTAAGCATCAATTGATGTACGACTCGTACACCTCAATAAAGTGGCGTTACTGAACACCAAAATTACACCTTTGTGGAAATGGCAAGGTGCATGCTTAAGGGCAAGGGATTGCCTAAAGCAGAAGCTATTAATACTGCAGTCTAAATTCTCAATCCGAGTTACACAAGGGCTCTTAAGGGAAAAAATCCTCATGAGGCCTATTTTGGTAAGAAACCGTCTATCTCACATTTTAAAACTTTTGGATGTGAATGTTATGCACATGTTCCAAAGGATAAGAGAAACAAGTTAAATCCAAAAAGCACAAAATGTATCTCCTTGGGTTGTAGTGATGAGCAAAAGGCTTGCAAATTGTATGTCCAAGAGGCAAAGAAGATCATAGTGAGCCATGATGTGGTGTTCAAGGAGCAACCACATATAGTGGAGGAGGAGAATATAAGTTCTTCCACTTTATCATCTAGCGAAGAAGTAGCCCTCTATGAACCTATTCCAAGAGCTATCCCTACCCTCAAGGAGGAGGAAGCATTATCTTCAAATGATGAGAAAAAAGTTCACCAACTTGTAATCACACCACCGAAAAAGCCATTGATGTGATGGGTGAAGCAACTCTATGATTGCAGTAATCCTATGCCTACCACAACTGAGGGAAAGGAAGATGGACCAAGGAGGTCTCTGAGAATAGAGGAGCAAAGAAAGGCTTGTATATGGCCTTGGTGGTTGAGATTATGAGAGAAGTAAAGGAGCCAACATACTTGGAAGAAGCACTTGTTGATCCAACATGGAGAGCAGCTATGCAAGCTAAGTATGACAACATGATGAAGAATGATACTTGGGAACTAGTGGATTGGCCAAAAAAGAGGAAGATTATTGGAACCAAGTGGGTCTTGAAGGTAAAGTACAAGATTGATGGCAACTTAGAAAAGTACAAATCCAAATTAGTTGCACAAGGATTTTCATAGGTTGAAGGATTTGATTTTCAAGAAGCATTTTCTTCAACTACTAGAATGACCACTATTCGCACAATACTTACAATGGCTGCTCATAAGGAGTGGCCAATTTACCAAATGGATGTCAAATCTGAGTTCTTGAATGATGACCTTAAGGAGGAGATATAGGTGGCTCAATTACAAGGGTTCGAGGCTCCCCATTTTAAGAACAAAAGTTTGTAACGTGAAGAAGACATTGTATGGGCTGAAAAAGCCCCTAGAGCATGGTACCAATGAATAGATAAATTCTTTTTAGGCTTGTATTTCAAAAACAGTGCCTCAACTCTACTACTAACATGTATGTTTATAGGTTAGCAATATCTCAGCTCTACAAATCTGTATGTTTACAAGGATGGTGAGAAAAGTTTGTAGTGATTGTCCTATATGTGGATGACCTTCTTATTACAAGTGACTGAATATACAGTCTATCAAACTCAAAAGGCTTTGAGCTCTAAGTTTAGAATGACAAACTTGGGCTTGTTGAACTATTGTTTGGGGATTGAAGTCTTGGCAAAAGTTTGGCAAAATCTTGATCTCTCAAAAGAAGTATGCATGGGAGATCTTAAAAGCATTTGGCATGATCGAGTGTAAGGAGATAGCTACACCTATTGAGGTCAATGTGAAGTTATCCATTGAGGATACATCAACACTAGCAGACATTGGAAGGTATAAGAGATTAGTTGACAGCCTCATGTACTTGTGTAATACCAAGCCAGATATCAATTTTGTTGTTGGGGATTTAAGCAAGTTCTCAAACAAACCCTAAGAAAGTCATTGGAAAGCTGGGATAGGATGCTCATATACTTGAAGGGAACTCTTGGCTATGGTTAAGCTCTACGCCTATCATATATCTAGATTGCGATTTAAGCTTCACAGTGAAAGCATATGGGTGGACAAAGCCATCTTTATATCAATTCATTTGAAATTAAAGTAGTCTCTATTCTTCTCATATGTGTTGTGTGTTCTCTACTCCTTGCTCACAGATTGTGTCCGATGTGCCATGTAATTTCTACATGCAAGTTGTTATTGGTCAGGTGCGCACCTCCTCATACTAGTTGAGGATGGAGACATGCATATGGACAAATATTCTATTGGAGGATAGGGTATAGAAAAATATTCTAATTAGGGATATAAACATGCATATGGACAAATATTCTAGTGGAGGATAGGATATGCTAGCTTTGTGTGACAGATAGCCTAGGACAAAGGAGCACTACATATGCAAGTGTGTAGTATACTATGACATACATGGAAGGTATCATTGCCTCTTCGCTAATGGCTTTGGACCTCTTGTGTGTCATGGAGTATGAGGACCAAATATGTCTAAGGCTTTTCCTCCTAGAGCTCTAGAGGCACCACACAACACTACTACGAGACAAGAATCGACCTGCCTAGAGGGACCTAGGTAGAGAGTAGTGATGGATTTCTTCAATAGATTAGACACCACAAGCACTACTAGCTTAGCATCTTGCTAGTACACCTACCCCACATTGTAGAGTCACATTAGACAAGACCATTGCACTTTGTTGAGCATGGTGACCTCAACCATGTTGACAATTGAGGGGGCCATAATATAGTCATATTAGAGCCATCATTGTGAGACATAGGAGCCTCACCCCTCGATACATTAGCAGAGTGGCCTAGGACCACATCATGGTTGGGATCATATGTTGATCTTGACATTTTGAGAGGAGCTACTATAGCTAGATACTTTATGCATTCAATTTTTAGACATATAGATCTTTAGATGTTAGCCTTGTATTAGGATGCATTTTTCTTTCACTTTCATGATGAGATAACATTGGAAAAAGATCTGCTTTGGTCTTATCTCATAGGCCACATTGGCCTTTTATAGACCTTAATATTTCTTTCTTCCTCTCTCTCCCATATTATAACAAGGGATTTAAATTCACACGTGTCTCTTTCTTTGTATGTGTCACATGATTCTCAATACATGTATCTCTTAGTGTGTTTCTCTGTGTGTGTGTGTGTGTCTCATTGATAACATTGTTGTATATTTTTTTTAAATGATAGATCTTAATATCATTACCCCCAAATGCTACACTTGCTTTTATGCCAATGGGTGCTAAAATAGATGAATGGCTTTTTGCTAGACAAAATGGTTACACCTTTCCTGTCCATGATTCTAGCTTATCCTTGTATTGGTTCTTTAGTGCCGGATGCCTAATATCATATAGGTTATATGTATATAATACCAAGCATGAACTTCAAAATAGGATGAATGTTATGACAAATCTAAACCATGAACGCATGGCATTGCTCCAAGCAATGATGCATGCTCACAATGTTTATGCTTGTGCATTTTGTTCATTGTCTAAAATCTTGCTTCAAAACCCTACAAAAGAGTTTATAATGACTGTTGCAGAAGGTCAAGGCACCCCAATATGGGACTCTATACCTATCGGTTATGAAGTTGCTACCATAATGCTTGGGCAAGGTGATGATGACATAAAGGTGCATACAAGAAATGGTGCCTTCATCTCTAGATCCAACTTTCATGGAAGCTACATGCCATTACTTTATGTTCTTCTACTTCACAATGGCGAAGATGGATGGCACATGAAAATTTTGGTACATCAATATACCATTGAATATCCCTTTGGAGCAAGAACCCAACAAGGGGTGTGTCACATAGATGCAATAATATACCTTTCATATTCAAATTCGGTCAGACACTATCATGTGTTTGTTGTGTGGTGGGGATGATTGTTGCAAAAATTCAGGGTAGATGCTTATTGTAGTATAGAGCCATCTAGGTTGATTGTTTGGTATTACCTCAATTAGTCTAATTTGGATGTCAAGATCTATTCTAGCCTTGCTAATATGGTCACTATAAATGATGGATACCATATTGTGTCTAGAAGGTTCGTTGGTAAGCATATTATTATTCCGTCTTCATTTTCTAGCAACCTCCCATGACACATGTACCAATTGCATTAAGATGTAATGGGGATTGTTCATTGTAGAGGTAAGTGTGATATTTCTAGTTACAATCACTTACAATCCACAATGGCAAGAGATTGATGATGCTCTATTGCCTAGGCAAATGCCACATGATAGGCCAAATTTGACCCAAGAGTTTTTTATTTAATAGAATGCACATTTAAAGTAGCTTGCATGGCCAAGGATTTGCTGGAAAGTTAGCATGAGTGGTTTATTTGTATGAAGGAAGTAATGATGGTGTAAACAAGAAGACAATTACATGCACCTTTTGCTACTATATTGGTTTTTTGCGACTCTGTGGATCCATACCAATTATAGGAGCGATTCAAAGTTGACATGATAGATGAAATTTTGCATAGCTTGATTGCTACCCATGGTCATATTCTTGCTATTCAAGAAATGGCTTTCAATGTTGGATTGATGTGTGTAGAAGACATCTTTCAATAGCATGGATGAGGCCTTTATCAATTTGAGGGAATGTTTGGGATAGATAGAGCATTAGTTTTTGCTTTTGGTAATCCTTTGTTTCTTGAGGAATCCCTTTATGGCATCCTCCAACAGGTACAAGTTGCACATGTTTGCAACATCAATTTGAAGCTTAATCTATGATGCACTTTTCCTTGTTAAATAAATTTTACAAAAACTTATATTTTCTTATAAGGCTAGGGAAGTATCATTAATGAATTGTGGCCACAAGTGAAAGGTGCAATTAATGTTGCATTCGAGACAAGAGCATATGTGGATGCCATGGTTAAGGGAGTGTTCTGTGTGGATGGCATTCTCAAGAAGGACAGAAACAAAGTGGACTTAGGGAATGAATGTCACATGTCATTCCTTTATATTTCAGAGTAAGTGTGTGTCATGCAAAAGGAAAATTTGAGTTTGAAAATTTCCATGGGTAGGTTCAAAGGATTCTTGACAAAATTGAGTTGACATCTCCTTTCTACTTATGGTGTAGAGCAAAATATTTGCATTGGAATTTATATTTTCTTTTTGTGTAATTTGAATATTTGAGATTCTTTCATCATGAAATTTAGATGGATTCCTCATTCTTTCCACAATTCATGGCACAATATTTTATTGGGAGAAAATTGAATAATTATGAATGGGAGACTTCCATTTAGAAATTCAACCAAGATAGTCATTATATTCCACAATTTGTGGTTCAACAATTTTTTTCTTTGAAGAAGTGCATGAAATTTATCTGTGGGATAGTACTTGCTTGTACTCTATTGTGCTCTAGAAATTTAACCAAGATAGTCATTATATTCCACAATTTGTGGTTCAACAAATTTTTTATTTGAAGAAATGCATGAAGTTTATTAGTGGGATAGTATTTGCTTGCACTCTATTGTGCTGTCATTTAAGACATTACATGTGTGGAAGCAAGAGCCTCATTTTACTACTTCACTAACCTTTGTCTTTTGTGTTTCCTTGTTGCTAATGCACTAAATGAATCTTTAACGAAATGAGTACACATTCACATTAGATTTTCAAGCCCAAAAATGTTTCATATTGGATGATTATTTGAGATATTTCAGGACTTTTTAGTGTATCATGTTTCGGGTGCCTATCATGCCGACTCAAATGTCCACCCCAACCTATGGATATTATCCTGCTTAATCTACCTGTTGCACTTGTAGAAGCAATTCACACCCCTTATATCAAATGCCATTATGCATAGAACCTTGGCTCACATGGTTGCACGGTTCCCACAATTGGCATATTTTATTATATGCTTCTATGAATAATCTCAACAAATAGCCTTTTCATAGTGGTGGGATTTTATAAATTAGGTGTGGAGCACTTTATGTGTTGTTATCCTTGATCTCCATTGTTTTGTGGGCAAAGGGAAGTGGCATGCTATCCCTTTGCTCACAGAAACTTGCAAAGCAAATGAGGGAAGTCTTGTGAACTTTGCTAGAATGCAAACCAAACAACAGGCATTAGCGAAGACCGGCTAGTGTGTGTGTTGTTATAGAGAGAGAGAGAGAGAGAGAGAGAGAGAGAGAGAGAGAGAGAGAGAGTGAGAGTGTGTGTGTGTGTGTGTGTGAGTGTGTGTATGTGTGTATGAGTGCACACACATATACACACTAGTGTGTGTTGTGTATAGAGAGAGAGTGTGTGTATGTGTATGTGAGGGCACTCACATGAAGGGGGGGGGGGGGGGGTAAGCTTCTCCTCTCAAAGTTATCCTATTTAGCTTTAAAAAGGAAGAAAGAAAACAAAAGAAAACCAATCCAAATCCTAGCTTTTGGTTACTTCCATATCTTTACTATTAGTTAACGAGAGGTGGGGGAGGGGTGTCATGTGGTAGCCCTCCCACCTCCCCCACAAGAAAAAAAGAGAACGCGGGCGCGGGTGCCACGCGTCCAACACCCGCCCCCGCCTCCGCCCCCTGGTAAAAATGGCACCTGTCCGGGCATGAAGCGCCGGGCTGAGTCTAGGCGCGGAGCGCCTAGTGGTTAGGGGAAAGGATTTCTAGTGAGCATTTACTAAATGCTAAAGTACGAGTGGGGCCCGGGGGGAAATCATAAGAACCAGAAAAACTAACCCAAAACGAAAGGGAGAAAATCTAGGTGTGTAAAACGCGGTGGGCTGAGCTGGGAGCAAACGTGTGGTGACACGTCGCGGGTCTTCCCAGGCAGGCGGCGCCCAGCCACAAAGAAGGTTTTTCACTTCAGCCCTTGTCAACGCTCTCGCCGCCCCCCCTTCTCTTCTCTCTCGCGATTTCTGCCTTCTCCGCTGTGTTTCCGCTGTGTTTCTCTCTCACCGGACGAGCTCGCTCTACGCGCTAGGTATGGTTCCCCGGCCCCGCCCCCCCTCTGTCTCTCTCTCCTTTCGTGCTTCTGTAATCACATAGCGCCTGGTCTTGTACATACAAATTTCTTGCCATTGCCCGGAGATACACGAAACGGAGAGACGAAAAACCTCGTCTTTTTCGCTTCTTTCAGTTTCGATATGTTTATATCCGTGCCGGTGGAGAGAAGTATATGGTCTCTTAGCCTAATTCTTTTGCTGTGGAAACATAAATTAGGGTTGCGAATCTTTACTTTGTCTTCTTGCAATAAGATTTCAAGCCCTTTTTCCCTCCGTAATTTGCAATGTGCATCGTTTCTGTGGAGGTGAGCAATGACCCCATCCCGATTTCATTTGTGGACGTGATGCGTGGCAGAGTTCAGTGGCTGATCCCTCACGATTCCACGTTAAGGACGTGCTGTAGTTGGGGAAGCACACTAAATGGAAGCAGCCGTTTCGTTTAGCGCTCCTTTGCAACCTGTAAGAGGAAGCCCAGCTCTCTCAGCTTACACATCGCATGGAGCATCTCCAAGAGTTTCGTCGGCGTTTCTTCCCTCCAATGAGCGGAGAGGTCTTGTGCTACCGAAGGTAATAAAATCTTCTCTTGGTGTCTTGACCTAGATGTCAGGAAGTGGGTAAATATGCCACATTGTATGGACATTGAACATGCCATGATTATGATATCTCCAGCGTCTGTGATTTGCAATGTTTTCTGGAATGCCATGTATATGATCTACGCCAGCTTTTTGTGATTTGAAATCTTCTATTAGATGTCATGGAGAGCCATGCCATGATTATGATCTCCGCCAGCTTTGAAATGTTTTCTGGAATATCAGACTATTTGGTGACTTGTTACACTGTTGTGCTCTCTGTATTCGAGGTGTGGAATTTGTTTCACTTTTGTTGTCTGTATGTGAGATGGGAATATCTCTCACTTCTGTGCTCTGTATATGAGTGTGGCCTCTGCAGCATTGACTTGAGTAAGCTTTTGTTGGATTGACTGTACCAGTGTTCCACTTTTCGATATACAGATGTGTTTGAACAGTAGCAGCAGACACAGTTTTCTGCAATCGAGGAGAAGAGGGGGGCTTTTGCTTGTAAGAGCAAGTTCCAATGGTGAAGAAAGTTCCACTCCAATTGCCCCTTTTCAGCCAGAGTCACCGACAGGCCAATTTCTTACACAGCTGCTCCAAAGTCATCCTCATTTAGTTCCTGCAGCTGTGGAAGTTGAACTTGAGAAATTGGTTGAAACTCGCAAAGCTGAAGGTGATCAGGAGGAGCCCAAGTCATATGGAGCTGAGCTGGTTTTATACAGGTGATCACTTGAGTTCTACAAGGGATGATTCAATTTTCAGGTTCCCAAGTTTGTTCCCAATGTTTACCAAGGCAGTGGAAGTGCTCCAACGATTATTGCTTAATGTTGAAGCTGTCAGATCGTCACTGATGGTTTTATAAAGATGGGTCCGTTAATTCTTCCTTGTACGTTTGCAGGAGGATTGCTGAATTGAAAGCTCAAGAAAGACGCAATGCTTTGGAAGAAATTCTCTACACATTGATTGTTCAAAAATTTGTGGAGGCAGGAGTATCTATGGTACCCAGCCTTTCTTGTGTCCTCTCAGTTGAGAAGCCTTGGCCTGTACAAGTTAAGGAGCTTGAGGCAGTGCACTCTCTGGAAGTTTTGGAGATGATTCGACAGCACCTGACTCTTGTTCTGGGTGGTCGAGTAGCTGCTGAATATTTCGATCAGAACATATATGCTCAAATAAGCAAAGTGCGTGTTGGTCAAGTATATGCTGCATCTATTATATATGGTTACTTTTTACGAAGAGTTTTTCAGAGATACCAGCTAGAGAAAACCATGAACTTGCTTCCAGCTGGTTTGGACAATTCATCAACTGAAGAGCCGACTGTGTCTCATCCTGAATTGGATGACCAACCAAAAGAATTGAGTGGTAGTATGGCTGCAGCAATGTCAGTCCTGCAGGGATTGGGAGCTGCAACCCCTGTTCAACCTTCTGGAGTGAAGAAAACAAAGCTAGAGTCATACCTCACTTCCTTTGAAGTTGAGACACTTCAAAAGTTTGCTACCTTAAGGTCGAGGGAAAGTTTAGGGGTCCTTGAAAAACACACAGAGGCTCTTTTTGGAAGACCAGAGATCCGCATCTCCCCTGATGGTTCAATGACAGTCAATAAAGATGAAATCTTAAAGATCAGCTTTACTGGGTTGAAAGGTCTTGTGCTAGAAGCGGTTGCTTTTGGCAGCTTCCTCTGGGATGTTGAAAGCTATGTTGACTCCTGCTATAGTTTTGTGGCAAATTAATCCTGTTAAGCCTCTCTGGCGTACACGGGCAAGATGTTGGCAGGAAACCGATGTACATGAAACAGGGGATAAAATGGAAGGGGCTGTGGTCATAACTCCCTCAAGCTTTGCTTTTGCAGCTTGTAACCATAACATATAATGTGCACAATCCTTGATATTCAAAGGAAACATAACTCTGCTTTCAATTGATGGCGTACATTTGTGCTCTTCAAAGGTGTGTGTTAGTTCTTAAAATCTGATATTTCCCAGACATATTTACATTAGTAGATGTGCAACAGGTCAATTGAGTTGTGCATTGAGGGCCTGCCGTAGCATCTATTGTTGTGCTCGGATCAAATTCCCAATTTAAACTGTGTTCTTCCAATCCTTCAAGGTAGGTACAGACCCAAATTTTCCGATCTAAGCATTGCACTGACAACCACTTTTAGGGTTGGGATATTGTAGAAAGATGACACGGTAAGTTGTTTTCTGATCTGTTGCGTGTGGTAAACAGGAGTTAAGTCAAGACTAGAAAATACACATGGACTGGGATTTTGTGGTGCACACGGCTGTCATTTCAGGCCCTTGAATGGGCTCAATGCAATGGGTAACTTGAGATGGAGCTTGTAATTCACCTGTTTTTATATTTAGCCAAACAGTATTAATTCCCTGGGTATGCAGGAAATCTTTCAAGCAGGGTTGCTCTCTTGAGTTTATTGCTGGATGATGTTTGATCTACACCCTCTATTTTTATGAACAAGCTTATGGAGATGATTTCTTTAGGCTTGCAGATTCCAGACAAGGTGTACAATCTCATACTTCACACCTCGTACAATTATTTTGTTCCTCAGAGACGTAGAGTCTAGCATTATGGACAGTTGTCATAATTGTTGAGAGGAGTCTGTGCAAATTGTTGCTCAAAGATGGAATGTGGTACTTATGACCATGCATGCGAGTTTTAACGGTTGGGCAGTGTACTTTATGGGTTACAGGGAACTTGATCTGCCCCTTTTATGGTTTGACAAGCAGCTCTCTTCCTGTTGTGAGGTTTCAAAAATGTATTACATACAAAACAGCTTTTGGCTCCTGAAATGTGATGGGTATTTTATGAAGAAAATGGGATAGAGTTTCCTTGACATTCTCTTCTGGGTTTGGGGCACAAATTTTTTGTTGCTTAATACTCGAGTAGCTCTAGTTTGCTTCTGTTGTAGCAATTTTGTATCAAACTGAAAATTGGAGATAAGAGCTATAAATTAGGTAGGAGTCTGGGCAGGTGTGCGTTGACACATGATTAACAACATATTAGCAAAGAAATGCCTTTCTTTCAACGAAACATTTCTTGAAGCAAGAAACGTTTCTCTGAGAAAAAAACATGGGTTTTAAATGAAGGAAAAAGTTGGGAACTCAAAAACATAGTTTTTGTGAGAAAACTTGATGGTCAATGTTAAAAATGATGATGATGATGAGTAATGACTTGTGAGGGCTCGAAAATTTGGATGAGAGTAATGTTTTTGGGATTTTGTTTAGGTTAGGTTCAGACAAGCGGCGATAGAGGTATATCAAAGGGGCGTGCTTTTGATGTGGCATCTCCCAAATGGTTGAGACTTCCCTTCTTTGTACGCCAGACCTATCCTCTTTCTACCGACCCCTCCCCCTCGTCGGAAGAGCCTTAGCACTAAGAAAAAACCTCTCTTTACCTTCTTGTAGCACATTGTGCCTTCGGCTTCATTGTTTACACAAAAGAGGCGGAAGGTTGGTCATGGTTTGTAGTGTTGTTGCCTCTGTTTAAACCTAGCCTTAGTTATTGGACTTTGTCAATCTAGTATCTATTCTTGTCTTGAGAGTTGGTTATTATAAGACCTTAGTTTCATTTATGAGTTATTTATGATGTATTATGATTCATTTTGGATTTTGACATTTTGTTAGTCCATATTGTAGGTAGGCTAAATACATGTTTATTGAAATTTTTTGTGTGACATACATGAATCATATATAATTCATATGACATTAAAGGGCTACTTCAAACTACAATCATTCTCTTTTTTTAAAAATTATCTTCTATTTTAGCTATGTTCTAATAATAGTATTTTGTGAAGACTAAAGTCAAAGGTCAAAGCAAAGTCAGTGTGGACTATTACTTTTTAGGACTATAATTTTGCGGTTTTTTTGGTATTATTTTGGATACTTGTGTATTATGGTTGTACTTGTGGACACTAGATTATTATGGATGTATCGTTTTGTGAAAGTTGGGTCCACATTCTCGTACACATTGTATTTATCACCCATACTTGCATTAATTGTACTTGTAACTATTGCATGGGTTGTGTATATGTATTTGTGATTAGTTTAGTGTAGGCTTGGTTTATTTAGACTAAGGTATAAGCGCGCTATGAGGATTGATCGGTCTAGATTCCACAAAGGAGGTAGGACGTCCAAAAGAAAGTATACACTCTAATTCACAATGGTGGAAACCCTAAAATGCAATATGGATGCAAATCTTAATTTATAAGGGTGCAAACCTTAAAATACAAAATAGGACACAAAGCCTAACCCCTAAAGCATGCGTCTTAGAGAGGTGATCTAACCCTAATTCTAATTTGTGCCTGTCTAAGAATGGGAGGTCTCAGTCGCATTGATATTTTTGGTGTGTTCATGTTGCGAAAGCTCTATTAGTTTAACTATTGAAGCTTTTTATTCACTTGTTCTATTCTGTTATCTTGCTTCTGTTGTTGAGAGTGAATGAGAGAGTGAGAGTGTGAGAGGTGTTGAGTGAGAGATTAAGGAAACGTAAAGCTTTTTGTCGATGTTTTCGCTTTTCTCTTTTTCTCTATTAGCTTCTCGACTTCGTGGTGTATTTGGTGGTGGATGTGAAGGAGTGATGGTATTGGATTGTGTTTTTTGGGTTGTAGAATTACCTTCAAGTCTTTAAGCTTTCGGACTACATCACAGGAAGGTAAGTTGGAGAGTTCACTACACCTTGAAGCTAGTCTTGTGTTTTTGCTTTCTTAGTTTGGAGAGAAGGATACTTGGTTTGTTAGAGCGTAGTGTTAAGAGACAAGGTGAAAGATTATAGTCAAAGTGAACTGTAGCTTTTAAAATAATAGAAGTCCATATCCAAAGTTTGAACTGTTGGTGTGTTCGGCTTAGCATTTTGGTTCCATTGCTAAGATCAAGGATGGTGCAACCGTTGAGGTTCTCACACTTCTACTGTGTGGCGAAATAGGAGGCTTGTGTATGGGCATGGATGGGATCAATGGAGTGGTAATCGTCTACATTTGTGGCTAGCATTCCAAAACCCATTCGGCTAGATTAGAAAGGCTAAGATTGGAAGGAACTAGTTCATTGAAGAGATTGAAGCGATAGGAATTGTTAGGATATGAAAAAATACAAAACTAAAATTTAAAACACAACAAAATTTTAAAAATACAAAAATAAAAAACCCAAAATGCAAAACTCAAAACCCAAACTTTTCTTGCTTACATAAATCATGTGACATTTTTGTGAATTGAAGATACATTATGCTTGTCATGCTTACTCGATTGTGGTATATTGAAGCGAAAGCAACACAAAAATACACAACATAAAACACAAAACTCAAAATTTAAACTTTTCTTGCTTAAACAAACTATGTGATATTTTTGTGGATTGAAGATACATCATGCTTATTGAGTCGTGTGTACATTGAAGCGAAAGCAACATAAAACTCAAAACTCAAAACGTAAAAATCAAAACTCAAACTTTTCTTACTTAAACAAACCATATGAAATTTTTGTGGATTGAAGATACATCATGCTTGTTGGGTTGTGTGTGTATCGAAGAGAAAGCAACATAAAAACACAAAACACAAAACTCAAAATGCAAAAACTCAAATTTCTCTCACATGAACAATTTGTGTAATACTATTGTAGATCAAATATGCATCATGCTTGTCATAGTTCTTTGGTTGTACATGCACTAGCAATATGTAGCTCTTCCTCTGTCAGTAGGCGATCGAGGTAAGGGTGTCCCTTGATGTGCTCTTCCAGGGGGCAGCCATGAAGAGTGGTTAACACTCTATACGAGATTAGCATGACATAAGTGGGGTCGTACTCCGCTGTTTTGATTGCGCAGCGCTGCTCAGCGTTTGTCATGACTCAACACCCTTCTACTTCCCATTGCAACCTAAGAGTGTACCAATGCCTCAAGAACGAGGATTCAATCTCAGCAAGTTTGGATAATTCTACAATTTCTTGGTCGAAAATGGCAGAAGTAGTTCGCTGATCATATGATGTGATGAGGCACTGTTTGAGGGCTTGCTCTTTAGAGATCTCGCTGTTGAGCAATACTACAGCGAAGTTAGCTGCTTTTGCGAAGGCAATTTCAAATGTCTCCCAAGAACAAGGTATCGTACGAACTTCGATTGCAAAAGGCTTGGGCAACAAGCCTAAGTCTAAGGGGTCGTAGCTCAGAGCTATCTCTCTGAAAGTGGCATCTAGCCATCTAATGCAATCAACCGCATCATCCCCCGTATCTTCGGCTAGATATGAGGCGAGTGTCAAGAATGATTTCTGCTTGTAGGAGGGTTTAAGACGTGCTGGTGGTTGGGGTTTGATAGCACTAGAGCCATTGACAATGAATAGTTGTGGTTGCGGGTGTTCTTGAGGTTGTGGTTGGACTTCCTAGCTTAAGGCTGGGGAAGTAGCAGCTACTTCTGATGGACTGCTACTTTCAGAATGGATCATTGTAGTCGGATGGCTCTAGCGGGTGATGGCTCATGTGACAATGTCTGTCGTTTGGGCCAATAGGCTTGCTCGACTCTCTTGGGCATGCGTGGATGAGCTTGATGGATGTGGGCCTAGGGAGCACTCCGATTTATGGTTTTGAGGTTCTACGGGGCTTGGGGTAATCAAGCTTGGGGGCGGCGTACGAGTGGTGCCCTTGACCGTGTGGGCTTTAGGGATCCATATCTAGGCATTCCCCTCATAGTAGCCTTGCGCGTGTAGGAGGGCCTTAGGGACCCACCTTTTCCTGATCATGCGCTGATTTCTGTAACTGCACCTTGGTTTCCTAGGTTTAGAGCTTCAGGTCTTATGAGGTTGTGTGTGCGGCGACTCCTAGGTGGTGGTTGCGGCTATTTAGGCCTCCATTGAAACCTAGGCTATTGGATGTTAGCTTTTGCTACCATGAGCAGCGGTTCTTGAGAGGTGTTGGGTGGTGGCCGAGCACTACCCTTCTCCTTAGATTTGGTGGCTAATAGTTCTATCGGTGGTTGTGCTGCGGACTGGGGTGAGATCACGCAGCCCTTGCTGAAAGATATAATAATGCGGACGTTGCCTATGGCGAGGTGAATGTGTTGCAACTCATAATCAACGTTGCAACGAGTTTGCTTTTTGAAGGTTCGCCCTAGCAGCATCTCCGTGCTTGCATCTTTGGCGTCTGGCAACACGTAGAAGATCATTGGTACAGTCTCAGACTCGATAGAAATGGCGGCCCTGCACTTGTCAAGAAGTGCGTATGAGCGGCCCCCATATGGGCTTAACTTGGTGTTAGTGGGTTGTAGTGGTGGTTTGCCAAGTTGGGTCCAATGATCGTGAGTCAAGTCATTGAAGTCCGCTCCCTCGTCAATCAAGGCATTGAAGACGCATGTTCACTTGGCAGTGACCGTGATGTGTAGGTACGCAGGCTCTACGGTTTCCTCATTGTCATCATCAATTTCGGTGATGGTGGCTACTCGTACTTTGATAGGCGATTCCAACGTTGGTGGCTCATGCAAAGGATGTGTGGGAGGATAGTACTTCTTGACATGACTGCCATTGAAAAAGCCTATTCTCTCTCCATCTAGAGTCTCGAGCTCAATGTTGCCCGTTCGGCTGATTGCATGGACTTTGAAAGGTCCAAGACCCCTAAACTTCATTTTTTGCTTATGCCCCTTAACTGAGTATAGGAGCACTAAGTCGCTCTATTCGAAGTCGTGTTTCTTGACATGCTTGTCAAACCAGCTCTTCGTCATGCCTTCTCACATATGAGTGTATGAGTGGCTAGAAAATGAGTCTTTGAGAGGCGTTCGAGTTCAACTAGGCATTGCATCCATGCCTCCTTTCCTTCCCACCGCTCCTGAAGTGCGATTCACAGGCTAGGCACGAAGAATTCTACAGGGAGAATTGCTTCGATTCCATAGGTTAATCTAAAGGGGTCCTGTCCGATAGCCGCTTTATAAGCCGTGTAGTAAGCCCACAAGGCTGCCACCATCAGCTTGTTATCCCAGTCACTGCGCGAGGCAGAGACCAACTTGGTTAGGATGTTGACAAGAATCTTATTCGTGGATTTTGCCTAGCCGTTTTCTTGAGGGTACTATGGAGAGGATTTCTGATGGATAATTAAGAAGCTGGATAGGAGATGCGCTATCACTTCATTGATGAAGTGTGTCCCCTAGTCACTGACTAGTTTGATGGGGTAGCCGAATCGTGAGATCACCTGCTCCCACAAGAACTTGGCAGTCGTTTGAGCATCGTTCTTTCGCGTTGCTCTCGCCTCTGCCCACTTCGTTAGGTAGTCTATGGCCACAATGATGTACTTGGCCTGCAAATACTGTGCAGCGGGGTTGATGGGTGCTATGAAGTCGATTCCCCATTTTTTGAAGGGTTGTCGTGCAATGATTGGGGTCAACTCCGTTTGATTCTTGCAAATCGGGACCTTTGTCCCGCTGACACTCATCACAATGCTTAACAAATCGTGCGGCATCACGGACCAACATTGGCCAGCATAGCTGAGACTGCAATACCTTGCCCGTCGTGTCTTTGCTAAAGTATCCACTAGCCATTCCCGTGTGTGCCTCTGAGAGCATGTCGTGCATCTCATGCTCGCACACTCATCTGCATAGGAATCCATCTTGCCCTAAGCGATACAACTAGCCTGCTATCAACTGGTAGGGTTGAATTTTGAGAATGAGTAGCCTCAGCCTTGCCTTCTCTATCGGTCATTTAGGTAGTCCATGCTCAAGCACTTGGACTATGTCATCTGTCCAATATGGCGTTAGATCGGCCTTGAATAAATCTCTCTCGCTGGAGAGGTTAAAGAGGTGGGCGTCTAGCAATTCATCGGTAATGCCTTCTCCAGCGGCTTCTCCTGTGGGGATGCGTGACATATGATCATCCATGTAGTGATGTTTTCCCTTCCATACAACAACGGAGAAGTCAAACTCCAAAAGCAAAAGGAGCCACCGAGCTATGCATCCTGTAGCGTAAGGTTTATTCACTAGATATAGCAAGGCTTGATGATCCACAAAAAAGGTAAAGGATGTAGCCAATAGATAATGCTGGAACTTCTTTACAGCAAACACCATGGCCAAACCCTCTCTTTCCATTGTCGAGTAGTTCATTTCCATCTCAGTGAGTTGTTTGCTAGCAAAGTTCAATGGATAGTTTAGGTTGTGCTCACCAGGTTGGCATAACACTGCCCCCACAGCCAATTTAGAAGCATCGATATGCACGTGGAAGGTAATGGTCCAATCTGGGGTTCGTAGAATTGGTGTTGTGGTTAGAGCCTTCTTCAACTCTTCATATGCTCATTGGCATGCTTCAGTCCATTCAAAGACAATCAGCAGCTTGTATAGAGGTTTGGCTATTAATGCGCAATTCAACACAAACCGCCGATAATATCCCGTATGGCCTAAGAAGCATTGAGCTCCCTTGTAGCTAGTTGGGGGGGTGGAAGGTCGACAATAACCCTGACTTTTGAGAAGTCAGTGGCAATGCCGTTCTTCAACACCACGTGGCCGAGGATGCATCCATGCTTCACCCAAAACTGGCATTTCAAGGGGTTCAAGGAGAGACAATATAGACGACACTACTCAAAGACTTCTTGGAGTTTGTTTAAGTGTTCCATCTAGGTCAAGTGAATGCAGAGGTCATCGAAAAAGACTTCCAACTCCTTGCAAAGCATGTCTTTAAATATGGTGCACATGAGACGTTGGAAGGTGGCAGGGGCATTAGTCAAACCGAAAGGCATGACTATGTAAGCAAAGACGCCCCACTCGATGACGAAGGTAGTCTTATGCCTGTCGGCAAGATGCACTTGCACCTAATTGTATCCTGAGAAGCCATCCAGAAAACTGTAGGCCTTCTTGCCCGCCACTCTTTCAAGCATGTGCTCGGTGTATGGCAATGGATAATTGTCCCTCTTAGTAGTAGCGTTCACCTTCTTGTAATTGACGCACACTCTAATTTTTCCATTTTTCTTCATCGCGATGACTATGGGTGATACCAAGTCCATGTGCTCAATTTTGTATATGAATCCCGCTCTCATTAGCTTATCAATCTCTTCCTTGATAGCATGAGCGTGCTTTGGATTCATTGGGTACCGTCATTGCTTCACCGGCGCTGTGTTTGGTATCATGGGTATATTATGAGTCACTACACTCGGGTCTACCCCTTTAAGCTCCAAGCGAATACGTCTACGTACTCTCGCAAGAGAGTGACAAGATTCGTTTCTTCTTCCTCAGTCAAGTCATCGGCAATGAAGGCTGGTCGGGGTGTCTCCCCTTCATGGGCTAAGTTCACCTCCTTGACCCTGACTGGTCCCTCGATTGGTTTGCTCGTTTGCCCTTGCCATTTCCAATAGGATCACTACCCTATCTCCTTTCTTGAATTTCATAAATCTTTTAGGGAGGTCCCGCGGTTTTCATTGTTCATCTGTTCGTGTGTCCCTGAGTTGTTTTGACCTTTCCTGCTTCAATCGTTTGCGCCTTTAGGTGGACAGGTAGGTCCTCGTTGGTGCATCGGGTCTTGGGCGGCCTAGGTATTTCTGGGTAGCTATCTAAGCTTACCTCCGAATCAGAGTCGAACTCACCATCTTCGCTAGAAGAGGGGGTCTCCCCTGGTGGTCGTAGTTCAGATGGTGATTTTGTCCTAAGTATCGGTGTCGCTCCCAGTTGGGCTAGGCCTGCTTGCTCAAGATCTATGGCTCCTACGTGTTCTAACCAAGCGCGATCACAATCCATGCGCATGATTCCTCGCTCTATCTTGTAGACACTCCTTTTCTGTGGCTTGGAGTCTGCCCGTATTTGTTCTATTTCATGTTCGTCAGTGTCATATTCTACTGTGTCTATCTCACCCTGACTTTCGTCACTGAAGGATTGACAGCCTTCATACTCATTATCAGAGGCCTCTGCGTCAGATTGCTCGTCGTCTCCTAGGACTTGGTATATCTCTTGTCGTGGATCAGGGACTAGGGCCCAGTTGTAAGTAAGGTTCAAGTCATGCACCCTGGTCCATTGCCACTTGGATTTGCCTAAGAGATCCTGGAGTGGTTTGAAGTTTGTTGCTGGGTTTTCAGCTAGTTTGTCTGTTAAGTATTCCAAAGTCTCTTGGAGCTCCCTTTTGTTGTTTGGCACTTGGAAGGTGATAGGCTTAGGTCTCCCACGAAGGGTTCCTGCCATCATGCAAACTGGTGCGGCGGCCGTGCCATCAGGCCTGCCCCTCATCTTGATGGCTTGCTCATATGCCTCATGATTCGAGAACGACAGGTCGACTGTAGCAAGGACATGCATCCAATCCCGCTCATCCTCTGGGCATGGGATATACTTGGTCAAGGTCCCATAAGACTTCTTGACTTGAGCGTCACCCTTGAGCATTGCGGAGATGGCGTCCAAATCGACTGGTGAGGTCTTCCAAGTGTCCATTTCTACCCTCACAGCTTCTGTTCTATTGCTTAGGAAGATCAAGCCGTTACCCCAATCTTTGATAACTCTGGCATTATGCATCCAGGGTCAGTCTAATAGGATATCATAGTCCACCCCCTTCATGACTATAAAGTCGACAGAGAACTGGACACCTACGATTTTCACTGGCCAGTTTTTAAGTACCCTAAATGGCTTCACTCTCATGCCGTTTGCTAATGTGACATTAAACCGAGTGGTCTCGACCGGTGGGTTTCCCCAGGTCTATAGTACTACGTGGCTTAGCACACTAACCCCGGCTCTCGTATCTACGATCCCCTTTCTTATTGTGTCGCCTAAGGCTAGGACTGGTAACACTACATGCATCTTGGTGCCTTCCTAGAAGTCATTAATGTGCAAGGATTTTGGCACAGAGTGTAGCGTCAGACTCGGTATTTGTGTTTCTGCATCATGATTGTGCAGATCCGCAGCTTGTTCTTGTGACCCTTCAATCCATTGCTTGTTGAGATCTTGCCATAGGGTGGGATGCTGCTTAATCAGGTCTTCTAGGCTTAACGTCACAGGGGAGATCACTAGTGTGGTAAGGAGGCTGTCGGCTGCTTGCCTCTCTTCTAAACCGGATTGTCTTGGCCAACGGCCGTGACTGATTTGCGGGCCTACAGCATTAAGGCTTGGCTTAAGCGGTGCTGCCTGTGGTGTGGTTGCATTTCCTGACTTTGGTCGAGGGGGTGAGACCGCCGTGCTTATGCTGGGGAGATCATCAATCTCATCCTCTAGGATGGGCTCAACATCCCTTAAGTTCTCTTAGGCCTCTTTCACCCAGTCATTCACTTTCTCTATGGCCTCGAGTTGGCGCTTTGGATGCGGGTATTCCCCTACCTTGGCATTTCCCTTTTTGACCGTCTTGGGGGCTGAGGTTTCTGCCTCTGCATCTATGACCTTCTTTCCCACAGGCAGAGTCGTAGCACTCTCAGTTTTCAGTGTGATCTTAGCTTCTGACCTCTTCTTTCTTCACCTATGGCTCTTCTTCCTTATTGAGGTTGCATCGAGGTTGCTGGGTTCTAGTAGTGATATGCAGGCCTATTTTGTTTGGGCATGGGTCATGACCCACAACGGGATGGGTGTGGCCTCCCCATCGAAGTTCTCAACACCAAACAACCCCAATGGAATAGATGGTACGTTGGCTAAACTCGAAGAAGGTTTTCACTTTGGGCAATCGACAAAGAGATGGGTGATTTCGCACTCAACACACCCTAGGTCAACTTTGTCTTTGTTCTACTGCTCCCTCTCGGGGCAAGGTGATGAGACATGACCTGGGTGACCACAAGTCCAACAGATGACTGGATCCTTGTCTACCCCCCTAGGCCTCTACCTCGTCCTCTCCCCAATGCCATTACCGGTACTGGTCGATAATCCATAAGAACTGCGTTGCCCTTGTCGTCGTGAGAGATATAAGGGTATAAGTAAGTCTCTTCCTCATTTGGCTCTTCCACGTAGTGGACTCGAGCATCACTCACTTGATGGGTCACATAGGGACCAGGCAGTCTAGGTATGCCTATAGGATTTATGTCCACCCTAGGGACAGTCGGCTTAATGTCGTTAGGCGCAAGAAGGGCCAACGGGGCTCCCCTTCTGAAGAGTGGTTGCTGGGTCAGGTCAAAATTCTGAAAAGTTGAGGCAAATACACACTCGCTCTAACTAGTTTGAATTGCAGGGGCCGAGTGGGTGACTCAGATGGACTGAATCGCACTAGTCCAAGTACAAAAACTTTTCACGGGCCGAGGTTCGAGTACCGTCACTCGGACAGGCCGAGACAGGTGTTGGGCCGAGGGCCAAATTGGTAAATGGGGCCGAGCGGACTACGGGCCAAGTGTTGAGTTGGTCCAAGAGGTCTGAATGACGTCACTCGGACAGGCCGAATGGACTATGGATCGAGGACCGATTAGGGTTTTTCGGGTGTCGAATCAGCCGAATGGCAAGGTCCGAGGTCTGAGTCTCGGACCTTGGCCTAACAATGGCCACTCAGACAGGCCGAACGCGGCACGACGAATGCCGCGCAACGACGATTTTGATTAAATCTCATGATTTAGGCAATCACTCCAAGCACAAACTTCCAGATCCCAACTAAGGCAAAAAGGGAAGTGTTTGGTATACTTGGGGTGAGCGGTAGGCTCTCCGATGACGAGATCAAATCGAATCTTTTGCAAGGGCTCTCTCTCTCTCTCTCTCTCTCACTGCAATAGTTGCAAATGAGCTCTCCCTTGGCCTCTTGGCTCTTAAACCCCTTCTCGGGTAGGGTTTTGATGCTCCCAATCACTCACTTGCCGACATTAAGCATCCCAAGCAAGCTTTTTGCCATTTTTTGCATGATTTATGCCCTGTTTTGCCCTATTTTACAACAATAAACCCTTCCCTTTACCGGTTCGATTTCCTAATCCTATCCCACACTAAATGCAACAAGAATCGAAAGCAACAAACTGAAATGATTTCTCCCTATTTTCCAATTATCAAACAAAAAAACTAACCCAAAATACTTACTTGTTTCAAAGATCAAAACACCCAAACTTCCTACCTATCTCAAGCTCCATTGTTTCGGGTATGAATCCCTTACTTCGATGCTCGATATGAGGTGTGCAAGCGCTCAAGCTTGAATCCGTTGGTCTCGAAAACAGAACCAAAATGTGGGAGCATTCGCTCAACTGCCAAGACCCACGGACCGCTTATTGTTTCAAGCGTTTCAAGTGAGCTTTAATGGCTATCTCTCACCTAGCTAACACGCCATCGATCCTACGAGTGTAGTGAGCTTACCTCGATGCCGACATGAGTTGCCTTCTCTCTCGCACACACCGGTAGCTCCACAATCCTAGATGCTAGCTCAAGCATCCTCAAGCCTCCTCCATCTCCAAGATCCATCCACCATACCACGCACTCAAGAGAAGAGAAGAGAAGAGAAGAATAGAAGAGGAGATGGTGAAGAGCTTCATCCTCTTCATCCCTCACTCTCACACACTCACTTTCTCACACTCTCACACTCCCTCTCTCAAGAGCACACACAAGCAAGAAGAGGAGAAGAAGAGGAGCTCTTGTTAGCCACACACCAAAGAATGAGCTTCCATTCACTTTTTGAACTTTATATATACAAACCCTAAAAACCCCATGGGTGCCCATCCCTTTTTACATGACCGGCCATTGTGGCAAGGTCCATTTTTCTAATTCCCTCTTCTTGCTTCATGCCCTAAGCCTATACCCGTCTATTCTTTTACAAGTGGCACAGGAGGGAGCCTGGCGCTCTTTTACAAGATTTTTTAGAGTTTTTGAGGCTCCTTTCATTTAAAATTACACTTTTGGCCCCGGCTTAGCTTTAGAGGCCGCCTGCATGTCTTTGCTCTTTTTCCATCTTCTTATCACTTTTTCATTCATTCTTTCACCTTCTTGGCTTGGGGTTAACAACGGGGGGTGTTAAGAATAGCAAATGATGCTTGCCCATAAGTGGCTTTGTGTGAGAGATATGACAAAGATGTATGCTCTAGAAGCTTTAGGAAGAGACGTCTAAAATCCCACAAGCACAAAGAAGAAAAGTGGTACTACACATAAAGCTATAAAGGCATGTACTTGACACTCATTTCAATGTAATGATATAAATAAATTGGAGTCACTAAAGATTGTGTTTATGAGTCCAAGCTAAGCTATCTTGGAACCTAATTCACTTAAGTTACAATTTCTCATTTTAAAATGTATCGTGTGTTTGACTTGCATCCACCATAGTAGATCTAGTTCTAGGTCCATGATTGTCAATAGATGGTAGGCTATATCCCAAAGATCTTAGCAAAAATAGTACTATAACAGCTCTTCATTGTTGAGGTTCATTGGTGATGGTTGAAAGGTGAGAAGGATCGAAGCTTGCACGGGAGAGCTATGGCGGGAGAGCAAGAGCAAGAGAGAGAGAGACTCACAATGTGGGAACTCCAATGGTCACAATGTTTGACCTGCCATCCCTTTATTCATCTGTTTGGTAAAAGAATAAAGAATAAAGTGATAGTGACAGGCGCCCACTGCCTCCAAATAGCCTAATCATATGGCCTCCTTGAAAGCCTCAGTGGCAACAACATACTCGGCCTTAGTGGTGGAAAGAGCCATACACTTCTGCACCCTGGACATCCAAGAGACAGCACCTCCAGCATAGGTGAATACATAGCCAGAAGTGGACTTTCTACTATTTGCATGTCCTGCATAATTAGAGTCAGTGTAACCCACAACTCTTGTATCTTGGTTGCCATAGCATATGCATATATCTACAATGCCCTTCAAGTACCTCTCATGATACCCTTCACGGCATCCCAATGCTTCTTTCCAGGTGTAGCTATATAGTGTGCCACAATATCGACTGCAAATACAATATCTGGATGAGTGGCTATCATGGTATACATAAGACTGTCCACTATGGATGCATAGGGAATCTTGGCCATCTCAGCCCTCTGCTCATCTGTCTGCAGACAATCGACCTGTGATACCTTCACATAAGAAGGCAATGGACAACCAATAGTCTTCACAACTTGCATGCGGAAACCCTCAAGGACTTTATGAATGTACTCCCTCTGTGACAAGTAGAGGAGTCCTTGATGCCTGTGGCACCTAATGCGCATATCAAGTATATGAGAGGCTTGTCCTAGATCCTTCATCTCAAAGATCTTCTTGAGCTGAGGCTTAAGAGCATCTAGCTCATCATGAGCTTTCCCTGCTAATAGCATGTCATCCACATAGAATACCAAAATAAGCAAAGATCCATCACGAGCTTTCTTTGTGTACAAGCATGGTTTCATAGCACTATGGTTGTAGCCTTGTGCCTGCATAAAGGCATCGAACTTATGATACCATTCCCTAGGTGCCTGCTTTAAGCCATAAAGACTTTTCTTCAACTTGCACACTAGGTGCTCCCTACTAGGTTTTGGAAAGCCCTTAGGCTACTCCATGTAAATCTCATCATGCAAGTTCCATGTAAGAAAGTCGTCTTGACATCCATCTGGTACAAGTCCAAGTCAAGCTATGTAACCAAAGCCAAGACTAAGCACAGGGTGGTCATCTTAACCATAGGAGAGAAGACCTCATCAAAGTCAACACCATGTTCCTGCTTAAAACCCTTTGCTACCAATCTAGCCTTGTATGCTGGCTTGGGGTGTCCAAGGATACTTTTCAGCTTGTACACCCGCTTGCATGGCAGAGCCTTCTTGTCACTAGGCAAGGAAACTAAATCCCAAGTATTATTCTTATGCAAGGAGTCTATCTCAGACTACATAGCCCTCTCCTAGGAGTGACTATCACCCTTGCGCATAGCCTCATCATAAGTGAAAGGCTCTCATGAATCTGTAACCAAGACATAATGCATCGAGGGCTGAAATCTGTCAAGGGGGCATCTATCTCTAGTAGAACGCTGCAATATAGGCTCTGTTGCTGTCTGTTCAACATTTTGTCCAACACCTTGGCCATGAGCATCTGCTGCTACTGTAGGCTCTCTAGCTGGTTGTATGAGAGCTTGTGGCTCCTCCTGAAATATAACCTTACGTATCTTAATGACTCTCTCAAGCTGCCTATGCATCTTGTCTTCATGGAAGACTACATCATGGTTGCATATGACTTTCTGCGCCTGCGGATCCCATAGATGGTAACCCATCTCTCTTGCATCTCCATAACCAAGGAATATGCATTTAACACTCTTAGGATCCAACTTGTTACGCTTGTCCTTGGGCACATGGCAGAATGCCTCACATCCAAAGACATGTAAATGTGCACAAGAGGGAGGCTTTCCTATCTATACCTCCTCGGCAACCTAAAAATTAGTGCCACTACAGGACGATCTATTAATGATATGCATGGTAGTTGTAACTGCCTCAGCCCAAAAGTGTTGGGGTAGGCCTGCATGGCTAAGCATACTATGAACCCTTTCTTGGATGGTCCTATTCATCCACTTAGCCATACCATTCTAGGGAGGGGTGTAAGGGGCAGTCAATTGACACTTAATACCCCTCTCATCACATAACTGGTCAAAAGCATGTGATACATATTTACCCCCATTATCTATCCTAAGGTATTTTATCCTATGCTCAGACCGGGGTCTTCTGTCAAAGCAAGCCACCTCTGAAAAACTACCAAGACATCGGACTTATGCTTTATGGGGTAAGCCCATACTTTATGTGAAAAACTATCTATGAAAGTAACAAAATACTTTGCATCACCCATAGACTGACAGTGGATGGGTCCACAGACATCAGAATGAACCAAAGCCAAGGGCTCACTCATGCGTGACATACGAGACTTCTTATGTGTAGACCTTGTTTGCCTGCCATAAAGACAATGATCACAAGAATCAAAATGAGAATAGTCAAGGGGTGGTAAGTACTGCAAACCAGAAAGCATTTTCATTCCCTTAACGGACATATGCCCTAAACAGGCATGCCAAAGAGATACATGAGATAAGGACCCCACAGATAAAGCATGATCAAGTGTAGATCTAGAAACAACTAAGGAGTAGAGGCTGTTAGCCTTGGCAACTCTCGCAAGCACAAGCCTGCCATGAGTAATCTTCCATGTAGAGTCTCCAAAAGATACATAATATCCTACATCATCAAGCTGTCAAGCGGACATGAGACTACGTGTCAATGTAGGTACATGATGTACATCATGCATAACAAAACTGCTGTAATAAAGAAACTACATACTAACATCACTAATGTCAACAATCTCGAGAGACCTGTCATCACCCAAGCACACAAAACCTGAAACAGAATGGTATGAATGGAACCACTCTCGACAAGGTGTCACATGAAAGGACACACCTGAGTCCAAGAGCCAACACTGTGCATACATAGAGTGCATCTCTAACATCTGCGAAGCACTAGATAAAGCTACTGAAAGGATATAATCCCCATCACTATCATCGGGCCGCATAACATTGATCTCTTCAATTTTAACACTTGACTTAGTAGGTACTATGTTGCGATCAGATGACTTTTCATGCACTTTCTCTTTCCCCTTATCTTTGCACCTTTCATGACACTGTGGCCTTTCTTCCCACAATGTTAACAAGTCAGATTTGCATTTCTCCCATGAGACTTACTACACGATTTGCCACGCGACTTGGATCAAGATTTCTGTGAATCCCATCCACGGCCAATACCACGGTCATTCTTCGCATTTCCATCATGTTAGCCTCTAGTTGTCAAAGCATGAGATACACAAGAGGCATCCAAATTCTTACGGTTTATCTCTTCTTGCAAAAGAGAGCTCTCAACATCTGATAGCTTCAGAGTAGTGGCAGAAGCACATAAGGCAGTGCAGAATACATCCCAAGACTCATTAAGAGTTCCAAGCAAGAACAATTGAGGGACATCCTCTTTGAAATCAATGCCATGTGAAACCAAGTTCTTAAGAATAGCATGAAACTGGCTCAAATGAGCTGACATGGTCACATTCTCTTTCATACGGAGATCCATAAGCTGTTTCATCCAATACATTTGACTTGCAGGACTTTGCTTGTCATAGAGGTTCTTGATCTTATCCCAAAGTTGCCAAGCACTCTATGCTTCCTCAACCACATTGTAATGCACTTGTTCAGTGACATACAAGATGAGGGTGGACTTGCATAATTCATCAAGCTCCAATCATTCGTCATTAGCCATAGTTTCAGGTTGCTTTCCACTCAACCTTAGTGGCTTTATCTGCGATTTTTGCACCAATACCTACCAAACTTGGCTCTTTTGATAGGAAAAATTTGTACCATCAAGCTTAGTGATATTGAAGACAGTAATGTCAATGGAAGAAAATGCCATACTGCAAGCTAAAATAGTACAAACAGTTTAAAACTGCTTGCTATAAGCTGTAGAAAATGACCAAAAAACCACAAAACCAAGGGAAAATGGCAAGAAATGAGTATTTAATGATGCTGCCCACCAAGTACCATAAAGAGTACATCAAATCAAGATGATTCAGCATGAAAAATACATGACAGTCTAGAGATATATGCTTGTTGTAATTTATGATAGCAATGTATAATGAGAGCTGACAATAGGGAAAACCCAACATTCAAAGTCAATCACTGACTATCAATACAAAATCAACATCAAGCAGGGATCCACAAGCATGTAACAATCAAAATGACATGAGCCAACACCCAAGCATGTCAGACAAAGTTTGTCAATAAAGTCGGCATACCCTCTAATCAACACGGAAAAATGTACATATACCATTGCCAAGACTTGACACAAGTCAATTTCTGCTCAATGAATACAAAGTCAAATCAGCCCAAGTACATCTACACAGACCAAGATATATCAACCATACATCATCCATGAGGAGATCCCGATCTCAAAGATCCAAAAGCTCAATATGCATAACCCACACTGCTCAATGTCTGGTAAGCATACAAAGACACTCCCACTGGCACAAAATCCATAAGTGTCAAGCAAATAAGCTCAAAAATCATGTAAGAGCACCAGTGACGAGTATCCAAGATCATACATCAGACATCCACAACATATGAGTAGTCAAGTATCCAATTATATCATCCAATGTCATGAAGACAATCCCAACCAATCTCTGAAAAGCCAAAGAAATATCAAAATAAGCTCCAGAATATCCAAATTCAAGCCCAAACGAAGCTCTAGGAGCATGCAAGTCCAAACAATGTAATTAGCATGTATAGATAACATAAGCATCAAGCATGTACCAATGGGTCATAGATAGACCATAGGTATAATCTCTATCACAAAGCATGCCAGTGTAGACCAATATCAAGTAAATTCTAGCCAATATAGAGCTCAAACAAGGCTCAAAATACATTACGAAACCATCAAAAGCATTTACCAACCTTCATTTGCATCCCAATAGTCATATGAAATGCTTGGGAAGCACTCGTGATGACCAATAGGCAAAGCATTAAGTGACTAAATAAGCTTCAGACCTAGAGTGTATAGTAGTGATTTACTATGTAAAATTGAGTATTTCAGGCCATGACATCAGCTCCAAATGATGGCCACTCAATAGGCATACATTCCCCAAACATTCGGGACCAACCAGACATCAAATGTCAATGCCAACCAAGCATAAACATAAAGTGCTAATGTAACATTGTTTGTGGTTACCTGTGGACTATGGAAAAAAGTCATAAACTGAGGTAAATCAGTCCACAAATCAATGACAATGATAACCACCAATGTTGAGCATCAAGGGGATGTTCCTCCCAAGTGCCAAATGAAGTGTTTTCAAGCTGCCAATGAGTGTGCCAAGGGAGGGCTGAAGTAAAAAATGAAAATTTACAGGCCTTCAAGCTGGCTAAAATAAGGATGATGTTTTTGGGTATGCTACTAGTCCATGTGGCATTAATGTTGTGGAAGGGGGGACTCAAGTAGGGCCTAAAGAAGGCCTACACAAAGCCTTGTCAAGCCTAATCAAGCAAGAGCCAAGATATGAAATGGGGGAGCTCCAATGGTTGGAGCTATGGCTGCCCCTTCTTGTTGTACCCTACAAAATAAAATAAAACACTCAAAAGAATGCTTCAATACCTTTGAAAGAGTGCCTTAAGGATGTCCAAATGGGCCAGGTAGATGCTTGAAAGCCAGGGAGTTATTGGAGCTTGAAAGAGTTAGATATGGCTACCAAGAGTGAGAACCAATGGTGTAGGGATTTGAATGAATGCTCTAGGAGTCACGAACCAAGCTCGAATGCTCAAGAAACCAGTTGAAAGGCAAGAAGGATTGAAGCTTGCATAGGAGAGCTATGGTGGGAGAGCAAGAGCCACACACACACACACACACACACACACACACACACACACAGAGAGAGAGAGAGAGAGAGAGAGAGAGAGAGAGAGAGAGAGAGAGAGAGAGAGAGAGAGAGAGAGAGAGAGAGAGACTCACAATGTGGGAACTCCAATGGTCACAATGTGTGACTAGTCTTCCCTTTATTCATCTATCACTAAAAGAATAAAGAATAAAGTGACGGTGACGGTGACAATGACAGGCACCCATCGCCTACTATAGTGTGCAGGCGGCGTGGGTATTGTTAGTGTAGTAATACACGGGCATCTAGACAGAGGCGCCTTTACCCCCAATAATGGTTATAATGGGTTTCTAGGTTATACATTTAACTTGGTTGCAAAAAATGATGTCCTCAAATTGGAGAACCATCATTTATCAAATATAGCAATGAGTTACTATAGATGCTAGAGGACTATCATCAACAGGGGATTCATTCGTTTGAGAAATGCATAAAATCTTATCAACGAAAGCAAACTATTTTAGGCCTTCGAAATCGACAAACGACTCTTAGAAATATTGAGAGTCTTAGACGAGGAGAAGGTGGTTGCAGTAAAAGAATCCAAGCAACAAGGTACATTTTTTTCCACTTTAAAAATTTTAAATATGACTTTTGTTTATAATTAATTGTATTGATTTGTGATGTTGATTTTTTTTAGGTCTCTTCTTCAATCGAATGCAAGTGAAAGAGATTCTTTGAAAGCATCTTAGTTTTATTATCATCTTCTTCCTTCAGTAGTTTCAAAAGATATTTTGGAGAAGAAGAACTTTAAAAAGGCAAAGAAACAATGCTTGGAGTCATTTATAAAGGATCATTCTTTGGATATTGAGTTAGTGCAAAATACACTAGATAATATTGGTATCAGTTGAGATGCTTATATACAACTTTTCCATCTTTTACGGTCAAATATGAAGCAAGGACAAGTACGTAATTGCATATTTACAAGGCCATCTGTGGTTAGAACTATTAGACAGAAAATGAATAACAAAGTGATGGAGATTCTAGGTGAGCCTTTCCATATCAAGGCTAGCTTCAGGGGCAAGAAAAAGGAAGTTGTATTCAATGAATTTAACAATATTTTCCTTGACTTGCCCACCCTACAATGTTTAATAATTAGATTCTATGACGTCACTAGAAGAGGCACAAGTAATGGCTAGATTTATGGTTAAACTTGATGAAAGTGAGATTCTAAAATGTACAAAACTAGAGAGGGTCTCTATTACCTTGATGAATAGAGCACTTTCATCAGATCATTGCAATCTTTTAATGTCATCTAGTGTTCAATCCGAACACAACATCTGGTGGTTAGGAGCATTCGAAGTAGATACATAGGATTTTGATATATTGTATTGGGTTTTTCATTCAACACCAATACCTGATGTTATTGAGAGATAATGAGCATGAGAAGTGCTATTTGTTGAAGCATTTGGGAACTATAAGATTGAGTGGCACATAGCTGGTCACTTAAAGAAACTTAAATGTATGTACAATGTATCAAAGAGAGTCAACTCTAGATCTCCTTGCCTATATTGCATGTCCCTAGTCATAGAGTTGAACTCAAGCAATTGGAATAGAGCTCCCTCTAGGCACAACAAGGATCCATAGTTTAAGCCACTCCTAGATATTCCTTTAGTGAATGCCCATATCCGTACACTTCATGAGCTTTGTAGGATAATTGAAAAGTTTGTTTATCTTTATATAGGATTTGTATGGAAGGGGAAGCCATTATCAGCTAGAACAGATGCTACAACAAAGATTAAACAAGTCTTATCTGCAATTGGTTTGCATGGTGGTAATATTGTTATTGAACCAAATCTTCAAAAGTCTAAGAATGGCAATTGTGTCCCCAAAAAGCCATCTATTGGTAGAGTGAAGGCTAGAAGGTTCCTAGACTTTCATGGAAGACTTGGTAAGATAAACTCTAGGAATTGTGGCTCAACTATTAGATACAATAAGTGGAAGTCCCTACATAATGTAGTTAAGGATCATGCTGATAATGGACAAGATTGGAATAGAAAATCCAATATTTGGAAAACACAAGACAATGTATTATTTTATTGTGATAAAACTGAGTGGAATGATGATGATCTCAAAGACTTCAAAAACCAATTGAACCTTTTTAAAAAGGCAATGATAGAAGCTTGGGGTAATCAACACTTCACTCACTATATGGTAAGAATTTTGCATATGTATGTCTCTTTATTGTCTGACTCATATAAGGTTTTCTAATTGAAATTTTTTATGTTTTAACTATGCAGCATATTTTATGCAACCATGCTCCATATTTTATTAAGAAATATGGATCTCTATCTATCTAGTCAACCCAAGGTATGGAAAAATCACATTATCAAGCAAGAACAAAATACTTTAGACACATAAGACATGGAGGTGAAAGATACAAAACAAACAATTTATTAGAGGTCTTTGAATGGTTCTATATACAAATTTGGCACAAATTCAAGCTCAAAGACACAACCGCATCATATAATACATCATCTTTGGCAAGGACTATATCCACTGTTACCTAAAGAAGAAAAGAGGGATATTTAAACTCTTGTGAAAAGCAAAGATATTTAGAATGGTTTACAAACTAGACAAAGAGATGGAAAAATATGGGTTTTAAGAAACCCTTAATATCTTTTAGTCTGACTTTTTTGCAAAAGAGTCTTTAGTTTCAAGCAATTCACTAGGTCCTCTAAAGGGATCTTTTGTTTCATCCCACTCGATGATACCTTTACATTTTAGGAACTCTTGTTTTCTATAGCATAGAAGGGGCTTCAAATTCTTGGCATCTCCTACATGGGAGAGAAAATAAGAGCCAAGGACTCCAAAGTACCTTGCCCTAGATCCACTATATCCAGGCATGAAGCCAAAAACTCTTACAGCTTCTTCCTTCTCCACCAAAATTATATTGTCTGAACCTCTATTAAAAACTTGGGATCCAATCACCTTGGAGATAACTTTCAAACCCATTATTGGTAAGCTTGGAGAGCTTGACAACCTAGTATGATAAATTGCAATTGTTTGATTATTTAAGCATCCAATATAATGACCAAGGTCTTGACTTTTGCCAAGCTTCAATGGCCTTGAGCCCTTGGCTCTTCCAAGAAATTTGTATGTATCTTCGATTTCTATCTGCACACTAAACCACAATAGTGTAAGATATCAGTAGATAAATATCCAATAATATTTTTCTATAATGTATAATGTACTCTAATATAAATCAGAATGGATATCTTAGAATTATCTTTCACACCTTAGGGTTTTTATCTTCTTCAAGAAGACTATCATCATAAAGATTTATTGAACTTTTTGGTTTCTCCTCTAACGGAGACTTCAGTTTCTCTTCATTTCCCTATTGAATTTGTAAGAACTCTTCCTCTGTAGGTATCCCCTCCTTTTCATATTCCATGATCTAATTAATACATGAATGCAAGGCTACAGAGTTGTCTCGAAAATTCTCTCCCTTAACATCAAGACTTGCTAGCAATTCCTCTTCATAACCTATAAAATTCTTATCATTTTGACCCCATGCTGCAAGGATTGCCAAGCAATAATCTTCTCTAAGATAAAAAAGGTGTTGAATATCATTTAGCAATACATATCTCTTTTCGTTGATGAGATAACTAGGAAATGTTGGGACACATTCAAGAGGACTTGTTTCAATCTTTGCACTTAACTCTATCTCATTTTCTTCCACTTTTGTAATGTCCTCACTTTTAAACAAAGCAACATCAAATCCCCGCACTAATTGGTTCTCAATATCCTCCTGAAACATTTTCCCATTCTCTTCAACTTATTTATCTTTGCTTGCAATATTCTCTATCTTTTTCTCTTGTATTGCATCTGGAGAACAACTATCCATATATTAAAGATATATAAGAAATCCAACATCCTTCTGTACAATAAGACATTGATGCTGATTTTGATGAAAAGGGCAATCTGCTTTCCACTTCTTGAATTCCTCATCTCAATAAGGCTAAACCTTGTTTACAAAGTTGTTCTAGTAGCATTGGTAGCTTCCATTACATCACTTTGATGGACAAATCCCTCAATCTCTAAGCCTTCCACATGTCTATCATAAAACTCCCTAAAATCTTTCAGTTTATCTTCAAGGTCCTTCAAGAGCTCTTGCAAATCAAAGGGAACATTGAGCATATCTCTGATGTAAACAAATCTAGATGAATTTCTAGTTGCATGAAGAAAACCAAAGAGCTTTTCATCACATGTATCCTCTAGATTCTCTTCCTCCATTCCCTCTAAAGAAAACTTTCCTTTAGTCATCATAATTACTCACAAAACCAAATCTTGAAAACAAAAAAGTAAATTTAGAGGCATAATATACCAATCCACATTTTCTCACATCCAGAAGACTAAAACAAGATTGCTAGAATAATTTAGTCAAACCCTTTATAGAATTTCTAACTACTTGATATTCTGTCAAGAACTCACTCTTGGCTCTAAAGCTTAGAATCCTTATATATGATATGCTCACTAACAAATTCTAAGAAAAGTATATTTTCTTCCTCCTCTTAAACCAACAAACACACAAAAATGTGTAACAATGATAATTCACTTCATTCATCTTGCATGTCTAAATCTCTAGCATAACACACACGTTAAATTGGTCAAAATACAATAGTAGTGCCTTGTAAAAAGTGAATTCGCCCTTTGAACATCAGAGAAAGCATGAAATCTTGTGTCTCATTGATCAAATTTAGTTTTACATTCACGACTCATGAAACACGACAACAATGATCCAAACCACTTTACATTTCATAAAATCGTGTTTCACACATTAGTAAATCCTAAAAAATTGACCAAATTGTGTTTTATACATTTAAAAAATTTGTCTAAGATAATCCACCTAGAACATCAAAACCACATCATTTAACATGTGTACAAGATTAAACCAATATTAATAGAAAAACTAAGTAAAACCTTTATAGAATTTCTAAGTTCCTGATGTATCATTCTTCTCTTAAACCAATAAACATAGATCAATGTTCAACAATGACACCTTATTTCATTCATCTTGCATGTCGAAATCCTGAAGATATCACACATGGTAAATTGATCAAAATACAATGCCTTATAAAAAGGAGTTGACTACTTAAGCAGCATATGAAGCATGCAATTTTACGTTTCATCGATCGGTTTTTATTTTACATTTAGGACTCATGAAACACAAAAACAAACTTTCAAAACTCTTTGCAAATGGTAAAATTGTGTTTCATACATTAGTGAATCATTTCGCAAGAAAGGTTACAAATTTGATAATCTTCAATGCCTTGAAATTCAGGATTGCAGAGAAAAAACGACAAGAAAAAGTTTGATACCTGAGATTTGTAGTCCTTGCTGTTGAGAATAAATGGGTTTTTGTAGGAATACGCCTAGTTTGGCCTTGCGATGCACACAAGATAAATAGCTCATGGAAGACAAAACAAAATGCATGGAAGAAATATGAACATAAACCCATCCTTGAGTTGTCATATATATATGCCAATCATCGCACGTTTGTTTGAGAAGTACTATGTAGTGATTTGAAAGAGCTGTACTTAAAATAAAAAAGATGCTAAAAATTCTCTTTTACCTTTAAAAAGCGGAGCCATAAAAGCGCTATCATGCAAAAAATGTAAGTGACACATGGCACAAGTTCCAAGGCCAAAACGGTCTACCCGGTGTATGTGTGAAGTTAACTACACATTACAGCAGCCACACGTGTAAACAAACATCCTTTTAAACCCAATTTCTAAACCTAAAAAGAGTTTTTTTGAAGAAAAAACTATTTTTATGCTTGATAGCACCAACATAAGGCTAACTTGGTCACACTTCAAAATTATTCTGCAATGCAAGGCGAGCTAAGAAGATTTCATTATCCAGCATATGTGCCAAGGCCTCAAAAATGTAAGTTTTTTGAAAAATCTGAGCTAGCTCTGTATCAGTGTAACGAATCTTGCTAAATAATCCCAAAAAAGGCTTGATGTATGAAACACGATTAGTCATGGCTCTCCCCATGGATAAGAGTTATGTCGTGTTTCATACATCACAAGGAATGTGAGTTTTCTCAAATAGAATCATGGATCAATAGAGCTAGATCACACAGAAGGAAAATTTTTCTTCCACTAATGTTGATAATAATTAGGTGGATAAGATTTAAATATTATTGATGTGAACATTCAGATAGATCTTCTTTCAAGGATTGAATTCATTGAGAATAAGATGTGAGATTTGCTAGATGACCATTGTTCTAATGTGTGAGACTTGTAAAACTTCATGACATTAATTGTTTTTTATGAAATATGTATTCAAAAAAAGAAGTGACGTGTGAAATGCGAGAGGGTATAGGTTTCTCTTGTCCAAAAGGCTAGTTCGCATTTCATACATCTTGGGCCTTCTTTGTTTTATTGAAATTTGAGGTAGACTATGTGATTCGTGTTTATTTACTACTAAGTGATTGTAGATAACATTATATCATAGATTTGGAGATATATTTTAATTTTGAGGTGTTATTTGTTTTCTTGGATGTTTCAGATGGCTAAAACTAAGGCCACTGCAAGGAAGCTGAAAGTTGATCCTAGATGTCTTGCTTCAATGATTCATCAATCCTCCAAGCCTTCCAAACTTACAATGAAATCAAAGCCAAGGAGAAGGTTTTCACAGTATGTTAGATGCCTAAGGAGATAAAAAGTGCAATGAAGGCTCTGGATAATGTAATTCCAAAACTGTCTTTTCAAAGGCTTGTCAGAGAAATTTGTGATAAGCATAGTCTTGATAGTTTTAGATGGACTAGGGTAGCTCTCAATTGTATTCAGGAGGTTACACAATATGTTTTGATTGAGTTTTTTCAAGATTCTTATATCTGTGCTGCTCATGCACATAGGCTTACACTTATGGATAAAGACATTATAATTTTCAGGAGGTTGAGATATAGGTTTTCAAAGGTCCTTAAGCCAGTCCCCCCTTTTTTATGTGAAGGCTTTCAATATTTTAATTGTGCCTCCATATAGAAAAAAGAAAGGTGATCCAGGTCTTAAGGTTGAAGATGTCACCCATGAAAAGGACACAAGACTACATGAGAAAGAGGAAAAGGCCATAGAAGAGAAAGCATATAAATGGAGGGAGTATAAAATACAAGAAGGAAGAAGAAAAGGAAGCAGAGCAACTCCCATCTTTTGAAGAGGAGCTATCTACCCTTCTTGAAAGGGCTGACCCTAAGGGCTTCAATGTCTTTTGCTTTTTATGTGGTGACATTGACAAAAGATCTGATATGGTATTTTTAAATTCTAATTGTGTTCATATTCTCAAGAATAAAATGAGAGAATTAAATGACTATTCTTCTTGCTAGGATGATGTATAGTATATCAAAATTTATTTTTACTCACTATATTTTTCTAGCAATAGACTTTCATGTTGATGCTTACTATTTCCATTCCTTTGCTAAGTGTGTAATGCATGAGCTCCCCTTTGATATATAATTAAAAATTGAGGTTCTTGATCCATCTATTACATACTATATGAGGAGCGAGCTTGATGTAAGCGCATTTGACCATTGGTTCAATTTAATTGACTTTGAAACTTTGGAGGTTCTTCTAATTCCATATAATGAAAAGTAAGTAATTTGATATTTTGTTAGATTTTATGAGATCTTATTTTGCTAGATTATTGAAATATGATTGTTTTTAGTTCTCATTGGAGCCTAATTGGAATAGACTATGTGGAGAGGCAATGTTTCCTCATCATATTCTATGAAAGAAAGCCATGGAAATGCCAAGTTGTAAGTTATATAATCTTGGGTCTCCTTGATATTTTGATATTTTTTTGTAGGTACTTTAAATATTTGGATATTTTTTGGTAATTTCTTTAAATTTTATTACCTTTTTTTTTACAAAGCTGTAAAAAGATTGATTGAAGTGCTAGAGAAAAAGCCTCCCATGCCTTCTGACTTACTTGCAAAAATGCAATATAGACAAGTTGCAGTAAGGTATTGATTAATGTGGTTGGACATAATAAGAAAAATTATTCTATAAACTACCATAAACAAGTTTCATATTTTTACTTTATATTGTTGATTGTAGCGTCCTCATCAGGATCATAGTTACTCTTATGACTGGAGAGTAATTGTAAATGCTAGAAGATTGGTTAAGTTTATTTATCTCAATGATGATAAACTTATAAAGTTAGTGTGAAAGATACTAAACTTTAAGATAGATGTTTATTGCAAAATAATCCATTGATGATAATAATATAGTCCATTGTAAAAAATAACAATGGACTAAAAATCTTTTCTTACAAATGTATGGCAGGTTACAAGGGATTGCTATACAAGTGAGCATGTTTGCTATATAAGAGCAAAGGTCATGAAGTACATAATAGTCAATTGTATACAACCGACAAGAATGGACAATAGTGGGGGCTTGGGCATTTAAGGAGAGGAGGTGCATGTAACTACAACAGGTGAATCTATGCCTTCAACACCCAAGGCAACCAACACATCAAAGATAGGCAAAAGGACTCCTAGAAATGATGTCCCTTCTCCTAAGAAAAGTTCTCAAAAAAGAAGTATCTTTACCTCATCGTTTGTAAGTCCTTGTGTATAAGTCATGGAGATGGCTGACAAAAATTTGCTACAAAATTTGTACATATATTTTATGTTAATGGTAAAGAGATCTTTTCTTCAATATCCTCGCATTATATATTCTTCTCTCTCCTCGTTGATATTTGTTAAAAAAATATGTTACAAATGTTTATTAATCAAGAAGTGAAATTAAATATACACCTAAGTGAATATAATATGATATAAAAACTTACTCATTTGTTATTAAGTTGGAACACAAATGAGTATGGTAGTTCAATATCTTCATTCTGTAAATCCATCCTCACTTGATGTAGCATATATGATGATCTAACCTTTAGGATTGCAATAATGTCATTGTATCAAACATCAAGATCCATTCTAGGGTCTTTGGTAAAATTATCAAGTTTTTGGTCTAAAGCAACTAGTCTACCACCAACATAATGCCATCTACTATAATAAAAGCTAAGGATAAAATTTTGAGTAGCAATCATATATTTACAAGCTATAGAGTCTTGATCTATCTTACATATAATTTTTCCCTCTATCCTAGTGTCCCATCCCTCATCAACGAATTGTATAACATGATCATATGTTATTCTATTCACTAAAAGCATGGCCTTTGATCTTCTTATCTTAGCATTAGAAAAGAAGTCAAAAAATATATTAATAGGCATGAACAAAGTAACTTTGCTTAGCCTACTTGAGATACTAGGTTTTAATGCTCTCTGTATCTCAAAAAATATTTTACATCTATAGTCCTCGCTAGTAGCTAGACTTGGCAAAAGGCCAATCAAAGCTTGAAAAATTAGGCAAAGGAAGGGGGGATATTGATCTCTATTGGCTATGTTGTATGGGGACAATATAAGAATGGTCTTACAAGAATATTCCATTCTTTGCAAGCTCTGTCTTCTTTCTACATTTGTACCTCTCTTCTCCAATCAAGCCATGCATTACATCAATAACATCAACAATAGACTCGATCGATTGCCATTTCTCAGGATTAGAGGAATAGATATCTACAAGACAAATGAACAAATGTTATAATGGAAAACCTTAAATCGAGTTTAAGGAAAGAAAGAATTTAAGAATCAAATCCTTACAATTTGGTTTATGCATTGGAAGATTTGAAGTTCCAGGTTCCAAATATAGCTCTCTATGCATGAACACATGTTGCACCATTATCTCTTTTATGCTATTCTTATTTACTCCAAGCTTGAAATCTCGGATTCTACCCTTCCAAGCAAAGATGAACAAGCTCTCATATCTTTGCCTTTCCACATTTTGCCTATTGCATGGTGATCCAACTGCCTTTGTTAATGATTGTAGAAATCCATCTTCCATCTTTTTGGAATGAGTTAAACACTGATATGGATGTGATTTGGGAGCTTGGACGCCTTGTTGAAGGTTGAATTTTTTGGGGAGAAAAAAGGGGGTGCAAAAAACTGACCGTCCCCCCCCCCCCCCAATCATTTCATTTCGTGGGCATTTCTTGCCTTAAGCTCTTAATTAAGAACTTAAATCTAAATGCCCAAAATATCTAGTTCATGCTTTTTTTCATTCACACTTCCGATCAAATGGAATTTTCAATTTTGAGGGGGACAAATGACATCGGAATCGAGATCCGTCTGGATGGGTGGATCCATGGCATCGAAATCTACAAAGCTAGGCCCCGTCACACTCTTCTCGACTTCCAGATCCAATAGCTGCTTCACAATCCCAAACCTTGCGAGGATTAAATGGGGGATCAAACAACCTCGAAATGGAGATCCGAGACTTGCATTGGATTCTTGACGTCATTTTATATCTAGGAAAACTCTAGCTCGGCCATCCGCCATCGTTTGATTTCCATGAAAATAAGCACTAGCGCTTTAGGGAATTGCCGCTTAAAATCGTATTGATTGCCACCGCTGCCTTCGACGAAGTCTATTTTTCCTCGAATATTCGTAATTTTTGGCTATTTTTAAGCACTTCTCGGCATAAAAAATCATTTGTCATTGGCGACCACGGGATAGGGCAACTCAGCCCGTCGAATCCCACGAATAGATCTGCACATAAACAACAAAAAGGAGAATACCCTACCCCCTGACAAAACCAAGGCATGAATCCACAAGGAGGAGTAGGCCTAGCATAATCTGAAAGAAGGCCTGAAGCTAGTCACTAACCAACTGTTGCAACACAACCAAGCTAAAAAGGACTATTAAAGAGGTCACCCTAAGTGGTGGTTTGAACTACCTTCCTGACTAAGGACAACTCAACCAGGAGCTCCTACTAGGCGAGAACTCCTATATCCTGATCAAGAAATATTTTCTTTTAGCACATTACTCTTTTAACCTCTCATTTTTCATACTCGGGCATGTAAAAAGGAGGGAGCTGAGAGTAGTGACCCAAGGAGAATAGGGCATCGGCCTGAGCACCTATCTTGGTACCCAAGAACCTACCAAGCCCTCACAAGGCGACATTGAATCCTTTTCTAATGCTCACTTTTATTTTCACTCCAATCTTCTTATATTCTTTATTTTTTCAGCTAGATGCCATCCCAAGGAAGGGCAAGGCATCGGCCCTGGGTCTGACTCATCCCCAAGAACCTACCAGGCCTTTGCAAGGCGATAAACAACAGCTCAAGGATTTTCTTTCCTTCCTTTTCTATTTTTATAGGGGTTAGAACCCCTTTTTACACGCCTCCGTATATTCATATATTATCTTTCAGATATTTAGAGTTCTGTCTCTTTCCATCATTATTGTAGTAGGCTTCTCTAACTGCCTCACAACTAACAGAAACTCCTAGAACGGCCGCCTAGTAGGTCAGCAAAATAGGGTCACTAGAACTGCCATCTAAAACAGGTCTTTCAATGCCTGACAATGCCTTGCAGGAGGCAATGACTACTCAGACCTCCCCTAGACATACAAAACCAAAACCTGGGACTTCATGCCTTAATTGTTGGTCCCCACCAAACAAAAGAAAGTAATACTTACACGCACATATATCATTAATTGCTTAAGGGAAAAAACTAAAAAAGGGAATGAAACCACCTGGAATGGCCACAAGAAGCTTCTTCGCAACAAAGGCTCCCTCCAATGACTTCGTCAACCTGTATGGCGTAATCACTAAAACAACAAAACATTAAACGTACCTGCACCAAATAGAGATAGGGCCCTCTTGGCCTAAAGAAATTGCACATGTCACTGCAAACTAACTGGCCCTCTTGGCCTAAAGAGATAGATTATTAAAACCTGAAAGCAATTGGCCCTCTTGGCCTAAAGAAATCAAACATTAACTACTTAAAGCCACTGGCCCTCTTGGCCTAACGGAATCAAACAAAACACCTCATAGAGATCCCTCCTTTGAAGAAGCAGATATACGCAAATACTCTCCATTCCAAGGGGAAAATAGGGCTCTCAACCCTAAACTAAATTCATCAAATTATGGTCCATACCTCCTGCATATGTAGCAAGAGGTGTACGCATAACATGTCTTCGGATCAACCTATGGGTCCAAGATAATAACAGTAGATGGGTCTCGGCCACTCTGTGCATTATCCTTATCAACCATCGCCTACCATATAACGTGTGGTCTGATAATATTCCCTAGAAGCGACCAGGTCCTATCTCATTAGCAATAGCAACATCCGGACTAGGAACACAATTGAAAAAGAGGTTCTCTTTATACACAAAATTAGCTAAGGAATCCGCAAACTGATTCCAATAACATGGAATCAGATGAAGAGATATGCTCTCAAATTCATCAAGTAGGGTTATAGCAGTTCGATGATACATACGAAGGAGAGGATTCCGGAATGTATATGTCCCATTGAGTTGATTTAAGATTAGCTCTGGGAATCCCCTTTTATTAACAACCACCTAATGCCACCTTTCTTGGCAATATTCAATCCCATAATTAGGGCTTTATACTCCGCCATGTTGTTAGTAAATCCTACCTTGAGATAAGCAGCTAATTTCATTGTAACTCTACATCGGGGATCTCGAATAACTACTCCAACACTTCCTTTTCTATTAGGGCCCCTGGATGCTCCATCAAAGTATAATGTATACGTCTATAATGGGTTTACATAGCCAGCCATCAAGAACTCCCTTATTCGTAATTGTGATAAACAAAGTTCAACATATTTAGAGGATGAATTGACGGCTCCATCGCACCTTCTTCATTAAACTCAACAGAGATGCTTGTCAAGATTTGTAAGCAGTGATAGCAGAAAACTTTAATTTCCCACACAAAGGTACCGTCTTCTTGCTCAATCACTTTATATCCCTTGCTCCTCCAGATGAGTCTCCCCTAATGATATCTTTGCTCGAGATATGGGTGCTCCAAATAAGGAATTAACCGCCCCATCACCAATTTAAGCTATCCTGCAGGTCTCCAATCAGTCCTAGCATGGATTTGCAGTGCATTTAGCGTGTTAGCATACTTAGAAATAATAAGGCTTAATCTTATTAAGATTAACCTTATTCTTAAATTCCACCCCTTGTAGATCAGCTAATAGAATTGTGGACTTATTTGTACCTATCCGAAATATCTTGTAAGGGCCATCCCATCAAGGTTCCAACTTTCTTGGAAATAGCTCCCTATGTACATTGTAATATAGAACTAATTGCCCCTTTTTAAAAGTATATTTCTTCACTTTCAGATCATGCAACCATTTCATCCAACGTTCACTACAACATATAGACCCAATAGCGACGTTTAAAGCGACGAAATTAGTCACGGAAAAAATTATCCCCGTCATCGCTATTCGCGTCGCTATTAGCGACGCGATCGATTCGTCGATATATGCGTCGCTATAAGCGTTGCTATATGCGTCGCTATAAGCGTCGCTATATGCGTCGCTATATGCGTCGCTATTAGCGTCGCTATTTACGTCGCTATTTGCGTCGCTAACCCAATTAGCAACGCTAATAGCGACGCATATAGCGACGCATATAGCGACGGTTGCAGAGAAATTTGCGACGCAAATAGCAACGGTTACAGAGGGGAAAAAAATAGGTGGCAGGGCATATAGCCCTGCCACCCTTCTAGCTATATGCACTAAATATTCTTGCATAATTCATTTGCCAATGTCAGCTACGTCTAATGTCCTGGTCTTGTATCTTTACATGAAGTAGATCAATCTGTCCTACAAGTATCATTTCTCTGATGAAATCGTAATGAGTCTCTATGTGTTTGGATCTAGCATGATAGACGGGGTTGCTAGTTAGTATCCATATACACCTCAGGTTGTATACATAACCCTCATGCTACTCCATATATACCTCTTCAAGCAAGTCACCATTCATGAATGCATTTTTGACATCCACTTTTCATAATTTTCAGCCCTTAGAAGCCACTAATGCAATGACTATTCTCACCATTTCCATCTTAGCAACCGAGCTGAAAGTCTCCTCATAATCTAGGCTGTATTGATGTGCATATCCGTTTGTAACGAGCCGGGCTTTATACATTTCCAACGAACCATCTGACTTGCATTTCTCTTTATAAACCCATTTGCTTAAAGACATCGAGTACCTCATCCTTGTACTTCCGAATGTACAGCCATGTGTATCAGTTAAAATCATCTATCCAACCGACACTAGATTCTTGCAAATTTCGTTCTGCCATCTATCCAATCGACAATAGATTCTTGGTAATAGAAGGTACACGTAGTACATCATGTAGGCTCTTCTTTCTATCGTCATAGCTGTAGCAATCTACCTTCCTACTGGTGGGCTGTCTCACACTTGTGCCTGCTTGGTTTCCATCTCCTCTTCTTCTCTAGTGGTCATTGTGCTCTATGGGGAGTACCTGTTGCTGCACTAGAGGAGGCTCCACCTTGTACTCCAGGTGGCGGGCTTTGGCATGAGGCCTCTCCATGGCCGAGAAACGGGGACATGCTTGCTTGGTGCCTGCCATGCAAGCTCGAGGAGGGCAAGATGGAGAAGAGACAGAGGTTGGCTTCTCCTTTGTAGTTGTCCCCTCTCTTTTAGTGGATGTGCTGGCAATGGTAGTGGCAATGGCAGCTTCTCTCTCTCTCTCTCCCTCTCTCTCAATCTCCCTTGTGTTGATTTGTCTCCCTTCTTCTCTCTATACATCTATTCATCAACAAAAATAAAAAGAGAAGTAAATAAAAGAGAAAAACAAAGAGAGAAGATATAATACATTTACCTCAAAGCTTGAAGAAGAATCCTTTCGCGCTTCTCTCCTTCTTCTTCTTCTCCTTCACGGGTTTCCTCATTCTTCTTTGCAGTTGTCCCCTCTATTTTTGTGGTGGATTGGCGGTGGCAGTGACCTCTCTCTCTCTCTCTCTCTCTCTCTCTCTCAATCTCACTTGCGCACGTTGATCTCTCTCACTTTTTCTCTCTATACACTCTTCATCAAAAAAAAAAAGAGAGAAGTAAAGAAAAGAGAAAAACAAAGAGAGAATAGATAATGCACTTACCTCAAATCTTGAAGAAGAATCCCTTCGCGCTACTCTCCTTCTTCTTCTTCTCCTTCATGGGTTCCCTCCTTCTTCTTTGCAGTTGTCCCCTCTCTTTTTGTGGTGGATTGGTGGTGGCAGCGACCTCTCTTTCTCTCTCTCAATCTCCCTTGCGCATGTTGATCTCTCTCACTTCTTCTCTCTATACACTCTTCATCAACAAAAAGAAAGAGAGAAGTAAAGAAAAGAGAAAAACAAAGAGAGAAGAGATAATGCACTTACCTCAAAGCTTGAAGAACAAAGAGAAAAACAAAGAGAGAATAGATAATGCACTTATCTAAAAGAGAAAAACAAAGAGAGAATAGATAATGCACTTATCTAAAAGAGAAAAACAAAGAGAGAATAGATAATGCACTTACCTCAAAGCTTGAAGAAGAATCCCTTCGCGCTACTCTCCTTCTCCTTCTTCTCCTTCACGGGTTCCCTTCTTCTTCTTTGCAGTTGTCCCCTCTCTTTTTGTGGTGGATTGGTGGTGGCAGCGACCTCTCTCTCTCTCTCTCAATCTCCCTTGCGCATGTTGATCTCTCTCACTTCTTCTCTCTATACACTCTTCATCAACAAAAAGAAAGAGAGACGTAAAGAAAATAGAAAAACAAAGAGAGAAGAGATAATGCACTTACCTCAAAGCTTGAAGAACAAAGAGAAAAACAAAGAGAGAATAGATAATGCACTTATCTCAAAGAGAAAAACAAAGAGAGAATAGATAATACACTTACCTCAAAGCTTGAAGAAGAATCCCTTCGCGCTTCTCTCCTTCTTCTTCTTCTCCTTCACGGGCTCTCTCCTTCTTCTTTGCAGTTGTCCCCTCTCTTTTTGTGGTGGATTGGCGGTGGCAGCGACCTCTCTCTCTCTCTCTCTCTCTCTCTCTCTCTCTCTCTCACTCCCTTGTACATGTTGATCTATCTCACTTCTTCTCTCAATACACTCATCAACAAAAAGAAAGAGAGAAGTAAAGAAAAGAGAAAAACAAAGAGAGAATAGATAATGCACTTACCTCAAAGCTTGAAGAAGAATCCCTTCGTACTTCTCTCATTTTTTTCTTATTCGGGAGTTCCTTCCTTCTCCTTTACACTTGTCTCCTCCCTCTTCATGGATGGTGGCAGTGGGAACGGCCTCTCTCTCTCTCTCTCTCTCTCTCTCTCTTGCTTGTTTACAAACCTGTAAAATGCCATGCTCGGGTTTTGACAAATTTTTATGAAGCCCCTCTCTCTCCTGTTTTTTATTTCTCTCCATCTCTCTCTTCCTTCCCCTCCCTTCTTCTCTCTATTTCTCTCCCTCCTTCCCTCCCCACTCTCACTCAACTCATCTCATTGCAAAGACAATCAAAGATAGAAAATAAAAAGCTTAAGAAACAAAGATATTGAAAGAAATGTCACCCCACCTCTCTTTATCTCTCTCTCCCCCCTCTCCCTTTACTTTTCTTTATTAACCTTCTCTCTCATTCTCTCATTGTTTTCCTATTTCTCTCTCCCTCTCTCTCGCTCTCTATTTTTTCTCTCTATCTCTCTTTCTCCCTCTCTCTCTCTCTTCTTTTCACTCTCCTTCCTCTGTTTACCTCACCCTTCTTTTCTACGTCCTCCTCCTCTCTTCCTTCCCTCTCCCTCTCTCTATTTCTCTCCCCCTCCCCTCTCCCTCTCTCTATTTATCTCCCCCTCTCTCTATTTCCCTTTCTTTGTTTCCTCTCTCTTTGTTTTTTCCCCCTCTCTCTCTCGTTGTTTCTCTCACTCATCCTCTATCCCTCCCTTCATCTCTCATTTCTCTCTTCCTCTTTCTCTTTATTTCATTTCTCTACCTTTTTCTCTCTTTCTCTCCCTTCATTCTTCTCCCTTCTTTCCTCCCTCCCTCTCTTTCCATGTATCTCTTTGCAAAGAAAAACAAAAAAAGAAAACAAGATAACACAAAAATAAAGCAAGAAGAGGCAATGTACCTACCTCAAAGGCTTGAAGATGAAACCCTTTGTACCTTCTCTTTGCACCTTCCCTCCCTTCTCCATTGCACACTTCTCTTTCTTCTTCATATATAGCGGTGGCGGCGGCATGGTGATGAGCTCCCTCTCTCTCTCTCTCTCCCTCGCAAAGCTTTAAGCTCTCTCGCTCTCTCTTTCATTCTTTCTCGCAAATGTTCTCTCGACGAATGTTACGCTCGGGTTTTCAAAAATTTTTCCCCAGACCGGCGTCGCTAAAAGCGTCGCTATTAGCGTCGCTATATGCGTCGCTATTTGCGTTGCTATTTGCGTCTCTATATACGTCACTAATATTAGCGACGCAAATAGCGACGCATATAGCGACGCAAATAGCGACGCTTTTAGCGACACCGCCTTTTTGCGTCGTAAATGGCCGTCGCTATTGCCCCATTCCCTTGTAGTGGTTTAGCTACCTCTTGGTGCAACAAACTCTGTAATTTGAGCTCGTCCAAGTGGACTATAGTCGTAAACTGCTCAAATAGGGCATCTTCATCACCCAAAGAATGATTGATTGCGACTCTAATGATCAGCATCTCAATTTCTAAGGGCAAGACACACTCCTTCCCGTAAACTAATTTGAATGGGGTACGGCCAGTAGCTCGTTTAAACGTTGTATTATACGCCCAAACCGCCACATATAATTTTGTATCCCAGTTCAGCTTCTTTTCGGAGACTATCTTGGATAGGATACCCACAAGCTGCTTATTGGTACTTTCAACTTGTCCATTTGCTTGCGAATTATAGGGTGTCGCCTTATTATGCTTGATTTTCCAAGATTTAGTCAGACTTTTTATAACTTTATTTAAAAAGTGAGTTCCACGGTCCGATACTATTTCTTTTAGCGGACCAAAACGGCACATGATTTGCTCAAGTAGGAAACTGGCAGTCTCTTTTGCATTGTCCTACCTCGTCGCCCGTGCTTCTGACCATTTTGTAAAATAATCAGTTGCTACTATAATATACCTCTTCTGCGTAGTAGACAATGGGGTGATAGGACCCACAAAGTCAATGTCCCACTTCTCAAATGGAAGGATAGCCATGATAGGCGTAAGTGGATGCTTCCTATTCTCTTTGCTGTCATGCCTTTGATAGGTATCACATCTCTTAACGTACTCAAAGGAATCTTGGAAGATGGATGGCCACCAATAACCAGCTCTTAAAGCTTTTTGAGCTGTCAAAACCGCCCAGCAAAGTGCCCTCCACAAGTGGAGTCATGGCACTCTTTCAAAATAAAGGAAACCTCATTAGGCATCACACATCGGCGATAGATATCATCAACACCCTGCTGATATAATGTACTTGCGATCAAGGAAAATTTCAATGCATGTTGTTTAATTTTCCTCTTCTCCGATTTTGATAAAGTATCTCTAGTCTCTCCCGTAGAAAGATAGTGCATTATAGCAGCATACCAGGAGGGAATAGATGCCGTATCAATCTTGAACAAAGTCTTCATGTCACTTCCTTCAGCCAAGACCTCTTTTGGCTCTCCGAAATCCACAAGACACTCTACAATGCCTTGAAGCTTTGGCGACTTGCTCTTAATCTCATAATCAAATTCTTGCAAAGTGATTAACCACTTTGCTAAACGGTCAGGTGGCTATAACTTATTCAACAACAATCGAAGCCCTTTCGCCTTTGTATAAAAAACCACCCTCTCATAAAGAATGTAGTGCCTGAACTTCTTGGTCGCAAACACCATCGCAAGGCATAACTGCTCGATATAGGTGTAGTTAATTTTTGATATGCCCAATTTTTGACTAGAAAAAGCTATTGGATGGTACCAGTTTTCCTCCCAAATTTGAGCTAAACAACAGCTAATACTATACATGGTTGCTGCTGAAAATATATAGAACATTTCGCTCCTTTTTGGTGCTTTTAAAATAGGTGCTTTGGCAAGCTCCTGCTTCACATCATCAAAAGATACTTTGCAAGCATCACTCCATGTAAACTGATAGTTAAGGACAATATGTTTGTCACACGCAATGTTCTTTTTGCCAAGGCATTGATAAACCTTTGATAATACCCTATTGATGACAAAAAGCTATGCACTTCCTTTGGAGTACGTGGCGGACTCATGGTGACTATGACATTGATCTTTTCAGGATCAGTCGCTCGCAATCCCTACGAAACTAATCACATGGCCTAACAAGAGCCCATCAGGGACTCCGAAGATGCACTTTCGTGGGTTAAGAGCTATGCAAAATTGTCTGCAATGCTCAAAACACTCGCAAAATGATCAACTGTCTATCTCTTATGGTGGCTGCCCCCAAATCGTCAATGAATACTTTCAGCTCCTCTGGAGAGATGTCATCAAAGGTCTTGTTAGCTGTTCCCACAAACCAGGTGCATTACACAACCCAAACGCCATCACATGGTACACAAAGGTACCGAAGGCTATAATAAAAGTCGTTTTTAGCTTGTCTTGCTCAGCGATCGCCATTTGGTTATACCCTACAAAGTAGTCCATAAACGAATAGATTCCCCTACTCGCTAGTTGATCCAAAAGTTGGCAATGGGTAGTAATCTTTAACAGTCTGCTTATTCAACTCTCTAAAGTCTACACAAAGACGGATTTGATTATTCTTCTTCTTCCTGATCACAATTGGTGAGCACCATTCTGTATGTTGAACATGGAAGATCAAACCCGCTTTCCGCAACTTCTATAGTTCCTCGTACAACCCATCCCTTAATTCAAAAGGCATACACCTTACTTTCTGACATACAGGGTGGGTACCTTCCTTTACAGGAATAGTATGAACAGCTAGATTGGGAGGAATACCCCAAAGTTCGTCATAACTCCAAGCAAAGGTATTGCCGAACTCTCGAATTAAGGACACATAATCCTCTCTTTCTTTCGAACTGAGTATGGACCCTAATTTAATTGGTTGCGAATCATTTAGCGTACCAAGATCCAGCTCAATAACGTTCGTGTCTCTTATTTGATCATGAGGCTCTATTGGCTCATTCAAGGTTATTTGATAAATATCCTCTGTAGTGGACCCTTAGATCCATCACTCGATGACGTCTCACTACCAGATGGATCATCTAATGTTTCTAGTTTAGTAGAGGATAGTGGAACTCTCTCACTCTGAGGAGACTCAGGGTAAGCATCCACTATTACAGGATGGGCACCTCGACCTAGAATCACTCGACCAATGGGTATATCGATTTGACAGTCTGTCTGTAGAATCCATGGCCTGCCTAGCGAAATTTGATAGCTAGGACGTCTTGTAAACCTTATCACCCTAAAGTCCAGATAGCATTCCACGCTCGCAACTGTAACATGGACCTCAGTAATGCAACCTTCTGGTTGTCTTAGACTATCATTAGCCATCCTAAGAAGTGTGGAGCCGTCTTTTTAAATCTCTAGACCTAACCTCTCCATAAAGTCTGAACTTATGATATTGACAGAGGATCCAGTGTCCACGATAGTGTGCTCCACTAATATTCCATCCATATATGTTGGAACCCTAGGGCAATGCTTTTCAGCATGATCAAACCAATTTTCCCCTACTCTAGCTATGCCCAAAGGTTCTACTATATACCCTATACACAATATTTTCTTGAATTCCTTGCATACTCTTGGAGAAAGTTTAATCAATTGCAGGAGATTCATGTCTAGTTTGACTTTGCAAAGGGAACTTGCTAGATCAAAGTCATGGTAATTAGCCAAAGTTCTCTTCTCATGCCAAACCATTCTCTCCTTTGGTCTTTCCATTGGCTTTGGTTCCTCTTTTTTAGCCTTTACCTTCTTTCTTGGTAATCCTTTATCCTCCTCAGGATCGACTTTACTACCAATAGGTCTTAATGGTCCAGCTTCCTTATCAGGATTCAGGACTCACTTTTCCCTAGCATCTTGTTTAGGGCTTCCCTCGACAGGTTTTGCATTATCTTTTTCACCCTGTTTAGCCTTTTGGCCTCTTGTTACGGCTCGTAGGTTAGAAGTTTCTGTATCATTGACATGTACAGCCTCAATAAGGCTGACTCCACTGCCATGAGGTAACTCCTCTACAACAGCTTTTCTTCTTTGCAATATTTGCCTTGGTCCATCGTCTTGCTGGAGATTATTCCCTTGTGCACGATGGTTAACTGGACCTGGTTGTTTACTCCCTTGTTGGAGAGAACTGATCTTACTCCAACACGTAGCAGCTAAGTGTCCAGACTTCTCACAAATATCACATTTGACATTCGGACAATTCCTAGGGAAATGTTGGCCACCACACCACTTACATCTGAATCTTGAGGGGCCACCCTCTTCAAGGCGTCAACTCCCTATCAAATTTTGTTGCTTCTTAAGAAAATTGACATCCACAGCTATTTGTTGATATTGTTCAGAGATCATATTAGTATAGTGCTTCATCATGTCCTTAACTTCACCAAGGACATTAGAAGCACTCGACTCATAGCCGCGATCGTTAGTTTGTCACCCCATGGGCCTAACCACTTGATTAGGAATTATCCGCTGACCAATTGGGACAACATTCGGATTCATTGTTTGGTTTTCACCACTATTTAATGAGGCCGCCTGACTAGCCATAGGCATAGTCATTCTAGGAAGAGCTGGTAACATAGGCAGATTCGACATAATACTCCCTCTGCCACCCATATTTAATATGGGGTCCCCTTGACTCCCATTGGTCAAGACCAAATTATTACCATTCCAATTTATCCTTGCTGCAGAGGCCGCTTGCAAGCGTGACTCTACTCCTGCTTGGGTAATGGCAGTGTCAATATCGGCCAAAGCAACACTACTCAGCTGCACCTGGGTATTAAAATCCAATCCATGTAGGAAATATTGCAACTGTGCAGCCGCTAGAATGGGAATATAAGCGTTAGGTTTGCGAAGAACTTGCTTTAGTTTCTTGGCATATGCTTGGACATTCTCATTTGGCTCTTGGCGTGTTACATTTAGAACACGCAACCAATATTGTCCACCCTTCTCAGGGGTAAACTCCCTACGGAAAGCAGTAAAGAATTGGGCATTGCTAGCTATGGTTTCAACTTCTAGACCGTGATATCACATTGCCGCTCTTCCTTTTAACATCATGTTGAAGAACATCATTAGGTGTCCTTCATCTTGGATTTGATAGTTGAATATGAGTGTTTGAAACTCCTTAATGTGGAGTTGTCCATCTTCTTCTGCTAACCCATGGAAAATGGGCAATAGTGCTCCTAATGCCAGTAAATCCGGTGTACCTGCTGGAATTGCGATAGGTTGCGCCATGGCTACAACCGGATTGACAATAGGAATTTGTGTAGGCAACACTACACTCCCACTTATTATGGGTTGATTAACTAGAAATAGGGAAGTACCAAGACTTCCACTTGCACTCAAAGAGCTACTCGTAACACCTAGGTTGCTAGAACCACTACCACTTATGCGTAACGGGCTACTCCTTTGAGGAGAATAACGTCTTACAATCTCCAATCGCAGTCTAGCCCTCTCAGCACGTTCTGCTTTTTGTATTTCTGCTTGATGGTCCTTGTCAGAGGACATAAACCAACTATTTGGTCCCTAAAAACCCTAGATTCGAGAGCCACCACTTGTTGGCGGCTCTGGCAGACGCACCACTGATGGGACCTAAAATGGGCCAGCACCTAAAACTCACTTTGCACTAAATGCTTATGACGATTTTGTGTTTGTATCCAATATGTAGTCCAACGTTCATCTTTCCTTCTCCTCAGAGTGAGATCCCATAACATATAGGCATAATGCCTCGTAATACACACATAAGGAAGCACCTCTCGGCTGATTGCCACGGCTCCACTGCGACTCTCCTACACCTCAGGGATTAGCCCCAAGATGCGTCGCTAACACATATAACATTCGCACAAACTCCACTCTTTCATAATTCAACGTTCCAGGAGATTTTGATTTACCTCACAAAACTTTCCCCAATAGAAGCACCCGTTTAACCCTACAGCTTAGGTTTCATGTCCTCTCAGCGTTGGTCAAAGTTTATCAATTAAGTGCAATGCATTCGAGGAGATACCACATGGCATGCTTAATGCAAGGTGTATGATAATTGTGCACAACCATTTTATGATTAAAAAACCAACCATTTGAGGTGCGGAAAACAACCCTTTCATGAATTTTAACTAAGCGTTACGTGTTGCGCTGCTTTAGGGACTAGCACCGGAACTTTTGTGCTACTAGTCACCTACATTTAATTATGGAACGATCCCTAAATGCTATGCACAAAGAGAGAAATCAGACTTTGTATCTTTTTAGCAATTAGATCGTCGCAGAAACTTAATCCCCCCCTCACCGTTTAGGTGTTGCTGCGGTGTATAGGTGTAAATAGTTGTTTTGTATCATTTTTGTATGTAAAAAGCGATAAACACAAACTATAACATAAAGGACAAGGCCAAACTGAGGGTTGACCTCATGCTTTAACCTTGCCAAACATTCACACACATAAATCTTATTTTTCCATATTTTTTAAAGCGTGAAAAATCCAAATTTTTCCATTTTTAACTATTTTTCTCTATTTATTATTCATGAAAAATAGATATTTTCTGATGTATTTGTATTGGCTTATTTTTTTTACTGAAACTTAACATTTTCTTTGATTTTATTCTATTTTCATCCCTTTTCTCCAACTCAAAATAAAAAAAAACCACTAATTTCCACTAAAAATGCAATTTTACGGGTTTTAAAGAATTAATAACGACTCTAAATCATCACGGGTTCTGTATTTCTATAGTTACAATCCTCAATCATGATGCAAACAAGATTCAAACAAAATGTGGACCATGAAACAACAAAAACAATCAAATTTCTTTGTAAAATTGAAGCATACCGCGTGTCTTGCATGTTGCGGGTTTTTTAATTATTATTCTGAGCAGCCCACAGACCGATCAGCAACCATTCTTCAGTGCTGAACCTCTTTCCTTAGCTTCCTCTTCATCTTGAAGCAATCCGATGGACAAGCATTCTTCAGCCCCTGTTCTTCTTGATTTCTTGCACATGAATGCTTCTATACAGGAGAGAGAGGGAGGAGAGAAAAAGACTGGTTTTTGATCTCTTCACTCAGTGCATCATTCCTTGATCTATTTGTGGCGATGGAGGGTGAAGGATAGAAGCATTACAGGCCAAGGAGCATTCCTCTCCACTCTACTGATCAGAAAATGCATCATTTGGGGAGAAAAAAGGGGGCGTAAAAAATTGACGCCCCCCTCTCCCTCCCCCCCATCTTTTCATTTCGTGGGCATTTCTTGCCTTAAGCTCTTAATTAAGAGCTTTAAGCTAAATGCCCAAAATATCTAGTTTAAGCTGTTTTGCATTCACACTTCCGGTCAAATGGAATTTTCAATTTTGAGGGGGCAAACGACATCGGAATCGAGATCCATCTAGACAGGTGACTCCGTGGTGTCGAAATCTACAAAGCTAGGCCCCGTCACACTCTTCTTGGCTTCCAGATCCAGTAGTTGCTTCACAACCCCAAACCTTACGAGGATTAAATAGGGGATCAAACGACCTCAGAATGGAGATCCGAGACTTGCGTTGGGATTCTTGACGTCATTTTACATCTAGGAAAACTCCAGCTCGGCCATCCTCCACCGTTTGATTTCCATGAAAATAAGCACTAGCGCTTTAGGGACTTGTCGCTTGAAATCATACTGATTGCCACCACCACCTTCGACGAAGTCTATTTTTCCCCGAATATTCATAATTTTTGGCTATTTTCACGCACTTCTCGGCATCAAAAATCATTTTCAAATTTTTGTATCCATGAGAGAGAGAGAGAGAGAGAGAGAGAGAGAGAGAGAGAGAGAGAGAGAGAGAGAGAGAGAGAGAGAGAGAGAGAGAGAGAGAGAGAGAGAGAGAGAGAGAGAGAGAGAGAGAGAGAGAGAGAGAGAGAGAGAGAGAGAGAGAGAGAGAGAGAGAGAGAGAGAGAGAGAGAGAGAGAGAGAGAGAGAGAGAGAGAGAGGACTAAGCTACCACAGAGGAAAAAACACAAGAGGGATAAAAGAAAGGAGGGAAAAAAAGTACCAAGCTCTTTATTAATTTGAATTTAGATTAAACATGTCATTATCATTAATTCAAACATATCATTAAATAAAAGTGGCCAAGACTGTATATCATTAATGCAAAGAATATCATAATCACGAATATAAGAGACTAAAAATAGATATTAATAATACAAAGTTGTAATATATATATATATATATATATATTGTAGAATGATTTTTTGTATTTTTAAAAATAGAACTTCCGTTACGGAGGCTTTGCTCCTACTGCTCTAGAGCACACACTCTCTATCTCCTAAAAGGCATTTTCAAGGCCTCAAAACTCCCCCGATGATTGATAAGCTAGTGGCTAAACATCTAGTTCTTGAGATACCCATATCAACCAATTTTAGAAATACAACAGCTTAAAGTAGTTGTTTTACTGATCCACAAGAGGAACTAGCAATGAGTGAGCAATCACACTGAGTCAAAAAGGGGATACAAAGCAATAACATTTTATTATTTGTTAACCACTCAATATCATGGCTGTTCATTTGGCAAACAAATTCAATTCCTTTGAAACAAAATGGCTACTCCAATTTGATGCCATATTCACTACTAATACCAAGCTATTTGCAATGATCGATTTAGGCCTTGCTGGTAATGAGATAATACATGTTACTTCCAAATGGCATCCCACTTGGGAAGAGAGTGAACACCTCTACCACAAAAGTTTATTGGTTCCAGCTGAGAATGCTAAAATCCTTCCTTAGAAGAATTGCAAAGGTTGTTCTTTTTCTTGAGGGCATATTCTTATGCGTGGTTGATAAACCCTTAACATGCATGCTCTTGGGTGCTTGTGCATGTGATCTTAAATGGTCTATGTCTTACTAGGCTATGCCTAGTTCCATATAAGCTTATGAAGGTGATGTCTAGGATGTGAAAGAAAATGCTAGATGACTTAAGAGGAAATACACTAGCTAGATGACCTAAAGGGCTATTATTACTATATGGAAAGACTATTAGACACTCATACTTGGAACTAGTCCTACTAATTCCAAGGCAATTTCTAATGAATGAAGGCTCAAAGGGATGCAACTTGCACTTGGTGCAAGGATTTGGAATCACTATGGCAATTGTGGACGGTGGATATCCTCAGGTGGGAAAGCCTAGGATCTCACCCTTGTGACTTATGCCTATATGCAAGGAATCTCATGCCTTTGGATCAAAAAGTGAGAGCTATGGCAGGAGAGCAAGAGCAAGAAAGAGAGAGAGACCAAATGGAAACTCTAGCAGTCACAATGTGTGATTGGGCCTTCCTTTATTCAAACTTTCACTAAAGGAATAAAGAATAAAGTGACAGCGACGAGCGCTCGCCACTTGCAGTGTGCAGTGGCGGGTACTATTGGTGTAGTAATACACGAGTGGCTAGGCAGAGGCACCTTTACCCCCAACAACCTCCCACTTAAAGGTGAAATTTTCCTAGTGAGGAATGAAAAGAAAAAGAAAAGACAGTACAATGTACACATGCACAACATGACGAGGAAAAACGTCATCTCATCCAATGCCCATCAATCTCCTGAGGAAGGAAAAGTGCTCAGTAGTGAGGCTTTTCGTGAGCAGATCTGAAGGATTTTCGCTAGTGGAGATCTTGAAAAGGTCAATAGACTTGTCCTCCACAACCCCATGTATGAAGTGATACCTCACCTCAATTTATTTTTTCTTTGCATGGAAGACCGGATTCTTGGTTAGCTGAATAGCACTCATAGAATCCGAATGCAGTGTAGATATAGCTTCAATTCCAAGGTCCTAAACCAAACGGCCCAACCATATGGCCTCCTTGCAAGCCTTAGTAGCTGCAACATACTCAGCCTTAGTGGTAGAGAGAGCCATACACTTCTTAACCCTAGACATCCAAGAGATAGCACCTCCAGCATAGGTGAATACATAGCCGGAAGTGGACTTCCTACTATCTGCATGTCCTGCATAATCGGAGCCTATGTACCCCACAACTTTTATATCCTAGCTGCCATAGAAAATACACATATTTGTTGTGCCCTTCAGGTATCTCATGATACCCTTCACGGCATCCCAATGTTTCTTGCTAGGTGTAGCCATATAGCATGTCACAATACCAACTGCAAAGGCAATATCTGGATGAGTGGCTATCATGGTATACATCAAACTGCCCATGGCTTATGCATAAGGGATATTGGCCATCTCGGCTCTCTACTCATCTGTCTGCAGGTAGTTGGCCTGTGAGACCTTTACATAAGAAGGTAATGGATAGCCAATAGGCTTCACGTCCTGCATGTAGAAATGCTCAAGGACTTTATGAATGAACTCTCTGTATGAGAGATAGAGTAGTCCTTGATGCATGTTGTGCTTAATGCGCATACCAAGAATGTGAGAGGCCTGTCCCAAATCCTTCATCTCAAAGCTCTTCTTCAGATGAGATTTAAGAGTATCAATCTCATCGTGAGCTTTCCTTGTTATCAGCATATCATTAAGATAAAGTACCAAAATAAGCAATGAGCCATCATGGGCTTTCTTCATGTAAAGACATGGATCCATAGCACTCCTGCTGTAGCCCTGTGACTGCATAAAGGCATTAAACTTATGAAACCACTCCCTAGGCGCCTACTTCAAGCCATAAAGACTTTTTTTCAACTTGCACACTAGGTGTTCCTTGCCAGGTTTTGCAAAGCCCTTAGGCTGCTCCATGTAAATCTCATCATGTAAATCCCCATGCAAGAATGCAGTCTTGACATCCATTTGATACATGTCCAAGTCAAGCTATGTGACTAAGGCCAAAACCAAGCAAAGGGTGGTCATCTTGATCACAGTAGAAAAGAATTTATCAAAGTCAACTCCATGCTCTTGTTTAAAACCCTTAGTAAAAAGTCTTGCCTTATAAGCCAGCTTGGGGTGTCCAAGGGTACTTTTCAGCTTGTACATCCATTTGCATGGCAAAGTCTTCTTGCTAGCAAGCAAGGAAACCAAATCCCAAGTCATATACTTATGCAAGGATTCTATCTCAGACTGCATAGCCCTCTCCTCAAAGTGATTGTCACCCCTGCGCATAGCCTCATCATACGTGAGAGGCTCTCCTGCATCTATAGCTAAGACATAATGCATTGAGGGCTCAAATCTATTAGGTGGACATCTATCCCTAGTAGAACGTCTCATGATAGGATTTGCTTCTTGTCCAACACCCTGGCCAAGTGTATTGACTGCTGCTATAGGCTGACCATTTGGATGTGTAGACTGTACTGGAGCACTGGGCTCCTCCTAGAATATAACCCTGCGTATCTCTACCACCTTCTCAGGCTGCCGATGCATCTTGTCCTCATGGAAGACTACATCATGGCTACGGATGAATTTCCACACCTGTGGATCCTAGAGGCGGTAACCTATCTTACCTGCATCTCCATAGCCAAGGAAAAATGCATTTGACACTCTTAGGATCCAGCTTTGTACGCTTGTCCTTGGGCACATGGCAGAATGCCTCACATTGAAAGACACATAGATGCACATAAGACAGAGGTTTCCCAGTCCATATCTCCTCTGCAACTTGGAAATCCAAACCACTGGAAGGTGATCTATTTATGATATGCACGACTATACTGATTGCCTCAGCCCAAAAGCTCTATGGTAGGCTTGCATAGCTAAGCATATTGTGTATATGCTCTTGAATGATTCTATTCATCCGCTCAGTCAAACCATTCTGAGGTGGGGTATAGGGGGTGATCAATTGACACTTAGTACCCCTCTCATCACATAGTTGCTTAAAGGCACGTGACACAAATCCTCCCCCATTATTAGTCCTAAGGTATTTTAGCCTATGCCCAGTCTGGTTCTCAACCAATGCAAGCCATCTCTGAAACACAGCCAAGACATCTGACTTAAGATTAATGGGATAAGCCAAGACTTTATGCATTAAATCGTCAATAAACGTCACAAAATACTTTGCACCACCCATAGTCTGACAGGGCATGGGCCCATAGACATTCGAATGTACTAATGCAAGGGCTCACCCATGCATGTCTGACCAGACTTCTTATGTGTATTCCTAGTTTGTCCGCCATAAAGACAATGATCACATGAATCAAAACATGAATAGTCAAGGAGCGGTAAATACTTCAAACCAGAAAGTATTTTCATTTCCTTTAGAGACATATGGCCAAACGTGCATGCTAAAGAGATACATGTGGGATGGAACCCACTCACAAAACATGGTCAATAGTGGACCCATCAACTACAAAAGGATAGAGGCTACCAGCCTTGGCACCTCTAGCAAGCACAAGTCTGCCACGGGTGATCTTCTAGGTAGAATCCTCGAATAAAACATGAAATCCAGCATCATCAAGCTGCCTTGCAGACATAAGACTGCATGTAAGCGCAGGTACATGATGTACATACTCTAACATAAAAGTATTGCCGGTAGAGAAATGCAGGCATACATCCCCAATGCCAAAAATAGCAAGTGACTTGTTATCGCCCAAGTGAACTAAACCAGAGATAGTGCGGTAGGAATGGAACCACTCACAACATAACGTACCATGAAATGAAGCACCAGAATCCAAAAGCCAACACTGTGCATATATAGAGTGAACCTTGTCAACGGCATAGGATCATAAGAACTAGCTACAAGTATGTACTCCCCATTGAAGTCATCAGTCTGCGTGACATTTATCTCCTCGATTTTCACACTGGATTTTGCAGGTACCATGTTGCAACCAGAGGACTTTTCATGTACTTTGTCTTTTCCCGTCTCTTTGTGCTTCTCATTGTGCAACTCATGACACAGGGCATATATGACCCTTCTTGCCACAATGTTGACATGTCACATTAGCCTTTCTCCCACAAGACTTGCTGCATGACTTACCATGTGACTTAGACCTAGACTTCTGTGAGTCTCTACCACGGCCATTCCCATGGTCATTCTTTCCATTACCATCTCTGCCTCTAACAATCAAAGCATGCGACACACGAGAGGCATCCAAGTTCTTACGATTGATCTCTTCTTGCAGAAGAGCACTCTCTACATCAAGCAAGTTCAGAATAGTGGCAGGAGCACATAAGGTAGTACAGAATACATCCCATGACTCACTCAGAGTCCCAAGCAAAAACAATGGAGTAACCTCATCATTAAAGGTAATGCCCTGCGAAGTCAAGTTCTTAAGAATAGCATGAAACTAGCTCAAATGAGCAGACATTGTCATATTCTCCTTCATGTGCAGGTCCATAAGCTACTTTAGCCAATACATCTGACTTGCTGGACTTTCCTTGTCATAGAGGTTCTTAATTTTTTTCCAAAGATGATAAATACTTTGTGCTTCCTCAACCACATTGTAATGCACCTATTCAGTGAGACACAAGATGAGGGTGGACTTGCATAACTCATCAAGCTCATCCCATTCATCATCATTCATGGTTTTAGGCTGCTCGCCATGCATCCTTAGTGGCTTGATCTAATATTTCTGCACCAATACATGCCAAACTTGGCTCTTCCAATAGGCATAATTCGTACCATCAAGCTTAATGATGTTGGAGATAGCACTGTCAATGGAAGAAGATGCCATACTGCAGTCCAAAATGGTGTAGATAGTTCAAAACTGCTTGTTGTTTTTTGCTATAAACAGCCAAAATACCACCAAAACCAAGGCAAATTGACCACGAACTGATAGATAATGATGCTGCCACCAAGTACCATCAAAAGTACATAAAATCAAGATGATTCAACATGAAAATTCCACATTAGTCCATGCATAACTACTTGCTATAATAAATTACAGCCAAGTACAATGAGAGCAAACTATAGGAAAAATTAATGCACTAAGTCAACCACTGACTATCAAAGCATAACTAGCAAGCAGGCATAAACCAACATGTGACAGTCATACGGACATCGAGCAAACACCCAAGCATGTCAAATGAATCCGTTAGTAAGCTGGCACATCCCCTATGTAATAGGGTAGAGTGTACACAACACTGGCAAGACCTCACACAAATAGGTGTATGCTCAGGAAGTGCAAAGCCCAAATCATCCCAAATGTATCTATGAGGACCACGGCATATCAACCATGCAACATCCAAGTGAAGATCCCAATCTCAAGTATCCGAATGCTCAAGTAGCATAAACTACCTGCTCAATGTCATCAAGCGTATCAAGACGCTCCCACTGGCACAAAAGCCAAAAATATCAAGCTCAAGCTCAAGCAATGATCCGAAGCAATATCAAGCTCAAAGTTGATCCTCGATGATCAATACATCAATGTATATTTCCAAAGCATGTCCCGATTCCAAGAGGCATAAGCAAACATGAAGTAATAGGCTTCAACCCACTGTTGCACATCAGTGATTTACTACTTAGAACTGAGTATTTTCAACCCTTAGATCAAGCCAAAGGCATGGCAAAGCACTAGCATTACATCCACCAACCAATAGGCATCAATGACCTAGCACACGAGCATCAAGAGAAGTGTAGATGAGCTCCAATCTTCATGTAAAGGTTTGTGACAGAAATAAACACTAGGTCTGATCTATACATAGTCAAACTGGAGCTGAATATTAGTGCCCCAAAGCCTCTACAAGGCTAAAAGCATGGTAGGGATCAATTTGCCACAATGCCCAAGTGTCCAAGCATGATCATCAGCAAGAGCAGAGGTGCTGTCTAGGGGCCGTAGGAAACAGGTGCAAATCACATTGATTTGTTGATGTCTTTTGCTGCTCTTGTCGAGGGTATACCAGGTGGAAGAGGGATCAACCTTGAGCCAATGAAGACCTAGTACAAGCCAAGCTGGCCTACAAAGGCTTTATGCATGATATGATGTGAATAAGCTCCAAAGGTGGAAGCTATGGATGCCCCTGATCTTGCAAACCGTATTGTACATGTAAACTTCAATAAAATCTTGAAGGAAGTGAATTAATACCTTTGTTGGAATGCCATGAGGATGCCCAAGGGGGTCGGGAAGGTGCTCAAGAAGCTGGGGAGTGACAGGAGCTCAAGAGAGAGTTGGCTATGGTTGCCAGGAAGGAGACCCAATGAGTGTAGGTAATCAATAGGAAGCTGAAAACGCCACAAACCAAGCTCGAGTAGTCATGAATCCATGCTCTGATACCAGCTGAAAGGTGAGAAGGATCAAAGCTTTCTTGGAAGAGCTATGGTAGGAGAGCAAGAGCAATAAAGAGAGAGAGACCAAATGGGAACTCCAACAGTCACAATGTGTGACAGGGCCTTCCTTAATTCAAACTGTCACTGAAAGAATAAAGAATAAAGTGACGGTGACGGGCACCCGCCACCTACAATGTGCAATGGCGGGTACTGTTAGTGTGGTAATACATGGGCGGCTAGGTGGAGGCACCTTTATCCCCAACAAAAAGCATGTGCTTTACAAAGGCAGAAGTGCCTTAGGCAAAGGAATTAGTACATGGAGCTAGTGCTATTGTGCTAAGAGTACTCTAAAATGGCAGTGTGAAATTGTTGGGGGTAAAGGTGCTTATGAGTAGCTGCCCATGTATTAGTTGCACTAACAATATCCACATTGTGTATTAGTTATTTGCACACCTATACTCTACAAGTGGTAGGTGCCCATCACTTTCATTTTTTCCTATTCTTTCAATGACATTTGAATAAAGGGAAGTCATGTCACACATTGTGCCTATTGGAGTTCACACATCTTCTCTCTCTCTCTCTCATTCCACCATAGCTCTTGCTTCTGTTCTGTGCTTCCACTTCAGCACTCCCTCCCTTCAATTGGTATCAAAGCCATTGCATCGATATTGAGGAGCTCTTCCCCTTCAATTTACTTCAATTTAGATTTTAAAAGCTTCTACTCTTCATTCATGGTAGCCATGGTTTCACCCCATCAAGGTAACCATTGGTGCTCAACTCTCTTTAGGCCTCTCTACACTTTTCAAGGGCCTTTTGAGCCTTTCGAGGGGATACTTCAAGCACCATCAAAAACCTTTTAACCCTTAATAGCACCAGCATTGTATTAAGCAAAAACAAGCATAAAAATCAACATGAATTTATCTAGTCTGCTCTACCCACCTCAGCCTACTCTTGTAGTGCTTAGCACTCTTGGGCATTAGGCAAAGGCCTAACATAAACTCCTAATATTGATATTGAGAATATGGCATTGGATTGAGCTTCCATACTTCAATGCTTGCTTGTCTATCATACATGACAGTTTGGTGTAATAACATTTGGGATAGCATACTCTCAAAGTTTGGAGCTCTTAGTTATGTCTATTGATGCTCTATGATACCCCGATGCTTGAAGGATGTCATGACATTGTCTTGGATGCTTCTTGAACTGATCTAAGCACTCATTTGCTCAATTTTATAGAGTTTTTTCACTGTGTAATAAGCAGGGCTGAATGTTATTTTATCTCAGAGAAACTTTGTGCATATTACTTGTTGATGGTTAACAACAACTACTCTGCATGCTACACTGATGTCTATGGTTGATTCCACATACTTGGCTATGCTTCCAAAATGCTCTTGGGCTAAGATTGAAGTCGAATTTGATTATCATTTCTCATAGCAAGCATTCATTTGAGACACTTCATGCCTCTTGGATGATACATGAGCCATTTGTTAAATGTATTTTGATATGGAAGCTACATTCTTGGTTGTGTTATGATAGACATTGAGCTTCACATTTGACTTGCACTTGAGCTATTTTGGAGCTTGGACACTTGAGATTGGTTGTCATTTACCTCATTGGTTGCTATAGTGAGAGCTTTGCCACGGCTACATTGGGTTTGATCCTCATGATGTTTGTCACTTGGATCTTGGATGTATGGATGCTACACACATGACATTTTGAGCTTTGCTTGCTCATCTGGCATTTAACCTTTGTTCTAGTGGGAGCTGTTGCTTAACACTTGGATATACTACAGAGAATTTGGCTATACAATTGAGACTGAGCTTATTACAGTGAGACAGTGGGACTCATTGTGACATGTACATACTCTCTTGATACTCATTGGATGCAATTACCCTATCGTGGGCTAATTTGATCTTTTGTCTTGGACTTGACACTTATGTCTGTTAGAGGGTTGTTAGTGGTACTTATATTCTTCTAGGTTATGTATTGAGCCTTGCTCATTGGGTTATGTATTTGGTAGTTCTCTTCATTTACCTTGAGACCTATGCTTGACGTCTATGCCTCTTCCATGTATGGTGGCTGATACATTGCAATTATGATAGTCTTTAGTCCCAGTTGTTTCTAGCTTTTCTTTTCTTAGTTGCTCACAATTGATTGTTTGCATATTGTTGCAATTTATTATAACAACCTATCATTTTAGCTCTATGCATTCTATTTGAGGGTAATCACTTGGATTTGACAATTTCTTGCCTACATTTTGTGGATAGATCATTACTTTGGTAGTTCCCCTTGTTTTCAACTTGATTTGGTAGTGGTTTTGGGGCTGATTTGTAGGTTATTATAGCAACCTGCTTTTCCTTTTCTGTGCGCGTGCTTGGCTGGTGGCTCTCATGATAATGCTATCTTTAATATTGAAAAGTTGGATGGCACCGACTATAGCTATTAGAAGGTCCAAACTTGGCAAGTTTTAGTACAGAAAATGCAAATTAAGCCTTTGAAACATGAGGATGTCAATTGATGCAAATGAGTGGGCTAAATTGGATGAGCTATGTAAGTGCATGATCATTTTATCCCTCTCTAAGTAGGTTTTCTATAATCTTGTCCCTAACGGGCAATCCATATGGGGCTTATGGGATAAGATTCACAATGTCTATGATAAGTAGAGCCTTGCTTCTTAGATGTATTGTGGCTGAAGCAACTCATGGACCTTTGCATATGAAGGAGAACACTTTCATATCAACCCACTTAAATGAATTTCATTCCATTCTCAGCCATTTGTCTTTGCAGGGGATTGAATTCAAGGTAATCTCCCTCCCTTGTTCCTCTTGGTTACACTGCTTAAATCATGGGTTACATTTTATATTGCTATGTATATAAACATGCCTACTAAAGGGTTTAAGTTGTAGGATGTAGAGGGTGCACACTTGAATGAAGAGGTTAACAAAAATAATGTTAATGCCTCCCACATCTCTCATGCTTTGATAGTTAGAGGCCATAATGGTAGAAGCAGTAATGACTACCATGGGAAAGACTCTTAGCAGTCTCATCCTCAGTCACATGGATGGTCTTGTACTAAGTCCCGTGGCTATATGTTTTCATTGACTTGTCATTACTATGGGAAATCAAGTCATATTCAGCCAAAGTGCCATAAAATGCATGAGGACAAGCTCAAGAAAAAGGGCAAGAGTAAAGTACATGAAAAAAATGATGATCGCAATATTGTCCCTAGCAAGTCCAGTGTGAAGATTGAAGAGACTAATGTCATGTAGACTGATTCTGATGATGATTCCATACTTGCAGCTTCTTCTCTTGATACTTCACAAGTGACTAATGCTTTGTTAGGATATACTTAGTGTTGATTGATAGATTCAGGGGCTTCCTTTCTTCCTTTTAGTAACCCATTGGGCTTATTAACATAGCCTTTATCACATGAAAAATTCTTTGAAAAAAAATACTTCATTTTATTTCATAATAGACTATAGAAAACCATCACATAGAGTGGTACAAAATTTGTCTCTCTATAGAGTTGTCCCACCTAGTATGGGACCTTCTAACCTTGTAAGGTTAGGTTTTGTGTGATCACATTTCTTTTGTGAACATAGGAAATTTATTGGTTTAGATCCTTACTAAGGTCCCCCAAGCCTTCAGAGCCATCCTACGTAACAAAGACCCTCATAGAGAGTGGTTTCACTCCTAGCATAGTCTGACGACTGGATCTCTCCATTTGGGTAATGACTTGACATTAGAGATAGTTGGAATTAGTTATGTCTAGCTATAGGTTGGTACAGGTAACATGTTCACTCTTATGATGTACAACAAGTTATGTTGTCTCTTTTGGTGATTCCTCATGGAAAATTACCCATGGGAATCTTGTCATTGCACGTGGTGCAAAGTCCAATAATCCTCTATCCTTGCTTACATCTAGGTCATTTGACTATGTTTTGTCAATGGATGCAATTCCATATGTATCTCTTTGGCATCGTTGCCTTCGCCACATGTATCTCTTTGAAATCATTGCCTTGGACATATGTATTTGAATGAAATTAAAATGCTTATATGTTTCTTCTACCCCATTGACTATTAGTGCTTTGAGTCTTGTGATTGTTGTTTATATGGTAGGTAAGTAATAATATGCATAAAAACTCCGGTTTGACATACATGGGTGAACCTTTAGCTGCTGTTCATTCAAATGTATGTGGTCCCATGCCTTGCAAGTCATTAGGTGACGTGAATTATTTAATTACCTTCATTGATGACTGTACACATAAGGTCTAGGCATACCCCATTAAGTAGAAATCGGAAGTCTTGGCCACATTTTAGTGTTGGCTTACTCTTGTTGAGAATCGGTCTAGGTATAGGCTGAAATGCCTAAGGTTTGATAATGGAGGTGAGTGTGTCTCTAAAGTCTTTGAGCAGTTTGGTGATGAGAGGGTTATTAAGAATTTGTTGACTACCATGTACACCCCACCTCAGAATGGTATGGTTGAGCGCATGAATAGAACAATTCATGATTGAGTCTATAGTATGCTTATCTAGGCAAGCTTACTACAACATTTTTGGGCTGAGGCAATTACTTCTGCCATTCAATTGATTCATCAGTCTTCCCATGTACTACTCCTAAGTATAAGGTTGTAGAGAAGGTATGGTCACGTCTCATTTGCATGTCTTTGGTTGTGAGGCTTTCTAGCATTTCCTCAAGACATGTGCAATAAGCTCGATCCTAAGTCTATGAAATGCATCTTTATTGGTTATGGGGATGCATGTATGAGATGGACTATCACCTAGGTTAATTAAATTCTAACAAGTTTTTGACAAAATGTAAACTCGAAGTAGAATAGATAGAGGTTATACCATAGTAGGAAGCATGGGAAGCCCATGGGAATCCCACATGTTTGCCTAAAGGCATTGTTTCCTAGTTGGGTAAACCTATGATCAATGAGCAATGGTTGATTTTGATGGATTCTTCAATGTTAAAAGAAAGTGATCTTTTATTAGTTCTCCAAGATCCATTACAGCAATGGGTAGGAAATACATTAAAGGATATAAAGTTTTGTTTTGTTTGATTAAAGTACCATGTTATAATTGTGGCAATGAAAATTTTAAGGTCAAGATCCCATTCAAGTGGGATAGAAGCATAACATTTCTTGATGTTGGTTGAGCATGCACTATAGATTATTATTGGTAAGTTAAGGACAAATTCTAGGGAGGATTCAATAACCCAAAAAGATAGGATTTTCAATCTAGATGCTAGGAATATGTGGCTATTGAAGGAATATTCAAAATTTGGTCCATTGATTCTATCAAATGCTTTTTGTAGAATAAATTGTTTGTAGATCAAGGTTTCATTATTGGGAGCTTTATCTAAGCTTGAGATAAATAAATGATTAGTTAATTCCTTTAAAATTTCATAAGATTATTTGTGCTTCTCGTGACACAAATTGTAATCAAGTTTGTTATGGATAAAGGCTTTAAATAATGGGATCAAATGAGTCATATTTTGAATACATAGTGGAAGGAAGCTAATGAACGCTTTTGTTAATACTTTTTCCACAAGAAAAGGGTAGGGGGTTGTGAGGTTATATTATTTAGACCCTTTTTAAGGAGCTACTTTTCCTACAATATCCAAATCAAATGTGACATCATGTTTCTCAACATGGGAGAAGTAGAATTTTGAGTAATATAGGTGGCAAAAACATTAATGATCATTGAGCTCAAAAAATAAGCTCCAGGGTGATACAATGTATCTTCTAAAGAAGGGATAAAAGGCCATCCAAATGAGATTGAGAGCCAAATTTGGCTAGGCAGAGAGAAGTCTTGGGAATTAAAAACTCCTTTAACAAAGAATTGAAGTGAAACTTTCCATGAGATGATTGGGTGTTACCGTGTTTCCCACAGCATAGAGGAGCCGAAAATGGAAAAAAAAGGAAATAGCAAAAAAGGCGCAGGATGAAAGCAGAAAAAGGCGAAAGAGTAAAAGGCGCACCATTAAAATGTGGAAGCGCCCCCGAATCCTTGTAAAAGAGCGCCAGGCTCGCTCCTGTGCAAAGTGTACGCATTAGTTGGGAATAGGATAAATTAGAATGGTGGGAAATGGGAAAAAGGACCGGCCATGTAAAAAAGGGAAAAGGGGATGACCACCCAAAAAGGATTTAGGGCTTTGTATATAAAGTTGAAAAGTGAATGAGAAGCTCATTCTTTGGTGTGTGGCAAAAAGAGTATTCTTCTTCCTCTCTTCTTCTCTCCTTCTTGCTTGTCTGTGCTCTTGAGAGAGGGAGTGTGAGAGTGTGAGGGAGTGAGTGTGTGTGGGAGTGAGGGATCAAGAGGGTGAAGCTCTTCACTATCTCCCCTTCTTTTCTTCTCTTCTCTTGCGCGTGTGCGACTATGGAGGATGGAGCTTGGAGATGGAGGAGGCTTGAGGATGCTTGAGCTAGCATCAAGAATCGTGGAGCAGCCAGAGTGCAAGAGAGAGGAGGGTACTCGATCAAGCATCAAGGTAAGCTCACTACGCTCGTAGGATCGACGGCGCATCGGCTAGGTGAGAGATAGCCATTAGAGCTCGCTTGGAACGTTTGAAACAATAAGCAGTCCATGGGTCTTGGTGGTTGAGCGAAAGCTCCCACATTTTGGTTCCGTTGCCAGGACCAACGGATTGAAGCTTGAGCACTTGTGCGCCTCATATCGAGCATCGAAGTAGGGAATTCATCCCTGAAACGGAGCTTGAGATAGGTAGGAAGTTTGGGTGTTTTTGATCTTCAAAACAGGTAAGTATTTTGGGATATTTTGGTTGTTTGATGATTGGAAAATATGGAGGAATTAGTTGTGTTTTGCTTTCGATTTTTGTTGCATTTAGAGTAGGTTAACAGTAGGAAATCGCACCCGAGAGGCATAGGGTTGCTGTGTAAAACAAGGAGAAAATCAGGGAAAACAGGTGGAAAATGGAGGAAATGCTCATTTGAATGTGTAGGAATCGCAAGGAGAGTGATTGGTAACATCCGGGTAATGTCCAGTAGGATTATAAGTTCTTGAAGGGCAAGGGAATCCTCATTTGCAACTAGTTGAGAGAGAGAGAGAGAGAGAGCTTGGGCGACTCGTTCGATCGATCAGTGCAAGGAGTGACGTTGCTATCGGGAATCCCCAAGTATATAGATCTCTTCCCCATCACTCCAGCATCATTCCTGTTGAATCTTGCAGCCTATAATAATCGATATCTTAAGATTTTGGACGAATTTATGCCCGAAAGTGCATTCGGGTCGGTAGAATCGGACACCCGATTCAGTGTCCGATTCTTAGAATCGGATGTCCGATTTTGAGAATCGGACGTTCGGACAACCGTCCGATCGGACCAACCCGTTCGATTTAGGGACTCGGACCACTCGGACACTCGGACTGACCCTGTCCAATCGGACGCTTAGCCCGATCGTCCGATCGAGGAAATCAGACTCACGAATTAGGACACGTTAGCCAATCGGACCACATGCCTGGTCTGATCGGACCACTTGTTCAATTTTTGAAAATCAGACACTTAACCCCCGTCTGATTCTGAGACTCGGACGGCTCAAACTTGGACCCACTTGATCTGATTCCTAGAATTGGACCACTGGTAAATCGGACGTCCGATTCTTAGAATCGGACACACCCTTAGGCAAAAAAAAAAACAAAAATTGACCCCCACGATTGACTGGAAGTGCAACCCGCTCTAGGACAACATAGCGAACGCCTTGTAGGCAGTTCCCGACGAAGGAGTCACGACCAAGGGACAGGGGGACAGTGCTGGAGCACTCCCTAGCAACCTGACGTGTTGAGAATGGAAATCCAATCGGAGGACCTGTGATCAACCCCCTAGTGAACAGCAAAAAGCAGCACATACCCTAGAACCCGCTAGAACAGCCAGGACTTGAGCGACGAATCTTATCAGGCCCGAGACAAGACAAGAGGGCATAAGCATATAGAGATTGTTGCCGCACTCACAGTGAATTCCGCACTTGAAGTACACATAAGAAAGCTGAAAGACTGATTGGGCACAAGTGCATGAGAGACGACACACTCACCAAGTGACCATAAATTGAGGTTTGTATTCAAAAACCAAAGGAACTCACTCAGATAAACCACTCAAGGAACCCACCAATAGGAGAGGATCCAAGACATAGACAAACCATCAAGGCACAGAATAGGACCAAGCAGGGAGCGCCAACGATGAGGATTTGTCAAGTCCATTCAACCTGATCGACAGTGTAGTGGAGCGTGAGAACTCGACCATGATGAAAGAGAGCTCAGACCATCGGTCTAACAAGGACCTCGATTTGAACGTATTCCCAGATGCTATTCAACATCTAGTGAGCAAATACAACGTGCACGCCCGGTACGAGCACCGCGGTAGGACAGCAGACACAATCATTGCAGATCTAGAGGAGGAGAGAAGGCTAGCCCGTAAGGCATTGCAGGGAATATCGGAGTATAATGGGGATCAACAAGCTAGGAGCCAAAGGTAAAGCATGGAGCTGCATGAGGTGCAGCGAGTGTTGAACTTGGCTGGCCGAAACCGAACGGACCACGAGAGAGCACTAGAGGGAGACTTGACGTTGAGCGAGCTCCTCATGAAACGGTTGCTCGATAATACAACAGTAGAGCAGAGTGCCACCGCACTAGCGACGTCACTGCTTGCAGGATTAGGGGCAAACCAAGACTCAAAGAGCCAGGCCAAAATACCCATTGTTGCCAAGCAACTCGATAAGTACCAACCTCAGGACGACCCATACAGCTTCATTGAGCAGTTTGAGCAAGTCTACAAAGCCAACGGCCTCAACGACCAAACTCAATGCTCGCAAGGATTTGGGATTTGCCTAGGTGACAAGGGTAGGACATGGTATACGAGCCTAGATGTTGCAGAGCGAGCCAACTTCAATGACCTCAAGGATCTCTTCATCAAGAGATTTGCCGAGCCCGGATACTGCGACAACCTGCTAGTACTCTTGATGAACGTCAAGTAGAAAGAGAAGGAGGACATCCGTGACTACGTGACCCATGTAAGGAGTCTCTTTAAGAGAATCCCTCTAGGCGAGCAACCGACTGTTAGAGCAGTTTCGACTATATTCATCAGCGAAATTCGAGACGAGGAGTTATATAAGGCTTTGGCAGGCAATTCGAGCTTACAGTGGGACGCAGTGGCTAGAGTGTTTGAGAAAGCCATCAGAGTCGATGATCAGCTGAAAGAGCGGAGCTCCAGGAGCTCAAATCTAGAGGAGACCAACTCACGAAGCTCAGAGAGAACATCAGCCTCTAGTGAACGGTCAATCCCATCATCCCAAGATAAGGGGAAGGCCACCGACACAGACCAAGGCTTGGCTGAGGTCAAGATAGAATTAGCCAAGTTACAAGACATGTTGAGATGGCCAACGCGCCCGCACGTCCAATGGGTGTACTGTGGCGGAAACCACTTGCTGGCCGAGTGTCAACAAGACCCTTGGTCAAGACCTTGCACTAATTGTGGTAGGTTCGGCCATGATGCCGCGCATTGTAGATTACCAAGAAGACTTCCATACTCGCAACCCTATGGCTAGCCCTATCTAGCGAACAGGCCGCAGCCATTCTTCGGAAGGGGAGCCCCATTGGCTCTTCCCACGCCTAACGATATGAAACCAGCCATCCCTAGAATGGACATAAATCCTACATGCATTCCTAGACCGCCTAGTCCTTACGTGACCCACCCATCGAGTGACGCTCCAGTACACTACGTGGAGGAGCTGAATGATGAAGAGACCTACATATACCCTTACATCTCGCACGACGACGAGGGCAACGCGGTCCTCATGGATTATTGACCTGTGCCGGTGATGGCGTTAGGATGAGGACGAGGTAGAGGCCTAGGAGGGCAGCCGCAGGATCCAGTCACTTGTTGGACTTGTGGTCACCCCTGTCATGTTTCATCGCGCTACCCTAAAAGAGAGCAGCAAAACAAAGATAAGGCCGACCAAAGGTGCGTAGAGTGCGGAATCACCCATCTTTTCGTAGATTCCCTAAAGCGAAAGCCATCCTCTAGCTCAGCCAACTTGCTATATGTCCCACTGGGGTTGTTTGGTATCGAAAACCTCGATGGGGAGGCCACACCTATTCCATTGCAGGTCATGACCCGAGCCCAAACGAGGCAGGCCGGCATCTCTCTGCCAGGACCCAGCAATCTTGACGCAACCTCCATAGGGAAGAAAAGCCGCAGGCAGAAAATGAAGAGATCAGAAGCTAAAATTGCACTAAAAACCGAGAGTGCTACGACTTTGCCTGTGGGAAAGAAGGTTTTAGACGCAGAGGGAGAGACTTCAGCCCCTAAGACGGCCGAAAAGGGAAGTGCTAAGGTAGGGGAATACCCGCATCCGAAGTGACAATTAGAGGCCATATAAAAGGTGAAGGAATGGATGAAGGAGGCTCAAGAGCATCTCAAAGACGCTGAGCCCATCATAGAGGATGAGATTGATGACCTCTCCAGCGTAAGCACGCCGATATCACCACCTCAACCTAAGTCGGCAGAAGAAACTGCGCCACAAGCAGTGCCACTGAGACCAAGCCTAGATGCGACAGAGCCGCAGATCAGCCACGGCCATTGGCCCAGACAGTCTTGGTTAGGGGAAGGACGAGTATCTAACGATCTCGTGACCATGCTAGTGACCACCCCTGTAACACTTAGCCTGGGAGATCTTCTTAAGCAGCATCCTACCCTATGGCAAGATCTTAAGCAGTGGGTCGAAGGATCACAAGAGCAGGTCATGGCAGACCCTCAAGACCAAGATGCAGAAACGCAATTGCCAAGTTTGACGCTGCACTCCATGCCTAAATCCTTTCACGTCAATGCCTTTTGGGAAGGCTCTAAGATGCACATGGTCCTATTGGTCCTAGCCTTGGGTGACACAACAAGAAAGGGAATCGTAGACATGGGAGCTGGGGTTAGTCTGCTTAGCCACACAGTGCTTCAGACTTGGGGAAACCCGCCTGTCGAAGCTGCTAGGTTTAATGTCATGCTAGCAAATGGTATGAGAGTGAAGCCATTCAGGATACTGAAGAATTGGCCAGTGAAGATTGCAGGTGTCCAGTTCTTTGTTGACTTTATAGTCATGAAGGGAGTGGACTACAATGTCCTATTAGGCCGACCATGGATGCGCAACGCTAGAGTAATCAAAGATTGGGGTAACGGCTTGGTCTTCCTTGGCAATAGAACGGACGCCGTAAGAATAGAGATGGACACTTCGAAGACCTCACCAGTCAACCTAGACGCCATCTCTGCTATGCTCAAGGGGAACACTTAGGTCAAGAAGCCCTATGGGCCCTTGACCAAGTATATCCCATGCTCAGAGGATGAGCAGGATTGGATGCACATTCTCGCTACAATCAACCTGCCATTCTCAGACCATGAGGCATACAAGCAAGCCATCAAAACAATTGGCAAGACCAACGAAGCACTCTCTATACCAGCCTGCATGATGGCAGTAAGCCGCCAGGGAAAACCTAAGCCTGTCACCTTCCACGTACCTTCCAACAAAAGGGAACTCCAGGGGATACTCGAATACCTAACGAACCAACTAGCTGGCAAACCAGCTACAAATTTCAAACCACTCCAGGATCTCTTAGAGGATTCCAAGTGCCAACGGACCAAGGTGCATGATTTAAACCTCATATATAACTGGGCCCTGGTTCTTGACCAACGACACGAGGCATACCAAGCCCTAGGAGACGACGAGCAGTCGGATGACAAAGATTCCAGCGACGAATACGAAGACTGCCAATCCTTCAATGATGAGAGAGAGGGTGAAGTAGATACCATAGAATACGACACTGAAGGATGAGAAATTGAGCAGATACGAGCAGACGCCAAGCCGCAAAAAAGGCAAGCCCTTAGAGTAGAGCGAGGAGTCATGCGCATGGAATGTGATCGTGCTTGGTTGGAGTGCATAGGAGCCATAGACCTTGAGCAAGCAGGCCTAGCCCAGCCAGGAATATCATCAATACTTAGGACCGAATCGCCATCTGAACTGCGACCACCAGGGGAGACCACCTCTTCTAGCGAAGATAGAGGGTTTGACTCTGAATCGGAAGTTACTTCGGATAGTGATCTAGAGATTCCTAGGCCGCCCATGACCAGGCGCACCAATGGGGACCTACTCGTCCACCTGAGGCGCAGATGGTTAAGGTAGGAAAAGGCAAAGCAACCTAGGGATACACGATCAGAAGAATAGCGAAAGCCGCAAGACCTCCCTAAACGCTTCACGAAATTCAAAAAAGGGGATAGGGTAGTAGTTCTGCTAGATGCCAAATGTCAAGGGCAGACGAGCAAACCAATCGAAGGACCAGCCAAGGTCAAGGAGGTAGACCTAGCCCAGGAAGGGGAAACACCCTAACCAGTATTCATTGCCGACGACTTGACTGGTGAAGAAGAAACAAGTCTTGTCGCTCTCTTGCGAGAGTATATAGACGTGTTTTCCTGGTCCTTAGAAGAGCTACAGGGGGTAGATTTGAGTGTTGTGACTCATAACATACCCATGACGTCGGACGCGATGCCGGTCAAGCAGTGGCCATACCCTATGAATCCAAAATACGCTCATGCTGTCAAAGAGGAAATTGACAAGCTAATGAGAGCTGGATTCATTTACGAAATTGAGTACACAGACTAGGTATCACCCATATTCATTGTGATGAAGAAGGATGAAAAAATCCGAGTGTGCATCAATTATAAGAAAGTGAACGTTGCTACGAAGAGAGACAACTATCCATTGCCGTACACCGAGCACATGCTTGAGAGGGTGGTAGGCAAGGAAGCCTACAGCTTTCTGGATGGCTTCTCAGGATATAACTAGGTGCAAGTGCATCCTGCAGATAGGCACAACACACTTTGAATGGTATTGCCTATATCGTCTCTCCTTGAACCCCTTGAACTGTCAGTTTTGGGTAAAGCACGGATGCATCTTAGGACACGTGGTGTCGAAGAACGGCATTTCCACTAACTTCTTGAAGGTCAAGGTTATTGTTGACCTTCCACCCCCAATTAATTACAAGGGAGTTTAATGCTTCTTAGGCCATACAGGATACTATCGACGGTTTGTACTGAACTATGCGCTGATCGCCAGACCGTTGTACAAGCTGTTGATTGTCTCCGAGTGGACCGAGGCATGCCAACGAGCATACGAAGAATTGAAAAAGGCTCTAACAACAACACCAAGTCTATGAGCCCCAGATTGGACCATTACCTTCCACGTGCACATCGATGCTTCTAAGTTTGCCGTGGGGGCAGTGTTGTGCCAACCTGGTGAGCACAACTTAGATTATCCAGTGAGCTTTGCTAGCAAACAACTCACTGAGACGGAGATGAACTACTTGACAACTGAAAGAGAGGGATTAGCCATGGTGTTCGCTGTGAAGAAATTTTGGCATTATCTACTGGCCACATCCTTTATCTTTTTTGTGGACCATCAAGCCATGCTCTATTTAGTGAACAAACCTTGTGCTACAGGCGCATAGCTCGATGGCTCCTCCTGCTCCTAGAGTTCGATTTCTCTGTGGTAGTACGAAAGGAAAAACAACGTTATATGGCTGATTACATGTCATGCATCCCCACAGGAGAAGCCGCTGGACAAGGCATCGTTGATGAGTTACATGACGCCCACTTATTCCACTTGTCCAGCAAGAGAGATTTATTTAAGGCTGATCTAACACCATATTGGGCGAACGACATAGTCCAAGTGCTCGAGCACGGACTACTTGAGCGACCAATAGAAAAGGCCCGACTTAGGCGCTTGATCCTAAAGATCCAGCCCTACCAGCTGATTGCAGGCCAACTCTATAGGCTGGGGCAAGACGGATTACTGCGTAGGTGCATATGTGAGCATGAGATGCACGATGTGCTCTCGGATGCGCAAAGCAGCATTGTGGGAGGACACTTTAGTGGAGACACGACAGCACAAAAGGTGCTACAGTCTCAACTATGGTGACCCACACTTTTTCGTGATGCCAAGCGATTCGTCAAGCATTGTGATGAGTGCCAACAGACAAAAGTCCCGATTCGTAAAGATCAAATGGAGTTGACTCCAATTATTGCTCACCAACCCTTCGAAAAATAGGGAATTGACTTCATAGAACCCATAAGTCTTGCGGCGCAGTACTCACAAGCTAAGTACATCGTAGTGGCCACAGATTACCTCACGAAATGGGCAGAGGCAAGAGCCACACGAAAAAACGATGCTAGGACGATTGCCAAGTTCTTATGGGAGCAAGTGATCTCGCGCTTCGGTTGCCCCATCGAACTCGTTAGCGACCAAGGCACACACTTCATCAACAAAGTGATAGCACATCTCCTATCCACCTTTCTCATCATCCATCGCAAATTCTCACCATACTACCCTCAGGCTAATGGCCAAGCAGAATCAACTAACAAGATTCTTATCAACGTCCTGGCTAAAGTAGTCTCAGCCTCACGAAGTGACTGGGACAACAAGCTGATGGCAGCCTTATGGGCCTACCGCATAGCTTATAAAACGGCTATCGGCCAAACCCCCTTTAGGCTGACCTATGGAACTGAGACAATTCTACCGTTAGAATTCTTCGTTCCTAGCCTGAGAATAGCACTTCAAGAACGATAGGAAGGGAAGGAGGCATGGACACAATGCATGGTCGAGCTGGAACGCCTATCAGAAACTTGTCTTCTAGCCACCCACGCGCTTATCTATGAGAAAGCCCAATGCAAGAGCTGGTTTGATAAGCATGTCAAGCAGCGCGAGTTTGAACAGGGTGACTTAGTGCTCCTTTACTCAGTTAAAGGGCATAAGCAAAAAATGAAATTCAGAGGTCACGGACCCTTCAAGGTTCGTGCAATCAGCCGAATCGGTAATGTCGAGCTTGAGACACTAGACGGTGAGGGAAAAGGCTTCTTCAATGGTAGTCGTGTCAAGAAGTACTTCCCTCCCATGCATCCTTTGCATGAGCCACCATTGTTAGAACCGCCGGTCAAAGTACGAGTAGCTACAATCACTGAAATCAACGAAGATGATGAGGAAGCTGTAGAACCCGCTTACCTCCGTGTCACAGTCACTGCCAAGCAAACATGCACTTTCAACGCCTTGATCGACGAGGGAGCAGACTTCAATGTCTTAACCCACAATCATTGGATCCAACTTGGCAAAACACTACTTCAACCCACAACTGCCAAGTTAAACCCATATGGGGCTCAATCACACGCACTTCTCGGCAAGTGCTGAGTCGCCGTTTTTATCGAGTCTGAGACTGTTCCAATGCTTTTTTACGTGTTGCCAAGTGCTACAGACACAGGCACGGAGTCACTACTGGGGCGAACCTTCAAAAAATAGACTCACTGCAATGTTGATTATGAATCGCAGCACATCCACCTAGCAATCGGCAACATGCGCATTGTCACAGCTTTTAGCAAGGGCTGTGTGACATCATCACTGTCCGCAAAGCCACCGGTAGAAACATCCGTAGGCAAGACTAAGGGGGGGGGTAGTGCGTGGCTGCCACTCCCCAACTTCCATAAATTGCAGCCCGCAGTGGACGAAAGCGAAGGCCCAACAGCCTCGCTTCCAATGGGTGCCTAAACAGCTGCAACAACCGCCTAGGAGTCGACGCGCCTATCCTCATAAGACCCAGAACTCTAAACCTAGGAGGCCAAGACACAATCATAGGAAGCGCCGTGTGATCAAGCAAAGATGGGTTCCTAAAGCCCTCTTGCATGCGCAAGGCTACTATGAGGGAAATACCTGGCTGTGGATCCCAAAGGTCCCCACGGCCAAGGGCACTATTCATACGCCACTCTCAAGCTTGATCAGCCCATGTCCCCCAACGCCTCAAAACCACACGCCACAGTGCTCTCTAGAGCCCCAGTCATCCAGCTCATCTACGCTTCAGCCCAATAGAGTCACACAAACCTGTCAGCCCAAGCAACAGCCACCGTCATAGGCGGCATCATCCGACCAAGTCAAGCCGACTCCCCATGGCAAAGCTGACTGCAGCAGCCCATCAGTTGTGGCTGACCCTAATCCACCCATATTCCAAATAGCCCAACTGTAGGCGCAAGGAAACTCCCAACTGCAACTATGTATTGTCAAGGCCTCTAAGTCTAGCAAACCTCGACTGCTAGTCACTGACCTTGCTGAGGGCACCGAGGATGACGTGGTGGAGTGCATTAAACGACTCGATGCCACCTTTGTGTCGCTAGCCCTCAGCTATGACTGTTTGGACTTGGGTCTATTAGAAGTGCGCAATATGCCTTGCTCTTGGGAGACTTTTAAATTCGCATTTGCAAAAGCTTCTCGCTCTGCTGCTGAGTTGCTCAGCAGCGAGATCTCCAAAGAGCAAGCCATTAAACAACGTCTCATCACATCCTACGATCAATGAACCACTTCTGCTATCACTGATCAGGAAATCATCGAGTTATCCAAGATCGCCGATACAAACTCCACGTTTTTGAAGCGTTGGCACACTCTTAGGCTGCAATGGGAAGTTGAGGGGTGCCACATAATGACCAACGCTGAGCAGCGCCGCGCAATCAAAACAGCAGAGTACGACTCCACCTACGTTGCGCCAACCTCGTATCGAGTATTAACCACTCTTCGTGGCCAACCCATGGAAGAGCACATCAAGGGGCATCCCTACCTTGACCGCCTCTTAACAAAGGAAGAGCTCCACATTGCAAGGCGGGTCGATTCTGGCGATCTCCTAACCGATGTTCTGACATACATCACGCATGTCGGTATCTACCCATTCTAATTAGACAGGGAAGCTCAACTAGAGTATAACCCCAACTTCTATGCTTGGCTTCTGCACAACTAGATCGACGCCCTTTATGCTGAACACCCTTGTCCTCTCAACCTCCAATCCTGGGATAGATTCTTCTCGTTTCAAAGGGGGAGGGGGTAAGGTGGAATTTAAAAAGTAAACCAAGTATGAAATGTCAATAAAATTTAAAATGCAATGGTAAGATGTAATGGTAAAAGTCTGAAAAGAAAAGTTAAGGCTATACTCAATAAAATCTGCTACGCTTTTCTTCTTTCAACAAGTTATTTGTCAAAAAGCACTAATAGTGAAAACAGTTGAACTTGCAGGTAGCGATCATGGCAAGCCAGGACAAAGCAGGCAAGCTCCCTTTCTCAGAGGAGGAGCAAGCGAAGTACGCCCTCACGGTGGAGACGAGAGCCTTCAACCAGTTGAAGTTCCGTCACATCTTCAACCTTGAAGACGTGGCCATCGAAGAGCCGGCAGTGCGCCAGTGCCATCTGCAGAAATACCTAGACGCAGTGGGCCAGAGGGTGGACTACACCCAATGCGCCGACTTCTTGTGCACCTTTAACAGAAACAGAGGCACCATCACGGTGCGCGAGAATGAATCCACCAGGTAAGTACAAATCGAGCTGACCTCGGAGTTGGTGGAAAGGGCACTAGGGCTGCCGAATAAGGTGGAAAGAAAGCCGAAGAGGGACGTCTACGCCATATTGGGAATGGACAAGATGAAGGTCCATATCAATGCTGGGATTAGATTGGCAAAAATGGTGCACACTTTGTTCTCAAGCCAGAGGTACAACATCATAATGAGCCGGATCAACGTACCTCTGCTCGACAACATTGCGGCACAATCGTTGGACGAGGTGAACCTTAATGGGTTTGTGAGGAGAACCATAGAGGCTTCGGCTAAGGCCCTAGCAACAGGAGGAAGAGCCACTGGAGGGAGAGAAGGAAGGAGTCTCACTTGTAGCTTTCTTGCTTGCACAATGGGGGAATACACACAGAGGTGGAGGCTGAAAACAGTTTTCCTCTTCTTAGTTGTGTAAGCCAAAAATAACTCTAGTACATAGAAATAGAAGAACCCTATATATGGGTCTCAAACCAAACTCAACTAACTAAGGTGGTATACTAACTGAGCCACGAACTAGAGTAGATAAGGATAGCTGTCATCTAGCTATTATTCATGGGCGGTGTACCAACCGCATCTGCAACTGACAAGTTGGTGACATAAATGCATAACGGTCACCCTGGCATATCACGAGTGGAGCTCGATATCTCAACACTCCCCCTCGAGCTCAATCCCAAATCCTGCACACCAAGCAGGTCTCTGAACTTGCACAGCTTCTCTACGCCCAATGCCTTCGTGAATATGTCAGCTACTTGATCCTCTGTGCTGACATAAACGAGATCAATAAGACCTAGTAAAACCCTCTCTCGCACATAGTGATAATGCACCTCAATGTGCTTTGTTCTAGCATGATAGATTGGGTTATTTGCCAAGTGTATACTACTCATGTTGTCACAATAAATGACAACTGGCCCATCTGAATTCTGATTCATATCATAAAGTAGCTTATGCAACCAAGCTACCTCACATGTAGCCATTGCTGCGCCCCTGTATTCAGCCTCTGTGCTCGACAAGGCAACTGTAGGTTGTTTCTTGCTGCTCCAAGTGACTGCAGCACTCCCAAAAGAGAACACATATCCACTGGTAGATCGTCTATCAAAAATACTACCAGCCCAATCAACATCAGTGTATCCATGCAACTGTATCTGAACCCCAGTCTCATAAAATAGTCCATACTGCAGTGTGGACTTCACATACCTGACTATGCGTCTAGCCGCATCCAAATGCGGTTTCCTTGGAGCTTGCATAAACTGACTTACCAATCCAACAACATAGCTCAAATCTGACCTGGTAATAGTCATATAAATCAAACTTCCTACTATGCGTCTATACATAGTAGGGTCTTCCAGAAGCTCACCTGCATCTGCGCTCAGCTTCACATTCTGCTCCAAAGAAACTGAAATAGGCTTATAGCCTGTCATCCCATATTTGGACAGCATGTCCAATCCATACTGCCTCTGCAAGAGCTGTATCCCACTTGGTGATCTAATCACCTCAATGCCCAAGAAATAATGCAGCTCTCCCAAATCCTTCATCTCAAACTTCTGCTTCAATAGCATTTTCACATGAAGGATATCTTCATCACTGTCCCCTGTCATAATCAAATCATCAACATAAATCACAAGTAGCATAATACCTTTCTCTGTTTTTCTCACATAAAGTGAGAAATCTGCCTTGGAAATCTGAAAGCCAATAGTGATAAGATATTGTCCTATCTTGTCAGACCATGCTCTAGGTGCTTGCTTCAAGCCATACAATGCTTTCTTCAACCTGCAAACAAACTCAGGATGAACAGCATGCACATAACCTGGTGGCTGCTCCATATAGACCTCTTCTTGCAAATCACCATGCAAGAAGGTATTCTTTACATCCATCTGATGTAAAGACCATTTCTTTGATGCAGCCATAGCAATGACTGCTCTTACAGTTGCCATCCTTGCAACCGGACTGAATGTTTCTTCATAATCAATGCCATATGTTTGTGCATACCCTTTGACTACTAATCTTGCCTTGTATCTATTCACAGAACCATCTGCATTGTGCTTCACCTTATCAACCCACTTACAGCCAATTGCATTCTTACCTTTAGGCAAAGGTACCAATTCCCATGTAGCATTTGCTTCCAAGGCATCCATTTCTTCATCCATGGCTTTCTCCCATTTTTCTTTTCCCATGGCTTGCTCAAAAGAAGTGGGTTCTAGTTCCTATATCACTTTGACCATATATGCATAGTGAATGGCTATAAATCCATCGTATTTCAGTCTATCCATAGGATACCTAGCTCTGGTAGACCTGCATAAAGTAGGTTCACTCCCAGGTGCTCTCAAAACATCCCTGGTCTTCCTTACTCCAGGTGTAACAATATAAGGAATACCCAACTCATCATCGATGCTCTATTTTGAGCCACTAGATTCACTATCCACATACGAGTGACCTGCATTCACATCAAACATGGGCTGATCTACCTTCTCTTTTCCTTTTCGTGATACCTGCATACCACTATCTGCATTGCTTTGAGAAGATTCTCATGATCTCAATCTGCCTGTCCATGGCGAAGAATGTGAACCACTGCTAGAGGAAGCTCCAGGTCCACTGATATCTTGTGACTACTGCTGTGAATTCTGTGCAGCATTACCATTTTGTGCATCTAAATTATCAATCACATTTACTGGTTTATACCAGCTACTCATCTCATAAAAAACAACATCTCTGCTCACTCTAAACTTACAAGTAGAAGGGTTATAGCATCTATACCCTTTCTACTGCAAAGAGTAACCAATAAAGATGCACTTCTCAGCTTTTGGATCCAACTTGGATCTCAACTCATCTGGCACATGAACATAGGCAATGCAACCAAACATTTTCAAATGAGAAATATTTGGTTTCCTACCAGTATACCTCTCCTCTGAAGTCACCCCATGTATTGCTGTAGTGGGAGTCCTGTTCATTATGTAGACTGCTGTAGCAACTGCCTCAGCCCAATAAAAATCTGATAGGTCTTTTTCATTGAGCATGGCACGAGATACCTCTCCAATATGCCTGTTTTTCCTTTCTGCAATTCCATTTTGTTGTGGGGTATGACTGCATGAATATTGCTGCTTTATGCCATGCTCCTATAGGAACCTTGCAAACTCATTTGAGAGGTACTCTCCCCCTCCATCTGACCTTAGGCATTTTATTTGCAGGCCTGTTTCTTTTTCAACCATAGCTTTAAGAGTTTGAAATACCCAAAAACTTCACTTTTCTTTTTCATAAAATACACCCAAACTTTTCTGCTATAGTCATCAATAAAAGTGACAAAATAATGATAGCCTCCAAGAGATGCAGCTTTAGTAGTCCACACATCAGAGTGGATTAATTCCAATGGCTTTTTACTTTCTTAAACATGTCTAGGAAATGGTTTCCTTGCCTGTTTTCCAAATTGACAGGCTTCACATACCTTATACATTTCTGCAACCTTGAATTTTGGCAATCCTGCAACAATATTTTGGGCCTGCATTGATTTAAGTCGTTGTACATTAACATGACCAATGCGTTTATGCCAGATATCAATATCTGCAACCACACTGGTCCCATGTGCAAACATTGCTGCACTCAATTCAGGCATGTCTGCATCCAACGTAAACATTCTGCCCTTCTTCTTTCCTTTTGCTATCAAGCGACCTTTATTTTTCATATCCTTAACAAAGCATCCATGAGGATTAAATCTGACCTGCAAGCCCTGCTCAACCATTTGACCAACAGAAACCAGATTCTTGGTGATATTCGGAACATGAAATACATCGGACAGGTATTTCTTTTTCCCATCCTGCATAGACAAATGAATTTTTCCAATCTGCACAATAGGATGTGCAGTATCATCACCAGTCTCCACAAATCCTGGTTTTTCCATTTTTCTTGCATCCTTCATCCATTATGCATGACCTGTCATGTGGTTTGATGCACCTGAGTCAACATACCATACATCGTTGCTTTCTTCTGCACTTGTCACAGAATTGTTCATGTGCTGCACCATAAACAAATGCTCATTTCTGTCATCACCTTGTCTACTAGAAGATGCATAATTCCCTTGTTGTAATTTTCCATTCATGATGTCATTCTGCTTTTTATAGCAGACTTTAGCTATATGACCCATTTTACCACAGTAGTAGCATTCAACATTACTATTTGCATTTTGGCCTCTTTGCCATCCACCACGACCTCTTTGGCTCCCCCTGCCTCTAGAGTTACCATGTCCTCCTCCATAGGACTGGTTTTCTTGAGTTTGCTGCATATTCTAATTTCTACCATGGCCTCCAGATCGGCCTCCTCTACCTCTGCCTTTACCTCTTCCACCATTTGAGTAGAAGACAGCTTCTTTTGAAGTTCCTCCTGAAGAAGAAGCACCACCATTTCTTTGCTCCTCAGAAATTAGAAGAGCAATCAACTCCTCAAAATCAGAAAATCTTTCATGGATGGAAATGGATGTCCGGAACTGTGCATAATCCTTTCCTAGACCATTCAAGGTCACAGAAACTAAATCATCATCTTCCACTGGCGACCCAATGGAAGCAAGTGCATCTGCAATCTTCTTCACCTTCATGTGGTAGTCATTGATGCTCATATTTTCTCTTTGCACATTATGCAACTCTTGCTTGAGCTGCATTTTCCTGGCTTGCGTATTTGTGCTATACATTTTTGACAAAGTATCCCATGCCTCCTTTGGCGTACTAGAATCCTGAATATGCACAATCATAGAGTCTGAAATACTGATAGACAGCCAGTACATAACTTTCCTGGCTCTCTCATGCCATGCTTTAAATGCCTGCATTTGTTGTTGATTGGGAACATCAGGAAGAACTGGTTCTTCTTCATTTCCTGCAACAAATTCCCAATATCCTTTTCCCATAAGGAAATTCGTCATTCTAAACTTCCATGCTTGGAAATTGTTCTTGTCAAGCTTTTCAGTGACAATCTGTGAGAGAGAATCAGACGCCATTATAGAACACTGCAAAAAATTATGTCACTGCAAAGAACATAGCTTCAGCCTCACAAGGACAAATCTGCAAAACTGACGAAAGTGGTATTTGACCATACAGTCACTTCCTAGTGACGATTTTGCATCAACAGGCAACAAGGATGATTCTGTAACTTCCAATGTCTCTGCGCACAGGCATACAATGCAATTTCTACAGTAACTTTTCATCGACCTGTAGAACAGTGGTCGCACAGCATAAAACTGGGTCTTTTCCTGAGTGCTTGTTGCAGAAAACTTCCGCCTCCAAAACAGGCCCCGAAATGGCCTCAAATAAAAAAAACAGGGTCGCCAAGGGCTAAAGCCCTTGCCCACAGCATATACTGCCCTCTTGCTTCACTGTGAAGGGCGTCTCAACCTGAGACAATGCACTCTTGCACTTTCCGACTGTGCTACCTTGCAGAGACTTGCTCCCAAAACAGAAGAATGAAAGCAACACTGTTCCTCTTACCAGAACAATGCGAACTTGGCTTGCTTTCTTGAGCTCCTTACCACGAACAAGGCTCTGATACCATGTCAAGATTGTGGGAGAGAAGGAAGGAGTCTCACTTGTAGCTTTCTTGCTTGCACAATGGGGGAATACACACAGAGGTGGAGGCTGAAAATAGTTTTCTTCTTCTTAGTTGTGTAAGCCAAAAAGAACTCTAGTACATAGAAATAGAAGAACCCTATATATGGGTCTCAAACCAAACTCAACTAACTAAGGTGGCATACTAACTGAGCCATGAACTAGAGTAGATAAGGATATCTGTCATCTAGCTATTATTCATGGGTGGTGTACCAACCGCATCTGCAACTGACAAGTCGATGACATAAATGCATAACGGTCACCCTGGCATATCACGAGTGGAGCTCAATATCTCAACAACCTGCCCATCTCCTACCACGCCCTGAGAACCTCCCTACTGAATTCCATGCAGAGTTGATTATCTGGGAATAGCAGGAGTGTACCCGCGATCCCTTCGACTTGAGCTTTGAGTTTCCCGCTACATTAAACAGAGTAATGCCCATTCAACTTGTAAACGACGTAATCACCATGGGTGCAAGGCTCAAGGCCAAGTGGCTAGCGGAGCGAGAGGCCAACCCAACTTCTTGGGGAGTCGAGGACCGCGAATTTTGGCAGGATAAAGTCCTCCAGGTGCCTAGATCGGTGGAAGGCTATAATTGCCAACCCACCTGGAGAAGACGCATTTTTGACGTCAACCTTGACGCGTGGATGGCGTTTTGTAACACCCTCCCTTCTGAGAGAAACGACCCCACTTTTCCATTATCTATAACGCCAATAGAACCTCCCATAAGGATGCCCTTCTCTTTACCCTCCCTGATTTGTACAGCTCTATAGATAGATTTCTTAGTGAGTTCACCTCCTGTCTTGACCCCGCCTTCATAACCACTTGTAATTATCTTAGACTAATTAGGGTCCTAGTCCACCAAGAGCCCGCACCTCAAGAACACCACCTCCCACCCCTCTACTTCGATCCCAATGCCATAGATAGCAGCACCATGACTCGCCTCATGATGCACGCCAATCTTTTGCTATCCTTCTGTGTTGCACTGCTCGAAGATATGAGCAATAGCAAATTCACCCGGTGCAACCACCCCTTCCTTTCCACCACCACTCTCAAAACCCGCCTCAACCTCAAGGGCTACTTGTTGAGTCGCAGATTCCTTAACAAGGCCCCACGCCCTCCACCATCCCCTACCTGCCATTTGGACGACGAGGAGTAAACTCCCGTCATGCCCTTGTATCACATGTATCCATGTATAAGCCTCTTTATTATTTTTTTAAAAAAAAGCAAGCCACAAGGCAACATAAAAAGAGTGAGCTGGAAAGAAGAGACGACAGCAAAGCATAGCAAAGCCACGGGATGCATCTACCATTAAGCAAAGATAAGCGGTGAGACCTTCGCAAGATCTGCTTGCAACTCCCCTTCGCCTCGTCGTGCACCGCCGTCATTGCACCTAGGGTTCTCCCTAGCCACTTCCCCACTTCACGCTTAAGGCACATCAAGGGCAGGGCTTTCAGACCTGTCACCCTAAGACTTGCACTGCACCTCCAACGACACACGAACTGGGTCCTCAAGTGTGGGACAGTACCAAGGGCTTGCCCAAGGTTAGACCCATCTCCCAGTTCCACTCCCACGGGCACCACGCACTACACGGAGAGGCAGACACACCCCTTAGGGAGTGCACAACTTTTCTTGCAGGTTATGTTCAAGTCTCAAGAAATGGCTACTCCGCTGAAGAGGATCACCCACGGCATCCTTTAATGACCAAAACTTTTTCCATGTGCCGGTGTCCAGCCATTTGCCTGCTGATGGCTACCATGATTGAGCCAAGCCAAGATAGATCTGCCATTGGCATAGATCTTGGAACCTCATCTTCCAAAGATGCATGTCCAATGCCTCAAGATCTATGGATCGCTTATTGATTCCACAAGCCTGAAGAATTTCAACGCAGTACTGAAGACCTTCAACTCAAAGACAAAGATCTTCAAATCAAAGACACAGATTTTCAATGCGAAGACAAACCATATATTTGTCAAGACAAAGTTCGGGGGGGCTTCTCCAGAATAAATCCCTCCAATACCATCCTCCTAAGGGATTGCTTATTGCTTCAAGAGTTTCAGATACCCAAGGGACGACTGGCTACATAACGGATGCCACAACTGTGTGAAAGATGCCGAGCATCTTCATGGAGCCTAAAGCACATCGGAATCTCTCTTGGTTATCGTCACTAGACTCCATCACCTGTCATTCACACAACCATCTTGAAAGCAGTGTAATCCACCTACTTATTCCGCCTAGCAGCTGACCTAGCTAGCCACTATGTCCCACCGCAGTGCCATGGGACTGGCACTTGGCTAGGAGGGGGGTAATGTTACTGTGTTTCCCGCAGCACAGAGGAGCAGAAAATGGAAAAAAAGGAAATAGCAAAAAAGGCGCAGGATGAAAGCAGAAAAAGGAGAAAGAGTAAAAGGCGCACCATTAAAATGTGGAAGCGCCCCCGAATCCTTGTAAAAGAGCGCCAGGCTCGCTCCTGTGCAAAGTGTATGCATTAGTTGGGAATAAGATAAATTAGAATGGTGGGAAATGGGAAAAAGGGCCGGCCATGTAAAAAAGGGAAAAGGGTATGACCGCCCAAAAAGGATTTAGGGCTTTGTATATAAAGTTGAAAAGTGAATGAGAAGCTCATTCTTTGGTGTGTGGCAAAAAGAGTATTCTTCTTCCTCTCTTCTTCTCTCCTTCTTGCTCGTGTGTGCTCTTGAGAGAGGGAGTGTGAGAGTGTGAGGGAGTGAGTGTGTGTGGGAGTGAGGGATCAAGAGGGTGAAGCTCTTCACCATCTCCCCTTCTTTTCTTCTCTTCTCTTCTCTTCTCTTCTCTTGCACGCGCGGCTATGGAGGATGGAGCTTGGAGATGGAGGAGGCTTGAGGATGCTTGAGCTAGCATCAAGAATCGTGGAGCTATCGGAGTGCGAGAGAGAGGAGGGTACTCGATTAAGCATCAAGGTAAGCTCACTACACTCGTAGGATCGACGGCGTGTCAGCTAGGTGAGAGATAGCCATTAGAGCTTGCTTGGAACACTTGAAACAATAAGCGGTCCGTGGGTCTTGGCGGTTGAGTGAAAGCTCCCACATTGGGATACAAGATATGGATAAAGACCTCTGAATTTTTATTGTTTTATAGAGTTCTTCTTCCATGCAATAGCTCCAAGAATTGGACCTCCATTAATTCTACAATATTTTACTGCCATAGTTGTCTAGAGAAACACCCTTTCTTTTGAGACTAGTAAACGTAGAACTTCTAGCTCAAAGATCATGTAGCTCCATTCTATTGCCAAATTTTTTTAGTTTAGCACCACAATGTCCTCGTCTACTACCACCTATTGAGGGAAATGATTGTTGAGAGTTTCCTCTCTTAGTAGGTTGTGGAGTGGCTTCTAGGTTGCTTCTTTATGATGGGACAATACATTTGTCAATGAGATTTATGCCATTGCCTTTGAGCTATCCGAGTAAGTCCCCCACTCCTATGTGTAAGGTACTTTTTCATGCTATGAGGACTAATTCTCTATAATAGGAAAAAACCAAAGAGGCTTTGATGAATTCATGTATATCTTTGATCCATTTGTAGAAAAGAATCATGGATTCCCATTGTAATGTTCCCATTACTTAGTTTATTTTAATAAACAATGTGCATATACATTTCAAAAATTGATTTATGTTGAAAACAAAATGGTAAAGATTACACAATTATAAAACTAGCTCTAACTATGAAGAGATAATTGATGAGGTATTATATGCCAGTTCATGGAAGGAAGGCTTGGGAAACCCTCCCAAGGAAAGCTTATTAAAACTATATTTGTAGTATAGAACAACAAAAAGAACTAGCCTAGTGGATAGTCACTTGGTAGTTAAGTGCACTTGGGTGACGACACTGCTGGGATGGCCTGGGAAGATTCTCTTACAAGCTAGTGGGAGCTTCTCATGCACAGCCAATGGCGCCAACGAAGCCTTCGTAGCTCGTTGCCAAGTATGCCAATGTCAAGATGCCTGCCCGTCCGATGACGCGATGCACCTCTCTGACATCATTGATGATGTTGAGCCTTGGAGTGATGCCAACTTGATGATGCAACACATCTTCACGTTGCATTCCAAAAACGGAGCCCCCTCTCTGACATCATCGATGATATCATCAAAAATGCTAAAAGCAAGCATTCTCTCTTTATCATTGATGATGTCATCAAAAATGCTAGAAGCAAGCCTTCAATCTTTATTCCCCCCAAGGTAGAGTGTCATGTCAAGACAACAATCCATGTAGAAGTCTCTCTGTTGTTGACATGATGAAGCTTTGTTGTAATCAACCGAGCCTCTCTCTCTCCACACCTATGTGAAAGTGCTATTCAAATCCATCAAGCTTCTTCCATGGCTCCCAAGAGATGTCGCGATGCTTAGGGAGGTCATGCTCGGAGAGCTCCCCAATGCGAGGAAGTAGTCGCTGCTAAGGGAACTCAACACGAAGCTGAAGTGCAAGCAGAAGTTACCCCTGAATCCATTCAACTCGAAGAATTGGTTATTCTACAATAAACCGAGGTTGCGACCATAAACTGTAATCATGATGGATGGCCAAATAGAGATAATCGGGTTTAGTATATAAGAAAAAGATTACTTTTGAGCTATCTACAATTTCCTAATTTTTCTATTGCTTTTTTGCATCTTACGATAAAATGAGGGATAAGTTAGTAATGTTAGAAAAGCCCATAGGATAAGTCTGTTACATAGATTACGATTAGTTAGAACATACTTAAACTTACAAAAACATATTAGTATTATCAATTACTTTTTAGGAAAAAATACAGAAATTGATGAAGAGGATAGATTCTATGCATAGCATACATTGACAAGTGTGATAAAAATCTTTTATGGTTATGACTGCTTTTGAATTTGTGAATGATGAGTTATGTCTCTTATGATTCCGTGCTTGCACAGCCGGATGAGTTATGGATTGTGGTGGTTTGGGAGATTGGGGTCCCCAACCCAATGCTCCCTAACACTCTACGGAGTGTGGAAAAATTCACCTGCGGATGGGGATCCTATGCTCCTGAGGGAGGTAGGTGTTTTTGATTTTTGATCACTCGAGCACCTGAGAGGACAAAGGGTCGAGTGATAAGTGCCCTTTTGCTATATAGGATGACTTCTAAGGCTCATGGAAGCTTATAGGGGCTTTGAGCTAGTAAATTCCTTGTTGATCGCGGACGCAGTGCGATCACATACATCCCAATCGTGAGGAATTGGAAGGTCTTGGATAGTGTCTTTCTGCGGAAAGACAGATTTTGTACCACTCCGCTGAGTGATGGTTTTGCTTGTTATTATGAAATAAAGTATTTGATTTTTGAATTGTTTGTTATGTACTAAAGATTGAGTTTAACGAACCCAGTTTAATGGAGTAATAAAAGGAAACTATTTTTTATATATCCAAACAATGTGGTCCACGCTTCCCTTGTGAAGTAGAATTGAGATTCCCATGTTCAACTAAGTTCGAGGTTTCGCATGGGGAGACGGGATGGTGACGTGTATGGATATGAATTTTGATCGACTACTAAGAGGACTCCTCTGGGTCTATTGGAGGAGGCACCTCGTAGCCACAGTGATATTCCCATAAAGATTTTGTCAACATTATGGATAATAAACCATAATGCACTGTATGGTGTTGTTCTTGCATTTTGCTCTATGGCCAATTGCATCAAATGCACATTTTATAGAAGGTCTAAAACAATTCATACAACCATACAAAAATTTGGCATCCTTCTTGCCATCATGTTCTTTGTGTGTCTTGGTTGCTACACACAACCCATAAGGAGATGGGCATCTTCCACCTTCAAACGTTTGCATTGAGATTGGCCTAGGTAAGCGAGGTGTACTTGTGAGATATGAGACACCTTCTTATGCAAGTCTTGAGAATTCAAGAGCTACAACTTGTAACTGGTCTTTTTCTCCTAAGAGAAGAAGCCAAATTTTAGTGAGAATGGGTGCCAACAATGTGTAAGTATTGAAGTTCCATGCTTTGTTATTCTTTTCTGGAAGGAGGAATTCAAGATATCTTAAGGGGATGAAAGCATCCACATAAAGTGGTTCATCTTTTTTTGTTGACCATTCTCAAGGGTCTCCCAAGTAGTAGGTAGAATATTAACTTCTCCTTCTATAAATGCCAATGGAATCAATGAAGTACATTCAATTGTTCTTGGGCTAGAGAAAGGGGAAAGGATTTCAAAAGATTGATGAGGTCTTTGATTTTCAAATGTAAATGGAACCTTGTTGATATGGAAAACATGCTTTAGGATCCTTTTTGAAGAATCTAATTATTCAATGTGTGTTAGATTATCTTCCTCCATAAATTGGTGAAGGCCTTGATCCCAAGCCACGAGTTTGAAGATGGTTACCTAGGGGTTTGTGAGATGCATCTGATGTAGTTTCAACTAGCACTCAATATCTAGTTGTAGTAACAGCAAGGATTTCGAATCAACATCTTCACTAAGGGTACTTTTATCAGTATTGATGATAAGCCTATGGAAGTCAACATCTTTAATGCATGGAAAATCCTTGTACAAATGTTGGTGGGGGAGGAAGGGATTTAGAATATTTGAGAATAGACACTTCATTCAACCAAGCATTCTATAATATATCCAAGATTTGATAAGTGAATGTTTGCTATTCTTTTTAAAAAATAACAATTGAGAGTATGTTGACTATAGATGTACAAGCATTTTATGGGTCTGCATATGGTTTGTGAAGGAGTGTGCTGTGTGTGTGTGTGTGTGTGTGTGCACGCGCGAGTGCTTAACCTATGGGGAGAGATATGTGTGTGTGCCAGATTGAGATAGTAGATTTGGGTGGTGGGTGGATAGTCGAATGGAAATGGTGTGGTGGTTGTGTTGTAGCGGGGCTGCATGGGTGGTGAGTTGGAGGCCAAACGATGGCGAGCGGGGCTCGTGGCGGTACAGTGGTGACTGGGTGAGGGGTGCAGGCGCGACGGCCAAGGCTAGCATAGGTGAAACCAAGTGGCTAGTGGGCAGCAGACAGTTGAGCCAAGCCGCTAGGTGACAGTGAGGTGGGGCGAGATGGGCAGGGTGGGAAGGTGGGAGGAGATAGAAGAAGTTAGAGGAGAATTGGCAAGAGCGTAGATAGATGGAGGGGATGGGGTGAAGGGGGCACTAAAGGTGATTGATGAAGGCAGCATATGTGATGGTGAACGGGCAAGCGGTCGTGAAGGGGGGGCATAGGCAATAGTGGAGACAGCAGACACGTGTCACTTGAGTGGCCATGGGGAAGGGGGGGAAACGCAGCAATGGGAGGGAGGCAAAGGGAGGAGGAGGGAGAGATGGAGGAGTGGTGGGGTAGCACAGGCCGAGTAGGAGATGGAGGAGAAGGCGGAGGTGGGTGGTGACTGGAGGGGAAGATAGAGGTGGTGATGGGGGGAGGAGGAAAGAGAGATGGAGGATTAGCAAGGCTAGGTGGAGGAGATAGAGACATGGTAGTGGCAAGTAGCCTGGTGGGTGTAGGGGAAGGGGGAAATCTTCTTTCATTCCTTCTCTCTCTTTCCTTCTTTCTTCTCTTTTTTCCTTCCTTTTTCTTCTTTTCTCTCCTCTACTTCTTTCTTGCTCTTTATTTTCTTCTTTCTTTCTTTCTTCTTTCCCTTCTTCTCTTCTTTTTCCTCTCTTTTTCTTCTTCTTTTTTTTTTCAACCTAACAAAAAACAACACTACAAAGTGTTGACAATGCAAAACTAACCACTTTGAGCAAGATTTATGGTTTTTTTTAAAGAATAAATAAATGATAAGGAAAAAAGACTAAAACAAATGAGTCAGTGGTAAAACCTAATCATTAACTTGTTAATATGAGCATTTTTTTCCTTTTAAAAAAACACAAATTAGATTCCAATCATGTCCCAAAAAAATGAAATCTAAGTGATCGCAAACGTTTTGAAGTGGGGGTTCCCACACCCCTCCTATTCCGCAACATGTGGCATGCGAGCAACTACATAATTGATGTATCCTTGGTCCTCACAATGGACCCAAAATGTTGGACAACATGTGCTCAATATCTTGGGACCATTTAACCCACTTATTATTTTAGGAGCTTCAACACACGAAATATTTGGACTAGCCACTTGCATGTAGATTCAGACTTGTTGTATCAAGCATTGCAAAGCATGCCTCCAACCATGAGGGTCACACATGCAAGCTCCATGACTCAACTGAGTGCTCATTCACTCCTCAATCCTCCATGGCCTTCCTTACGTAAAAGCATGGGCAAGGAATGGGAGAGTACTTGAGAGGATTGAGGAAGTACTCTCACTCTCTTCCTTCTATCTCACACTCTCCCTCACACACTCTCTCTCACAATGACAAAAGCAAGAGAACAAGTACTAGAATTTTGCACACATATGAATAACTTATTCTATTCATTCTCATCCTCTTAATACACTTTTTTAGGGCTAGGATTTCTCCATCCCTCTTGGGCATTTTGCCCACATTTTGGGCTTAAATATCCCGGTCATCTCTTACTACATGCTTTTTCTATAGTGAGAATGAAATAGAAACTTTGCAAATTTTTTCATTGAGAGAGCCTATTCTAATATTACAAATTGCATGAGATGAAGTCCATCTTGTAGATTTACATGCTAAGTTCATATGATTGTTGCAACCTTTTGGCAATTCAAATATGCAAATGCGATATGCACATTATGTTGTGGCTAAGAATCCAAAAATTAGGATCTTCTTTGTGCTTTCTTACACATTGCACATTGCCTATCTCTTACGGCTAACACAAATGTAAGATAATCGGGAGTATTCAAGGATTGTGGCTAGTGAAAATCATGGGAGTCAAATTTTGTGTAAACTTCGTGGTAATGAAATGAGTGAACTATGAACTCATCTTCATAAGGGCTTTGTTAAGAAGTACTAGATTGATAAAATACTAGAAAACGGCCTAATGCTCTTCAATAATTAAATGGAATATGATCTTGTCATAGTAAGGTCTTGGATGAGAAGCTCTAGATTCATGAAAGACTAGGAAATGGCCAACTTTTCTTGAAGAATAGAATGAAAATAATGAGAGTTCATGTGGAAACATGGGACATTACTTGTAGCAAACATGGATGCAAGGTCTAACCTCTTGTTTGGAAGGTATATAACCCTCATATAAAGCCAGACCTTTACATGACTTTTTGCCCAACGTTGAGGATGAGAAGTACGAGATGCATATCCTTATGCACTCTACCATTCATGAATGAGGAAGAATGCCATTGATTAGTGTGGTGAGAGTGGGATTTTAAGTTACAAAAAGAGCTAGATACATGTCAAAATATGTCATTTTAAAGTGAAAATGGAAGCTCACTGAAAGTGGAAGACACATATTCGAGAATTTTAAGTGGGTGTGGAAGACCGGAATTTAAATTACTTCAAAAGATCCTAACCTAAGACCGACCCTCGTAGTGGTTGCAAATTTTTCTTAAATTTTCTTGGTGCACCGAATTAAAGTAGTGTGAGTTCCAACTAGTTCAAGACCTTGAGATGACCTAGCAGAATTTTTCAAATCGTAATTGGAAGTGCGGACATGGAAATGGCGGGCACTTGAGGCCAAGGAGTGTAAAGGAGACTTTGTAAAGAGGGAAAGGGGGTGACACTTGGAGGCTCCCCTTGAAGCCCCAATTTTTTCACAGGAAGAGGGAGGGGGGGGAGGTTAAAAACTGCGTGAAAACAGGTGCCTCCATCATGCCATGGTGATTTGAGGAGAGGGAGGGTTAGGGCAAAAAACAATCTACTAATCTGAAGACATAGGGTTACTTCTTCAATTTTTCACTCTTCATTGCCGGTCTTTGCGCAAGCAATGGCTGCCTAGTTGTGGAGTTCTAAATTCAATATTTCTCTCTCCTCTCTCTTTCTCTCTCTCCTCCAAGAGACCATTCATGCGGGAAATGCAAAGAGAAGAATGGGATGAAGAATGCTTGCCCGACATACACCAGATTGATACAAGATTGAGAGGACACTTAGAAGTGATATCCAACACTGTGTGGAGATTGATGGTGGGCTTGATGGCTATCCATGCATTTAATTTTCATGACCCGAAACATGCGATTTAGTGGCATGTCCATTTTATGAAACAAAATTACTTGTTTTGGACATTTTATGGTCCAAATGAAGTGCATATGGTATGAAATTTTCTTTGAACATTGTTTGACATGTCTTTGAGTGTTGCAAGTGATAATATGGAGAACCCATAGTTAAATGTGGTTGTTATTAATTATTTAAGATCTAAAATGTTGTATTTAAGTGAAAATTTAAGGGTTTTTTCCGTTTTGGGTGGAAAAATTAGGTTCTAATGGGATAAAATGAAATATAGTGGTGAATCTCAACAATTCTAATAAGGTTGAATAAAAATAAAAAATAACATTAATTATTAGTAAATAAATAGAGAAAATATGAAAAATAAAAAAAATATGTTTGTGGATGTATAGTAGGCCTAAGGCATAAGTTCTAGCCATAGCTTAGCCCAATTTCCATGTTATAGTGCATGATTTAGTGCTTTTTAGACAAAAAAGATATAAAAATAATCTCTACACCTACCATTGTAAGCATAATATTAAATGGTAGGGAGAGGAGGGGTCATGAGTGTTACATATAGGCTCAAATCTTACATCTATGATGCACCTTACATATAGGATGCATTTATTTTAAAAAAGTTAAAGGGTTTAATATAGCATGAGGATGCTCGGTGTTGTCCCTATGTAACAAAGCAAATACACTAGTAGTATGGAAATCATCAAAAGATTTGGTTGTGTACATCCATGTTGTTGATTTGATTAAATAGATTTTTTATGCACTCGTGGGCATTCACCTTTGCACTGCATTCCATATACATGGTATCAAATGAGTTTCAACTCTGGGATTGCATAGCACTTAGTTTCATAAATGATGACCCATGTTGAGAGTGTGAGAAGTTTCATAAATGCTGACCCACGTTGAGAGTATGAGAAGTCCCACGCTATAGGTTTAGTATATTTGTCTCTTTGGGGATTGATTCAGTAAGGATTGTACTTCATCTCCTAGAACGATTTTTATAAGGAGAGGACTATGCGTCGCATGTGATATGTTTGAACGACACATCTTGGGGCCAATCCTCGAGGTGTAGGAGAGTTCTAGTGGGCCACGACAATCAATCAAGGGGTGCTCCTTGTGTATGTGCTACGAGGTGCTAGGCACCATTATGTTTAGGTACTCCCTATGAGGAGTTAGGAAGGGATCCATTGTACTATAAAGTGTACAAACACGTGTCTAAGTTAGATCAATTCATGTAACCTCCAAACAATCTTGACCACAAGGCTGTGGGGTGTCTTGGTTAAGCATAGAGGCCCAATTAAAGCCTTAGAGCCAATATTAGGCCCATCAACAGGTGGTGCAGTTGTCGGGAGCTGCTAATAAATGGCGATTTTTGAATCTTAGTCAATAGGGACCAATTGATTAGTGTATACCATGTTGGGGGTAAAGGCGCCTTCGCCTAGCCGCCCGTATATTACTACACACTGACAGTACCCGCCACTGCACACTGCAGGTGGCAGGCGCCCATCAAAGTCACTTATTCTTTATTCTTTTAGTGATAATTTGAATAAAGAAAGGCCCGGCCACACATTGTGGTTGTTGGAGTTCCCATTTGTGTCTCTCTCTCTTCTTGCTCTTGCTCTCCGCCATAGCTCATTTCCAAGCAAGCTTCGATCTTTCTCACATTTCAACTGGCATCGGAGCGAGGCTTCCCAACTTCCCAAGCTTGGTTCATGGCATTCTTAGCTTCCATTCAAATACCTACAGCATTGGGTCTCCTTCTCGGCAGCCATAGCTGACCTTCCTGAGCTCCCGTCACTCCCTGGCTTCTGGAGCACCTTCCCAGCCTATTGAGACACCCTCAGGGCATTACATCAGAGGTTTTTCTCCATTTTATTTCAGTTCTTTATTGGCTTACAGGTTACACAGGGTATTCACAGGAAGGGGGCAGCTATATCTCATGCTCATTGGAGCTCCTATGCCTCTTGCCTTCCCTGGAGCTCTTTGGGGCTAGCTTGGGCCTATTGTAGGCTAGCTTTACGACCATCCCAAGTCCCCCATCAGCCACATTGGAGCATGAAAGTGTTGCTCTCCAGCCATGCCAATTTGCGCCTGTTTTCTTGCAGGTCTGGGCTGCTTCTCCACTACAAGGCTTTGGCTTCCTGGTCAATAATCTTTGCATCGGGCACTAAAGCAATGCTTGACAATGTTGTAAACAATGTATTGATGCTTTGCTTGAGCTATGGAACTCTAGCTTGAGCACAGATTTGTTGTAATATACATCAATAGGTCTGTCTTGGTCTGCAGCAGAAGTGAACAAGTCCTGGAGCTCATCTACACACACTATCTCATACTCATATGCTATACCATTGATGCCTATGCTTGGTGGATGTTGGGCTAATGCTATGCCATCATTTTGGATTGATTTTCTTTCTGAAAATACTTAGTTTTGAATAGTAAATCACTGTTATGCCATAGTGGGATGAAGCCTATTATCTCATGTTTGGTTATGCCTATTGGTTTTGGGCTATGTCTTTGGGATATGCAATGAAGTATTGACCTTTGGGGTACAACATCGAGCTTGTATTTGGTTCAAGAATGCTTTTGAGCTTTTATTAAGATCTGACTTGGTTGTTCTTCACTGGCATTTGGCTTCAATTGGCATGCTTTGGACCGGTCTATGCCTATTGTCACTGCTTGACATTTAGGCCTCTTGCATTTATACTTTGGTTAGATATGGATGCCACTTGGTTTGCCCATGCTTGACAGTTACTTGGAGCTTCATGTTCAGATATATTTGAGCATTTTGGATCTACTGGGCATTACATTTTGTTGTTAGTTACATGCTTTTTGAATGCTTTCAGGCTTATACTTTACGGGTCTGAGATAGCTTGAGATTTATGCTCCGGATGTACCTACTGGGATTTGGCATGTCTGATGCTATGTATTTGATGTATTAGAGCATTGCTTGCTCTCTTTGCATCTGACTTCACTTCCAGTGGGAGCCTCTTGATATATTCGGATGTACACATAGTCTTATTTACAGATGAGCTTGAGCTTGTGGGATAGTTACATGCATTTACTCTCTTCAGAGCTTTATGTTTGCAGTTTGTCTGTAGTGGGTTGATTTGATATGCCTATTGGGGAAGGCACCTATCTTTGTCACAAGTTTGTCAGTTTTGTATGCATCTTGGATGGTTATGTATTGAGCTTCTTGCTCTATCAGTTATGCTTGTGCTTGGTCTCTTCTCTTACCCCGAGACCCATTACATGCATGACTTTTGGACCTATGAGATGTCTCTTGCATGACATGTTATTGGTTTGACAGTTCTTGGTACCTTCTTGCCCCCGAAAACTCACTGTTGGATGTATCTGGCTACCTGGCAATTGTAGTGACATATGTATTAGTGATTGCTTCATTTTGGGACCGTTTTACATACTGTTGTCATTTATTACAGCAAGCTGAAATCTACAGATTTTGAGCACTTCTATGAGGGTAATGCTTATTATTTGATGTTATCTTGGTTATATTTGGTGGACAAGTGCTTCTCTTGGTGAAATCCACCCATTCAACCAGTTCTAGCAGTGGTTTTAGTGCATTTTCTGCTAATTACAGCAACCTGCAATTTTACATTTTTGCTTTGATTTGGGATAGTATGGCTAGTCATTTGAAAGATACAGCTCTCTTTAACATTGCCAAGTTGGATGGTACCAACTACGGGTATTGAAAGTCCCAAATATGGTAGGTTTTGGTGCAAAAGTTGCAGATTAAACCCTTGCATTTCAAAGGTGTCAAACCTAAGGATATGGATGATGATGTTTGGATGGAAGTTGATGAGCTATGCAAGTCTACCATTATTTTGTCACTCTCAGAAGAGGTCCATCATAATGTTGTTAAAGATGAGAATCAGAGTGCATGGGATTTATGGGAGAAGATTCAGGAGCTTTATGCGCAGCAGAGTCTTGCGTCACATATGTATTGGCTGAAGTAGTTAATGGACCTTCGCATGAAGGAGGGGACCTCCCTTTCATCTCATTTCAGGCAGTTTCATGCTATCATGAAAAGTCTGTTGTTACAAGGTATTGAGGTCAAGACAACTTGCACCTGTTGTTTCTACTTGGCACCTTGCCCGAATCATGGGATGTATTCCGTACTACCATATGCACGAACAAGCTTGATGGGCTGAAAATCAAAGATGTTGAGAGTGCTTTATTGACTGAGGAAATCAACAGGAGAAACAATGATGCTTTCCACTCTTCACATGCATTGACCGTTATAGGTGGAAGAAATGGTAGGCATGCTAATGATCATAAGGGCAGGGACTCTCATATGTCCAGATCCAAGTCACGGTGGTTGCAATAAGTCCCGTGGATGGAAGTCTGATCTTACGTGTCATTATTGTGGGAAAGTAGGACATATTAGGCCGCAGTGCCATAAAATGCGCGATGATAAGCACAAGGAAAAGAGAAAAGAAAAAGTGCAGGAAAAATCTTCTGAGCACAGTATTGTATTTGCAAAGTCCAGTGTGAAGATAGAAGAGGTTAATGTCATGCATGCCACTGATTCAGATGATAATTACATACTTGCAGCTTCTTCATGCGATGCCTTACAAGCTTTTAAGATACATTCTATGTATGTGCAGTGTGGCTCTTGGATTTGGGTGTATCCTTTCATGTGACACCCTGTTGAGATTGGTTTCATACCTATCATGCCATGTTTGGTTTTGTGCGTCTTGGTGATGACATGTCTCTTGACATTGTGGGCATTGGAGATGTTAGGCTGCAGTTTTCTTCTGGCAGCTCTTTTGTTTTGCATGATGTACGCCATGTACCTACGTTGACTTGCAGCCTTATGTCAGCTAGACAGCTTGATGATGCATGGTATTTTGTGTCTTTTGGAGACTCTGCATGGAAGATTACTCATGGCAGGATTGTACTTGCAAGAGGTGCCAAATCTGGCAGCCTCTATTCCTTACTTGTATTAGGAGCTACATTGGATCATGTTTTGTCTGTGGGTTCTATTCCCCATGTATCCCTTTGGCATGCTCGTTTGGGGTATATATCTCTTAAAAGAATGAAAATGCTCTGTGCTTTGCAGTATCTTCCACCTTTTGACTCTTCGTATTTTGATTCTTGTAATCATTGTTTGTATGGCAGGTAGACTAGAAATACGCATAAAAAGTCTGGTAAGAAACGCATGCGTGAGTCCTTGGTTCTTGTGCACTCAGATGTATGTGGGCCCATGCCTTGTCAGTCACTTGGTGGGGCAAAGTACTTTGTTACTTTTATAGACGATTACTCACGTAAGGTTTGGGCTTATCCCATAAAGAGAAAATTTGATGTCTTAGACACATTTCAGCGTTGGCTTGCATTGGCAGAGAACCAGTCTGAAAAAAGGCTCAAATGCCTAAGGTCAGATAATGAGGGTGAGTATGTATCATGTGCTTTTGAGTAGTTTTATGATGAGCGGGGTATTAAGCGTGAGTTGACCACCCCTTACACCCCACCCTAGAATGGTATGGTTGAATAGGACCATTCAGGAAAGGGTCCGTAGCATGCTTAGCTAGGCTGGCTTACCGCAACACTTTTGGGCTAAGGTAGTTACTACTGCAGTGCATCTCATTAACAAGTTGCCTAGCAGTGGCCTTGACTTTCAGGTTGCAGAGGAGGTATGGGCAGGCAAACCCCCCTCTTATGATCATTTGCATGTATTTGGATGTGAGGCATTCTGCCATGTGCCCAAGGACAAACGCAATAAGCTGGATCCTAAAAGTGTAAAATGAATTTTCATTGGCTATGGAGATGCAGGAGAGATGGGTTACTGTCTATGGGATCTGCAGGCGCGGAAAGTGATCCGAAGCCATGATGTCATCTTTCATGAGGACAAAATGCATATGCAGCATGAGAAAGCGGTTGAGGTATGCAGAGTTATCTTTCAAGAGGAGCTACCTGCTCCCGTTCAACTTGCTCCACGGCCAGCTAGACAACGTGCAACATCACCTGATGCTCATGGCCCAGATGTTAGATATGTTGATGTTAGACAGGATGTTGGTTAGGCAGCAAAGCCTGGACTGAGGCGTTCTACTAGAGATATATGACCTCCTGACCGTTTTGCGCCCTCTATGGATTATGTACTGGTTACAGATGCATGACAGCCTGTCACTTATGATGAGGCTATGTGCAGGGGTGATTGTCACTCTTGGGAGAAGGCTATGCAGTCTGAGCTTGACTCATTGCATAAGAATCCAACTTGGGATTTGGTTTCCTTACCTCATGGTAAGAAGGATTTGCCATGCAAGTAGGTATACAAGCTGAAAAGTACCCCTAGACACCCCAAGCCGACATACAAGGCTCGATTGGTTGCTAAGGGTTTTAAGAAGGAGCATGGTGTTGACTTTGATGAATTCTTTTCTCTTGTGGTCAAGATGACCACCCTACGCTTAGTCTTGGCCTTGGTTGCATAGCTTGACCTGGACTTGTCCCAAATGGATGTCAAGATGGCTTTTTTACATGGGGACTTGCATGATGAGATTTACATGGAGTAGCCTAAGGGCTTTGCAGACCCTAGCAGGGAACACCTAGTGTGCAAGCTAAAGAAGAGTCTATATGGCTTGAAGGTGGCACCTAGGGAATGGTACCATAAATTTGATGCATTCGTGCAGTCACAGGGCTACAGCCACAGTGCTATGGATTCGTGCTTGTATACGAAGAAAGCCCGTGACAGTTATTTATTGATTTTGGTACTCTATGTGGATGGTATGATTTTAGAGGTACCTGAAGGGCACATCAGATATGTGTATTTGCTATGGCAGCTAGGATATAGGAGTTGTGGGATACACTGACTCTGATTATGTAGGACATGCAGATAGTAGGAAGTCCACTTCTGACTATGTCTTCACTTATGTTGGAGGGACTATCTCTTGGATGTCTAGGGCGCAGAAGTGTATGGCTCTTTCTACTATAGAGGTCGAGTATATTGCAGCCATAGAGGCTTGCAAGGAGGCTATCTGGTTAGGCCATTTGATTGCAGACCTTGGTATGATAGATGTTATGCCTACACTACATTTGGATTCTATGAGTGCCATTCAATTGGCCAAGAATCCAGTCTTCCATGCAAAGACAAAACATATTGAGGTGAGGTATCACTTCATTTGTGAGGTCATTGAGGACAGGTCTATTGACCTTGTCAAGATTTCGACTGAGCAGAATCTTGCAGACTTGCTCACGAAGAGCCTCATTACTGACTGCTTTGCCTTCCTTAGGAGATTGATGGGCATTGGATGAGATGACGTCTTTTTCCTCATCCTATTGTACATGTGTACATGTTGTACTATCTTTTATTTTTTCTCTCTCTCACTGGGGCAAATTCGCCTTTAAGTGGGAGGTTGTTGGGGGTAAAGGCACTTCCGCCTAGCCGCCCATGTATTACTACACTGACAGTACCTGCCATTGCACACTGCAGGTAGCAGGCGCCTGTCACATTCACTTATTCTTTATTCTTTTAGTGACATTTTGAATAAAGGAAGGCTCGACCACACATTATGGTTATTGGAGCAAGAAAGAGCTAAAAGGGCTAGATGGTAGGCTAAAATCATCAAGAGGTATTCTTCTTAACATAGTAGCCCAATATCCCTACAAGGGGGGGGGGGGGGTCTTAGTGACCCTAGTTCTACAAGCAATTCTTTAGGGGAAGGAGGAAGCTCTAGTAAAATCCATTGCAAGGAGGCTATCTGGTTAGGCCATTTGATTGTAGACCCTTGGTTCCACTAGTTCAAAGACCCTTGGCGAATCTTATCATCATCATGGTGCAATCCATTGCAATCCTTGCATTGATGCTAGATCTGCTAGCCTTAGGATTCCCTCTACCTATTTTTAATGGGTTAATAGAGGAAGATGCGGACCTCCATGTTAGCAAGTTTCAAAAGTTAATGTTCAACTATTGAATCCAAGATGAGAGACATCTAATGGTATTCTTTGATATGACTCTAAAACAAAGAGCTACAATATGGTATCACAGCCTAGAAGCCATAACTATAACTACAATTAATCTATTTTTTGCGGCCTTCTGAAGAGAGTTTGCCCCTAAAAGAGGAGGTCAATATTGGCTATGTGTTCTTAATGTAAGATGTCAAGAACATCATGAGAATGTTCAAGTCTATGCTACCAAGAAATTGAAAGAAGTGTTTCATAAATTGCAAACCTATATTCCCATCCTTGCTATTACTCAACTACAGTACTTTCTACACAAGGATTGGATTTTAATATCTAGGTGCAGTTGAATAGTATTGCTCTTCATGCCATTGATACTGCTATTATACGAGCAAAGGAGGTAGAGTTGCAATTACAATGTCCTACATCTCTAGGGCAAACCTAAATTCAAGTCTAGGGTTTCGAAATAATTCGGCATTGACTGGTGGAAGTCAAGAAACACCCATGACCAATTTGAATGGGAGATAAAGCATAATATAGAGTGTGCTCATGCTACCGGCTCCTTCTAAAATGTGACTATGCCAACCGCTAGCCAAATGGCTCCACTAAATAATGGAAGCCAAATGACAAACCCTAATATCATTCCAATTAATCAGCAATAGCCAATCCCTCATCAGCTGGTTAGACCAACTGAACGGCAAGTAGACAATTGCAACTATGAGTCTTGCGCATCAAATGTCGTTAGTGGAGTCAAGGACATGATGAAGCATTATATCGATATGATAACAAAATAGTATAGACAAATAGCTATAGATGTTAATTTCCTAAAGAAGCAACAAAACTTTATATGAAGTCGATGCCCTAAAGAGGATGGTCCCAGTTGTAAGTGGTATGGTAGTTATCACTTTCTGAGAAATTGTCCTAATGTAAAATGTGACATATGTGGGAAGTCCAACCATTTAGCTAGTACTTGTTGGAGCAAGATTATCTCTCTTCAGCAAGAATAAGCAACCAAGTCCAGTAAATCATCAAGTACAAGGGAACAACCTTCAGGGAGATGAAAGACCAAAAAAAATATTGCAAAGAGAAAAAGCTACCATAGAGGAGTTACCTAGTGGTAGTGGTGTCAGTATTATCGAAGTTGTGAGTGTTAACACCACTAAGGGTTCCAATTTGCGAGCCATTACAAGAGGACAAAAGGTTAAAGAATGTGATAGGGATAATGTAAAACCTGTTGAGAAGACAAACCTAAACACGATGATAAGGGATGCAAGTCCTTGACCTTGATGTGGAAGTCGGTCCTCTAAAAGCTATTGACGACAAAGCCAAATCCAATAAGGTGCTACTAAAGAAGTGAAAGGGAAGTGGAACCCATGAGGACGAAGCTTGTCGGTGAGAGCTTTGGCGGATGGAGAGCAAGAGTCAAGAGAGAGAGAGACTCAAAAGTGGGAACTCCAACCACCACAATGTGTGGCGAGGCCTTCCTTTATTCAAACTATCACTAAAATAATAAATAATAAGTGACTGTGATGGGCACCCGCTACCTGCAGTGTGCAGTGGCAGGTACTGTCAGTACAATAATACACGAGCAGCTAGATGGAGGTGCCTTTACCCCCAACAACCTCCCACTTAAAGTCGAATTTGCCCCAGTGAGAGAAAATAGAAAAGACAGTACAACATGTACACATGTACAACAAGATGAGGAAAAAGACGTCATCTCATCCAATGCCCATCAATATCCTGAGGAAGGCAAAGAGCTTGGTAGTGAGGCTTTTTGTGAGCAAGTCTGCAAGATTCTACTCAGTCAGAATCTTGACAAGGTCAACAGACCTGTCCTCAATGACCTTCCAAATGAAGTGATACCTCACCTCAATATGTTTCATCTTCGCATGGAAGATCAGATTCTTGGCCAGATTCTTGGCATTCTTGGCCAACTGAATGACACTCATAGAATCTGAATGCAGTGTAGGCATAGCATGTAGGAATAACATCTATCATACCAAGGTCTGCAATCAAACGGCCTGACCAGATAGCCTCCTTGCAAGCCTATGTGACTACAATATACTTGGTCTCTGTAGTAGAATGAGCAGTACACTTCTGCGCCCTAGACATCCAAAAGATAGCCCCTCTAGCATAAGTGAACAGATAGCTAGAAGTGGACTTCCTACTATCTGCATGTCCTGCATAATCAGAGTCAGTGTACCCCACGACTCCTGTATCCTGGCTGCCATAGAAAAGTCACATATTTGATGTGCCCTTCAGGTACCTCATGATACCCTTTACGGCATCCCAATGTTTCTTGCTAGGTGTAGTAGCCATATAACGTGCCACAACCCCAACTACAAAAGCTATATCTGGATAGATGGCTATCATGGCATATATACGACTGCCCACGGCTGATGCATAGGGAATCTTGGCCATCTCAGTCCTCTGCTCATCTATCTGCAGATAATCGACCTGTGAAACCTTCACATGAGAAGCTAATTATGGATAGCCAATAGGCTTAACATCCTGCATGCAGAAGCGCTCAAGGACTTTATGAATGTACTCCCCATGTGACAGATAGAGTAGTCCCTGAGATCTATCGCGTGTAATACGCATACCAAGTATATGAGAGGCCTGTCCCAGATCTTTCATCTTAAAGCTCTTCTTGAGCAGAGCCTTAAGAGCATCTAGCTCCTCATGAGTTTTCCCTGCTAAAAGCATGTCATCCACATAGAGAACCAAAATCAGTAAAGAACCATCATGGGCTTTCTTCATGTACAAGCACGGATCCATAGCACTATGGCTGTAGCCCTGTGACTGCATGAATGCATCAAATTTATGGTACCATTCCCTAGGTGCCTACTTTAAGCCATATAGACTCTTCTTTAGCTTGCACACTAGGTGTTCCTTGCCAGGGTCTACAAAGCCCTTGGGATGCTCCATGTAAATCTCATCATGCAAGTCCCTATGTAAAAACTCCGTCTTGACATCCATCTAGTACAAGTCCAGGTCAAGTTGTGCAACCAAGGCCAAGACTAAGCGTAGGGTGGTCATATTGACCACAGGAGAAAAGAATTCATCAAAGTCAACACCATGCTCTTGCTTAAAACCCTTAGCAACCAATCGATCCTTGTATGCCAGCTTGGGGTGTCCAAGGGTACTTTTCAGCTTGTATACCCACTTGCATGGCAAAGCCTTCTTACCCCGAGGCAAGGAAACCAAATCCCAAGTCTGATTCTTATGCAATGAGTCAAGCTCACATTGCATAGCCCTCTCCCAAGAGTGACAATCACCCCTGCGCATAGCCTCATCATAAGTAAGAGGCTCTCCGGCATCTATAACCAGTACATAATCCATAGGGGATAAAAATTGGTCAGGAGGTCATCTATCTCTAGTAGAATGCCTCAACCTAGGCTATGTTGCTGCTTGACCGACATCCTGTTTATCATCAACATGTCTAGCATCTGGGCCATGGGCATTAGGTGATGCTGCACGTTGTCTAGTTGGCCGTGGAGTGGGCTAAACAAGAGCAGGTGGCTCCTCCTAAAAGATAACTCTGCGTACCTCAACTACTTTCTCAGACTACATATGCATTTTGTCCTCATGAAAGATGACATCATGGTTGCGGATCACTTTCCATGCATGCGGATCCCATAGATGGTAACCCGTCTCTCCTACATCTCCATAGCCAATGAAAATGCATTTGACACTTTTAGGATCCATCTTATTGCATTTGTCCTTGGGTACATGGCAGAAGGCCTCACATCCAAAGACACGCAAATGATCATAAGGATGGGGCTTGCCTGCCCATACCTTCTCTGCAACCTGAAAGTCAATGCCATTGCTAGGTGACCTGTTAATGAGATTCATTGCAGTAGTAACTGTTTCAGCCCAAAAGTGTTGCTGTAAGCCAGCCCGGCTAAGCATGCTACAGACCCTTTCTTGAATGGTCCTATTCATGCGTTCAGCCATACCATTCTGGGGAGGGGTATAAGGAGCGGTCAACTGACGCTTAATACCCCGCTCATCACAAAACTACTCAAAAGCACGTGATACATACTCACCCCCATTATCTGACCTTAGGCATTTGAGCCTTCTCCCAGACTAGTTCTCTGCCAATGCAAGTCAACACTGAAATGTGTCTAAGACATCGGATTTTCTCTTTATGGGATAAGCCCAAATCTTACGTGAGTAATCATCTATGAAAGTAACAAAGTACTTTGCCCCACCAAGTGACTGACAGGGCATAGGCCCACATACATCTGAGTGCACAAGAGCCAAGGGCTCACCCATGCGTTTCTTACCAGACTTTTTATGCATATTTCTAGTATGCCTTCCATACAAACAATGATCACAAGAATCAAAATGCAAAAAGTCAAAAGGCCGAAGATACTACAAAGCACGGAGCATTTTCATTCCTTTAAGAGACATATGTCCCAAACAAGCATGCCAAAGGGATACATGGGAAATAGAACCCACAAACAAACGTAGCCCCGAATACAAGTAAGGGATAGAGGCTACCAGACTTGGCACCTCTTACAAGCACAAGCCTGCCACAAGTAATCTTCCATGCAGAGTCTCCAAAAGACACAAAATACCTTGCATCATCAAGCTGTCTAGCTGACATAAGGCTGCGAGTCAACATAGGTACATGGCGTACATCATGCAAAACAAAAGAGCTAAACTGTAGCATAACATCTCCAATGCCCACAATGTCAAGAGACATGTCATCACCAAGACACACAGAACCAGACATGGCATGATAGGTATGAAACCAATCTCGACAGGGTGTCACATGAAAGGACGAACCCGAATCCAAGAGCTACACTACGCATACATAGAATGTATCTTAGAAGCCTGTAAGGCATCGCATGAAGAAACTGCAAGTATGTAATTGTCATCTGAATCAGTGGCATGCATGACATTAACCTCTTCTATCTTCACATTGGACTTTGTAGGTACAATACTGCGCTCAGAAGATTTTTCCTGCACTTTTTCTTTTCCCTTTTCCTTGCGCTTATCATCATGCATTTTATGCCATTGCGGCCTAATATGTCCTGATTTCCCGCAATAATGACAAGTAAGATCAAACTTCTGTCCACAGGTTTTACTGCGACCACATGACTTGGACCTGGACTTTTGAGAGTCCCTGCCCTTATGATCATTATCATGCGTGCCATGTTTGCCACCTCTAACGGTCAATGCATGTGAAGAGCGGGAAGTGTCATTATTTCTCCTGTTGATTTTCTCAATCAATAAAGCACTCTCAACATCTTTGATTTTCAGCCCATCAAGCTTGTTTATACATATGGCAGTATGGAAGACATCCCATGATTCAGGCAAGGTGCCAACCAGAAACAATGGGTGCAAGTTGTCTTTGAACTCAATACCCATGTGGCAACAGACTCTTCATGATAGCATGAAACTGGCTTAAATGAGATGAAAGGGAGGTCCCCTCCTTCATGCGAAGGTCCATTAACTGCTTCAGTTAATATATGTGTGACGAGGACTCTGCTGTGCGTAGAGCTCTTGAATCTTTTCCCATAAATCCCATGCACTGTGATTTTCATCTTCAACAACATTATGATGGACCTCTTCTGAGAGTGACAAAATAATGGTAGACTTGCATAGCTCATCAACTTACATCCAAACGTCATAATCCATATCCTTAGGTTTAACACCCTTGAAACGAAAGGGTTTAATTTGTAACTTCTGCACCAAAACCTGCCATATTTGGGACTTTCAATACCCATAGTTAGTACCATCCAACCTGGCAATGTTAAAGAGAGCTATGTCGTTTAGATGACCAGCCATACTGTCCCAAATCAAAGCAAAAAGGAAAAATTACAGGTTGCTATAATTAACAAAAAATGCACTAAAACCACTGCTAAAATTGGTTGAAAGAGTGGATATCACCAAGAGAAGCACCTACCCACCAAATATGATCAAGATAACATCAAATAGTAAGCATTACCCTCATAGAAGTGCTTAAAATCTGTAGATTTCAGCTTGCTGTAATAAATGACAACAGTATGTAAAACTTTTCCAAAATGAAGCAATCACTGATACATATGTCACTGCAACTGCCAAGTAGTAAGATACATCCAACAGTGAGTGTCTAGGGGCAAGAAGGTACCAAGAACTTTCAAACCAACAACCTGTCAGGCAAGAGACATCTTGTAGGTCTAGAAGTCATGCATGTAATGGATCTCAGGGTAAGATAAGAGACCAAGCCCAAGCACAACTAATAGAGCAAGAAGCTCAATGCATAACCATCCAAGATGCATACAAAACTGATAAACCTGTGACAGAGATAGGTGCCTGCTCTAATAGGCATATCAAATCAGTCCACTACTAACTGCAGACATAAAGCTCTCAAGAGAGCAAATGCATATAACTGTCCCACAAGCTCAAGCTCAAGTGTAAATAAGACTCTGTGTACATCCAAATATGCCAAGGGGCTCCCCTGGAAGTGAAGTCAGATGTAAAGAGAGCAAGCAACACTCTAATACATCAAATACATAGCATAAGACATGCCAAATCCGAGTAGGTAACATTTGGAGCATAAAACCCAAGCTATCTCAGACCCGTAAAGCATAAGCCTGAAAGCATTCAAAGAGCATATAAGTGGCAACCAAATGTAATGCCTAGTAGATCCAAAATGCTCAAATACATCTAAAGACGAAGATCCAAGTAACTGTCAAGCACGGGCAAACCAAGTGGCATCCATATCTGACCAAAGCATAAATACAATTAGCCTAAATGTCAAGCAGTGACAATAGGCATAGACCGGTCCAAAAAAGCATGCCAACTAAAGCCAAATGCCAGTGAAGAACGACCAAGTCAGAGCCTAATCCAAGCTCAAAAGCATTATGGAACCAAGAAGAAGCATTTGACAACCTCCAAATACATCGGTATGATCATTCAAACCTCCAGTGAGCACCCCGTATCCATGAACCAATGCATACACCAAGTAAATGAGCCTCATCCCACTGTATTATAGCAAGCAATTTACTGTTAAATATAGCTCAAATGGTGTTCAAATTTGATCCAAATTAGTCCCAATGCATAGACATAGCATCCCATATCATCCGGGCATCAATAGGCATCAAACGGGCAATGCCAAGAAGCATCAAATAGTAAATGTCAAGTACTGCCCTATTTTGATAGTCTTGGGACTGTGTATACAGCAAGGGCTGAAGGGGGAAGCACTAGAATCTATCACCGGGAGCCAAGCACTAATGCCAGGGAGTCCAACAATGATCGGGAAGGTTTCCAAGAGTGTCGGGAAGCCGAGCAAGAGCAAGGAAATGCCAGAAGCACGTCAGCCCAACCCCCTAAAAATGTGCCAGAAATTGTGATGGCTGTTCCTGGGGGTTGGGGGGTCTTTAATAGTCCTTGTGGGCGCTTGGAAATGTTGAGGGGGCTCCAATGCAGCCAGAGAAGAAGCTGATGAAGGTCCAAAAACTCGGGGAGGAGGTGGGAGATCAAAACATACCTGCAAGTGAAGGTGCCATGGCTGCCGTTGAAGCTCGGGTTGAAGCTCTCCAAATCCGGGCTGAAGAGAATGCTGGGCAAGTCCAATGCCTTTGCTCTGATACCAGTTGAAAGGAAAGTGGAACCCAGGAGGAAGAAGCTTGGTGGTGAGAGCTATGGCGGATGAAGAGCAAGAGCCAAGAGAGAGAGAGACTCAAAAGTGGGAACTCCAACCACCACAATGTGTGGCCAACTATCACTAAAAGAATAAAGAATAAGTGACTGTGATGGGCACCTGCCACCTACAGTGTGCAGTGGCAGGTATTGGCAGTGTAGCAATACACGGGCAGCTAGGTGGAGGCGCCTTTACCCCCAACAAGAAGAACGTAAAAAATAAGAAAGAGGCACCAACGTCTATTCAATGACCAAGAGAAAGAATGGTTTGGTGAAAATAAGTCCATATCATTACTTGTAGATTTGCAAGAGTGAAGTTTAAAACCAAAGTTAATCTAAATAAGATTGAACCTTATTATCTTTAGGCATATTGATGAGATAACTGCCTTGCAGGTCAAGGTTGGACTAATTTGAAACCTACAAGAGAGACTAAATTTTGGTTAATGGGGTGGCTGATTCCCTATTGAGAACACTCATATTTGAAACAAAGATACCATTAGGGAAGACTTGTTTGGTGGAGCAAAGGCTATAAAGTGATTCAGCAAGAGGATGGGACATTTATTTGGGAGATCAAATTCTTCTACATCACTACTTAAGGATTTTGATGAGCATTCTTATTGGATTCAATGAAGAAGGAAGGGATAAAGCTTTTGGTTCATCCTTTGAATATGCTGAATTTTGATTATCATAGTTACAAATAAAGGAGCCAAAGATGGTTGGACGTGTGAACCCTTTCTGGACATATATATTATATTTTTATGGAACATCCATGGGTCCCAATAATAAAGGGAGTATTGTGGTAGTCATTAGAGATCCCCTACGTTGAATCACGATGAAATTAGCTACCTACCTTAGGGTAGGATCATACTAATAATATGGCAGAATATAAAGCCCTAATAATGGGACTAAATATTGCTAAGAAAGGTGGTATTTGGCAGTTAGTAAAAGGGGATATCGAGTTGGTTTTGAATCAATTGAATGGGATGCACACAGTATGAAATACTATTCTTCATATGTATTATCGTGCTACTATGAACCTGATCAACAAGTTTGAGAGAGTGTCTCTTCAACTAGGTCCACGATATTGGAATCAGTTTGCCAATTCATTAGCAAATTATACTTATGAAGAAGACCTCTTTTTCAACTATGGTCCTAGTTGAGACATCTCCATTGATGATGAGACAGGGCTTTATCACTTATGTGGACTTGTGAGGTACCCTAAGTTATATGGCTAGTGATTGATCTCCTTAGGAGTATTCAGTGAGGTATATATTACATCTCCTAGAAAGATTTGTTAAAAGAGTGGAGCATGTATCGAATGTGTCATATGTATGAGCGGTGTATCTTGGGGTCAATCCTCAAGGTGTAGGAGAGATGTAGTTATTACGAAGCGAAACATGTGGCAAATCTAGCAAATAAAATCTCAATCATGAATAACTTTATGACACACATAATAAAACTTAGTGGAAAAATATAACAAATCAAACATCTCAACTATTAAATACAAAAAACATTATAATACATAAGAGGATTTGAATAACTCAATAGATTGAGAAAGATAAGAGAAAAACACACGATTTGGCCCAACCTCCCCCATGGCAAAAGCCATGGTTTGCTATCCTTAATTGTATATTATAGTTTTACATGGATATTTGCATTCCTATCTTACATCTAATTGTAAAGAAAGTACAAATATCAATTAAAATATAGAGTTTTAAGAGTCAAGAGGTATCCTGTAACATGTTGTAGTTAATGTAAAAAAATTCTATGCTCTGAATCTTGATGTTTTGACTCTTCCATCGCATCTGGAGCGTGTTAAAACCCCCAAAATGACTCTTGAAGCTCTGAATTCTGATTTCGGATGAGGGATAAATGAAAAAACTCAACTTTCACCTTGTTCTCCTATTTTGTGTGCGATCATATTGCTTTTATAAAGAAAGCTAGAAAAGCCTTCTAAAACTTAACCACATTAAGAAAATAGCAAGGTATTCCATAAAGAAAGCTTATTTCAATAAAAGCATATATTAAATCTCATATTCTCAAATAATTTATATTAAAAATAAATAATTTAATAGTACTAAGGACAATGATCTAATTATTACTAAAGAAGTTTAAACTTATAACCTACAAATAAGGCAATAATTTTAATAATACAATATCATATAAATACATAATATTATATATTATACTTAAGATAACTAATCATAATTATGAAATTTATGCTTGGACTTACGCCAACGTCTAGTGCTACCCAAAGCCACCACTACCTGCTCTACACATCAACTAAAGCATTCACAATTGTTTATAAATAAAATAAACAAATAATAGTGAATACCTAGCAATCTTCAGCTATAAATAATTAAAATAGGTTGGAACACAATCTTAACCTTAATTTAATTTGAGTGCGTACTCTAAGCTCATTAAAATCCATTAATTTGATATGTATTTTGTGGAATCACCTATTGTGGAATCACCCACGTGCACATTAAATTGATCTAATGCTCGAAAATGATAGGCATCCCCGTCAACTTCTCGCACAAGGAATCCATCTTGTGTACGAGCCCCGAAAAATAATTATAATCACGGAATCCACTGTGGAATATACCTCCTCACTACAAGGATATAAGAGAATAACGATAGCCATTTTCGACGCAAATCAGCGGTGTCACTATTTGCGTCGCTATTTGTGTTGCAAATGCGACGCAAATAGCGATGGTACTCAGACGAAAAAAAGTGGGCCAAAGCCCAAGCACGACATTTTGCAAGAAAGAGTGAAAGAGGAAGCGAACTGCATCGTGCGTTTGAGAGGGAGAGGGAGAGAAAGAGAGAATGAGAGAGAATGAGAGCTTCTCACCACCGTCGCCGTCATTTGCGAAGAAGAGGAGGAAGTGCACAAAGGGCGAAGGGGAGCTGTCGAATCCATCCTCGGACCTTTGCGCTGAGTGCATTACTCCCTCTTGGTTTGTTTTTGTTTTTTCTCTTTTTCTTTTGCTTATTTTTGTTAAAAATGATGTGTACTGAGAGAGAAAGAGAGGAAATGAGAAAGGGAGAGAAAATGAGAGAGGGAGAGGAAGAGAGAAAAAGAAAGAAGGAACGAGAGAGAGAGGGAACAAACATGAAACATAATAAAGAAAGAGAGAAAGAGAGAGAGAGGGTGGTGGTAGTAGTGGTGGTGGTGGTGGTAGTAGTAGTAGTAGTAGTTCTTTAATTTCTTATTTTCTTGTTTGTACTAGTAGTTCTTTAATTTCTTATTTTCTTGCTTTTTTTTGTTGTTGTTATAGTAGTAGTAGTAGTTCTTTAATTTCTTCTTTTATTTTTTATTTTTTATTGTAGTAGTAGTAGCAGAAAGAAGGAACGAGAGAGAGAGGGAACAAACATGAAACATAATAAAGAAAGAGAGAAAGAGAGAGAGAGGGTGGTGGTGGTGGTGGTGGTGGTGGTAGTAGTAGTAGTAGTAGTAGTTCTTTAATTTCTTATTTTCTTGTTTGTACTAGTAGTTCTTTAATTTCTTATTTTCTTGCTTTTTTTTGTTGTTGTTATAGTAATAGTAGTAGTTCTTTAATTTTTTTTTTTTTTGTAGTAGTAGTAGCAGTAGCAGCAGTAGTAGCAGCAGCAGCAGTAGTAGCAGCAGCAGCAGCAGTAGTAGTAGCAGCAGCAGTAGTAGTAGTTCTTTACTGTAAAAAAAAACAATAGTACACTACAAGAATATAGGAGTATAGCGATGGTCATTTTCGATGCAAATTAGCGACGTTGCTATATAATAGTAGTAGTAGTAGTAGTTCTTTAATTTCTTCTTTTCTTTTTTTTTGTAAGAGAGAGAGGGAGGGTGGTGGTGGTGGTGGTAGTAGTAGTAGTAGTTCTTTAATTTCTTATTTTCTTGTTTGTACTAGTAGTTTTTTAATTTCTTAATTTCTTGTTTTTTTTTGTTGTTGTTATAGTAGTAGTAGTAGTTCTTTAATTTCTTCTTTTCTTATTTTGTAGTAGTAGTAGTAGTAGTAGTAGTAGTAGTTCTTTACTTTTTAAAAAAAATAGTAATAGTAGTACACTACAAGAATATAGGAGTATAGCGACGGTCATTTTTGATGCAAATTAGCGACGTTTCTATATAATAGCGACACAAATAGCGACAGTACTTAGGCGAAAAAAAGCGGGCCGAAACTTGAGCACAGCATTTTGTACGAAAGAGTGAAAGAGAGCGAAAGGGAAAGTGAACTGAATTTTGTGTTTTAGAGGGAGATGGAGAGAAAGAGAGAAAGAGGGAGAAGGAGAGCTTCTCACCGCCGCTGTCGCCATTTGTAAAGAAGAGGAGGAAGTGCACGGAGGGCGAAGAGGAACCGCTGTCATGAAGAGGAGCTGCCGAATCCATTCTCAAGCCTTTGCGGTGAGTGCATTGTTCTCTCTTGGTTTATTTTTGTTTTTTCTCCTTTTCTTTTGCTTGTTTTTGTTAAAAATGATATGCACTAAGAGAGAAAGAGAGAAAATGAGAAAGAGAGAGGAAGAGAGAAAAAGAAAGAAGAAATGAGAGAGAAAGGGAAAAAACATGAAACATAATAAAGAAAGAGAGAAAGAGAGAGAGAGGGAGGGAGAGAGGAGAATGAATGGATAAAAAAACAAAGAGAGAGTAAGATTTTGTTCTTTAATTTCTTATTTTCCTGTTTGTAATAGTAGTAGTAGTAGTTCTTTAATTTCTTCTTTTCTTGTTTGTAGTGATACTAGTATCAGTAGTAGCAATAGTAGTAGTTCTTTAATTTCTTCTTTTCTTGTTTGTAGTAGTAGTAGTAGTAGTCTTGTTTTTTGTTGTTTTAATTTCTTCATTTCTTATTTGTAGTAGCAGCAACAGTAGTAGTAGTAGTAGTAGTAGTAGTAGTAGTAGTAGTTTTTTCTTATTTTCTTGTTTTTAGTAGTAGTAGTAGCAGTAGTAGTAGCAGTAGCACACACACACACACACACACACACACACACACACACACACACACACACACACACAGATGTTTTGTTAAAGGAAATGAGAGAGGGAGAGGAAGAGAGAAAAATAAAGAAGGAACAAGAGAGAGAGGGAATAAAAATGAAACCTAATAAAGAAAGAGAGAAAGAGAGAGAGAGGGAGGAAGATAGGAGAATGAATGGATAAAAAACAAAGAGAGGGTAAGATCTTGTTCTTTAACTTCTTCTTTCTTGTTTGTAATAGTAGTAGTAGTGATGGTGGTGGTAGTAGTGGTGGTGGTAATGGCAGTAGTGGTGGTGGTGGTGGTATATATATATATATATATATATATATATATATATATATATATATATATATATATATATATATATAGAGAGAGAGAGAGAGAGAGAGAGAGAGAAGGAGAGTAGTAGTAGTAGTAGTGGTTGTAGTAGAGAGAGAGGTTTTGTTAAAGGTGCACACAAAGGAAAAAAGGTGGCAAGGTCTGGTGCAATACCATGGGACGGGAAACACTCCACGGGAAACACTCCAACATAGGGTAGCTACTCCCTCGTCCCCATGCATAGCATATTAGACTTTACATATTGTAGGCCCGGTCCATAGGTGGGTGGAGACTTTGCGTACTCCCTCATCCCCATGCATAGCATATTAGACTTTACATACTGTAGGCCCATCCGTAGGTGATGTAGGTCCATAGATGGGTGGAGACTTTACATACATTGATTTTGTTGAGTTACAAGAGAAGAAATCCCTTTATCAAACAATTTAAGAAAGAAAAAAAGAATGATAACAAAAATAAATTATTTGTCGTAACGTAGACCAAATGGAAAATGATGAAGGCCGTGATGTTCAAGATCATGAGGCATATCTTAATCAGTGTGTCCCATGTCCTTGCTCTCAATGTAAGCTCGCAATTAGACAAAAACCTTGATTGTCTATAGAACACGTACTATGCTTCGACGAGTTTCAATCAAAGATCATTGATTAAGCGATCTCAGATTTTGAGCAAATGGTAAGAAAAGTGTATATCAATCATACATTGTATTCACAAACTAATTGAATATCATATACAAAAACATTGGATGTGGCCGCAAATTTATTACAGGGAGGCGACGTCTCATCCCAAGGAGGAGTGCATCCTTTGCGGCCAGTTAGAAGAGTTCGTGGGCATCCAATGGATGGAGTGCCTAAGCCAATCCACCACTTGGAGGGTACTACCCAATCTATACCATCAATAACAGAGGAGACATGCAACCTTCCAGACTTTCCTACAATCTTGGAGCCTGAGATGGAGGCAATGATCGATGCATTGATGCCCATGGATGTCGACACATCTGATCTGCTTAGAGAGGAAGTATCCATACCATTATATGATGGGTGTTGAGTATCTTGCCCTAAAGATACTACTTGCATTCCTAAGTGTGCAAGAAAAATATGGGTGGAGCTATGTGAGTGTGACCGAGTTGTTCAAGTACCTTGTACATACTCTTTGTTGATTTCTTTTCGGCACTATTATAAAAAAAATTATGCTTTTTCAAGGCATTTTATGATTTTTTTTCAGGTTACTGAAGTATCATATATTACCACTTGTAAATACCATGTCTGAGTCTTGTGATGATGCGCGACATGTTTTACGAAAGCTTGGCATGGACTACAACAGCATCCATGCATGTATCAATGATTGCATACTGTTTCGAGGAGAATACAAGATTATGGAGACATGTCCAAAGTGTGGTGCTTACAGGTATCGACAGGACTTGCAAGGGCAAACCATCCCTCAAAAGTTTCTTAGACACTTTCCACTTATCCCCCGTATAAATCACATGTTTTGTACGTCCGGCATGGCGAGCTTGACAATGTGGCATTCAATGAATATAAATGGATTCATGCGCATGGAGCCGCATTGACTCTACCTTTCCAAGATTTGCCCAAGAGACAAGGAATCTTTGGCTCGGTCTTGCTATGGATGGCGTGAACCCATTCGGTCTGCGCTCAACTTCTTACAGTGTGTGGCTTGTAGTCCTTGTCAACTATAGCATCCCTCCATGGCTTTCTATGAAGAAAGGACACCTCATCCTTAGCTTGCTCGTTCCTAGCCACTATAAAGTCAAAAATATGGATGTGTATCTTTGTCCATTAGTTGATGAGCTTAAGATTTTGTGGGAGAAGCGGGTCAACACGGAAGATATGAGCAAGCACGATGATCGATGGTCCGCCAATATTCGAGCCATTCTCAAGTGGACCATGCATGACTTTCTAGGATTCGGGGAGTGCTTAGGTAAGTAGGCTTCCGTTATTGTTGGTAATATCTATCATAGCTCGTTCAAGTTTATATTCACTGGATAGAGATGTTGGGACAGGTTTGGTCACCTCAGGTTATCATGCATGTTCATAGTTGTTGAAAAATGTGCAATCACATCCACCATAGCCTCTTTGTATGGGACAAACAAGGCAAAGAAACATACTACAAATAAAGCCTTAAACTAGGTCATGTATACACAGTTTATTAAAACCACGGTTGTTGAATACCATCATTCCTTTCCACCTATCTCCACCTACCAATACCACCTACTGTAAGCCTATAAAAGGCACTCATCCCTACACTCATTCTATTAGTCATTATCAATTAGTTGTACTTGCATTATGCTTGGATAATATTAGTTGTTCTTCCTTGTCAATGCTTCTGTCTCATTATGATTGTTTATTTGCTCATCACAGTGATCCTCCATACCATGCATTCTCAGTATTTTAACATGGTATCAGAGCGAGTTTTCAGTCAGTGAGTCATCAGGCTACTAACTGAGTCATTCTAGTTTGAATTTCTAGCTCCCTCCACTTTTCCATGAATCTTTCACCTACCTCCATAGCTACCCACCTTCAATAGAGGGCTTGAATCTCTCAAACCGGGCCATTTCAGCTTGTACTTTCTTCTGGATAACTCTTCCTTTTCTCTAGGAGCTTCTCCCTATCACTTCAAAGACCAACATTGTTGTCTCTCTACTCCAACATTGCACCTGCAACAACACGCTGTCCAGATTGCACCTTCTGCTGTTCGCACGTCGAATTTCGCCTACCTCCATAGCTACCCACCTTCAGTGGAGGTATTGAATCTCTCAAACCGGACCATTTCAGCTCATACTTTCTTTTGGAGAACTCTTCCTTTGCTCTAGGATCTCCTCCCTATCACTTCAAAGTCCAACATTGTTGCCTCTCTACTCCAGCATTGCACCTACAACAACACACTGTCCAAATTGCACCTTTTGCTGTTCGCATGTCAAATTCCACCTGTATACATCACAATGCTGATGAGAATCATAGGTCTTTGATAGCCTACTTCCTAAGCTTCATTTCTATCAATTTTTTTTTGGAAATGATCAAGTATTCAACTCACAGGAGGTGAAAAACGAGGCTGCCCCTTGAAACCCTAATGCAGACTCCATAGCTATCAAGCTTTAAGCTCTTATTTTACTTCCTTCCCTCACTCTCGTGGCTCAAATCAAGTCACTAACTCTCTAATCTACTCTAGCACTCAGTCTTCAGCAAGCATTCAAGTTATTTACCAGCAAAGAGAGGAGATCTTAACAAGATTCTCAAGCATTTCAAGAAACAATGTCCATTAACACTCATCTAGTGCTTTTAGCACTAATGTCAGTTAACACAATCATCTTTGCCTCTAATCAAAACTAATTTTTTTTGCAAATCTAGCATCAAATCAAGGAGGGGAAGACTAGGACTTGCATTAGATCTTGAAGATTCCAACTTCAAGGGCATCATAGTCACTAAATTGCCTAGTATCTCTTAATACTAATCACCTAGTGATTCTTAGAACTTGTGCTCAACTGAAACTGGAAATTTTTGGAGCTGATTTGCTGGTGATCTTGCAATCTCAAAATGGGAAAGGATTCGTCGACATCCTGATTCAATGGTGTTGGATTCCATACATGGCAAACTAGGATAGAATTGATCCTAATGAAGAAAGGCTTGTGGTCAATCACAAGTGGTCAAGAGAAGAAACCAAGGAAAGCTGCACTTTCAGTTATATGGGATAAAAATGATGATAAGTCTCAAGCTATTATCAAGCTCAAACTTGATGATAGCTACATTCATCATGTTGATGATTGTGAAACCTCTTATGCGACATGGGATCGATTAGAAACCTTATTTGGAGCTCATTCCAAATCCTCAAAATATGGTTTACTAATTGAAATTTTTAGGCTCGACATGCAAAGTAATACCTCACTTGCAACTCATTTGAATTATATGGAAAGCTTATTAACACAACTTGTAGGAATCAACTTGAGGATGGATGAAGACATTTGCATTGGAGTGCTTCTCAAAAGTCTTCCACCTAAATTTGATAATGTGTCTACCACATTAATCAACATGCCAAAGCCAAAACTTGTGGACATCAAAGCCTCTCTCTTGGAAGGGAAAAGAAGATCAAGAATAAAGGAGAAACAAACATCCCAAGAGGAGACCAACAACTTCTCTATGTGAAAGGGAAGAAGAGCGTAGTCTGTGACTTTTGTAAAAAAATCTGGGCATATTGAGAAATTTTGCTATTCTAACAAAAAGTCTCAAAGAGCATATCTTGCTACAGTCAAAGAAGATGAAGACAACATTGAAGAAGAAGGAGAAGAAGAACCCCAAGAACAAAAGGATAAGATTCATTAGTCCCTCTTTTGTAGTTCATTTTCTGATAATAGACATTTTAAAATTTTAACATGTGGACTTGCCTTATGTTCCCACCATAAGCTCCTAAACTCCTCATGTAGCCTCTGCACACTACAGCCTCTACACATTTAGTGAGGCCTTGTAACAACCTCTAGCTTTGTATGGTTATTTTTGTTTCTTCCATGTCTACACTTAGCAAGGTTCTACTCATGATAGCCTCTGTATACTCAGTGTCTTTTACGGTTGTGATTGAGGAGGGATATTGAGAAATGTACAATCATATCCACCATAGCCTCTTTGTATGGGACAAACAAGGCAAAGAAACAAATTGTAAATAAAGCCTTAGACTAGGTCATGTATGCATGGTTTATTAAAACCACGGTTGTTGAATACCATGGTCCCTTTCCACCTATCTCCACCTACCCCTTTCCACCTATCTCCACCTACCAATACCACTTACTGTAAGCCTATAAATGGCACTCATCCCCACACTCATTCTATTAGTCATTATCAATCAGTTGTACTTACATTATGCTTGGATAATATTAGTTGTTCTTCCTTGTCAATGCTTCTGCCTCATTATGATTGTCTATTTGCTCATCAGTGATCCTCCATAGCATGCATTCTCAGTATTTTAACAATTGTGTGGGCCATAGTTAGACTCCCGAAGGTCACGAACCATGAAGAAGATGGTATATCAAGGACAAACTGCTTTCTTGCCAGAGGGTTATGAACTGAGGGAAGGTTTTCTTGGATGACCTCTAGCACGTATGAATGCCCAAAGCTAGTGCGAGTTGAAAATGGTCCACATGGAGTCACATCCAAACGGAATGCGATGGTTCTTAGTTTTCTATGAGTTGCTGTATTGGACCCACTTATAGATCAACCACTTGCTAGATCCCATGCATATTTTCAAGAATGTGGGCAGCTTACTATGGGACCACATCACAGGAAAGAGAGACACTGCAGGGGCACAAATGGATTTGAAGGAGGTAGGCAAGATGGTGGTGCTTTGGCCACAGTCAATGGCCGCAGTCGAGTGCTGATGGTCGCTTGCAACTACCTTGCACTCCTTGGGTTTTTTCCACTAAAAAAGAGCGCATTGTGAAGCAAATTATCAAGTCTATCCGCACTCCGATGGGTATGATGCATTCTCTTAGGTCTGCGTTTTCTAAAGACGACCAATTATCAAGGCTAAAATTCCATGATTGGCATAAGATATGTTAGGTTTGTACTACGAATGGATTGTAAGTGGCCTACGTATTTTGCTACTTGGAGTGTAGTCGTTGTTCGTAATGCTTCTTCATTTGTGATAGTTTGTACTACTGATCGCGATTGTAGGATGCCTTACTCCAGAAATACGCGGGGCGATTTACAAGTTCTCAAATTAGTGCAATGGATCTCATAGAAGGAGATCAAGACATTCTCTATTGTATCTGCAAGGCGGGGAGAAGTGGAGACCGTCTGTCTCTTTGAGAAATACTTGCCCACCAGCATGCTCATGATACAAATCCACCTTCTTGTGCATCTTATAGATGAAGTGGAGATTGTTGGACCTTTCCATAAGCGATGGATGTTCTTCTTGGAGAACTTCACGAAAATCCTGAAAGGCTTTGTGCGACAACAAGCTTGGCCAAAAGGTAGCATGGGTGAAGGTTGGTTGATGTCTGAGGTGTTAGTGCATATTTCATAGTGGCTACGGTGGATTCAGATAACAGTATGCTATGGTTGTTGAAGGACAATGATAGATTGACCAGAGATATGGTGGTTGGAAATGGGATAGAAAAAAGAATGGATGTTGTAATGGAGAAGAAAGTGAATCACTTTTGTATGTTGCACCATGCCTCCATGGAGACGTGGCTCGCTGGGTACGAGCAAGCTAGGAAAGATTGGGAAGAAGCGCGATCCAAATTTAAACATAGTAAGAGCCATTGACCAATTCGATATCCTGAGGGGATGGAGGAGATGCCACGGTTTATGTCAACGTGATGGTTGCATGGAGCTTTGACCGCAGCGTCTCGTGAAGGGGTGGAGGTCTAAACTAAGGAGTGGGAATTCTTGAGGGGATGTAGTCCAAAGGTGACGAAGTGTTTAGGGTTTGTTGTATCTACATTTTATACGCGACAACTAATTGACTGTTTCAATGTACATCACAATATATACAGTGCAGCGTGGTCACGCGGATGGCATTTCCATGTGGAGTGTATAAGCAAAATGTGCTCCACAACAGATTGTGGTATTATGGCAAAGTTCGAGCAAGAGAGACAATGACGAGCAACGGATCTAAACACTGTTATAGATGAGATGGTGTCTTTTGGAAACTGCATAGTATTATCACGGTGGATTACTGTAGCTTCTCCATAATCCTATTTGATATGCAATGTTGAGAATTAGCAATCACACTCACTAAACAGCCTCTTTGTATGGAGCTTCTGGGCTAAGGACATGCAGGCTTACCTATCCCATATGCACAGTGGTGCCTACTGCAGTTTCCTACTTTCCTATAAAGCATTGTATTTGCTTCCTTTTCTTAATGCAATGATTGTACTCTTTTCTTTTTAGTGAAGTGTCAATGTCATTGTCCACATACACAAGATTGTGTTTATGAGTCCAAGTCTCAATCTTGGAACCTAATTCACTTGTGTAACAAACAGTGTCTTTGTCTTCTCCATCATGAGCCCACACTTCTCATTCCATCCACCATAACTCACTGCCATGTTCTAGATCCCGTATCTCTCACATGGTATCAGAGCACAGCTGAGCATGGCTTAGCATGTTTCAGGTCCTCTCTCTACTCTCTTAGTCTCTCATAATCTCTATCCAGCTCAGCTCAAGTGTTTGAGTTCATCTCCAACTCCATTTTCACTCTCTACCCCTTGGCAGCCATAGCCAACCTGCAACCTACCTCTGTTGGAGGAGCTGGATCTCCACTTACAGGGCATATCTTCACTTGCTTTCTTCTGGAGAAATGTTCCTTGACTCAGGGCGCTGCATCCTGTCACTTCAAACACCAACATTGGTGACCTACAGATCCAACATTGTGTGATTCGTCAGTCGCACTCCAGAAAACGGCGCCTTCTGTTCGTACAGCCCGATGTCCATCTGCACAGCACGATCTGTCCTGGGTCTTTAGGGATTTTGAAGCCTATCACTTAGGCTATCTTTAGGTTGAATCTTGAGGCTTATGGTTCAGGCTATGAGCTGGAATCCTCAAAAAACCAGTCGTGTAGAAACCCTAAAAAAGACCACCATAGCTTTTTGAGCTCAAGCTCCTCTCTCACTTCACCTTCTCTCTCCTGCCACTTAAATCCAGGAGGGGAGATCTCACTAAGCTACTAAATTTCTCAACAAGACAAGCATCAAATCAAGGAGGGGAGATCTGTGAAGCATTTTTCAAGAACCATTGAAGATTTGAAGACTCAAGGAAGAAGATACAAACATAGTGTCCAATGACACTCAGCTAGTGCTCTTAGCACTTGTGTCTTGTGACACAACCAACTTTGCTGCAAACTGAGAATTTTGGAAACTGATTTGCTGCTGATCTTGCAACCTCAACATGGGAAAAGACTCTCCAAATGCTCGATTCAAAGGAGTCGGGTTCCACACTTGGCAAACCCGCATCAAGCTCATCCTGATGAAGAAGGGTCTTTGGGCCATCACAAATGGCAAAGAGAAGAAACCTCGAGATGTGGACCTTGCAGTTACTTGGCAGAAGAATGATGACAAGGCACAAGCCATCATCAAATTGGAATTGGACGATAGCTACATTCATCATGTGGATGCCTGTGACACGTCGTCCCATGACACTTGGGATAAATTGGATACCCTATTTGGCGCACAATCAAAGTCTCTAAATATGGTCTATTAATTGAATTTTTCCGACTTGATATGAAGCCTCATACATCCCTGGCATCCCATCTGAACTACATGGAAAGCCTGCTTACTCAACTTGCAGGAATAAAGCTAAAAATGGATGAAGATGTTTGTATTGGTGTCTTGCTAAAAAGTCTGCCTCCTGCCTATGATAATGTATCAACCACTCTAACCAATATGCTTGATCCTCAACTTGTTGATATTAAAGCCTCTCTGTTAGAAGAAGAAAAGAAACTTAAAAGCAAAGAAGAGCCCATCACTTCAAAGGATGAACAAATGTTATATGTAAACAACAGATACAAAGGTAAAAAGGAACCGCTCTTCTGTGACTTCTGCAAAAGGACCGGACATACTGAGAAGTTCTGTCATGCTAGGAAGAGGTTCCAAAAGGCCTATGTTGCAGGTGTGAAAGAAGAAGAAGACCATGGACCAAAAGATGAAGAAGAAGATGAAGACGAAGACCACCACGATCGGAAGGACAAGACTCATCAGCCCTTCTACTCTCGTTACTCTGATAGACTGTTTTAAAAGCCTTGTACTTCCTTGCCCTAATGCTTCCTGTCATAAGCTTTGTAAACTCCTCATGTAACTTGGCATTACAGTCCCTGTACACTTTGTGAGGCCCCTGTTACAGCCTCTGGATGTCCATCATGTTTTGGTGCCCACACTTAGCCTTTTCTGCGACAGCCTTTGGTGTCTACCATGTTTGTGGTGTGCCCACACTTTGCAGGTGGTTCTCATTATAGCCTCTACACACTTTGTGCCTTTCTAGTTGTGATTGAGGAGGGGTGTTGAGAATCAGCAATCACACTCACTAAACAGCCTCTTTGTATGGAGCTTCTGGGCTAAGGACATGCAGACTTACCTATCCCATATGCACAGTGGTGCCTACTGCAGTTTCTTACTTTCCTATAAAGCATTGTACTTGCTTCCTTTTCTTAATGCAATAATTGTACTCTTTTCTTTTCAGTGAAGTGTCAATGTCATTGTCCACATACACAAGATTGTGTTTATGAGTCCAAGTCTCAATCTTGGAACCTAATTCACTTGTGTAACAAACAATGTCTTTGTCTTCTCCATCATGAGCCCACACTTCTCATTCCATCCACCATAACTCACTGCCATGCTCTAGATCCCGTATCTCTCACATGCAATGGTTCAAAGTGGTACTTAAAAGAGCTGAAGCAACAGTTCGACGAGATCCATCTGGATGTCTTGAAATAGATTTGTGTGACACGTTTATATTACCGTTCCATTGTGAACATGTGCATGAACTTATGCTTTTTTAAATTTTATTATGACATGGTACATGTCACAAAAGTTAAATCTCTCTTGTACGTGATTTTGAACAGGTAATTTTCTATCCAAACCCTTGACAACCTCAATGGTGGTATGTTATACCTTCAGCTCTCCAAAGTGCAAGAGTATATGATCAAAGCAATGTTCCCAGCGTAGTTGAGGACAATATGCAAATAGAGGGGTCGATATTGCAAGGGGTGGAGGCCATCGAAAGCTTGGAGCATGTAGAGGAGCCAGAATCAAGTAACAATGATGGAAATACAGGAGTCTAAGAATTATTTGAGAACTAGGTGGTCTCATCCTTTTGTGGCTGACCCTCCAGTGTATGCGGAGTTGTGTTAGGAGATTGACATGGGACCATAGGGTACTTCATACTTGGATCATCCACCTACTCAATTCGTTGACGAATTGCTTATAAGGGTATATAAGATATGAGTTTTAAGTAAGATCATTTTTTAAAGATTTATATTACCATGCTTTGCTTGATTTATATTGATTATGCTAACATCTTTTGTCTGTGCATGTGACCTGTGTGGATATTTAGATCAGCACGATGAGTCGAGGGATGGGCGATGAGGAGCTACATGAGATCTTCACACGTATGTCTCCAGATTAGATGGCTTGATTTAGAGATATAGTGGACCAGGAGCTGTCTCATCATCAGGCCGTTTTGTTAGATCTATTTCAATGCGCTCTAATGCTTTAATTTCTAGTAGATAAGGTCAATGATCTAGACTTGGGCTAGACGGAGGGAGTGGTTTTAGGGGATGCTGTGGAGACATGGATGTAGTGAGCTAGCAGTCGACTCGGGATACAGGTGCTACTCCTTGCTCCTGTGCAGGTTTGAGAGAGCGTAGCTCATGTGGTTGTTGTGGAGGTACCGACGCAATGTCTCCATCTCATCGTTCTGCTAGAGTTGTGTCACTTATGGGATTTGTTACACCTGTGAGGACATCTACTCTAGTCACTCCAGCTTTTGCTCAGTCGTCCACAAGTGGCATCCCTATGGGTGCTACTTCGAGAGATACTATCCCCGTAGGTACACCGGATGTACATGGGTCTCCTAGATATACCTAGAAGTGTGGTCACAAGTGGGAGAGGACACATCTTAGGCATACCCCAGAGGGGTATGTATACCTTGTAGATGATAGAACAAGAGCCATCATCATGAATGATGAGAGGAGGAGGGTGATGGCTTGTATGAGAGAGTTGTGCCAACAAGTTTTTTAGGACAACATCTTGGATCATTGGAAGAACATATCAGAGGGGAGCAAGGACTACATAGTAGCATCCTTGTATGAGGAGTTTCAGATACACCCATCGCAACAAATAGGTTTTTCACAGGTTGGATGATGGAGTGCATGCATGTGTACATATCACACAAACGATCGGACGCACACAAGGCACTTAAGAGTGGGGCCTCAAAGCATGAGTGGCTAGACGCAATGACTGGGAGGAGGCTACAGATTCTCCAAGACATTGGAGACAATAGTGCAAGGTGGCGAGGGCACGACTGGAGGTAGGAGTGGTCCATCATGTTGGGAGTGGCGGCCACAGGACTTATTTGGAGGACTTTGTAAGTTTTTCTTTTGTTCTGCTTATTTTTTTGTGATCGTGTTTCTAACAATTGTATTTTATTTTCTTTGCAGCACTCCATTACAAACCGCGATCCCACCGACCTAGAGACTTGATATGCAGATAGACATGATCTCACTGCATTGATTGACCAATTGTATGGATGCGGCAGCCCTGTAAGTCACTCATCTTTTTTGTCCGTAGTTACTAATTTTAATTAAAATGTATTATTATATGGTGGATTGATGTGTAATTGTTTCTTTTTTTGCAGAGTTTGTTCAATGCTCCTTTGCTGTGGGACGAGCTTTCAGATGGCAAGGATCTATAGCTCGCCCTTGGATCCGTGGAGTGCACATCCTCTTCTTTTTTGGTCATGTGATTTATATAGGCATTTTCTATGCACTATGTTATTATCATCCTTTGTATCTTTCCATGATTGTACCGTTGCTTTCATTATGTGATCTTGTATTTATTTTATGTATCAATCTTATGGATTCAAGTACACTTTGCTTTCATTTAGATGAGCATTGTACACATTACTGAAACTCTTTTGTATGGCCCAAATAAAGGACACAGTGTGAGTTGTGGCAGGGCAGCTTGCTGGCATGTCATAATTTTTTTTTTGCTGTTATCACCACTATTAGCGTCGCAAATTTAGTGCATGCATCTCTATTAGAGTCGCAATGTGCGTTATAAAGCGTCGCTATTGCGTCGCTATCAGTGTCGCATATGCGACACTGATAGTGACTCAAATAGCGACGCTGATAGTGATTGTTCTATGGCATCACTAATACCGACGTTTTTTGCAACGATGGAGGTAAATTTATTTATGAATATTTTTGTCGCTTTGAATGTCAGTATAAGACATGTATCTTGTTGTAACGTGCCCGCCCCTCAAATCGCGGGACACGTCTTAGTAGCCCATCGAGAGATCAATCTAGAAGACGCCGCCTGACATCCCCAAGGAATGACACGGGGTTTACCAACTAGGGTCTCCCAAGTCTGCCCCGCAACGGAACTTATCTGGCTGTTCCCACTAGGATTGACCTGAAGACCAGGTTCCTAGTCAACATTGTCTAAGGTCATAGACCACTTTTTCCTAATATTTCTTGTTATCATTTCCTTTGAGGAAAGCTCTTGACTAATCGAGACCACCCTTCTGTAGGATAGACCCATCGGTCCACCCACCACGATTCCCTCGCGGGTTGTTTTAGTTATCTAATTACCTACCACGTTATGTTCGACACATAAAAATAGATTCCTTAATTAACCCGTTAGTCACAGGTTCCTTTACGTAATTTAGGCATAGACACGTAAACAAGATAAAATAAGATCAAACACTTCCTTAACTTATCTTCAGATTAATATTTGTCTCCCGTCCATATAGGAGAATTAAATGTTCCTTTCTGCCTCTGTAGAAATATCCTTCCGTTTCCTGACAACAAAACCCGAAGGTTTATTCTACCAAGATTCCGCCTCGTAACTAGTATCAAGGCCTAGAACACTTGTGTAGGGCCCGGAGGCACCTAAGCGTCCTCCTATGCCAAGTGATTTCCACGGAGAGACCTCTCGTGGCGGGTTTGGTCCACATTCCGGGCGCAGATTCATAACCACCTTGGTTAGGGTTTGGTGGCTTGCGGGGGGGGAGGGGGTAGCTAGCGCCATCCTTCCTTAATTATTCCTTTAGGAAATCAACCATAGCTGAAGCAACCATCTTAATAACAATCACTAGGGAAAACGTTCCTTTCGTTTCCATGGCAATCAATCACCTCAGACCCGGCCATGAAATCATCAAACACTCCCCACTTGGGTTAACATCCAAAACCACATTAACAAATAGTTGAATGCACAACATCTTGCTTCAAGGCATCGCAATCCCATCGCATGCACAATCATAATTTTAACTGGATGGATCAAAACACTTGCTTAAGGGGGTTACAACCTTTTCAAATCGCCAAGCATAACTTGGGTTAACAATCCATTTGGGGTTAAATCACCAGCTTCAATTAGGCTAGGAGCGTATCCATTTGCGATAGTCTATGGCAAGACCGATAAAACAATTCGCAGGCAACTATACTTATTCCTAAAGCACCGGATCTCATGAAGGTCTAGGTCTCTATCCATCAAAGACTATCATTTCATGTGTTTCTTTAAATCATGTTTGCACTGAACTGGGTTAAAAGCTATTATTTTATGTGAAATAATGCGAAGACCTTATCATTTTATGTGCATAAAGCTATCATTTCATGCATATAATCTTATGTGAATTCCATACTCTACCATGTCACGCATGCAACTTAGTTCTTAGAGTAAACAAAAACCCTAAGACTTGTTCTTGTTCCATGCACATCACCAACCCTTTCATCTCTTCCACGAGAAATAATACCTAATTAATTTTAAACTTAGAACCTGGATTTGATTCGTGTTCATTGTGTTGGTCGCTTTGCTCGCCACTCTAGCATTACCGGTAGCTTGGGCGCCTACGCTTCCCGCAACTTTCTTCTTGGGAGCCATTCGCCTCGTGGAGATTGGGCAGTCCGGACCTTAATGGTTTTCGGGTCGATAGGTTCAGGTAGGAAAGACCACTGGATGGGGCCCTTCGCCAAGAGAGTGGTTTGGGTGTGGTTCCTTGTAGCTACTCACCAACTCTCACTCCCTCTCCTTTCTCTCTCCCTCTCTCTTCCTCTTCTTTTCTACTATCTCCCTACTCTTTCTCTCTCTCCTCCACTTCTTCTTCTTTTCTCTTATTCTCGCACTCTCTCTCTCTCTCCTTCTCTTCTTCTCCTCTTACTACTCTTCTTCTTCTTCTTCTTCCACTACTTCTCTTCTCTCTCCTTCTACCCTTTCTTCTTCCTCTTCCACTTCTCTCTCTCCTTCTCCTCCTCTTACTACCTCTTCTTCTTCTTCTTATTCTCCCTTCTCTCTCTTCCCTCTTCTCCTTCCCTTCCTCTCTTCTCTCTCTCCTTCTCTTCTTCCTTCCCTCTTCTCTCTCTTCCCTCTTCTCCTCCTTCTCTCTCCCACCTCTCTCTCTTCTTTTTCTCCCTTACTCTTCTTCTTCTCACTTCCTCTTCTTCTTCTTCTCCCCTCTCTCCCTCTTCCTTCTTCTCCTTCTCCTCTCTTCTCTCCCTCTTCTCTTTCTTCCCTCTTCTCTCTTCTCTCCTTCTACCCCTTCTTCTTCTCCTTCTCTTCTTCTCTCCCTCTTCTCTCTCTTCCCTCTTCTTCTCCTTCTTCTTCTCCCTTCTCTCTCTTCCTTCTTCTCCTTCCCTTCCTCTCTTCTCTCTCTCCTTCTCCTTCTCTCCCTCTTCTCTTCCTAACAAGGATCACAAGGGAAGGGGCTGCTAATCGGACGCCAGGGGGTGCGCTATAGCCCAGGGGGAAAGGCCTATTGCTCACGGACAACAGGGGGAGGGCCGTCTACCTAGAAGATGGAGGGGGGGTTGGGGGGGGGGGGGGCTGTCATCACCTGCTGGGGCCGCTCTACACCAATATGGAGGGGGTGCAGCATTGTCCTGCTTCCCAATAGGGGGGGCATCATCTTTATAAGGTGGGGGAGGGGAGAAATGTTACATCCTCTCCCCCTTAGAGGAATCGAGATGTCCTCATCTCGAGAGAAATTGGGGGAGACAAGCACAATTGGGGCTTATAGCCTGTGGGTTAAGGCCCACCACGCTTCCGCTGCACTACTTTGATTACTCAAATTCTCAACTTAAAATAACAACTTGCCACAACTCATGGGATTCAATAGGATTTATTCCAAGTACACGACTTATTACCTCAAGAAGATCTTCCTAGGGTATCTAGTCATCCTCAAAGGTTACAACAGGCTCCAAGCCTTCATCATCATGTGGTTCATAATGTGAGCCAAAACTAGAGTTTAGACGGCTTTGTTTGACCGCACGTTCTTGATTCTCAAGGTCCAACTCAAGTTCATTGCAGTGGAAACATCGGCGGTTGGGGCATCTCTTACGGATTTGTCCTATCTCACCGCACTTGTGGCACCTCTTGTCTTGATCTCGTGAGTCATCTTCATCATAGTTGCCTGATTTAAGTTCTTGGATGATTGGATTTGCTCGGAGTAATGTGTCTTGCAAGTCCATTGGGCGCATTGATTTCAATCGAGTGTTTATGGGTGGATTTAACCCAGCACAGAACTTTGACACCCGTTATGTCATATCCATTGGGGATGCATACTTTAGAAGTGAAAATAACTTTGAATAATATGCTTCAAGGGATAATCCTAGCCATTATGGCAAAAAACGCTTCAAAAATGGCACTTGTAAGAAAGTGATTAAGTTGCTAATTAGTTGAGGTTTAGGAAGAATTAGTTCATTAAAGAGGTCGGCCATTAATTGCCCTCATCTTTTAATCCAGGTCAGGGGTCACCTTTTTGGCTATTTTTGTCTTGGAACTCAAGAGATTTTGTATTTTCGAGATTTTTGCACGAAAATCGCATTTGTTTGCTCCTGCGTTTTCTTTCTACACACTATTCTCTTTCGCCATTCTTTTTGTTGCACTTGCTTCCTATCACTGTGAGATTGTTGCTCGGTTCATTTGCTAAAATGTCTAGCAATACCTCTTCAAATAACACAGGCACAAGCACATGTAAATACAAGCTAACTGTTCAGCTAGATCCGATTTACACATCTTGGAGAAGTATACATCATCGAGTATTGATAGATGAGATCAAAGCCAACAGGTTGCGAACACAAGGAATGAAGCATATAGATTTGTGGGCGGACGGAAATATTTATCCCAAGGATCCTTCTACAGGTAAACCACCTCCTTTTTTCAATATCCATGACTATATAAGATATGTTGGAGAAGGGTACAATGGGATGCTTGGCTACTGTATGAGGTTATACTCTGGATCTTACACATATATAGCTCAAATGCACGAAATGAAAAAAGCACTAGAAACTGCACAAACAAATATTTTAGAGTTGACAAGTCAGTTTGATGTTTTGAAAAATGTTAACAAGTCATTGTAGGATAAGCTAACATGCTTGAGAGAAACTCCAATAGGATTTAGAGAGAGGAAGAGACCATTAAAAAATATAACCAACTTGTGTGAGAGAGCAAAGAAAAGGAGACTAAATCTTACAAAGAAATATGTCTCTAACATATTAGGCATCAATATCCGAGAGAATGAGGAAAGAATCGAACTTTTGAAGGAAACCATGAATAAGAAAGATATTTTGAAGATTCTTAAGTCACTCGAAAATGCGGATTTGAGAGGTCCAACTCTCAAAGCGTTAGTGAAGGACTTAAAAGGCACGATGAAAGCAAATGAAATTGTAGAGACATGTGATACTGTGGGTATAAGTCGAAAGGGTTATCGTGCTATCTTTGGATTATGGTTTAAAAATCTTAGACGCAATAGGGTAACTGTATTTGGATTGCCCCAAGCCCTTGCAGTTTCGACTGCAAGAATTGCCATGAATCGCAAGATTCCACATGTTTTTGGAGATTACATTCACATTGAAAGGTCTATGTCCTATGAAAAACAAAAAAAAAAAGGCAATTTTTGATTACAATGCATTTAACAATATATGGGTTGATCTAAAAAAGGTGCAAATTGCAATGGTTCACATGTATAAAATCACAGTAGAAGAAAGTTATGGCATTCTAAAGTTTGCCTTGAAGTTGGATGAAGCACAGATTCAAAAGGGACAAAAGACGGAAAGAATTAGCATTTGCCTCATGAACATGGCATTGGACCATAGCAATGGTGAGGGCCAAGCTCCATTGCATAAGATCCAATCCGAGATGGAGATTTCGGGATTGGTATAGCCCAGGTACCAATTGAAAATCATCAAACATTGAAATGGTTGTTCAACCATACAGGTATTCCAAATATCATTAAGTCTCAAAGTGAAGGCAAAATGTTAGTAGTTGATGGGATTGGTAATTTTAATGTGGAATGGCATATGAGTGCTGATTTAAAAACTATCAAATGTATGCTTGGAATATGTAATGGTGCAAATGCAAAATATCCTTGCATTTATTGCATGGAAAGTGTTGGATCCAAAGATTGGAGTAGTTTGCGACCAGTAAGAAGAGCCCCAAATAGAGACTTTATAGATTTGAGTAAATTTAAAAACATAGAAGACATTGGGATCCCATTCTTTCAATCTCTCTTAAGAATGTTCATATTTGTACTTTGCATGCAGATATTAGAATAATCGATAAGCTTCTCAGGTTGCATCTTGACTACGCATATTCCATTAAGCCATTATCTTTATCAGATGAGTGTATTGATAAATGCGAGGCATTACTATCGAAAATGGGATTTCATGGAGGCCAAGTTCACTTGAGAAAGGATCCAATACGTTCAGGAAAAACAAGAGATATCTTGGCCGATGTCTCTATGGGAGGCTCAAAAGCTAGATGATTCTTAGGAAACCATTCAAGAAAGCAGGTGAATGCGGCTTGGGAGTGTTGGAGAGAGCTATGTGAGATCACAACAAATGTTGCAAGCACGCCGAGGCTTGCGTTTCTTAGAATGGAGGTTTGGATACACCTTGATGTTTTTCTGAAACTCGTCAAGCAACATAAGACAACATATACATATGCGGAAGAGTTCAAAAGATCAATCACAAATCTTGATCAAGCGATAAAAGAGGCATGGGGAGAAAAAGATATCACTTTTTATCTGGTAAAGTAACAATTATTTAATATGGGTTTATTTTGACAGTTTTTTCAATTGGTATAAAATAAGTGTTACTTTGTATTGCAGCATATTCTTCATATTCATGGGCCTTACTTTGTGGAGAAGCATGGCCCCTTAGCAACTTATAGTAGCCAAGGCATGGAAAAATCCCACTATCAAGCACGGACAAGTTATTTTCGAAGCACAAGGCATGGGGGAGGAGTTACAAAAAAGCAATGCTTTGGAGGAGCTACTCAATTGGTTTTTTCGATGACAACTTCAAAGAATGCAGATAAAAGATGGCAATGACACATGAGTAGACACAATTTTATATATAAGATAGAATATATACAAAGCTAGCTTTCCAAAACTCTCACATTCTCTTCCTCCTCAGGCATCTTTCCTCTATAATGTAGAAATTTTCTTCTCTTGTAGCCAGCTATAGATTTTACATCAGTTTGGTTTACAGCTAGCCAAGGCGTAGGATGTGAATGCCAAAAAGTATCCTGCTATAGAAGCAGAGTAACCTAGACCGTAGCCAAAAATCCTAATTGCTGCAGTCTTTTCCAAAAACATTACTTTGTGGGCATTATATTGTAATCCTGAGAAACCTAGAAGCCTTGTAAGAGCTTTAATACAAAGTATGGGCCATGCTGCATCCTCTGAGAAACTACTATGAAGTACTAGAAAGGGATTAGGGACAATCCTAGCTAAGTAGTGGCCGAGTGCAATGTCTTTCAATGTACTACCACCATCTCTCGATCCTTTGCCACGTCCCAAGAAGTTATCTGAATCAACAATCTCCAACTACAAATAACACCCACACCAAATGAGCGTGAAACTCAAATCTACCAATGTGTAAAAGGAAATTCAAAATAATCTTACCACTTGGTTTTCATCGTACTCCAATTTAACTGGATTCCATAAATTTATTGATGATGATGTCTCATTGGTGTTTATCAATTCTTTAATGTATTTAGACTCCTCTTTTCCAAAATTGGAAATCCCAAGTTGGCTTTGCATGAGATTGAACTCCTCATTAGTAATACTCAACTCTTTCTCAGCATCTTTTGCCTTTTCAAAACAAAGAGAGAGGGCCTCACCAGCATCAATCAACTTATCATCTACAGTTTCTTTATCAAGTTTGAGTATCTTTTCCTTTGATTCATTCTCTGTGTCAACTATCCCATTTGCAGCATCAGAAGCCTCTCCAATAATGGCTAGACAATAATCTTCCCTAAGATTGAAATTTTTTTGAATATCTGACAGTAAAATGTACTCCTTCTCCTTGAAAGGTATAGATGGTAGAGAAGGAACAGTATAGTGAGAACTCTCATCAGTTGCAGGGTTTGCATTTCCTTGGCTCTCCTCAATGATGGTCTCAGCTTTGAAGTGAGCAACATCCAACTTCTCAGTAATAGAAGCCTCAATATCTACATCTACAACCTCCTCTGTTTCCTTTTCATCTGCCAGGTCATCTAACATAAAAAAGCTAACAGACTTTGCTCCTTCCAACTGTTGCTCATCAGCTTTCAGAGGATATTTGACAAGGGTGAAAACAATAAAAGTAGCAGACTTTGACATAATCTTGTAGTTCTTGGAATGAGTGGAGCACAATATGTCTCTTGCATTAAACCTGTCCAGAGAGTGGGCACCACACCTCTTAGTAAATACTGACTTTTCATTGCCTGTTGACCCAATGGGAACATGGACATATTCCTTTGTATCAACTTCAATAGCAGGACCTGCTAGATTTTCAAACTCCAAAAAGTCCTCTAAAAAATACTTTTTACAATATTGCAAAACACTGTCAAGGTCCCAATCAGGATTACAGACATTCTTAACAACTCCATAGAAAGAGAGATCCATGCCATTCTGAAGGATAAAGTCAAGAAGCCTCTCTGATGGAGTGACATCAGTAAGCTCTGATACTCCAAGAACTATCATTTGCAGACTTTCCCTTCCCTGGAGATGTGCTTGGCATTCTGACACTAGTAGCAGAGCATGGGGAAGAAACAGAATGCACAGGCTCATCACATGTTGAAGCCCTTGAGCCTCTAGAAAGCCTTCTCCTTTTCCCAGTCCCTGGCAGAACCTTGGAGCCCAGAAAATCTATAGGTTCAAACATATTTCCAATGTTTGCACAATACGGCGCGATGAGACTCAAACACTAAACATGGATGTTCGTACTCGCACCGTATCGGAAATGCAAACCAAAATCTCGAAAGCAAAGGGCCGCGTATGAAACAACACGACAAGGTAAAACCCAAATCAGCGATCACTCACCCTCGCGCAGTATCGGGTTAGGAGTCTGGAAACGAACGCCGCGCCAAAGCAAGACAAGAATAGCTAAGCCCGAAACGAGGCGAGCAGGCAAAAGCAAAAAACATGAACACTCACTCTCGCGCCATATCGGGAGAATAATGAGAAGTCCGCAAAGACAGCTGAAAAAGCCATATAGATGACCGACACCTCCTTATGTAGGGCGTGCAATAATGCCACGTGGCACTAGCCATTGGGCACCGACAAGTGGCATTAGCCGTTGGGCAACACGTGGCCGACAAACACGTGGCAAACACGTGGACCGATTGTTAGTCAACACGTGGCATATAGATGTTAGGTGTACACGTGGCACAATCAATGCGAGACACGTGTCCGACACGTGGCATGGTTGACAAGGGTATATAAGGGATCCTTTTGCTTACGTGTACACTTTACATTCTCTCGAGCCCTCGCACCGCGCTTGCCCAATAATACGGAGCGATCCCAGTGCTGCGCTAATAGCAGAGTTTTGAGCCTGGGATGTGCCTAAAATTTGCCAAAAAATCTGGAATTTAAGAAAAAATATTTAACATCGAAGGCGACGGCTGCAACTAGGACGATTTTAAGCACTAAGTGAAAGACGGCTTTTAAAAGGCGCCCGAGCGACACTTATAGATTTTTGATAATTTTTTCAAATACCTTGCGGCCTGTCAGGAGTTGCGTGCCAGTGTGGGATGTCGAGACGGACGCGCAGGATTTTTCAGAGGCTAAAACGGAGTCCGGACGAGGAAGAGGCCAAAAATTGGCCAAGATTTGAAAGGGTGGACAAATTTAAGACCAAAGGGGGGGTGCCCTTTAGGACTTTAACCCCCCCTCTCTCAATTTGAAGAAAAAAATGTGAGAATGGTGTGAAAAACAAGCGCCGAAAATTTCCCGCCCCCCCCCCCACCCCCTCTCACACATCATGATTGGAGGTTGTAAGTACCCCATGGAACTGACATTGCCCATCAACTTCTCCCTCTTTCCTGATTCTATCGCCGGTCTTTGCACAAGATATGGCTGTTTGGATGAAGAGATCAGAATCTAGTCTTTCTCTCTCCTCCCTCTCTCTCCTCTCTATGGACTGTTCATGTGCACCATCTTGAAGAAGGAATCGGGAAGGAGATTGAAAAAAATGGTGATGGAGATTGATGGAGATGCTGAAGATTGATGTGCAGCATTGGATTGAAAGCAATGGAGGCTCCGTCTGCTGGTCATGCAGTCATTTAATGCGTGTCGGGTTTCGTAAAAACACGGTATGACCATTTTCATGAGGAAAATGAAGTTTTTTGATGGTTTATGATAGTAATGATGTTCTTATTGGATGAAAATTTGTTTGAGTACTGGTTGCATCATGATTAATGACTGTGTATCAGAAAATTTTGATTTTTCAATGATTTACATACTCTATTTAATTCTTGTAAACCCCGAAATGCGGTTTTTAAGCGGTAAAATGGTAGTTTTGTCGTTTCGGGTGGGTGAAATGTGTTCCTATGGGGGGAAATGGAAGATAAATTGAATGTTAGTATGCTGAAGTGATTGGAACAAGAAAAAATAAAAAAATAGCACATTTTATTGCCAAATAAATCAAGAAAATGGGAAAAATAAGGAAAAAAATAGAAATACATCTCACAAAAATAAGAAAAAATATAATGATTATTTGTGGATGTATGGTAGTGGCAAAGCATGAGTTTTAGTTTCAGTTTGCCTTATCTCCTTGTCAAAGTTTGTGATTTATCGCTTTTCATACATCAAAACATGACAAAATGAACCTCTACACCTATGCAACGAAAGCAATATCTAAACATAGGGGGTTGGGATGTTTGAATGGTGTGATTTGCGTACTGATTGTTGTTGATTTTCTGATGCATGTCATGACATAGAGTTGGTGTATTTTAATTAAGAGGATAGTAGCACGAGTATTGTCTCGGTGCTATCTTTACATCGCCGCAACGAGTTAGTGAATGAGCATTGGAAAGCTTGGTTGTGCACAACACATTTTCTGATTGAAAATTATGTTTGAGCACTTTAGGATCATCCACTTTTGCATGTGCATATCGATCATGGTATCAGAATACAAAGGACTGGATGCATAGCAGGATAGATGTTCGTTCTTGGGGAATCATTTGGTAAGGACACATGGCATCTCCTGGAATATTTTCAAAATGAAAGAGTGGAGTTTGTTCATTTGTTCTATATGTTGAGCGGCGCATCAAGGGGCTAATCCCTGCGATGTAGGAGAGCTGTAGTGGGGCTGCGGTGATTCCACCAAGAGGTCGCCTCCCATGTATGTGATTATCGTGGCATTTATTGCCAATGTGTATGGGTTCTCCCTCTGTGGAGTTTATAGAAAGGGAAACGTTAGACTACAAAACTATAAATGCATAGATTAGGCTTTAGGACAGTTCGTCGTCCTTTAGCAGCAGATAGACTCTCCTGGCCCGCGAGGGCCGTGTGGGTGTGTTTGTTTGTTATGAGTATGAGGTCTGGCTAGTGCCATAGCCAATGCCAGCCCATTTGAGATTCCATCAGTGGTGCGTCTGCCGAGAGCTGCCAACAAGTGGTGGTTCTCGAGTCTAGGGTTTTTGGGGACCAAAAAGTTGGTTTATGTCCTCTAACAAGGACCGTCAAGCCAAAATACAAAAAGCAGAACGTGCTGAGAGGGCTAGACGACGGTTGGAGATTGTAAGTCGTTATTCTCCTCAAAGGAGTAGCCTGATACGCATAAAAGGCAATGGTCTTAGTAACCCAACTGCTGCACATAGTCCTTTAGGTGCAAGAGGAAGCGCAAGTTCTTCCCCTCTTCCACCAAGTCAACCCACTTCAAGTGGGGGTGTGATTCCATCAATTCAAACTCCCATTGTCAATCCGATTGTCATCATGGCACAACCCATTGCAATTCCTATAGGACGCCGGATCTACTAGCCTTAGGAGTTCCTTTGCCCATTTTTAATGGGTTAGCCAAAGAAGATGTGGAGTTTCACATTTGTGAATTCCAAAGATTAATGTTTAATTACCGCATTCAAGATGAGGGACATCTTATGATGTTCTTTAACATGACATTAAAAGGAACGACTGTAGTATGGTATCATAGCATAGAGATTGGAACCATAACCACAATCGATCAATTTTATGCATCTTTTCGAGGAGAATATGCCCTTGAAAGAGGTGGCCAATATTGGTTGCGTGTTTTGAATGTAACACGCAAAGACCCCCATGAGAATGTAAAAGCCTATGCCAAGAAGCTTAAGGAAGTATTTCGTAAGTTACAAACTTACATTCCTATTCTGCCAGATGCCCAATTGCAATACTTCTTGCATGGATTGGATTTCAATATTCAGATGCAATTGAGCACTGTGGCTTTGGCTGATATAGACACCGCCATCACGTGGGCAGAAGGAATAGAGTCACGATTACAAACGGCCTACTCCTCTCGAATAAATCTTAATGCGGGTCTAGTACATGGAGGAAATTTACCATTGTTAAATGGAAGTCAAGGGATGCCTATGAATAACCCTAATGGGAGAGGAAGCATGGTTCAAAATGTACCTTTGCTGGCAGCTCCTCCCAGTGTGACTATGCCTATGGCTAGTCAGTTGCCTCCACCAAATGTTGGAGGCCAAGTTTTGAAACCTAATGTTGTTCCTGTGAATCAACAACCGATGCCCAATCAAATTGTTAGGCCAATGGAACGACGGATAGACGATCAAGGCTATGAGTCGAGTGCATCTAATGTCCTTGGCAAAGTTAAGGATATGATGAAGCACTACATTGACATGAATTTTGAACAATATCGGCAAATAGCTGTTGACGCCAATTTCCTGAAGAAGCAGTAGAATCTGATAGGGAGTCGACGCCCTGAAGAGGGTGGTCCCTCAAGATTCAGCTGTAAGTGGTGTGGCAGACAACATTTCCCTAGAAATTGTCCAAATGTTAAATGTGATATTTGTGGGAAGTCGGGCCACTTAGCCGCTACCTATTGGAGTAAGATTAGTTCCCTCCAACAAGGGAGTAAACAGCCAGGTCCAGTTAATCATAGAGTGCAAGGTAGTAACCTCCAGCAAAATGATAGACCAAGACAAATACTGCAAAGGGGAAAGACCACTATAGAGGAGTTGCCACAAGGCAATGGAGTCAGCCTTATCAAGGCTGTATGCATCAATGGTGCTGAAACCTCTAACCTACGAGCCGTGACAAGAGGCCAAAAGGCTAAAGAGGTTGACAAAGATAATGAAAAATCGGTCGAGGAAAACCCTAAGCAAGGGGATAAGGGGATGCAAGTCCTGAATCCTGGCATGGAAGGTGGACCTCTAAGGCCTGTTGACAAAAAAGTCGATCCTAAGAAGGATGATGAAGTGCCAAGAAAGAAGACAAGAGCTAAAAAAGAAGCACCAAAGCCGGTTCTGAGAACAAAAGAAAGGATGGTTTGGCGAGAAAAGAGAGCTTTAGCTACCTATCATGATTTTGATTTAGCAAGTTCTCTTTGCAAAGTCAAATCAGATGTAAACCTCTTAAGTTGATTAAATTATCTCCAGGAGTACGCAAGGAATTCAAGAAGATCTTGCGTATTGGGTATATTGTAGAACCTTTGGGCATAGCACGAGTAGGGGAAGATTGGTTTGATCATGCTGAAAAGAATTGCCCTAGGGTTCCATCATACATGGATGGAATACTAGTGGAGCATGCTATCGTAGACATCGGGTCCTTCGTCAATATCATGAGTTCAGAGTTGATGGAGAGGTTGGGTCTAGGCATCCAAAAAGATAGCTCCACCCTTCTTAGAATGGCTAATGATAGTTTAAGGCAACTAGAAGGTTGCATTACTAAAGTCCATGTTACGATTGCAAGTGTAGAATGCTTCTTGGACTTTAGGGTGATAAGATTTGCAAGACGTCCTAGCTATCAAGTCTTGCTAGGTAGGCCTTGGATTTTACGAATAGACTGTCAAGTGGATATACCCGCCGGTCGAGTGGTTCTAGGTAGAGGTGCTAATCGAGTAATAGTCGATGCTTACCCTGAGTCTCCTCAGAGTGAGAGAGCTTCTTTATCCTCTACTGAATTAGAAACAGCAGATGATCCATCTAGTAGTGAGACATCATCCAGTGATGAATCTAAAGAAGGGTCCACTACAAAGGATATTTATCAGATAACTCTAAATGAGCCGATAGAGCCGCAAGATAGGATAAGAGACGCAGATGTGATTGAGTTGGACCTTGGCACACTGAATGATTCACGACCAATTAAATTAGGTTCCATGCTCAGCTCAGCAAAAAGGGAGGACTATGTGTCCTTGATTCAAGAATTTCGCGACATATTTGCTTGGAGTTATGACGAGCTGAGAGGCATTCCTCCTAGCTTGGCTGTTCATACTATTCCTGTAAAAGAAGGCAATCGTCCTGTGCATTAGAAAGTAAGGCGTATGCCTTTTGAATTGAGGGACGGGCTTTTTGAGGAGTTACAAAAGTTATGGAAAGCTGGTTTAATCTTCCCTATACAGCACATAGAATGGTGTTCACCAGTTGTCATTAGGAAGAAAAACAACAACTAGATCCGACTATGTGTAGATTTTAGAGAGCTGAATAAGTAGACGGTTAAGGATTACTGCCCGTTGCCATTTATTGACCAGATTTTGAATCAATTAGCGGGTAGGAAAATATATTCGTTTATGGATTGCTTTGCAAGATACAACTAGATGGCAATTGCAGAAGAGGACAAGTTGAAAATGACTTTTATTATTGTCTTTGGTACTTTTGTGTACCATGTGATGGCCATTGGATTGTGCAATGCACCTAGATCATGGCAATGAATAGTAAACAAGACCTTTGGTGACATTTCTCTCGATGAGTTAAAAGTATTTATCGATGACCTGGGGGAAGCCACTATAAGGGAAAGGATGTTGATTATCTTAAGAAGGTGTTTTGAGCGCTACAGACAATTTTGTATCGCTCTTAACCCACAGAAGTGTGTCGTTGGAGTGCCTTATGGGCTATTGCTAGGCCATGTGGTTAGTTCAGTAGGAATCGCAACTGGCCCTAAAAAGATCAAGGTTATAGTCACTATGAGTCCACCACGCACTCCAAAAGAGGTACATAGCTTTCTGTCATCGATAGGGTACTATCGGAGGTTTATAAATGCCTTGGCAGAAAGGACGTTGCCACTAACGAACTTATTATCCTTTAGCTATCTATTTGTATGGAGCGACCCTTGTAAGGTAGCTTTCGAGGATGTGAAATAAGAGCTAGTAAAAGCACCAGTTTTAAAAGCACCTAAAAGAGGTGAGGTATTTTACATATTTTCAGCAGCCACCGTGCATAGTATCAGTTTGCTGTTTAGCCCAAATCTGGGAGGAAAAGTGGTATCACTCGATAGCTTTTGCTAGTCGAAAATTGGGCATATTAGAAATTAACTACGCCTACATGGAGAAGTTGTGCCTTGCGATGGTCTTTGTGACTAAAAAATTCAGGCACTACATCCTCTATGAGAAGGTAGTTTTTTATACAAAGGCGGAAGGGCTTAGATTGCTTATGAACGAGCTACAATTGCCTAATCGTCTGGCAAAGTGGTTAATCACTTTGCAAGAGTTCGATTATGAGATTGAGAGTAAGCCACCGAGGTTGCAGGGGATTGTGGAATGCCTTGTGGATTTTGGGGAGCAGAAAGAGACTTTGGCTGAAGGAAGTGATATCGAAGAAATGTTTAAAATTGATACAGCTTCTATCCCATCTTGGTATGCTGCTATCACACATTATCTATCAACGAGAGAGACTGGAGCTGGTTTATCAAAATCAAAAAAGAGAAAAATCAGACAACAGGCTTTGAAGTTTTCCTTGATCGTAGGAACACTATATCGGCAGGGTGTTGATGATATCTGTCGTTGATGTGTGATGCCTGATGAGGTTTCTTTTATCTTGGAAGAGTGCCATGACTCTGCATGTGGAGGGCACTTCGTTGGACGATTGACATCATAATCCACTTTTTGAATAAACTGATCAAAAGCTGACTGAAGCTTGGAAAATCAAGCACAATAAAACGACCCCTTATAATCTGCAATGGGCAAGTCGAAAGTACTAATAAGCAGCTTGTGGGTATCTTGTCTAAAATAATCTCGGAGAAGAAACGAGACTGGGACATGAAGTTGTATGTGGTAGTCTGGGCGTACAATACAACGTTCAAGCGAGCTACCGACCATACTCCATTTAAATTAGTTTATGGGGAAGAGTGTGTGTTACCCCTTGAAATCGAGTTGCCAACCATACAGTTTGCAATTAACCACTCTTTGGAAGACGAGGATGCACTCTTTGAACGTTTCACAACCATAGCCCACTTGGATGAACTGAAATTGCAGAGCTTATTACACCAGGAGGTAGGTAAACGTCGGATGAAATAGTTACACAACTTTAAAGCGAAGACGTATACCTTTAAAAAAAGGCAATTAGTTCTGTACTATGATGCACGTAGGGAGTTGTTTCCAGGGAAGCTGGAACCTAGATGGGATGGCCCCTACAAGATTGTTAGGATAGGAAAAAACAGGTCTACGGCTCTACTAGCTGATTTGCAGGGAGTAGAATTTAAAAATAAGGTTAATCTTAATAAGATTAAACCTTATTATTTCTAAGTATGCTAACACGGAGAAATGCATTGCAGTCCATGTTGGGGCTGATTTGAGACCTCCAAAAGAGCTTAAAGCTGGTTGATGGGGCGGTTAATTCCTTATTTGGAGCACCCATATCTGGAGCAGAGATACCATCAGGGGAAACTTATCTGGTGGAGCAAAGGATACAAAGTGATTGAGTAAGAAGACAGAACCTTTGTGTGGGAGATCAAAGTCTTCTACCATCACTGCTTACGAATGTTGACAAGTATCCCTGTTGAGTTTAATGAAGAAGGTGGGATGGAGCCGTCAGTTCATCCTCTAAACATGTTAAATTTTGACTATCATAATTATGAATAGAGGAGTTCGTGATGGCAGGCTGTGTAAACCCATTGTGGACGTACACATTATATTTTGACAGAGAGTCCAGGGGCCCTAATAAAAAAGGGAGTGTTGGAGTAGTAATCCGAGATCCCTGACGTAGAGTTATGATGACGTTAGCTGCTTATCTCGGGGTAGGATTCACTAACAACATGGCGGAGTATAAAGCCTTGATCATGGGATTGCATATTGCCAAGCAAGGTGGTATTTGGCGGTTGTTAGTAAAAGGGGATTCCCAATCGATCTTGAATTAGCTAGATGGGACATACATAGTGCGGAATCCCATCCTTTGTATGTATCATCGAACTGCCATGACCCTACTTGAGGAGTTTGAGAGAGTGTCTCTTCAGTTGATTCCATGTTATTGGAATCAGTTTGCGGATTCATTGGCAAACCTTGCTTATGAAGAAGACATTTTCTTCAACTATGGTCCTAGTTTGGATAGTGCTATCAATGATGAGACAGGACCCGGTCGCTTGTGGGGAATGTTATCAGAGCATGCAATATATGGCAGGCGATGGTTGATATGGGTGATGCAAAGAGTAGCCGAGACCCATCTATCGTTGTTATCTTGGACCCATAGGCTAATTAGACAACATGTTATGCATACGCCTCTTGCTATATATGCAGGAGGGATGGGTCATAATCTTATGCATTTAGCTTAGGGTTGTGAGCCCTATTTTTCCTCCTTGGAAAGGAGCATATTATTGTATATCTGTACTATTTCGGGGAGGGATGTGTAGGTGCTATTCTGTTTGATCTCGTTAGGCCAAGAGGGCCGATCAATTTTGTGTAGTGAAGTGCTTTATTTCATTAGGCCAAGAGGGCTAGTCGTCTGTTTAGTACAGGTGTAGTTAATGGTTTCTTGTTTTAGTCTTGTGCTAGACAGGTTCAAAGAAGAGCTTGGAAGGAGCCTATGTCGGTAGAGACTTCTCGTGGCCCTATCCAGGTGATATCTCTCCTTTACGAGTACCGTGTTTTTATGCTATATGTGTCTGTGTACTTGTAGGGGATTTTCTTTTCTTGTTGGGGACCGGCGTCCAAGGCATGAAGTCCCATGTTTAGGTTAGGTATGTCTGGGGGAGGTCTGAGTAGTCATTGCCTCCTGTAAAGACATTGCCAGGCATTGAAAAACCTGTTTCAGAAGGCAGTTCTAGTGACCCTATTTTACTAGCCTGCTAGGCAGCCATTCTAGGAGTTCTTGTTAGTTGTGAGGCAGTTAGAGAAGCCTGCCGACGGAAAAATGATGATGATAGAGAGGAAAAAAACCCTGAATATCTCAAAGACAATAAATATACACAAAGCTGTGTAAAAAGGGGTTCTAACCCCTATAAAAATAGAAAAGAAAAGAAAGGAAAATTTATAACCAGTTGATCATCGCCTTGTGAAGGCCTGGTAGGTTCCTGGGGACGAGTCAGATCCGAGGCTAATGCCTTGTCTTCCTAGGGGTGGCGTCTCGCTGGAAAAGAAGAAAGTAAGGAAGGTTGGAGCAAAAATAAAAGTGAGCATCAGAAAAGAATTAAGTGTCACCTCACGAGGACTTGGTAGGTTCTTGGGTACCGAGACAGGACCTGAGGCCGATGCCCTGTTCTCCTTGGGTCACTACACTCAGCTCCCTCCTTTTTACACACCTGAGTATGGAAACATAAAAACCTAAAAGAAGAGATGTGCTAAAAGAAAATACTTCTTGATCAGGCTATAGGAGTCCTCACCTAGTAGGATCTCATGGTTGTGTTGTCCTTAGTTAGATAGGTAGTTCAGACCACCACTTAGGGCGACCTCTTTGATAGTTCTTTTTAGTTTGGCCATGTTGGAGTAGTTGGTTAGTGACTAGCTTGGGACCCTCCATCAAATTATGCTAGGTCTACTCCTTGTGGATTTCATACCTTGGTTTTGTCAAGGGGTAGGGTGAGCATTGTGTTGTGTTTTAATATGTATCTATTTTGTATCAGCTTGATGCTTCCTTTGGTTGTTTTGTAAAGATTTGTTGTGGGATTCGACAGGCTAAGTCACCCTATCCCATGGTTGCCAATGAGAGCGGAGTTTTGAGCCTGGGATGTGCCTAAAATTTGCCAAAAAATTTGGAATTTAGGGAAAAAATATTTAACATTGAAGGCGGCGGCTGCAACTAGGACGATTTTAAGCACCAAGTGAAAGACGACTTTTAAAAGGCGCCCGAGCGACACTTACGGATTTTTGATAATTTTTTCAGCTATTGTGTGGTCTGTTGGGAGCTTCCAGTCAGTGCGAGATGCTGAGACGGACACACAAGATTTTTCAGAGACTGAAACGGAGTCCGAACGAGGAAGAGGCAAAAAATTAGCCAAGATTTGAAAGGGTGGACAAATTTAAGACCAAAGGGGGGTGCCCTTTGGGACTTTAACCCCCCCCTCTCAATTTGAAGAAAAAAAACGTGAGAATGGCATGACGAACAGGCGCCAAAAATTTCGCCCCCCCCCCCCCCCCCCCTACAGGAAGCCATGAAAAGAATGAAAGCGCAGAGAAAGAAGCTCAAAGAGGGGTGAATGAACTAAAAAGTAGCGTTAAGAACACAAATGAATATGTATTGGGCACCAAAAAGAATATTGAAAGATCTCTTGACTTTCAAAAAACTCATTATTAATTTCATCACATCTCTATCACGTATTTTGTCAGATATGTGAGTAAATAAGGTCTTTGGGACTCTAAAACATGTCAAACTTTGGGGAATTTGGCTAAAAAAGAAGAGAGAATCACGAAATGGACTCCACTATCTCTAAAAAAGAGGAGACAAGAATACCACATTCTTGCACACGTGGCAAACTCTCTTTGGCTTGTTTCTTAATCCTGTGATTAACAAAAGTGCATTTTTGGAAGTGTTTTTGGCCCTAATGTGCTTCAAGTCATAGAATTCATTCATCTTTTGTGTGCGGTAGGCAGGTGGAAGATAGCTCCCTCGCACAACTTCCTTAGGCTTATTCCAAGTGACTATCCCCTCCAAGATCGCTTGGTCTCTATACCACTGTTTCCACCAAAGTCTCACTTTGCCTGTCAACTTAAGTTTGGCGAGCATGGCTTGGTTAGCAAGTGCAGTTCATGCTACCTCAAAATAGTCCTCCATGGACTCAATCCAGATCTCAGCATCAGCTTGAACATTCCTTCCCTTGCCATCAAACTCCAATGGCTTAATTTGTTTCAGAAGGAACTTCTTCTCTTACATGTCAGCATTCATGGTTGCAGAAGGTGCCTGACAATCAAGCCATACCACTTAGGTTATTCAGGATATGTCTATGATCCGAACATTAATCGATCATACATCATTAAGAAGTTTTACTCTGATACCAACTGTAACGTGCCCGCCCCTCAAATCACGAGACACGTCTTAGCAGCCCATCGAGAGATCAATCTAGAAGACGCCGCCGGCACCCCCAAGGACTGACACGGGGTTTACCAACTAGGGTCTCCCGAGTTTGCCCCGCAACGGAACTTATCCGGCCGTTCCCATTAGGATCGACCTGAAGATCGGGTTCCTAGTCAACATTGTCTAAGGTCATAGATCGACTTTTTCCTAACATTTCTCATTATCATTTCCTTTGAAGAAAGCTCTCGGCTAATCGAGACCACCCTTCCGTAGGATAGACCCATCGGTCCACCCACCATGCTTCCCTCGGGGGTTGTTTTAGTTATCTAATTACCTACCACGTTATGTTCGACACATAAAAATAGCTTCCTTAATTAACCTGTTAGTCACAGGTTCCTTTACGTAATTTAGGCACAGACATGCAGACAAGATAAAACAAGATCAAACACTTCCTTAACTTATCTTCACATTAATGTTTGTCTCCTGCCCATACATGAGAATTAAGTGTTCCTTTCTGCCTCCGCAGAAAAATCCTTTCATTTCCTGGCAACAAAACCCGAAGGTTTATTCTACCAAACTAGTATCAAGGCCTCGAGATCCCATCTCGAGTCACATAGAACACTTGTATAGGGCCCGGAGGCATTAGGATTTACAGCAAAGCCCCCGCTGGCACCCAAGCATCCTCCTATGCTAAGTGATTTCCATGAAGAGACCTCTCGCAGTAGGTTCGGTCCACATTCCCGGCGCGGATTCATAACCCCCTTGGTTAGGGTTTTGGGGGTAGCTAGCGCCATCCTTCCTTAATTATTCCTTTAGGAAATCAACCATAGCTGAAGCAACCAACTTAATAACAATCACTAGGGAAAATTTTCCTTTCGTTTCCATGGCAATCAGTCATCTCAGACCCAGCCATGAAATCATCAAACACTCCCCACTTGGGTTAACATTCAAAACCACATTAACAAATAGTTGAATGCACAACCTCTTGCTTCAAGGCATCACAATCCCATTGCATGCATAATCATAATTCTAACTGGATGTATCAAAACACTTACTTAAGGGGGTTACAACCTTTTCAAACCGCCAAGCATAACTTGGGTTAACAATCCATTTGGGGTTAGGTCACCAGCTTCAATTAGGCTAGGAGCGTATCCATTTGCGATAGACTACGGCAAGATCGATAAAACAATTCACAGGCAACTATACTTATTCCTAATGCACCGGATCTCATGAAGGTCTAGGTCTCTATCCATCGGAGACTATCATTTCATGTGTTTCTTTAAATCATGTTTGCACTGAATTGGGTTAAAAGCTATTATTTTATGTGAAACAATGCAAAGAACTTATCATTTTATGTGTGTAAAGCTATCATTTCATGCATATAATCTTATGCGAATTCCATACTCTACCATTTCATGCATGCAATTTAGTGCTTAGAGTAAACAAAAACCCTAAGACTCATTCTTGTTCCATGCATATCACCAACCCTTTCATCTCTTCCACGAGAAATAATACCTAATTAATTTTAAACTTAGAACTTGGGTTTGATTCGTGTTTATTGTGTTGGTCGCTCCGCTCACCACTTCAACATTACCGGTAGCTTGGGCGCCGATGCTTCCTGCGACTTTCTTCTTGGGAGCCATTCGCCTCGCAGAGATTGGGTAGTGCGGATCTTAACGGTTTTTGGGTCGACAGGTTCGGGTAGGAAAGACCATTGGATGGGGCCCTTTGCCGAGAGAGTGGTTTGGGCGTGGCTCCTTGCAGCTACTTACTAACTCTCACTCCCTCTCCTTCTTTCTCTCTCCCTCTCTCTTCCTCTTCGTTTGTACTATCTCCTTACTCTTTCTCTCTCTCCTCCACTTCTTCTTTTCTCTTATTCTCCCACTCTCTCTCTCTCTCTCTCTCCTTCTCTTCTTCTCCTCTTACTAGCTCTTATTCTTATTCTTCTTCCACTACTTCTCTTCTCTCTCCTTCTACCCTTTCTTCTTCCTCTTCCACTTCTCTCTCTCCTTCTCCTCTTACTACCTCTTCTTCTTCTTCTCCCTTCTCTCTCTTCCCTCTTCTCCTTCCCTTCCTCTCTTCTCTCTCTCCTTCTCTTCTTCCTTCCCTCTTCTCCTCCTTCTCTCTCCCACTTGTCTCTCTTCTTTTTCTCCCTTACTCTTCTTCTTCTCACTTCCTCTTCTTCTTCTCCCCTCTCTCCCTCTTCCTTCTTCTCCTTCTCCTCTCTTCTCTCCCTCCTCTCTTTCTTCCCTCTTCCCTCTTCTCTCCTTCTACCCCTTCTTCTTCTTCTTCTCTTTTTCTCTCCCTCTTCTCCCTCTTCCCTCTTCTTCTCCCTTCTCTCTCTTCCCTCTTCTCCTTCCCTTCCTCTCTTCTCTCTCTCCTTCTCCTTCTCTCCCTCTTCTCTCTCCTCTCTCTCCCTCTTCTCTTCCTAACAAGGATCACATGGAAAGGGACTGCTAAGCAGGACACGAGGGGGGTGCATTGTATCCCGGGGGGGGGGGGGGGGGGGGGAAGGCCTATTGCTCACAGCCAGCAGGGGGAGGGCCATCTGCCCAGAAGATGGAGGGGGGGCCGTCGTTTATCGCGGGGTGGGGGGTTGTCATCGCCTGCTGGGGCCGCTCTACACCAGCATGGAGGGGGCACAGCGTTGTCCTGCTTCCCAACAGGAGGGGCCATCATCTTTATAAGGTGGGGGGAGGACGGCGCCTCCCGCCACATGGGGGGCTGCATGCCCCCCACCTCCAGCTCACTCCCTCTCTCTCTCTCTCTCCCCGCCATGCTCTCGGCAGGGGGAGAGAGAGGGAGGGAAAAAAAATTTTAAAAACAAAAAGGGGGGGCGAGTTCCTATGGGGGAGGGCACGGGGTCACAGGGGGGATAAATGTTATACTTGTAATGGTAGTAATAGAAGAAGAAGAAGGAGAGAGAGAGAGATGTTTTGTTAAAGGTGCACCTTGGGTGTGTTCGACGCTTCGGGAAGGCGAGTAGTGGTGGTGGTGGTGGTGGTGGTGATAGTAGTAGTAGTAGTAGTGGTGGTGGTGGTGGTGGTGGTGGTGGTGGTAGTCGTAGTAGTAGTCGTAGTAGTAGTAGTAGTCGTAGTCGTAGTCGTAGTAGTCGTAGTCGTAGTCGTCGTCGTAGTCGTCGTAGTCGTCGTAGTCGTCGTAGTCGTCGTAGTAGTCGTAGTAGTCGTAGTAGTCGTAGTAGTCGTAGTAGTCGTAGTAGTCGTAGTAGTCGTAGTAGTCGTAGTAGTCGTAGTAGTCGTAGTAGTAGTAGTAGTCGTAGTAGTAGTAGTAGTAGTAGTAGTAGTAGTAGTAGTAGTAGTAGTAGTAGTAGTAGTAGTAGTAGTAGTAGTAGTAGTAGTAGTAGTAGTAGTAGTAGTAGTAGTAGTAGTAGTAGTAGTAGTAGTAGTAGTAGTAGTAGTAGTAGTAGTAGTAGTAGTAGTAGTAGTAGTAGTAGTAGTAGTAGTAGTAGTAGTAGTAGTAGTAGTAGTAGTAGTAGTAGTAGTAGTAGTAGTAGTAGTAGTAGTAGTAGTAAAGAGAGAGAGAGAGAGAGAGAGAGAGAGAGAGAGAGAGAGGTTTTGTTAAAGGTGCACCTTTGGTGTATTCGATAAGGTGAGTATTAGTAGTAGTAGTGGTCCGGTGCAATACCACAAGATGCATGAAACACTCTGACATAGGGTAGCTACTCCCTCATTCCCATGCATAGCATACTAGACTTTACATATTGTAGGTCCACCGTTTGTAGGCAGGTGGAGACTTTACATATGTTAATTTTATTGAGTTACAAGAGAAGAAATCCCTTCTCAAACAATTTAGGAAAGAAAAAAAGAATGATAACAAAAACAAATTGTTTGTCGTAACATAGACCAAATGGAAAACAATGAAGGCTCTAATGTTCAAGAACACAAGGCATATCTTAATCAACATGCCCCATGTCCTTGCTCTCAATGTAAGTTGGCAATTAGATGAAAATATCGATTGTCTATGGAACACATACGATGCTTCAACGAGTTTCAATAAGAGATCATTGATTAGGCGATCTCAGATTTTGAGCAAACGGTAAGAAAAGTGTATATCAATCATGCATTATATTCGCAAACTAATTGAATATCATATACCGAAACATTGGATGTGGCCGTACAAGGGGTAACGTCTCATTCTAAGGAGGTGTACACCCTTTGCGGCCAATTAGAAGAGTTTGTGGACGTGCGATGGATGGAGTGCCTCAGCCAATCCACAACTTGGAAGGTACTACCCAATCTATACCATCAATACCAGACGAGACAGGTAGCCTTCCATAATTTTCTACAATCTTGGAGCCTGAGATGGAGGCAATGATCGATGCATTGATGCCCATGGATGTCGAGACATTTGATCCGCTTAGAGAGGAATCCTCCATACCATTATATGATGGGTGTCGAGTATCTCACATGAAGACACTGCTTGCACTCCTAAGGGTGCAAGCAAAATACGGGTGGAGCAATGCGAGTGTGACCGAGTTGTTTAGGTACCTTATATGTATGCTTCATTGATTTCTTTTCGGCACTATTATAAAAAACAATTGCGCTTTTTCAAGGTGTTTTATGATTTTTTTTCAGTTTACTGAAGTATAATATATTACCACTTGCAAATACCATGCCTGAGTCTCATGATGATGCGCAACATGTTTTACGAAAGCTTGGCATGGACTACAACAACATCCATGCATGTATCAATGATTGCATACTGTTTAGAGGGAGAATACAAGACTATAGAGACATATTCAAAGTGTGGTGCTTACAAGTATCAACAGGACTTACAAGGGCAAACCATCCCTCAAAAAGTTCTTAGACACTTTTCACTTATTTTCCACATAAATTATTTCGTAAGCCTGACATGGCAAGCTTGACAACGTGGCATTTGTAGAATAGATCCATAGATGGAGTTCAATGAATATCAGCGGATTCATGCGCATGGAGCCACATTGACTCTACCTTTCCAAGCTTCGACCGAGAGCCAAGGAATCTTTGGCTCGGTCTTGCTATGGATGGTGTGAACCCATTTAGTTTGCACTCAACTTCTTACAGTGTGTGGCCTATAGTCCTTGTCAACTACAACATCCCTCCATGGCTTTCTACGAAGAAATGACACCTCATCCTTAGCTTGCTTGTTCTTGGCCTCTACAGAGTCGAGAATATGGATGTGTATCTTCATCCATTAGTCAATGAGCTTAAGATTTTGTGGGAGGAGGAGGTCACTATGGAAGATATGAGCAAGTACGATGGTCGACGATCCGCCAATATTTGAGCCATTCTCATGTGGACCATGCATGACTTTCTGGGATTCAGGGAGTGCTCAGGTAAGTAGGCTTTTATTCTCGTTGGTAATATCTATCATAGCTTGTTCAAGTTTATATTCTTTGGATAGAGGCATTGGGATAGGTCTGGTTACCTTAGGTTATCATGCATGTCCATTATGTGGGCCACAGTTAGACTCTCGAAGGTCACAAACCATGAAGAAAAAGATATATCAAGGACACACCGCTTTCTTGTTGGAGGGTCATGAACTGAAGGAAGGATTTCTTGGATGACCTCCAACATGAATGAGCACCCAAAGCTAGTATGAGCAAAAAATGGTCCACACGGAGTCACATCCAAACAGAATGTGACGGTTCTCAGTTTTCTATGAGTTGTTGTATTGGACCCACTTACAGATCAACCACTTGTTGGATCCCTTGCATATTTTCAAGAATGTGAGCAGCTTATTATGGGATCACACCACAGGAAAGAGAGACACTACAGGGGCATGAATGGATTTGAAGGAGGCAGGCAATATGGAGGTGCTTTGAGTGTTGATGGTCGCTTGTAACTACCTTGTGCTCCTTGGGTTTTGTCCACTAAAGAAGAGCATATTGTGAAGTAAATTATCAAGTCTATCCACACTCCGATGGGTATGATATATTCTCTCAAGTCCGCATTTTCTAAAGATGACCAATTATCACGGCTAAAATTCCACGATTGGTATAAGATATATCAGGTTTGTACTACGAATGGATTGTAAGTGACCTGCGTATTTTGCTATTTGGAGTATAGTCATTGTTCGTAATGCTTCTTCATTTGTGGTAGTTTATACTACCGATCGCGATTGCAAGATGCCTTACTCTAGAAATACGCGGGGCGATTTACAAGTTGTCAAATTTAGTGCAATGGATCTCACAAAAGGAGATCAAGACATCCTCTATTGAATCTGCAAGGTGGGGATTAGTGGAGACTGTTTGTCTCTTTGAGAAGTACCTGCCCACCAGCATGCTCATGATACAAACCCACCTTCTGGTGCATCTTGTAGATGAAGTGGAGATTGTTGGACCTATCCATATGCGATGGATGTTCTTCTTGGAGTGCTTCATGAAAACCTTGAAAGGCTTTGTGCAACAATGAGCTCGGCTAGAAGGTAACATGGCTGAAGGTTGGTTGGTATCTGAGGCATTAGTGCATATTTCACAATGGCTACCAATGGTGGATTCAGACAACAGTATGCTATGGTTGCTAAAGGACGATGATAGACAATCCCGATGGTGATATGTTGTACCTTTAACTCCCTGAAGTGTGAGAGTATATGATCAAAGCAATGTTCCCATCATAGTTGAGGACAGTATGCAAATAGAGGGGTAGATATTGCAAGGGGTAGAGGCCGCCAAAAGCGTGGAGCATGTAGAGGAGCCAGAATTGGGTAACAACGATGGAAATACAAGAGTCCAAGAATTCTTTGAGAATGAGGTCAACTCATCCTTTTGTGGTGACATGTCTATCAAGCTTCCAGTGTATGTGGAGTTGTGTCAAGAGATTGACATGGGACCATAGGGTACTTCATACTTAGAGTATCCACCTACTCAATTCATTGATGAATCGCTTATAAGGGTACATAAGATATGTGTTTTAAGTAAGATAATTTTTTGGAGATTTATATTACCATGATTTTTTTGCTTGATTGATATTGATTATACTAACATCAATTTTTGTCTGTGTAGGTGATCTTTATGGATATTTGGATCTACATGATGAGTCAAGGGATGAGCGATAAGGAGCTACAGGAGAACTTCACACGTATGTCTCCAGATCAGGTGGCTTGAGTCAGAGATATGGCAGGACCAGGGAGATGTCTCAGACACCATCAAGCCGTTTTGTTAGATCTACTTTGGTGTGCTCTAATGCTTCAGTTTCCAGTAGACTAGGTCAACGCTCTAAAGACTTGGGCCGGACAAAGGGAGTGGTTCTAGGGGATGCTGCGGAGACGTGGATGCAATGAGGCTTGGGATACAGGTGCTACTCCTCTCTCTTGTATAGGTTCGAGAGAGCATGGCTCAGGTGGTTGTTGCGGAGATACCAACACAATGTCTCCGTCTCGTCGTATTGCGTCACCTATGGGATTTGTCACACTTGTGGGAACATTTACTCCAGTCACTCCAACTTTTGCTTAGCCATCCACAGGTGGCAAGGTGCCCCTATGGGTGCTATTCCAAGAGATACTACCCCTGTAGGTACACCAGATGTACAGGGGTCTCCAAGATATGCCCAGAAGCGTGATCGTAGGTGGAAGAGGGCACATCTTAGGCATAGGGGTATGGATACCTTGTAGATGATAGGATAGGAGCCATCATCATGAATGATGAGGGGAGGAGAGTGATGGCTCGTATGAGAAAGTTGTGCCAACAAGTTTTTTGTCACGTCTTGGATCATTGGAAGAACATAACGGAGGCGAGCAAGGACTACATAGTAGCATCCTTGCATGAGGAATTTTTGATACACCCATCGCATCAGATAGGTTTTCCATAGGCTAGATGATGGAGTGCATGCGTGCATACATGTCACACAGACAATCGGGACGTATGCAAGGTACTTAAGAGTGGGGCCTCAAAGCTTGAGTGGTTAGACGTAGATGACTGGCACCGACTCAGAGAGGAGGCTATAGATTCTCTAGGACATTGGAGATAGTAGCGCGAGGCGGCAAGGGCACGACTAGAGGTAGGAGTGGTCCATCATCTTGGGAGTGGCGGCCATAGGACTTATTTGGAGGACTTTGTAAGTTTTTCTTTTATTTTGCTTGCTTATTTTTTTGCAATATCCCTTGTACTAACAATCGTGTTTCTAATAGTTGTATTTAGTTTTCTTTGCAACACTCCATTACAAACTGCGATCCCATCAGCCTAGAGACTCGATATGCAGAGAGACATGGTCTCACTACATTGATCGACCGATTGTATGGATGCAACGACCCAATAAGTCACTCATCTTTCTTGTCCGTAGTTACTAATTTTAATTAAAATGCATTATTGTATGGTGGACTAATGTGTAGTTGTTCCTTTTTTTTGCAGAGTTTGTTTGATGCTCCTTTGCGGCTGGACAAGCTTTCGGATGGTGAGGATCTATAGCTCACCGTTGGATCCGTGGAGCGCACATCCTCTTCTTTTTTGGTCATGTGATTTATGTAGGCATTTTCTATACATTATCTTATTATCATCCTTTGTATCTTGCCATGATTGTACCATCACTTTCATTACACTATCTTGTATTTATTTTACGTATCAGTCTTATGGATTCAAGTACACTTTATCTTCATGGAGACAAGCATTGTACACTTTATTGTGACTCTTTTGTATGGCTCAAAAAAAGCACATAGTGAATTTTTTTTTTCCATGTAACCATCACTATTAGCGTCTACACGTGTCACTATTAGCATCGCAGTTAGTGTCGCAAATTGTCACCATATGCGTCTCTAATTACATTGCTATCAGCATCGCATAGCGATGCATATAGTGACGATAATAGTGACTATTCTATGGCGTCGCTAATACTGTCGTTTTTTGCGACGACGGGGGTAAATTTTTTTATGAATATTTTCATCGCTTTGAAGGGTTGTATGAGGCCTATATCTTGTAGTGCCTGGCATCAGCAGTGGGATTGGGGTAATCAACCAAGGGGTGCTCCCTTTGTCTGTGCTTACATGGTGTATTATATATGTGTAGGGACTCCCTCTAAGGAGTGTGGGAAGGGTTATCCGTTGGATTACAATCCACACAAACATGAAGTTCTACATTAGAGATTAGGGTAGTATACCCCTTAGACACTCTTGGCCTTGGGGTTATGCGGTGGTTTGGATGCATAATAGAGACTGAGCTAGTGCCATAGAGCCAGTGTCGGGCCCGTTTAAGGTCCTAAGAGTAGTTTGAGTATATATCAATGGCAAGTACAAAGAGGTAGCAACTTGTTGATACCACTTCTCTTCGAGGGTTGAGGTCTACAACTCTTAACAAATGTCGAGTTTTCTTGACAAGCTTTTCATTAACACTATAGTACGCATCATCCCACTTGGTTCTAAACTTGGAGTCAAAGAACTCTGTCCATTTTTGTTTAAGTGGCCTACTGCCATATCATACTTGTCCTACACTTGGTAATTAAGGACAACTTTATTGTATTGGAAAAAATGCATAAGAGAAAACATTGTTAAGTTAGCTTGAATAACTACCTATCTTCCATATGACATGGGAAAGTGCAATTAATGGTGCCTTGTACCATGTGATAATGGGCGCTTGCACCCATGTCGTTGCATCATTAGTTAACTTGTAAAAAATAGTTGCATGGTCAGCTTGCCCTAGTATCCTTGCTTCGCAAATAAGGTCTAGGTATGAGGTATGGACAGCCCCCTTTTGTGCTAGCCTATATACATTCTATTTCATGGTCTTATGCATATTTCTTTATCCATGTGACCTTTAGCAAATAAAGGCATTCCAAGCATATGGGGAGAAAATCACACTTGTCACTTTCACAAGGTAATAATCAATGCACATATGTTACCTCACGTTATTTGGAAAGGCTGTTGTAAACAATCAATTTTGTTAAAGACAACGTAAGCAACAAACACATTGCAAAATATTAAGGTCATATGGTTTAGGGTCACTCACATGTGCATATCTCATTCATCCATGTTGTGAGCCGATGGTTACCATCCCAAATATGAAATATGAAATTTGACAAAAAGGCCCAGTTAGTACCACTGATTTCTACCTCAAAGTCCTCATGCTTCTTTAGCCAATGGGGGTCCCAATCATTTCTAATTATATCATCAACCTCCTTGCATTGGTGCCTTGGAGTCTCTAGTGATACTATGAATATACCCATCCCTCTAACGTATTAGTTGTTGAAAAAGGCCTCTCAGAGTTGGATGTATCTTTATGTGACTTGTCTTATTGTAGGCATGGAAACCGAACAACATAATGGGATGGGTAGCAAAGGGGTGGATATCCGCATCTATATGAAATGATGAAGTAATATCCACATCAATGTAAAGAAATAAAAACTATAATCAATATCATGTCACAATCTTTTATGAGCACTTAGTGTCAATGTTTCTGACTGGTCTTCGATGCATGCTTACACAATATGTTTATCGTAAGTGACTGTGAGAGCAGTCTTGCCAATTGTATCCTTGGCCGCTCTCATGTGCTTCTTTTCTGCTCTTTGCATTTTCCTTTTCTTGATTTGCATGCAGCCACACCCCCGTTGTGCACTAAAGACCTCAATACTTGTATGGTCATCACTTTCCTTGTCAATATCACTCTATGATACAATGAGCTTTCTCTTGCCTTTCCTCATTTTTGCATCATCAAAGTGTATCCACCTTCTTGTGATGTCACTCCTTCCCCACATGCAAGTGGAATGGCTTTCCTTGTCTGCATCATCAGAGTGTGCCGTGCCCACCTTCTTTTGATGTCACTCCTTTCTCACATGCAAGTGCAATGGCTACTTTGCAGCTCGACGAATGTCAATGATCAAGTTTGTGTTGCTCTCCCCCTCACCCTTGGAGGTGTGAAAAACATGGATCTAGAGCATGGCAGAAGCTATGGAGGATGGAAGATGAAGACAAGATTCATGTTGACATAGACAATGCAAACAACTGTTACACAAGTGAATTAAGTTCCAAAATGGAAGCTTGGACTCATAAAGACAATCTTGTGTAATGGATTAACAATGACAATGACACTAATTGAAAGAGAAAAGCATCATGATATTGTATTCATTCCATATGAAAATGATAGTCAAGTACAATGCTTTATAGTAGCTGGGTAGGTAGCATTCTGCACCATTGTGCTTATGGGATTCAAGACATCTCTTCCTAGAGCATACATCATTTTTCATTTCTCAACACCCCCCTCAAATGGTGGGTTCCTGCACTTGTTGGCTTTTGCCCCCCCTACATGGTGACATGGCCTGGGAGACTAGCTCATAGGTAGTCTAGTCAAGTTAAAGCTTGAATTTTTACATCTTTGGCATGGGTTTTTATAAAGCAAATCCACTAAGGAAACATAGAGATCCACTATGGGAAAAAGATATGAAAGATACAATGAAAATTCTTTAGAACAATCTATTAGAGTTGTTGATGGTAGTAGAAGCATCATTATCTTCTTATTCTCTTTCATTCATGATCTGATTTTGGTGGTTACCATTCTGCATCTGTTGTGCTCTTTTACGGTGGAAACATTCATTGGCTATATGGCCAATTTTACCACAATAATGATGACATGTCATTCGATCTTTGTTGTCGGCATTGAATCCTCGTCGACCTCTTCCTTTGGGTCTAGTAGCTCCTTTGGTGTATAAGAGATTTTCCCTAGATGATGGGACACCATCTTTTGCATTCTTGTTATTTTGTTTGTTCTCTTCATCAAGAAGAGAGTCAATATCTTGAAGTGAGAGACTTGGAACATTACTTAGGGTGGACACAAGATTCTCATATGGATCCTTATTACACTTGCAAGTAGTACGGCTCTTGCTTCATCTTTATCAATATTCTTCTTAAGAGTTGCACACTGGGTTTCCTTATGGAGGACACAAGATTCTCATATGGATCCTTATTACACTTGCAAGGAGTATGGCTCTTGCTTCATCTTCATCAATTCTTCTTAAGAGTTGCAAACTCGGTTTTTTGGCCCTTGAACTTGTTAATGTGTATGGTCATGGAAGCACTATCTTTTATATCTAGTTTATAAAATTGCACGAGTAATTTTACCTTTGAATTCTTTGCTTGGGTACCAAACATCTTGTCAAGTTCCTCCAAGTAGTTCTAACATCTCTAATGGCAGAGATATAATGTAGCACATCATCACTTAGTCCACAAGAAATGATGCCTATAGTGCCTTGCTATTCATCATCTTCCATTCTTTGGTTTTTGGTGGAGCTACTGCAAGGATCCCGCTTTCATCATCTGCATCACCTTCATCATCTGCAAAGAGATCCTAGAGGCCTTTCCTCATGAGGTGGTACATGATCTTTTCCTTCCAAGCATGGAAACCTTCTCTATTAAACTTTGCTATTTGCTCAAGCTCTGCCATGTCGATAAGCTTCAATTAACTAGCAAAAGAGTTGTATTTCAATGTATCAAGAGACGCAAGTGCAAGGTAGTGTGAAGACACACTCTATAGTATCAAGAGATACTGTGTCAGGTCTTGAGCTTGAATCTTCTTTTTGCTTGATGAGTTGAGTGTTGCTTGATGGTCTTCCAAATCTTCTTCCAAACTTGAGTACTTGAGTGGTACAGCAGGTCAGTGGATAGAGACCTGGTTGAGCTCAGAGGAGTGAAAAAGTAAAGTGAAATACGAGATTGAAATTGAGTAGCTATGGGTGCTCTATTCTAGGGTCTTTGACAGGCGACTGAACTTTTGTATGCGATGCAGCTCGTACAGCCAATGATTCGAAGTGATAATTGGTGGGGAGTAAGCTTGGATATGGAGCTCTAGTTGCCCTATAGCTGCATGATAAATCACGTAGCAAGTTGACGATGATAGATGTACGACCACCTTCAGAAGTAATTTTGACAATGTGATAGGAAACATGCAATGTTGAGCAACTGGGAGGCCAATGTCCCACTGTAATGTGCCACGCAAGAAACATGCAATGCTGAGCAACTAGGAGGCCAATGTCCCGTTGTTGACGATAATAGATGTACGACCACCTTCAGGAGTAATTTTGACAACGTGACAGGAAACATGCAATGCTGAGCAACTGGGAGGCCAATGTCCCACTATAACATGGCAGGAAACATGCAATGTTGAGCAACTAGGGACCCACTATTATGGATGGTTTTGCAAGTATTAGGTTCAACCCTCCATCAAATTGGTTCAACCCATTATTATGGATGGTTTTGCAAGCATCAGGTTCAACCATTCATCAAATTGGGTTTTCTTTTACTTGCTTATGGAAGCTCTAAAACATTAACTATATGTTGTTGAAACCCTTGTCTACATGTATTAGTATTGAACTTATGGATCATAGTATCTTGGCAACATCGAATGAATGATTTTCCATCCTCTTGGAATCATTTTACTTTGATGTGTTGAAATCATATTTTTTATCATAATGCCATTTGTCATATGGGTATGGTAACCCTCCTTTCGAATTGTCTGATAATATGTCCTATTGATAAGTTATACTTTGTATTTTGCATTCTTAAAGCACACATACATTCCATGTGCACACCACATGCACACCCCACACCTCACAATTTTCACACATACCTCACATTAAATGCACACAAGACACACCACCCCCACCCACACATGCACACAAACACAAACACCCATGTGCAAAGTACACACACACACACACACACACACACACACACACACACACACACATAGAGTACACCACCTACACACATTATGCACACATAACACACCTTGACACATGCACATAGATACACACACATACCCACATACTCGCATATGTGTGCACACGCCACAATACACGCATACTAGACCACATAAAACATCATGCATACACACACACACATCCCTAGGAACATGTATTCTCGCATTTACACAATTGGGATTGTACTTGCAACCCTTACACACATGAAACAAACCCCTAAACAAAGACCAATGCATTCACACACAAACAAATGCATGCATACATGTGCACATGCTCACATCCCTTATGCACCTGCATTGTGATGGCCCATGCATACAAGCACTCACACATGCACTAGGATACTTGCACACCACTATTCATGTATGTGCACACATGTCCATATGACTATGCACACATACCCTTGCACGAACACACCTTGATGTATGCACATAGACCCACACACATGCACCTAATGTGCACAAAAACAACACCCTTGTGCATAGGCACGTAGATCCCCATAGAAAAATGCATGCATATCCTTATAGATCCATGCACAAAGTCACTTGCACATGGGCCAACACACATGCACACAACACTACCATACATACACGAGACCCCTATATTTGCGCACATGAATCCTAGGATTCCTGCACTTGCATATCTACCCATAATCACTCATACACAACTCCCCACATGTGCACATGTGCACATGCACACATCTTTTGTGCACTTACTCAAGACCCATGTGCACATGCTTAGGCACATGCACATAGGCACACACGCAAGATATCCCTACACTTAGACACCTACACATAGATACTTGCAAATAGCCCATGTGCACTTGCACATAGATGCATGTACATGCACAAGTGCACTTGCATGTAAATGCATGAACGTGCACATTTGCATATGCACTTGCACAACCACACGTGCACACATGCATGCATATACAACTCCTTGTACTTAGGACCCATACACACATAGTCCCCCACACATGCACATGTACATCAGTTTCACGCATAGATACTAGTGGACACATGCACGTGGACCATTGCATAGGCACTCAATGGACCTATGAATAGACACATTTATGTGCATACGTGCATAGTACACACTACACTCGCACATACATACACCTACACTCACACCATTGCATGTAAGCCTCACATGCACACATATAGATTGCATTCATAGAGCACTACACTGTGCATTTTTCATACACATACACACATAACACCCTTACACCCTAGTTATACACATTATTGCATTTACATCATCTTACTACCCACAAAACCTAGTACCCTTTCTTTAGATGCGTGTCTAAACCTCTAACCAAACACACTATACCTAGTTCACTCACTCTACACTTAGGTGCATTCATACACACACTAGGATACTTGTGTGCATTCGAATGCACGAAATTGCATGGGTTACACATGCACGACACTAGTACACACTACGTGCTAGCAAACCTCCTTAAAGAGAGGACCCATTCACACACACTCACATAGTGCGCCTATGTATTAACTATACCTAGTGCGTTGGTGCATTACGTGCCCACCTAGGTATGCCTTGTGCATTATACCTCGCACATGAACATTGACACCTCATTGCTACACCTACTAAGGCACACCGCACACACTAAAGTGCCCTCGTGAATGCATTAGGGCACACTAAGCTTTTGGGATCGTTCACTCTTGCATACACTTGTGCACTAGTTCAGTATACCTTAGGAGCTCACAAGCATAGACATACAAGAGAGCAACATGACTAGTGTACTTATGTGAACTAGCATCCCCTTAGTGCCGTGCACGCGCATTTGTAATTGACCACATACACACTTAGGCACATCCCACATTAGTACACATAGGCTAGGCACACATACACTAACATTTAGACACATCTTAGGGCACCTAGTGCACCCACGCATTAAACACCCTAGCCTTACACCTTCAGTTAGAGCTTGGTTAAATCCTTTAGCTTTAATTAATTCTAGTTAGCTTAATTTGAACAAACACTTGAAAATAATAAATATTATCTTAGTCTCTACTTAAGGAACTAACCCTTAAACTAGGATTCTAACCTAGGAAAACTAAATATTCGTTAGGAAAAAAATGAACTCACAAATGGACCTTTTAGCCCCCCCTCTCCCCTCCTTAAAACAAGAAAAAGAGGAGAGAAGAATAGTAAAATAATCTTCCTCTCTCTCCACTTTTGCAAATTCGTTTTTCCTTTTTATATTATCTACAAAGATATACTCAGATTCCTTCTCTCTCCTCATTCAAGAAGTCTTTTTCAACCAAATTTTATATTAAAAAGGAATTAGTTAGGGAGTGTGGTGCTTCATTTTCAATGCAAAATGATTAGTAAATACGAGGTAATTGATTTTTTAATCGAGAACAAGGAAAATGAAATTTTGAAAGTTCTTTTAAAGATATTTTGGGGATTCTTTATATCCTAGCTTTTGGTCAAAAAACAAACCAACTAGTCAAATTTCCTATTTTTATTTCCCCCCATATCTAGACTCTCTCATGGCTCTATTGTGACCTCTTCTCTGTGTTTATGCAACCTTCATTAACATAGTGAATTACTTACATCCTCCTTTCCCTTGACACCTTTGTGTGTCTCTCTATGCATCTCCACTCTACCTCTTGTGACAACCAAGTAGGCTCCCCATTTCTATTACTAGTAAAATGAATATAAGAAAGAAGGAGCTACATATTGAGGTAGAGATTGAATATGCCCCAATATTCAAAAGAACCCAGCGTACCAGTGTCAACCCTTAGGTTTTGCAGAGTTACATAAAAATGGGATTGAAACATGTGGATTTGTGGGTTGATAGGGGAATCTATCCAATTGACCCCTTAAACAATAGACCTTCAACTTTCTTAGGAATCACAAATTTGCTAAAGTATGTGTGTGAGGGTGAAAATGGTTTACTTGGTTATACTAGGCGGCTCAACGATCAGGCGTTCAAAGTATTTACAACTTGCCAGGCAACCATAAAAATTTTCCATGATGTGATCACTGCACATGAACTTCATATACAACAGCTCATAGGACAAGTGGTACAACTGAATGACACTGTAATTCAACAAAACAATCAAATTATTTCAATGCAGGATACTATCCATGACATTGGTATCTCATATGAGGAGGCAAAGGCACAATTGGAAGACTTGAGAAAGATCAACAGCAAGCTAACATAGGAGCGCAAATGAAAGAAGAAGCCAATCAATGAGTTAATTGTGAATAGTGGCCAGTGGAAGCGACGTATCGCATGCAAGGTAGCTCAGAAAGAGAACGGCAATACCTTAACAGGTATGTGCATAGCATGTGTAAGCAATGTCCTAGGCTCATGTACACTAGAATAGTACAATAGTCAATTGCATATGCCTTGTGCATTAATGCATCGCCCTGTTCTCTTGCATACGTCATATATAAACACACAATCTCACACATGTAGGCAACTCCTTAGTGCACTATCATTGCAGATATGCCTATAACCTAGCCTGCACACTCCGACACTGGTGGTTGCACACACACATGCTAACCCACATGTCCATCTCAGGATCCATGTACCTACACATTTACCTTGCATCTCACATCCACACACATATAGGTCTAGGTCATATAGGTTATATTGCACCATTGCATGTGTAGATCTTGTTGCACATGTGGACTTTAAGGTGTGAACACTAAACTAGAAGTAGGAATATAAGGATTTGAGGAAAGAAAAAGTTGAGATACGAGGAACTAGAGAGAGTGGAAGCTTAGAAACCAAGAAAGAAAAAGGTACCACAATCATTGTTGACTTACAGATACCCTATTTAGAAGTTCTACAAGTTGTTTTAAGCAATAACAAATGGGTGCAAAGAAGGAAAGCTTGACTACACGCTTCACACTTGTACAAAATTGAAATTATGAAAATATGCAATCTTTGCTCATGATAGTCAACATATGAACAAAACCTAGGACTTCCAACTTTCTTTTTCTATTATGCTCCCCATCAAGGACATAAACCCTTGTACTAGCAAAAGTATTGGACGACCCCCTAGTGATCATGAATTCTTCTCAACACACTATGAAATCAGACCTTTCAATAATTACCCCAACATTCATAAAGCAAAATGGCCATGGTACAAACTGGCTAGTAGATACTGTGGGAAGTGAGAGGATTGATGCTCTGATAGTCTATACCTGAATCCAACAACACTCTTGACATAGAACAAGGAACCCTTAATTCTTAAATGAACAAAACTTGGAAATGGAACACATGTTTAGAAATGCCAAACTTCTTCTCCAACTCCACAAAAATACAACTCAACTACAATGCAACATGCAAAATATATGTGACTGATTTAGGGACATAATACAAAACGAATCTACCATGGAATCATCTCACAACTTACCCTAAAAATCACCTATCCCACAGCCTTATAAGCCTAAGGCTTATTAGAATTTCTATCAATCATGTCATGATGACCGCTACTACCCTATGTCACAATCCATAACAAATGACCCACTTTGCATTGATTATGGACCCACTCATATGCATCACAATTGTTTTGAATGCAAGGGACCCAATAGCAATTCTCACATACATGTTAGGCATGCCATCTCTACCTACATGGCTAAGGTTGTCACTATTGACCTGGAACATGATGAGTTAATCCCACTTTTCTACCTTGGGGTCAAATTAGTTGTAATGGGAGAGCACATCATCGAAGTTCTCATTCATGAAGGAGTCGATTACAATATCCTCACTTATGATGCTTGGATTTACATAGGACAACCTGAGCCTATGCCTAGTGATACTGTAGTCAATCCTTACAAAGGATCCCCATGCTCTTGTTGGAAAATAGGTAAAATGATGTATGCTACATGATGAGGAGACTTGTATCCCATAAGCATAGTGAGGAGAGTGGAGAAGTTGAAAAGCTATAAAGACGTGCACTTGGTTCACTTTTCAATGCAATGCTATTGTACTTTGTACTTCTCTGTGAGTCCTTGTCATGTTCTATTTGGGATTGTATTTATGAGTCCAAGCATTCTATCTTGGAACCTAATTCAACCGAGTAATAGTTAGTGTAATTTGCCTATGTTGTCATGGTTCTAGTTACTACATTCCAACCTCCATAGCTACAGCCATGCTTGAGATCCATGTCCTTCAACATGGTATTAGAGCCCAGTTGGGCATGGTCTAGATCAACTCAACTCCATTCTCTGCTCTCTCAGCTTTGCTTGACCTCAATCTAGCTCAAGTCAAGTCTATGACCTCATCTCCCACTTCTTCTTCTCATTGTTTACCTTGGCAGCCATAGCCAAGCACCACCTACCCTACTTGAAGCTTTCATATCTCTCTCTACAGGCCAAATCTCACTAAGCTTCCTTCTATAGAAGTGTTCCCCTACTAGTAAAGATTTTTTTATTACTTCAAACATCAACATACCCTTTGGCTATAGGTTAGCATTTTCAATTTCTCAGTCCCATGTGTCTGCCATAGCCCAGTCAACTTGGAGCTTCTAGATCTCATCACATAGGCCATATCTTTGAGAACTTTCTTTTAGGGAGATCTTCCTAAGATCAGAGTGACCCTCTTTGTTATCTCTAGTAAGACATTGTGCATTCTACAGCTTGACATTGTCATTTTTGGAGCTCGCTATCCCTGTTAGGGCACAGGTTTGTTCGTTTGCTTCCTTCTTTCTCCACACGCTGCAATCTGGCTCAAATGCAAGGGCTTTTGAAGCCCATGTCACAAGCTTTCTTTCCATAAAAAAAGTTTTGAAAATGATCAAGTATCCAGCTCACACAAACAGAGAAAAAAACCAAGTTGCCCTAGAAACCCTAACTGTAGACTCCATAGCGAGAAACTTGAAAGCTTGGCATCCTTGTTCTTTTCTCACTGCCATCATCAATAGTGATGTTTATCACTCTGATGTTACCTTTGAAGTCTATTGCAGATTTGGAAGTGCCCAAGGAAGCTCAAAATTTACCTAGCAACATCAAGCCCAATATCAAGATCTTCAAGACATAGTATCTATTGATACTCAATCAGTGTCTCTTGGCACTTGTGTATTTAGCTCACTTATGAACAAGCTATTCATTGATTTTCACCTCAACTTCTCAAAAACTCATTCTCAACACTTGCAATGATTTAAAGACCTATTGATCAAATCCATTTGTAAGTCTCAATTTTAAAAGGATAGACACTGCCCGAGTGTTCTTGTGTTAAGACCTCCTTTTAAGATGACTGAACTGGAGCAAATAGCACCGTTTAATGGTGAAGGTTTTCACTCTTGGAAGGAGAAAACCATGTACCATCCCATGAAGAAAGACCTCGAAAATATCGAATACACTTGACCCTACTTAGTGTCAGGATATTCATGAACTCTGGCAAAAACAACCTTTTTAATATGCATAGGAAGGCCAAGAAACCTATTACTAAGCCAGCACGAAATTCAAGCAAAGAGAGGCACGAAGTTCTTAGAGGACTACTAAAGACTTAGAACAAAGGTAGATACCCATTAGTGTGAAGGTCCAATATAGTTCCTAATACTTCCAAGAAGAGACCTCCATGCAAAAAGAGGCAAAGATATTGGGGATATCACTATAAACACAAACATAGAGCTAGCACAACACTGTGATGGGTGCCCAAAGCATTGTTACATGCTCATGGGTAATACTGAGGAATTAACCAATGGATTTGATTACCCAAATCCCTTGCATCACCACCTATGTCTCAGTCAACGCCCCAATTCTCACTCAATGTAAGGAAACATAGGAAAGGACCCAAACAAAGCTCAAGAGAAATAGAGCCAACCAAGATAGAAACCAAGAAGTCAAACTTTACCTATCAGAAAAGGGAGGCTTAGCTCAACATAACTGAAGTGCAACCACTTGATGCTGTTGTCAATTCTGAGGAGAGACTGATAATAGCTAATAAGCCATCAACTTCTAAAGAGAAAGTAACTCCTTAAGAGATTCAACTCTCCAGGAGTTAGCTATTTCGCTAGTGGTCAACAGGTCTTGACATTGTCCCTTGTCCTCTCTATTGTAGGATCTAACTCCATTTGAGATTTTAAACCTATTTTCCTGACCTTCTCTAGTGTTTTGAGCCAATCAGTGGGTTCTAGGTAGTCCCCTACTTTGGTAGGTCTATTTACTTCTATTGGTGGGACCTTAGTGCCACTTCTTACACTTGGTGCTCTAGACTCTATTTAATTATTGTCTCACTAGCACTCTTGACTTTGAATTTCAACATTCTTCTTCTTTTTTTTTCACAATGACATCTTTTTAATATTCTTCTCTTGCATAGATGATCCCTCTAGCTAGGAATGTCCAATTAACCTTACTCCCTTTAACATAGATTGAGATTGGGATGTGTCTTTGTTGGCTGCATATCCAACAGGAGATCTCTCCCTTACTTGTCCCATCATTTGTCTCCCTCTACTCAACACCATCACATACATGGGTCAATAATCCATGACAACCACATTTCCTTCCTCATCGTAGATTATGTATAGATCAATGTAGAGGTCCTCATTTGGACATCCTTTTATATAGTGGTGAAGTACATAACTAAATGATGAGTACTAATTGGGCTAGGAGTTCTAGGGGTTCCTGATATTTCTTCAAGAAAAGGCATTTGGAAAGTATTGTACACATAGTTTTAGGGATCTATGTATCTAGATCCCAAACTTGGTAGTTTCTGAATATCCCATGTCCATCTCTTCTTGTGGATGATCTCAAAACTGTGGATAAGCATTAGATTAGAAAATTGCACATAAGTATTAGATTAGAAGGATTATTAGGTGTGTACAATACCCTAACCTCCAAGATGCTTAAAGTTATAAGGCCCCCATTAAGAGGAGAGGCCACATGTGAGCTGGATTTTGGTTGGGTCTTGACTTATATATCACATGAGGTTTATGTGATCGGATGACAAAAAGCTAACCTTTGTATGTCTAGCATTTGGATTAGATAGAGTAGTTAAGCTAGTAGCGATTTGAGGCACATTACGTTGGGTTGTGGGTTATGTAGGAGTTATCAATAACTCTATTTTTGGGGTCTAGTGGCCCTTGGTTAGGGGTCTTGTTGGGGGGGGGGGGGGGGGTGCAAAACGAGGATCTGGGGACAACACCCCTAGGCCAATAGAGAAGGAATTTTTTCCTATTTGACTAGCAAATATTCATAGCATGGTAGGTTGGAGAAACCAATATTATCACCTTCAAGGGGCTATAAAATAATGCAGACCCATTCAGAGCCATCATCATCTAACTCTCACCTAGCCATCTTTGTATCAATTATTTCACGTTAAAGAAATCTTTATTCTTGCCTCATTATATTGTGCACTCGCTTAGCTTTATTACATTGCATTGTGCAATTTTTTACAAACACCTTGGAGGAAAATGAGAGGTTCGATACCAAACGGAAGGTTGAAAACGCGTGTAGGGTCATCATTGTGATAGTATCACCCAATCTACATCATATGTCCCTATTCATAATGCCATTCCATCTATGTCTTTATTTGTACACGGGAGTCTTTGTACTATAAAATCAATGATGACTAGCATGAAAGGAGAGAAGATATGTGTGGATGCATGCATGTGTTTTGCTAAATTGAAAGCCTAAGCATTATAGGAATCCTCCTTCAAGGTGCTTTAACACCCTTTTTAAGTTAAAGATGTGAAGATATTGAGGGAGAATATTTGGAATGAGTTATAATTGGTAAACTAGGACTTATGCAAAATCGTCAAGCTATGAACTTTAGTTACTAAGAGATGGAAGGCAATTGTGAAGTTTGAGAGGTGGAATGAGACTCCGAGTGAACCACATGGGGAGATCTCTCTCTCTCTCTCTCTCTCTCTCTCTCTCTCTCGCGTGATAGCTTCCAACTCTTTAACTGCATATGACATGATGGTTTGGGTGTGTTGTGGTGGTGCGAGAGGAATGCTTCTCGCAGAACGTGGAGTCCGATGGCTTTTCTTTCGTGGTCGTCGGGATGCAGCACTCCAGCGTGGATGCGCCCCCCCCCCCCCCCCGTGGTTCATATTTCTTCCCTTGAATCATCCATGGAGCTGTAATCGTCTTGCTCATGCAACACCGTTGTCATATTTCTTCCCTTGAATCTTTCTACATTCTTAAAAATAAATTCAAAAAGTTGTTGAAAATTTTTAGCTACATTGTGTTTAGAACAATATATTAGAAGAGTGATGTGATGTTATAACTAGTCATACATCAATCAAGAGTGTATTCTCTGTTTAGTACTAAAAGTACTATTGTCTTTATAAAAATATTATTGTATCGATAAAAGTACTTTTTAATAGTACTATTATCACTATATGAGTACTATTTTACAAGTTGCAATTGAGCCTCATCTCTTCCTCCACTTCTACATCACCACAATGATCATAAATGGACTAGGTGAAGAATATGAGAACATTGAGGGTTGATCATAAAAAAACAAAGAGACTCTTTGGATGAGCTTCAACAAATTCTCCGTGATGAGGATTAAATAAGAGAGACATCAAGAGTAGAAAAAGAAAGAAGTGAAGGTTCTCCTGATGTAGCCCTCTTCATAAAGAGAGAGAGAGGAAGATCAAATGCAATAAGGGACAAAGGCAAAGGTAGGTACAACAACCTCAACATCAACAACAATTAAAATCATGCCCAATACTATTAGTTCTCTTATAGAAGAGGATATGGTAATGTTAGAGCTAGACATGCTCATGGAAGAGGCAAAGAATCTTCTACATCAAGTGCAAAATGCAATTACTATCATAAAAGAGGACACTATGAAAGGGATTGCTACGGTTGAAAGAAAAAGAAGAAGCATGAAAACTTCATGAAAGAAAGAATGTCTCATTTTGGAGAGGAAAATTTATCTCTCATTTGGGGAGGAAAATTTACTATCTATTTTTTAATGTGACATTGGCAACAATGTATAGATTGAAAACAAACTTATTCTTCAAAAATCTTGGAGGATTGATACTGAAACACACTCCACATGATGTCTAACAAAGAGTACCGCAACTCCATATCTACAAATATTTCTCCAATGGTGTACATTATTGATAATAATACTCCAAATGCAACTAAACAAGAAAATAAGAAATCAACATGATGTTTGAGGGTAAAAAGATTAAGATAAATGATGTTTTTCTCATTCCTTCCTTGACAAAGAACTTGTAATCAATTAGTTCTATGGTTAATCTAGATATCATTCATACTGATAAATGGGGTTGGTCCTCCTTAAACCCATTCATTGAATAGTTCAGTATATTTTATTACCTTCATTGATGACTACTCAAGATATATTGGGATATACTTTCTCAAAGAAAAATGTGATGTTTTATCTCATTTCTTGGGATTCAAAGCCATAGTTGAGAATGAAACAAGAAGAAAACTTAGAATTCTTGGATCTAAGAGAGAGAGATTATCTTTTTAATAATTATGCTGCTTTCTTGGTGGAAAATAGAATCAAGAGGCAACTAACTTGTAGTGAAATAGTTGAACAAAATGGCGTTGCTAAGAGAAATAATAGAGTATTACTAGAGATAGCCAAATGTATGCTAAAAAGAAAACTATGCTCAATATGTGATAGGATGAAGCAATTAATAATGAGTAGGTCTCCCATTGAAACTTTAAAAGGAATAACTCATTTTGAAGCATTCGCTGGTCATAAGCCATTGGAAAATCATTTGAAAGTATTTGAAAGCATTGCTTATGGTCATATAGCTAATAAACATTGAAAGATATTAGCTTCTAAATCTATCAAATATGTTCTTGTGGGCCATAATAATATCAACAACATATACAAGTTTATGATCTTAACAAAAGAATTGTGTTTGCATCTAAAGATGACATTGTGGATGTATATGCAGGTTGAAAAGATCTTGTAGTTGAAATAATACAATAGAATGCAAAAGACAACTCATTTATAGACTACTACATATCCATGCCAACTATCCATATATAAGAAATACAAGAAGAAGTTGACCAAGATCGTGATGGAGATAGGGATACCATTGAGGAAGAGCAAATAGGTACTCTTAGGAGGTCTATAAAAGACAAACAAAAGTATCTCAAGGGTTGACACCTTAGAGAATAGGTAACTCAATCTCTCAAGTTGAAAATTTTAACTTTGCATTGCTTATAGCTATTATGGAGCAAGAGGAATCTACTTTGTCTGGATCAGATGCATGTAGAAAACATGAGTGAAAGAAGGCTATGGATGAGAAAATGCATATTTTGTATAAAAATAAAACTTGGGATTTGCATGAGCTTTCCAAAGGGAAGAAAGCACATAGTTATAAATGTGTTTATAAAATCAAGTATAAAGCTAGGTTAGTTGCAAAAAGGTTCCTTCAAAAACTTAGGGTAGATATGAGGAAACTAGACTCCAATCGCCAAAATGAATCTAGTAATAATTCTCATTTCTCTTGCTACCATAAATGTCAGGACCTAAAACAGGCTTGACATTGGCTCTAAGGCACTAATCGAGGGCCTCTACTACTCACCTAAATCCACCCCACATGGCCTTGTGGCCAGGAGCATCTATGAACTTTGCATTTTTCTGATATTGTGGTCCAATGAATAATTCCTTTCCCACTCCTCAAAGGGAGTCCCTAAACATGCTAGTGTTATACACCACGTGGCACACACAAAGGGAACACCCCTTGGTTGATCACCATGGCTCCACTTTGGCTCTCCTACACCTTGAGGATTGGCCCCAAGATGCGCCGTGAACATAAACCACATTCGAAACAAAGTCCACTCTTTCAATTAAATGATCCAAGAGATGATAGATAAAACTCACCAAATAACCCCCAAGGAACCAAATATCTAGCCCTATGGCTTGGGATACCTCACACTCTCAGCGTTGGTCATCACTCATACAAACATGTGCTATGCATCTAGATATGATACCATATGGTGCATCAATGCAAGCGTGTATATGACCATTGTGCTCCAACAAATCTATTCTTTGAAAATCAGCAACGTGAAAGTGCGAAGAAAATTCTTTTCATGATTTTCATTTACTTCGATAGTGCTTTGTTGCTTAGGGCCAGCACAAGCTTCCTCGTGCTACTAGTCCCTTTTTAATTTTAAACAACACCGAACCCTATATGACATACACCATGAAACATTAGCATTTAACATACTTTAACCACTCAACAACCCCCTACACCCTACCGTTCAAGGTTTTGCATGCATTGATAGGTGTAAGACGTGGTTTTTTTAATGGATTTTTCTTTATTGAAAGTGAAAAAAAAACTCACTCTAACAAAGAGATAGGACTGAATAGAGGCGAACTGAGGCTAAACCTCATGCTTCAACTCTATCATACGTTCACACACATAAATCTTATTTTTCCTTATTTTTATGATACGAAAAACCTAAAATTTTCTATTTTTTCTATTTATTTATATAAAATTACTGATTTTTTGGTTTAGATTAAATGAACTTATGGAATATGATTTTCTTAGCATATTTCATTTCATGGGAACACCAAATGCATACCAAAAACCCTAAAAATCACATAATTTTTTTTAAACCCTTGGGTTTTGCATGTTTTGTATAAAATTATTATACGACTAATTCTTTATGATTCTTTCAACATGACTGACCAAACAAAGTATGGGAAATTAAATACAATCATTGTTAACCATTTCAAATAACAATTGATCATAAAACAATAAAATCTACATTTTTATCATAAAATTGCTCATTATGATGTGCATTTTTCGAACTTGGAGGCCCAATGATGCTCTCTCACGACTGTCAATGATCCTTCCAATCTTGATTCACATCTCTTTCCACTCCCGCATCATCGTACAATAAAAAACGTCCATCTTAGTTCAACCCCTCTCTTTTACATTGATCCATGATAACAAACCACAAAAGAAGAGAGGAGAGAGGAGAGAGAAATACTAAAATCAGATCTTGCTATAGAACGTGTCATTTTGGATAAATTTTTAAGTGATGAAGGGCGAAGAATTGATGGAGCCTCTTGCCTTGATGATTCCTTGTATGATGTTGATAATAGAAATCCATTTTTAAATCAAATTAGGGGGCATTGAGAAAAACAACAATTGATCATAAAACGATAAAATCTACATTTTTCTCATAAAATTGCTCATTATGATGTGCATTTTTCAAACTTGGAGGCCCAATGATGCTCTCTCACGATCGTTAATGATCCTTCCAATCTTGATTCATATCTCTTTCCACTCCCACATCATTGTATGATAAAAAACATCCATCTTAGTCCAACCCCTCTCTTTTACATTGATCCATGAGAACAAACCACAAGAGAAGAGAGGAGAGAGGAGAGAGAAATACTAAAATCAGATATTGCTATAGAACGTGTCATTTTGGATAAATTTTTAAGTGATGAAGGGCGAAGAATTAATGGAGCCTCTTGCCTTGATGATTCCCTGTATGATGTTGATACTAGAAATCCATTTTTAAATCAAATTAGGGGGCACTGGGAAAAATGACGCCCCTCCTCCCCACGTTTTGAGAAGTCATGTATTTTCCTATCCAAAGCTTCATTAAGCTAAAACTTTTGGTTTTAAAAAACCAGTTCACAATTTTGTGTTCACACTTTGAACTAAGTGGTTTTTTTAATTTTGGAGGGGCAAACAAGCTCCGATTTGAGATCTATCTGGACGGCTGACTTCGTGACATCAAAATCTATAAATTTGGCCACAATCACACACTTTTTGGCTTTCGAATCATATAGCTGCTTCATAACATGAAACCTTGTGGGGATTAAATGGGGGTGAAACAAACTCCCATCGACGAACTGAGACTTGCATTGGGTTCTTGGCATCAAACTCCAGCTCATCAATTTGAAATAATTTAAATTTGCATGAAAATTTGGTATTTTATGGTCTCCCATGCTACTTTTTGCTTCCAAACTAGCTTTAAAAAATCACTCTCAGTAAACAAATGGAATATTTACCAACTGGACATATACAATGCCTTGTTAGATGCGACATTGTAAGAAGAGATATACATGGCTCAACTACTTGGCTACGCAAAAGTAAGGCAAAGAAACTTGGTTTGCAAGTTAAAGAAAAGCTTTTATGGGTTGAAATGAGCCACTAGATTTTGATATGCGAGGATTAATCAATACTTTATGGCTATTGGTTTTAGTACATTAGGGGAAATTTGAGGTCTCAAAAATGCTCTCTAAGGGAGCTTGGAAAAAATATTCTCTAAAAAAAAATGGGGATACGGTAAAATTTTTGTAAATGAACTCAAAAATTGTTAGAGATTACATTTTTGAACCTACTCTCCATAAGATTTTTTATGATATATAGCATGATGGGGTTTCAAGGTTAGACGAGGCTAGGTTTCATAAATATTTCTTTTTCTCTTAACATATTCTACTATGATAATATCCCCTAGGCAAAAGGGAATCTTTGATGTAACTTTATTATTCCACTTCCAAACCTTATCAACTGCACATCATTAGAAAGCTCACTAGCTATCATGCATTTGATAAAAATGTGTATATGTATATTAGTAGATGTCAATAAAACTAATGGCTACCTACTAGTACTAGTAGCTACTAGACTACCAGGTATGTTGTCAATATAGTTGGTAGTTATAGTAGCTACTACTAGTTATACTATAGTCAATAGCTAGTAGTCAATAGGTATGGTAGCCACTTGGTAGCTTCCACTTATACCACTGTACATAGCAGCTACTAGTTTACCATTTATACTAGTGGATATCAATTTTACTAGTAGCCAAATACTACTTGTATTGGTGGATGCCAATACATTGGTAACAACACAACTATAGCTACCACTATGAGCAATACTATATGTAGCTACAAGTATACCAGTCAAAACCATTTAAAACAGTATCTACTAGTGTAATTAGGAGCTACAAGTTGTAGTTACCACTTATACTAGTAGTTAGCCAATAATTATACCAGTAGCCACCAATTGTAATGGTACCTACTAGTGGCACTAGGATTTACTAGTATATTAAATATGTATATCTATGACTTGCCAATTGCTTTTACACTGATCAACGTTTTCTAGATTTTATGCTACTAGAGGTAGTAATAAAGGCACAAAAAATATTGAGATGGCAAGCTCAACACGTGCAGACATTGATGATAGATCGCTTGGCTAGATGGGTCTGCACATCTACACTTAGCACATTGGTGATCATTATGATACTCACATGGCCAATGACTTATCGCTTATTATATTTAGTTTGTTACACCTACCTACAGTTGGCATAGATATAGCGCCACAGTCGACTATTGTAGTCAATTATGCACTATTTGACTTAGTAGGCCACTTTCCTTTATGTTGTATCTTATCTATACTTTGTGTACATTGTATTGTGTGTGAAAGAAGAAGGAGAAACAAGCAAGAAAATGTTTTGGCCTTCATCTCTCTTCTTGTGTTATTGAGTGAGCTTTCTCTTATGTATATAGTGTGTGTTTGGCATAGTAGCTCAAGCAAGTCCCCCCACCATGTGATTCTTGATAAAAAATCTATGTCAAAATGTTGTATCCCATAAGCAAGGAGAGGAAGCATGTTCTGCTTGAAAAGCTCTAGAAAAATATTCTTGGCTCAACTATAAAAGCAATCAAGTTTTTCATAGGCTATGATGTTTTCCATTTTGTTCTTCTTCTTTCTCGCATAGTCCACTCTTCTATTCTTGCTTAAACCATATTTTGTAACATGGTATCAAAGGCTCATCCTTGAGGCTTGTCTCAGGTAGAGAAGCATCCATAACTATGCATGAGTTTAAAGAAGCTCAAGACAAGGAGCAAGGTGCTATCCAAAGACATTCAAGTCTTGGATTCGAAGGCTTCCAAGACTATCAAGTGCATTTGAGATATGGAAGAGAATAAAAGATGGAATGATAAGGCAGTGGTAGAGATGGAGACATAATGGTGGAAATATGGGATGGTGATAGGGAATAATGGTAGAGAAGGTGGAGATAGAGGATATGACAGTGTGCTAAGTGGAGATGGGGGTTGTGGGGGACAGTATGGTGGGATGGGTAGTGGTAGAAGGGTTACAAAGTGAAGAGAGAAGAGGGTTTGGGATGGAAGGAGGAAGAGGTGATAGGGAAGAAGGACTAGGAAATGATGATATGGTTGCCCAAGGCAGTTGGAGCACTAACATTGTAGGCATTGTTGTAGTATCCAAGGTAGATAGTGTGGCAAATAGATGTTGTTGATTGGTGGACGACATTGTCTAGTTTGAAGTAGTCAAAGGTGAAGCCATGTGCGATTTAATCAAGATACTCAAGATGATACTTAGGTCTAGCTAACCATTTTGGACTATTGAGAGCAACAAACTTTACTCTTCAAGAACTTCAACAAGCAACATGAAAGTTTGATCCAAGCTGCAAGCTAGGTGATGAAGGCATCTATCCTACTAGAGGGGTAGTGTTGTGTGGTAGTAGCGGGTGGCGATAGAGTTTGATGTGCCTAAGAGATTTATAATCCTTAAGGAGCAAGAGTCATGTGAAACGAGACATAAATGCTAATAAGATTAAGGGGCGATAGGATTACAACTTAACCCCTTAGCAAAACACATTGTATACATGTGTTCACCCTCTTCTTCCCTATCATTAAGGGGCGATAGGATTACAACTTAACCCCTTACCAAAACACATCGTATACATGTGTTCATCCTCTTCTTCCCTATCATGAACCTTCCTCTTCCTTTCCATGAGATGAAACACATATATGCAATGTTTACTTGAGGACACTTGTACAATCAACTTGCTATAATAATATATTTCTTATTCCACATTGGAAATGCAATCATTATTCAATAATGATTTTGCATGTTCTTATGTTCATTAAGTAAGAGTGTTTTAAAACTTTTATGCTTTAGACTTAGTAATCCTTCAATATACACAACTATAACTTAAATAATTCAATGGAGAAAAATGAATTCTCTAAGCTTTCTCTTCGGCCAATCAAAACACAATCTAACTATTCGTGTGCATTTTAGAGTTGGCACGTATGCACAACCCCCTCCTAATCCACCACACAAAGCATGAAGCAACTTAATGGCTATAGTGTCCTTCATCCTAGCAACAAAAAAAAAAAGTTGCACTCCATACGCTCGACATCAGGATTTAGGACACAATCCCTATAATTTCAAGGGCATGTTGCATGTAGTCACAACTATCTCTCACCTAGCCAACTTAGGAGCAAGATGACCTTACAAATCTATCTACCACTTGTCCTATAGAGCAATTCAACGCACAAGTGTAGAGAGAATACTTACCAACTTACCTCATTGTAGTCACCACATCTAGATAAGAAACCTCTATGATCCACACAATTCTCCTTAGTTTGCTCCATGTCCCACACATCAACTTCACATGCGATATGGAGAGAAAAAGATGAAAAGGGGAGAAGTAAAACAAAGTGGGCTTCTTAATGCATGTCCCACTCACTCTTGACACAATCTCATGCCCACTCCCTCAATCTTAGCTTTTGATGTGAAAGGATAGAGTATAGCAAGAGCTTCTGTCACCAAGTCCCTCACTCTCTCAAGGGGGTCACTATGTATAAATCCTCTATATCACGTGCATTCATGGCATGTTTTATATATCCCTATATAACATTCTTTGCGATATATATTTTTTACCATTCTATGAAATTTTATTGTAGTTTATAAATCCCTTATTGTAAGTTTATTTTTAAAATAGTATAATGTAATATATCCTTGTTTAATACATGCAAATACTAGTTTAATCATAAAATTGCTCTTAAAGGTTTATAAAATACATTTATTAACATTATTCATTTTGAAAATTTATAAATATCTTCAAGATATTGACTTCCAATGGTATAATGTAGAATTTTATAAATAAAACCATGATGCATGAGCTATGATGCATGCTTACTAGTAAGGTAGTTGCTCAAGCTTACCTTAGTGTATGCCTTATGGCTCCTTAAATATGAAAATTGAAATAGAAATGCAAGAATACATATTTTGACCAATTTTACCACTATCTTAAGGCTCTCTTACATTGCAATATTGAACTTAGTATTCTCCCATTTGATGATATTGGACTATATCATTGCATTTTTTTGTATCTAATTCATGTTAAATTATTTTCTTCACCATTCCTATAAAGCATATCGAGTGTGTATGTCATATATACATACACACATATATATACAAATTCTAGAGATAACAAGAGACAAAGACTCAAAATTTACCTCTTGGTTGAAATCTTATCAAGCCATAATAGATGACACAATGAATATGAGCTTGATTTGTATTTGAAGAAGGTAGCTACATTGAAATGAAATAGTATATTGCATTTTCATGGCCCTAAAAAAAACTCCAAAATTATTTACATGATGATTTAACTAAAAGCATGTATTTTTATGTTTGCATCTATACAAAACCTATCTTTTTTTCTTTTATCTATACAAAAAATGTGAATATATAATATTTTCATCTAGCCTATACATGTCTTCTACTCAACATCTCAATTTGTCAAAGTTGGAGTTCATCATTGGCTTCATCATGAATATATAATATTTTCATCTAGCCTATACATGTCTTCTACTCAACATCTCAATTTGTCAAAGTTGGAGTTCATCATTGGCTTCACATTTGTAGATGCATCGTCATAATGCACTAGTCATGTTCCTAAAGCAAACACAACAACATAAGAAATTAGCATTAAGAAAAAGGGAAAAAAGAGTTTGATAAGACTTTCATTTTAGTCATTTTAGATAGCAAGAAATATCTAGGAAGAGAAAAAATAATGTTCATTTACATATTCTCAATGGTCCCTTACAAAATCATTTAATAATTTCCAATCATTTTCATTAAGTTCATATTTGTTATTGTTACAATCATATGTGAGATTTGTGAGGGCAATGATACTTTCAATATCTACCATATCATCAAGGTCCTTTAAATCATATGTAAAGCTCCTTAATCCCTTTGATTTTTTATACCATCCAGGTTGAACCTCTACCCCTAATGGCCTATCTGAGAGACTAAACCCTCTCTTATACTCCACATAGGCACTTCCAACTTTCCTCCTCATCTTTTGAACTCGTCCTAAGTACAACACACATAGCCATTTTTTTCCTCCTACCTTTTGAAGAGCTTGCCTTTCATGACCTTGTGATATTTCCATTAGTATTTTCTTCTTGGAAGAACATAGCACAATTTGAACCAATACCAAATAGATTATCATTTGTTTGAGTTTGATACTTGTCATCTTTACTATAGTATACCACTTGTCGCACCCTTGTAAGCCCCCTATCTTTGGACAATGTAGGATTGCCATTGAGTTGGCTTACCAATGTAGAATTAAAAAGAAACCTACTATTCTCAAGCTCCACTACTAGGCTTACTTCATCCTTTTCATCCAACATAGAATCCACTACATGTCGTATCTCACTTGTACATAGATCCTCAATAGAATCCACTCCCTCATTTGCAAAAAGTAAATATTCGTCATCTGTATCAAAATTTTTCATATTTGAATTTGCACAAGCCTCAAAAATCCTTCAAACCAAGGCTCTAGCCACCATTTCTTGTCCACTTTACCTTTTGGCTTCATATGTGCGAACCTTCACAAATCCATTAAACACATTGTAATCTCCTTTTCATTGCATCGATGACCTTCTCATTAGTTGAGGCACATTTGAAATTGCCTAAATCTGCTTCTTTCATGGTCTCTTTGAGATTTAACTCTCTCCATACATGTTCTTGCTTCTTATGGGCCCACATAAATTTGACACCGTCTTCCTTATATTCAAAATGTAAAGCCTATTCAAGATCCCTATACTATGCAACATGTTCATCAAGTCATAAGTGTGCTCTTGCCCAACTATAATGCCAACTTTTTTGAAAAAGATTTCAACTACATCAAATCTAGTTAGATGTATTAGAAGCATCTTATTTGGATAAAAGTCTCTAAAATATTTTATGAGTAGTACAACAAAGTGGCATGAGATTTGTACGTCTAGGAATGCCTCCTTAATAATAAAATCCTTTGATAGTGTGTACGTGGCATGTTTTGTAATCCAAGATCTCCATATTTGAAAGAAGAATGCCACTTTTGCTACTAATAGAATTTCTCCACCAAGCTCAAGTGTGGGGACAAGAAAATATCGATGTAGTCTCCATCAATTTGGAGATAAGCTTGTGTTCCTACCATGCCCTGGTCTTTTCTATATTTTCCATTGTTTGCTAGGTCTCCCAAAAACCATTGGACTTGTCTACTACATATCCTTTGTGCTACAACCCAATTTTGACGATTGTCTCGCCTGATATCTCCTTCCGTAAGCATACACTTATCAATAGGAAAACAATCATAGACAATGGTGACATGATCCAAAGTAACCCAAACATCACCAAGGGCTAACTAACACTTTGGTTTGTCAATAATATTAACTAAATTTTTTCCATTGTGTATAAAATCTTGATTATGCATACCTAAAACCTCTCCATTTGATAATTTAGCTGGAAGAGGGCCATCCATCCCATTTGATATCGTATCTAGTGCCACGCTTGTTGACATAATCAACTTACATCAATTTTCTTCGTCAACTATCTCCATCTAATGCATATCTAATAATAGGACCTATTGTGGGTTCGAGCTTCTCATCCCATAGCGCAAAAATTTCAGTCCATCTTTTGTTAACAAAACTTACATCAAATCGATTAGAGGTACAATGAGCAACCACAACCAAGTGTGGAAGTGCTACATGGAGTGGATTTGCAACAAATACTCTTGATACTTGTCTCAAATGCATTAATAATCACATCATATCTTGCTTTTCCTTCTCCAACTTTACTCATGCATGAAGTTCCACACTCATGGTCTGAAGTCTTATGCCCATCAAATCCAACAAGAATATCATCCTTAGGGTTCCACCTACAATGAAAATAGTAGATGCTATAAAATCTAAAAGTTGATTGTTGTGAATACTTAATGCAAATCAATAAAACAAATATTGTAGTACATTTACCTTATCCACTTCTTTATGGTTGTCTCGTTTTCTACCAAAATAAAGGGAATGTTTTCAGTGATGCCATGTCTTTCTTTCTCCTTTTAATATATTTTAGTAATGGCATCAAATATATATCCATATATCTCATGTATAAAGTGGGTGGCTTGTTTATGGCCCCTCTTTGTCATTGAGAGTGAAGGACCATTGAGATTAGCAGTGAGGAACCTTAGTCCACCCCACATCTTTGTAACCTTAAACAAAGCTTTCATATTTGCACTATATTGTTGACCTTCCTTTGATTGTACCATGTTTGTAACTATGCCTTGTAAAAAGTCCTACACATAGTAAGTTTTCCAAACAAAATTTTCGTAATCTATGGGCTTCTATTATATTGTTACAAAACCTCTTGTCATCTTTTTGATTCAAAGACCCCATGTTGGCTTCATGCAAGCTCCTTATTTTCATTGAAAGGACTACAAGCTAAGACTTACTAATCCATAAATTGAGAGTAAGATCTCTTGCATGTTGTTTGGCAAAGAGTGTTGTATGCCTAAGCTCTTTTCTAGTGCGATAGTCTAGTCTTCCTCTACCCCTAATTCCTCTCTTCTCTTGTACTAGCTTCTCCTTGTAGACTCTCATACTAAAGTCATTAAGTCTAGGTATGCTGCAATGGCTACAAAAGAGGTATGTGAAAGGTTATCCATTAGTTGAAACATATAGACAATCAATATGATGAAAGTAACAATTTATTTGAAAGCATGCTTTTCCATCATCTAGATTGACCTTGGCAAAAGGCTCAACAAACAAAAGTTTTCCACCACATTGATCATTTAATAAAGGTTTCACATTGAGTTTTTTCTTATTCACTGTAATAATATGACTCCATAAACCCTAGCATAACAAGTTTAAACTTATCAATGGACTTTCATTGTCTTCATGGTTTTCTAGAGAGGAGGTTGATGGATCTGAGCTTCCCACCTTTGTGGAAAATACAAACTTGTTGAGAGAAGTTTACTTTAGATAATGTGTCATTCCCTTTCAAGGATGTCCATGATGTGAGCCTATAAGTAACGGCTTTGATTTTTCCACCTCCTTTGAGAATGCCTTTGTGTAGGATTGACTTTGTGTGTTTGTTCAAAATGGCATATAAATTAGACCTTGGAGGACATAGATGCAACCATGTATCATTATTCTTACACCTCACATGAGCAAATATTTTATCTTTCAAGTCATGCAATGTAGTTGTAATAACCTCAAAGTCCCAACCTACATGAGACATAAACTTATGTTATGCAATAAGTCTAGTATTAAACCGAACCTCATCTAGTATATAATATAATTTTTAAAAGAGGAAAAAGCACATATATATTACTCAAATGAAGAAGAGAAATAATACCTTCATTTTTCTCCATCTAATAATGCAAATTTTTAATTAAAGCCTCTATTTCTTTGTTATCATGTAACTCTTGCTCCATTGTTGTATATTCTATGTCCACATTTGTAAGTCCTCAAAACATGAAATTTTTTTTTCATGCCGTTTACCTTGCAAATTTTGGGTTCTCAAGAAGTTAGATAGATAAGTATATGTGGCACTCTTTCCTTCCAATGTGCCCTTCCCATACAATCAATTACATTCATTATACCAAATTCGAACTCAAGGTTCTCCATTAATATCTTTGATGTGTAGTTCAAACCTATCACCTCTTGAGATTGTGGATTGTTTTAACTTTAGCCTTATTCTATTGCATTATTTTTAAAAAGTGTCAAGAATGCTTGGGCTTAACAATTTACTTCCTAGATTGGATGTGAGATTGCTTAGAGTGTCATCTTGTTTCCCTTCAACTTGTTCCAAACATGATCGCTTGTTTGAAGAAGGAAGTTTGTTTGAGATACTAGCACTCATTTTTCTATAAAATTGAATGTTATCACCAAGATTCCACCACTCCTCTTTTTGTTTCTTAACAACATAGTTATCGTCGATGAAGTCAAAAGATCCATCTACAAGCTCCTCACCCTCAATCTATTCATAGATTTGGGCATCCATCTTTTCTTACTCTTACAAGACCTAATTCTTCTTGAGGATCATTGAGGATCACTTGAAACTTGTGAAAAGATCCCATGAATCCAAAATATCAATTCTAATATTCCTTATGTGAGAATTGCATCCAACATTGAGAGGACGTTATAAAAACATCAATTCATTAGTTGAGAATGACTAATATTTCCAAGTGTCATGTTTACTTAATATATAATGAAAATCTCTCCATGTCTATGATGTAGCATCATTACATAATTAGTAATACTTTTGTATAGGCACTAGGGTAGTCACCAATGTTTCCACATTCATTGACTAGTAAGGACTTGCAGATACTATTCTACAACATGATTTATACCACATAACTAAGTTATTCTTGAAGCACCACAAGTATACTTAAGCATTTAGTCTAATGATATTTAATCAAATAATCCATGATTGTTAAAGTGAAATAAAAATTTCAAGTCATGTACAAAAATTCAAATGAAGAGCATAAACATCAATGTGTGGGCTATAAGAACCCTTCAACATAGTATCTTGCAATTCAGGGGGGGCTAATCATTTTCTCCATGCATGGTTTACTTTGGATTGTTCTAGTTTCTTTGCATAGACTTTGTCATCATTAGTACACTCTCGATGTGGCTTAGAAAATGTCTTTCTCTTCTCTAAGAAATCTAAAGCTCTACCCCAATCTATAATTCCCACGTGGGTGGCAAACATCACCAATAAAATCCAATGCAATATTACTAGGATGTAGGTAAGTGTATAACCACATTGCCTTGTGTAAATGATTCATCCCCAAAATCAATGCATGCATAATGGATGTGATGAATTCCCCAAAATATATTTAGGTGCACTATTTCATCACTTTTTAATTGAGATTCCTCATCATCATGCCTTCTTTTGCTTGTATCCCAAAGTATGAAATAACCTTGTGAATCGCCCACGAGATAAAGGAAGTTGAGTCATAAAACTTGAAAGATTTCCACCATTGAAGCATGGTGTGACAATCCATAGAGGCTCTTCTACAGTAGCTATAATCACATGTACTAGCATAGGATGTTTGACTTGCATTACTATCTCTGTTCATTGCTTTGCTTGCCTTAAGTAGTCGTTTCCTCTATAACACCTTCTTGCATAAATCTTATTGCAATCAAATCCTACTAATCAAACATTCTTCACTTTGAAAACAACACCATAAGTGCTTTTTCCTAGTGCTCCCCTAGAATTATCTCATCTTCACTCGAGATAAGTCGTAGAGTATACATGAGACATATGTGCATAGTTACTTTGATGGACTTGTACTTTTGATCTTGTCATTGAAGTGGTAGAATTTTGTCCAAGTGCAACATATGCAAACCACATCTTTTTATCCCATGATATTGACTTGTTCATGCTTCTATTAGATTTAGATTTTGCAACTTGTGCTTCTACATACAATGCACCCCTTGCATATATCTTTTTAACATCAAAATCTTGTTGAAAACTAGACTTAACATCGTTCCCAATTTACAAAAGATTACTAATCATGTTGGAGATCCATCTAGTGGGCAATAATTTCCAAATCCATACTCTCGACTGAACATGCTATCCCTTTGTCTTTTGCTTATATTTTTTATTTGTGAAATCACTTTGCATCTTAGTATGTCTCTTTTACCGATGTTCCAACAAGTATCTTGCATCTCCTCCTCTTCCATAGAGCATATATCTCTAAATACCTTGTATCAACATGTTTCCAAAAGTTTTTTTAAATTGAATTTACTCATATTGCCTTCAACATTTGTTTTTCCCTTAGCATTTATACCTAATCAATTGATCCAATGAAACATATATATATATATATATATATATATATATATATATCCCCATCTCATACTATTAAAAAATTACTCATGTGATAGGTAATGTGGATTATCTAGTGCCTGATTTGAAATAATGTGAACTAAGTATTATGCGGAAGATTCTCTCATTGTGGATGGTTAATCATATGGTTAGAGATATGAAAGCTAAGCCTGAGGGTTTGAATCCCTTTTTAAGGCTCGATCATAATTCTTTGATGGAGAGGGGTTTCTTCTTGCTACCAAGAGCACCAATGCTAGATTCTATTGCCTTATATGGTTATAAGAGATGTCTCTTTACATAAGGAAACACTCAAGTGGTCAAAGATACAATACCGAATATCATACTTTGATGTAGATCTCAAGGCTAGAATTCCCATACGATCCTAATTATGGAGTAGTTAGTAGTCGATATACTACTTAGTCCATATAGCAATAATGTAGTGTACATAGATCATAGCTATTCTTGCCAATAAGAAATTTACTAGTGTGCTTTTCACAATAGTTATACTTTTTCCATGTCTCTTTCGTAAGACTCATCCATTAGATTCTCTGTTAGACTTCTATTAGGTTACAAGTGCTTAGACAAAAATGGTTGAATGGATAACATATTGCATGGTAAGACGAGGCAAATTTTGTATCTGTGTATATGACAAAATCATATAGTATCCTACAACACCAAACCGTGAGGGTATGGGACATAGATACCATGTTTAGTGTGACCCTTTTTTTCTGTATAGATGATTCAACAACTCATTCTCTCACATGGTAGATCACTTTTGATCTCTATGCATGACAAAAAGCACAACACTAAATATAGTGTCTTGTAGTGCCAAGCCAAAGAGACTTGGGACATAAACACCATGTTTAGTGCAGTCCTTGATATTGATATAGAACATTTAGCAAATTCTTGAATCACATGGTGATCACTTGACTTCATTATGACATTAACAAATCCTTATCTCACATGATAGATCACTTGCCCGATGGCTTGATTAAAACATAAAGATTGCACATATACATTTACCTTCGTTATGACATTAGCAAATCCCTAACTCACATGATAGATCACTTGCTAGATGCCTTGACTAAAACAAAAAGATGTTAAATATGCATTTGCCTTCATTATCGTGTTGACCTAATCAAGGTGCAAATTGATGGTGCAATGAAAGCAACCACACAATGTCTAGAATGTTTCTTACTAGAAATGCAATAAACTTGTAATTCAAGTAGCAACCACACAATGTCTAGAATGTTTCTTACTAGAAATGCAATAAACTTGTAATTCAAGTCTCAAACCTATAAGTGTCAAACTAGGCACACTGTTGAACTGGACTCGATCACACACAAGTAACTAAACTAGATCACACGTTATTTAGTAGGGGCCCCAGTTTGGCACCATGAACACACCACATTTCTCATCATGATGCATGTGCTAAGATTGCTAGCAAATCATACAAACTAGAAGTTTCTATACCGATATTACATGGTTGTTAGTATCAAGACCATGACATGAACAAAGAAGTAGGAGTCGTAGGTAAATACCTAGCCATAGAAAAGAAAACAATATCTCTTATCACTGGTGAGAGAAACTGTATAGGGACCTGCCTAACTATACATGGCCAACGACCCAGGTATCTCTACCTCAATTACCCCAACTTTGTCAATTATACTTTTCCTTGAGCCCTAACTTTGTCATTGTTCATTTGGGATGTGGTTGTAAAGTTGGTCTACATGGAGCCTTAAAGGCCTAATGCATCCCTAGTAGTGCAAGCCTTGAATGAAAAGGAGAGAAGTACATTCATAATCTAAATCTGTATCACTCAGCTATCCAAGAGGTATGTGCAAAAACTAATATAAATTTTATGGTAATGTTTCCAATTTCTTAGTTATCTATTTGTTTTAATTTTGTGCATATGGCTTCCTATGCCTTTTCTCTCTCTTGCTTCCAACCACCCCAAAAAAATGGTTGATTATGCTTCCAACCACACTAAAACACACTATTAGTGAATTTGGAAAATTTCCACAAGTTTAGGACTTATGGTCAAAACTTTCTCTTTGCTATAACTCTCACAGTGTTGCTCCAAATTTATTATTCAATATCTTAATAGATTCCATTTTTCATAAAGTTTCCAATGATGTGTCACATGATAGCTTTGGGAAACTTAAATGTATCTTTTTGGAGTCCCAATATTCTAAATAATGAATAATGGGACTTGAAAGATTTCCAAATTCATTAAAATTGTGTTCTAGGAGAACCTCCGTTGCATTTTATTCTTCTAAGTAGTTGTTTGACTACTCACCTCTTGCATGTCGTACATATTAAGATATGAGTGTGGTCCAAGAGACTATCCCCATAGTCTCTTGAGGATATTAAGATATGGGTGTCCATATTAGGAGACTATGTTCAGAGTCAATCATTGAAGTGCATATGAAGATAGTTCAAGAGACTATGTCCATAGTATAATACCATTCTAATTCGATTTGGAATATATATATAACCACCAATGTATCACTTAACACATTATCATTTTATAGCAAGTTATATTAAAAAGTTAGATCATGTATTTCTTTTCTTCTATAATGCGTAATTGTGCATTTGTACTCTTAGTGTTCATTGAGGTGAACATGTAATAATTATGTATTGAGGTGCATACTCCTATCCACTTTGGTTATTTCCATTAGTAGAATCTTGTGATTAGAACATCCTAGTAGATTACATGTCATATTAAAGACCTTTTGAAGAGTTACAATGACTTTTGGATGAGAAAGTATTGCCCTCCTATTGCCTAAACCACGTCACTATTTTCTCACATTGGCCTTGCTTGGGATGTCTTGTGATTAGTGTTAATCAAGTAATAAACTAAAGAAGGGACCTTCTCACTCTACTTCTACACTTTGAAAATTACATAAATGTATAATGTCAGATCAATAGAAGGAAACTTGACTTTCTGGAATGTGGGATCACTAGAATTTGAAACTTATATTGCAGAAAATAAAATGTATAAATTTACAATGTGGGATCAATAGAACTTAAAACTCATATTGTAGAAAAAATTGAACTCCTTTGAAACAAATGAGAAGAACAAAACCACTAAAGCTTCTAATACAAATATTTACTAGGATACAAGTGTGATAAGCTCATTAGGGCCAAAAACACTTCAAGAAATGCACTTTTTTTAATCACGAGATTAAGAAAAGGGCCAAAGAGAGTTTGCCACATGTGCAAGAAAATGGTATTATTGTCTCCTCTTTTTTGGAGATAGTAGAGTCCACTTCGTGATTCACTCCTCCTTTTTAGCCAAAATCTCCAAAGTTTGATATATTTTGGTAGTCCCGAAGTCCTGATTTACTTATAAAATTTGACAAAGGGCATAATAAAGATGCTATGAAGTTAATGATGACTTTTTTGAAAGTCGATAACTTTTTGGCACCCAATATATTTTCATTAGTTTTCTTAATATTCCTTTTTAGTTCATTCACCTTTCTTGGTGAGCTTCTTTCTCTGCTTTTTAGTTCATTCACCTTTCTTGGTAAGCTTCTTTCTCTATGAATTTAATTTAATTATGGCATCCATAAGGTGCCCTTCTCATTTAGTAAACTTCTACATTGTCTATAGCCAAGGAACTGACAAAAATTGGGAGCCAAAGATCTTTAGTATAAATGATTGTGTTGCCATGTTGCCCTCTTGCAAGGACTCTCACAAGGTGAAAAGAAGAAAACGAGAGGATATAAAACATCACTGGAAGGGACATATCATTCTTTCACAATTATGCTTGAAGGGAGTGGTTTATCAAAGTGCAACTTGTTTACATTGCCAAGGATATGCACTTGCCTCCAAATGAGCATGTTTTGCAGCAAACACATAAGTTAATAATGCATGTATTATTTTTTTCATTTAAGCACATACTAATAATGAATTCTTGGTTGCATATATATTTCTATCAATAAGTACTGAATGGAAACCTATGGAAAGCTTAAGTGGAACCTTCCATGTGATTTATAAGGTGTTCGCAAACATTATCTATGTTGATCAAACTGTGGATTCTTTTACTGAGGGAAGGGTTTTTATATATTATGCATGTTCCATGGCTTTGTGGAGGCCGAGAGTTGGAATCAACTACTGTAATTCCCCTATCCAAAATCAACTCAATATATTGCTCCCTTATCCACCATACATAGGAGTCATGGTAATCTCAGCACTACGAGAAAAAATATAACAAGTTCATAAAGTGAAAAAGGGTCCTTTAAAAAACCAACAATATAAAAGAGACTTACATTTACCCCGTCTATATTGACTATCTTTGAATCTATTGTCATGCAGACATTTGCAATCATTCTCCATCCATAAGTATGTGTATGAATTTGCAATGGTACTGCTTGTTAGAGAAAGTTATATGGTTTTTTAGGATCAGCAATATCCTCATATGTGGTGTCCAAGAAGGTAGTCACAAGTCTGCCAACATTGCAAATGGAAAGATGTAACTAAAATAGACAATCAAATAAAATAAACAATTAACCAAAAAGCAAGCAATATTCGATTTAACACACATTCTTGCTTGGCCATGGATACCACTTAGAGAGTTCTTTGGTGAGTGTATTCGATGTAAGGAAAAAAAAAATGGTATTTTGTGATGGAATCAAAAGCTTTGAAAGACATTTCTATGTTTGAATCAGACCTCGAAAACAATTCCATTGATAATAGTGGATCAACAATACATATAATTTTAGAGATTTCTTGGCTAAGAGATGCAATCAATGCCCTAAAGTAATAGCAAAAATAAAGGAGTGTTATTTGCAATCAACAACACAATCATTATATATACTAAAAATTTTGAGAGTCAAAATGCCTTACCTTATGCAACAATAAACTACACAATCTGACAATTGAATGTCCTTTTTAACAACTAGCATGGACTTGTCTTCGAGAGATATGCTAAGATAGTCCTCTTCCTCAGAAGTGCAAGAAACATTGATAACCATTTGTCCATATACCTTACCCATTCTCTTATAATTAACAGGGCCAAGCACATTGATTTTTCTCTTACAAACATCATTCTCGATTTCTATGACCTCTTGTGTTTTTTCTTCTTGGACAAACTCTTATTGGGATGCAATCCTTGTTGAGTATAGATGTATCACATCATCGATCCTTGGCCCTTTCACTTTCCTAGTCAATTTCGGGGGAATGTTAAGGATATCAAAGGCTTTTTTTATCAATAGTGGGTAAGGGCCTCAATACCTTGTCAAACATGTACCTTATTTTGTTGACCATACTAAAATCTTTGTTCATCAAGTGATCCTATGAGCATGAGCAGCAACAATGTAAGCATCATTCATAAAGTCAATAACAAAGTCTTCAGCTACCTCCTAAAGACAAAGAATCACTACAAGCTGCCATTTCTTTTTCAAGTCAATTTTAGTCACAACACTCTTGATAATCTATCAAAAATAACCTTGATAGCTTTGATAAAAGCTGTCTCTTTGAAATGATATGTTGTAAAGCTCTCTAGGCCTTTCTTATCTCACTAAAACACTTCTACATATAGTAAAACCTAGATCTTCTCTTTCTCCTTGGCTTGAAAGGCTCACTTCCTTTAGTAGAAGAGGGTCTAGATTGATTTGTTGGCTGATTAGGTACTCTAGGGGAGATTAGAACCTTGACAGTTGTCTACTTTGCCCTTGCCATTACTATTTCCTGAGAGAAAATGACATGAAGAGTAATAAAAAACTATTCATTGGTATTATCGATATGACACGTAGAGGATAAGTTGTTACGATGTGAGAGCAGTGAAGCCAAATCTCTATAGGGTCCTATTCGCACTGTATCGTGGAGCAGCTAATACGGCACAAGTGCGGCAAAATGTAATCTCGGTATGATCCTTTTCACTTCATATCATGAACGAGCTGATATGGCACAAGAGTGGCACAATGAAATCTCCATAGGGGTCCTCCTTGATTCGTATCGTGGAGGAGCAAACAGGCACGTGCAAAGCACACAACTCCTCTAGTCTTATCGTTTTGTAATGTCTTATTTTTTGTGAGAACTTTCATAAAAGTATTAGGCTCTGAAAAATTTAAAAATTCTCAAAGAATTTTTTGAGCTCGTTTACTAATTTAAAACTATTTTTAAGGCCTAAAATGACCAAAAAACACAAAAAAAGCATCCAAAAATAGCTTATCATGATATGACCTAACTCCCTTATTCACGCCATATCATGATAAGCTATTTTTGGATTTTTTTCGATCATTTTTAGGCATTTTTTACTTTAAAATAGTTTTAAAATAGCAAGCGAGCTCAAAATTTTCTTTTTTTTTCAAAGCCTAATACTTTTATGAAAGTTTTTTTTTTAAATTTTTGATAGGTGTAAGGTCTTACTAAAAATAAAGATCAGAACATTATCACAGAGTCATATGCGATCATTATTCTAAAGCTTACAAATTTTTGGGCTATTCCTTTGCTTTTTTTTCTACCTATCATTACATAATTTGGATCCAAAAGAGACTATCCTTTTGAATATATATTGCATCTTATTGTAGCTTTATTTGTAAAGGCATCTTATCGTCGATTAAGGAGGAGTATCCTGTCATGCTCTGTAATCCAAAACCACTTGGCTTTTGGGGGGGGGGGGGGGGGGGGGGAAGGGGGGAGCAGGTGTTGAGAGTGTATTCATGAGAATCCTCCTATTTATGCCATATCATGATGGCCTATTTTTTGGTGATTTTTTTGGCTTTTTTGGAGTTAGGGTTTCCCCTTCCCCTCAAGACCATTCACACTCAGCTCCCCATTATCCCCTCCAACATAAGGAGGATCCCCTTCTTTTTTTTGCTTGAGAATATTTTTAAAATAGAAAATGAGCTCAAAAAATTATTTAACATTTTTAAAAATTTTAGAGCCTAACACTTTTACGAAAATTTTTAAGAAATTTTTTTATAGGTGTAAGGTCTTACAAAAAATAAAGATCATAACATTATCACAGAGTCACATGTGACCATTATCCTAAAGCTTAAAAATTTTTGGGCTATTCCTTTGCTTTTTTTTTCTACCTATCATTACATGATTTGGATCCAAAAGAGACTATCTTTTTGAATATATATTGCATTAATATATATTTGCTATAGAAATTCTATCTTCTTTATAGGAGCTTTAAAAACATACAAGAGATATTGAATAGTTATATATTTTTGAGATAATATATATTTTGAATCATTTATTTATCAATCATTCTATAGATTCACTAAAATATTTTTATTTTAGAGAGTGTATCTTTTTGAAGAGTTATGGAATATAGTTTATTTTTCCTAAATAATATATTCTATCCTTTTGAGCTATAGAAAAAAATTGAAGAGATATTAAACAATTATATCTATTATCGTGGGTTTCATGTAAGAACTTGACTACTAATGACTTATTTATTCAACTCCATTGATTTATCAAAAGTTTATATTATTATATAAATGACTCCAATATTAATTTATTTATCTAACTCCATTTACTTGTCAAAAGTTCATGTTATTTCATATAGAGGACTTTGTATAACATCATATAATACTCTTTAAACTATCTTTAAAAAATAAATAAGATCATGAATGCTATAGAGTAAATGAGATCTATAATCACAAGGATTATTTTGATGGTCTTTTTTTAAAAACACCTGAGATATATTACATTTGAAAAAAGATATACAAGGATAAGACATCAATAATGTAGTGATGCTTTCAATTATAAAATCAATCTGCATTAAATCAGAGTTTTGAGAGAAAGAAATAGAGTCAAGTCCTTTCTATTTCTTCCTACAAATCAAGGGAAGAGATGTTAAGAGATTTGCCAGGATATGATAGCATGAGTCGTATCATCCCATGACATCAAGCCACCATTTATGTATTGAAATCTAATAGTGCTATTAAGAATCACAATCGATGATAGTGAAACCCGATAGTGCTATTAAGAATCACAGTTGAGGGTATGATGAGAAAAAGACTCCAAAGAGAGCTAATATCAAGTAAAAAGTTGTATCATTCATATTCTCCGAAGCATCCTGCACACATAAAATCCTCTTAGTCCTAAAGTTGATATGATACACAATATTACTAATACTTTAATCTATTGCTAGGTTAATTTTTTTAATATTTTAATAGACTAAAAATTAAATAATAAATGTTTTTAAATCTGTTACTAGGTAAATGTTTTTGTCTCCTAGAAATCAAAGTACTTCCTTTCTTCTAATTACAATATATTATCCTTGTCTTAAGCATTAGTGCTTGTTAAAAAGTTGATATTACAACACTGTATAATGAAGATATTCTATTTTCAAGTGCCAAGCTCAAGGTGAAATTTTTTTCTTTCTATTCTATTAGCTTGAGGTTCATCCTTAGTACATCTATCCCTACCAATTTGTATCAATACCATGGGACTCTTTTAACCATTTTCTTATTAATCAAATTGAAGAGATGAAAGAAAAAGCTTGGATTTGGTTGAAACAAAATCTTACAGAATGGATGTCTTAGGGGACGAAGTAAAGATGTAGCTTGGATGTCCCAACCTAGTTGGGTCTACTAAAGCTGATGAGCTGATCTCGTTTTAGGTCCATGGAGGACCATATATCTATAGCTCAATTGGCAAGTAAGTGGTGTTGGTCCTCTGTGTAGAGACTCTTTTGATTGTTGATCACCTTCTCTTGATATTTTGTGAAAAGAGATGAAGGGAGACCAATGCAGACTGTTGGTAAGAACCGTACGTGATTTTGGTGAGAAATTTTACGACAAAGTAAAGTCTTCCTTAAGAACTAAGAAACAAAGAGAAGAGGAAAGAACGATGGTTTAAATGAATGTAGATGAAAAAAGAAGCGTGATTTTGGTGAAAAATGTGATAGTAGAAGATTTAACCACTCAAAAAGAAAGAATAATGGCCGAAAAGTGACCCTGCTTACTCCATGATGGGGTTAATAGTGAGCCATTGATAAGACATCTCTTTTTCCAATGTTAGAAATTGAAATAATGAAAAAACTCAATGGTAGTGGTTTTCACATAGTATGGAATATGAAAATCGTATACCACCTAATGTGAAAAGATAGTTGGGAAATATTTGAAGAACAGGAGCCTCTTAACAACCCAACTTGGAGAAGGATGAATAATAAGGCACTTGGGATAATAGCACGGGGCTTTTTAGATTATATCCTTCATCACATATGGGGGATTAATATGCAAAAGAGGCTAGGGATGAGCTGGATAAACTGTTAGCTTGCAAGGAAAGAATTCGAAAGATAAATATTTTAATGAAGTTTTTAAAGTTAGGTTTAAAAAATTATGAGTTGACTCTTTGGCTTCATCGATAAATAAATTGAAAATCTTGAAGGTGCAATTAACCACTATTATATGTTCTAGAAACCTTGAGGACTCTAAATTCAATGTACTCTTTATGAGAAAAAAAGAAAACTCAAAGAGAAGTCTTAGACCCCATGATACTGTATTGAGCCCCATAGTGAATGCACTTTATAGCAAAGAATCTTCAAATATTGTTCACAAGAGATGTGGAAAGGTGGACACAAGGAAAGGGACTACGAGAACAAAGGGAAACCCAAGTGCAACAATTACAATGAATTTGGATACATTGAGAAAGACCATTGGAATTAAAAAGGTAATTTTGTACAAGAATCATCATCTTTTGAACAATTAATAAAACTAATTTTTAATTATCATATTACCCACAATTTTTTGACACTACATAAGCTGAACAATCTTACAAGCATTTGGAGGGAGGGGGAGCCTATATCCTTAGGTGTGATTATCTAGACAGTAAGCTAGCACCAAGGGAGGAGGGGTGGTAGATTGTACGGTGCTAAGGCATTGGTAGAGGCACAAACAATGTATGACAAAATGTCATATCCCATAAGCAAAAATAAGAGGAAGAATGTCCTATGTGAAAAGATTTAAAATAATGTACATGGATCAACTATCAAAGAAATCAAGTTTTTCATGCTATTATGGCCTCTTGTCCTTCTTTCTCCCACAAGTGAAAAAAGAGAAACCATCCACAAATTCACAGTTTAGAAATTGTAATATTTACCTACTTGAAATGTGAATTCTTACCATTTGAACTAGCAATTGTTTTTTATTATCATGCTTAGTATATTGTTTCTTATCCACAAAATTTACATCTGGAAAAGACACCAAGGATGATCAGAACCCACAAGTAGTTTCAAACTCAGTGATCAATAACACACATTTTTCAAGGTATATAATCAACATTTATTGTCTATAAATTTCTCTCATTGATGTCATATACTTTAGCATCCTTACAGATGTAGATGCAAAGGAAGATTTACAAAATGTGGGAGAAGGCCAAGATGATGGGAAATCAGTGACATCAATAAGCATGAACGTAGAAATAGCCACATCAAAGAGACGTTCCCTTGTACAAGCATTTTGATTTTTGCTTTGTGACTAGTGTATTGTAAATTATAGTCTAGCTTTATTAAATTGACTAGCCATTACTTTGTAGGAATTTGATACCTTTATATTGTACTTTCCAAAATTTCTTTACGACGAGAGTCAAATCATTTTTGGAATTCTTTGTGCAGACATTGTAAGTAGCACTATTGTGATTAGTGTTTATTTGTTTGTTAACAGTCATCCTTGTAAAAGATGTGGGCTCTATTGATGGTGCTTTTAAAATAAATATGCTTAATACATTCAATTTAATGGATGCAGTAGTTTTGTCTTTGAGGATTAGTGATGATCAAATTTGGGGTATAGAATCTTCAAAAGTTCATATGCATATTGAAAAGAAGCAACCTATGCATGTGGTGTCCAAACCATGTGTCAATATTAATGATATGGAAAATGATGAGCTACAAATGCATATGACCATTGATGACATAAGTCCTTCAAATAATCCTAAAGAGAAGTAGCCTAAATATATGGTTATACAGTAATGTGTGTCCTTATTGAGGACAAAATAGGATGTTGTAAGAAATGATGCACACGACCATTGATTACATAAGTCCTTCAAATAATCCTAAAGAGAAGTAGCCATGGTTATACAACAATGTGTGTCCTTATTGAGGACAAAATAGGATGTTGCAAGAAATGATGCACAAGAAAATGCATGTGTAGAAATGCAATAGGACAAGAAGTGAGTTCTAGGCTACTAGAAATGCATCATCCGTGGAAAGAAAATATTCATAAGGACTTTGAGTCAAATATTTCTTTGATTTTGGATTTCAATGGTATACTAATATCCTTATTATATGAAGGGGCTTGGCCTATTTTCTTCTAGTACATAAAAGTACCACACATTCATCACAAAAAGAAAAGTTAAGCTACTATGAAGTCAGATTGCACATGCATTCTTGGAATGGTGTCTTCAATATTTGGATGTCTCTTTTTGGACATATGTTATGCATCTAAAGGCTACAAATATATTATCATGGTTCTTTTCAAGTCATTCTCATTAGATTAAATTTGTGTTTGCACAAGTACTTTTTGTGAATGTCTTGACTAAGAGAATCTTAGGAACTACAAAGAAGCTTCTCAACTGCATGAAGACCTATAATGTTGTGCTTCTCACTCATGTAAAGGCCAAAAGCTTGAGCCTTCTTGGCATCTCTACTGAGGTTATTTGCCTCACAAACTTGCTTCAATCTCTCAATAAAGCTATTTGGCATGATATTTTTTGCTATCCATGTCACTAACACTTACACAACTACCTTAGAGGACTCCATAGGATATTAGAGCTATAGGAAGAGATGAAATATGTGTGGCACTTTGATAGCACTTTTCTTTGAAAATATGTAGGAGAAATGAGCTTTGTTATTTTTATAGTTGAGAAAGTATCCATAAACACAAAGGGGGATAGCCCAAGGTTCTAATGCTTGGCCAAGTAGTCCAAGTTTCTTTCCCTATTAATGAAGCTACATTGGATTGAGGAGGTATATAGTTTCTTAGTTTGAGTATGAGATAGCTTACCCATAGATGAGCTAAGAGGGTGGGAGAGTGTTCACTTTATATAAGAATTCTGTTAGAGAGAAGTGAAAGTTTTGATAGCACCATCCATTGAAGCAAGTTTATGTCTAGGATTGGAGGGAAGAATAAAAATCCATCATTGGGTGGATGAAAAGCATGGATCATCAATATATCTAGACCTGCTAGGATTAAGGAATAAACCTTAGATGACATTTTAAAGGTTATGATACTAAATCTAGTTGAGCAGAATAGTTACATAGCTTTGAGAGGACTACTTACAAATGAATGTATGAAGAAGAGGACAACTTATAGCGATGAAAATTTTGGATAAATACTATGCATACTTTAGGATTCTTGTAGCCACATAAAGCACTTAGATCAAGTATAGAATCCATGTGCTTGTAAGGACCAAGAATTTAGCATATGAAGCTTACTATCATTTGGTAGGATAGATTAGAAGTGATGCTTGGCAAGTGTAGAACTATTGATGATGACATGAAACATAGGTAGAAAAGGTAGTTGATAGAGTTTATGGCCAGCCTATAAGTGAGAAAAGAGGCACAATAATATGTTAATTATGCATGGGGTTGTATCTACTGTAAATTATCATCATGATGTAATATAAAATGGAAGTATCTATAAGGCCTTCAAGAGCTTTAGTATGATGCATTACATATAGAGGTTGATCAACTCAAAGAATAAAATATTTAAAAATAGGAAAAACAAAATGCAAAAATGATTATACTTAGCTATGAGTAGTAGCAAAAATATTAAAAACCATAAATAATTATTTGTGATTCAAGCATAACCAAATCGGAGGATAGATAAAGTGAATGCCACAAGAACAACTCGAAATGTGGTATTATCTTCATAAAATGATGGCACCTTTGACATCAAAGCTGCCACCTATCATTTTAGGCTTTCAAGAGTACAGTAGCTAAGGAGTAGAGGGAGCTATGTGGGTAGGGGTAATAAACTATTAGGTAGGACCAAGAGAAGAGTTATAGCAACCTATTATGCCTAGAATCATTACTTCACCCAAAATTGATAAATTCCAAGCTTGGAGCAGATCACACTCATCATAGAACTCATAGAAAAGAGTCTTAGAGTATGCTCCATGCAAGAGGATAGTGGAGAATTGATGCCAGGAGGCATATTCCACGGTGGATTCCGTAAACTTAGATGACCGGGGCTCATACGCAAAGAGGATTCTTTGTGCGAGAAGTTGATGGGGACGCCTGTCCTTTTCGGGCGTTTCATTAATTTAGTGTGTACATGGGTGATTCCATAGCGGGTGATTCCGCAAAATGCATATTAAATTAATAAACGTTTATGAGTTTAGAGTGCGCACTCGTAATAAATTAAGGTTAGGATTTATTTCTAACCAGTTGATTTATTTATGTAGCTGAAGACTGCTAGGTATTCACTTTTGTCGGTTTAATTGTGTTATTTTACTAATGATTGTGAATGCTTCAGTTGATGTGTAGAGATAGCAGCAGTGGCGGAGGAAAGCATTGGAGTCTAGCGGGTTTTCGACCTTTGGACTATATTTTGATAGGCGCCACGCCTATATTTTGTTATGTCTATAGAGACATTGATTATTTATTATTATTTTGTATGCGCTTATGCGCCTGGATATGTTATTTCTATTTGGACATTGAGATTGGGCGTGCCAGACTCTATGGGCACCGTCCATTAGCTTTATTTTCTTATTTTTGGTAGAAAGCAAACTCAAAAGCTAAAAGCTTGTCATATTTTTGTAATTGGGCTATTTTTGAGCATGAAGATTGGAAATATACATTAAATACATGCTTTGTGAAGCGCTCACACAAGGCATGGGGGAGATTGAACCCAATTTGTCTTTTGTCTCATGTCGTGCTTGCTTTTACATGGGTTTTTGTGCTAAAAAGTAGAGTATTTTGTTCTTGGGGACCTTCCGGGATTCACCACGTGAGCTATCTGCGACCGATCTGCGCACCAAGAATGCTCCTGGCTGATGAAAGGCGGCCATACAATGCATGGAATTTGATAGAGAAAGGAAGCAGCTCATCCAAGAAGCTTGAGTTTAGCTCATTTTCACAAGTCACTGCATAGCATAGGAGCTATGATCAGGTGTGAGAGGGAAAGAGACTAAGACAGAAGGGTAGCTTGTTTATAGAACTCCAAACCCTAAATACAAAAGGGATCTAATGTGTCCCTCAACCCCTAGTCCCCACTTTTTCTAATGATGTTGTTCACCTCTTTTTTCCAAAACCAAGGAAATACCCAAGTAAAATAATGAAATTAAGAGCTCATATACAAGGATCCTACATAAGAAATCAAGACAAAGAAATATGTATAAACAAAAGGAAACAAATCTCAACTATAACAAGTACATGAGTGAGTGAGTGAGTGAGTGTGTGTGTGTGTGTGTGTGTGTGCACGCGCGCGCACATGTGCGCAGAGTTTTAACAGTTATAACATGGTAGGAACAATCCTAAGATACCTTAAAGGCATATGTCCCACAAATTTAAGAGCAATAATAATTTTTACATGGTAGGAATGAGAGAGAGAGAGAGAGTAGTAAATCATTGTTGTACAGCAGTGGGCTGAAGCCTATTACTTCATGTTTGCTTATGCCTCTTGGAATCAAGACATGCTTTGGAAATATACATTGATGTATTGATCATGGAGGATCGACTTTGAGCTTGATATTGCTTCGGATAATTGGTTGATCTTGAGCTTGATATTTTCGGCTTTTGTGCCAGTGGGAGCATCTTGATATGCTTGATGACATTGAGCAGGCAGTTTATGCTACTTGAGCATTTGAATACTTGAGACTAGGATCTTCACTTGGATGTTGCATGGTTGATATGCCGTGGCCCTCACAGATATATTTGGGATGATTTGGGCTTTGCACTTCCTGAGCATACACCTATTTGTGTGAGGTCTTGCCAGTGTTGTGTACACTCTGCCCTATTACATAGGGGGTGTGCCAGCTTACTAACGGATTCATTTGACATGCTTGGGTGTTTGATCGATGTCCGTATGACTATCACATGTTGGTTTATGCCTGCTTGATGTTGGTTATGCTTTGACAGTCAGTGGTTGACTTGGTGCATTCATTCTTCCTACAATTTGCTCTCATTGTACCTAGCTGTAATTTATTACATCAAGCAGTTATGCATGGACTGACGTGGAATTTTCATGTTGAATCATCCTAATTTTATGTACTTTTGATGGTACATGGTGGGCAGCATTATTATCTATCAGTTCGTGGTCATTTTGCCTTGGTTTTGTGGTATTTTGGTTGTTTATTGCAAAAAACAAGCCGTTTTGAACTGTCTGCACCATTTTGAACTGTAGTATGGCATCTTCTTCCATTGACAGTGCTATCTCCAACATCATTAATCTTGATGGTACGAATTATGCCTATTGGAAGAGCCAAGTTTGGCATGTATTGGTGCAGAAATATTAGATCAAGTCACTAAGGATGCATGGCGAGCAGCCTAAAACCATGACTGATGACGAATGGGATGAGCTTGATGAGTTATGCAAGTCCACCCTCATCTTGTCTCTCACTAAATAGGTGCATTACAATGTGGTTGAGGAAGCATAAAGTACTTAGCATATTTGGGATAAAATTAAGAACCTCTATGACAAGAAAAGTCCTGCAAGTCAGATGTATTGGCTGAAGTAGCTTATGGACCTACACATGAAGGAGAATATGACAATGTCTGCTCATTTGAGCTAGTTCCATGCTATTCTTAAGAACTTGACTTTGCGGGGCATTACCTTTAATGATGAGGTTACTCCATTGTTTTTGCTTGAGACTCTGAGTGAGTCATGGAATGTATTCTATACTACCTTAAATGCTCCTACCACTATTCTGAACTTGCCTGATGTAGAGAGTGCTCTTCTGTAGGAAGAGATCAACCGTAAGAATTTGGATGCCGCTCGTGTGTTGCATGCTTTGATTGTTAGAGGTAGAGATGGTAATGGAAAGAATGACCGTGGGAATGGCTGTGGTAGAGACTCGCAGAAGTCTAGGTCGAAGTCATGTGGTAAGTCGCGCAGCAAGCCTTGTGGGAGAAAGGCTAATGTGACATGTCATCATTGTGGCAAGAAGGGCCATATATGCCCATAGTGTCATGAGTTGCACAATGAGAAGCACAAAGAGAAGGGGAAAGACAAAGTACACGAAAAGTCATTTGATTGCAACATGGTACATACCCAAGATTATAATATGATGGTTGACAAGCATTACCAATCAATACTGTGCACTATTATACAAAAGCAGTCTCATGGAGATGATAGGCTAACCTATTATTCTCCATAAGATCCCGATCCTAGATATGTGCCATGCTTGTGTGTAGGAAAGACTTGAATTTGTTGTGAAATGTGCTATGAACATCCTATAGTAGCCCACATGGCCAAGAAATCCTTTGAGTTGTTTAAGATTAGTTGGTGGAGTCAGGACCGTAATCTTCTCAATCTTGGCAATGTCTATGCCTACCCCTTGTGCACATACAATGTGGCCCAGTAGGACTCCTAAAGAAACCCCAAAGATACATTTTTCAGGGTTGAGGGAGATCCCATACTCTTGGCATCGATCAAAGCACTAATCTAGGTGTTCCCAATGCTTACAAAGCGGACTAAAGACACATAAATCATCTAAATAAACCTCAATGAAATCATTAACATGATTTCAAAGCAGCCATCATAACTCGTTGAAAGGTAGCATGGGCGTTATAAAGCCCAAACCACATCACCCTATAAGCATAGGTTCCCCATTCTGTGGTGAAGGTTGTTTTGGACTGTTGGTCTTCTTCTACAATTTGTACTTGATTGTATCCATTAAAACCATCTAATAGAGAGTAAAACTCATGTTCTATAGCTATAACCAATAGTGGGTCTATGAAAGGGATAGTGGAGTGGTATTTTTTTGTTTTGGAATTCAAATTATGGAAGTCTACACAGATTTGCAACTTTCCATTCTTCTTAGGTAGAATCATGATGGGAAAAACCCATTCATTGTTGGCCACTAAGGTAGATAAATTTAGCTTTTAGGAGCTTCAACAACTATGTCTTGACTAAGTAGAATGATTGGGATTCATACATCTTGAACGTTGTCGTACTAGGCTTGGCATTAGGTTCTAAGTTGATGTGATGTTGAGATACACCAGGATCAATCCCCTTTAAGTCTTTGTAAGACCAAGCAAGAACATCTAAATTCTCCTTCAATAGGTTATGAAGGGTTAACAAATCCTCTCCTAGAAGGCTGCTGCCCACTTTGAGATGTCTTTCTGTGCCATTTACATCAATAAAAGTCAATTGTTTTTCACCTTCTACCTCTCTAATAAAGGTTCCATGGACTGCTTTTGGATACAAATATGACTCATTCAAGGGAGTAGCTTCTTTCTTTGATGCTCTACCAGAGTCATCTTTCTCCTTTTTCTATTGCAACTATGAAAATCCTTATGGATTCTAAAATGGTATGAGGATTATCTTTGATGTGAGTTATGGGCCACTCACTTCTTGACTTGACGACTCATCTTCTAAGGATGTATCCATGAATGTAACATAAAGGGACATTCTAAGGTTCTTTGATGCTATGGGGTTGGTGTTTTTTTATCTCTTCCACTTTGTATACATCATTGGCATGCATTGTGGACCATTAATGAAGTTGAAAGGAACCAAATTTATTCCATCCAAGAGTGGGGGATCTTCATCCTTTGAAGACTTGGTCATGTATTCATGGACATCCTCTTTAAATGGAAGGGATTCTTGCTCTTCATTTATTTCATTAACTTCATCTTTGAGTTCATTATCTTTCACTTCAAGATTTCTCTCTACTTTTGTAGAGGCTCTGTAAGAGAAGAACATGCTCTTTGTTTCTACTTCTGCTTCTGTTTTTGACTATGTTATGCCCATGTAACAGGGAGAGTAGTATATACATGCCTCTATCTCACTATCAAAGGTAATTTTAAATGTCATTCCTAGTTTTGATAGGAGGTATTGACCCATTGACGATGACGTTGCATCTTTTGGGAGATGGCTTTTAGTGCCCATTGTTAGGGATTGTGCTTCTCATTTCTTTGGGAAAATTATCTTGATAGTGTCTTATTCGAGTGATGTTCCATCCACTACTTCATTGGAAGAGTCAGATGGAACTTCTATGGAGGTGGATCCATAGCCTTTCTGTAAACCATAGAGCTTTAACACCACTTTGTTTGGTCCCTTGCCTAGAGTTAGGGTTCCTTGCTCTAGCTTCAAATATCTATGGTCTTCCAAGCAACAAGGGGTAAGATGTTCCACAAGAGTTGGGCTTTACCACCGAGTATGTCATCTAGCAATCTCTTCCTGCAACTATGGTCTTTATGTAAGGAGGGATGCCTAAAGGCTTGATTCTACTTTGATCAACCAATTTGATGAGCCATTAAGTAGGTTCCATGCCTTGCAGGCCTAGATCTTTCATGCCACATCCATTACGATGTTCACTGAAGAGCCTCCATCTATCAATGCACTTGCAATAAAGCAACCTTCTATCTAGATTCTAGTGTTTGGAGTGCCATGATCCAAGAAGACATTGGCCACGTCCACTTCTTTCATAGGAGTTGGGGCCATTTTTTTTGTAATAATTGTAGGGTTGGCAATCCTTAGGCCATGCCTTCGCATGAGAATGCTTTTGAATATCTTTTTGCAATTGGGAGAGAGCATTAATAGATGTTAGAATATCAAACTAGGGCAAAAGGTATCCAAGTCCTTCACCAAATCATACTCTTTTATGGGATCCATGGGCTTCTCCAACCGATTGGGCAATGGGGCAATACCCACTTTTATTTTTCTTCTTTCTTCAAGCAAGGTCTACATCATCACTTTGTCTAGTATTGGGGATACATCCATCTCTTCTCTCTCCTAGACCTTTGGTTATGTGTCATGGACTGTCTCTAGCATTGGATTGTTCTCCACTATGAAATCCTATTCTCCACTACTCTATGGCTATATTGGAAGATTGAACTCGATAGTTGTTGTAGGTGGAATATTCTCATTTAGAATTGTTGGTTCTCTTTTCTTGACATGTGTAACTATAGCTACCTCCAATTCCACCAAGTTGGAGGCTGGCTTCTGATTCTTTTGTTGGTTGTCTATGGCATTAACCTTGATAGGGGACAATCTTTAGCAATGTGGCCTTCTCCTTTGCATCAGCTATAAAGGGGCTTGTAATCCATAGACCTTCTAGGATTTGGGTAATTTTGGAAGATGTGACATGTCCCTTCACATATGTAGCATTCCAATTTTGATTTTTGTCTACCACCAGATTGTCTTCCTCGACAACTTTGGGCATGGAACCTCCTTGGACCAAAATTAGGACTAAACTCTTTGGGATTTGGGCCAATGTCTTAGGTTGTTATCTTTGATTCTACTAGATTGAACCTTGCTTCCTCATCTTTCTTTCTCCTTTCATGCATCCCCTTTAGAGAGTAGATATCCTCTATGTGGTTGTCTCTTAGGCATTCTTGCAGTATTGGATATGCTAGCAGTATTCACTTTTAGTGTCTGTAGTTGCTCTTTTGTAATCACATCCAATAGCTCTTTCTTAATGCTTGCAACTGAGTTGGACAAGTAGTCCTTCAAAATTTCTCCTCCTAGAGCACTTGGAGTATGGTTTTGGGGAGTCTCTATAATCATCGCATAGACTTAGGTTAATGCAAAGGGTCCTCTATTCTTGTTCTAGTTTATATCTCCTAATGGGGGGCTATTAGTTGCTAGTTCGAGTTGGTAGGGCTCCACTATTATTATCAATTTTTCATTGGGAGAATTGTTTAATGCCATTGCTATTGTGGTTGAACCATTATTTTGAGGCACTACTTTTTGCAGCTGTGGATTTGGTGTGTTGTACTATAGCACTATTTGCATCTAAAGGTAGGGGTAGGAAATAATCCATCAAACTATATTTGGTGGGTATATCATTTTTGCGTTTGAGGATGTAGGACTCCTCCTCTTTAGGTCATAGACAACCTTGCTTCAACTTCATCATACAGTCTTGCACCTTCCACAATAACTTGTAGGTTGACTAGTCTTCTTAGCTCCACAAACTTATGAACTTTTGGTTGTAAGCCTTTTAAAAACTACCTTTTGGATGCCTTTATCCAAGTTATGGTTGGTCCATCTCTTCAATATGGATTCCATTATAGAGACATATGCTTCCATCCATTCTCCAAATAACTCACTTAAGTTCATGAACTTCTCTCACATTTGGTCTTCAAAACCTTCACGCCTAAATTTGGTTAGAAAGGCCATGTCCCATGTACCGAAAGTTCCTATTGTTTGTCTCTCATACCATTGAAATAGTGCACCTTTGAAAATGGTGGGGAATATTGCCAACCAATGCTCAAGGATTCTAGCATTGTTGGCTACATATACTACCATAAACTTGGCTATATTCACTGACATGTCTCATCAATATTTCTAAGACAGATCTAGCTAGAAAGGGGATGTTAATCACCATTGGGATTTTTGTGAAGAGTACCACAAGGGCAGCAAAGGAAGCTTCTGCTACTAGCTTATTCTCAGCTTTGATTTTTTCCTTCTCTCTTCTCACGTGCCTAGATTCGTTCTAGTTCTTGCCTGTTTATCACGTCATTCATCATGGAGTTGACCCCATCCAATTTGTTTGTGCTCAATAGAAGGGAATCAGAGGAACTTCAATCTTGAAATGACTCTTTTGTCAATGTTTCTTATACATCTTTCTTTTCAATGTCTTTGAATTACACTTTCATGCCACTACAAAAGGGAAGATATTCAGTTTTGAAGGTATCAAAATTTATCTTTTTGAGGATCACCATAATGACATCGTTCTAGTAGTACCAACTTTTGAGGGTCTTAGTGGTGTATGTTGTGAAGAACACTCTGTCTACCAACTTTTAATGGGTTGCCCATTGGGCAAATAGAAGATTATATGTGCACCAAGCGTTCTATGTATCTTGCTATTGTACATTCATGAACAAGTCCCAACTCTTTTCCTTCTTATTCTTGTGAACCTCCCACTAACCACAACTCTTGAAGCTTCTTCACAATCTCCCAATTGATGATATCTAAAAATTCTTCAATGAAGGCCAAAACATCCATTGGTACCCATTCTATCTATTTTGCTCTTCAATTTTATGGAAAACAGTTGGCTATAGTGATACAACTTTCTGTAGCTTTAGAAGATAGAAGGATTAGTTTGTCACACAGAGAGCCCTCATCAAGATGGTGATGTGTTTCCACCATTGAGGAATGCACTTTTTTTAGAAAGTGGCTTTGATAATGAAAATACCCAAATCTTCAAGGGTGTTAAGGACTCTGCACTCTTCCATTTCTTTTATTCCTCTTCAATAGTACCACTGCTTCAATTTTTAGCCTCTATTGGTGCTTGTCGATGGTAATTTTCCCTAGCTTTGTTGTGCACCAAAAATGTGGAGCCCCAAGAGGAGCCACAAGAAAAGGAGGAAACTACTGTAAGAAAATCTGTCTTAGCTCACTAACAAGCATGTTCTTTATGCTCTAGAAACCACATGAAGGAAAAAGAACACCATAAAGAAAGGAAATTTGTACGAAGCATCATATGATGAATCTCCTACAAATTTATCACAAAAAAACTACAACATATTCTCAATAGAAACCACAAAAAAGGAAAATAACACAAAGAGATACTCAACTTTGAATGGAATCCATCACATAGTATTCATATTTCATCATTTTCATAGTCTCTCTCTCAATCTCTCTCATGTAGATATAATGTTTCTTCATAGAATTTGTCTCTCTCTCATATACATTCTCTCACATATATGTTCTCTCACAATAGTACATGAGAATAACAAAAAACCACACTTAATAATCCTTTATTGGCTATGGATACATCTCCCAAGAGGTATATCTGATATGATGAGTCAACAGAGCCGCTATAGTGACCTCTCAAGGCTCACTACTATCAATATCACTTCAATCTTCACTTCAAGTCTTCATCAGCTGCTTCTTTAAAATCTTTTGAGCTAATATTATTCCATTTCCAAGATTAGAAAACTCTCCCAAACTAAACATTGATAAAATAGAACACTCATAGAAACATATAGAAGATAACATAAGATCCATAGAAGCTCAACATAACACTAAAGAAGATCTACAAAAGGCATAAAAACCATATAACTCAAACCAAAAATATTCCAAATTACTATAAACAATTGTTTAAACCACTCATCCAAAATCATAGCCTCTTAAGAAAAAAGAAAATAGATCAAAACATAGGCAAAACAGACCTATTAGATGCTGAAATATTTGCAATCACACCTACTTTAGTCCCTTTGTGAGGAGTAGTGAGGTCTCAAGACCAAAATCCCATATGCACAGTAGGAGAAAGTACCACCACTCAAATCCTATAAAGCATTGTACTTGCACTCTTTTTCTAATGAACTGATAGTACTCTTTTCTTTCTAGTAAAGTGTCATGTCATTGTCAATACACAAGATTGTGTTTATGAGTCCAAGTCTCAATCTTGGAACCTAATTCACTTGTGTAACAATTTGTCCTTGTCAGGGTCAATGTCTTCATGAGTTTCCTTTCCTCTTTCAACCTCCATAGCTTTTGCATCTGCCATGCTCTAGATCCCATGTATTTTAACATGGTATCAGAGCTCAGCTGAGCATAGCTTAGCTCATTCTAGTATATCTTCACCTCTAGTCCATCTCTACTTAGCTTAGTCTCAATCTATGAACTCACTTTCCATCTCCACCTTCAAGCTTGCCTTCATGGCTGCCATAGCCAGCAGCACCCTGTTAGATTGAAGCTCTTATATCTCACTCCACAAAACAAATCTTACCAAGCTTCCTTCTGGATAAGTGTTTCCCTGCTACTGATGCTTCTTTGTATCATCTCAGAACTTGACATTGCCTCATCCACTGCTCAGCATTGTTGATTTTCTCAAGTTCTATTCTGTGGCCTCCATAGCTAGACAGGACCTGTTGCACTTGGAGCTTTCATATCTCATCATAGAGCTCATATCTTTGGAAGCTTCCTTCTAGATAGTTGTGCCTTTGCTCAAAGAGAATATTCCTATCACTTGACACCTTGACATTGGCCACTCCAGAGCCTAGCAGTAATGAAATTCATGGTCGCTATCCAGAATGCACTTGCTGCCATTCGTGCTGCTGCTACTGCCATCGCCACAGGTCGCGATGTTGACGACTATCATAGGGAATTGATAGCCCATCATTCAAGCTTCATTTTGATTAAAAAAGTTTTGAAAATGATCCACTGTAGCTCCAGAATCAATAAAAAACCAGGGTTGGGTCAAAACCCTAATCTAGGAAGCCATAGTCAAACTTCACTAAAGCTAAAAAATCTCATTATTTTCTCTCTTCTACCACTGGAACAACCCACTGCCACTCCGATCTACTATCCAGCATCAAATCAAGAAGGGGAAGATTTGGATTTGAAAGAACTTGAAGGATTTTGCAGATTTTGAAGACTCAAGGAAGAAAGATATTGTCTATTGACACTCATTTAGTGCTCTTAGCACTTGTGTCTTTTGACACATCTCAACCAACTCTTCTACTGTTCAAATTTGATAAGTATGAACTTGATTTGCTACTATTCTGGCAAGTCTAACATGGGCAAAGTCTCTCCAACTGCTCGCTTCAAAGGAGTTGGATTTCAAACCTGGCACACCCGCATTTAACTCATCTTGATGAAGAAGGGCCTTTGGGCCATTACCACTGGAAAAGAAAATAAGCCTCATGATGCGGATCTTGATGTCACTTGGCAAAAGAACGATGATAAGGCTCAGGCCATTATCAAACTGGAGCTAGATGACAGCTATATCCACCATGTGGATAACTGCGAGACCTCACAAGATACATGGAAGAGACTTGACACTTTGTTCGGTGCACAGTCTAAATCATCAAAGTATGGTCTCCTGATTGAGTTTTTCAGGCTTGAAATGAAGTCCAGCACATCACTTGCTACACATCTAAATTACATGTAAGGACTTCTAACCCAACTTGCAGGAACCAACATTAAAATGGAAGAATATGTTTGCATCGGTGTTCTACTTAAGAGTTTGCCTCCTAAATATAATAATGTATCAACAACTTCAATCAACATGGCAAATCTTGAACTTGTTGATATCCAGGAATCACTGTTAGAGGAGGACAAGAAGCTAAAAACTAAGGAAGAACCAAGCACCTCTAGAGATGAACATGCATTATATGTTGGCAATAAGTACAAAGGCAAGAAGGATTAGCTCTTCTGTGATTTTTGCAAAAGGATTGGACACACTGAGAAGTTTTGCCATGCCAGAAAGAGGTCCCAAAAGGCCTATCTAGTTGCAGTCAAAGAAGAAGAAGAAAATGGAGCAAAGAAAGAAGAAGAAGAAGAAGACCACTAGGAGAAGAACAAACCTCACCAGTCCTTCTATTCAGATAGATTTTTTCAGTTTTCTATTTCCTAGCCCTAATGCCTCAAACATAAACTTGTAAACTCCTCAGTTAGCATTGTACTACAGCCTCTGTACACTTTGTGAGGCCCCTGCTACAGCCTCTGGATGTCCATCATGTTTGTGGTACTCACACTTAGCATTTTTCTACGACAACCTCTGGTGTTTTGCCATGTTTATGGTGTGCCCACACTTTGTAGGTGTTGCTTTCACTAAAGCCTTTATATGCTTTGTACTTCTGGTTGTGATTGAGGAGGGGTGTTGAAATAGATCAAAACATAAGCAAAACAGACCTATTAGAACCAAATAGACACACAATAGAACCTACTAGAACATCATAACTCCATCAAAAACCATCATGGCCTTCTCAAAAACATTCATCTTAATCCAAAACACTCCAAAACACTTCCAAACCATTAAAAAACCAATCAATCATACCTCAAATTAATTAAAAATCACCCAAAATCCAACATAAAAAGCTAAAAAATCAGTGATTTCAACCGTCAATATATATACTCTCTCGATACATATCATCTCATTGTGAAAGAGCCTAGGCTAGATATATATGTTTGGCATAAAATTTGAATGCTAAATATGTGCTCTCTCTCTCTCTCTCTCTCTCTCTCTCTCTCTCTCTCTCTCTCTCTCAACTTTACTTCAATCATCACAGAGGTGAACTTGGGTGCTAACAAGGGTTGACTACAATCCTAGAAACATTTGTGTTGCTAATGTGTAAACCATGGTTCCTACATGAAACATGTCTTAGGACATGAAGGATCCTAAGTATTTGTAACACTAGTGCAAGGCATTGGCCTAAAATGAGGTGTGGAATGCCTAGTACATATACTAACAAATGTTTTGGAGGGGTGCCACCTAGTAATCATTTATCCCTTCCAAAACTTTTTCTCTTTTTTTTTACATTTTAATTCCATTTTTTCTAAATTTAAACATTTATTTTTTTCCTCGATGTGCAAGGGTGGGAAGATCTCTATTCCTCCCTCCCTCCCTCCCTCTATATATATATATATATATATATATACCAATGTACTAGGGAGGCATGTATATAGTAGGTGAGGTTGGAAGGTGTGGGGTGTTGCCTTATAGGCGTAGGGGACCAAGAAATAGGTAGTTAGCTCACTTCCCCCTCAACATGTGAGATCTCTATCTCTCTAATGTTAATCACCCTGCACTCCTATATATATGCATATTTATATATATGTATATGTATTTATGTATATATGTGTGTGTGTTTGTGTGTATATGTGTATGTATGTATGTATGTGTGTATTTATGTATGTTGTATGCATGTATGTATGTATACATCAACCTACACTCAATAAATGACCTTGTCAACTCTCTCTCTATCTCTCTCTAACACATGACAATCACCCTACACAAGAGGCACCATCTAGTTGCGTTTATTCATACCCCTTGCACATGAGGGTCTGATGATCAAAAAAGATAAACTTGATTATTATTTTTCTTAGATGTCATAGGAGTTCCAATTCAATTGGGGTCTCCCCTAGAACCATGAGGAGATCCTATCTTAAATTGGGAGTGGGTTACACTCTACAATGTGCATTCCATAATTGGTCCGCATGTCCACTAAGCACCAAGTAAGTCAAATTTTTAGTGGTGCATGCCTTTCTTATGTGCACCAAGTCATAGTATAGCTACATTCATACATTATCCTATAGAAGTTATCATGGCAATGGTAGGACAGCAGCATTAGTGCAATGGAACACATTGCTTGGTGTTGTGGGGTGCTTCTTTCCATTCCTAGGTGGGATGCATTACAAATGATGTCTTTTCACAATTCCCCATCCTCGGAGGGGCTACTGCATCCTCTATTTCCTTTTATGTATGTGTATTTGAGCATTCCATATGCAAACTTTTAAGCTTTGTTTGCAATTTGTTTGGGCCTTGAGAGGAACATTAGGCTCAATATATTTGTGCGGTTTAACATAGTGTAGCTCTCTCTCTCTCTCTCTCTCTCTCTCTCTCTCTCTCTCTCTCTCTCTCTCGTAATTATTTGATCAATACAATAGGTTGTTTACTTGTGCATATTTTTTATCTAATCAATACAACTAGTTGTTTCTTTGTGCTACAAAGGGAGGGCTTTGAGTGGACATGAATGGAATTATTACAGGGACTTTTCTTAGCTACTTCTTATTCAGAAATATGGTAGTTTGAAAATATGAGAGGTATAGATATTAGAAAAAAAGGGGGTCAAGATATAGCAATGTAAGTTCCTCTCTTTGCATGGATGTCCCTTTTGGACTACCTATATCATGTATACATTTGTTGCAATATTGAGTGTCCCAAACTCTATTTATATCTCTATGAGTTTTAGGCATTATTCATGTGTGAGCATGACCAATTTCCTTTACTGAGGGAGATCATCAAACACTCACACACACACACACACACACACACACACACACTCTCTCTCTCTCTCTCTCTCTCTCTCTCTCTCTCTCTCTCTCTCTCTCTCTCTCTCTCTCTCTCTCTCTCTCTCTCTCTCTCTCTCTCTCTTTGTAGTGAAATGCATGCAAATGGTGTGACTTGCAAGTTATTTCATATGGATATGTGTTTAAATGGTGTGACATGCAAGTTGTTTCTTATGTATACATGATTTATAGAGCTTTTGAGGAACTCTTCATTTATCCTTATCTTTTATTAGAACTTCATTGAACATGGTAGGATGTACCAAAGCTACCTTGAACTTTGGTTTGGATATATGGTGAGACAATGTACTTTGGAGCTTTGTATCTCCTCTTCCAACTTGGTTCCAAAGATACCAAGATTATGGTGTGACTTGCAAGTTATTTCATATGGATAATGTTTAAATGGTGTGACATGCAAGTCGTTTCTAATGTATACATGATTTACAGAGCTTTTGAGGAACTCTTCATTTATCCTTATATTTTATTAGAACTTCATTGAACATGGTAGGATGTACCAAAGCTACCTTGAACTTTGGTTTGCATATATGGTGAGACAATGTACTTTGGAGCTTTGTATCTCCTCTTCCAGCTTGGTTCCAAAGATACCAAGATTATGATCCTATGTTTACACTCTACATCCAAACACACTTAACAAGATACATTGAAAGAGATCATTTTGGCCTCCTTGTGATTACAATGCAAGTTGTACAAAAAGCATGAAAATTTTACTAAAATATCGAGAATATTTCCATGTTTGGGTTTGAGTTATTGATATGCAATAAGAAGTCCAATAATTTGTTTCTTATTCCATATTAAAATAATTAAATCTCAAAATATATTTCTTATTCCATATTACAATAACTAAATGAGAGAGAGAGAGAGAGAGAGAGAGAGAGAGAGAGAGAGAGAGAGAGAGAGAGAGAGAAAGAGAGAGATCTTACCTAGAATCCTATCATTGAGTATGGCATGCAAGAGGCAAACCTACTTATCCTTAGGAATGAGGCTACATATCAATAAAAATTTACAAGGTGTAGCGAAAAAAAATCCAAACAAGGTGTAGAGAATACACAACAAATATGAGAAGAACAAAAACTTCTTCAACAAATTGATAGACAGATGGCTATGTCCACCCATATGTTTCCATCGTGAAGCTTATATGGTGATCCAAATACATTATAAGCAACAAGTTTAAGACTAGCTAGAAAAATTTTGATTGGGTAAAACATAGATTAATGATGGCTTTAGAGGGGTCTTCCTTTTATAGCTTAAGAAGGTAGTTTGTTCAGCTTGTCTAACTGTATTGTGAACCTTCCCTAGTTAGCCAAGGTATATTCTAGGCAATATTTCCTTTACCATGGGACTAGGAGATTTTACTCCCTGCTAGGTGGGCCATTTCCCCCCCTACAACCCCCTCGACTAGGGGCGACTTCTAAAGTCCCTATACCCCAAAATAGGGGTCCCTAATAACGCCCATACCCCACAACTCAATGCATTGTGTTTCAAATTGCTATCAATATAACTACTCTATCTAATCCAAAGGCTAGATCCACAAACTTAGGGAAATCCCTCTATATCATGTGCATTCAAGGCCTATTTATGAATATCCTTATGTGTGAATTTTTCCTTAATAGAACATAACCCTTTTCTATTCAATCTATGAGTAACCCCTTTATATGGGACCCTTCTATATGTGAAAAATGTGTAAAATGTGTAATTTTAAAATCCCTTATGTTGAACCAACATGATACATATATATATTTATGAGTGATCTCCATGGGTCCACAAATATACTGTCTTTTTCCATTTGGTCACATAGAGCTCATTTGACAAATAACTTAGGGCCTAGCTCAAACATGGCTTGTCCTCATATTAATGGAAAGTTTCACTAGAAGGATATGGAGATATAGCGATGGCGCTTTTCGACACAAAATAGCGGCGTCTCTATTTGCGTTGCAAATGCGACACTAATAGCGACGCAAATAGCGATGATGCTCAGACAAAAAAACGCGGGCCGAAACCCGAGCACGTTATTTTACGCGTATAAGAGAGAGCAAACATCTTGCATTTGAGAGAGAGAGGGAGAGAAAGAGAGAAAGAGGGAGAATGAAAGCTTCTCACCACCACCGCCACCGTTCACGAAGAAGACGAGGAAGTGTAGGGAGGGCGAAGAGGAGCTGCCGTCACGAAGAGGAGCCGCCGAATCCATCTTCGAGCCTTTACAATGAGTGCATTGTTCCTTCTTACTTTTTTTTTGTGTTTTCTCTTTCTCCTTTACTTGTTTTTGTTAAAATTCATATGTATTGAGAGAGGGAGAGGAAATGAGAGAGAAAGAGAGGGAGATGGAGAGGGAGGGAGAGGAAATGAGAGAGGAAGATGGAGAGGAAATGAGAGAGGGAGAGGAAAGAGATGGAAACATTAAACATAATAGAGAAAGAGAGGGAGAGGGAGAGGGAGGGAGAGGAAATGAGAGAGGGAGAGAAAGAGAGAAAAGGAAAGAAGGAACGAGAGAGAAGGAAAAAGCATTAAATATAATAGGGAAAGAGAGAAAGAGAGGGAGAGGGAGAGGGAGAGGGAGAGGGAGAGGGAGAGGGAGAGGGAGGGAGAGGAAATAAGAGAGGGAGAGGAAGAGAGAAAAAACATTAAACATAATAGGGAAAGAGAGGGAGAGGAAGAGAGAAAAGAAAAGAAGGAACGAGAGAGAGAGAGGGAAAAAACATTAAACATAATAGGGAAAGAGAGAAAGAGAGGGAGAGGGAGAGGAAGAGAGAAAAGAAAATGAGAGAGGGAGAGGAGAGAGAAAAAACATTTAACATAATAGGGAAAGAGAAAAAGAGGGAGAGGGTGAGAGAGGGAGAGGAAATGATAGAGGGAATAAGAGAGGGAGAGGAAGAGAGAAAAGGAAAGAAAGAACGAGAGAGAGAGAGGGAGAAAACATTAAACATAATAGGGAAAGAAAGAAAGAGAGGGAGAGGGAGAGGGAGGGAGAGAGAGAAGGAGGGAGAGGTTGTTGTTTTCTTGTTTGTAGTAGTAGTAGTAGTCATAGTTTTTTCTTTTATTGTTTATTCTTGTTTAGTTTTCTTGTTTTTTGTTGTTGTTGTAGTAATAGTAGTAGTTTTTTCTTCTTTTCTTGTTTATTGTTATTGTAATAGAAGTAGTAGTAGTTATCGTTGTTGTTGTTGTTTTTTCTTATTTTCTTGTTTATTATAGTGGTAGTGGTAGTGGTAGTGGTTATCGCAGTCATAGTCATGGTTGTAGTCGTAGTCGTAGTCCTAGTCGTGGTCGTAGTAGTGGTAGTGGTTTTCTTGTTTGTAGTAGTAGTAGTAGTAGTAGTAATCGTTTTTTTTTTGTTTTCTTGTTTATTGTTGTCTAGTTTTCTTATTTGTTGTTGTTGTTGTTATAGTGGTAGTAGTAGTAGTTTTTTTTTTCTTTTCTTATTTATTATAGTGGTAGTGGTAGTGGTAGTTGTGGTCATAGTCGTGGTCACAGTCGTGGTCGTGGTCGTAGTCCTAGTCGTAGTAGTAGTGGTTATAGTAGTAGTAGTGGTTTTCTTATTTGTTGTTGTTGTCATTATTGTTGTTATTGTAGTAGTAATAGTTTTTTTTGTTTTCTTGTTTATTGTTGTCTAGTTTTCTTATTTGTTTTTATTGTTGTAGTAGTGGTAGTCGTAGTAGTTTTTTTTCCTTTTCTTGTTAGTAGTAGTAGTAGTAGTAGTAGTAGTAGTAGTAGTAGTTGTAAAGAGAGACATATGTTTTGCTAAAGAAAATGAGAGAGGGGGAGAAAGAGAAAAAGAAAGAATGAACGAGAGAGAGAGAATAAACATACAACATAATAAAGAAAGTGAAAAAGAGAAAGAGATGGAAGGAGAGGAGATAATGAATGGATAAAAAACAAAGAGAGACTGGTGGCAAGGTCCGGTGAGGTCCGATGCGACACCACGAGACGGGAAACACTCCAACATACGTAAATTTGTGGGTGGATGGGTGGAGACTTTACATACGTTAATTTTTGTTGAGTTACAAGATAAGAAATCCCTTCTCAAACAATTTAAGAAAAAAAAAATGATAACAAAAATAATTTGTTTATTGTAACATAGACGAAATGGAAAACGATGAAGGTCTTGATGTTCAAGATCGCGAGGCGTATCTTAATTAGCATGTCCCATGTCCTTGCTCTCAATGTAAGCTGCCAATTAGACAAAAATGTCAATTGTCTATAGAACACATACGATGCTTCGACAAGTTTCAATCTGAGATCATTGATCAAGTGATCTTGGATTTTCAGCAAACAGTAAGAAAAGTTAATATCAATCATATATTGTACTCGCAAGCTAATTGAATACCATATACAAAAAGATTGGGTGTGGCTGGCAAATTTTCTATCCAGGGAGGTGACGTCTCATCCCAAGGAGGAGTGCACCCTTTGTGGCCAATTAGAAGAGCTCGTGGGCTTGCAATGGATGGAGTGTCTGAGCCAATCCACCACTTGAAAGGTACTATCCAATCTATGCTGTCAATACCAGATGAGAGAGACAGCCTTCGAGACTTACCTACAATCTTGGAGCTTGAGATAGAGGCAATGATCGATGCATTGATTCCTATGGATGTTGAGACTTCTGATCCACTTAGAGAGGAAGTATTCATACCATTATATGATGGGTGCCAAGTATCTCACCTGAAGACACTGCTTGCACTCCTAAGTTTGCAAGCAAAATACGGGTGGAGTGATACGAGTGTGACCGAGTTGATCAGGTAGCTTGTACGTATGCTTCGTTGATTTTTTTTCTTCACTATCATTAAAAACATTTCTGCTTTTTCAAGGTGTTTTATGATTTTTTAAAGGTCACTGAAGTATCATATATTACCACTTACAAATACCATGCCTAAGTCTCATGATGATACACGATATGTTTTACGAAAGCTTGGCATGGACTACAATAGCATCCATATATGTATCAACGATTATATACTATTTCGAGGAGAATACAAGACTATGGAGGCATGTCCAAAGTGTGATTCTCACAGGTATCGACAGGACTTGCAAGGCAAACCATCCCTCAAAAATTTCTTAGACACTTTCCGCTTATCCCCTGTATAAACCACATGTTTCATACGTCTGGCAAGGCGAGCTTGACAACGTGGCATGCACAGAATAGGTCCACAGATGGACTTCAACGAATATTAGCAAATTCACTTGCATGGAGCCACATTGACTCTACCTTCCCAAGATTTGTCCGAGAGCCAAGGAATCTTCAGCTCATTCTTGCAATGGATGGTGTGAACCCATTCGGTCTGCGCTCAACTTCTTACAGTGTGTGGCCTATAGTCCTTGTCAACTACAATATCCCTCCATGGCTTTCTACAAAGAAAGGACATCTCAATCTTAGCTTACTTGTCCCTGGCCGCTACAAAGTCAAAAATATGGACGCGTTTCTTCATCGATTAGTTGATGAGCTTAAGATTTTGTGGGAGGAGGGGGTGACTATGCAAGATATGAGCAAGCGCGATAGTCGACGATCTCGGCCAATATTCGAGCCATTCTTATGTGGATGATGCATGACTTTTCGAGATTTAGAGAGTGCTCAGGTAAATAGGCTTTCGTTCTCATTGGTAATATCTATCATAGCTCGTTCAAGTTTGTATTCACTGGATAGAGGTGTTGGGATAGGTCTGGTTATCTCAGGTTATCATGCATGTCCATTGTGCGGGCCATAGTTAGACTCCCAAAGGTCACGAACCATGAAGAAGATGGTATATCAAGGACACCCGCTTTCTTGCCAAAGGTTCATGAACTCAGGGAAGGTTTTCTTAGACGACCTCCAATACGTATGAGTGCCCAAAGCTAGTACGAACTAAAAATGGTTCACGCGGAGTCACATCCAAACAAAATGCAACGGTTCTCAGTTTTCTACGAGTTGCCATATTGGACCCACTTACAAATCAACCACTTGTTGGATCCCATGAATATTTTCAAGAACATGGGCAGCTGGCTATGGAGCCACATCACAGGAAAGAGAGACACTGTAGGGGCACGAATGGATTTGAAGGAGGTAGGCAAGATGGATGCACTTTGGCCGCAGTCGAGTGCTAATGGTCGCATGCAGCTACCTCACACTCCTTGGGTTTTGTCCACTAAAGAAGAGCGCATTGTGAAGCAAATAGTTAAGTCTATCCGCACTCCGATGGGTATGATACGTTCTCTCAGGTCTGCATTTTCTAAAGACGACCAATTATCAGGGCTAAAATCTCATAATTGGTATAAGATACGTTAGGTTTATACTACGAATGGATTGTAACTGGCCTGCACATTTTGCTATTTGGAGTGTGCCATCAATCTTATACTTTACCTTCTAGATCCATTTGATGCCAATTATCTTTCTCTTTTTTTGCCAATCCACTAGCTCCCAAGTATCATTCTTCATTATGTTATTATATTCAACTTGCATATATGCTCTCCATGCTAGATTGTTATGTGCTTCTTTCAACTCTACTGGCTCCTTTACTTTTCTCACAATCTCAACCAAGGCCATATTGACAATGTGAGCAAAAGCCATTCTTTGCTCCTCTATTCTTTCAGAACTCTTTAGTCAATCTACATTTTCCTCTAAATTTTGCAAGGCTAGGATTATCACAATCACAGAGTTTCTTCACCCATCATAGCAATGGCTTTTCTAGGGGTATAGTTACAAGATGGTGAACTTTCTCCTCATCATCCAAAGATGATGGTTCCTTTACCTTGAAGGTAGGGATAGCTCTTGGGATAGGTTCATAATGGACTACTTATTTGTTGAATAATAAAATGGATGAACTTACATTCTTCTCCTCCACTATACGTGGCTACTTCTTAAGTACCACATCACGGCTCACTGTGGTCTTCTTTGCCTCTTGGTCATGCAACATATAAGCTTTTTGCTCATCACTATAACCCAAGAATATACTTTTGGTACTTTTTTGTTTTAAGTTGTTCCTCTTATTATCCTTAGAAACATGTGCATAGCATTCATATCCAAAAGTTCTAAAGTGCAAGATAGATGGTTTCTTATCGATATATGCCTCATGAGGTAATTTTTTTCTTGAGAGGATTTGTGTAACTCTGACTGAGAACATAAAATATAGTATTAAACTCTTCGATCCAAAATTGGTTAGGCAATTCCTTTCCCTTAAGCATCCATCTTTCCATTTATATAGTGGTGTGATTTTGACATTTCATAATGCCATTCTACTGAGGTGTATGAGATGTCGCCGTCAATGGTGGAATCTTAATCCCTTTGCTCTTGCAAAAGTTTTCAAACTCCTTTGAATTGAACTCACCCATCACCATTTGTTCTAAAATTCTTCATACTTTACCATGTTTCATTGTCAGTAAGTTTTATCCATTTGTCAAACTTGCCAAAGCTTAAGCCTTATTGCGAAGCAAATATATCCACATCTTCCTATTATAGTCATCCACAATCAACATAAAATAAGAGGATCCCCCCAAGGCTTGTGTAGGAATTTTATCATATTATAATGCAACATGCAACAACTAGAGAGAATCTTTTGCTCTATTCTTTCTTTCTTGTGGAGATAACTTTCTCTATTTCTTGCCCATTATACAAGCTTCACATGATTCATTCATTTCAATAATGACAGGTAGATAAGAAACTATACCTTGCTTATGCATATCCTTTAATATGTCAAATCCAATGTGGCCAAATATTTCATCCCAAAGTTTACTTATGTCCACATCGACAATGATTATAAGAGAACTTAGCTCATATAGGTTGGTCCTTCTTTCTTCTTTGTTGACAAATTTGCTAATACTATCAAGAGTTTTTGCACATCTTGGTGAATCTCATCTCCATGGCCAATATCAATTATGGAAGCAATTGATAACAAATTTCTGTTAATCGCTAGAGCTTACAAGACATTTGAAAACTTTTTAAGTCCATAATTTGCTACAACTATAAGGAATTAGTAATTATGCCCTCAACATGTCATTTTGCATCATCTCCAACTATCACAGTGATGGATTCTTGTAGAGGATGCATAGAACTATATAAACCTTTTTTGGTAGGCATCATTATCCAATAAATATGAGTGAGTGGTAGATACTTTGCAAAGAAATAGTATTTCTCAATGGTCACCATAAATAAATCCAACTCTTCTTTATCCATATTAGTTGTCTCCTTTCCTTTAGTTTTCAAGGTGCCAATCTTTTCATCTACCATCTTGATATGACAAAATGCAATTATATGTCATTTCTTCTTGTAATGGAAGCATTCTTCTTGAAACTTTTTCTTACCATCCCTCTTCTTTTTGTCACCATTGTAAGAGAGAAACTATCTTCGCCTTGCACACTGATAGACAATGTAGCATCTCCATTATTGCTTCCTTCTCGAGCTTTAAGCCATAACTCCTCCATTAGTAGTACATTAAATTTCTCAAATGTCAAAGCTTGGGATCTCACCTAAGTGTTTAGGGCAATTGTGTCACTAAATTGATTGCTTATTACGCATTCTCTATTTAATAAATTCATGTCAATAAATTAATGACTCACTTTTCTTTAAGTGATGATGATGATCTAGCATGGCCATGAGACCATTTAGAGACCAGTATTCCTAGTGCATCACTTAATGGGGTGATCAGAGCACTGTGACGGGGATATTGGTACAGGTAGTACAAGTTATGAAGGGGGAAAGAAGTGTCTGCTAAGTGTAAGAGTGTACACAAGAACCAAGGAGTCACACATAAATGAAGATGGATTGAGTTCTAAGAAGAGGAAGTGCATTAGCATTGTGTTATGTATTTATGTCTGCATCCAGGGATGCCTGGGAATGTTCTACTTGTGTGTAATGAGCATTGCATTCATTTGGGGTCATCCTCTCCCCTACAAGTCAAGGTTTAAGGTCTTTTCTTTCATTAAGAAAGACAAGAGAGGGAATTCTCTCACTAAGAAAGACGAGAGAACGTGATCCTCTAGAAGTGAGGAGAGAAGTGATTTTCTCTTTCTAAGGTCTAAAATGACACAATATTTTGTGTGGAATTAAATCTTAAGGTTGAGGCCCAAGGCAATCTAATGAACTCTCCTTATCTATGACTCAAAGTGGTTGCATGGACCACAAGTTAAGAATACAATTTAAAAAGCTGTTTTTTGGAAAATCCATTTTTAAAATATCTCACAATAGAAAAACAATCTCTAAAAATGGGCCGTGGGAGTTATCGGAAACAACGAGATTTACAACTTTCATGTTGGATGTTTTTTCATCCAAACAACGCACAATGAGATATCTCAAAATTAGTGCTGTAGAGTGGAACAACCACGTCTTGCATGAAGAACAACTCAACTCTCTCTCCACTAAGAGAAGCTCTTGAAAGCCTATAAAAAAGGAGGCTCTCTTCGGGTGTGGGAGAGAGGGGTGAAGGAAGCATCATTTTGCATGTATCCAAGAGGAGAAGAAAAGGTGCAAGTACTGCAGAAGCTCTGCTAAAATCAAGTGCTGTGGAAGCTCTACTGAAATCAAGTTCCAAGAGGAGAAGAGAAGGTGCAAGTGTTGCGGAAGCTCTGCTGAAATCAAGTTCCAAGAGGAGAAGAGAAGGTGCAAGTGCTACGGAAGCTCTGCTGAAATCAAGCACCAAGAGGAGAGCCCTACACATATTGTGTAGGAGAGAAGGAGACCCAAGAATGATCAAAAGGTGCCAACTTCCAAGTTGTGCAAGTGTTAGCTGGTTCTATACCATGCAAGGAACCATGATCTTGTTTCTAAGATCTACAAGTAAGAAATGGCTTATGTGTAACGGAGGAGCTTGCTCCTTGTCAATAATATAACTCCAAAAGGGGGGGGACTGGCCCATCTTCCAGTCCCTAGTGTGTTGCCAAAAATTTCTCTATCTCTCTCTCTACGTCTTTCTTTTCTCTCATCTATTCTCCCTCTTCGTGTCAACATAATATTCGCCATATATATTTTAAGTATATAAGAAATTTGAGCATGTATCTCGGATTTTATAACAGTGGTATCAAAGCAGGTCTCTTTGCTTTTCTCAAAGTAAAGGTGATCATTGCAAGAAGAAGGTAAAGATGGCAACTGATGAAGCACCTACAAGTGAGCAATTACATGCTCAATTGACAGAGTATCATAGCTTGTTGGAGATTCCCAAAGTACGTCAATTGATTGACAGCTTAAGGGCAAGGGAAGAATCTACTTATAAAGCTACTTATGAAGGACCGAATCCTCCAAAAGATGGTAATACTGGAGGAAACACCATTGTACCAATTGATGGTGATGATGCAAAGCATCCAATTGTTGAGAAGCTTCCTAGAAGGAAGAAGGATTCTCGGGTCAAGAAGAGTAAAAAAGACCTCACCTCGAGTGAGGCGAATAGGGAGGGAGCCGTCTCCCTTAGCAACCAGCTACTCCCATGATTACTCAAGTTCCTCCTCCTCCTCCTCATCTTCTAGTTTCTACTCTCTTGGTTTTAAGTCTTGTACAATCCACAAACGGACAAAGAGGGACCATAAGAGAAGCAAGCTTAAGAAGACTAAGACTTTCAAGTCTGGGGATAAGGACATAAAGTTTGAATATTACTCTGGTAAGAGAGATCTTACTAAGGCGTTAGTCTTTGTTAGGCAATTTGAAGTTGCTTTTTCTGATGGTAATTTCTCATAAAAGTCCAAGCTAAGGCATGTAGGCATGCACTTGAAAGACACCGCTAGCAATTGGTGGTTGACTCTCATTTTGGAGGGAAGAAAACCTACGACTTGGGAAAAGTTCAAGAAGAAGTTTTATGCTCAGTTCTTGCCTCCTAATTTTAAGAATGATGTCAAGAAGGAATGGGATTGGCTAGGCCAGAATGAGCATGAAAATGTCACTAGTTATGTGGACAAGTTTTGGTCTACTCTTCTCAAGGTTACTCCTTTCATGGAGATCAACAATGAAGAGAAGAAAAGGAAGTTTGAAGCTGGCCTACTTCCTCATTTACACATAATCATGAAGGTATATCCACATGAATCCTTATCTCGCATGATGGAGTCTACCATCATAGCTGAAAGTTTGCATACACCTGGTACATCTCGAAAGTTGGAGATGAGTTCTTATAGAGCTAGATAAGAGCAGCTCTATGATCAACCAAGAGACATAACTAATCGAAGAAGACCTACTTTTACCCATGACCAATATTCAAAGACAGTGGGTAATAAGAAGAAGCGCAAGTATCTCTCACCCTCTGAGATACAAAAGTACAAAGAGGAAGGAAGGTGCTTTCTTTGTGGTGAGTTAGGGCATATGAAGCCTGATTGTCCTCACAAAAGGAAGGAAGCAAATGTTCAAGCTAACACTCATTCAAATGAGAAGAAAAGACAACTCTTAAGGATTGGGGGACACTCAACGATCAACAAGTTTTGATACTCTTTGATCCAAGGTCCACAGATAATTTTGTGTCAGTAGATACTGTTGAAAGGCTACAAATTCCATCGGATCGATTGGAAACACTAATTGGATCAGGTTCGGCATTTGAAGGACTTACAACCAATTCTACTCCTATTCAAGGGAAGTTGAATCTTAGAATTGACCAAGAATCTTTTCTACTTGCACCTGTAGGTAACTGTGATGTTAGCTTAGGCATGCCTTGGCATTACAAGATTAGACCTCTTCCCGATTTTGTTAAGAAGACCTTTGCATTTCAATTCAAGGGTCGAAACATGGTATACATTGTTGATGCTGGAGATTGGCGTGTGCCAATGGTTAGTCATGTTAGCATTTCTAAAGAAATGAAGAAAGCTATTTCTGCGTACATGATTTTTGTGAGAGAGTCAAAAGAAACTAATGATTCAATGGCACTTGGTACCTATAATGAACACACAATACCAACTAATGCTTCTAAGTTTCAGACTTTAAAAGAACCCCTCTTTAATTGATCAAGCTAGACATGATTTTGTTAAACAATATGAAGATTGTTTTAATGATTCACTCCTAGGAGAGTTACCTCCTAAGCGCCCGGAAGATCACACAATTGATCTTATCCCATGCAGTTCACCACCTAACCAACCGCCTTACCGAGTAAGTGCAAGTCAACAAGAGGAGATCCTAACAAAAGTAGATGAATTATTGGAAAAAGGGTTAATTCAACCTAGCTCTTCTCCATACTGCTCTCCAGACTTACTTGTTCAAAAGAAAGACGGTTCTTTCTGTATGTGCATAGACTATAGGATCTTTGAACAATATCACAATCAAGAATTGTTTTCCTATCCCAAGGATAGATGATATCTTGGATAAGTTGCAAGGGGCTAGTATCTTTAGTTGCATTGATCTCAAGAGCAGCTATCACCAGATACGGATAGCACCTGAAGATGTTCATAAGACAGCTTTTCATATGACATTTGGACTATACAAGTTCTTAGTCATGCCATTTGGTTTGACTAATGCGGCCGCCACATTCAATCGAATGATGGAGAGAATTTTCAGACCTCACTCAAAGTCCACAGGTGTCTTCTTTGACAACATTCTAATATTTTCACAGTCTGAAGAAGACCATAGAGAACATATATCTATTGTTTTTCAAGAGCTTCGCAAGCATAGACTACAAGTCAATGCTAAGAAGAGTGAAGTTTTTTCTTTCGAAAATTCATTACTTAGGCCATATTGTTTCTCACAATTTGGTGAGAATGGATCCTGAGAAGATTCGAGCCATTGTTGAATGGCCTACACCTACTTCTGTACATGAAGTTAGAAGTTTCTTGGGCCTATGTTCATACTGTAGGAGGTTCATACGAGGTTTTGCATATGTTGCATCTCCTCTACATGACCTTACTAAGAAGTGAATGCCTTTTTGCTAGGGATCAAGGCAACTACAAGCCTTTGAAAGAATTAAGTTTCTTGTGACTCAAGAACCAGTTCTCATAGTTTCGGATCTTAAAAAACCTTTTGAAGTTCACTACAATACTTCTAGGGATTGCATTGGAGCTATGCTTAACCAAGAGCATCATGCAGTAGCATTTGAGAGCCGACACCTCAAGGACCATGAGCTACATGCTCTTATATATGAGAAAGAGCTTATGGCAGTGGTACATGCTCTTCAAGTATGGAAAAACACTATTTACTTGGTGCAAATTTTGTTATTAAAACAAATCACCAAAGTCTAAAATACTTCCTCACTCAGAAGAAGCTCTCAGAGAAACACATGCGTTGGGCAAATTTCTTATCTATGTTTCACTTTCAAATCCTTCACATATCTAGAACTAAGAATGTGGTAGTAGATGCTCTATCACAGTGACCTCAAGTGAATGCAATCACAAATATTTACCATAATGAGTTCATGGATTTATACAAAATGTATGCAACTAATTCCGACTTCTCAACCATATGGGATCAGCCTAACTTAGGTCAGATAACTTAGGTCAGTCAATTACACCTTACTTGATTCGAGATGGTTATTTGTATCATCATCAAGCAATTTGTGTAGCATTACTATTGCAACACAAGGTAATGGATGAAGCACATGCATCTCCATATGCTGGACATAGGGGTATTCTACCCACAACTCAAGCATTGGAAAGATATTTCTTTTGGCTCACTCTTAGAGCTGACATTGAAAGATATGTCTACGAGTGCAAGATATGCCAAAAAGTAAAGTATGGCATGCATAAACCACATGGTCTACTGAAGCCGTTACCTATTCCCAATGAGCCTTGGGAAAGTATAGCCATGGACTTTATCATGGAGCTTCCCCACACACAAGCAGGCAATGATGCAATCTGGACTATCATTGATAGGTTCAGTAAGAAAGCTCACTTTATACCTGTGCGAAAGACAATCAAAGCCCGATCATATGGCCAAGCTATTCATTGCTCATATTTTCAAGCATCATGGCATGCCTAAGTCCATTATAAGTGATTGAGATCCCCGCATGACCAGCCTCTTTTGGCAAGCTCTCTTTGAGAACCTCGGGAAAAAGTTAAAGTTATCATCCTCTTATCATCCTCAAATGGATGGGCAGAGTGAAAGTGCTAATTCTATTGTTTTGGACCTTTTGAGATCCTATGTCTCTGATAATCAAAGGGAATGGGAAAAGTATTTTCCTTTAGTAGAGTTTGCATACAATAATATGGTGCACTCTAGAACTGGTAAGGCACCCTTTGAGATAATCTATGGTAAGCCTCATTTACCACCAATTCTTCTTACGAAGAATAAGATATTTGAAGCAGATGATTTTGTTAGAGATATTGATAAAACTTTCACTCAAGTAAAAGCTGTTATCCAAAGGACACAAGAGAAGCATAAGCACGAAGTAGATAAGAATCGTCGTAAGTTAGATCTCAAGTTGGGACAGTATGTTCTTCTTAAGTTTGAGAAGGCTCGCTTGAAGAAGCAAAGTGGTTAAGCTTTCAAATCGCTATTATGGCCCTTTTAAGATCATAAATAAGATAAACGATGTGACTTTTTGTTTGGATCTACCAAGTCATTGGAACATTCATAATGCTTTCCATATAAGTTTGCTACGTCCCTATATTGGAGAACCTCCAATGGAACCAATCAAGGAAGATTTACCTAACATAGAAGAAACAGAAGAGTTCCTTGTGCGTGAAAGAATTTTGCACCATCAGGACAATACTTTAAGATCAGGTAAGGTATTACAGAAGTATTTGGTTAAGTTTAAGAATTATCCCCCATTGGATGCTCAATTTATGACTGAGAGAGAACTACAAGACTTTCCAGATCTTCTTAAGGACTATGTATCCCCTCTACAGTTGAGTTCAACTGTTTAGAAGCCAGAGGGATGTCATTAAATTGACTTCTTATTACACATTCTCTATTTAATAAATTCATGTCAATAAATTAATGACTCACTTTTGTTTAGTGATGATGATGATCTAGCATGGCCATGAGACCATTTAGAGACCAGTATTCCTAGTGCATCTCTTAATGGGGTGATCAGAGCACTGTGATGGGGATATCTGGTACAGGTACTACAAGTTATGAAGGGGGAAAGAAGTATCTACCAAGTGTAAGAGTGTACACAAGAACCAAGGAGTTACACATAAATGAATATGATTGAGTTCTAAGAAGAGGAAATGCATTAGCATTGTGTTATGAATTTATATGTGCATCAAAGAATGCCTGGGAATGTTTTACTTGTGTGTAATGAGCATTGCATTCATTTGGGGTCATCCTCTCCCCTACAAGTCAAGGTTTAAGGTCTTTTATTTCATTAAGAAGACGAGAGAGGGAATTCTCTCACTAAGAAAGACGAGAGAACATGATCCTCTGGAAGTGAGGAGAGAAGTGATTTTCTCTTTCTAAGGTCTAAAATGACACAATATTTTGTGTGGAATTAAATCTTAAGGTTGAGGCCCAAGGCAATCTAATGAATTCTCCTTATCTATGACTCAAAGTGGTTGCATGGACCACAAGTTAAGAGTACAGTTTAAAAAGCCGTTTTTTGAAAAATCCATTTTTAAAATATCTCACAATAGAAAAACCATCTCTAAAAACGGGCCGTTTGGGTTATCGAAAACAGCGAGATCTACAACTTTCGTGTTGAACGTTTTTTCATCCAAACAATGCACAAAGCTGAGATATCTCGAAATAAATGCCGTAGAGTGGAACAACCACATCTTGCATGAAGAACAACTCAACTCTCTCTCCAAGAAGAGAAGCTCTTGAAAGCCTATAAAAGAGGAGGCTCTCTTTGGGTGTGGGAGAGAGGGGTGAAGGAAGCATCACTTTGCATGTATCCAAGAGGAGAAGAGAAGGTGCAAGTGCTGTAGAAGCTCTGCTGAAATCAAGTGCTACGGAAGCCTTGCTGAAATCAAGTTCCAAGAGGAGAAGAGAAGGTGCAAGTGCTGTGGAAGCTCTGCTGAAATCAAGCGCCAAGAGGAGAGCCCTACACATATTGTGTAGGAGAGAAGGAGACTCAAGAATGATCAAAAGGTGCCAACTTCCAAGTTGTGCAAGTGTTAGCCAGTTGTATACCGTGCAAGGAATCGTGATCTTGTTTCCAAGATCTACAAGTAAGAACTGGCTTATTTGTGATGGAGGAGCTTGCTCCTTGCCAATAATATAACTCCAAAAAGGGGGGGGGGGGGGGGGGGGACTGGCCGATCTTCCAATCCCTAGTGTGTTTCCAATTTCTCTACCTCTCTCTCTACATCTTTCTTTTCTCTCATCTATTCTCCCTCCATGCTAACATAATATTCGCCATATATATTTTAAGTATATAAGAAAGTTGAGCGTATATCTTGGATTTTATAAAAATTAGCAATCCATCAAACTTTGGTAAAAATTTTTGAAGACACCTTTGAACGAGCTCATTTTTGCTAGCTCCTGATTGCCAATCTTTTATATTTGAGAACCAACCATTTGGTGATCTTGTAGATTCTTAATCCGAGTGATGAATGATTCACTAATCTCTCCTTCAAAAAATTTCTCTACTATTAGTTGATTCTCCATGTTCTAATTGATTTCATGTTTCATACTAATTCCTCAATAGTTCCAAGCCTCTAATACCTTGGTTATATGCTTAATCAAAGTCAAAACACTATTAGAATAGCTTGTAAGACACACAATGCATCTATATTTTTTTGCTGGATCATGGGTGGGTTATGATTCTAGGTCAATCCCTAACACCATCTTTAGAAGCTCATAAGAATCAAGGATAGTTGTAATTTTAAACTTTCACAAAGTATAGTTTGTACCATCTATCTTACCTTAGTTGAAGGTATGTGGACAAACCTTTAATGTTTGAATTGCCAATATAGTAGCATTGTTACTTGATATGCCAGATAACATTGCTCCTCTTCACTGTTAAAGCCCTCATCTCTCATGTATTCTTCACTTCTTAAAGTCCCTTGGGCTCTAATACCATGGAAAAATTACACATTGTAGTGAACAAAGTCTGAGTGAGGAGTAGAGAATACATAACAAATATAAGAAAAACATAAACTTCTTTAATTCCAAACAAATTAGTACAAAAATAGCTTTGCCCACCCATGTGCTTCTACTATGAAGCTCATATGGCAACCTAGAGAAATGGTAGGCGAATAGCTTCAGGATAGATGGAAAAACTTTGATTAGGTGAAAGATAAATTTGATGATAGCTTTGGAGGGGTCTTTCCTTTATAGCCTAGAAAGGTGGTTTTGTTGGCCTATGTGACCATATAATGAACCTTCCCTAGACGATCAAGGAATATTCTAGGAAATTTTCCCTTTATCATGGGGGCAAGAATGCTCCCCTTGAACCCCCGTCAAGGGGGCCATTGTCCCCCCTTAGACCCCCTCATCCAAGGGTTGCTTATATGGCCCCAAATCCCAAAATAGGAGGTCCCTGATAACTCCCACACCCTGCAACTGGATGCATTGTGCCTCTAGTTTCTACCAACATAACTACTCTATCTAACCCATAGACTAGATCCACAAAGGTTACCTTTTTTCCGTCCAATTATGTAGACCTCATTTGGCATACAACACATGATCTTGGGCTCACACATGGCTTCTCCTCATAATGGAAGTCTTATAACTTAGAACACCATGGATCATTGGTGGCACCTTATGAGAGCAGGGTAATGAGAATATCTACCAATATCTTCAATGGCCATCCTTAGGTGGTCCACTTTGACCATGGGTGTTGACTTAGAGCCACACATCACAAAGGCGTTGCATGGCCAAAGCACATGGTAACACTCATTGAGCCACTTGATCTCAAACTAGGCTTGGCACTGGCCTTGGTCCTCTCTACCTCCCTTTCAGGTATCCATGTAGTCCAACAACTTATCACATCACCATGTTTGTCAAGGGCTTTCTTTTCCTTCCTACAAGTGTGCATATAGTCTATCATTAGCTTGAACCTCACGCTAGACATCTATGGTAGCCCAACTCCCAGATCGACCATCTCCTCAGTATAGTTGTGGTTTTCATGAGTTGCCTCATAGTCAACATTATTTTTTGCACCCTCTAGAGTATCATTAATGCATTGTAACTATAACAAAATATCATACCTCTAACATATATGCAAGAGCTACTAGATATGTCTTGCTAACTATCCTATGAGATGGATCTATAGGCTAGATATGTCCTCTCCAACTTATCAGCACATGTTGATGCTTTTGTTGATTATATCTCTTTTGCATCATATTCATATATCATGCAGCTTTTTATCTCATTCCTATTGTTCGATCATAATATGGTCACTCACTAACCAAAATTTATATAAGCAAGATGGCTTCTTTACCCATGTCAATATGTGGGGGAACTCCTACATAGCCTATGAAAGGTTATGAGAGAGAGAGAGAGAGAGAGAGAGAGAGAGAGAGAGAGAGAGAGAGAGAGAGAGAGAGAGAGAGAGAGAGAGAGAGAGAGAGAGAGAGAGAGAGAGAGAGAGAGAGAGAGAGAGAGAGAGAGAGAGAACTTGCTCCTCCATGTTTTGCCCACTTTAGTGGTAGCAAGTTCAAGATAAGTTCTCATTATAGATGAAACAATGGATGTATACACCTATCTCCTTATAATGAACTATGGATATATTTACCTATCCCCTTATATATGAGTCAAATGGATGCATTTGCTACACTTCATCAAGTAATATTATAATAGTGCCTTGAAAACATGAGCTATGACATAATGGTCTTACAAGTGTTCTATGTTCTTATTGATATTGTATGTTGACATGTCCTTTGAGATTCTTGATTTTTGCAAAGGATTATACATCTTGCAAACTTTGGGGAAGTAAGATATGGAAGAAGAACATGTATTTAAGTGAATCATTGTTGATTCATGATCCTTTAAGGCTTCTAATCTAGGGATGGAATTACACAAGCATCTAAGCTATTAAGTCTTTGTTGACATAGAATAATGTTGTCTTTTAAATGCCTAATTCTCGACTCGAGTATTGTAAGGCTTGAAAATTTGGGCATGAATTAGTTTGAGTGCGCTAATCATCATGAATATTAGATGTGTGTACATGCATGCATATGCTATGTGTACTTCCATATGAGTTATTAAAAAGATGCCTTGCACTTGCTTATGCATTATAGAATATGAAAAATATTGTCACCCATTGCAAAGTATAAAGCTTGCTAGATGTATGTGTATGAGCATTTGTAACCTTGCATAAAGTTAAAAGCATTTGTCAAGACATGTCCAAATTTGATAATAATATCATATCCTAACGCTTGCAAAAAAGTGAAAAGGGTTTGTTAAGATGCCCAAGTTTCATAATAATATCCTATCCTAATACTTGCTATTCACTTTTGTTAGTTTAATTGTATTATTTTACTAACGATTGTGAATGCTTCAGTTGATGTGTAGAGATAGCAACAGTGGCGGAGGAAAGTATTTGAGGATAGCCTGTATTCGAGTTATCACTTATATTTTGATGGGCACATACCTTAGGCATGGTGCTTATATTTTGTCGCACTTATTTATTAAGGCATTGGATATTTATTTATTATTTTGTATGTGCCTGGACTCACGATTATGATATTTGTATTTGGACATTGTATTGGGTATGCCTGGCTCTTTGGGCGCCCGCCCATTAGCTTTATTTCTATTTGGCACTAAAGTAAACTCAAAAGCCAAAAGCGTGCTATTTTATAATTTGGGCTATTATTTGAGCTTGAAGATGATTAATACAAAAAATACATGCTTTGTGGAGTGCTCACACAAGGCATAGGGAGAGATTGCACCCAATTGGTCTCTTGTTCACGTCGTGCATGCTTTCTACCTTGAGTTTTGTGCAAAAAGTAGAGTTCTTTTGTTCTTGGGGACCTTCTGATGCTCACTTTGCAAGTATACAGCATCCGATCTGTGCACCAAACACTTATTGATGAACCACCATGTTTATGGTGGCATATTATGAAGTCTTACTAATTGTTACTACCACTTGACACTACAACTTGGTATTTCGTATAGTACATCAAAGCTTTTTCATTAAAAATAATTAGAGCTAACCTTTGGTGTCTCTTAAGTTTGGTTTCTATGTGCCTTCACCACTCATTGTGATTGTAGATGCTCACCTAAATAATATTGAATAGTTTGTAATGACTAGGAGAGCATATGATATGATTTCTCATGAGAACCATAAAAGAACCAAAATATAATATCTTTATGTGAACCTCCTTATTGTTGCATGAAGCATGTCTCAGGATGCAAATTACCTTAACTATTACTAATTAACCGAGGCAAACAAGGACGTGTGGCATATATTCAAGCATGCATGGCCTTCTTTCTCTTCCTCTATTAGTGTCTATCTCCATGGTCTCTATCCCTAGCTCCACCTAATGGCGTACTTAAATACTTTGAAGGGCACCATAATGACCACCCATACTTTACATCCTAGAGCCCCAAGAGGAACACCAAGGAAAAGGGAATTCTCTTGCAAGAAAATCTATCTTGTAACATCAACAAGCTTGTTTATCATGTTTCATATGATTACAATGAAGAAAAGAACATCAGGCACAACAAATCTTCATGCAGCATCATGTAGATCTCCCACGGTTTTGATAGAATCAATCATATTCTTCAATATCTTCACAAAATCCATCTATAGAACAAAGAAAGCAAAGGAATACACCATCTTTGAATGGAAATACATCACATAGTATTCATCTTCAATATCTTCATAGTCTTCTCTCTCAATCTCTCATATACAATCACTCTGTTTGGGTAGAATTGGCTATCTCTGACTCTCTCTCTCTCTCTCTATCAATAATACATCATGTCCTCACTACAATCTCTTAAAATCACTCTCAATAATCCTTCTTAGGTCATGGATACCCCTCCCAAGAGGTATGTCTGATATGAAGGGTCACCAGAGCCACTACAGTGTCCTTTCATAGCTCACTACTGTCACTTCACTCTAGTCTTCACTTGAGTCTTTGGCAGCTACTTCTTCCACTTCTTTCAGCTCTTTTTCACTTGTATTCACCTCTTTCCAAGGCTAGAAAACTTTCCCAAGCTACACTCTCATCCATCAGAACACATACAGAAGCATACAGAACAATCTACAGAACAGTACCAGAACAGCTACAGTACAGAACAGAACAGAACAGAAACAAAAGCTCTACAGAAGACCTACAAAAGGTTACAGAAGGTCATCAAAACCACATAACTCATTCTCAAATCATTCCAAACTCTCAAAAACTATTCAATAAACTTTCACAAGATCTCAATCTTCATTAATCAATACTCTATCCCTCCTTACAGAAGACAATCAGAACAAAACAGACCAAAACAGAGCAAAACGGAACAAAACAGAAGGTATACAGAACCTATCAGAACATCACAGAACCACCAATAAACTTCATGATCTTCCAAAACACAATCAATATCATCCAAAACACTCTCAAATCACTTCCAAACCAATCAATCATCTCATAAAATCAACCATTCAGCTCTCAAAAACAGCAAAAATCAGCCAAAAAACAAGTCATTTCAACACTCAACATATCCCCACACTTAATAAGGAAGCGTCCTCGCGACCCAGGAAAAAGGGAATACAAGTTCATTTAAAATCTCAACTTTGATCTTCAATATCTTCTCAAAAAGAATCCATCCACCACGACCCCAACTTATAACCTATTTCTAATATAAAAATACAAAGAAAGGAAAACCCTTTATACATTAACACCTCTTATCAAACAAGAAAATCACAACAAATTTGTAAAGGATATAAAAGTTTGCTTCTTCTTCATCTGCATCTACATCAACTCTCCAACCACGAACCCAGCACCACAATTCTCCAAAATGGAACTCGTACACGAAATCCAATAGGAAACCACCATGTTCGTTTTACATAAATGAACTCACAACACAAACACTAATACACAACACAACCATCTGAATGACTCCTCCAAAAAGAGAGTTTTTCATTAAAAGCTTCCACCATACATTGGAAAGGTATCAATGAAGATGATCCCTCTTGAAAGATTGATGTTGTCGGAAACGATCCATAGATAAGGATTCATCTACAAAGTTTTTGGAAGGATTTTGAAAAAATTGGAGACAGCACATCCTTTCCAACAGGACCAGGTATCTGCTAGGCAAACAGAGGGCATGAAAATACAATATGTCCAGCTGCTAGGAATCAATGCTTACATTGACATTCATGCACAACTTTGGAATAGACTTGGAATCATTATGAGAGTGCCTATGCATATACGCAAGGTACCAAGCAAAGTGAGCAGTTAATCTCACTGAGGGATCGGCAGACTGTGAATACTGCTAGGCAAAATGAACATAGTTCTGATAAGCTTGACTGGAAGCTGTCCATTCTCCTGGAATTACTGGCCAATTAATCTGAGGTCCGGTAAGGCAATCATCTGAACTCCATCCCCTTCTTCTGGAAATCTGATTATCAAACCCGTCACAGTCACTAACCAACTGAGGTGGTTGAGATATGGAAGTGTTAGGAGAGGGTAGTGGAATAAGGAAGAGTGGATGAAGTGAGGGATAGGAAAAATCATAGAAGGAAGAAAAGGTTAAAGAATGAGTGGTAGAAATTTGGAGGGAATCACTAAGGAACGGTGTTAACTGATAAATAGAAAATGTGGAGGGTACATTAATGGAGAGAGAAGGACAGGGTGGAGAAGGGGAAAATACTCTATCCTCAATAAAGGAACAGTAAGTGAAAATGGGAATTTGAGGGAAAGATGAAGGTTGGAAAATTAGGGGTAAAATAATGGTGGAATTAGATTGACAAAGGGAAAGATATATAGCATAGCGGTGAGCCATTTGTTGGTAATAGAGGAGGGTAGGAACAGAAGGTCCTAAGAGAGATCGTCTATGATGGGCATCAAAGAAGGTAGCATCAAACGGATTATGTTTTGAAAGATAGGTTAAGAGATCCATCCTCAGTTGATTATTACTCTGGGCAAAGGTAGGAGCTGTGTTTTGTCTTTGATTGAGGACCACCGAATCAATCATGGGATGCCACGAATTATCATGACAATCAGCTACTTTGGAGGAATAACTCTGGAACATGTCAGCTATGCGCAACTCCAAATGATTGACATACAAAACAGCCTGTAAGACCACATCCCCCACATACCATGCCATATCCACCTCATCTGGAATTAACAAGTCTCCTCGTAGATACATGTACGACATCAACATGGTATCTGGTGTGACAGAATCTTCAAAGACCATTCTGACTACCTCTGTCAATAACTCAGCAGACCAAGCCCCACTCCAGCCATCCTCTGGAAAAGGTAAATCCATCGTGGAAAGCTTAATGTAGAAGACCAACTTCTGTAAGTGGTAGTGGACAAAGAAAGAATGGTCTAGTAGAACATATTCCTGAAACTGCTCAAAGGTAGACCATAATAAGTCCATTCTGGACTGCAATCTTTCCACTTTATCTTGGAATAGAGGGCACAAAGTAGCCTGTCTCTGAAGAGCAGCCAAGTCCTGTTGTGAAAGAGAAGGAATCAATGGAACATTAGGGCTTGGAGGAACAGAGCAGGACTTTGCAAGTTGATCTTGCAACTGCTGGATTTGGGAGGCTTGGTTGGCCACTGTGTCATTAGCAATCTGTAAAGCTAAAAGTTTGTCATCTAAGATAGCTTGGAATTCCTGCGCTTCTTTGGACATTCTCTCCTTCTCCTCTGAAATGCTAGTAACCTGTGATTGAGCCTCGAGTAACTGAGTCTTCAAAGAAGAAATCTCATCGCTTTGGGTGGCAACCAGTTGGGTTTGTTGTTCCATTTGCTTAAATAAATCTGCTAGGGTATCCTTAGCAGAAGCTAACTCAGATGTTGGCTTATGCAACTGGTCCTTAGACTGCATGAGCTCTTCATAAAAAGACGCGTACAGCTATTGAACACAGGCTTCACTGACAACTCAATGGAACTTTGAATATCTTTACAGAGGAAAGGAATGGCATCTCCCGAGACTAGACTGTTCAGGGAGGGAACTGATATGTCCAATGATCCTTCTCGATGTGCTCTGAACAGGTTAGTACAAGTGAGATACCCAGGGAGTTCACTGCCAGAAGTAGCAGGAATGGGCACTGAAGGAAGTACAGAAGGAGCTTTATCCGCTATCCTCTTCAAGCGTTTGCGCTGTATGACCAGGGGAGGCGGAGAATCATCATCCTCTATGTCAATGGGTTTTGACTCATCTGAAGGTGGAGGAGGAGGTACTGGATCTGATGGAGGAGGTGGAGGCATAGTCTTCTGTAAACCTGAATAGGTCAAGAAGGCAGACAAATATGATCCATATGTGACATTGGTAACATTACCCCTGGTGACTTTAACGAAATGCTGATCCATTTTAGTGAGGAGGTAAGTGCTCCAATCAATAGCAACTCCTTTCAACACCATCCTGGAAGTTGTAAAAAGCTCTTTGGACAAGTACTGGGATGGCGTTTTGGCAGGCATAAACCTGTCCTGAAGAAACTGACAGATCGTCTTCCATACGGGATCAGTGATCATAGAAAAGGAAACTCCTGAAGAGTTTATCACATTCTTAACATCGAGGATTTCCCTTGTCTGCTTTTGCAACAGCTTCAGAATCTCTTCATTAGAGAAAAGCTGATGAGTGGTCACAAAAGGTTCACCTTTGAAGGGTAGAGACAGAGCCTTCCCTAAGCCTCGAGGTGTCAAAATCATAGAGATTCCTTTCACTAGTCCTGTCTTCTTGCTATAAGAGGCTAGGAACTCATCACATAACGACGGATCCTCTGGAAGCAGGGGAAAAGGAGTGGCCACAAAAGCAGCAAGTCCCGCCTTCGTGAGAGGCTCAAAAGTAAGTAGGGAAGAGTAATCCCTACTAACTAATGGAATGTACTAGATAGGGGGAGGAGCATGAGAAGGCGCCATTCAGATGGTTACACACACACCACAAACACAGACAATCAAGGAGGATGCCTGCAAAGCAATAGACAAAAACCAAGGATAAGAGAATTACCAAACAAAAAAACGTGACTCGACCAACTAACCCCAAGCAAACCACATCCTAGAAAAAAATTGACATGACCTTGAGACATATGCGACCGAAAGCTTCATGCGATGCATCAGACAAACACCCAGAACCCCGTAACAGGCAATAAAAGAAAAAACTGCATACCGTACCCGTAACCGTAACAAAGACAGTAAACCAAAACATTAGCACATCCGACACATATCAAGACGACATCGGTGATAAACCAGGACTGGACCAGGAAAACAACTCTAATAACTGCGCATACCCATCCCACGAAATGGTTCGTTAAAAAGGGAAATTAAGTGCCGTGAGGGGGAATTAATTTAATGAAGGGTTTATTTTAATAAATTATTAAAAATGGGTGAATTTGTATTAGGTGATAAACCTTAGCAAGAAAACGGCGGTTCCTTATTATAAATTAAATTACCAATTATTAGGTTAAACTGATGCTTTTATTCGAATCCCGACTTCGATACCCGACTGGGTCTCTAAATGCAAGTTCATTGATTACAAATTAAGGTGATGTGGAGCGTTTTTTTGCCAGCGCGCGCTCTTGTGACGGCTGGTTCATTTTAAATAAAAATTAAAGTGCCTCTTTAGCGCACGTAGCGCATGCTAAGTGAACGGCGGGTTTATTTTAATTAAAAAGAATGTGTGTGTTGAGCGCGAATGCGCATGGAAACTGTGGGTGAATAAAGAGTTCATTTTAACAATTAATTTGTGATTAAGGGGAAAATAAAAATAAATAAAACACATAAAATAAATACCTGGAAGGGGTGTGTATGTAATGCAGAAATGCGCACGGAAGAGTCTCCCAAAAGAAGTGAATCCAGTAAAGGAAAAGTAAAGACCACTGACGAAACAACAAACACAACACCTTAGTGGGTGGGTTGATTTGGTTTTTTTTTGGGTTTTTTAATATTTGTAATTCGTGATTATTTATGGTTGAATAAATGGAAAATGATCAAGGGAGGTGAGGGGAATTTTTTAGAATTTTTTAGAATTTTTTAAGAATTTTTTACTATTGTTAAATGAATTTTCTACATTTATTGGCAATTTAGGGGTAAAATTAGGAAATATTTAATTTTCAGAAATTTTAGGGTGGGTAATTTCCAGCGGACAAACTCCCAAAAATTGGCAAAAAGCAAAGGGAATTTTTAGAAATTTTTTTGAATTATTTTGATGGAAAAATTAATTTAGAAACTAATTAAATCATATAAATCATGGTAATCAGATAAGTCAATTAGAAGTAAGTCAGTTAAGTCTGGTTAGTGTGGGTAAGTCATGTTAGTCACAGGAAGTCAATTCAGGTTAGGTTAGTCAGGTTGAATAAGTCAGATAAGTCCAGTTAGTAGAAACTAACCTAAAGGGGGTTAGGTAACCTAAGGTGGGTTACGGTTAGGGTTAGGGACAACTAACTAGGGTTAGTGGGTTAGGGGTAGGGTTAGGGTTAGGGTTAGTGACAACTAACTAGGGTTAGTGGGTTAGGGGGTGGGGTTAGGGTTAGTGTTAAGGACAACTAACTAGGGTTAGTGGGTTAGGGGGTGGGGTTAGGGTTAGTGTTAGGGTTAGGGTTAGGGTTAGGGGTAGGGTTAGGGTTAGGGTTAGGGTAAGGGCTAGGGTTAGGGCTAGGGACAACTAACTAGGGTTAGTGTTTTAACTAGAGTGAAGTTAGTTGTTAACCTAATTGAACTTAGGTTAGTGTTAACTAAACCAAGGTTAGTAACTAACCTGAGTGTGGTTAAAGGAGGAGGATGTGGTTAGAGGAGGAGGTGGAGGAGAAGGGGTCGGCGGAGGTGGAGGAGGAGGAGAGGAGCGTGGAGGACGGCGGCACGGGCGTCAACGACGGGCGGCGACGGCGTCGTCTGCAGGGCGGCAGGCGCGCGCTGTGACGGTGAGGAGGCGGCGACGGGCTGACAGGTCGGCGGCGACTCCGTGGAGGGCGAGGCGGCGGGCGACTCCGTCTGGGGCGACGGCGACGAACTCCACGCCGCGGCGACGGCAGCGTGAGGCGACACGCAGACGGCGTCCGGCAGCTCGGCGGGGCGGCTCGTGGACGGCGTCGGCGTCAGGCAGCAGGGCGTCGGGGATGGTGGCGGCAGCGTCCGGCGGGTCGCGTTGACGGGAGGATGACGGCGGCGACGGGGCAGGAGGGGAGGAGAAAGGAAGGAGGAGGTGGAGGAGGGAGGAGGGAGGAGGGAGAGGGAGGAGAAGGGAAAGGAGGATGTGGAGGGAGAGGAGGGGAGGGACGCAGGGAGAGGGAGGTGGTTGGAGGGAAGGGGTCGGGTGGTTGGGGGGAAGGGGTGGGCAGGGTGGGTGGGCAGGATGGGTGGGCAGGGGCAATGGGCGGGGGAATAGGGGAGGGGGCCCATGGGGGGCCATGGGTTGGGTACGGGTCAAGAGGGTAGGGGGTGGGCAAGGGTAGGGGAGGGTGCCCATGGGGGGAGGGTGTCCAGGGGTTGGGTAGGGTCATAGGGTGGTAGGTGCCCATGGGGGGAGGGTGTCCAGGGGTTGGGTAGGGTCATAGGGTGGTAGGTGCCCATGGGGGGTGGGCAAGGTAAAAAAAAAGGGGTACATATCCTCGTCCCGCGCACGAGCACGGGGCGGGGTAAAAAAAATTTTGCCGTGACGGGATTGAAATGGCACCGGGATGACGGTACGGGTCATGCGGACACGACCGGGGCGCGTGGAGACGCGTAAAATCGAAAAAAGGCGCGTTCACGCGCAAAACGGGCACGCGAATACACGTAAAAATAAAGAAAAATTAATAACTCCCAATCCGGACGTCAAAACGAAATAGCATAAAAACAAAAAGTGGGCAGGACGGCAGGGGGAAAACAAGAAAAATATATGACGGAGGTGTCGGGAGGGGGAAAGGGCGGTCACGTGCAAAAAACAGGAAAAACGAACCAAAAAACGCAATTAAACATTAATATCAAAAAATCCGTGCAGCGGAATGAGGTGCAGAAAAAAGGAAAACTATGAAAAAAGATGTGCCCGACAATCCTATCTCATCAAAACATGATTCCGACGGAGATAAGACGCGTTCACATGGGAAAAACCCAAAAAACAAACCCGAAAATGGGATCGGAAATTAATATCGGACGAACCGTTCGCCGGAATGACATGCAGTAAGAAGGAAAAATGTCCGCAAGAAGGGGAGACACAAGGTTATCACGTTAAACCGTAGTTCCGGTGGAAATAGGAGGGGTTCACATGCAAAAAACTCCAAAAAGACTCTTGAAAACATATTTAAAAATTAATAAGTAAAAATCCGAAAGTCGAAAAGGGTGGAGGAAAAAGAAAAAAGGTAGGGGAAGACACAGGGGACACGGTTGGCAGATCAAATTGGAATTCCGATGCAAACAGGGCAGGTTCACATGGAAAAATGTCAAAAAGATGCACGAAAAAGTCTTAAAAAACCGGAAAATTAATAGTGGACAAACCGTGTAGCAAAATGACTCGGAGTAAAAATGAAAAATGTCAGGGGAAAAGTGGTTGGCAAGGCTATGACATCAGAGCATGGTTCCGAAGCAAGAAAAGCGCGTTCACATGGGAAACCGGCTAATTTGCGCAAAATGCTTCAAAAATTAATAACTCGAAAACCGTGCAGCGAAATAGGGGTAGGTAAAAAGGAAAAATGGTTAATTCAACGGGAGGAACAGGGCTATAAGGTTGGATTTGGACTTCGGTGAACGTAGGGTGCATTCAAATAGTAGGACCTCAAAATCAAGGAATGAAGGAAAACTATAAGGGAACAGCCCCAAGGGTGGGTGGAACATAACTGGGTAGATGGAAAGGGATCCCCAGCAGGGTAAAAGCAAGTCATGGCATTCATGCATGAACAGGGTAAGGCATATGCAGAACGGTATGCAATGTAGACGCGCAGGGACGCGTCCCCACACTTAAGACCTTAACGGATAGGGTTAACTGAGCAACAGGGACCTAGGACCACGCCACAGACCATCCACTAACGTCCCCACACTTAAAACATGACCGTCACGAAGAAACCAAAGTGGGAGGGTTAGAAAAACTTGGCCCATTTCATCAAGAAGCAAGGTGGAGCGTCGATGGCACTTCGTGTGTTGTTGTCGGCGTCTGGAGGTACCAAGGCATCTTCTCGGCATACGTTCGTCATGGCAGGGACCACGCGGCAGCACCCAAGGAGGTAGCTGGTTAAAGGAATCGCAGGAAATTCGTCGATGATGAGAGATATTTCACTCAACTCGCAGTCACTCATATGAAATGAAAGAACAGTCACTCGCCCCATGACTAATATCACTCGAGGAAAAAGGATTGAAACCCATATCTCATACCCGATTGAGCAATCGACAAGGGGGGAATGGTGCAGAAGGAGTATGCCAGGGTGCACAGTTGATGGTGCAGTAGTGCGTCCAACCCGTCTGGCATAAGTGCAAGGAGGAAGGCAAGGGAGCCTTACAGTGCAGTGTACAGAACAGGGTGATGTGTCTTGTGATGACGGTAAAAACCCATCCCGTGGGTGCATAGGGAAACGGGAACATACCTGACTCCAAGTGTCGTAACGTCCCTCAATCTCACCTCTCGGTAATTGATTGAAGAAACTCCAGTCACACTCAGCCCACCCTCTGTCTCACTCTCTATTGATAAATATAAGAGGGCAGCCTTTTCCTGAAACCCGTTGATGTAATCCTCACAGTCACTTGTGCAAAGATTGTATGTCTTGTGCGCATTTGATGGTGCAACAGTGCATCCCGCCTTGTGCCGGCATACGGTGCAAGAAGGAAGGCCAGGGAGCCTTATGGTGCAGTGCACAGAAACAAATTGTGCTTTGTGCATTGAGAGGCCCATCCCGTGCGTGCAACACTTCATTCACACTTCTCACCTCTCATTTGATTTGAAGGGAAAAGACTGGTCTCTCGCCCCACCCTCTGTCTCACTCTCTGTTGATAAATATAGAGGGCAACCCATACTCACTTCCCCATCCGATTAGGATGAAAGATCACATCACTCAAGGGGTTGTCGATGAAGATCGCGTCATCAATTGTTGAAAAGGCGTACCCAGGGAGGTAGCCATCAAATCGAATATTGTATTGGATAGGAACATGTTGTCTGCTAGAGGACAAGTAGTCACTTTGCAGAGGGACCCAGGACACAGCATACCAAGGGAGGTAGCTTCGGAATTGGATCCTGGGAATATCAATTAATGAATCCACTTTCTGGACTGCTGGGTGTTACCACCTTTTCCACAGCCAGCTTCTCGCCCAAGGGTGTTTACCACCTTTTCTTGGCATGAGGCCTGCTATGACAGGGAATTTCTTCCTTTTCTCTCATAACAGATTTGTTTTTTTTTGTTTTTTCTTTTTATTGTTTTCCCCTATTCCCGAGGGTGTTTCCACCTTTTCTCGAAGAATAGGTCGGCATGACAGGGACCTAAGTCCTTTTCTCCCATAACCGATATGTATTTTTATTTTTATTTTTCGAATTGAGCAAGGGAATGGTAGAACTACCATTTGTCAAAACCAACATCGCCACTGATGCTGGTGGAAAATAGAGGATAAGAGATCAAGGCTGGAAGGGGGGGTTTGAGGGGACAGAGGGTTGTGTCCACTTCATCAGGAGTGATTGAAGAACGACTATCAGAAGTAGCATCATAAGAAGTACAGTGCCGCGCCAATGAGGGAAAAGATCAAGTGACCATAATTGTCAAGATCCCCAAGGAGGGAAGTACTTCTTCAGGCGATATCCATTGATTAGAAAGGGATCATCAGAGGCATCAACGGTTTGTACTTGAACAGAGCCATTCAGGTTGATAGCAAGTACCTTATATGGGCCCATCCACCGCTGTTGAAGCTTGCCAAGAAACTTGCCAAATCGTGAATCATAGGCTAGGACCAAATCACCTTCTTTGAACTCCTTGTGCTTGATGAAGCTATCATGGTAAGCCTTACGTCGAGCTTGCGTGGCTTCCATGCACTGTAGAGCCATCCTACGAATTTCGTCCAAATATTCCAAGTGCAGGAGACGACGTTGCAGTGAATCATCATCCCCCAAACGCTCTTTGATAGCCACTCTCAAAGAGGGTAGTTCCAATTCAACAGGAAAAACAGCTTCTGTACCATACACCAGCTGGAAGGGTGTCTGTCATGTTGCTGCTTTATGGGAGGTTCTGTACGCCCAGAGGGCCTCTGTAAGTCGATCATCCCAATCACGACGATGTGCGGCAATTGTTCTTGTCATAATCGAGCAGAGGATGCGATTGGTGACTTCGACTTGGCCGTTGGCTCTGGGGTAATAAGGAGTGGACTTGCGATGGCGGATCTTATACAACTTTGTCAACTCTTCCATGACTTTGTTAAGGAAATGAGTGCCTCTGTCACTCACCAGCTCTAAGGGACTGCCAAAACGGGTGATGATATTCTCATACATGAACAGGGCCACGCTGTTACCATCATCCCGCTTTAGAGATTTAGCTTCACACCACTTTGTGACATAATTCGTACATACGAGGATGTATCGATTCTGTTTCCTTCTGGTAGGAGGATCGATCGGACCTACGAAGTCGATGCCCCACTTCTCAAACGGCTTCAAAGGAAGGATAGGTTGCAGTGGCATGGCACTTGTCTTTGTGGGTTTCCCCATTCTTTGACAAGCATCACATCTTTTACAGTAATCATAGGCATCCTTGTGAATGGTAGGCCACCAATATCCTGCTAGCAGAGCCTTCCTAGCTGTAGCTTCTCCTGCAAAGTGACCTCCACATGGCTCGTCATGGCAAGCCTTCAGAACAATCCCAATCTCATCTCCTGCAACATATCTTCTGAGCACTTCGTCTTTGCCTTTCTTGTATAGTGCACCGCCTAGCAGGGTGTAGGGGGCTGATTCTAGCATGATCTTCTTCCTTTCCCGACTAGAGATACCAGGAGGGTACTGTTGGGTTGCCAGCAGATTGGCAATGTCTGCATACTAGGGAGTTACAGTTTCTACCAAAAATAGGGAAGCATCAGGGAGGTCTGGATCATCCTGCTCCTCATCTACAGTTTGTGGGATATGCGACAGATGATCAGCCAGAACATGGGAACGATCAGGCTTAGTAATCACCTCAAAGTCGAACTCCTGAAATAAAAGGAGCCATCTCATCATTCGTCCTTTCACATCCGCTTTGTTCATCAAGAAGGACAGGGCCTCATGATCCACATAAAATTTAAAGTGGGTGGATAGGAGATAATGGCGAACTTTTCTAGGGCAAACACCATTGCCAAACACTCCAGCTCTGTCATTGTGTAGTTCCGTTCCCTATCAGTGACTTTCCAGCTTGCATAATAGATCGATTGATCCAACTTCGAGGAGCCCTTTTGGTATAGGACAGCACCTAAGCCTTCAATTGATGCATCCGTGTATACATGGAAACTTTTCGTCCAATCAGGAGGTTGCAGAATGGGTGCCTCAATCAGACACTGCTTCAGAGTGTGGAAGGCTTTGTCACATTCTTCCGTCCAAGTAAACTATCCATCTTTCCGCAGAAGCTTGTGCAAGGAAGTTGCCTTTGTCGCAAAATGGGCTATAAACCGTCTGTAGTAACCCACATGGCCTAGGAATCCCCTCAACTGTTTGAGGTTGGTGGGTGCTGCCAGAGCTGCGATCTTTTCGATCTTTGCAGGGTCTGTTGATATCCCTTGTGCAGAGACAATGTGGCCCAACAGGACTCCAGAAGAGACCCCAACGATGCATTTGTCGGGGTTGAGAGAAATCCCATACTCCCGGCATCGGTCAAAGCATTATTCCAGGTGTTCCCAGTGTTCACGGATCAAACTATAGACAGAGAAGTCATCCAAATATACCTCAATAAAGCCGTGCAGATGATTTTGAAATGCGGCCATCATGACTCGCTGGAAAGTAGCAAGGGCATTGCATAGCCCAAATGGCATCACTCGGTAAGCGTAGGTCCCCCATTTTATGGTGAAGGTTGTTTTGGACTGGTCTTCTTCTGCGATTTGGACTTGGTTGTATCCACTGAATCCATCCAGAAGAGAATAAAGCTTATGTCCTGCCACTGTGTCCAACAATTGGTCTGTGAAAGGGATAGGAAAGTGATCCTTCTTCGTCTTGGAATTAAGCTTTCGGAAATCCACACATATTCGCAATTTGCCATTCTTCTTGGGTACAACCACGATGGGTGAAACCCATTCACTATTTGCCACTGGATAGATGAACTCGGCTTCCAAAAGCTTCAGCAGCTCCGCTTTCACCAATGTGGAATAATTCGGGTTCATTCGCCTCTGTCGTTGCCGTACTGGCTTGGCATCAGGCTCCAAGTCAATATGATGTTGACATATTGTGGGATCAATCCCCTTTAGGTCTTTGTAGGACCATGCAAACACGTCCAAATTTTCTTTCAACAAGTTGTACAAGGTTGACAACTCCTCTTCTGGGAGACTTCTACCCACCTTCAAGTGGCGTTCAGTGCCTTCTGCATCCACAAAGGTTAACTGCCTTTCACCTTCTACTTCACAGATGAAGGTCCCACGGACTGCTTCTGGATACAGATCCGACTCCTTCAAGGGAGTGGTATCCTCTTCGGATGTCCCACTAGAACCAACTTCTTCTTTTGGTGGAGACTTAGGTTGCTCCTTGAGATGTTGAAATGGGATTAGAGCTATTTCGGGTTTGGTTTCAAAACTAATTACCTCTTGGCTTGAAGACTCCTCTTCTGAAGATGACACATCCAAGAACGTCACATAACAGGGACCCTCTGATGCCTATTGGGTTAGTTGGATTGGTGCTTGTTGGCACGGTGCATCATCATCATCTTTTTTTGGCAAGGATTGGTTAGGACGGCAGGAGCCACTACTAAAAGACGGCTTGTTCTTCTTAATCCATTTCTTATAACGATTTTGTATATGAGAAGATCCATTTACCAGACCAAGTGGTACCATCACCATTCTGTCCCATAGCATGAGCTCATATGCTTCTAATGCTTCTGGAACTTCTTCCTCAAATGTATCCTCTTCAGGTGGGATAGATTCTTCTGGCTCACTTTCATCACCTTCTTCGTCCATATCATATCCATCCTCTTCTGTCTCTGTCTCTGCTTCTGCTTCTGCTTTTGTCTCTGTCTCTGCTTCTGTCTCTGTAGGAGCTCTGTAACAGAAGAATAGATTCTCTGTTTCCTCTTCTGCCTCTGTCTCTGCTTCTGCTTCTCTCTCTGTTGTGGCCATGTAACAGGGAGAGCAGTACATCCATGCTTCTATCTCACTGTCAGAAGTGATTTCAGAAGTTCTTCCTGGTTCAGGCAGGAAGTATTCACCCATTGATAATGGCTTTGCATCTTTTGGAAGTCGGCTTACAGTATCCACTATTAAGGAATGTGCCACTGTTTTCTTAGGAAGGATCTGTTTGACAGCATCTTCGTCTACTGATGTTCCATCTGTAGCCTCATTAGGGGAGTCAGAAGATAATTCCAAGGAGGTGGATCCATGTCCTTTTTGAGAACCATACAGTTTCAGCACCACTTTGTTGGGTCCTCTACCCAAAGTCAAGGTTCCTTTGAACCAATCCGTCCTTGCTCGGGCTTCAAAAAGCCATGGTTTGCCCAGTAGCAAAGGATAGGATGTACCATAAGAGTTTGGCTTCACCACCAGATAGGTTAGCCAATAATCTTTTCCAGTCACTGTAGTCTTCACATATGGGAGAATGCCCAAAGGCTTGATTCTACTCTGATCCGCCAGTCTGATGAGCCATTGGGTTGGTTGCACACCTTGTAAGCCTAGATCCTTCATTGTAACATCCGTCATAATGTTCACTAATGAACCTCCATCAATCAGTGCATTTGCAATGAAGCAGCCTTCTATCCACACGCCAATCTCTGGAGTACCCGGATCTAGGAAAGCGTTAGCCACATCCACTTCTTTTACAGGCTCTGGAGCCTTGTTGGACTTTGTTGCTATTGAGGGAGCAATCCTTAAACCACATCTTCTTGTCAGTATACTTTTGAACCTTTTCCGGCAACTGGGAGACAACATCAATAATTGTCGGAATGTGAGGTTTGGTCTAAAGGTATCTAGATTTCTAACTAGATCGTATTCCTTAATAGGATCCACTGGCTTCTCTAACGGTTAGGGAATGGGGCAACACCCATTTTCATTTTCCCTCTTTCTTCCAACAGAGGAATTACAGTAACTTCTTCTGCCACTTGTGGCACTTCCTCCTCTTCTGTCTCCTGGACCTCTGGTCCTGTCTCTGTAACTGTCTCTGTAACTCTCTGTGGCACTGTAGTGCTCTGTACGGCACTGTTAGGCTCTGTTCTGTTCTGTTCTTCTGGTGGAAGATTGAATTTCACTGTTCTGGCTGGAAGGTTATTTTCCTTCTGGACAGGTGGTTCCTTCTGCTTTGCACGCATGATGGCAGCAACTTCCAATTCCACTAAATTGGAGGTAGGCTCTTGGGCCTTGGCCGGACTATCAGTAGCACTGCTTTTCACTGGGGCTGGGCTTGGACAGTCTTTTGCAGTGTGGCCTTCTCCTTTGCATCGACTGCATAAGGGCTTGTAATCCACTGACCTTCGAGGATTTGGACAATTTGGTGAGATGTGTCTCTTTTCTCCGCATATGTAACATTCCACTTCTGATCTCTGACCACCGCCAGACTGTCTTCCTTTGTAACTTTGGGAAGGAAATCTTCTGGGTCTGAAATTAGGACCAAACTCTCTAGGCTTGGGTCCAATATCCTGTGTTGTCATTTTGGATTCCAACAAGTTGAATCTTGCGTCTTCTTCCTTCCTTCTCCTATCATGCATCTCCTTCAGAGAGCAAATGTCCTCTGTATGGTTCTTCCGCAAACAGTAGGAACAGAAGGCTCCAGGGATGGTTGGTTTTCGTGTACATTCAGTGGCTAAATGGCCTGCTTGATGTCACTTACCACACCAAGTGTTTGACCGCATCACATCTCTTCCCGCTCCTGCAACGTTGGATATGCTAGCGGTATTCACTTTCAACGTCTGTAGTTGCTCTGTGATCACATCCATCAACTCCTTTTTGATGTTTGCAACTGAGTTGGATAAATAATCCTTCAAGCTTTCTCCTCCGGACGTACTGGCAGGAGGGTTTTGAGGAGTTTCTGTAATCACTGCATAAACGAGTTGGGCTGGTACAGAGGGGTCTCTATTCTGGTTCTGATTCAGTGCTCCTGTTTGAACTGCTGGCTGTTGGCTCCAGTTGGTAGGATTCCACTGTTGCTGCTGATTTGGCATTGAGGAAATTGGTTGGGACCATTGTTGTTGTGGTTGAACCACCATTTGAGGCATGGATTGTGGCCACTATGGATTCGGTGCACTATACTGTGATACTGGGGGCATCTGTTGGTAGGGATAGGGAATAGTCCCTGGAACTGCATTTGGTGGATACATCATTCCTGGCATCAGAGGAGGTAGGACTCCTCTTCCTGTATTCATCGCTAATCTAGCTTCCACTTCATCGTACAGTCTTGCACCTTCTGTTGCAGCTTGTAGTGTGGCTGGTCTTTGCAGCTCCACAAACTTACGGACTTCTGGTTGTAATCCTCTGAGAAACACCCCCTTCTGAATGCCATCATCTAAATTATGGTTAGTCCATCTCTTCAGGATGGATTCCATTCGTGAGACATAAGCTTCTACTCTTTCTCCAGAAGATTGACTTAGGTTCATAAATTCCTCTCGCATCCGCTCTTCAAAACCTTCACGCCTGAATTTAGTGAGGAAGGCCAACTTCAGGTCGTCCCATGTGCCAAAAGTTCGTGCTGCTTGTTTCTCATACCACTGAAATGCCGCGCCCTTGAAAGTGGCGGGAAATATTGCTAACCAATGCTCAGGGGTTCTGGCATTGTTAGCCACACACGCTACCATAAACTCTGCTACATGAAGATCGGGGTCTTCATTGTACTCTCCCTTAAAAACTGGCAATGGGACTACATTCGCTGGTCTGTCATCAATATTTCCAGGACGGATCTGGCTTGGAAGTGGACCTCCAGTAGGAGGAAGGGCTTGATGTGCCATTGGAACTTCTGTAAAGAGTTCCGCAAGGGCGTCAAAGGCGGCTTCTACTGCGAGCTCGCTCTCGGCTCTGATTTTTGCTTTCTCTCTTCTCACGTACCTCTGAACTCGTTCTAACGCTTGCCTCTTTATTGCATCATTCATCAAGGGGTTGGCTCCACTATGTTGTTAGTGCTCCACAGAGGGTTAACAGAAGTCTTCAGTCTCTGGAGGACTCTCTTGCCAACATTTCTTCTACTTCTTTATTTTCAACATCCCTGAATTCTGCTTTCATGCCACTGCACAGAGGAAGGTATTCGGTTCTGAAGGTGTCAAAATGCATACGTCTGAGCATTGTGGTAGTGCCATCATCATAGTAATGCCAGCTTCTGATGGTTTCAACAGTGTATGTTGTGAAAAACACTCTGTCTACCAACTTCTAGTGGGTTGCTAATTGAACAAACAGAAGATTATCAGTACACCAAGCATCCCATGTATCTTGCTGTTGAGCATCCACGAACAAATTCCAACTCTTTTCCTTCTTGTCCATGTGAACCTCTACAGACCAAGATTCCTGAAGCTTCTTCACAATCTTCCACTTGATGTTATCTGGAAACTTCTCAATGAATGCCAAATCTTCCATGGATGGTCATTCTCTCTGTTTCTGCTCTTCAGTTTGTTCCCAAACAGTTTGCCACCAAGATGCAAGTTTCTGCTGCTTCAATAGGAAGAGGAAACTGTCCACCACATAGAGCATGCATCATGATGGTGATGTGTTTCCGCCATTGTGGGATGAACTTCTTGTGGAAAGTGGCTTTGATTATGAGAAATTCCAACTCTCCAGTGGAAGAAGGAACTTTACAAACATCCATTGAATTCTTCTCTTCTTGGCAATGCCATTTTTTTCATTTTCAGCCTCTTCTGGTGCTTGTTGATGGCAAGGTTCCCCGGCTGCGCACTAAAAATATGGAGCCCCGAGAGGAACACCAAGGAAAAGGGAATTCTCATGCAATAAAATCTATCTTGTAACATCAACAAGCTTGTTTATCATGTTTCATATGATTACAATGAAGAAAAGAACATCAGGCACAACAAATCTTCATGCAACATCATGTAGTTCTCCCACGGTTTTGATAGAATCAATCATATTCTTCAATATCTTCACAAAATCCATCTATAGAATAAAGAAAGCAAAGGAATACACCATCTTGGAATGGAAATACATCACATAGTATTCATCTTCAATATCTTCATAGTCTTCTCTCTCAATCTCTCATATACAATCACTCTGTTTGGGTAGAATTGGCTATCTCTGACTCTCTCTCTCTCTCTCTATCAATAATACATCATGTCCTCACTACAATCTCTTAAAATCACTCTCAATAATCCTTCTTAGGTCGTGGATACCCCTCCCAAGAGGTATGTCTGATATGAAGGGTCACCAGAGCCACTACAGTGTCCTTTCATAGCTCACTACTGTCACTTCACTCTAGTCTTCACTTGAGTCTTTGGTAGCTACTTCTTCCACTTCTTTCAGCTCTTTTGCACTTGTATTCACCTCTTTCCAAGGCTAGAAAACTTTCCCAAGCTACACTCTCATCCATCAGAACACATACAGAAGCATACAGAATAGTCTACAGAACAGTACCAGAACAGCTACAGTACAGAACAGAACAGAACAGAAACAGAAGCTCTACAGAAGACCTACAGAAGGTTACAGAAGGTCATCAAAACCACATAACTCATTCTCAAATCATTCCAAACTCTCAAAAACTATTCAATAAACTTTCACAAGATCTCAATCTTCATTAATCAATACTCTATCCCTCCTTACAGAAGACAATCAGAACAAAACAGACCAAAACAGAGCAAAACGGAACAAAACAGAAGGTATACAGAACCTATCAGAACATCACAGAACCACCAATAAATATCATGATCTTCCAAAACACAATCAATATCATCCAAAACACTCTCAAAACACTTCCAAACCAATCAATCATCTCATAAAATCAACCATTCAGCTCTCAAAAACAACAAAAATCAGCCAAAAAACAAGTCATTTCAACACTCAACACATCCTCTTAGGTGCATTGTCCTTATCTACTTCTAATAGCCATAAGGTTGTGGATTGTGGGAGTTGGCATGAGGAGGCTTTCTATGGCTTCCTAATTTATTGGTATGAGGTTGCACCATGCGGTGACCGAGGTTGTTAAGTAAATGTATTTGGGGCAATTAAGAACATTGGTGTCTTTAGTATGACTTTTGGAAATTGTAATGGTAAATAAATCTTTGCACATTAGAACTTATGGGCAAAGAGAAAGTCCATTGTCATTATAACACTCCTATAAAAAATTGGTGACCATGTAATCAATCTATTTTTTAGGTTAAAGAAAAAGGTTACTATAGGCAAGGCATGGGAATTATGTGATGTATAAATCCATTATATGTGTTATATAAATGGTTTGATACCATTGAGTCAATTTACATATTTAACAAAGATGTATCTCAACATTTGTGTGAAGAACTGGGAGAATCTAGGTGCAGAGCACCTAGAATGCTTTTATGAGCTTATAAGAATAGCAACTGAATGAGATTTAAAGCATAAAACTTGCCATTCAACTCTTTTTTGCGAGCAAAAGGCCGGCCAAGCTAGCTAGTAAGTATTTATAAGGGATCTTGTTGAGGCTTTTTTATGTGCAAGTTACAATCTTGAGGCTTAAAACCTTTTTTGTAGCTACTTAAAAATTTCTATATGATCAAAGTTTTTTTTAAAATGTAGCCGAGAAAATCAATGCTTATAAGGCATATCATGTTGTGTAGGGTTGGGATAAATTCATTTACGGTCACTGGAATGTCTCATTCTTTGAACCTATGGTCTCTACGGTTGTCATGGGCAGGGTGTGGAGGGCTGCATCACCTTGGTTGTCTCACACTTTTGTAGTTTTTGTATAATGCATCAGTACCTTTTAGGTTTTTTATTATTACCCAGTCTGTGGGGTTGGCTGTAGGCTCGGGAGGTAATTCGGCGCCCACAGTTTCTGCTGGGAATCAGGATGCTGCTTACCACCACGCTCTGATCCCTATATAGAAGCAAATGCAGCACTCCTCCCTCTCTCTCTCTCTCTCTCTCTCTCTCTCTCATTCATATCATATCAGATCAGATCAGATCAGAAGTGATAAGTGTAAGCAAGCAAGCCACCATGTGTCAAGGCATCTACCCCTCCGCCTTCAACTCCAGCTGCGACTGCTCCTACTCTGATATTCTCCATACCCTGCATGATCATGATCATGATAATCATCTGCAAGATGAAATATATACGGCGCCATCATCATGCCGCAAGCAGACAATGACCGTGAAGAAGAAGAGGGATATTCTGCAGCAGAGATATGGCACCCGCTCGCCTCTAAGTGCTGGCAGTACAGCGCCAGAATTAGGAATATCAATGAACGCATTCTCAGCTTCAGCCGTTAATGCAGGACCTCCTTCCCCAGCCCCTCGCATGTTGTCAGCCACGGCAGCCGCTGCCTATCACAGACTCTTCGACTTCGCCCATCATCATCATCATCAGCACCACCACTACCACAATGATCCATCCCTTCTTGATGCACATCCCGGGAACAGTAATTCTGGGCGCCTGAATAGTAGTAATATCGCAGATCCGGCCCCTTATAATGGTGCTCCAGTTAAAGCTGCGGCTGCCATCTCTGCTGTGCCTCGCCATCACGTCAAGCATGACAAACCCACCAGTGTTGAGACTACCCACCTCATCCATGCCTTCTTCTTCTCTTAATATGCGGCTCACTGACAATATCTCAAATATGTCCATATTTGTACAGACTTTTTTGCAACCCCAAATCTCCACATCTGTGCAGATTTTTGCAGATATAAATGGGCAATTTGTCTTTCAAAACAAGAAGAAAAGAAAACAGTGAGTCCCTTGGGTATGCGATCTCCAAGAAGTCTATCTTGGGCAGTATGAGTATGGATCTTGGCCAGTATTCGTCTATGCAATCTATCAATAGTGAGAGTGATCACTGGCTATAATTTGTATTAGTACTCCCTTCTAATCTATCAATAGTGAGAGTGATCACTGGCTATAATTTGTATTAGTACTCCCTTCTGTCGAAAATTATCGATGAGGGCACGAGTGATTTTTATTCCTTTATCAGGTGTGTCCTCTTACGTACGTGGTATGGTCAATACTGCAGCTCGATCACAGTGACGCGCACAGAGAGAGAGAGAGAGAGAGAGAGAGAGAGAGAGAGACTGTGTGTGTGTGTCTATCGGTTGTCCAAACTACATGTCAACTTGCTGAGACTATGATGCATCATAGGCTGCATCATAGGCAATACCCTGCCAACCATTTTAAGCATCATTTCTTGCATTTTCAAGAGTATTTATAATAGGTATTCATTGATGTTCGTGGGACATCGTAGATAGTCTCCTGTCGAATAGGTATATCTTTCTTGAAAACAACCCTTCTACCTCCTTTGCCTTTTGGGGTTGTTCATGCATGCGATCTCCATGAAAGATAATATCATTGATGTGTACTACTTTCTTTCTCTTGAGATTCCATAATTTGTACTAGCGTTCGCGGCTTCGCAAAAACATCACATGCTTTACTCTCCTCTACTCACGACCCCTCTATCTCTCATCCCATTTACACCTCCCCCCTCTGTATCCACACTCACTCAATCACACACACACACACTCTCTCTCTCTTTCTCTCTCTCTCTCTCTCTCTCTCTCTCTCTCTCTCTTCTCTCTCTCTTACACACATGTATAAAAGGCCAAATATGCATTTGCATCAAAGAGTACACAAACTCATATATACATGCAATGACCATGCACCAAACTTATAGACTTGTATTTATACTTGCTCTGCACAACAATTAGAAACAACTTGTATCCTTGGATGTTACATGAGAAACAACATTCCTACAGTGAAACGAACCACAAATAAAAAGATATATGAGCCACACCACAAATTTAAGTTTGTCCAAGCATTGCATGCAAACTCTCAGTATTAATAACCCACACAGGTGAAGCAAAGCCCGAAACCAAAGTTTCTTCTAGAGACTGCACCAATAACCTTGCACCACAATTTCAAGTATCAACAAACCACAAAGTGTCACTCCTTGATTGTGCCTATGCATGCACATTCAAATGTGACAAAAAAATTTACAATTCCCATAAGGTCTAACCAAAACGAAGCTTTCTTTTCTTTGAGAAATAACTGGGAAGTTTTCCACTCTCCAATATAGCATGGCCAGGCGAAGCAAGTTCGTTTGCCACTCTTCGTCTTGTTGATAGTATAGGGGACATAATAGTAAAGCAAAGTCTAGAACCGAACCTTGCCCGAGAGCCGAAAACTTTGTACCATAAATCGAAGTATCAACAAACCATGAAGTATCACTTCTTGATTACACCTATGATAAATAGATATAGATACATCTACATCCAAACGCTACAAAGATGTTGAAACTTTCCATCGGACCTAACCAAAATGAAGCTTTCTTTTCTTGGAGGAACCATTGGGAAGAATTCCATTCTCCAACATAGCATGCTCATGAGAAGCAAGTCCCATTGCCACTCTTCGTCCTGGTGATGGTACAGGGGACATGATAGTCTTCCCTCTCTTTCTTGCGCCTAAAATTTTAAAAGCTCACAACGTAAACATGAACACATCCAACAATCGACAAAGATCACTTAATAGTGGAATAACAATACCTGGCTTAATATTTGCAAACCACTTGGCAGGCATTGTCACAGCTTGATGTAGCATCACAAAACAACTGAGGTCCTTAAATTCATATGCTGGCCACCCCCTCGGTATCCTATCAGTATGAGATCGCCGAAACCTCTTGTCCTGCTCAGCTTCACCCATATGCACTCGAAAGCACTGAGTATACCCACAATGCACCACCTCAATAAAGACTGGAAGCAAAATCTCTATGTTGGCATCATCATACAAACGCTCGATGACCCTTGCAAGCGTTCTTATAATATCATCCGTTGTCACTACGCGCAAGTCACACTGCAGTTCCTTCTGATACTCAGAAGCTGGATAATAACCCCAGCTTGGAGTAGGCATCTGCAAAAGTCAAGCAAACACTTATATACAATGTAGGGAATATATACTCAATTACCATCGAGCATATGCCAACCGAATACAGCTTTGAGGCCATCTCACATACACACTAAGCAAGGACTATAAAGCCATCAAAATTCAATAGATACATCTCTAAAAAAATGCAAGCATATCTTCTACTCTCCAAAAAATTCATCTCCGTATGCATCTTTGCAAAAAAGCAATGCACCTCATTGCATCGTCTGAAGTACCTCCTTGTACACAATGTTCGTCGTGACATTCATAGTGCTCCCATCCTCATCCAATAACACCCTCACACCGCATGAGGATTTCACCCTTGAAAATACAACATACAACTGTCCATGTGTAAATACTGGTGTCTTTAAGTAAAGACCAACAACAGACAATGTTTGGCCTTGCGACTTATTAATCGTCATAGCAAACGCCAATTGAACAGGAAATTGCCTCTGTCTCATAGCAAATGGAAATTGCAAGGTGCTAGGAATAAAAGTGATCCTAGGAATAAAAACTCGTTCCCCTACATTTGTCCTTGTTATTATTTCAGCATCTATCACCTTTTTATTGAATGCCTTACACATCAACCGTGTACCATTACACAAACCTTTTGCTGGATTTAAGTTCCTAAGTAGAATAATAGGTGCATTCATCTTTAGCAACAATAGATGGGAAGGAAATCCACCTCCAAGGTCCAGTGTATTCAAATACTCTACAGAGTACAAAAATGAGCTATCACCCGTCTCTGCAATTGAATCCGCACTATAGTACTGTATAACTTTTCCTGGCATCGATTGCAATGCACAATGATTCAAAGAAGCCACCTCTGTATTCCGCGCTGCAAGTATAGCACACTCACTAAAATATGCCCCAAAGTCTCTCACCACAGGCGCTTCACCATACACACTATTAACCAAGGTTTCAATAGAGCACCCTTTCAATACCATGCTAGATGGAATATGTAACTTATTACAATTCTCTGTAATACCCACTCCATCCCCTATCCCTTGAATCCAAGCAACAAATCCATTATCCATTACACCACCAACGGTTGACATCCTCATATTCCCAGACAACCTTAGCACCTTAACGTACTGCCATAAATGAGAGCAACATAGTGCCGCATTAGCAATATCTTCACGGGAACCCTTCATCATGACGGGCAAGATTTGCCTAAAATCACCCCCAAGCAAAGTGACCTTTCCACCAAATGGTTTATCACAGCTCATAATATCTCTTAAAGTTCTATCAACAGCTTCAAATGCAAACCTGTGCATCATGGGAGCCTCATCCCATAAAATAAGACTCGATTGTCTGAACAGTTGAGCAAGCTCGCTCTGAACAGGAATATTGCAGGTGGATCGATTACATAGATCCAATGGAATTTTAAATCTCGAGTGAGCAGTACGACCGCCCTGCAAAAGCAAAGCAACAATGCTAGATGATGCCGTTGCCAACGCTATATGACCATCACTGCGCAACCTAGCAAGCAAACACTTGTAAAGAAATGTCTTTCCAGACCCACCGGGACCATCCAAAAAAAAAACATCCCCAAAATTTCCACCAATGGCATCTATAACTGCATTATATGCAACCCTCTGTCCATCATTCAACATTGCCTCCATACAAACACAAACTCTACGTTGCTCTAGTCTATCATATGCATATTCATCTTCTAAAAGAGGGTTAGCACACAACTGAGAATCTGTTCGATGAGGTTCTGGCAATCCATCAAAGTCAGATAATCTTCGTCCATGTTGTCGCAAAAGATCCTGAAGATGCAATAAAGCCCTGTTTGATGCCTCTTGTTGTAGAATTGCAGAAGATATATGCACATGCTCTAGCTGTAACTTATACAAAATATCCTCCACCATCGGTGACATAAACCTGTCCCAGAGCTGACCAGGCCGTACAGGCTCACAGAAGATCAAAATTGCAATAAACAAAGCACACAATTGGGCACCAATGTGTATAGATGCAGCCTCTTCCAAGCACACAACACACTCATCATCACCCTCTAACATGCCCTTTGCAATGCAAGCTTCCTTAAAGGTGTTGTACACCACGTTGCCAACAGTACGCAAATCATCAAAAGACATACATCCTGTAGACACTGTCAAGAGCATTCGCAAGTAATAACGCTCACCAGATGTGGGCGGCACAAAGTATACTCGACCACACGTATTTCCACGCTTTCTCTTCGTCCATACCTTTCGTTGTGCATTCCACACCCAATACACCGGGAAGTCTTGATACCGAATAGCTCGAGCCTCTGGATGAATACGATTGCACACAAACCATTCCGTAAGAGTAGTTTTCCTGATATCTTCATTCTGCATAACATCTGATATATTGTCTGTATCTTGAAATACCACATAATTCTCATCAGGCAAGTGCATCTGCAACCGCTGTATATCAGGCTTCTCATTGTGCAATGCATAGTCATATATTCGCCAACACGCTTCCGAAGCAGAAATATACCGTGCATCTAAATAACTCTCGATCTCATCCACTTCACGAATGGTCGTACCATTTAACCTTGAGTTTCCAACAGAAAATTTAACCGTTGCACGATCATGTCCCTTGTATATATACTTATACAAATACTTAACAGCTGCCACCGTTGAGCATACCTCAACATTTATATGTGCATTGTATTTTTTACTCAAGTACGGATTGTATGGAACAATCCATCGATTATCAATAGTATTACCCTTTATTATGACTATATTTCCATCATCTCGTCTTCTATAAACAGGATAGCCAGAGCTATCAACAGTTGTTACATTCACAAACCCCCGAGGGAAATTTTTAGTGCATCGACCATTGCGCATGCAAGGGCTCTTGGGATTCATTACACCGCAAGGACCATGGACATTGCATTTTGAGATAGTTTCAAACAAAGCTGAAAACTTTGCTCTATCAGGAAACTCAGCACAAACAAATCTATCATAATGGCATGCTTCAGAGGGTTTAAAAGGCTGCTCCAAAATTAGCAAAGTATGAGAATGTGGTAGCCCCCGCTTTTGAAACTCAATCACACTAACATAGCCTACAACATTTCCAAACAGACTCCTCTTCAACAATGTATGCATCATATCAGCATGTTTTTTATGGAATACCCGAGCAGTCAAATCAGGACGATCATAAGCAGTCTGTCCAGGCAACAAAGCATTAGTTATCTCTAACCACTTTGGATTACATGTCATCGTTATAAACAGATCAGGTTTTCCCTTACTTCGCACTATAGCCATGGCATCTTGATACAACTGATACATGTGTCTTGGCCCACCAGTAAAAGAAGATGGCAAAACCACCCTTTTTCCAATAGAGGCACCAATAATCCCCATCGACCCATCATCCATCACTCCCACCATATCTGCTAAACCCCTATAAACTTCCGAGCGTAAAACTGATTGATTTTGACGACACCAAGCTAACCTACATTGCTCTATACTATAATAAGCATCAACAATAAATTGTTGCAACAATCGGCCACCCCGCAACATGCACACCTCAGTGTCCTTACGCACTTGTAGTCGAAATGCATAAAATTGCATCTGAGTAACACAGTCCTTATTAGACAATCCATGTATATTAATTGGAACATTAACACCACTATAAGGTACCTTTACATGCCAACCATCATCACCCATAGGAAAAAGAAGAACGTATAACATTGGCATATATGCCCTATGCAAGTTTGAAATAACAATACATCGTCCATCCCGACTATAAACATGTATGTCTCGACGATCAAGAGTATTCTCATCGCCTTGTCCTGGCATGATAGCTGCAACCTCAGTTGCCACTGGAGCTGAGTATTGTCTATTAGCATGTTGAACCCCAAAAATAGTCATTCTCAAATCATGCAAGGGATTGTTTTGCAATTGCATATCCACGGATCTAAAAGCTTGTGCATATGCATTGTGTTGTTGCATCATAGACTGAAGCTCCCCAAGCAAGCTTGGCAATAAATTAGGCATAGCATCCAACCGATTAGATAACTCATGCTCAGTATCATAAACATAAAGTTGTGCAAATCTTGGCATTTCTTGTCGTTGCACATTAGGAATCAAAGGGCCTATACGATGATAAATGGAGCCATGCACTCTAAAGGTATAAGAATTTCCCACAACAGGCAAAAGGTCATCAACATTGGCACCAAGCGACACAAATGCAAGAGCACTATTATATGCTCGTATATTATTTTTAAATACTCTACTTTGAGGATGCATACCATGCAACAAATCATGCAATAGTTGTGGTGGATATTGCAACTGTGATAACATTACTTTTCCATTTCGGCAACAATGTTTACCAAACAAAACTGACCCCTGCACTTGAGCCTCACATCTCCACAATTTAGCTGAACATCGCTCACACATCTCAGAAAGACTCCCCATGGAATGCATAATTGGGTCTTGAAATAGCAATATTGTAGTTGCAGGATGAATATCCATTGCAGGCAAAGCATGTAAAATGGAGCAAAAACCCCCATTTCGAGCACTAAAGGTTGGAGCATTATTGACACGTGACTCATTAATCACAGCATTTCCTAGGTTTTGGTGATTTTCAGCATCACAATCATAATCATTAGCAAATTGCTGCTCAATCAAACTGTGAAGTCCCTCACGAATCAATCTATCATGATTTAGAGCCCCTCCTTGCAAAACATTCTGACACTCAACTATAGTAGAACACATCTCTTTATACCCCCTCTGGTCATGTCTTGCGATTTGAGCCCTAAGCCTAGCAATCTGTCATCGTCTATATCGTGTAGAGTTGAGTCTATGCCTATGAATACGCAACACATAATCCCTGCTAGTTCTCTGATTATTTAATTTTAATTTTAATCCCATATTGTTTGGATTCTCACAATGCCTGCACATCAAGAGAAAACATGCATTATTTCAAGCAGAGACTTGATTGGGATTAGTATTTCCAAAAAGACTTAGAAGCAGAATCAATCTAGAATCACATATTTACAAACTCTTGAAAAGAGAAAGAATACACAATCTTATTCCAATCCATAGCAAGTACCTAGACATTGAAACGTATTTTATAGAAAATATTACTCTTTGATACGTACTACATTGCAAGACATAATAATTATATCTATAAATAAACTACTATAGATCAATGTTTACAAACACTTTAAAAGAAAGAAGAATGTATCACCTCCAATAAATTGAACCAAACAGTGGAGAAAGAGAGAGAGAGAGAGAGAGAGAGAGAGAGAGGGAGAGAGAGAATATTACAATTAGACCATAGAATTAAAAAATACTACTCACATGCATTACACCATAAAAATGAATAAAGTTATATATCCACATTGTTTGATATATGATATCAAGCGTCAAGAAACAAACATCACACCACACTGTAGATACCCAATACAGTTTACTTAATATAGCCTCGTTACAAAAGAAGGGAGCACACATTATCACAAAAAAAGCAATGGCCCAAGCATTTCATATATTCATAAGCGAGACAACAATAGATCATAACCTTCATCCAAATGTTGAAGAGAGAGACAAAGAGAGATCAAACCTCAAAAAAGAGGTATCACATCACATCGTTACATTAAAACCAATATACAATATAAGCTTCACAAAAAGGAAGCACACATCACAAAAAAAACATTGGTCCAAGCACTTTCAAGTAAGATATAAGCGAGACGATAATAGATCATAAGCCTTAGCCAAGCAAATCCTCCTCAATTGGGACCGTTCATTTGACGACTCAATTGTTGTAGCAAGGCATTGAACCTATTAACATTCATTTGGAACTGCAAAAATGGTAGTCGACAACCCCTCTGGTAAACAACAGGCTTGTGGTCATCTCCAAGCCCCCAAAATGATGCCCACATATCATTCAACAACAAATTCATCAACCTACTTGTCTCAGAGACAATTGCTGAAAGTTCCCTCACTTCACCACCCAAACCACTCGAGACTTGTTGAAGAACACTCTGGGTGTGCTTTATCTCACACACAACACCATGCAAACCCTTAGCTTGTTCATGCAATTCTGCAGAGTAAATAGCAAGTGCATGATCGACACGTGTAGTTAAATTCGTCTGCAATTCCATCAATTCATTCATCTTGGTCTCGAGGCGTTTAAACTCCAAAGAACTTGAAGTAGCCTTTGGGTTTCTTCGCATCGTTGATGTCCTTGTGGATTTACTAACATGCCCTCCCTGTTGCCTCGCCACTTCTTTCATCTTTCGCACATTAACTTTATTGACTCCATTAAACTTCACATTTTGGCTGCAACAAAATACACAAATGACTATCTCCCCAACCAGAACACAATACCTTGGTGAAAATACAATTATTAGAATAACTATCTCCCATACCCATGCGAACGGCTCCAAGCAGGCAAGCGTCGAAGAGATGATGTGGTGGCTATTTTCTTTGATTCAACCAAATCAATTGCATTCAATGGAGTCGAATACACTATGTCTGGAACATCGTCCATAGCTTTGCTTTGTTCCATAATGACTACACGAAACTTTCAATAGAGTATAAGAGTCCCAATAGAGAAATCTCAAAGCCTAAATCAAAAGCGTATTGGACTCAATAATATCATTATTATATATATCTTACTTAATATATCTATCTAAGCGAGACAATAATAGATCAACCAATAAACTATTACTATGATAATAGATCAGCATTGATCCAAGCACTTTCAAGTAAGATGCAAACTATTAAAATGAGATTAAAAAATCTTAATAATTTGAAAGGGATAAACAATGTTTTTTAAAATAAAATGGAGATTTTCATCAATCGAATATAAGACACAACTCATTAAAAAAGTCTTACAAAGTAAATATATATATATCAAGCATGTGGCGATTTTCAATTTGGAAAAGATAGACAATGATTTTCAAAATGGAGATTTTCAAGGACGTGCTTACACAGCGACGACTCATCCAAGTTAACATTGCCAAAAACCTATCTAATCTAGATAAACTTTGAAAGAAGCAAATTGCACATCAAGGGCAATGCTCTCGAGTGTAAGAAAATGACCCCACACGGTGATTCATCTAGATTAACATTGCCGAAAACCTATTAAGGGAAACTTTCAAAGAAGTAAGTTGCACGTCAAGGGAAACATTTTCATTCTTGTGAGCAATTAACTCACATACGCCATCCTCTATACGACCAGCACTATCAATAAGATCTTTCATCTTCTCATCATGATCATCCAAGGATCCAATACGTGGCCAATACTTTCCGACATGTTCATATATCTCCCCTATGTAACCCTTGATTTCTTCCAACTCATCTTGTATCCTCACCCCATCACAAAGGTTTCCTTCGTATTTCTCCTCCAAAATTCTCTCAATCCTTTGTAGACGGCTATCAATGCTCTCACCAAGAGAAATTGAAGCCCTTTGACGTCGAAATAGTGCCTTTACTTGCTTCTCAAGCCCCTCCAAGCGATGAATGACTCTAAAAAAACGAACAAAACTTTCATATCCTCCAACATGCCTAAGTGCACGACGAACTGTCTTCTTCCTTATAACCTCTTTCCCTTTACACACATTCATTTGCACACTGGGAGCGCACTGCACAACATTTGCTACAGACACATTTTTTTCCTTCATGCTGCGCAAAACACATGCGTCGACATCAAGGTGCATATCAACTATCCTTATCTTATATTAAAAATAACAACCATTAACAAAACTATATAGCTATATAAGAATAATAATAATAAAATAACACAATTTGTTAGTAATAACAACAACAACAATAATAATATAATAATATAATATATTAAACAATCTTACATCTTTATCTAAATCTAAATCTAAATAAAATAATACCACAACAAACTATAAATAATCTACAAACTAACAATAAACTAATAAACAATACAACAACAATCATCATCATTATATTTTATATTATATAATATCCAAATAAAAAACAACAATATAATAACATTATTATATCATATAATTATAAAAATCATCATATATTAACTAATGTAGATATAATATCTATCTAAACAATAATAAACTATATAAGAATAATAAGAATAATAATAATATCTAAATAAAAACAATAAACAATAATAACAATAAACAACAAATAACAAAAATAATAAAATAAAAATAATCATAATAATTACTAATAAAAATAAATAAATAATCTTAAATCTTAAATCTTAATCTTAAACTAACTATTAACTATCTAAATCTAATGTAATCTAAATCTAAATCTAAATTCTAATTCTAAATATAATAATATAATATATGATATGATTATGATAATAAACTAACAATAACATCATAATCATATCATAACATAACATAATTACTAATAAATAATAATTACTAATAAATAAATAAACTATAATAATCATATGATAATGATAATAATAAAATAATAACTATTTAACATTAACATTCACATTAATAAATACACTAATAGTCTTATTTATCTAAATAATAATTAACTATAACTATTTAACATTCACATTAATAAATACACTAATAGTCTTATTTATCTAATAATAAACTAATAATGTCTAAATAAAAAACAACAATAATATAATAACATTATTATTATTATATTATATCATATAATTATAAAAATCATCATATATCATCATCATCATATAAACAAACCAATAAACTAATAAACTAATATAAACTAACTATCTATCTATATATCTATTTAGATTTAGATATAATATCCATCTAAACAATAATTAAAATAATAATAATAAACTAACTAATAATATCTAAATAAAAAACAATAATAACGTAATATATGATAATCTTAAACTATAACTATTAACTATCTAAATCTACTCTAATCTAAATCTAAATCTAAATTCTAATTCTAAATATAATAAAGTAAAATAATATATATGATATATGATATGATTATGATAATAAACTAACAATAACATCATAATCATATCATAACATAACATAATTACTAATAAATAAATAAATAAATAAACTATAATAATGATAATGACAATAATAGTAAAATAATAATAATAATAATAATGTTATGTTAACTATAACTATTTAATATTTAACTATTTTTCATTATCATTATCATTCACATTCACATTAACCATTTAATTATTTAACATTAACATTAACATCACATTCACATTCACAATCACATTCACATTCATTCACAATCACACAACAATAATAATAAAATAAAAATAATCATAATAATTACTAATAAATAAATAAATAATCCTAAATCTTAAATCTTAATCTTAATCTATAATCTTCTATAACTATTAACTATCTAAATCTAATCTAATCTAAATCTAAATCTAAATTCTAATTCTAAATATAATAAAATAAAATAATATATGTGATATGATTATGATAATAAACTAACATTAACATCATAATCATAACATAACATAATTACTATTACTAATAAATAAATTAACTATAATAAAGATAATGACAATAATAATAATGTTAAGTTAACTATAACTATTTAATATTTAACTATTTTTCATTATCATTATCATTCACATTCACATTAACCATTTAATTATATTTAACATTAACATTAACATCACATTCACATTCACATCACATTCATTCATTCACATTCACATTCATTCACAATCACATTAACATCACATTCACATTCACATTCATTCACATTCACATTAACCATTAACATCAATAACAATAAACAACAAACAACAATAATAATAAAATAAAAATAATCATAATAATTACTAATAAATAAATAAATAATCTTAAATCTTAAATCTTAATCTTAATCTTAATCTTAATCTTAAACTATAACTGTTAACTATGTAAATCTAATCTAATCTAAATCTAAATCTAAATTCTAATTCTAATTCTAAATATAATAATATAATATATGATAATCTTAAACTATAACTATTAACTATCTAAATCTAAATCTAATCTAATCTAAATCTAAATTTAAATTCTAATTCTAAATATAATAATATAATATATGATAATCTTAAACTATAACTATTAACTATCTAAATCTTCTAATCTAATCTAAATCTAAATCTAAATTCTAATTCTAAATATAATAAAATAAAATAATATATATGATATATGATATAATTATGATAATAAACTAACAATAACATCATAATCATATCATATCATAACATAACATAATTACTAATTACTAATAAATAAATAAATAAATAAACTATAATAATGATAATGACAATAATAGTATAATAATAATAATAATAATAATAATAATAATAATGTTATGTTAACTATAACTATTTAATATTTAACTATTTTTCATTATCATTATCATTCACATTCACATTAACCATTTAATTATTTAACATTAACATTAACATCACATTCACATTCACAATCACATTCATTCATTCACATTCACATTCATTCACAATCACACAACAATAATAATAAAGTAAAAATAATCATAATAATTACTAATAAATAAATAAATAATCCTAAATCTTAAATCTTAATCTATAATCTTCTATATCTATAATCTATAACTATTAACTATCTAAATCTAATCTAATCTAAATCTAAATCTAAATCTAAATTCTAATTCTAAATATAATAAAATAATATAATGTATATGATATGATTATGATAATAAACTAACATTAACATCATAATCATAACATAACATAATTACTATTACTAATAAATAAATAAACTATAATAACGATAATGACAATAATAATAAAATAATAATAATGTTATGTTAACTATAACTATTTAATATTTAACATCACATTCACAATCACATTCACATTCACATTAACATCACATTCACATTCACGATCACATTCATTCATTCACATTCACATTCATTCACAATCACATTCACATTCACATTAACCATTAACATAATCATATAATATCATAACATAACATAATTACTAATTACTAATAAATAAATAAATAAATAAACTATAATAATGATAATGACAATAATAGTAAAATAATAATAATAATAATAATAATAATGTTATGTTAACTATAACTATTTAATATTTAACTATTTTTCATTATCATTATCATTCACATTCACATTAACCATTTAATTATTTAACATTAACATTAACATTAACATAACATTCACAATCACATTCATTCATTCACATTCACATTCATTCACAATCACACAACAATAATAATAAAGTAAAAATAATCATAATAATTACTAATAAATAAATAAATAATCCTAAATCTTAAATCTTAATCTATAATCTTCTATATCTATAATCTATAACTATTAACTATCTAAATCTAATCTAATCTAAATCTAAATCTAAATCTAAATTCTAATTCTAAATATAATAAAATAATATAATATGTATGATATGATTATGATAATAAACTAACATTAACATCATAATCATAACATAACATAATTACTATTACTAATAAATAAATAAACTATAATAATGATAATGACAATAATAATAATGTTATGTTAACTATAACTATTTAATATTTAACATCACATTCACATTCACATTCACAATCACATTAACATCACATTCACATTCACGATCACATTCATTCACAATCACAATTCACAATTCACTAATAAATAAATAAACTATAATAATGATAATGACAACAATAATAAAATAATAACATTTAACATTTAACATTCACATTCACATTCATTCACATCCACATTAACCATTTAATTATTTAACATTCACAATCACATTCACATTCATTCACAATCACAATTCACAATTCACTAATAAATAAATAAACTATAATAAACAATAAATAAATAAACTATAATAATGATAATGATAATAAAAATAAAATAATAATAATGTTATGTTAACTATAACTATTTAATATTTAACTATTTTTCATTATCATTATCATTCACATTCACATTCACGATCTAACATTAACATTAACATCACATTCACATTCACATTCATTCACATTAACATCACATTAACATTCACAATCACATTCACATTCACATTCACATTAACATCACATTAACATTCACAATCACATCCATTCATTCACATTCATTCACAATCACAATTCACAATTCACAACTATTACTAACAATACAATCACATTCACATTGACATCCACATTAACATTAACATTTAACATTTAACATTTAACATTCACATCCACATTAACATCACATACAATCACATTCACATTTAACATTTAATATTCACATCCACATTAACCATTTAACTATTTAACATTAACATCGCAAATTAACATTAACATCGCAAACAATCACATTCATTCATTCACAATAACTAACAATTCACAATTCACAATTCACAATAACCAACAATAACTAACAATAACAATACAATCACAATAACCAACAATAACTATTAATTAATAACAAACAATAACTATTATTAATTAAATTAAACTAACAATAACTAATAATAACTATTAAACTATTAATAACTATTAAACTAACAATATAACTATTATTAAACTAACATCTATTATCTATTATAATTATTAAATAAACTAACAAAACAATTATTAATTATTAATTATCATTAATTAATCTATTAAACTAACAAAAGAATGCCCGCGCGGGACGGCGGGGGGGGGGGGGGGGGGGGGGCGGGGTGACAGCGGGCGGGATGGCGGGCACCAGGCGGGACCGGGGGGGGGGGGGGGGGGGGCGGGACGCGGGGGGGCAGTGGGCGGGATGGCGGGCACCGGGCGGGACGCAGGCAGCGGGGAGGGAAGGCGGGAGAGCGAGAGGAGGAAGAAGAGGTGAAGGTAGCGGGAGAGCGCGAGGCGGCAACGACAAGGAAGGCGGGAGAGAGAGAAGGTGGGAGGAAAGGTGGGAGAGAAGGTGGGGGCATAGGCGGGCGGGATGCCGTGGGAGGGGCGAGCGAATCGGGGGGGGGGGGGGGGCGAGATGCCGTGAGAGAGAGAGAGAGAGAGAGATGTACCTCGACGGTAGCGGCGATGCACCTCGATGGCAGCGGGAGGGAGGGAAGCCTGAACATCCTCAACGGCAGCAGACAAAGCTCCTCAACGGCGGCAAGACGGAGGGAAGCTCTGAATCTCCACCTCAATGAACGCAAGCCTTCTCCACCTCAATGAACGGAAGCCTTCTCCACCTCGATCTCATCTATCTAAAATAGATCTAAGTAATCATGAGAGAGAGGGAAGACGTGGAGACATGGGGTATTAAAGCCACCCCATGCATGCAATTCAAATAAAGCCACCTCAATGCATGCAATTCAAATTCAAAAAAGGTTTGGAAGAAAAGTGCAGGCTTGGGAGCAAAATGGAGATTCGGGAGATAACCGAACCTCCAGCCAAGATAATAAGTAAGATAGATTCCATTTTACCCTCGGCACTATATCCTAGAAGAACGCATTTACAAGACTTTTGGCTCAAGTTTGTTGTGTTCCTCTTTATCAATGTGTACAAAAGCCTCGTAGCCAAACACTCTTAGGTGAGCATATGAAGGTGCTTTGTCCAGCCACACTTCTTGAGGGATTCTCCCTCCCAAAGGCCTCCCAAAGGCTTATTCAGTGAGATCGATTGATCAAGTGAATCGTTGTTACAATAGCCTCTGTCCAAAAGCCATGGGATAATGTAGCATGAGACATCATAGTGCAAACCTTATCCTAAATGGTTCGATTCATATGCTTTACAATTCCATTTTGGGGTGGATTATGAGGGCCAACAAGCTCTCTTTTTATCCCTTTACTGTCACAAAAGTCTTGAAAGGCTTTGGACACATATTTCCCACCATTGTTAGAGCAAAGACACTTAAGTGTCTTGCCAGTCATATTTTTAGCAAATCCTAGGAATTTCTTAAACTTATCTAGAGTCTCGCCCTTTCTATGAATAGGATACACCTAGACTACGCATGTAGCATCATCAACAAAGCTGATAAAGTATTTCTTTTTCCCTAAAGTCAGCCTTGGCATCTGACATACATCTAAGTGTACAAACTCTAAAGGAGAAGATTTCAATGGAAGAGATTTTTTATGTGAAATCTGAGCATGCTTACCATAGACACAATGATCACAATGATGAAAATCAGCATACCACAAAATAAGACAAATAATCCAAATGAGAGAGCACTTTCATTCCAGTTTAACTCATGTGTTCGAACCAACCATGCCACAAAGAAACACTTGGCTACTCAATTACGGAAATAACATGGTCACGCGCACTCGATACATGTAACAAATACAAAGTATCACTCTTTGAACCTCTAGCAATGGCCCTAGATCCCTTACAAATCTTTCATTTTTCATCACCAAAGGTGGTATGATAACCGTCATCATCTAGTTGTCATGTGCTAATCAAGCTCTTCTTGAGCTAGGATACATGCCTCTTACATTTTGAAGAGTAAAGATTGAACCATGCTGAAACTGTAGCTACACATTGCCAATGCCTACAATATCACATGCATAGTTGTTCCCAAGTGGGTAACACCATGTCTATCCCCAGTTTAATCGGAGAGCCACTCACGTTGAGAAGTAACATGAAACACTACAACAAAAAGGCTCCATAGACGCGCTTGTAGACACAATATTTGAACTGTGTTAAAAAATGTCGGGCACGTTTGTTAACGCGTCTACTGCTGCGTCTAAAATTTGGCATCTAAAAGCGCGATTATAGTCAGAGTTACACGCCCATATAGACGCGCATATAGACGCGTGTATTGATGCGCTACGTAAATATATAATCATATTTATGAAAAAGTGGATATATTCATATTGTGCGTCTATACATGCGTGTATCTGCGCGTCTAAAAAAGCATTTACTTTGCAAGTTTTTGACGAGAATAGACGCGTATTTATCCTGCAATTTAGACGCGCTGATAGATGCACAAAACAGAGGTATGAAAAAAAAACCATAGAGTGCTCTCTGGTTTTTTTTTCCCCATCAACATAAAATTGTATGCTTAGGGAAAACAGAGAAAGATTATTTCAAAGATTTTTGTATTGAAAACAAAACAATGTATGTAGAACATGAAATTTCATATACATAGATGAAATGTTTTTACATGATGAGTTTTAGTGCTTGTGACCTCAAGCATGGTCATGGTAGCAAGCACTAGCTAAAATTAATACATATAAAAAATGAAAACTACAAGCCAAGGGAAGGCATGCATGCATGGGGCTCCTCTACATCTCCTCAGAAGAGGCATCATTGTCGTTACCACCACCGTTGCCTGTGCCGCTGCCGCTGCCGCCACCGCTACTGCTAGTCCCCCCTTCGCTATCCTCAACTGCATCAGGATTCGCCTACACAAAGGATTAAGGTATATAAATACCATTACAAACAATAAATTAGAGTTACCTATTCTTTTCATGTAAAAAATAAAATATACCTCTTTTGGTTGTTGAGTCCTCATGACACAATTATATTGCTCCTCTGTGATGAGTCCCTCCTCGTAGAAATGCTGCCAAGTGGACGCCCGGTTTATGACCTCGATGGTAGCCTACCTCCCTAGAAATAGGCATCCTACCAACGATATGATACTACAAAACAATTTGAACATGCAACGTATTAGAACACACTACATAATAAAGTGAAACAAATTATAAAATTTATTTTTTTAAAAAAAATCAAATAATACTTACAAACTCAGCCTCCCATGACTCCCTGCCACCCGATCTATAATGCGACAATCCCATGGTTGCCATCTGGATATGTCACGCCTTTGCATGCTGGCAACTTGTCCTTTTCTCTGCTGCTCTCTTCTTGGCCTCTTTCCACTCCCTACGGTGGCAATTGGGTGGTTGGCCATATCCAGAGCGCCCCTACTATTGTCTCCGCCAGTGACTCCTTGGCGTGCGTCATAAGGTGAGACCTCTTGTTATAAAGCGCGTCTCTCACCTTTAACCGTCCCCAATCATCTGAGAATCGTGAATTCTTGGGATTAGGGTACCTTCTATGTACTGCCCGCAACACCTCTTGTCACAAACCATTTTTTTGGTGCTTGAAGGGAATCATGCAATCTTTGTATGTGGCATGCACGACACTCCTCAAGTAGGCTATCACTTTCCTCCCCTCAGAGTCATGCAAGATACCACCAACATTAGTGACAGAGTAGTACATTTGTGGAGGCTCATCTCTCTCATTTCCCAGTGAGGGTGATCGAGAGCCACCTCCTAGACAATCCCCACGAAGCCCTCGACCTCCTCGTTCTCCCGCACAACTCTCCCTCCTCCCTCGACGGTCACTACCCTCTACCTCGCTCGATGCACGTGCTTTTGCAGATGCACGTGCTTTAGTCGATCCATGTACTTCAGCTCATCCCTATACATCAGCTGATCTGTGTGTATGCATTGTGTGTGGAGTCCCTGTTAGTAGAGGTGTACTAAGGTTTGGTATACCAAGGTTTGGTGTTTGTGTGGCAATGTTAGGCAAAGATGTGATAGGTATCCCAGACATGACATTGAAAACCTCCTTTGCAGTGGGAGGGTGACCAAGATAATTGGTCGTCTTCCCCATGAATTTCTCCTTGTTTGGAAAACCTCCAAAAAAGCTACTAACACCTCTAGAAAACTCCGCTAAGGTGTTGTTCATACGTTCCAACTCAAGATAAGTGCTGGAAGATCCAGGATTCCACATCTACACAAGAAAAATCATATTACCTTGTGCAGATAAAACATATTACATGCTGCGTCTATATCTGCGTCTTTGTGTGTATCTGTCAGCGCATCTATTTCCGCGTCTATACCTGCATCCACACTGTCATCTAGACGCGCTGACAAACGTGTACAGTCAGACCATTTTTTTCAAACTTGGTTTAAAAACGCGTAGAAAAACCTCCATAGATGACAATCTATAGCATGTAAAGAGAGAGAGAGAGAGAGAGAGATAAATAGACAGAGAAAGCAAATAAGATTGAGAGAGAGAAGAAGAACTCACCTTCTTTGCTTGTTCCGACGGGTGGCGGCTAGGTTGCAAGCTCCTTGTCCTCCTTCTCTCTTCCCTTGGTAAGTTGCTTGAATCTTCTTCTCTTTCTTGCTATTTGGCTTTTGTTCTTTACTCTTTGGCTCTACTTCCTTCTGTCCTCTTTTGCCTCTTATTTCCTTCCCTCATTGTCTTCATGAAGTGATAGATAGACATGATTAGTGTTGTCGAGCTCGAACTGCAGGAAACGTACAAAAAATGCAAGAAAGCACTGGTTTGAAAAGAAAGCCACAACTTTTTTAAAAAAAATTATATTTGCGTAGCGCGTGTGTAGGCGCGTGTAATTGCATGTGTATATGTGCAGATAATACATATTACACGCGCTGATAGACGCGCACTAACAATTAAACTGATTAGATGCTAGCTTTTGGTTGTTTTTGGATCAACATGATATGACTTTCCTAGTCTTTCAATATCAAAATGTTTGCCTCCATGTTGTAAGTATCAATGCATGCATTTAGGGAATATGATATATATACAAAATGAAATCACATTTGTCCTTATGATCCAGGTGTAATTATGTCGTCATCTTCTACGAGTATGGGACATGCTGACACTACAACAGAAATGAGGCATAGACGCGCAAAGTCATTGCGCGTCTATCATTGCGTCTATATGTGCGTGTAAAAGAGCATGTAAATAGACACGAATTTTGCATCTATATATCCGCGTAAATAGACGCCAATATAGACACATCTCCAGATGCGCAATTATTTAACCACTTGAAATTAGACTCAATATAATAAAAAATCAGAGTTAATAATTATTTAACCACTTGAAATTGATTCTTGAGTATGCATGTGTGTGCATGATAAAAACCATAGAATTAAGAATACACATTGAATCATTTAATAAAAAAAGCAGAGTTAATAATTATTTTTACATTGCTCTCTAATGAATGGCAAATCCTTCAGTTGTGACAAGCTTGATATAAGTAATTAGCGGCAAGCGACAGAAACCTTATTATATAATTAGTAGCAAGCATTGCAATATGTATCTCGTAATTTCTCTACTTGAAGATGATAAAAAATACTTCCTTTTTATTATGAAAAATTCAATTTAGCTTTAAACTTGACTATTGATTCTTGAGTATGCACGTGTGCGCATGATAAAAACCATAGAATTAAGAATACACATCGAATCATTAAGCAAATTAAGTATGTTACAATGAACGATCCATCTCATCTTCAATGAGATCAACCCTTGCTAAACTATCTACTTCTAGGTCTATGTTATCAAGAGGTAACGAAACAAATAAGTCTATCCCACTATTAGATGTGTTGCTATATTGGTCAATAACTTCATCAATATCATCGACAATCACATTATTGTCTTCTTTTGTGTTTCCTTGAACATCCTCGCGAGGTTCATCTTGTACTATATCATGCATATCATCCATTATGGTGTCATCATGTACATCATCATTGATTGTTGGATTGTCATCTGCTATCTCCATGTCAGTAATATTACCATATGTTGGTTTTGAACGATTAGATATAGGGATGACATACCACCATCGGTTATTGTTTACCATTGGATGATACACAACCTGTATTTGAAAAATAAAAGCAAGAAACTTAAATACTTATTATACTGTGTATATGTATCACATGTATACATATTTAAAAATTAGCTTTTGCATATATACATGCTCGCATTGTTGAGGTAGTACTAATATGTCATTCTTGTTTTGGTGAAATTTTGTAGAGTCAATGATTACAAAACCACTTGGATGACGTCTGATTGTGCAATGCTCACCATTTGTTACCACTTTTTTAAACCACTTCATATCCAGTACATATATAAAGAATCGTTTGAAGTCAAGCTTGAGAATATCTTGGATCAAGCCACAATAACCTTCCATGGTACCATTGGCATCCTTGAAGTGAGCAAGGACACCACAATCTTGGGTATTTCTCTTTTCATCTATACGTTGAGTTTGAAGATGTTTACCCTCACACCAAATAGCATTGAATAATGTGCACTAGTAGTAAAAGATAAAAGATCAAACATGTCAATTATTTATATAAAATATAACTTATAGAAACAAATTAATTGATAGTATGTCTCACATTTGATAAGCAACCTCGTGCGTATTCCCACTCTTCTTGAGATATATTAATTTCCTCCTCTTTTTCCATTCTCTCCATTTCCTCATGTAACCAATCTATATCAATATGGCATGGGAGCACATTTAGATGATCTGGAAATGAGACATTACATCCATATCTGGTGAGAAATGCTTCTCTTTCGCTTTTTCTTTTTGCCCTTGCTTCATTATATAGTGTCACCCATTTGCTCATTACATCACTATTGAGCACAGAAAAACTATTTAACTTACGAAGTTCTTCTTTTGTTAGCACTTTACTCATTCCTTTTCCTTGAGGTATTATAGAGGTCATCCTCAAGTCTTCATCATTTTTCCATAGTTGTGGTTGAGAGGGGTCCACTTCAGCAAGATATTCAGAGATATAAACAAGGGATGATTGCACTAACCAACCCTTAGCCATGCTTCCCTCAGGCCGTGCTTTTTGCCTCACAAAATCTTTCAAGGTTTTCATAAGCGCTCAAGAAAAAACATCCACCTTGCATGAACTGCCCCACAAAGTGCGATCTCATCAATCAAATGTACGAGTAAATGTAATTGAGTAGGCAAAATGGATCGAGGAAAAATTTCCTCCACCAAACAAACCACCTCAACAGATAATACTCGAGCATCTTGCAATGTGTTTGGATCAATTTCCTTCGAGCTCACGTATCTGTCAGGATGTATTTGAGAATTGTTTATTTTTGTGTAAAAATTCAAAGATATATAATGAAAAAATACAATGTATACATACCTCACAAGCTCTCCCATCTTGTAAATGATATCACGTACATATTTGGATACACAATGGGATATGCTAGTAGGAAGTACGAACTGAATGTAAACAATATTCATAGATCAAATGATTAGTTGAGGAAAAAGTCATCATACCCCAAAGTTTACACATAGTTAGTCCACTAATTACTATATTCATGGTTAGAGATACCCTTACTTGAATCATTTTGTGCCAATCGTGGGACTTCAAACAGGATAATTGCTCCACACCTCTTTTCTTTTTCTTTATGAAGGCTCCCTTGAGACATCTCATACATCCTGTGGGTATTCGAAAGCTACATATTTGTTCCTTCACTATTTTTTTCTCGTTATTTGATAACATCCAAGGTGCATGGGGTAGCTCAATCTTTCCTCTGGGTCCAATGCATGGCCAGGCTCGTCTCATGTGACCAATGTTACGTAAATCCTCCCTTATATTGACTGAATCACGAGCCCCTATCAAGTGATCCCATAATGTAGATACAACATTTTTGAATATGTGCATGGGGTCCAACATGTGATTGATCTTGAGTTCACTCTAGTATGGAAGACAAAAAAATATAGAGAACCTAACAAACAAACAATATATTATGTAAACAATTCATCATGCTAAATACTTTAAAGTCAATCGAGAGAAATGCACTTCTTACCGACTCATGCCGAGTGGAGGGTGGCTGTCGGTATTAATCCATCTCTCCTTCCAATCTCGAATGGTTAGAGATTGTGGAGTCATTCCATTAGTAGGGAGAATATATTTGGGATGGTCAATAGGAAGAAATCGATGATGATTGTCGTAGATAACCTTCTTTAAACGTGCCGGCCTAGAGGAAACTAGAGAGGGACCGCAAATAGGACATGCATGATATCCTAATGTGGTTAAACCTGAACAAACAAGTGAATTAATAAAATGCAATTGATTCAAGTCTTGAATTTCAAATATAGAATTATATACATGTACCTGAATACTCTCCGTATCCTAGAAAGTCATGCATAGTCCACAACAACATGGCCTTCAATGTGAAATCTCTAGAGGATGCAGATGCACTTGTATTTTGCACCTCAATACATTCCCATAATATTTCTAATTCTTCAATCAAAGGCTTTAAGTAAATGTCCATGTTTTTTACCTTGTGCTTTCCAGGAATCAGAAGGGACAACATCACATGTCCCTTTTTAATTGCCATGGATGGAGGAATATTATAGTTCACCAATACCACTGGCCATACACTGTATGATGTGCTTTTGATGCCAAATGGATTGTTTCCATCCATACCTAAACCAAATCTCAAATTTCTTGGCTCTTCTTTGAAAACGAGCCACAAATTATCTATATGTTGCCATGCCGGTGTGTCTGCACGGATCCTCCATTTTCCATCACTTGAACGATGATTAACATGCCATGATATGAGCTTTTCAATAGACTTATACTTGAACATAAGTTTTATACGTGGAACAATCAGAAAATGTCGCAAAACCTTACGAGGCACATCCATTGACTTCATCTCCACTTCGTATCTTGATTCGCCACAAACAGGACACTCCATGTGAACTCATGAATCCCACAAAATAAGACACAATCATTGACACATGCATGGATCTTGACGTAATCGAGGCCTCCCAGAGATGTCAAGTAATGTCTTGCTCTCTCTTAGTTGGCAATTTGTTTCCTTTTGGAAGCATTTATGGTAATAACCTACATATATTTTTAAAAGTGAGTTAAAAAACCACCAACATAAAATTCTTTTTGATTTCAAAATAGAACAATTAATATTATGATTCAGAAGCTAAACTAAATTGATACCTACTTCAATAACGCATCCAAACTGACATTACTCCATCCATAAATTGTTTGCAAGTTAAGTATCTCGAGAGATGTATGAAGAACGGAGTACATACAACCTTCATACAACGGAGTAGATGATGCTACATATAGTGGATCATCTGGCTTCATAGAGTGACCTTCTCCCTGAACCGGTTGCGAAAATAGATGGTGTACCATGTTGTCCAAAATCTCATCCTCTACGACTTGATGGGGCATTTCATGAGGGCTACTATCATGGTCGTTAGTCTCCACTCTTCTTGAAGACTCTACCTCCTCGTGTCGACGTTTTGCAGCCTCTCAACGCCCGGGAGGGAGCATTTGAGGATGTGGCATCGCATCCTGCTCAACCACAAAAGGGAGTTTCATGTATGTTGATATATATTGAGTAACATAGACTAGCAATCTTAGTGTTAAAAAAAAACAATGAATACCGGTGATTTTTCTCAGTCCCATTCTCCATACAAGCTGAGGTGTGACATTGTAATTTGACGTGCTTGAAAAATACACCCTCAACAACGATCACACATGTATTTAATTTTTCGTCGTAGCCATGCATCTCGATTATGAAGACGTAATGTTTCATCCTCAATTGAGGATGTGCTCGTTGACTCAATAGCATGCACCGCATTAGGTGATGACGACGACATGATTAAAAATTATTCATGACAACATCAAAATATTTGTCATTCATCAAAAACTTCAAGCTGGCGTATTAATTATTTTAAGATCTCAATTTTAAATACACAAAACTCATCATAAATACATTAAAACTTATGATAAGAATTCACTATCAAAACTTATCTTAAAAATAAAAAATTATGATAAAACTTAAACGCGCGTCTATATCTGCGTTTACATACACGTCTAAATCAACGTCTATATGCGCATCTACGTCAGCATCTATACACGCGTTTACGTAAACTTAGACGCGCATATACACGCCAAAATAGACGCACACGTCAAAATTCAAAACATACTTAAATAATTTCTTTTCAAACTGCGCCAGTCCTTTCCTGCGTTTTTTGCGGTTCTGAAGCTCAAGTTTAGCCGACATGCAGTCTCTTCATGCCTCACCTCCTCATGACTCACCTCTTCTTTCATTTCAAATACACAAGAAGGGAAAAAGGAAAGCCAAGGAGAGGAAGAAAGAGAGAACAAGAGAGAGGAGAATAAGAGGAAGAAGAAGCAGCAAGCAAGCATCAAGGGAGAGTAACTTACTAGGGAGAGGAAGAAGGAGAAGGAAGAAGCACCACCACCCGCCACACCAAACACCAAAGGTGAGTCCTCTCTCTCTCTCTCTCTCTCTCTCTCTCTCTCTCTCTCTCTCTCTCTCTCTCTCTCTCTCTCTCTCTCTATGTATTAGGATTTGCGTATTAGGATTTCTGATTCCATTAAGTATTGCATTTTGTAAATCATGAATGGCGTTCGGTCGGACTGAAATCAGCCGTCTGAGTGCGTCTGCCAGCGCATCTACATTTCAGTGTAGACACAGGGATAGACGCGCAAAAATGTTTTCTCTCGTTGCGTCTGAGGCCGCGTCTCCAGGCGCGTGTACTCTGCAACCTACACGCGATTATACATGCGCGCGACAGAAGCATTGACCTAGAAACTACGTCTGATAATGCGTCTATACTGCATCTTAGATGCGGATATAGACGCGCTCTTGACAGAGGGTTGACTTTAGGAACGCGTCTGAGAGTGCGTCTATCCTGACATTTAACGCGGTTATACACGCCCCAGCGCCAGCTCTAATAAAACACAACTTTCATTGCCTAAAACAATATATTTTTGCAATGATGAATGTGACCAATCCCATGTTTGTGTTTATCAGTTTTCTTGTTTATTAGAAGCATTAGCACTTAAGTTTTATACTCAATGTCTAAAGAAAGATAGATTATTAGCACTTTCAAGTGCCATGAGAATCCATGTATTTTTTCTATGTGTAAGCATCAAAAGACTTCTCTTACATAATGATTCTAGGCTCACTAAATGGATTTTCATAATTAATGTTGGATTGGATCAAGGATTATGGCTCTTTGAAAATGTTTAGGTGTGGATGAAGGTAATATATGATTTTTTGTATGCAAACAAATTTGTCTTTTTCCTGTGTTTTTTTTGCAGATGTCGCATCCTGGTTCATCTAGCAATGACCCGGATTTGGATCGCATAAATGATACATTGGCCTTATTCGACAGGGGGTCAATGTATTTTTTGGAGGTTTTCCTAGTAGAGAAGACTTCATGGGAGAGATGAAAAGACACCTTGGCCGCTCTCCCACAGCAGACGAGGTGTTCAATGTCATGTCTGGAACGCCTTTGACGTCTTTGCCTGGCACTACTTCCCAGACTCCAATTGCAGGTACTCCACACGCAGGTCCTCCACGTGCAGCACCTATACATGCATGGGTTGAAGCACAAGCGTTAGCCGACGCACGTGCATCTGTAGAAGCATGTGCATCCAACGAGGCAGAGGGTAGTCGACAGAGAGGGAGGAGGGAGAGTCATGGGGGAGGACGAGGCTTGTGTGGGGGTTGCCTAGGAGGTGACGAGTGATCACCCTCACCAGTAGATCATGTAGAGGAGCCTGTACGCCAGTACTATAGAGTTACAGATACAGGTGGCATCTTCCATGATGATGAAGAAAGGGATGTAATGGTGTACATGAGGAGCGTCGTGCATGCGACGTATAAAGATTGTTTCGTCTACTTCAAAAATCAGAAAAGCGGCTTGTGGCAGGAGGTGTTGAGGGAAGTCCATAGGAGGTACCCAAATCCTGAGGGTCAGCGATTCTTGAATGATTGGGGACGCACAAAAGTGAGGAATTTGCTTCACAACGAAAGATCCCACCTCATGACACGCACCAGGGACTCACTACGGAGACAGGAGGAGGGGCGTGGAGCCTATAGCTAACCACCTATGTGCCACCGCATAGAGTGGAAGAAAGCTAAGAAGAAAGCAGCAGAGAAAGTGAAGAATCGCCAGCACGCAGAGGCGCGACGGATCCAAATGGAAACCATGGGATCGTTGCATTACGGATCGGGCGGTAGAGAGTCGTGGGAGGCGGAGTTTGTAAGTATATTTTGATTTCTAGTTTTTTAAAATTTATATTTCTTTCAATTATTTATATAATTTGTTCTAATACATTGTGTCTCATAATTGTTTGTATATATCATAATTGTTTTGCAGACTACTATCGTTGGTAGGATATCTACTCCTAGAGAGGTAGGTTACCATCGAGGCCATAACCGCACAACCACATGGCTTCACTTCTATAAGGAGGGTCTCATCACTGAGGACCAATACAACCGGGCTATGAGGATTCGACAGTCAGAGGAGGTATGTTTTTCTTACTTTCCTATTAAAAATATAGCTAATTATAACTTTTTCTCCACCATGTCTACGTAAGAAACCTTGATCTTTTGTGTGTGTAGGTGAATCCGAATGTGGAGCATAGCGAGGAGGGGGATAGCGACGCTAGTAACCATGGTGGTGCTAGCGAAGATATTTCTTCTTCAGATTCGTAGAGGAGCACCATACCTCTTCTATGGCCTTGTTTTCTTGTATATGTATTATCCATCTTTGAGCCTACTGCTTGCGGCCACGCTTTAGGTCGCAAGCACTTAAACTCCCCATGTAAATGCTTTTGATCTATAATGAATACATGGACTTTTATTTTTAATTCTCGTGCTTTTAGATCCATTGTCTTTTTTTCAAATGCACAATCTGATGTATGGGAGGGTTTTTTTTTTCCAGTTCTGTTTTGCGCGTCTATCTGCGCGTCTAAATTACAGAAAACGCGCGTTTATAAGCACGTCTACAATGCAGAGTACACGTGCTCATACGCGCGCCAGATAATTCGAATTTAAAAAAGAAATTAAATATCTTTTATAAAAAAAAGATTTTTTGTTTTTCGTTCGCGTCTATGGGTGCTTGTAAAAGCACGTCTACAGGCGTGTCTATATGCCCGTCTAATTGCCAGATAGACACACTGGTAGATGTACAGAATAAATTAAATAATTAACAATTTTGGTTTTTTATATGCTTGTATTCACGCGTGTATATGTGCATCTATTGTGCGTCTATATTTGCATGTAAATTCGTTTATACATGCGATTATAAACGCGATGCTGTAGACGTACAAATAGACGGGCGGATAGACGCACCCGTAAGATTTTCTCTATATTCAAAAATCGCGTCTAAAAGTGCATCTATGAGGCCTTTTTGTTGTAGTGTGAGTCAACAAACAGTACATCCTCTAGTAAGGATGAGACATTGCATCTTCACAATCGAGACGCCTGGCTACGACAGAAAATCAAATGTATGTGTGATCGTTGTTGAGGATGTTTTTTTCAAGCACGTTGAATCGCAATGTCACACCTCAGTATGTACGGAGAGTGGGACCAAGAAAAAGACCCAGTAAATTTTATTGCTTTATTTGAACAAATGTTATTGGTCTATGTTGCATCTTCACCATTAAACAAAACCTCCTTTTTTTAATTGAGTAGGATGCAGTACCACATCCTCAAATGGTCCCTCTAGGGCGTCGAGAGACTGCGAAGTGTCGATGCGAGGAGGTAGAGTCCTCAAGAAGAGTAGAGACTGATGACGACAATAGCAGCCCTCTTCAAATGCCCCATCAAGTTTTGGAGGAAGAGATTTTGGACAACATGGTGCAAGATTTATTTTCCCATGAGGTTCAGGGGGAGGGCGCCACTAGAGAGACAGATGACCCGCTACACATAGCGTCGAAAACTCCATTGTACGAAGGTTGCACCTACTCCGTTCTACGTGTATCTCTTGAGATATTGAACTTACAAACCATTTATGGATGTACTAATGCTAGCTTGAATGCATTATTGAAGTATGTATCATTTGATATTAATTCATAAATGCTTCTAAACAATATTCGCAGTTTGTTAACTCTGTTTGCACAATATATGCAAGTTATTATCACAAATGCTTCCAAATGGAAATAAATTGCCAACTATAAGGGAGCAAGCAAGGCATTTCCTGACATCTCTTGGATGTCTCGATTACGTTAAAATCCATGCATGTGTCAATGATTGCATCTTGTTTCATGGGGATCATGTATCTGCACGACAGTGTCCTATTTGTGGTGAACCAAGATACAACCAAGAGATGAAATCAATGGATGTGCCTCGTAAGGCTTTGCGACATTTTTCTATTATTCCACGTATTCAACTTATGTTTAAGTGTGAATCTATTGCGAGACTCATGTCATGGCATGCTAGTCACCATTCAAGTGATGGAAGGTGAAAAATTCCTTCAGATACACTAGCTTGGCAATACGTAGACAATTTGTGGCCTACTTTCAAAGAAGAGCCCAGAAATTTGAGATTTGGTCTAGGATTAGATGGAATAAATCCATTTGGCATCAAAAGCACCTCATATAGTGTATGGCCAATGGTATTGATGAACTATAATATCCCTCCATCCATGGCAATAAAAAAAGGACATGTAATGTTGACCCTTTTGATTCCTGGAAAACACAAAGTAAAAAACATGGACGTTTACTTAGAGCCTTTTGATCGAGGAGTTAGAAATGCTATGGAGAGGTATTGAGGTGCAAGATGTGAGTGCATCATTGTCCTTTAGAGATTTCACTTTAAAGGGCATGTTGTTGTGGACCATGCATGTCTTTTCAGGCTATGGAGAGTGTTCAGGTAGTTGCATACTCTATTTTATTCATTCTTACCCTTAATCAAATATATGTCATCATTAACCCACATTTTTACAGGTTTAACTACATCAGGATATCACGCATGTCTAATTTGTGGTCCCTCTCTGGTTTCTTCTAGACCGACATGCTTGAAGAAGGTTATCTATAACAATCATCATCGTTTTCTTCCTATTGACCACCCCAAATATGCACCCCCCACTAATGGAAGAACTCCACAATCTCTGACCATTCAAGATTGGAAGGACACTTGGATACACGCCAATGATCATCCTCCACTCGGCATGAGTCGGTAACTAGTTTACTTCTTTTGTTTGTCTTTAAAGTACACTCCATTATGAGAACAAGAAATAATATATTGTTTGTGCCTTAGATTCTCTATATTTTTTCGTCTCCCATATTGGACTGAACTCATGCATGGGGTCCATCAGGTTGATCTTGAGAAAAGTATGCAACTACCTGAACACTCTCCATAATAGGTAACAATATATGCATGGGGTCCATCATGTTGATCTTGAGTGTCCCATGATGAACCCCATGCATATATTCAAGAATGTTGCCTTTACATTATGGGATCACTTAATCGGGGCTCGTGATTCTGTCAATGTAAGGGAGGATTTATGTAGCATTGGACGTATGAGACGAGCTTGGCCACGCATCGGACCCAAAGGAAAGATCGAGTTACCGCGTGCACCTTGGATGTTGTTGAAGACCAAAGAAAAGATGGTGAAGCAGCAGATATGTAGCTTTTGAACTCCCATAGGATATATAAGATGCCTCAAGGGAGCCTTCATAAAGAAAAAGAAAAGAGGTGTGGAGCAACTATCCGGTTTAAAGTCTCACGATTGGCATAAAATGATTTAGGTAAGGATTTTCATAGTCATAAATATACTAATTAGTGGAGTAACTATGTAGAATAATTAACAATGTATGAATATTTACATACAGTTCATCCTTCCTACTAGCATATCCCATTGTGTTTTGAAAGATGTGCGTGATATTATTTACAAGATGGGTGAGCTCACGAGGTATATATACTTTATACTTATTTTTTAGTTTACATATTACGTACATCACATATTAAATCCACTGAATTTATGGACAAAACTAATCATCATTCTCAATTGCATGTTGGTAGATTTGTGAGTTTGAAGGAAATCGATCCAAATACGTTGCAAGAGGCTCGAGTATTATCCATTGAGGTGGTTTGTTTGGTGGAGGAAACTTTTCCTTGCTCCATTTTGACTACTCAAGTACACTTACTCGTACATCTGATTGATGAGATCGCAATTTTTGGGGTAGTTCATGCAAGGTGGATATTTTTTCTAGAGCTCTTTATGAAAACCCTAAAAGATTTTGTAAGGAAAAATGCACGGCTCGAGGGAAGCATGGCTCAGGGTTGGTTAGTGCAATCATCCCTTGTACAAATCTCTAAATATCTTACTAAAGTGGACTCCTCTTTACCACGACTATGAAAAGATGATGAAGATTTGAGGATGATCTCTATAATACCTCAAGGAAAAGAAAGAAGCAAAGTGCTAATGAAAGAGGAACTTCGTAAGTTAAATGTATTTTGTGTGCTTAACGGCGAAGTAATGAGCAAATGGGTGACACTATATAAAGAAGCAAGGGCAAGAAGAGTAAGCGAAAGACAAGCATTTCGTGTTAGATATGGACGTAATGTCCCATATCCATAACATTTAAGTGCGCTTCCACATCATATTGATATAGATTGGCTACATGAAGAAATGGAGAATATGAAAAAAGAGGAGGCGATGGATATATTGCAAGAGGAGTGGGAATACACACGAGGTTGCTTATCAAAGGTGAGACATACTTATAATTAAATTATCTTTAGTTATATATGATATAATAGTTTCACATGTTTCATCTTTAATTAAATCATTAATATGATCTCAACAATGTACTACTAGTGCACATTGTTCAATGCTATTTGGTGTGAAGGCAAACATTTTCAAACTCAACGTATAGATGATAAGAGAAATACCTAGGATTATGGTATCCTTGCAAACTTCTAGGATACCAATGGCACCATGGAAGGTTATTGTGGCTTGATCCAAGATAGTTTGAAGCTTGACTTTAGGTGTTTTTTTATATATGTGCTAGATGTGAAGTGGTTTAAAGAAGGAGTAACAACGGGTGAGCATTGCACAATTAGACGTCATCCAAGTGGTTTTGTAGTGATTGACTCTAGAAAATTTCACCAAGGCAAGAATGACACACACTACAAGATATAGACCTTATAGCGACGTTTAAAGTGACGAAAATACAAACAACAAAATTTGCCCCCGTCGTCGCAAAAAGCGTCGTTATTGACGATGCCATAGAATCGTCGCTATAACCGTCGCTATATGTGTCGCATTTGCGACGTAAATAACGACGCATATAACGACGGTTACAGAGAATTTGCGACACTGATAGCGACGACAATAGCGACGCGTGCAGTAAATTTGCGATGCAAATAGCGATGGTAACAGAGAATATTTTTTTTTGTGGCAGGGCAGCTATAGCACTGTGTGCTGTATGAGAGCCATACAAAATAGTTTCTGCACTGCTGCATACAAAGCATTTGCAAACAAAAAGAATGTATACTGAAATCATAAAACTGATGGATGAAATAAATACATGATATCGCATAAAATGCGATTGGTACAATCATAAAACAATATCACTAATACATAGAAAATGTCTATATAGATCGGGCGACTAAAAACTAAAGGTATGTGAGCTCTAAGGATCCAAGGGCGAGCTACAAATCGTCGTCCCCCGAAAGCTCTTCCTGCTGTAAAGGAGCATCAAACGGATTCTGCAGAAAAAGAAACAACATATCAATCCACCATACAATAATGCATTCAAATATCTCATGGTAACTACGGACAAGAAAGATGAGTGACTTACTGGGCCGCCGCGTCTATACAATCGGTCGATCAATGATCTGAGACCGTGCCTCTCCGCATATCGAGTCTCAAGGCCTTGCGGATCGTGATTTGTAATGGAGTGCTGCAAAGAAAACAAAATGCTAACTGTTAGAAACATGATTGTCAATACAAAGAATATCTCAAAAAAACAAATAAGCAAAACAAAAGAGAATCTTACAAAGTCCTCCAAATATGTCCTGTGGCCGCCACTCCCAAGATGATGTACCGATCCGGCCTCGATTCGTGCCCTCGCCGCCTCCCGCTGCTGACTCCAACGTCCTGACGAATTTGTAGCCTCCTCCCTCAGTCGGTGCCAGTCGTCTGCATCTAACCACTCGGGCTTTGGAGCCCCACTCTTGATTGCCTTGCGTGCATCGGATCGTCTATGTGACATGTATGCACGCATGCAATCCATCATCCAGCCCGTAGAGAATCTATCCACTGCGGCTGGCACCGGGAACTCCTCGTGCAAGGATGCTACTATGTACTCCTTGCTCCCCTCCGGTATGTTCCTCCAATGATCCAGGACGTTGTGCCGAAAAACTTATTGGCATAACTCCCTCATGCGAGCCATCACCCTCCTCCCCTCATCATTCATGATGATGGCTCCTGACCTGCCATCCACTAGGTATCCATAATCCCTAGGAGTGTGCCTTGTATGGGCCCTCTCCCATCTCCGTCCACGCTCCTGGGCATATCCAGGAGACCCCTGAACATCCGGTGTACCGACGGGGGTACCCTCTCCCGGAGTGCCACTCAAAGGGGTGCCACCAGAGGGTGTGCCACCAAAAGGAGTGCCACCAGAGGGGGTGCCACCAAAAGGCGTGACATCTGCCGACGGTTGCGCAAAAGCCGGAGTAACTAGAGTGGACGTCCCCACAGGTGTGACAAATCCTGGAGGTGACCGAGCTCCAGCTGAACGACGAGACGGAGACACCGCGTCCGTGTCTCCACAGCAGCACCCCCCTGATCCTCCTGCAGTCGCAATCCCTCCCTCTGGCCCAAGTCACGAGCGTCGAGATCGTCTGCTCGAAGCTGAAGCATCTGATCGCGCTGAAGCTGATCTAGCAGAGCGCCCTGACGAAGAACGAGACAGCTCCTGATCTGCTATCTCTTTGAATCTCGCGAGTTGATCTGGAGACATACGTGCCATCATCTCCTGAAACTCCTCATCGCTCATCCCTCGACTCATCCTGAAAATGTCGATACCTGCACAGATAAAAAATAATGTTAGAATAATCAATTTAAACTATACAAAGCACATTAATAAAATCATTTTTGAAAAATCCCTCTTAAAATGCATATCTTATCTACCTTTATGGAAGATCTAAATAACGAATTGAGTAATACAATTCTCCAAGAATGAAGTATTCTATGGTCCCATGTTAATCTCCTGACACAACTCTACATACACTGGAAGGTCGATAGACATGTTACCACAAAATAACGAGTCTGTCTCGTTCTCAAAAAATTTTATGACTTCTGTATTTCCATCATTGTTAGCCGATGCAGGCTCCAAGCTTGGGGTAGCCTCCACCCCTTGTAATTTCGATCCCTCTATTTGCATATTTTCTTCATCTATGCCTGGAACATCGCTTTGATCGTATACTCTCGCACCTCGAGGAGTTGAAGGTATAACATACCACCATCGAGGTTGTCGGGGATTTGGATAGAAGATTACCTATTCACAAACACTTACAAACCGTCTTCAAACCATTGTGACATAAACCATGTCGTATTACAATTAGCAAGCAAATGCCTAGTTGCACCTGTTCACAATGGGCCGGCAACACAAAGGTGTCGCGCAAATCCATCCATTTTTTTTCGGAATCTATTTTGAGAAATCCAGATGGACCTCGTCGAACTGTTGCGCCAGCTCCTCCAAGTACCACTTTGAACCACTGCACGTCGAATATTATCATGGAGAAGCTATGGTAATCCACCGTAATAATACTTTGCAAATTCCCAAAATACTCCATCTCATCCACAACCGTGTTCGGATCCGTTGCTCGTCGCCGGCTCTCTTGCTCAAACCTTGCCATGACACCACAGTCCATTGTGGAGCGCATTTTGTCAATACGCTCCACCCGAAAATGCCGTCCGCGCGACCACGCTGCACTATATATTTTGTACTACACATTGAAACACTCAAATTAGATATAGCAAGCAAATTTAGATACGACACATTCTAAACCCCTCATTACCTTTGGACTACATCCCCTCGAGAACTCCCACTCCTCCATTGAGACCTCTGTCCCTTCGCTGGATGCTGCGGTCAAGGCTCCATGCAACCATCGTGTTGACATAAACCGTGGCATCTCCTCCATGCCTTCGGGATATCGAATCGGTCGGTGACGCGTACTGCATCGAAATTCAGCTCGCGCTTCCTCTCGATCTTGCCTTGCAATCTGGTACTTGGTGAGCCACGTCTCCATGGAGGCATGGTGCAACATACAAAAGCGATTCACATTCTCTTCCATTGAGGCATCCATTCTTTTTTCTACCCCATTTCCAACCACCACATCTCCAGTCAGTCTGTCATCGTCCTTCAGTGTCCATAGCATTTCATTGTCTGGTTCCACCGTTGGTAGCCATTGTGAGATATGCACTAATGCCTCTGACACCAACCAACCTTCCGCCATGCTCCCTTCCGGACGAGCTCGTTGTCGCACAAAGCCTTTCAGGGTTTTCATGAAGCGCTCCAGGAAGAACATCCATAACGTATGGACAGGTCCAGCAATCTCCACTTCATCCACAAGATGCACAAGAAGGTGAACTTGTATCGTGAGCATGCTAGTGGGCATGTATTTCTCAAAGAGACAGACCGTCTCAACTGCTCCCTGCCTTGTGGATTCAATAGAGGACGTCTTAATCTCTTTCTATGAGATCCATTGCACCAAAGTCGACAGCTTGTAAATGGCCTCGCGAATTTCTGGAGTTAGGCATCCCGCGATCGCGATCGGTAGGACAAACTGCCACAAATGAGAAAGCATTAAGAATAATGGTCACTTTTCAAATTTCAAAATGTCAACGCTAATTAAAATCCATTCTGTTCACAAACCTGACATATCTTATGCCAATCATGGGATTTTAGCCCAGAAATCTGGTCATCTTTAGAAAATGCGGACCTGAGAGAACGCATCATACCCGTCGGAGTGCGGATAGACTTGATTACTTGCTTCACAATGCGCTCTTCTTTGGTAGACAAAACCCAGGGAGCGCGAGGAAGCTGCACTCCCCCTTCAGCACTCGACTGCGGCCAAAGCGCCTCCATCTTACCTACCTTCTTTAAATCCATTTGTGACCCTATAGTGTCTCTCTTTCCTGTGATGTGGTCCTTCTCCCTCTCCCTCTCCCTCGCTTCCTCTCCCTCCCCCTCCCTCTTTCTCTCCCTCTCTCATTTCCTTCCCCTCCCCCTCCCTCTCTCTCTCCCTCTCCCTCTCTTTCTCTTTTTCTTCCTCTCCCTCTCTATCTCTCTTTCTCTCTCATTTCCTAAACAAGTAAAAAATAGAGTGATTTAAACATCCTCCAAGCAAAAGGGAGAGGGAGAGATACAATGCACTCTCCCTCTCTTTCTCTTTCTATCCCTCTCTCATTTCCTTCCCCTTCCTCTCCCTCTCACTTTCTTTCTCTCTCATTTTCTCTCCTAAACAAGCAAAAAATAAAGTGATTCAAACATTAAACAAGCAAAAGAAAGAGGGAGGGAGAGAGAGAATGCACTCTCCCTCCTCCCTCTCTTTCTCTTTCTCTCCCTCTCCTATTTCCTCCCCCTCCCTCTCCCTCTCCCTCTATTTCTCTTTCTCTTTCTTTTCCTCTCCCTCTCCCTCTCTTTCTCTCTTACTCTCTCATTTCCTCTCCTAAACAAGCAAAGAAGAAAGTAATTTAAACATTAAACAAGCAAAAGGGAGAGAGAGAGAGAGAATGCACTCTCCCTCTCTTTCTCTCCCTCTCCCTCTCCTTCTCTTTCATTTCCTCTCCTAAACAAACAAAAGAGAACGATTTAAACCTTCAACAAGTAAAAGAAAGAGAGAGGGAGACTCACCAATGAGATATGGCGAGCGTGGGCGGCTTCTCTTTGCAACGAGGGCTCCTCCTCTCCTTCGTGAACAATGACGGTGGCGGTGGCGGCGGCGGCGGCGGCAGCAAGTCTCTTCCTCCTCTTCTCTCACAAAGCCTTGGCTCTCTTCCTTGCTCTCTCCCTCGCTCTCGCTCTCAAAAGGCGAAGAAAACAAAATGAAAACGGTGCTTTGGTTTCGGCCGCGCTTTTTTTCCCTACGACGTCGCTATATGCGTCGCTATTTGCATCGCAAATAGCGACGCCAATAGCGACGCCGATATCCGCCGTCGCTAATCAGCGTCGCTATTGCCCCATTCCCTTGTAGTGACATTTGTACTACCTCAACAATGCGAGGAGGTATATTAGAAGCTATTTATTTTTTTATATATTACTTCTTGATACATTCTCAAAATACAATAAATATCTAAGTTGCTTACTTTTTTAAAAAAAATGCAGGTTGTGTATCACCCAATGGTAAACAATAACCGATGGTGGCACGTCATCCCCATATCTAATCGTTCAAAACCATTATATGGCAATGCTATCAACATAGAGATAGTTGATGACAATCCAACAATCAATGATGATACAATCAATGATGATGCACATGATGATGCCATGATCGATGATATACATGATGCAGTGCAAGATGATCCCCGTGCGGATGTTCAAGGAAGCACAGAAGAGGATAACAATATGGTTGCAGATGATGATGAAGAAATTGAGCATAGCAATACATCTAATAGTGGAATAGACTTATTTGTTTCATTGCCTATTGGTAACATAGACCTAGAGGTAGATAGTCTAGCAAGGGCCGATCTCATTGAAGATGAGATTGATCATTCATTGTAGCATATATACTTAGCTTTGAATGATTGGACGTATATTTGTAATACTCAGAAAGAAGTAAAGTTGGTAATGTATTCAAACAAATAATAGCTCTTAAGATGCTTGGTCATATTTAGGGACTTTATGAGAAATGAAAAATATATGCGTTTATTTTTGCATCTATAGGAGCATTTATAAACGTGGGTATATAGACGCATTCTGTATGCTAGCGTTAATAGATGCGCTAATACACGCGCTTTAAACACGCCTGCTATTTTGCGTGTATAGTGCACGTCTATAGGGCCTTTCTCTTGTAGTGAAATGAGACACTTAAATCCAAGATCCAAGTATGCATGTCATCATTTGTATCTGCTACCAAGACATGTGCACTAAAGAAAGAAGAGACAAGGAGTACGTCATTACCACTATCACTCTCATGGTTGACTACATTCACTCTTTCTACCTTGATAGTGCTTCTCTTTGTTGGTTGACTATCCTTCTTCTCATTCTTATTGTCATCAGTCTTCTTACCCTTCCCTTTCTCTTTCTTCCTTTTGTAGCAGCAGTCATGCTTGAAGTGACCCTTCTTGCCACAATGATGGCACTCTATATCTTTCCCACGAGATTTGTGTCTTTTATTTTCAGATTTCCCCTTCTACTAATAGTATCTCTAATATGCAAAGCACTAGACAACTTTTTGGATGCATTGTTTTGTTGATTCATCTCTTCCATAAGCAGAGCACTCTCTACATTGGAATACATTAGGTGCATAGCATTCGAGTTGCTCATGGCTGTCATAAAAGTATCCTAGCTTTCAGATAGAGTACATAACAAGAAAGTAGCCTTGAACTCATCATCGATATTGAACTTCAATGCAACCAACACTGGCTGAAAATGGAATTAAACTCATTGAGGTGTGTAGATATGGCTATACCTTCTTTCATGCAGAGATCCATTAACTACTTTGGCTAGTAAACTTTCCTTGCAGCACTCTTCTGAGCATATAACTCCTCAAGTCTCTTCCAAATGGCATAGTCAGAATCTAATCCTTTTGTGTTAAACAACAAGGCTTCAGAAACTAAAATTTCAATGGTTGAACGAGCAAGCTCATTGAGCTCATCCCAATCCTCTTGTTCCATGTCCTCTAGTCTTTCTCCTTTTGTCTTGATAGGCTTCACTTGCTTTTTTTGCACCAAGATGCTGTAGCATTGCTTTTGCCAAATTGCAAAGTTATGTTTCCCTTCAAGCTTCTTGATATGCATAAGATGACTGCTATCACTGTTGCTAGCCATGATTGCAACTCAAAATGACAAGAAAACAAGCCTAATCCATCACACAAGAGGTGCAAAAAACCAACTTGCATTATACTTCCAAAATCTTAGTTCTACTGATTATATTTTAGCATGACATTGACACTTCAGACTAGTAGCATGCATATAGATATCACCAAATAGCAGCAAACAAGTCTAGGTACAAATTGCCTACAAATGGTCTTTGCTATTCACAGTATACAATAGCAAGATGTCTGCAAGTACAAACTAATTTGTTTTTAGATTAAAAAATGAAGCATAACACATATTCAATCACTGCTCAAGCATGTGACCTTATGTTAGTACCAAAAACATGCTTATGAGCTTCACTAAAAGTATACAACCCCATCAAAATCACTTCTAGATATAGCACCTATTGTCTGCAATTTCTTACAACCACCAAGACAACCTTTTGTGCACTTCAAATGAATTATAAAACATCTCTAAAATTATTGCCAAGTGATTAGCATTCATGGACCTATGCATGTACATTGTTTCACTAGTACTCGAGAGATGACCCAAATACAATAGGTATACCACAAACCTCTGCCAAGTACATTCAGCCTTGCTATAAAAAACATTAAAAATGACAAGAAAAGTGAGTATAATCTTTGTTAAAACTAGGCCAAATGCATCTTAGACCCAAGGCATATCATCTCCCAATGTAGTAGCACCAATACATGACCATTTGGGCATCCAGAGAAGCATATGTGAGCTTAGGCAATGAAGTAGATGACTTCTTAGACTTATCAACCATAAACTTACTACTATATATAGTAGTGAATTCACTATCAAATGATGCTATTTTACTGGAAAAATTAGCTCCAAATCAATCCCATAACATAGGCATAGCATTCCTTAGCATTTAGGCATCAATCAGTGACCAATAGGCATCAAATGTCAATGCCAACAAGCATACATCAAATGTTAAAGTTGTTGCCCAATTTTACACTGTCAGCTATAGATTGTTATAATAGCCCATAACTGAAGCAAAATATTCCCAAATGTCAACGCTAGGAGAAGATCCAATACACAAGCATAAAACCAAGCATTTGAATGCTCAAATGAGTTGCCAATGAAGCCTAAATGGAGTAGGGAAGCTCATAGAAACTGAATGTATGCTATAAATTAATCTATTGATGTCCATGTGGTTCTGCTTCTAGGTCTAGGAAGGGCTGGGGGCTCTACTCTTGATGCTAAGGAAGGTGAGGAGGGTCCTCAAGAACACCAAAAAGCTCCCAGTTGAAGCTCAAATGCAATGGTGTGACCAATGCTTCCCAATAAGCAAAGAGCAATGGCTAGCTTGCTGTGAATTGAATGCAATGTCTTTCTCAAGAGACACAAATGCACTGCACTTACTAAATTCTTCTTGAGACTCACCCTATCTTGAAAGTGAACCTTCTCACTCTTCAAGGACTACAAATAATGATTTAGCCAAGAAAAATAAATAACAAGTCAATGCTCTAATGCATCAATGCACCCTAATTCAAAGTGACAAGTTTAAAGTGGTAAGGTGTTCATTAGATATCTGTGTACAAGCTAGTTTCAATGCACTCAAAATGAAGGAAAAAAGGGGATATTGTTTGTTATTTGAAATATGATAATGTGAAATTGGTCAAAGAAAATTTGAGGGATATTTGAATTTATTCAAGGGACACCTAGCCTCTATTGTAGGGCCATACTTCATAAGTTGTCAAACTTTGAGACTAATATTAGCTTACTCTTTAAGGGCTATGAAGCCATTATACCCCTCAATGTTAGATTCATATGCTTAAAAGGCCATCACAAATGAAGAATGTCAAATCCCTAAGGTCAAATGGGATACCTACCAAATCCTTCAAGATAATATGGGAAACTTGTTGGCGAGCTTCTTAGAGGATTGTTATAGTTTTTTAAATCACTATAAAGCCAACAATAAGATATCTAAGGTCATGAACATGGGCATGATTAAGATTATACTCAAGGCATTTAGGGCTAAACTATCTTAGTGGCAATCTTTAATAGTGTTAAACCTTTCAAATAAGGTTATGCCTATTTGGCCCTCACTTTGAGTGGACAAAACTCTTGTGTCTAAATGTCCTACACTTGTAGAAATATGGATTGTTTGGCAAAGAGCTACAAGATACTATCATGAACTTAGTATTGGCCAAGTATTGAGTATTGACTAATAAGAAAGACTTTGTCCTAGTAAATATGGGCGTTGGTGAAGGCATATGATCATATGAGTTTAACTTCCATTATGCTTACCATGCAAGCTATTGGTTTTGGTCATCTTATAGAGATGGTGAAGACCACATTTAGAAATGTTGTAGCAAAAATCTATGTCAATGTATTTCTCTTAGACTCCATCCCCCTCAAGGGGCTAGTTAGGCAAGGATTTTTCATGGCTAATGCTTCTTTTTAATCGCTACCAACCCTCTTTTAAAGATGCTTCATTAAATGAGATAGCATGGTACTTTAAAAAGAGTTGATCTACCTTTGGAAGAGTAGTTCATATCCCAAATCTTCACAAATGATAACTTTAATGTATTTTAATTTCAAATTAGCATTGTAGATGAGTTAGTCAAGGTCTTTAAGTTGTCATTTATAGATGACACCTTGGGTCTAGAAACCAGTTACAAATAGACAAGAGTTCTCTTTCTAGGCTATGACCCATCTTAGAATTGGAGTTACCCAAAAACAATGGTTTTATTTGCTCAAGATGTAGTTAATGTGGACAAATGAAATTCAATATCTGTCTTTTTGAAGGTAGAATCATTGTGTTAAAAACTATGTTAGCTAATATTGTAATTTATATTGCTATCATTTTTGTAATTGCAGTACGTGTGCATGCAAGTGTGTAGAGACACTACAAGGATACAGAGGCATAGCGACGGCACTTTCCGATGCAAAATAGCGGCATCGCTATTTGCGTCGCAGATGCGACATAAATAGTGACGGTGCTCGGACAAAAAAACGCGGGCCGAAACCCAAGCATGTGATTTTGCACAAACAAATGAAGGAGAGAGCGAACTCCATCTTGCATTTGAGAGGGAGAGGGAGAGAAAGAGAGAAAGAGGGAGAAGGAAAGCTTCTCACCGTCGTCGCCGCCATTCGCAAAGAAGAGGAGGAAGTGTACAGAGGGCGAAGAGGAGCCGCCCTCACGAAGAGGAGCCACAGAATCTATCCTCGGGCCTTTACAGTGAGTGTATTGTTCCTTCTTGCTTTGTTTTTGCTTTTTCTCTTTCTTTTACTTGTTTTTGTTAAAAATCATGTGTATTGAGAGAGGGAGAGGAAATGAGAGAGGGAGAGGAAGAGAGAAAAGGAAAGAAGGAACGAGAGAGAGAGGGAGAAAACATTAAACATAATAGGGAAAGAGAGAAAGAGAGAAAGAGAGGGGGAGAGAGAGGGAGGGAGAGGTTTTTATTATTGTTATTGTTGTTTTATTTTTTTAAATTTTTTTTTTTGTGGTAGCGGTAGCGGTAGTGGTAGTTATTGTTTAATTTCTTATTTTTTTGTTTGTTGTTGTTGTGATAGTCGTAGTAGTAGTAGTGGTAGTGGTAGTGATAGTAGTAGTTGTTGTTTAATTTCTTCTCTTCTTGTTTGTTATTGTTGTGGTAGTCGTAGTCGTAGTCGTAGTCGTCATAGTCGTGATTGTAGTAGTAGTAATAGTAGTTTTCTTGTTTGTAGTAGTAGTATTTTTTTTTCTTTTCTTGTTTATTATTGTTTAGTTTTCTTGTTTGTTGTTGTTATTGTTGTTGTAGTTTTTTCTTCTTTTCTTGTTTGTTGTTATTGTAATAATAGCAATAGTTATTGTTGTTCACTACAAGGATTTAAACGTATAGCGACGGCAGGTAGTGACGCAGGTAGAGGCATCGCTATTTGTGTCGCTATTTTATTTGCATTGCATTTGTGATATAAATAGCGACGCCCCACAGGGAAAAAAAATAGGCCGAAACCCGAGCGCGGGTTCATTTCGCGCATTTTCGTCGATCGTTTCGAGAGGAAGAGCGAGAGAGAAAGTGACCGTCGTGAGAGAGGGAGAGGAAGAAGGCTTTTCGCTGCCGTTGCCGTTTGCGAAGGAGAGGAGGAGCCTTCATCGCGAAGAGGAGCCGCCAAACCCTCGCCATATCTCATTGGTGAGTCCATTCTCTCCTTCTTTTGCTTGTTTAGGGTTTAATTCTCTCCTTCTTTTGCTTGTTTAGGAGAGAAAATGAAAGAGAAAGAGAGGGAGAGGGAGAGGGAGGAAGAGAAAGAGAAAGAGAGAGGGAGAGAAAGAGAAAGAGAGGGAGAGTGTATTCTCTCTCTCCCTCTCCCTTTTGCTTTTATAATTTGTGTATATATATTGAGAGAGGGAGAGGAAATGAGAGAGAAAGAGAGGGAGAGGGAGAGGGAGGGGGAGGGAGGGAGAGGGAGAGGAAGGGAGAGGGAGGAAATGGAAGAGGGTGGGGGATGAAATCACAAACTCACAAAGCTTCCCTGTATCACATCAATCCAGGACGTTAGACCATCTAGAGCTCAGCATTGTGAAAATTCTCAATCTCTGCTCTGTGTCTGCCATAGCCAGACAGGACCTACCTTACTTGGAGCTTTAATAACTCCTCAACCAGGCCATTTCAGCTCTTTAATTCTTCTAGGGAGTTGTTCTTCTACTCAAGGCGCTTCATCCTGGAACGTAAATCAATGACATTGATGCGCCCTAACCCCAGCATTGCGGAAATCGCGCAAAACTGTCCTGAACTGCGCCGAATCTGTTCGCGCCCTCTGCGTGCTTCATACAGCCAGCGATCTTGATGATTATGATAGGGCTTTGATAGCCCATGAAGTCAGCTTCCTAGGCATGTACTCTCTCTCCCTCTCCCTTTTGCTTTTATAATTTGTGTATATATATTGAGAGAGGGAGAGGAAATGAGAGAGAAAGAGAGGGAGAGGGAGGAAATGGGGGAGGGAGGGAGAGGGGGAGGGAGGAAATGGAAGAGGGAGGGGGATGAAATGAGAGAACAAGAGAGAGGGAGAGTGTATTTTCTCTCTTATTTATTTAATTTGTGTATAATTTGTATATAATGAGAGAGGGAGAAGAAATGAGGGAGAGGGAGAGAGAGAAAGAGAGTGAAATTAAAGAGAGGGAGAGGGAGGAAATGGGAGAGGGAGGGGGAGGAAATGAGAGAGAGAAAGAGAGGAAGAGAGAGAGGGAATGAGAGAGGGAGAGTGTATTCTCTCACTTTTTTCTTTATTTTTTGTATAATTTGTATGTAATGAGAGAGGGAGAAGAAATGAGGGAGAGGGAGAGGGAGAAAGAGAGGGAAATTAAAGAGAGGGAGAGGGAGGGGGAGAGGAAATGAGAAAGGGAAGGGGAGGAAGAGAGAGAAAATGAGAGAGGGAGAGAGAGAGGGAATGAGAGAGGGAGAGGGAGAAGGGGGAGAGACGAAAACATAATACAGAAATGAGAGAGGGAGAGGGAGGGAGAAGAAATGAGAGAAGGAGAGGAAGAGAGGAAAAGGAAATGAGAGAGAAGAGAGAAAAAGAGATAAGATGTTAAACATAATAGACAAATAGAGCAAGAGAGGGTGTGGGTGAGGATAAGGGCGAGGGAGGGAGAGGAAATGAGAGAGGGAGAAGAGAGAGAAAAAGAGAAAAAATTATTAAAAATAATAGAGAAAGAGAAAAAGAGAGGGTCAAGGTGAGGAAGGGATAGAAAATGAGAGAGGGAGAGAAAGAGAGAAAGGTAAATGAGAGAGGGAGAGGAGAGAGAAAATGAAATGAGAGGGAGAGGAGAGAGAAAAAAATGAGAGAGAGAGAAAATGAGAGAGGGAGAGGAGAGAGAAAAAATGAGAGAGAGAGAGGAGAGAGAAAATAGAGAAAAACCATTAAACCTAATAGGGAAAGAGAGAAAGAGAGGGTGAGAGTGAGGGAGAGAGAGGAAATGAGAGAGGGAGAGGAGAGAGAAAAAGAAAATGAGAGAGAAAAAGGAATGAGAGAGGGCAAGGGAGGGAGAGGAATGAGAGGGAGATGAGAGAGAAAAGGAAATGAGAGAGAGAGAGGAGAGAGAAAAAGAGAAATATCATTAAATCTAATAGGGAAAGAGAGAAAGAGAGGGTGAGGGTGAAGGAGGGAGAGGAAATGAGAGAGGGAAAGATAGAGAGAAAACGAAATGAGAGAGGGAAAGGAGAGAAAAAAAATGAGTGAGAGAGAGAGGACAGAGAAAAAGAGAGAAAAACCATTAAACCTAATAGGGAAAGAGAGAAAGAGAGGGTGAGGGCGAGGGAGGGAGAGAAAATGAAAGAGGGAGAGGAGAGAGAAAAATGAATGAGAGAGAGAGAAGAGAGAAAAAGGAATGAGAGAGAGGAGAGATAAAAATAGAAATATCATTAAACCTAATAGGGAAAGAGAGAGAGAGACGATGAGGGCGAGGGAGGGAGAGGAAATGAGAGAGGGAGAGAAAGAGAGAAAACGAAATATTATGTGCTAGGTACTGAGTACTAGTTACTAAATACTAGTGTTCTATGATACTATATGCTAGGTCATAGAAAAAGAGAGAGATGGAATGAGAGGATAACAATCTAAGAAAAGAAAAGAATGATAATAAAAACAAATTGTTTGTTGTAACGTAGACAAAATAGAAAATGAAGGTCCTGTTGTTCAAGATCGCGAGGCGTATCTTAATCAGCGTGTCCCATGTCCTTGCTCTCAATGCAAGTTAGCAATTAGACGAAAATGTCGATTGTCTATAGAACACGTACGACGATTTGGTGAGTTTCAATCTGAGATCATTGATTAGGCGATTGTGGATTTTTGACAAACGGTAATTTGAAGTTAATATTAATCATGCATTGTACTTGCAAGCTAATTGAATACCATATACAATAAGATTGGGTCTTGTTGGCAAATTTTCTATCCAGGGAGGTAATGTCTCGTCCCAAGGGGGAGTGAACCTTTTGCGGCCAATTAGAAGAGTACGTGGTCATGCGATGAATGGAGTGCAGGAGCCAATCCACCACTCGCAAGGCCAATCTATACCATCAATGCCAGAGGAGATAGGCAACCTTCCAGACCTACCTACAAACTTGGAGCCTGAGATGGAGGCAATGATCGATGCATTGATTCCCATGGATGTCGAGACTTCTGATCCGCTTAGAGAGGAATCTTCCATACCATCATATGATGGGTGCCGAGTATCTCGGCTGAAGACACTGCTTGCACTCTTAAGTGTGCAAGCAAAATACGGGTGGAGCGATATGAGTGTGACCGAGTTGTTTAGATACCTTATACATACGCTTCATTGATTTTTTTTTCGGCACTATTATTACAAACATTTATGCTTTTTCAAGGTGTTTTATGATTTTTTTCAGATTATTGAAATATCCTATATAACCACCTACAAATACCATGCCTGAGTCTCGTGATGATGCACAACATGTTTTATGGAAGCTTGGCATGGACTACAATAACATCCATGCATATATCAACGATTGCATACTGTTTCGAGGAGAATACGAGACTATGGAGACATATCCAAAGTGTGGTGCTCATAGGTATCGACAGGACTTGCAAGGGCAAACCATCCCTCAAAAAGTTCTCAGATACTTTTCGCTTATCCCCCACATAAACCACATGTTTCGTACGTCCGGCATGGCAAGCTTGACAACTGGCAAGTGTAGAATAGGTCCACGGATAGAGTTCAACGAATATCAGCACATTCACACGCATGGAGCCACATTGCCTCTACCTTCCCAGGCTTTTTCCGAGAGCCAAGGAATCTTCGGCTCGGTCTTGCAATGGATGGCATGAACCCATTAGATCTACGCTCAACTTCTTACAGTGTGTTGCCTATAGTCCTTGTCAACTACAATATCCCTCCATGGCTTTCTACAAAGAAATGACATCTCATCCTTAGCTTGCTCGTCCCCGGCCGCTACAAAGTAAAAAATATGGACGTATATCTTCGTCCATTAGTCGATGAGCTTAAGATTTTGTGGGAGGAGGGGGTCACCATGCAAGATATGAGCAGGCGCGAGGGTCGGCGGTCAGCCAATATTCGAGCCATTCTCATGTGGACGATACATGACTTTGCGGGATTGGGAGAGTGCTCGGGTGAGCACGCCTCCGTTCTCGCTGGTAATATCTTTTTTTTTCTCATTCAAGAAAGTATTCACTAGGTTGTAATGTTGGAACATGTCTGATTACCTCAGGTTATCATGTATGTCCATTGTGCGGGCCACAGTTAGACTCCTGAAGGTCACGAACCGTGAAGAAGATGGTATATCAAGGACACACTGCTTTCATACCGGAGGATCATGAACTCAGGGAAGGTTTCCTTGGACGACCTCCAACACGTATGAACGCCGCAAGCTGGTACGAGCTGAAAATGGTCCACGCGGAATCACATCCAAATGGAATGCGGTGGCTCTCAGTTTTCTACGAGTTGCCATATTGGACTCACTTATAGGTCAACCACTTGTTGGATCCCATACATATTTTCAAGAATGTGAATAGCTTATTATGGGACCACATCACAGGAAAGAGAGACACTATAGGGGCACGAATGGATTTGAAGGAGGTAGGTAAGATGGAGGCGCTTTGGCCGCAGTCGAGTGCTGATGGTCACATGCAACTTTCTCGCGCTTCTTGGGTTTTGTTCACTAAAGAAGAGCGCATTGTGAAGCAAGTAATCAAGTCTATCCGCACTCCGACGGGTATGATGAGTTATCTTAGGTCCGCATTTTCTAAAGACGACCAATTATCAGGGCTAAAATCCCATGACTGGTATAAGATATGACAGGTTTGTACTACGAATGGATTGTAATTAGCGTGGGCATTTTACTATTTGGAATGTAGCCATTATTCATAATGCTTTCTCATTTGTGGTAGTTTGTACTACGGATCGGGATCGCATGATATCTTACTCTAGAAATACGCGGGGCCATTTATAGGTTGTCGACTTTGGTGCAATGGATCTCACAGAAGGAGATTAAGACGTCCTCTATTGAATCTGCGAGGCGGGGAGTAGTGGAGACGGTCTGTCTCTTTGAGAAATACATGTCCACCAGCATGCTCACGATACAAATCCACCTTCTTGTGCATCTTGGGGATGAAGTGGAGATTGCTGGACCTATCCATACGCGATGGATGTTCTTCTTGGAGCGCTTCATGAAAACCCTGAAAGGCTTTGTGCGACAACGAGCTCGGCCAGAAGGTAGCATGGCCGAAGGTTGATTGGTGTCTGAGGCGCTAGTGTATATTTCACAATCACTACAACAAAAAGGCCTCTTAGACACACTTTTAGATGCAATTTTTGAATATAGAGAAAATCTTATGGGTGCGTCTACCCGCGTGTCTATTTGTGCGTCTACAAACTCTCGTCTATAATCGCATGTATTAAGGAATTTACATGCAAAAATAGACGTGCAACAGACGCGCATATACACACGTGAATACAAGTGCATGAAAAAACCAAAATTCTTATTTATTTAATTTATTTTGTGCGTCTACCAGCACGTCTACATGGCAAATTAGACGGGCATATAAACACGTCCGTAGACACACTTTTACAAGCGTCCATAGACGCGAATGGAAAACAAAAAATCTCCTTAAAAAAAAAAGATATTTAATTTATTTTTTAAATTTGAATTATGTAGCGTGTGTATGAGCGCGTGTACTTTGCATTTTAGACGCACTTATAAACGCACATTTTCTGCAATTTAGACGCATGGATAGACGAGCAAAACATAACTGGAAAAAAAAAACTAGAGAGCATGTGGTTGCAAAGAACCAGAGAGCATGTGGTTGCTCATGTGGTTGCAAAGCATGCTCTCTGGTTTTTTCCCCCCTCCCATACATCAGATTGTGCATTTGGGAAAAAGACAATGGATCTAAAAGCACGAGAATTGAAAATAAAAGTCCATGTATTCATTATAGATCAAAAGCATTTACTTGGGAAGTTTAAGTGCTTGAGACCTAAAGCGTGGCCGCAAGCAGTAGGCTCAAAGATGGATAATACATATACAAGAAAACAAGGCCATAGAGGAGGTATGGTGCTCCTCTACGAATCTGAAGAAGAAACATCTTCGCTAGCAGCACCATGGCTACTAGCATCGCTATCCCCCTCCTCGCTATGCTCCACATCTGGGTTCGCCTACACATACAAAAGATCAAGGTTGCTTACGTACACATGGTGGAGAAAAAGTTATAATTAGCTATACTTTTAATAGGAAAGTAAGAAAAACATACCTCCTCTAGCTGTCGAATCCCCATAGCTCGGTTGTATTGGTCCTCAGTGATGAGAACCTCCTCATAGAAATGAAGCCATGTGGCTGCGCGGTTATGGCCTCGATGGTAACCTACCTCTCTAGGAGTAGGTATTCTACCAACGATAGTAGTCTGCAAAACAATTATGATATATACAAACAATTATGAGACACAATGTATTAGAACAAATTATATAAAGAATTAAAAGAAATATAAATTTTAAAAATTAGAAATCAAAATATACTTACAAACTCTGCCTCCCACGACTCTCTGCCGCCTGATTCGTAATGCAACAATCCCATGGTTTCCATTTGGATGCGTCGCGCCTCTGTATGTTGGCGACTCTTCACTTTCTCTACTGCTTTCTTCTTGGCTTTCTTTCACTCTATGCGGTGGCACATAGGTGGTTGGCTATAGGCTCCATACCCCTCCTCGTGTCTCCGCAGTGAGTCCCTGGCGCGTGTCATGAGGTGGAATTTTTTGTTGTGAAGCAAATCCCTCACTTTTGTGCGTCCCCAATCATCTGAGAATCACTGACCCTCAGGATTTGGGTACCTCCTATGAACTGCCCTCAACACCTCCTACCACAAGCTGCTTTTCTGATTTTTGAAGTAGATGAAACAATCTTTATACGTCGCATGCACGATGCTCCTCATGTACGCCATTACATCCCTTCCTTCATTATCATGGAAGATGCCACCAGTATCTGTAACTCTATAGTACTGGTGTACAAGCTCCTCTACGTGATCTACTGGTGAGGGTGATCGCTCACCATCTCCTAGGCAACCCCCACACAAGCCTCGTCCTCCCCCTCGACTCTCCCTCCTCCCTCTCTATCGACTACCCTCTGCCTCGTTGGATGCACGTACTTCTGTAGATGCACATGCGTCGGCTGACGCTTGTGCTTCAGCCGATGCATGTACAGGTGCTACACGTGGAGTATCTGCAATTGGAGTTTGGGAAGTAGTGCCAGGCAAAGACGTCAGAGGCGTTCCAGACATGACGTTGAACACCTCGTCTACTGGGAGAGCGGCCAAGGTGTTTGGTCATCTCTCCCACGAAGTCTTCCCTACTAGGAAAACCTCCAAAAAATGCATTGACCCCCCTGCCAAAAAAGCCCAATGTATCATTCATGCGATCCAAATCCGAGTCATCGCTAGATGAACCAGGATGCGACATCTGTAAAAAAAACACAAGAAAAAGACAATTTTTTTTGCATACAAAAAATCATATATTACCTTCATCCACACATAAACATTTTCAAAGAGCCAAAATCCTTGATCCAATCCAACATTAATTATGAAAAATCATTCAGTGAGCCTAGAATCATTATGTAAGAGAAGGCTTTTGATGCTCACATTTTCATTTTCTTCAAGTGTATTTTGCAAGCACTTACTAATGTCCATTTAAGTGAAACAAAGGTGTGGAAATTCCATAGAAAAAATATATGGATGCTCATGGCACTTGAAAGTGCTAATAATCTAGCTTTCTTTAGACATTGAGCATAAAACTTAAGTACTAATGCTTCTCATAAATAAGAAATCTCCCCAAGTCCCACTCTCAAATATGGGATTAAGATTTAGCCACTTGGTCAAATCTTTACTCCTTATTTGAAAGTGGAGCTTGGAAGATTCCCAAATTCTCTAATATGGTATCGAAAGTATAATGCTACCTGATTCACTACGTTGGAAGGCTAAAGCTTCTAAAAATTTGATCATGAATCAAGAAAATTTATAAACACAAACATGGGATTGGTCACATTCATCATTGCAAAAATATATTGTTAATTAAAAAACTAGATCTACATCCCATGCCCATTGTGTTTTTGTTATTAGTTTGCTTTAGCTATCAATATAAAGAAACATAATAAGCACAATAACGTTTAGGCAATGAAAATTGTTTTTTTATCAGAGCTAGCTAGCGCGTGTATAACCGCATCTAAAATGCAGGATAGACGCGCTCTCAGATGCATGATAGATGCGCAGAATAGGTCCACGGATGGAGTTCAATGAATATCAGCGGATTCGCGCGCATGGAGCCACATTGACTCTACATTCCCAGGCTTTGCCCGAGAGCCAAGGAATCTTCGGCTCGGTCTTGCAATGGATGGCATGAATCCATTCGGTCTGTGCTCAACTTCTTACAGTGTGTGGCCTATAGTCCTTGTCAACTACAATATCCCTCCATGGCTTTCTACGAAGAAAGGACATCTCATCCTTAGCTTGCTCGTCCCCGGCCGCTACAAAGTAAAAAATATGGACGTGTATCTTCGTCCATTAGTCGATGAGCTTAAGATTTTGTGGGAGGAGGGGGTCACCGTGCAAGATATGAGCAGGCGCGATGGTAGGCGGTTAGCCAATATTCGAGCCATTCTCATGTGGACGATGCATGACTTTCCAGGATTGGGACATTAGGGGAGTTTTGAGGTCTCGAAAATGCCTTTTAGGATGTGAAGAGAGAGTGCTCTAGAGCAATAAGAGCAAAGCCTCCATAACGGAACTTCTATTTTTAAAAAATTAAAAAATCATTTTATAAAAATATATAAATATGATAATATTACGAATTTGTATTTTTATTATATATTTTTAGTCTCTTATATTCGTGATTATGACATCTTTTGCATTAACGGCATAGAGTCTCGGCTACTTTTATTTAATGATGTTTCTAGATTAATGATAAGGACTAATGTAATCGAAATTCAAATTGGTGAAAAGCATGGCGCTTAGTTTTTTCCCTCCTTTCTTTTATTCCTCTATTGTTTTTCCCTCCGTTATGGTAGCCTAGTCCTCTCTCTCTCTCTCTCTCTCTCTCTCTCTCTCTCTCTCTCTCTCTCTCTCTCTCTCTCTCTCTCTCTCTCTCTGCATGTATCTCTCTCTTCTACCATGGATACAGAAATTCGACCTTCAACAAGGCGTCCAAGCTCCCAAATCACATCCATATCAGTGTTTAACTCATTCCAAACTGATGGAAGATGGATTCCTACTATCATTAGCAAAGGTAGTTGGATCACCATGCAACAAGCAAAATGTGGAAAAAGGCAAAGACATGAGAGCTCGTTTATCTCTGCTTGGAAGGGCAGAATCCGAGATTTTAAGCTTGGAGCAAATAAGAATAGCATCAAAGAGGTACTAGTGCAACATGTGTTCATGCATAGAGAGTTGTGTTTGAAACCTGGATCTTCAAAGCTTCCAATGCATAGACCAAATTGTAAGAATTTGATTCTTAAAGTTTTTCCTTTCTTAAACATGGTTTAGGTTTTTCCATTATAATATTTGTTTGTCTTGTAGATGTCTATCCCTCTAATCTTGAGGAATGGCACCCAGTGGAATCTATTATTGATGTTATTGATGTTATACATGGTTCAATTGGAGAAGAAATGTATAGAGGCAAAAAGAAGACAGAGCTTGCAGAGAATGGAATATTCTTTTATGACCATTCTTATGTTATTCCTATGCAGCGTTGCCAATGGGGATCAATAAAACTCCTTCCTTTGCTAGATTTTTCAAGCTTTGAGTGGCCTTTGCCAAGTCCAGCTACTAATGAGGGCTATAGATGTAAGATATTTTTTGAGATCCAGAAAGCACTAAAATCTAATATCTCAAGTAGGCTAAGCAAAGTTACTTTATTTATGCCTATTAATATATTTATTGATTTCTTCTCTAATATGGAGATAAGAATAACAAAAACCATGCTTTCAGTGAAGAGACTAACATATGATCATATCATACAATTTGTTGATAAAGGATGGGATACAAGGACAGAAGGAAAAATTATATGTAAGATAGATCAAGACTCTGTAGCTTGTAAATATATGATTGCTACTCAAAATTTTATCCTTAGCTTTTACTATAGTCGATGGCATTTTGTTGGTAGTAGTCTAGTTGCTTTAGACAAGAATCTTAATGATTTAAGCAAGGATCCTATAGTGGATCTTGATATTTGGTTCAATGAGGATATTATTGCAATCTTAAATATCAGAAAATCATGTACGCTACATCAAGTGAGGATGGATTTACAAAATGGAGACATTGAACTACCATGCTCCTTTGTATTCCAACTTGACAAGAAACGATTAAGTTTTCACATCATATTATATCTACTTAGATGTATATCAAGATCTCACTTTCTAACTAGCTAACATTTGTAATTTATTTTTTGCAGATATCGAAAAGGAGAGAAAATAATATACACTGCAATGACATTCAAGAAAAGATATCTTTACTATCAATATAAAATATATGTACAAATTTTGTAGCAGATGTCTATCTGCCATCTCTATGAGATATACAAGGGCTTAAGGGCAAATTTCTATATATGAAGGCTTACAAGGCGATATGGCAAAGCTATTTCTTTTTTGGAGAGCTATCCTTTCTAGAAGTCATTTTGCCTTTCTTTGATGTCTTGGGTATAGAAGGTGTTGAAGCTGTGGATTTGCCTTCCGTGGTTATAGGCACCACATCTCCTTTATGGTGCAAATCCCCACCAATCTCTGTTGTTGGTTGTATACAATTGACCATTATATACTTCAAGAGCTTTGCTCTGATGTACCAAACATGCTCAAATGTATAGCAATCCTTCGAAAACTGTCACACATTTATAGAAAAAAGAGTTTTAGTTCATTATTGTTCTTACAATAGACTATATTTTTATCATTAATGGACTATTTGCAATTAATATCTATCTTAAAGTTTAGCATCTTTCATATTATCTTTACATGTTTATCATCATTAAGATAAACAAAGTTAACCATTCTTCTAGCATTTGCAATCTCCCTCTAGCCACAAGAATAGCTATCATCCTGATGGGGACACTGTAACTACCAACACAAAGTATAACTATAAAGAGGACGAATGGTAGTTCATAGAATAAACTCACGTTTGAATTATTTTAATGAATAACTTACCGCAACTTGTCTATATTGCATTGTTGCAAGCAAATCAGACGGCATAGGGGGCCTTTTCTCTAGCTCTTCAATTAATCTTTTGGCACCTCTGTGTATAAAATATGTTGAAATTTAGAGTACTTACAAAAAAAAGAATTGAAATATCAAGGAGCCCTTGGATAATATAACTTACAATTTAGCATTTCCATGGCTTCCTTTCATAGAGTTGATTAAAAAGCATTGCTTATCCACAAGGTCTATTGCAATCAAGCTCCAATGAGAACTAAAAGCGATCATATCTCAACAAATTAGTAGGATAAAATCTCAAAAACTCTAATAGAATATTGAATCACTTACTTTTCATTATATGGAATTACAAGGAGATCCAAAGTATCGAAGTTAATCAAATTGAGCCAGTGCTCAATAAAACTTGTATCAAGCTCATTCCTCATAAAGAATGAGATAGATGGATCAAGAACCTCAATTTTTTGTTGTATATCCAAAGGAAACTCACGCATTATACACCTAGAAAAGGCATAGAAATAGTGAGTATAAACAAGAAAAATCTTATTGTTAAAAAAAATCAAAAAGTATAAGTAATTATGGATGGACATACCTTAGGCCAACAAGAATAATACTGTCATTTACTTCTCTTCTTTTATCCTTAAGAATCTGAACACATGCAGCATCAAAGGGGATAACCTCAGTTCTTTTGCCTAAGTCACCAGGTAAGAAACAAAACACATTGAATCCTTTTGGATTAGCTGCTTCAAGAAGGGTGGCTAGCTCATTTTCAAAGGACTCTAGTTGCTCTGTTTCCCTTTCTTCAACCCTTTGCCTCCTATACTCTCTCCATTTATCTGCTTGTTCCTCTTTAGCTTTCTCCTCTTTTTCATGTTGCCTTGTATCCTTCTCATGGGTGACATCCTCAACCCTGAGACCAGAATCATCTTTCTTTCTCCTAGCTGGGGGCACATTAAGGATATTAAATGTCTTCATATCAGTGAGGGGGATTGGCTCAAGGATCTTTGAAAATCTATATCTTAGCCTCCTAAGAATTACCATGTCCTTGTCCATGAGTGTGAGCCTATGAGCATGAGCAGCACAAATGTGGGCATCTTGAAAAAACTCAACTAAAAAATCCTCTGTGGCTTCTTGTATACAATTAAGAGATGTTCTTGTCCGTCTGAAACTATCCAAACTATATCTATCACAAATTTCCCTGACAAGCCTCTGAAAAGACAACTTTGGAATTGCATTGTCAAGAGCATTTACTGCCTTCCTAATCTCCCTTAGGCACCTGACATTTTGAGAAAACTTTCTCCTTGGCTTTGACTTTCTAGAGAGCTTCTGAGGCTTTGAAGACTGATGAATCTTTGATGCTAAATCCCTAGGATCAATCTTCTCTTTTCTTGCTGTTGCCTTAGTCCTAGCCATCTGCCAAAAAGACATGTTACTTCTTCTCCAGCATGTCCAGCGAAACGCGAGTCCCATACAAGAGGTATCCATACTGCATGGCATTTTCGTGTTTTAGCTGAATTTTTCTCAAGGTGTCTAGTGAAACGCGAGTGTCAAGCAAGGCGCCTCCTTGCAGCTGCTTCTTTTCGCGTTTCACCGGACTTGTTGTCCATTGTGTCCAAGTGAAACGCGAATTTAAGCCAGGAGACCTGCTTGAAGCACCTTATTTTCGTGTTTCACCGGAAAACTCATGAATAGCATAAAAATCGACAAAACCAAGAAAAAAGAGCTTTGATCTAAGGAAAGCTTTTAAGATTACATAAAATATCCACAGAATTAGGGAAGACGTTTGAAAATTTTCTTAAATCTCCTCAACATTAAGGAATGCTCCCATTGTGGAAAAAAATCTTTTGTAGTGGTCATAAGCTCATAATAACATAAAGGATTAAGGAAAAGTATCAAAAGAATGCATTGAATGGAGCCTGTTATTGAAAAGCAAGATGCAGAAACCATACCTTCTTTTTAGCTTGTTCTTCACAATCTCAGCCTAAAGACGACAATATGCTCGAAGGTTTCCTTTGTTGGGGAAGCAGTGAAATGCTTGGAGATTGGAAGGAACACCAAAGGTAAAGGTGAAGTAGTGATGAAATGCGATGAAAGGCGAAGGCAGTGAATTTGCATGGACTCAATGTTCTTGGCAAAGTGTTAATAACACACGTGTGACGTACTCTCGCTTACCGGATTTTTTTTATTACTTGGAAAAGGGTTATGTAACACACATGTGACGTATTTTTGGAAAAAGAGAGTGCACACGTCTTCTGAGGAGTTTGATACGGTGTCAAAGAGATCGTGTGAGAGCTGCAGAACACGGGGTTCAAGGCACAGCAATGGAAGAGACTAACAAGAAGAACTCAAATTTTTGATGCCAAAGTTCACTATATTCCTTGTCAGGTGAGTTACAGGAAATTCTTGTACAGAAAAATCTGAAGTATCTCAAAAAGTGTTTACATTCAGGTGTATGATAACAGCTAAATTGAGCAGAACAATGGGCATTAAATAATAATCCACTCAAGTATGTCCTTTAGTGCAGAGAACCTTCTGTTGTTCCACACGTCTGATTTCAGATGCTTTCAAAGATTTCTAACAAATTTGGATCACATCAGCATGAACATTCTATAATCAGACCAGCAAAAGCTTTCAGCAATCCAACTTCTGTTTTTGATTATCAAGGGTTCTCAACTGAGATTGTGTATGCATAAAAAAAATAATTATTCTCTGTTTTCCAGCATAACCTCTTGAAGACACTCATAGCCACTGTTTGCCTCATATCAGGGACAGAAAAACAACCAAGCAGAGGATATTCAGCATTGGTACAAATCGTTTACATAAATCCTGCTTTTCTACCTCTTATCACAGACAGCATCTCCATTCGAGCAGCATCAATGACCTTCCTTGTTCAGAATTCTGATTTGCAACCATTTTAAATGCCCTCTTCAATAGTATTTCTTAGTGCTTTAAGACCCTGACTGTGGCTGGAAGCTCCAGTCAGTTTTAGGCACTTGTATTACTTGCCTAATCAGTGTATCTTTAGACATATCCATCTCTCTTGCAATATAACCTTGATGTGGACTACTGAGAACGTCAGTTAGCTCTTTAGACATAAAGGCTGCCGTAAGGTCTTTGTGCATATGCCATCAGAAAAAACTCGCCAAGTCTTAATAGTTGTATCAGACGAGCAAGAAATAAGAGTGTCCCCTGTCAAAACTGCATCATTGACCCAGTCAATATGTGATTCAAAAGTTGCGGAACATGTAGCATTATCATCTGTCACCTCCCATCTCTTTAGTATTCCATCACGGCTACCACTAAATAATAGACCATTGCTTCCACCTTCAGCTGGTAAGGAGCTTACTGTCAAGCAGTTTATCCCTTGGAGTCGTTAGAATCTGTAAGAACATAAGTCAAGCGCCGTTCTCTGCGAGGACGAACTGAATTTATGACATTTCCTGTGTTACCCACTCGATGCATGCCGACCATTTAGAAAACAAACTCCTTGGAGGCGTGCTTGAGCAATAAGCTGAAAGGGCGCTGCACGGAGAAGATCACATAGGGGAAGCGCATCGCTGGGAGGAGGGCCTCCTGTATCGAGCTCCAATTCCACAACGTCAGCTGGCAATGGTGGGAAGCCTGCGATCAAATCAGAAGCCCGGAGCCGCAAACGGGGCATGAAAGGACGAAGGGGCGCAAAATTGAAGATGATAAAAAGAAAAAGCACGTTGAGACAATAGAGCCAGCTATCAGGGACAGACGCAGTGTAGCGAAATCAGAGTGTCATCGGCAGAGGTGAGGGGACGACTGAGAGAGGCCTGTGCCTCAGAGAGGCTGGAGAAAGGCAGCTTGGTTTGGAAAGGTTGGGGCGAGCCGGAAGCGGGGAGTGTATATGTGCTCTGCAAATCAAATCCTTTCCTGGGGATGCGAATCATTTCGGGTCTTCTGCGAGATGTGTGGCTGTATATTTCGCTTCCTTGAGATGGGCAAATCGGCGGATTACAACGATGGGTCTCTTCTGTCAGGCTGCGGCCCTCCCCTGTTTCTGATAAGATTCTTCCGCCGACAGAAGCATCAGTTCATTGCCACCCATTTCGAGCTCGGGGAGGTCCTGGATTTGCTGAGCTTTTTTCCCTCCCTTTCGCCATTCGAATCCTCCTTTTCCCCCAATTAGTCTCTTTTTTTCCTTCCTCTTTTCCCTCTGATCCCTGCCTTTCGAAAATCCTCCCTCTATCTTTAGCTTCCTATCTTTCCATTTGTGAATTCCTCTTTTGACGCATAGTGACCAACCATACAAACAGCCTCGTTTGGACAGTATATCATAGTCTCAACAAAATCAGGGACCTTATCACTGGAGTCCTGATTACAATCTGGATCTGAGAAGGACTCATTGTAAGCTTGCCCCAAGTCTCGGATGCTCCCACGAACAGGATGGTCTACAAAGGGTAGGATAAGTTTTCCTTCCTAGTACAAGCATCGTGTGTACAATACATTTAAGGGAATATATACATACATTGGATGTAGTTTATTAAAATGCACCACACAAACAATAAATCACACGCAGAAATTAACACAAATGCACAACAAAAATGGAGGTGTTCACGGCTCAGATGCGCAGCAACACGACATCCACCCCCTCTAAACCTGCGCATCCTCCGGATGTGCCAACTATCCAGGATCATTCAAGTCCACAAACAGGTCAAGTCCATCTTCTGATTCTAGTGGACCTGTTTCCACATCAGCTTCATCATCTATGTTTTCTTTCTCTTCTGCTTGTCTTTCTTCTACTTGCTCTTCTTCTGTCAATGCTTCAAGTGCATATTCTTCATCCTCTCTTCTCTTGAAAATCTTGACTCGTTTTCCAGCAATAGGCACCCTCAAAAATGTTCCATCTAATTCAGCCAGCTCATAGGTACCATTGTCAAAAACCTTTTTCACTTCATACGGTCCAAACCATCTTTGAACCATTTTTCTCATGCTACTATGCTGATTTTCTAGACTACTGTCGTAGACTAGAACCCAATCCCCTTCTTTTATGGCTCTAGGCCTCAAGCGATGCCTTAAATCAAACCTGTCCTTATTTCTGAGACGGGCTGCCTTCAAACGGTCAACAGCTAGCTGCACATCTTCTGTTCTTCTCTCTAGTTGACGAATCCGAAGGGCTAACAGCTCTTCCCTTGATAAATTCTCATGCCAAGGAAGAACACTCCAAGTGAGAGCACAAATTTCAGTAGGCATGACAGGTTTTTGCCCATACATCAACTCCGCAGGCATGTATCCAGTAGTCACACTATGTGTAGAGCGATCAGCCCACAATGCAAAAGGTAGTAACCTCGGCCAATCTCCAATCCGACCTCTACAAGCTTTTGCCAATGCTTTAACTATAGGCGGATGTCCTCTTTCACTTTTGCCATTTCCCACTGGATTATAGGCAGTAGTAAGAGCCAATTTAATCCCAAGCCGTGAGAAGAATTCTCTAGCTTCATCAGCATCTAGCTCTCCACGATCAGCTGTAATCTTGCCTATACATCCATACCTGCAAAATATTTCTTCCAACAAGAATTTACATATTGTAGTGGTGGTCTTCGTCCGCAACGGTCTTCCTTCAACATAGTTTGTAAGATCCTCCCTAGCCAAGACAAGATATCTCATCTGCCAAAGTCCCACTGGCAAAGTAACCAAGTCTACCACCCACTTATAATGCATACATAGTGGATAAGTCGGATGCAACTCATCACGATGTCGCACTAAAGAGTAAAGCTGGCAATCCCTGCAAGTCTCCACAAAGTGAGAAATATCTTTATACATCCCTTTCCACCAGTATCTTTCTTTGATTTTCTCATAGGTAGCCCACACACCTCTATGTCCAGCCCATGAGCTCTCATGAAACTCTCGCATAACCTGTATTTGCATCGCTACATCACAAACTACTCTCAAGGGCAAGCCTCCTCTCTTTCTTGGATGCTTCCAAAGAAAACCATCTTTCAAGAAATACCCATAAGCCTTCCTTCTGATTTTCTTAAACTCATCATCTGTCCAATCAGCTCTTCGAGTCAATGAACTTAGATACTGTCCAATTTGCAGCCACTCATCAACATAAAGCTCTTCAATAAAAGCTTCAACAGTAGATACATGACAATCATGAGTAAGGACAAATGTAACAAACTCTGTCTCATCATCTTCTGCAAGCATTGACTCCTCATCCTCATATCTCGCTCTAGAAAGCATGTCAGCAACTGGATTATCTTTCCCTGCTATGTGTCGAAATTCTAGATTCAATGATTTGATATAGGCAATCCACCGAAGCATCGCTATATCTGGAGTCGAGCAACTAGTAATCATCCCAAGCAAAGGTAAGCAATCTGTTTCCACAATAACTAAAGCTCCAATGAAATACCCTTTATCACACTTCAATGCAGTGACTACTCCCCACAACTCTCTTTTGATCTGCGGATATCTCCTTTGTCGTTCATTAAGAACTTTAGCTCCAAAGCGGATAGCATACCTATTTCCATCAGCATCATCCTGTCCCACAGCCCAACCTATGCCAATAGGGCTAGTATCAACTGTCAACATGATCGGCCGTTCACACTGATAATCCGCCTTGTGTAGAGTAGGTGCTGATTGCAACAGTTTCTTGAGCTTACGCATGGCTTTTGAATGCTTCTCATCCCAATGAAATTTTTGCCCCTTTCGAAGCAGCTGATAGAGAACATCTGCAATATGAGCAAAATGAGGAATCCAAATCATGTAAAATACACAAGCTCCCACAAATCTCCGCACCTCTGAAGTAGTCGAGCAATACTCTGCAATCCTGTTTATGGCATCCACCTTTGCAGGAGAAGGCTTTCTGCCATAGTATCCAACCATATGCCCAACTATGATGACTTCATTAACGGCAAAGACAGATTTCAGCCCTGAAAGTGTCAAATTTACCTCCTCTAATCGTGTCAATATTTGCTCACAAGCATTCAAGTGATCAGCCACAAACTGTCTACATCCACACAAATCAAGACTTTCATTCTTTTCTTCTTCTGCACAACCCTTAATAGGCACATCATCTAGAAAAGGCATGGTATACTGCGGAATATAGTCTCGAAGAACTCTATGCATAGCATTCATCATATGAGCAACTGAGTTTGTAGCACCTTGTGGCAAGGTACACATCCTCACAAGACCAATAGGTGTCCGCATAGTAGTAATATCCCTGCTTTCCAAGGCAAGCTGAAACTGATCATAACCTGAATACAAGTCACCTAGTGAATAGATGGCTCGTCCTGCAAAAGCCTCAGCAAATTCATCCACAACTGGACTTGTACCCACATTCCTGATTGTCACTTTGTTCACGGGCTGCATATCCTGAATAAATCTCAAAGTACCATTCTTCTTTGGTACAGTAAACCACCTGTTAGAATAGGGTGCTGAAGAGGGCTCCAAAATCCCCATTTTAATCTTCTCATTCAGCAACTCTATCAACTTTGGCAAGTGTGCTTTAGGCACAGGTATAGGACGTATATTCCATGGTACATGAGGAACAGTGAAGATGACCATGGGTGCAACCAATTCGGGACTAATACAGCCAATTTCATGTGGAAAGAAAGCAAATGCCTTACCATGACGTCCAAGCATCTCTCTAAAACATTCTTTTTCCACTGGAAGCAAAACATCATCATTTCCAATCTTCAATTCTGCAAGAGTTTCAACTGTAAACTTATGTCCAATATTTGCAGGATCCCTCAACATAGGCTGCTTCATAGCTTTTTCAATCTGCTCATCACTATCAGAAGGAAGCGGGCCTGCAACCGGCTTAACCTTCTTATCAACTGTTTTATATTTTGTGTCAACCTTGGCATCATTCAAGCACTCTTTTCTTTGCTGCAATTTCTGCAAATTTTCAGCATCTTTCAACTCTGTTGGCTGAAAAATTTCAGCCTTTAGCTCTATGGACTGCATGGGTGCAGTCTGAAACTCTGTATGCAAAAATTTTTCTGCATTCAACTCTGTTGGCTGAAAATTTTCAGCCTTTAGCTCTATGGACTGCATGGGTGCAGTCTGAAACTCTGTATGCAGAAATTTTTCTGCATTCAACTCTGTTGGCTGAATGAATTCAGCCCTCTGCAATTCAATTAGCTGATCAAGATCAGCCATAAATTCAGTTTGCTGAGTTTTCTCAGCCTCTAACTCTGTTTGCAGCATAAAACCAGAAATTTCCTGAAACATATCCAAGGTTTGCACAGGTATGATCTTTGAACCCTTGCATACATCAGTTTTCAGCATTGCTCTCATCTCAAACAATGTATCTGCATAAGACATCCCTTCATACAATCCATCCACATGCTCTTCTGCTTGCAAAATACTTGCATTCTTCAACTCTTTCTCCTTATGACCAATGTATTGCCTGGCAACTCTAGGCAAATCTGAAATTTTCTGATAACTCACTAAACTATCTGAAGTAAACCCAACAAAGTTATTGGAGAAAGACTGACTGCCAGGAGGCGAGATCTCCTCTTTTCTCCGCTCCGTACCACTGGCGTCTCGCAAGACAGCGGTACCTAATGAAAATCCAACTCCTTCGCAGGTAGTGGTGCCTCACGCAAGGAGTCCCTGTTTCTCGGATGATTTACCCCAACAGTCATAAACTGAACAGCTCGCATACCATCTTTACTGCGTATCCGCGCATAAGCTGATCCGTCATCCATCACTTTTGTTTCCATTCTTGCTTCTGTAATGAAAGGCTGTCCAAGAATAATCGGATAAGAGCATGAATCCTGAACAAAGCAATGATAATCCTCTTCAACATTACCAATAGAAATTCTAATACTCGGACAAGCAGCATACATATCACCAGAAGTATTATTGGCGGCTCTCATGCGCCAGCCATGCTCTGCATCCATAGGCCACTTGCCACTCTCATAAACACCTCGAGCAATGAGATTAATCTCAGAACCATGATCAACTAAAGCAATCAAGGGAATTTGTTTCTCTCCAATCCTTACCACTGTCTCAGTGGTTGCTCTAGCCCAATGACTTCGTGAAAAATGACTGCGAGGAATGAGAATAGGGGACTCATCATCTTCATACTGCATAGGCTGCACTATTTTCTCCACAGAAGCATTCTCAACCATCACTGCATCATCATGCTCTTTCCCAAGAGCTCCATGCCACAATCCCTGTAAAGCAGGTCCTTCCATCGCATGTCGTTTTCTCCGCAAAAGATCCTGCATCTGATCCTGTATTTCTCTTCTAGCAATCCCAAGAGCCTCTCCAACAGTAAAAGTGACTTCACTATTCAAAATTCTTTCATGAAAAATCTTACTCATATCCGTTTGCATATCAAGTTCTGACAAGAGCTTGAATCCTAGCTCTTTTCTTGGTTGCCTCTTTTCCTTTTGCTTGTCTCCCATTGGTTGATCAGAACCTGTTTGAGTTGGAGAATTTGACATAGGTGGAGCTGTAACAGGTGGTGAAACAAAGTCACCCCCTCTAGTCTTTTTGGAGGAGCTAGGACCCTCCTCATCTCTTCTTCTCTTTTCCTCAACCATGGCATCTAAACCCTGCGTTTTAGCAATATAAGCAAAAATAGAATACCTGTCAACAGGAGAGTCCCATCCTGTTTCTCCTCGGATGCTAGAGCCCACACAAGTCATAGTAGAAGTTTGAACTTTCCCTCTTCTCGCTATCTCCAAGGCAGAAGACCACAAAGCAGAGTCTCCATCAGATTTCTGCTCAAGCTGGACTCCAAAAACTGAAGCATCTCCTCTAACACTCACATAAGCTGATCGCGCAGCCATATCATCAACAAGCTTCTTCATACCTCCCTTACCAAAGTTCGTGTCAAGAGGAGCGCCAGTATCTGTCAGCCATATCTTCCCGTCTTGTCCCCAGAACACTACATTCTTCTTACGTGCTTCCTGAAAAGCATCACAATCTCTGCAATGTTGGTGCTCTGTACTATCACACCAAATACATCGTCGCCCTTTTCTTTGACCAGCTGGAAAAGCAGTCACTGGAGCAGGTGCTACAGCAGGTACTGTCATAAGTTGCTCTTTTAACTTACCAACTTCAGCTTTGACTGCTTCAATCGTCAAATCCGCCAAGCCTTTAATAACATCATCTACAGATAAAGGCACTGGAGCAGTAGGAACTGGTGGATTTACAACAGGAGGAGTAGGCTTAGGCAAAGAAGCAGCAGGGGTAGAAGAAGAAGTCTCCAAGGATTTTTCAGAAACTAATCCTGTATTTCGATGCAATCTGACTCTCCTGCGCTGCTTCTTGACAAGAGCATTCACAGCATCAATGACATGTCTCCACTCAGTCTTTAAACCTGAATCAGTAGCTTGATCTTCCAAAAGATCATCCAACTTTTCCTGCAAATCAGCATCTGCAGCTTGCAAAAATAACTCCACTTTCTGCATCTCCAAAGCTTGCTGTTCAGTCCCATCCAACTGATCATAACGGCTTTCAAACTCTCGCAGAAGAGCGGTAACAGAAAGTCCCTTATTAGGTATAGAAACCCATGCTAAAAAATTCCTGCGATTCATAAGACCTGTATCCTCCAAGAAATATTCATCTTTTAATGCCTTTTTAAATTCAGCCCAACCTGCATGTGCCTCTTGAATTTCTGCAATTCGACCTTCAAGAGCGCGCACCACGATCCGCAAGAAGTAGCGGCTCCAAACATCTTGAGAAACCCCAAAAAACTTCATCTTTTCTTCATACAAATGCAGGTAAGTTGACACTTGCTGACCATTAAACTGCTTCATCTCCTGTTGGACAGCTTTCAAAGCATCCATAGCATCACTGTCACGTTTTGCATGAACTTGCTGCTGCATATACATGGTAAATGACTGAAACAGGTTCTTCATGACATTATCATCTGTCATCTCTTCTTGCGAGTCTCCCATCTTGCTGATGACGCAGCACTTTCACGTCGGGTTCACCAGAAATGTCAAAGAGATCGTGCGAGAGCTGCAGAACACGGGGTTCAAGGCACAGCAATGGAAGAGACTAACAAGAAGAACTCAAATTTTTGATGCCAAAGTTCACTATATTCCTTGTCAGGTGAGTTACAGGAAATTCTTGTACAGAAAAATCTGAAGTATCTCAAAAAGTGTTTACATTCAGGTGTATGATAACAGCTAAATTGAGCAGAACAATGGGCATTAAATAATAATCCACTCAAGTATGTCCTTTAGTGCAGAGAACCTTCTGTTGTTCCACACGTCTGATTTCAGATGCTTTCAAAGATTTCTAACAAATTTGGATCACATCAGCATGAACATTCTATAATCAGACCAGCAAAAGCTTTCAGCAATCCAACTTCTGTTTTTGATTATCAAGGGTTCTCAACTGAGATTGTGTATGCATAAAAAAAATAATTATTCTCTGTTTTCCAGCATAACCTCTTGAAGACACTCATAGCCACTGTTTGCCTCATATCAGGGACAGAAAAACAACCAAGCAGAGGATATTCAGCATTGGTACAAATCGTTTACATAAATCCTGCTTTTCTACCTCTTATCACAGACAGCATCTCCATTCGAGCAGCATCAATGACCTTCCTTGTTCAGAATTCTGATTTGCAACCATTTTAAATGCCCTCTTCAATAGTATTTCTTAGTGCTTTAAGACCCTGACTGTGGCTGGAAGCTCCAGTCAGTTTTAGGCACTTGTATTACTTGCCTAATCAGTGTATCTTTAGACATATCCATCTCTCTTGCAATATAACCTTGATGTGGACTACTGAGAACGTCAGTTAGCTCTTTAGACATAAAGGCTGCCGTAAGGTCTTTGTGCATATGCCATCAGAAAAAACTCGCCAAGTCTTAATAGTTGTATCAGACGAGCAAGAAACAAGAGTGTCCCCTGTCAAAACTGCATCATTGACCCAGTCAATATGTGATTCAAAAGTTGCGGAACATGTAGCATTATCATCTGTCACCTCCCATCTCTTTAGTGTTCCATCACGGCTACCACTAAATAATAGACCATTGCTTCCACCTTCAGCTGGTAAGGAGCTTACTGTCAAGCAGTTTATCCCTTGGAGTCGTTAGAATCTGTAAGAACATAAGTCAAGCGCCGTTCTCTGCGAGGACGAACTGAATTTATGACATTTCCTGTGTTACCCACTCGATGCATGCCAACCATTTAGAAAACAAACTCCTTGGAGGCGTGCTTGAGCAATAAGCTGAAAGGGCGCTGCACGGAGAAGATCACATAGGGGAAGCGCATCGCTGGGAGGAGGGCCTCCTGTATCGAGCTCCAATTCCACAACGTCAGCTGGCAATGGTGGGAAGCCTGCGATCAAATCAGAAGCCCGGAGCCGCAAACGGGGCATGAAAGAACGAAGGGGCGCAAAATTGAAGATGATAAAAAGAAAAAGCACGTTGAGACAATAGAGCCAGCTATCAGGGACAGACGCAGTGTAGCGAAATCAGAGTGTCGTCGGCAGAGGTGAGGGGATGACTGAGAGAGGCCTGTGCCTCAGAGAGGCTGGAGAAAGGCAGCTTGGTTTGGAAAGGTTGGGGCGAGCCGGAAGCGGGGAGTGTATATGTGCTCTGCAAATCAAATCCTTTCCTGGGGATGCGAATCATTTCGGGTCTTCTGCGAGATGTTTGGCTGTATATTTCGCTTCCTTGAGATGGGCAAATCGGCGGATTACAACGATGGGTCTCTTCTGTTAGGCTGCGGCCCTCCCCTATTTCTGATAAGATTCTTCCGCCGACAGAAGCATCAGTTCATTGCCACCCATTTCGAGCTCGGGGAGGTCCTGGATTTGCTGAGCTTTTTTCCCTCCCTTTCGCCATTCGAATCCTCCTTTTCCCCCAATTAGTCTCTTTTTTTCCTTCCTCTTTTCCCTCTGATCCCTGCCTTTCGAAAATCCTCCCTCTATCTTTAGCTTCCTATCTTTCCATTTGTGAATTCCTCTTTTGACGCATAGTGACCAACCATACAAACAGCCTCGTTTGGACAGTATATCATAGTCTCAACAAAATCAGGGACCTTATCACTGGAGTCCTGATTACAATCTGGATCTGAGAAGGACTCATTGTAAGCTTGCCCCAAGTCTCGGATGCTCCCACGAACAGGACGGTCTACAAAGGGTAGGATAAGTTTTCCTTCCTAGTACAAGCATCGTGTGTACAATACATTTAAGGGAATATATACATACATTGGATGTAGTTTATTAAAATGCACCACACAAACAATAAATCACACGCAGAAATTAACACAAATGCACAACAAAAATGGAGGTGTTCACGGCTCAAATGCGCAGCAACACGACAACGGTGTGTTAAGTGAGACACGTGTACACGTATTTTTCCATTATTACACAAACTTTTTCGTTGGAACTATCACCAGATGCTTAACGGTCAATATAAAAGCATTTCAAAGTCATTTCTCCAACATTGTCTTATTTTCTGCCGAAATTTCGTCTCAAGTTCCCTTCAAGGTCCTTGCTTCCTGTGTGGAGAGCAGTTCAACAATCTTTGATAGGTAACAAAAATTTTTTATTACAAGTATTTTAACAAAATAAATTTGATTAATATAGAAAGAATTTTTTATAACACTTGAATAATTACAGATGTTATGTGCTTTGTATCTTTTGAAAGCAGCATAGCTTTTCCAAAAATGATTTTATCATCAATTTCTGTGTTTCCATAGAATTAATTTATAGTTCATGTTTCTCTCCTTGATTTGCATCTTTTGACCAGTGAAACGCGAAACAATGTCCCTGTTAGTGATATTTTGCTAAGTATCGCGTTTCATCGGTGAGATATTGGAATAATTTTTGTCTTCAAGGTAGTGTCCGGTGAAACGCGATTTCTTCACAGGCATTTGCCTTGGACACTTGAATTTTCGCGTTTCACTAGTCAACTTAAAAAATTTCTCCTTTTTTGATTTTTTTCTTGGAAAATCAATTTTGGGGCCTCTTTCCATGGTTCCATCTTGTTTTATTGGATATTGATTCTATTCTGCTTTTTTTTCAGGGATAAATATTTTCCTGGTCAAGATGACAAAGAGGAAGCTATCTCTGGAAGGAATGGATGAGGAGGAGATAATTGAGACATCTGATGATAGGCTCTTTGATTTCTTACACACCACTGGAAATTCTTCCAAGTTTGGCTATATTAGGAAATTTTTTAATGTTCCTTTTGATTTGAAGGAGTTATTGGAGGATCTTGAAGATAAACTTAAGGAGTATAGATGTTTTTATGATAGACATGTGCAAGGTTTGGAAGTCAATGGATTTGTTCATTATAGTGATATCATGGGAGCCTCCAATACATCCAGGTCAACTTTGCTAGGCAGGTTCAACCTCATTGAAGAGGAATTCAGAAAGAAAGAAACATGTTGCCCTTTCCATAGGTACCAACACCAATGCCTTCTGATCCACAAGGACATTGGATTTATTGTGTATCTTCAGTACATGGAAAATTCTTCTCCAGATATAGACCAACAGAGAAAGCTAGAGGATATTGCAAGTATGGATAAGAAGGTCGAAGAGAAGGAGGAGATGTTCCAAGAAAATGTTGAGAATCAACTTGTCCAAGGTTTTGATGTAGGTTTATTCAAGAGTGACAATATCACAATGGTGAAAGAAAATGAGATCGAGCCAAGTGCACAGGTTGATGAAGAAGGTCCTCTTGCCTGTGTTCCAACATTTCCCACTTATCTTATCAACAAGAAGAGATATGTGTTGCTAAATGATATTCAACATCTTTTTGATCTTAGAGAAGATTATTGCTTAGCAATCCTTGCAGGTTGGGGCAAAAATGACATGAATTTTATAGGTTATGAACAAGAACCACTAGCAAGTCTTGATGTTGAGGGAGAGAATTTCCAAGATAGCTCTATAGCCTTACATACATGTATTAATCAGATCATAGAATACGAAAAGGGGGGGCTACCTACAGAAGAAGAGTTCTTGCAGGTCCAGAAGAAACTTCATATTAATGATGTAGGGTATGAAGAGAGATTGAAGTCTCCATCAGATGAGAAGCCCAAGAGTTCAATAAATCTTTATGATGATAGTCTTCTTGAAGAAGACGAACACCCTAAGGTATGAAATATAATTCGAAGTTACCCATTGAGTTTATGTTAGACTTTATTATGCATTATAGATAAATATCTTATATCTTGTATTGTTGTGGTTTATTCAATAGATTGAGATTGAAGATCTAGACAACTTTCTTGGAAGGGCCAAGGGCTCTAGGCCAATGAAGCTTGGAAAAAATCAAAGCCTTGGCCATTATATTGGAAACTTAAACAATCAAACAATTGTAATATATCATAGTAGATTGTCAAGCTCTCCAAGTCTACCAATGATGGCTTTGAGAGCTATCTCAAAGGTAATTGGATCTCAAGTTTTCAGCAGAGGTTTGGACAAGATAATTTTGGTGGAGAAGGAAGAAGCCATAAGAGTTTTTGGCTTCATGCCTGGATACAGTGGATCTAGAGCTGGATATTTTGGAGTTCTTGGCTCCTATTTGCTCTCTTATGTAGGAGATAGTAAGAATTTGAAGTTTCTTCCAGGCTATTGGAAATAAGAGTTTTTGAAATACAGAGGTCTTATTGAGTGGGATGAAACAAAAGATTCCTCTAGAGGCCCTGTCGAGCTACCTGAAACCAAGGACTCCTCTGAAGGCCCTATTGAGGTGCCTGAAACTAAGGACTCTTCTGCAACACAATCACACTAGAAGATGCCAAAGATTAAGGATTTCTTGAAACCCATCTTTTCCCAACTCTTTGTTTGGTTTGTAACCATTCTATAAATCTTTGCTTTGCGCAAGAATTTAAATATCTATCTTTTCTTCTTTGGGTAACAATTTGTATAGTCCTTGCTAAAGATGATGTATTGTTTGATGTGGTTGTATCTTTAAGCTTGAATTTATGCCAAATTTGTCAATAGAACCATTGAAAGACCTCTAATAAACTGTTGGCTTTGTGTTTTCCACCTCCATGTCTTGTGTATCTGAAATATTTTGTTCTTGCTTGATAATGTGATTTTTCCATACCTTGGGTTGACCAGATAGATAGAGATCCATATTGTTTAATAAAGTATGGAGCATGGTTGTATAGAATATGCTGCATAGTCAACAAATAAAGAGAGTTATTAAAAAACATTATATGAGTTTGACAATAAAGAAACAAACATATACAAACTCCTTACCATATAGTGAGTAAAGTGTTGATCACCCCAAGCTTCTATCATCGCCTTTTTGAAAAGGTTCAATTGATTTTTAAAGTCTTTGAGATCATCATCATTCCATTCAGTCTTATCACAATAAAAAAACACTTTGTCTAGTGTTTCCCAAACTTTAGCTTTTCTATTTTGAGCTTGTCCATTATCAGTGTGATCCTTAACTGCATTATGTAGGGATTTCCACTAATTAAATTTAATAGTTGAGCCACCATTTCTCGAGTTTATCTTGCCAAGTCTCCCATGAAAGCCTAGAAACCTTCTAGCCTTCACTCCACCAATAGATGGTTTTTTTGGGCTACAATTACCATCCTTAGACTTTTGAAGATCTGGTTCAATAACAATATTGCCACCATGCAAACCAATTGCAGAGAGAACTTTTTCAACCTTTGTTATAGCATCTGTTCTAGTTGATAATGGCTTCAACTTCCATGCAAATCCTATATAGAGATGAACAAGCTTTTCAATTATCCTGCAAAGTGCATGAAGTGTACAAATATGGGCATTCGCTAAAGGAATGTCCAAGACTGGTTTAAACTGTGGATCCTTATTGTACCTAGAGGGAGGTCTATTCCAATTGCTTGAGTTTAACTCTGCAGCTGGTGACATGCAGTATAAGCAAGGAGATCTCGAGTTAGCTCGCTTTGATACATTATACATACATTTGAGTGTCTTTAGGTCACCAGCTATGTGCCACTCAATCCTGTAGTTCCCAAATCCTTCAACAAATAGCTCTTCTCCTGCTTGTTGCCTTTGAATAACATTAGGTATTGATGTTTGATGAAAAACCCAATATACTATATCAAAATTCTCAGTATCTACCTCAAATGCTCCTAGCCACCAGATGTTATATTCAGATTGAACACTAAATGATGTTGAGTAATTGCAATGACCTGACGAAAGTGCTCTATTCATCAAGGTGATAGAGATTCTCTCCAATTTTTTACATTTCAGAATCTCACTTTCATCAAGTTTAATCACAAATCTAGCCACTCCCTGTGCCTCTGCTACTGACAAGTCATAAAATTTAATCATTAAGCATTGTAGGGTGGGCAAGTCAAGGAAAATATTGTTAAATTCATTGAATGTAACCTCCTTTTTCTTGCCCTTGAAGCTAGCCTTGATATGAAAAGGCTCACCTAGAATCTCCATCACTTTGTTATTAACTCTCTGTCTGATAGTCCTAACCACAAATGGTTTCGGAAGTATGCAATTGTGTACCTGTCCTTGCTTCATATTTGATAGTAAAAGCTGAAAAAGTTGCATATAAGCATCTCGACTGATACCAATACTATCCAATGTCTTCTGTACTAACTCAGAATCCAAAGAATGATCCTTTACAAATGACTCCAAGCATTGTTTCTTTGCCTTTTTAAATTTCTTCTTCTCCAAAATATCCTTTGAAACTACTGAAGGAAGAAGATGATAATAAAACTGAGCTACTTTTAAAGAATCTCTTTCACTTGCATTTGGTTGTAGAAGAGATCTAAGCAAAATTAACATCACAAATCAATGGAAGCAGTTTAAATAAAGCCATATTTAAGATTTTTCAAGTGAAAAAAAATATACCTTGCTGCTTGGATTCTTTTACCACAGCCTCCTCCTCCTCGTTTGAGATTCTCAATATTTTTAAGAGCTCTTTGTCGATTTCGAAGGCCTAATAAAGTTTGCTTTTGTTGATAAGCTTTGATACACTTTTCCAATGAATGAATTTTTTGTTGACAATCCTCTAGCTTCTACAACAACTCCATATTGTGTTTCATCAAAAGATGATTCTCTAGTCCAAGGATATCCTTTTCTGCAGAAGCAAGATTAAGTGTATAACCTAAAAATCCATTGTAGCCATCACCAATAAACCTCATTAATGACGAGCTATTATAGAAAGGAGGAGTGCTATTTCTGCTAGGATCTTTGGGATATAGCTTTCCATCTAACCAAATATCAATATTCTTCTTTCCTTCAAATCTCAGTATATGTTTCATAGACTCTGTAACCATGATAGATTTTGTTCTCTTTCTTATTGGTTCATACTCACTGTCCAACTCAATATGAAGATGATAGAGAGGTCTTTTATGAGAGCTACAGAGATCATTAGATGATTGATCCATAGCTGAGTTACAGAGACCATTGGGTGATTGATCCATAGCTAAGGATATGATTAGAAGCAAGAACGAAAACAAAGAAGAGACTAATAAGGAGGAGAAAAAAAGAAGAGAGAAACGATGGAGAAACGATGGAGGGAGGCAATCGAGTATCCACCAAAATTCAAATTGAATATTACTTTTCACTTTAATGAGGAGAGGTAAGATCTTCATTATGACAACCTTGCCAACTTTATGGCGACCTAGATTTCTAGGTTTGATGTGACCACGAGAATATCACGACAATGACTTATTAACGAATTTTGATATTTTAACTTACCAAAATATAAACCTTTTAAAAATTCTATAAAATGATTTTATTTCGTAAATTGTTTTCTCTCTCTAGGATCTCTTACAGGGCATTTTCGAGACCTCAAAACTCCCCTAATGGAGTGCTCGATGAGTAGGCCTCCGTTCTCTCGCTGGTAATATCTATATTTTATCTTGTTCAAGCAAGTATTCACTAGGTCGTGGTGTTGGAACATGTCCGGTTACCTCAGGTTTTCATGCATGTCCATTGTACGGGCCACAGTTAGACTCTCGAAGGTCACGAACCATGAAGAAGATGGTATATCAAGGACACACTGCTTTCTTGCCGGAGGATCATGAACTCAGGGAAGGTTTTCTTGGACGACCTCCAACACGTATGAACGCCGCAAAAGCTGGTATGAGCTGAAAATGGTCCACGAAAAATCACATCCAAATGGAATGCGGCGGTTCTCAGTTTTCTACGAGTTGCCATATTGGACCCACTTACAGGTCAACCACTTGTTGGATCCCATGCATATTTTCAAGAATGTGGGCAGCTTGTTATGGGACCACATCACACGAAAGAGAGACACTATAGGGGCATGAATGGATTTGACGAAGGTAGGTAAGATGGAGGCCCTTTGGCCGCAGTCGAGTGCTGATGGTCGCGTGCAGCTTCCTCGCACTCCTTGGGTTTTGTCCACTAAAGAAGAGCACATTGTGAAGCAAGTAATCAAGTCTATCCGCACTCCGACGGGTATGATGCGTTCTCTCAGGTCCGCATTTTTTAAAGACGACTAATTATCAGGGCTAAAATCCCATGACTGGCATAAGATATGTTAGGTTTGTACTACGAATGGATTGTAATTAGCGTGGGCATTTTGCTATTTGGAATGTAGCCATTATTCATAACGCTTTCTCATTTGTGGCAGTTTGTACTACCGATCACGATCGTAGGATATCTTACTCCAGAAATACGTGGGGCCATTTACAGGTTGTCGACTTTGGTGCAATGGATCTTATAGAAGGATATTAAGACGTCCTCTATTGAATCCGCGAGGCGGGGAGTAGTGGAGATGGTTTGTCTCTTTGAGAAATACCTGTCCACCAGCATGCTCACAATACAAATCCACCTTCTTGTGCATATTGTGGATGAAGTGGAGATTGCTGGACCTATCCATACGCAATGGATGTTCCTCTTGGAGTATTCATGAAAACCCTGAAAGGCTTTGTGCGACAACGAGCTCGGCCAGAAAGTAGCATGGCCGAAGGTTGGTTGGTGTCTGAGGCGCTAGTGCATATTTCACAATATGGCTACCAACGGTGGAACCAGACAATGAAATGCTATGGTTGTTAAAGGACGATGATAGACTGACTGGAGATGTGGTGGTTGGAAATGGGGTAGAGAAAAGAATGGATGCCTCAATGGAAGAGAAGGTGAATCGCATTTGTATGTTGCACCATGCCTCTATGGAGACGTGGCTCGCCAAGTACCAGATCGCTAGGCAAGATCAAGAGGAAGCGCGAGCTGAATTCCGACATAGTATGCATCATCAACCAATTCGATATCCCGAGGGCATGGAGGAGATGCCGCGGTTTATGTCAACGCGATGGTTACATGGAGCTTTGACCGCAGTGTCTCGCGAAGGGACAAAGGTCTCAATGGAAGAGTGGGAATTCTCGAGGGGATGTAGTCCAAAGGTGATGAGGGGTTTAGAATTTGTCGTATCTAAATTTTATATGTGACATCTAATTTGAGTGTTTCAATGTATAGTATAGAATATATAGTGTAGCGTGGTCGCGCGGACAACATTTTTGCGTAGAGCGTATTGACAAAATGCGCTCCACAATGGATTGTGGTATCATGGCAAGGTTCGAGCAAGAGAGCCGGCGATGAGCAACAGATCCAAACACGGTTGTGGATGAGATGGAGTATTTTGGAAACTTGCAAAGTATTGTTACAGTGGATTACCGTAGCTTCTCCATGATACTATTCGATGTGCAATGGTTCAAAGTGGTACTTGGAGGAGCTGGAGCAACAGTTCGACGAGGTCCATCTGGATTTCTCGAAATAGATTCCGAAAAAAAATGGATGGATTTTCGCGACACCTTTGTGTTGTTGGCCCATTGTGAACATGTGCATGGACTCATTTGCTTGCTATTGTATTAGGACATGGTTTATGTCACAATGGTTTGAACTCTCTTGTACGTGTTTGTGAATATGTAATCTTCTATCCAAACCCTCGACAACCTCAATGGTGGTATGTTATACCTTCAACTCCCCAAAGTGCGAGCAATATGATCAAAGCGATGTTCCGAGTATAGATGAAGATAATATGCAAATAGAGGGGTCGATATTGCAAGGGGTGGAGGCCGTTGAAAGCTTGGAGCCAGCATCGGCTAACAATGATGGTAATATAGGAGTCCAAGAATTCTTTGAGAACGAGGCGGACTCATTCTTTTGTTGTGGCATGTCTATCGACCTTCCAGTGTATGCGAAGTTGTGTCAGGAGATTAACATGGGACCATAGAATACTTCATACTTGGAGCATCCACTTAATTCGTTGACCAATCGCTTATAAGGGTATATAAGATATGCATTTTAAGTGAGATTTTTTTTAAATGATTTATATTACTGTGCTTTGTATGATTTAAATTGATTATTCTAACATCATTTTTTGTATGTGTAGGTGATATTTTCAGGATGAGTCAAGGGATGAGCGATGAGGAGTTACATGACATCTTTGCATGCATGTCTCCAAACCAGATCGCGAGATTCAAAGAGATGGCAGACCAGGAGCTGTCTCGATCTTCATCAGGGCGCTCTGCTAGATCTACAGAGATACAGAGGCAGTGAGCCCGCGGTCGACACGGGATACATGTGCGACTCCTTGCTCTCGTGGCCCTTCCAGGGAGCATGCCTCAGGATCAGGTGGATGATGTGGAGACACGGACGCAGTGTCTCCGTCTCGTCGTTCAGTTGGAGCTGCGTCACCTCCAAGATTTTTCACACCTGTGGGGATGTCTACTCCAGTTACTCTAGCTTTTGCTCAGCCATCAGTACAGGTGGCACCCCTGTGGGTGCCACTCTGAGAGATATTGCCCCCGTCGGTACACCAGATGCACAGGGGTCTCCTAGATATGCCCAAGAGCGTGGACATAGATGGGAGAGGACCCATCTTGTTGAGAATCAGAAATCACACTCACTAAACAGCCTCTTTGTATGGAGCTCCAGGGTCAAGGATATGCAGGCTAACCTATCCCATATGCACAATGGTGCCTACTACAATTTCCTACTTTCCTATAAAGCATTGTACTTGCTTCCTTTTCTTAATGCAATGATAGTACTCTTTTCTTTTCAGTGAAGTGTCAATGTCATTGTCCACATACACAAGACTGTGTTTATGAGTCCAAGTCTCAATCTTGGAACCTAATTCACTCGTGTAACAAACGGTGTCTTTTCCATCACGAGTCCACACTTCTCCTTCCATCCTCCATAGCTTCTGCTTTTGCCATGCTCTAGATCCCGCATTTATCACATGGTATCAGAGCACAGTCGGGCATGGCATTGCTTCTCCAGCCTCCCTTGATTCCTCTCAACCTCAATCTAGCTCAATGTCAGCTCATGACTTCATCTCCCAACTCTACTCTCACTGAAGCTTCCATGGCAGCCATAGCCAGCAGCACCCTGTTAGATTGAGCTGCTTATATCTCACTCCACAGGTCAAATCTCTTGGAGCTTCCTTCTGGAAAAGTATTCCCAAACTCACAAAGCTTCCCTGTATCACATCAATCCAGGACGTTAGACCATCTAGAGCTCAGCATTGTGAAAATTCTCAATCTTTGCTCTGTGTCTACCATAGCCAAACAGGACCTACCTTACTTGGAGCTTTAATAACTCCTCAACCAGGCCATTTCAGCTCTTTAATTCTTCTAGAGAGTTGTTCTTCTACTCAAGGCGCTTCATCCTGGAATGTGAATCAATGGCATTGCTGCGCCCTAACCCCAGCATTGCGGAAATCACGCAAAACTGTCCTGAACTGCGCCGAATCTGTTCGCGCCCTCTGCGTGCTTCATACAACCAGCGATCTTGAGGATTATGATAGGGCTTTGATAGCCCATGAAGTCAGCTTCCTAGGCATGTAAAAATTTTTGAAAATGATCAAGTATAGCTCCTGCAATGTTGAAAAAACCATGCCCCTGTCTCAGAAACCCTAATTCCACCATAGCCAAAATTTCTCAAGCTTTTTTTTCTCAGTTTTTCTTTCTCCTGACACTCAACCCAAGTATCTGTCCCTCTAGTCCATTGACCCAGCGTCAAATCAAGGAGGGGAAGGACCTGAGAAGATTGAAGAACGACCGAACGATCCCGAACAAGAAGAATCAAGAATCAAGCTCAACATCAACACTGACATAGTGTGTTTTCACACTCTCACTAACTGTGTCTCTTGACACACTGCATTCTGCTCTTCTACTGATAAAATCTCAGAATTCTGGTGTTCATTTGCTGCTGATCTTGCAACCTCAACATGGGAAAAGACTCTCCAAATGCTCGATTCAAAGGAGTCGGGTTTCACACCTGGCAAACCCGCATCAAGCTCATCTTGATGAAAAAGGATCTCTGGGCCATCACAAATGGCAAAGAGAAGAAACCTCGGGACGCGGACCTTGCAACTACTTGGCAAAAGAATGATGACAGAGTCCAGGCCATTATCAAACTGGAGCTAGACGACAGTTATATCCACCATGTGGATAACTGTGAGACCTCACAGGATACATGGAAGAGACGACACCCTGTTCGGTGCACAACCTCAATCATCAAAGTATGGTCTCCTAATTGAGTTCTTCAGGCTTGAAATGAAGTCCAGCACATCACTTGCCACACATCTCAATTACATGGAAGGACTCCTAACCCAGCTTGCAGGAATCAATATTAAAATGGATGAAGATGTTTGCATCGGTGTTCTACTTAAGAGTTTGCCTCCTGAATATAATAATGTATCAACAACTTTAATCAACATGCCAAATCATGAACTTGTTGATATCCAGGCATCACTGTTAAAAGAGGAAAAGAAGCTAAAAACTAAGGAAGAACCAAGTACCTCTAGAGATGAGCATGCATTATATGTTGGCAACAGGTACAAAGGCAAGAAGAATCAGCTCTTCTGTGACTTCTGCAAAAGGACCGGACACACCGAGAAGTTCTGCCACGCAAGAAAGAGATCCCAAAATGCCTATCTAGTCGCAGTCAAAGAAGAAGAAGAAAATGGTGCAAAGGAAGAAGAAGATGAAGATGAAGACCACCAGGATCGGAAGGACAAGACTCATCAGTCCTTCTACTCTCATAACTCTGATAGACTGTTTTAAAAGCCTTGTACTTCCTTGCCCTAATGCTTCCTGCCATAAGCTTTGTAAACTCCTTATGTAACTTGGCATTACAGTCCCTGTACACTTTGTGAGGCCCCTGTTATAGCCTCTGGATGTCCATCATGTCTTGGTGCCCACACTTAGCCTTTTCTGCAACAGCCTCTGGTGTCTACCATGTTTGTGGTGTGCCCACACTTTGCAGGTGGTTCTCATTACAGCCTCTACACACTTTGTGCCTTTCTAGTTGTGATTGAGGAGGGGTGTTGAGAATCAGCAATCACACTCACTAAACATCCTCTGTTCGCGCCCTCTACGTGCTTCATACAGCCAGCGATCTTGACGATAATGATAGGGCTTTGATAGCCCATGAAGTCAGCTTCCTAGGCATGTAAAAATTTTTGAAAATGATCAAGTATAGCTCCTGCAATGTTGAAAAAACCATGCCCCTGTCTCAGAAACCCTAATTCCACCATAGCCAAAATTTCTCAAGCTTTTTTTTCTCAGTTTTTCTTTCTCCTGACACTCAACCCAAGTCTCTGTCACTCTAATCCATTGACCCAGCATCAAATCAAGGAGGGGAAGGACCTGAGAAGATTGAAGAACAACCGAACGATCCCGAACAAGAAGAATCAAGAATCAAGCTCAACATCAACACTGACATAGTGTGTTTTCACACTCTCACTAACTGTGTCTCTTGACACACTGCATTCTGCTCTTCTACTGATAAAATCTCAGAACTCTAGTGTTGATTTGCTGCTGATCTTGCAACCTCAACATGGGAAAAGACTCTCCAAATGCTCGATTCAAAGGAGTCGGGTTTCACACCTGGCAAACCCGCATCAAGCTCATCTTAATGAAAAAGAGTCTCTGGGCCATCACAAATGGCAAAGAGAAGAAACCTCGGGACGCGGACCTTGCAACTACTTGGCAAAAGAATGATGACAGAGCCCAAGCCATTATCAAACTGGAGCTAGACGACACTTATATCCACCATGTGGATAACTGTGAGACCTCACAGGATACATGGAAGAGACGACACCCTGTTCGGTGCACAATCTAAATCATCAAAGTATGGCCTCTTGATTGAGTTCTTCAGGCTTGAAATGAAGTCCAGCACATCACTTGCCACACATCTCAATTACATGGAAGGACTCCTAACCCAGCTTGCAGGAATCAACATTAAAATGGATGAAGATGTTTGCATCGGTGTTCTACTTAAGAGTTTGCCTCCTGAATATAATAATGTATCAACAACTTTAATCAACATGCCAAATCCTGAACTTGTTGATATCCAGGCATCACTGTTAGAAGAGGAAAAGAAGCTAAAAACTAAGGAAGAACCAAGTACCTCTAGAGATGAGCATGCATTATATGTTGGCAACAGGTACAAAGGCAAGAAGAATCAGCTCTTCTGTGACTTCTGTAAAAGGACCGCACACACCGAGAAGTTCTGCCACGCAAGAAAGAGATCCCAAAAGGCCTATCTAGTCGCAATCAAAGAAGAAAAAGATGAAGATGAAGACCACCAGGATCGGAAGGACAAGACTCATCAGTCCTTCTACTCTCATAACTCTGATAGACTGTTTTAAAAGCCTTGTACTTCCTTGCCCTAATGCTTCCTGCCATAAGCTTTGTAAACTCCTTATGTAACTTGGCATTACAGTCCCTATACACTTTGTGAGGCCCCTGTTACAGCCTCTAGATGTCCATCATGTTTTGGTGCCCACACTTAGCCTTTTCTGCAACAGCCTCTGGTGTCTACCATGTTTGTGGTGTGCCCACACTTTGCAGGTGGTTCTCATTACAGCATCTACACACTTTGTGCCTTTCTAGTTGTGATTGAGGAGGGGTGTTGAGAATCAGCAATCACACTCACTAAACAGCCTCTTTGTATGGAGTTTCAGGGTCAAGGATATGCAGGCTAACCTATCCCATATGCACAATGGTGCCTACTGCAGTTTCCTACTTTCCTATAAAGCATTGTACTTCCTTCCTTTTCTTAATGCAATGATATTACTCTTTTCTTTTCAGTGAAGTGTCAATGTCATTGTCCACATACACAAGACTGTGTTTATGAGTCCAAGTCTCAATCTTGGAACCTAATTCACTTGTGTAACAAACAATGTCTTTTCCATCACGAGTCCACACTTCTCCTTCCATCCTCCATAGCTTCTGCTTTTGCCATGCTCTAGATCCCGCATTTATCACATGGTATCAGAGCATAGTTGGGCATGGCATTGCTTCTCCAGCCTCTCTTGATTCCTCTCAACCTCAATCTAGCTCAATGTCAGCTCATGACTTCATCTCCCAACTCTACTCTCATTGAAGCTTCCATGGCAGCCATAGCCAGCAGCACCCTGTCAGATTGAGCTGCTTATATCTCACTCCACATGTCAAATCTCTTGGAGCTTCCTTCTGGAAAAGTATTCCCGAACTCACAAAGCTTCCCTGTATCACATCAATCCAGGACGTTAGACCATCTAGAGCTCAGCATTGTGAAAATTCTCAATCTATGCTCTGTGTCTACCATAGCCAGACAGGACCTACCTTACTTGGAGCTTTAATAACTCCTCAACCAGGCCATTTCAGCTCTTTAATTCTTCTAGAGAGTTTTTCTTCTACTCAAGGCGCTTCATCCTGGAATGTGAATCAATGGCATTGCTGCGCCCTAACCCCAGCATTGTGGAAATCGCGCAAAACTGTCCTGAACTGCGCCGAATCTGTTCGCGCCCTCTGCGTGCTTCATACAGCCAGCGATCTTGAGGATTATGATAGGGCTTTGATAGCCCATGAAGTCAGCTTCCTAGGCATGTAAAAATTTTTGAAAATGATCAAGTATAGCTCCTGCAATGTTGAAAAAACCATGCCCCTGTCTCAGACATCCTAATTCCACCATAGCCATAATTTCACAAGCTTTTTTTTCTCAGTTTTTCTTTCTCCTGACACTCAACCCAAGTCTGTGTCATTCTAATCCATTGACCCAGCATCAAATCAAGGAGGGGAAGGACCTGAGAAGATTGAAGAATGACCGAACGATCCCGAACAAGAAGAATCAAGAATCAAGCTCAACATCAACACTGACATAGTGTGTTTTCACACTGTCACTAACTGTGTCTCTTGACACACTGCATTCTGCTCTTCTACTGATAAAATCTCAGAATTATGGTGTTCATTTGCTGCTGATCTTGCAACCTCAACATGGGAAAAGACTCTCCAAATGCTCGATTCAAAGGAGTCGGGTTTCACACCTGGCAAACCCGCATCAAGCTCATCTTGATGAAAAAGGGTCTCTGGGCCATCACAAATGGCAAAGAGAAGAAACCTCGGGACGCGGACCTTGCAACTACTTGGCAAAAGAATGATGACATAGCCCAAGCCATTATCAAACTGGAGCTAGACGACAGTTATATCCACCATGTGGATAACTGTGAGACCTCACAGGATACATGGAAGAGACGACACCCTGTTTGGTGCACAATCTAAATCATCAAAGTATGGCCTCCTGATTGAGTTCTTCAGGCTTGAAATGAAGTCCAGCACATCACTTGCCACACATCTCAATTACATGGAAGGACTCCTAACCCAGCTTGCAAGAATCAACATTAAAATGGATGAAGATGTTTGCATCGGTGTTCTACTTAAGAGTTTGCCTCCTGAATATAATAATGTATCAACAACTTTAATCAACATGCCAAATCCTGAACTTGTTGATATCCAGGCATCACTGTTAGAAGAGGAAAAGTAGCTAAAAACTAAGAAAGAACCAAGTACCTCTAGAGATGAGCATGCATTATATGTTGGCAACAGGTACAAAGGCAAGAAGAATCAGCTCTTCTGTGACTTCTGCAAAAGGACCGGATACACCGAGAAGTTCTGCCACGCAAGAAAGAGATCCCAAAATGCCTATCTAGTCGCAGTCAAAGAAGAAGAAGAAAATGGAGCAAAGGAAGAAGAAGATGAAGATGAAGACCACCAGGATCGGAAGGACAAGACTCATCAGTCCTTCTACTCTCATCACTCTGATAGACTGTTTTAAAAGCCTTGTACTTCCTTGCCCTAATGCTTCCTGCCATAAGCTTTGTAAACTCCTTATGTAACTTGGCATTACAGTCCCTGTACACTTTGTGAGGCCTCTGTTACAGCCTCTGGATGTCCATCATGTTTTGGTGCCCACACTTAGCCTTTTCTGCAACAGCCTCTGGTGTCTACCATGTTTGTGGTGTGCCCACACTTTGCAGGTGGTTCTCATTACAGCCTCTACACACTTTGTGCCTTTCTAGTTGTGATTGAGGAGGGGTGTTGAGAATCAGCAATCACACTCACTAAACAGCCTCTTTGTATGGAGCTTCAGGGTCAAAGATATGCAGGCTAACCTATCCCATATGCACAATGGTGCCTACTACAATTTCCTACTTTCCTATAAAGCATTGTACTTGCTTCCTTTTCTTAATGCAATGATAGTACTCTTTTCTTTTCAGCGAAGTGTCAATGTCATTGTCCACATACACAAGACTGTGTTTATGAGTCCAAGTCTCAATCTTGGAATCTAATTCACTTGTGTAACAAACAGTGTCTTTTCCATCACGAGTCCATACTTCTCCTTCCATCCTCCATAGCTTCTGCTTTTGCCATGCTCTAGATCCCGCATTTATCGCATGGTATCAGAGCACAGTCGGGCATGGCATTGCTTCTCCAGCCTCTCTTGATTCCTCTCAACCTCAATCTAGCTCAATGTCAGCTCATGACTTCATCTCCCAACTCTACTCTCACTGAAGCTTCCATGGCAGCCATAGCCAGCAGCACCCTGTCAGTTTGAGCTGCTTATATCTCACTCCACAGGTCAAATCTCTTGGAGCTTCCTTCTGGAAAAGTATTCTCGAACTCACAAACCTTCCCTGTATCAGATCAATCCAGGACGTTAGACCATCTAGAGCTCAGCATTGTGAAAATTCTCAATCTCTGCTCTGTGTCTGCCATAGCCAGACAGGAACTACCTCACTTGGAGCTTTTATAACTCCTCAACGAGGCCATTTCAGCTCTTTAATTCTTCTAGAGAGTTGTTCTTCTACTCAAGGCGCTTCATCTTGGAACGTGAATCAATGACATTGCTGTGCCCTAACCCTAGCATTGCAGAAATTGCGTAAAACTGTCCTGAACTGCGCCGAATCTGTTCGCGCCCTCTGCGTGCTTCATACAGCCAGCGATCTTGAGGATTAGGAAAGGGCTTTGATAGCCCATGAAGTCAGCTTCCTAGGCATGTAAAACTTTTTGAAAATGATCAAGTATAGCTCCTGCAATGTTGAAAAAACCATGCCCCTGTCTCAGAAACCCTAATTCCACCATAGCCATAATTTCTCAAGCTTTTTTTTCTCAGTTTTTCTTTCTCCTGACACTCAACCCAAGTCTCTGTCACTCTAGTACATTGACCCAGCATCAAATCAAGGAGGTGAAGGACCTGAGAAGATTGAAGAATGACCGAACGATCCCGAACAAGAAGAATCAAGAATCAAGCTCAACATCAACACTGACATAGTGTGTTTTCACACTGTCACTAACTGTGTCTCTTGACACACTGCATTCTGCTCTTCTACTGATAAAATCTCAGAATTCTGGTGTTCATTTGCTGCTGATCTTGCAACCTCAACATGGGAAAAGACTCTCCAAATGCTCGATTCAAAGGAGTCGGGTTTCACACCCGGCAAACCCGCATCAAGCTCACCTTGATGAAAAAGGGTCTCTGGGCCATCACAAATGGCAAAGAGAAGAAACCTCGGGACATGGACCTTACAACTACTTGGCAAAAGAATGATGACAGAGCCCAGGCCATTATCAAACTGGAGCTAGACGACAGTTATATCCACCATGTGGATAACTGTGAGACCTCACAGGATACATGGAAGAGACGATAACCTGTTCCGTGCACAATCTAAATCATCAAAGTATGGCCTCTTGATTGAGTTCTTCAGGCTTGAAATGAAGTCCAGCACATCACTTGCCACACATCTCAATTACATGGAAGGACTCCTAACGCAACTTGCAGGAATCAACATTAAAATGGATGAGGATGTTTGCATCGGTGTTCTACTTAAGAGTTTGCCTCCTGAATATAATAATGTATCAACAACTTTAATCAACATGCCAAATCCTGAACTTGTTGATATCCAGGCATCACTGTTAGAAGAGGAAAAGAAGCTAAAAACTAAGGAAGAACCAAGTACCTCTAGAGATCAGCATGCATTATATGTTGGCAACAGGTACAAAGGCAAGAAGAATCAGCTCTTCTGTGACTTCTGCAAAAGGACCGGACACACCGAGAAGTTCTGCCACGCAAGAAAGAGATCCCAAAAGTCCTATCTAGTCGCAATCAAAGAAGAAGAAGAAAATGGAGCAAAGCAAGAAGAAGATGAAGATGAAGACCACCAAGATCGGAAGGACAAGACTCATCAGTCCTTCTACTCTCATAACTCTGATAGACTGTTTTAAAAGCCTTGTACTTCCTTGCCCTAATGCTTCCTGCCATAAGCTTTGTAAACTCCTTATGTAACTTGGCATTACAGTCCCTGTACACTTTGTGAGGCCCCTGTTACAGCCTCTGGATGTCCATCATGTTTTGGTGCCCACACTTAGCCTTTTCTGCAACAGCCTCTGGTGTCTACCATATTTGTGGTGTGCCCACACTTTGCAGGTGGCTCTCATTACAGCCTCTACACACTTTGTGTCTTTCTAGTTGTGATTGAGGCGGGGTGTTGAGAATCAGCAATCACACTCACTAAACAGCCTCTTTGTATGGAGCTTCAAGGTCAAGGATATGCAGGCTAACCGATCCCATATGCACAATGGTGCCTACTGCAGTTTCCTACTTTCCTATAAAGCATTGCACTTCCTTCCTTTTCTTAATGCAATGATAGTACTCTTTTCTTTTCAGTGAAGTGTCAATGTCATTGTCCACATACACAAGACTGTGTTTATGAGTCCAAGTCTCAATCTTGGAACCTAATTCACTTGTGTAACAAATAGTGTCTTTTCCATCACGAGTCCACACTTCTCCTTCCATCCTCCATAGCTTCTGCTTTTGCCATGCTCTAGATCCCGCATTTATCACATGGTATCAGAGCACAATCGGGCATGGCATTGCTTCTCCAGCCTCTCTTGATTCCTCTCAACCTCAATCTAGCTCAATGTCAGCTCCTGACTTCATCTCCCAACTCTACTCTCACTGAAGCTTCCATGGCAGCCATAGCCAGCAGCACCCTGTCAGATTGAGCTGCTTATATCTCACTCCACAGGTCAAATCTCTTGGAGCTTCCTTCTGGAAAAGTATTCCCGAACTCACAAAGCTTCCTTGTATCACATCAATCCAGGATGTTAGACCATCTAGAGCTCAGCATTGTGAAAATTCTCAATCTATGCTCTGTGTCTGCCATAGCCAGACAGGACCTACCTTACTTGGAGCTTTAATAACTCCTCAACCAGGCCATTTCAGCTCTTTAATTCTTCTAGGGAGTTATTCTTCTACTCAAGGCGCTTCATCCTCGAACGTGAATCAATGGCATTGCTGCGCCCTAACCCCAGGATTGCGAAAATCGCACAAAACTATCCTGAAATGCGCCGAATCTGTTCGCGCCCTCTGCGTGCTTCATACAACAGCGATCTTGACGATTACGATAGGGCTTTGATAGCCCATGAAGTCAGCTTCCTAGGCATGTAAAAATTTTTGAAAATGATCAAGTATAGCTCCTGCAATGTTGAAAAAACCATGCCCCTGTCTCAGAAACCCTAATTCCACCATAGCCATAATTTCTCAAGCTTTTTTTTCTCAGTTTTTCTTTCTCCTGACACAAAACCCAAGTCTCTGTCACTCTAATCCATTGACCCAGCATCAAATCAAGGAGGGGAAGGACCTGAGAAGATTGAAGAACGACCGAACGATCCTGAACAAGAAGAATCAAGAATCAAGCTCAACATCAACACTGACATAGTGTGTTTTCACACTGTCACTAACTGTGTCTCTTGACACACTGCATTCTGCTCTTCTACTGATAAAATCTCAGAATTCTGGTGTTCATTTGCTGCTGATCTTGCAACCTCAACATGGGAAAAGACTCTCCAAATGCTCGATTCAAAGGAGTCGGGTTTCACACCTGGCAAACCCGCATCAAGCTCATCTTGATGAAAAAGGGTCTCTGGGCCATCACAAATGGCAAAGAGAAGAAACCTCGGGACGCGGACCTTGCAACTACTTGGCAAAAGAATGATGACATAGCCCAAGCCATTATCAAACTGGAGCTAGACGACAGTTATATCCACCATGTGGATAACTGTGAGACCTCACAGGATACATGGAAGAGACGACACCCTGTTTGGTGCACAATCTAAATCATCAAAGTATGGCCTCCTGATTGAGTTCTTCAGGCTTGAAATGAAGTCCAGCACATCACTTGCCACACATCTCAATTACATGGAAGGACTCCTAACCCAGCTTGCAGGAATCAACATTAAAATGGATGAAGATGTTTGCATCGGTGTTCTACTTAAGAGTTTGCCTCCTGAATATAATAATGTATCAACAACTTTAATCAACATGCCAAATCCTGAACTTGTTGATATCCAGGCATCACTGTTAGAAGAGGAAAAGTAGCTAAAAACTAAGAAAGAACCAAGTACCTCTAGAGATGAGCATGCATTATATGTTGGCAACACGTACAAAGGCAAGAAGAATCAGCTCTTCTGTGACTTCTGCAAAAGGACCGGACGCACCGAGAAGTTCTGCCACGCAAGAAAGAGATCCCAAAAGGCCTATCTATTCACAGTCAAAGAAGAAGAAGAAAATGGAGCAAAGGAAGAAGAAGAAGAAGATGAAGACCACCAAGATCGGAAGGACAAGACTCATCAGTCCTTCTACTCTCATAACTCTGATAGACTGTTTTAAAAGCCTTGTACTTCCTTGCCCTAATGCTTCCTGCCATAAGCTTTGTAAACTCCTTATGTAACTTGGCATTATAGTCCCTGTACACTTTGTGAGGCCTCTGTTACAGCCTCTAGATGTCCATCATGTTTTGGTGCCCACACTTAGCCTTTTCTGCAACAGCCTCTGGTGTCTACCATGTTTGTGGTGTGCCCACACTTTGCAGGTGGCTCTCATTACAGCCTCTACACACTTTGTGCCTTTCTTGTTGTGATTGAGGAGGGGTGTTGAGAATCAGCAATCACACTCACTAAACATCCTCTTTGTATGGAGCTCCAGGGTCAAGGATATGCAGGCTAACCTATCCCATATGCACAATGGTGCCTACTGCAGTTTCCTACTTTCCTATAAAGCAGTGTACTTGCTTCCTTTTCTTAATGCAATGATAGTACTCTTTTCTTTTCAGTGAAGTGTCAATGTCATTGTCCACATACACAAGACTGTGTTTATGAGTCCAAGTCTCAATCTTGGAACCTAATTCACTTGTGTAACAAACAGTGTCTTTTCCATCACGAGTCCACACTTCTCCTTCCATCCTCCATAGCTTCTCCTTTTGCCATGCTCTAGATCCCGCATTTATCCCATGGTATCAGAGCACAGTCGGGCATGGCATTGCTTCTCCAGCCTCTCTTGATTCCTCTCAACCTCAATCTAGCTCAATGTCAGCTCATGACTTCATCTCCCAACTCTACTCTCACTGAAGCTTCCATGGCAGTCATAGCCAGCAGCACCCTGTCAGATTGAGCTGCTCATATCTCACTCCACATGTCAAATCTCTTGGAGCTTCCTTCTGGAAAAGTATTCCCGAACTCACAAAGCTTCCTTGTATCACATCAATCCAGGATGTTAGACCATCTAGAGCTCAGCATTGTGAAAATTCTCAATCTATGCTCTGTGTCTGCCATAGCTAGACAGGACCTACCTTACTTGGAGCTTTAATAACTCCTCAACCAGGCCATTTCAGCTCTTTAATTCTTCTAGGGAGTTGTTCTTCTACTCAAGGCGCTTCATCCTCGAACGTGAATCAATGGCATTGCTGCGCCCTAACCCCAGCATTGCGGAAATCGCACAAAACTATCCTGAAATGCGCCGAATCTGTTCGCGCCCTCTGCGTGCTTCATACAGCAGCGATCTTGACGATTACGATAGGGCTTTGATAGCCCATGAAGTCAACTTCCTAGGCATGTAAAAATTTTTGAAAATGATCAAGTATAGCTCCTGCAATGTTGAAAAAACCATGCCCCTGTCTCAGAAGCCCTAATTCGACCATAGCTATAATTTCTCAAGCTTTTTTTTCTCAGTTTTTCTTTCTCCTGACACAATACCCAAGTCTCTGTCACTCTAATCCATTGACCCAGCATCAAATCAAGGAGGGGAAGGACCTGAGAAGATTGAAGAACGACCAAACGATCCCGAACAAGAAGAATCAAGAATCAAGCTCAACATCAACACTTACATAGTGTGTTTTCAAACTGTCACTAGCTGTGTCTCTTGACACACTGCATTCTGCTCTTCTACTGATAAAATCTCAGAATTCTGGTGTTGATTTGCTGCTGATCTTGCAACCTCAACATGGAAAAAGACTCTCCAAATGCTTGATTCAAAGGAGTCGACTTTCACACCTGGCAAACCCGCATCAAGCTCATCTTGATGAAAAAGGGTCTCTGGGCCATCACAAATGGCAAAGAGAAGAAACCTGGGGACGTGGACCTTGCAACTACTTGGCAAAAAAATGATGACAGAGCCCAGGCCATTATCAAACTGGAGCTAGAAGACAGTTATATCCACCATGTGGATAACTGTGAGACCTCACAGGATACATGGAAAAGATGACACCCTGTTCGGTGCACAATCTAAATCATCAAAGTATGGTCTCCTGATTGAGTTCTTCAGGCTTGAAATGAAGTCCAGCACATCACCTGCCACACATCTCCATTACATGGAAGAACTCCTAACGCAACTTGCAGGAATCAACATTAAAATGGATGAGGATGTTTGCATCGGTGTTCTACTTAAGAGTTTGCCTCCTGAATATAATAATGTATCAACAACTTTAATCAACATGCCAAATCCTGAACTTGTTGATATCCAGGCATCACTGTTAGAAGAGGAAAAGAAGCTAAAAACTAAGGAAGAACCAAGTACCTCTAGAGATTAGCATGCATTATATGTTGGCAATAGGTACAAAGGCAAGAAGAATCAGCTCTTCTGTGACTTCTGCAAAAGGACCGGACACACCGAGAAGTTCTGCCACGCAAGAAAGAGATCCCAAAAGTCCTATCTAGTCGCAATCAAAGAAGAAGAAGAAAATGGAGCAAAGGAAGAAGAAGATGAAGATGAAGACCACCAGGATCGGAAGAACAAGACTCATCAGTCCTTCTACTCTCATAACTCTAATAGACTGTTTTAAAAGCCTTGTACTTCCTTGTCCTAATGCTTCCTGCCATAAGCTTTGTAAACTCCTTATGTAACTTGGCATTACAGTCCCTGTACACTTTGTGAGGCCCCTGTTACAGCCTCTGGATGTCCATCATGTTTTGGTGCCCACACTTAGCCTTTTCTGCAACAGCCTCTGGTGTCTACCATGTTTGTGGTGTGCCCACACTTTGCAGGTGGTTCTCATTACAGCCTCTACACACTTTTTGCCTTTCTAGTTGTGATTGAGGAGGGGCGTTGAGAATCAGCAATCACACTCACTAAACAACCTCTTTGTATGGAGCTTCAGGGTCAAGGATATGTAGGCTAACCTATCCCATATGCACAATGGTGCCTACTGCAGTTTCCTACTTTCCTATAAAGCATTGTACTTGCTTCCTTTTCTTAATGCAATGATAGTACTCTTTTCTTTTCAGTGAAGTGTCAATGTCATTGTCCACATACACAAGACTGTCTTTATGAGTCCAAGTCTCAATCTTGGAACCTAATTCACTTGTGTAACAAACAGTGTCTTTTCCATCACGAGTCCACACTTCTCCTTCCATCCTCCATAGCTTCTGCTTTTGCCATGCTCTAGATCCCACATTTATCACACATCTTAGGCACACTCCAGGGGGTTATGGATATCTAGTCGATAATAGGTCAGGAGCCATCATCATAAATGATGAGGGGAGGAGGGTGACAGCTCGCATGAGAGAGTTGTGCCAATAAGTTTTTCGACACAACGTCTTGGATCATTGGAAGAACGTACCGGAAGGGAGCAAGGACTACATAGTAGCATCCTTGCATGAGGATTTTCCGGTGCCAGCCTCAGTAGATAGATTCTCTACATGCTGGATGATGGATTGCATGCGTGCATACATGTCACATAGAAGATCTACGCAAGGCAATCAAGAGTGAGGCTGCAAAGCCCGAGTGGTTAGATGCAGACGACTAGCGCCGACTGAGGGAGGAGGCTATAGATTCTCCAGGACGTTGGAGTTAGCAGCGCGAGGCGGCGAGGACACGACTCGAGGCCGGAGTGGTCCATCATCTTGGGAGTGGCGGCCACATGACATATTTGGAGGACTTTATAAGTTTTTCTTTTGTTTTGCTTGTTTTTTTTTTTGAAATATTCTTTGTACTGACCATCATGTTTCTAACAGTTAGCATTTTATTTTCTTTGCAGCACTCCATTACAAATCGCGATCCGACTGGCCTTGAGACTCGATATGCAGACAGGCACGGTCTCATTGCATTGATCGACCGATTGTATAAACGCGGCGGCCTTGTAAGTGACTCATATTTCTTGTCCGTAGTTACCATGAGATATTTAAATGCATTATTGTATGGTGGACTAATGTGTTGTTTCTTTTTCTGCATAGTCCATTCGATGCTCCTTTGCGACGGGACGAGCTTTCAAGGGACGAGGATTTGTAGCTCGCCCTTGGATCCTTGAAGCTCACACACCTTTATTTTTGAGTTGCCTAATCTATGTAGACATTTTCTATGTATTAGTGATATCCTATCATGATTGTATTAATCGCTTATTATGAGATCATGTATTTATTTCCTGTATCAATTTTATGATTTCACTATACATTGTTTTTATTTACAAGCGCATTGTACACAGTAGTGCAGTTTTTTTTTTATGTTACCGTCGCTATTAACGTTGCAAATTTTACTGCTCGGGTCGTTATTGGCGTTGTTATATACCTCGCAAATCGTCGCTATCAGCGTCGGTATTGGCGTCGCGATACCAACGCTGATAGCGACGGTAATACCGATTGTTCTATGGCGTCGCCAATAACGACGCTTTTTGCGACGAACGGGAGCAAATTTTGTTATTTGTATTTTCATCGCTTTAAACGTCGGTATAAGGCCTATATCTTGTAGTGGTTTTTTCTTCTTTTCTTATTTATTGTAGTGGTAGTGGTTTGTTGTTGTGGTAGTCATAGTCGTAGTCGTAGTCATCGTAGCCATGGTTGTAGTAGTAGTAGTAGTAGTAGTAGTGGTGGTGGTGGTGGTGGTGGTGGTGGTGGTGGTGGTTTTCTTGTTTGTTGTTGTTGTAGTAGTTGTTGTTTTTCTTTTCTTTTTTATTGTTATTTAGTTTTCTTGTTTGTTGTTGTTGTTGTAGTAGTGGTAGTAGTAGTAGTTTTTTCTTCTTTTCTTGTTTGTAGTAGTAATAGTAGTAGTAGTTGTTGTTTTTTTTTTTTGTTTTTTTTTCTTCTGTTCTTGTTTATTGTAGTAGTAGTGGTAGTAGTAGAGAGAGAGAGTTGATGTGGTAGTCGTAGTCGTGGTCGTAGTCATTGTAGTCGTGATTGTAGTAGTAGTACTAGTAGTAGTAATAATAGTTTTCTTATTTGTAGTAGTAGTAGTTTCTTTTCTTTTCTTGTTTATTGTTGTTTAGTTTTCTTGTTTGTTTTTGTAGTAGTAGTAGTAGTTGTTGTTGTTGTTGTTGTTGTTGTTTTTTCTTCTTTTCTTGTTAGTAGTAGTAGTAGTAGTAGTAGTAGTAGTAGTAGTAAGAGTAGTAGTAGTAGTAATAGTAGTAGTAGTAGTAGTAGTTGTTGTTGTTGTTGTTGTTTTTTCTTCTTTTCTTGTTTATTATAGTGGTAGTGGTAGTGGTAGTGGTAGAGAGAGAGAGATGTTTTGTTAAAGGAAATGAGAGAGGGAGAGGAAGAGAAAAAGGAAGAAGGAACGAGAGAGAGGGAATAAACATACAACATAATAAAGAAAGAGAAAGAGAGAGAGAGATGGAAGGAGAGAAGAGAATGAATGGATTGAAAACAAAGAGAGAGTGGTGGCGAGGTTCGATGCAATACCACGAGACAGGAAACACTCCGACATATGCTAATTTGTGGGTGGGTGGAGACTTTACATACGTTAATTTTACTGTGTTACGAGAGAAGAAATCCATTATCAAACAATTTAAGAAAGAAAAAAAGAATGATAACAAAAATAAATTGTTTGTCGTAACGTAGACAAAATGCAAAATGATGAAGGTTGTTATGTTCAAGATCGCGATGCGTATCTTAATCAGCGTGTCCGTGTCCTTGCTCTTAATGTAAGCTGGCAATTAGATAAAAACGTCGATTTTCTATTATAGAACACGTACGACGCTTCAATGAGTTTCAATCTGAGATCATTGATCAAGCAATCTCATATTTTGAGCAAACGGTAAGAAAAGTGTATATTAATCATGCATTATATTCGCAAGCTAATTAAATACCATATACAAAAACATTGGATGTGGCTAGCAAATTTTCTATCCAGAGAGGTGACGTCTCGTCCCAAGGAGGAGTACACACTTTGCGGCCAGTTAGAAGCATTTGTGGGCGTGCGATGGATGGAGTGCCTGAGCCAATCCACCACTTGGAAGGTACTACCCAATCTATACTGTCAATACCAGAGGAGACATGCAGCCTTCCAGACTTACCTACAATCTTGGAGCCTAAGATGGAGGCAATAATTGATGCATTGATGCCCATGGATGTCGAGACTTTTGATTCGCTTAGAGAGGAAGCATCCATACCATTATATGATGGGTGCCGAGTATCTCACCTGAAGACATTGCTTGCACTCCTAAGTGTGCAAGCAAAATACGGGTGGAGGGATGCAAGTGTGACCGAGTTGTTCAGGTACCTTGTACGTATGCTTCGGTGATTTCTTTTCGACACTATCATTAAAAACATTTGTGCTTTTCAAGGTGTTTCATGATTTTGTTTTTAAGTAAGTGAAGTATCATATATTACCGCTTGCAAATACCATGCTTGAGTCTCGTGATGATGCAAGACATGTTTTACGAAAGCTTGGCATGGACTACAACAACATCTATGCATATATCAACGATTGCATACTATTTCGAGGAGAATATGAGACTATGGAGACATGTCCAAAGTGTGGTTCTCACAGGTGTCGACAGGACTTGCAAGGGCAAACCATCCCTCAAAAAGTTCTTAGACACTTTCCGCTTATCCCTAGTATAAACCACATGTTTCGTACGTCCGACATGGTGAGCTTGACAATGTGGCATGCACATAATAGGTCCATAGATGGAGTTCAATGAATATCAACGGATTGATATGCATGGAGCCACATTGACTCTACCTTTCCAGGCTTTGCCTGAGAGACAAGGAATCTTCAACTCGGTCTTGCTATGGATGGCGTGAACCCATTCGGTCTGCGCTCAAATTCTTACAAAGTATAAGCTTAATCATGCCCATGTTCATGACCTTAGATATGTTAGTGTTGGCTTTGTAGTGATTCAAAAAACTATAACAATCCTCTAAGAAGCTTGCCAACAAGTTTCCCATATTATCTTGAAGGATTTGGTAGGTATTCCATCTGACCTTGCGGATTTGACATTCTTCATTTGTGATGGTCATGAATCTAACATTGAGGTGTATAATGGCTTCATATCCCTTAAAGAGTAAGCTAATATTAGTCTCAAAGTTGGAGAACTTATGAAGTATGGCCCTACAATAGAGGCTAGGTGTCCCTTGAATAAATTCAAATATCCCTCAAATTTTCTTTGACCAATTTCACATTATCATCTTCCAAATAACAAAAAATAAACCCTTTTTTCTTTCATTTTGAGTGCATTGAAACTAGCTTTTACAAAAAGATATATAATTAACTAGTGCTCCTAAAACGAACCTTACCACTTTAAACTTGTCACTTTGAATTAGGGTGCATTGATTCATTAGAGCATTTCCTTGTTATTTATTTTTCTTGGCTAAATCATTAGTTGTAGTCCTTGAAGAGTGAGGAGGTTTACTTTCAAGATAGGGTGAGTTTCAATAAGAATTTAGTAGTGCAAGTAAAAGAGTGTTGGGATAGGGTGAGTTTCAAGAAGAATTTAGTGAGTGCAATGAATTTGTGTCTCTTGAGAAAGACATTGCATTCAATTCATAGCAAGGTAGCCATTGCTCTTTGCTTCTTGGGAAGCATTGATCACACCATTGCATTTTAGCTTCAACCGGAAGCTTTTTAGGGTTCTTAAGGACCTCCTCGCCTTCCTCAACATCAAGAGTAGCCCCTAGCCCTTCCCAGACCTACATGCACAACCACATGGATAGTAGTAGATTAGTTTATAGCAAACATTCAATTTCTATCAACTTCCCTACTCCATTTAGGCTTCATTGGCAACTCATTAGAGCATTCAAATGCTTGTTTTATGCTTGTATATTGGATCTTCTCCTGGCATTGATATTTGGAACTATTTTGCTTCAGTTATGGACTATTATAACAGTCCATAGCTGACAGTGTAAAACTGGGAAACAACATTAACATTTGATGTATGCTTGTTGGCATAATTTGACATTTGATGCCTATCGGTCACCGATATATATAGTAGTAAGTTTATGGTTGATAGGTCTAAGGAGTCATCTACTTCATTGTCTAATCTCACATACGCTTGATAGGTCTGAGGAGTCATCTACTTCATTGTCTAATCTCACATACTCTTCTCAAGATGCCCAAATGGTCATGTATTGGTGCTACTACATTGGGAGATGATATGCCTTGGGTCTAAGATGCATTTGGCCTGGTTTTAACAAAGATTATACTCACATTTCTTGTCATTTTTACGGTTGTTTATAGTAGGGCTCAATGTACTTAGCAAAGCTTTGTGATATACCTATTGTATTTGAGTAATCTCTCGAGTACTAGTGAAACAATGTACATGCATACCTTGAATGCTAATCACTTGGAAGTGATTTTAGAGATGTTTTATGCTTCATTTGGAGAGCAGGAAAGGTTTTCTTGGTGGTTATAAGAAATTGCAAACAACAGGTACTATATCTATAAGTGATTTTGATGGGGTTGTATGCTTCTAGTGAAGCTTATAAGCATGTTTTTTGTACTAACATAAGGTCACATGCTTGAGCAGTGATTGAATATGTGTTATGCTTCATTTTTTGATCTAAAAACAAATTATTTTGTGCTTGCAAAAATCTTGCTATTGTATACTATGAATAGCAAAGACCATTTGCAGGTAATTTGTACCTAGACTTGTTTGCTGCTATTTGGTGATATCTATATGCATGCTACTAGTCTGAAGTGTCAATGTCATGCTAAAATATGATTAGTAGAACGGAGATTTTTAAAGTATACTGAAGTTGGTTTTTTGCACCTCTTGTGTGATGGATTAGGCTTGTTCTCTTGTCATTTTGAGCTACAATCATGGCTAGCAACAGTGACAGCAATCATCTTTTGCACATCAAGAAGCTTGAGGGGCACATAACTTTGCAATTTGAAAAAAGCAATGCTACAACATCTTGGTGCAAAAGAAGCAAGTAAAGCCTATCAAGACAAAGATGGAAAGACTAGAGGACATGGAACAAGAGGATTGGGATGAACTCAATGAGCTTGCTCGTTCAACCATTGAACTTTCAGTTTTTAATGCCTTTTTGTTTAACATAGAGGGATTGGATTCTACCTATGCTATTTGGAAGAGACTCGAGGAGTTGTATGCTCAGAAGAGTGCTGCAAGTAAAGTTTACTAGCTGAAAAAGTTAATGGATCTCCACATGAAAGAAGGTACAACAATGTCTACACACCTCAATGAGTTTAATTCCATTTTCAGCCAGTGCTAGTTGCCTTGAAGTCCAATATTGATGATGAGTTCAAGGCTACTTTCTTGTTATGTACTCTATCTGAAAGCTAGGATACTTTTAAGATAGCCATGAGAAACTCGAATGCTATGCTAATGTATTCCGATGTAGAGAGTGCTCTGCTTATGGAAGAGATGAATCAACAAAACAATGCATCTAACACGTCATCTAGTGCTTTGTATATTAGAGGCAGATCTTAGTAGAAGGGAAAATCTGAAAGAAAAAGATGCAAATCTCACGAGAAAGATATAGAGTGCCATCATTGTGGCAAGAAGGGTCACTTCAAGCATGACTGCTGCTACAAAAGGAAGAAAGAGAATGGGAAGGATAAGAAGACTAATGACAATAAGGATGAGAAGAAGGATAGTCAGTCAACAAAGAAGAGCACTGCCAAGATAGGAGTGAAAGTAGTCAACCATGAGAGCGATATTGGTAATGCCATACTCTTTGTCTCTTCTTGCTTTAGTGCACATGTCTTGGTAGCAGATACATATAATGACATGCATACTTGGATCTTGGATTTAAGTGCCTCATTTCATGTTACTTCTCAACGTGAGTGGCTCTCCGATTACACTGGGGGTAGACATGGTGTTACCCACTTGGGGACAACTATGCATGTGATATTGTAGACATTGGCAATGTGTAGCTACAATTTCAGCATGGTTCAATCTTTACTCTTCAAAATGTAAGAGGCATGTATCCTAGCTCAAGAAGAGCTTGATTAGCACATGGCAACTAGATGATGACGGTTATCATACCACCTTTGGTAATGAAAAATGAAAGATTTGTAAGGATTCTAGGGTCATTGCTAGAGGTTCAAAGAGTGATACTTTGTATTTGTTACATGTATCGAGTGCGCGTGACCATGTTATTTCCGTAATTGAGTAGCCAAGTGTTTCTTTGTGGCATGGTTGGTTGGTACACGAGTTAAACTGGAATGAAAGTGCTCTCTCATTTGGATTATTTGTCTTATTTTGTGGTATGCTGATTTTCATCATTGTAATCATTGTGTCTATGGTAAGCATGCTCAGATTTCACATAAAAAATATCTTCCATTGAAATCTTCTCCTTTAGAGTTTGTACACTTAGATGTATGTCAGATACCAAGGCTAACTTTAGAGGAAAAGAAATACTTTATCAACTTTGTTGATGATGCTACATACGTAGTCTAGGTGTATCCTATTCATAGAAAGAGCGAGGCTCTAGATAAGTTTAAGAAATTCCTAGGATTTGCTAAAAATATGACTGGCAAGACACTTAAGTATCTTTGCTCTAGCAATGGTGGGAAATATGTGTCCAAAGCCTTTCAAGACTTTTGTGACAGTAAAGGGATAAAAAGAGAGCTTGTTGGCCCTCATAATCCACCCTAAAATGGAGTTGTAAAGCATATGAATCGAACCATTTAGGATAAGGTTTGCACTATGATGTCTCATGCTACATTATCCCATGGCTTTTGGACAGAGGCTATTGTAACAACGATTCACTTGATCAATCGATCTCACTGAATAAGCCTTTGAGAGGCCTTTGGGAGGGAGAATCCCTCAAGAAGTGTGGCTGAACAAAGCACCTTCATATGCTCACCTAAGAGTGTTTGGCTACGAGGCTTTTGTACACATTGATAAAGAGGAACACAACAAACTTGAGCCAAAAGTCTTGTAAGTGCGTTCTTCTAGGATATAGTGCCGAGGGTAAAATGGGATACAAATTATGGAATCTCAAGAGAAAGAAAGTAATACACATCAATGATGTTATCTTTCATGGAGATCGCATGCATAAACAACCCCAAAAGGCAAAGGAGGCAGAAGGGTTGTTTTCAAGAAATATATACCTATTGGACAGGAGACTATCTACTATGTCCCACGGACATCAATGAATACCTATTATAAATACTCTTGAAAATGCAAGAAATGATGCTTAAAATGGTTGGCAGGGTATTGCCTATGATGCAGCCTATGATGCATCATAGTCTCAGCAAGTTGACATGTAGTTTGGACAACCGATAGATAGACACACACACACACACACACACACACACACACACACACACAGTCTCTCTCTCTCTCTCTCTCTCCTTCTCTCTCTATCTCTCTCTCTGTGCGTGTCACTGTGATCGAGCTGCAGTATTGACCATACCACGTACGTAAGAGGACACACCTGATAAAGGAATAAAAATCACTCGTGCCCTCATCGATAATTTTCGACAGAAGGGAGTACTAATACAAATTATAGCCAGTGATCACTCTCACTATTGATAGATTGCATAGACGAATACTGGCCAAGATCCATACTCATACTGCCCAAGATCCACACTCATACTGCCCAAGATAGACTTCTTGGAGATCGCATACGCAAGGGACTCACTGTTTTCTTTTCTTTTTGTTTTGAAAGACAAATTGCCCATTTATATCTGCAAAAATCTGCACAGATGTGGAGATTCGGGGTTGCAAAAAAGTCTGTACAAATATGGACATATTTGAGATATTGTCAGTGAGCCGCATATTAAGAGAAGAAGAAGGCATGGATGAGGTGGGTAGTCTCAACACTGGTGGGTTTGTCATGCTCGACGTGATGGCGAGGCACAGCAGAGATGGCAGCCGCAGCTTTAACTGGAGCACCATTATAAGGGGCCGGATCTGCGATATTACTACTATTCAGGCGCCCAGAATTACTGTTCCCGGGATGTGCATCAAGAAGGGATGGATCCTTGTGGTAGTGGTGGTGCTGATGATGATGATGATGGGCGAAGTCGAAGAGTCTGTGATAGGCAGCGGCTGCCGTGGCTGACAACATGCGAGGGGCTGGGGAAGGAGGTCCTGCATTAATGGCTGAAGCTGAGAATGCGTTCATTGATATTCCTAATTCTGGCGCTGTACTGCCAGCACTTAGAGGCGAGCGGGTGCCATATCTCTGCTGCAGAATATCCTTCTTCTTCTTCACGGTCATTGTCTGCTTGCGGCATGATGATGGCGCCGTATATATTTCATCTTGCAGATGATTATCATGATCATGATCATGCAGGGTATGGAGAATATCAGAGTAGGAGCAGTCGCAGCTGGAGTTGAAGGCGGAGGGGTAGATGCCTTGACACATGGTGGCTTGCTTGCTTACACTTATCACTTCTGATCTGATCTGATCTGATATGATATGAATGAGAGAGAGAGAGAGAGAGAGAGAGAGAGAGGGAGGAGTGCTGCATTTGCTTCTATATAGGGATCAGAGCGTGGTGGTAAGCAGCATCCTGATTCCCAGCAGAAACTGTGGGCGCCGAATTACCTCCCGAGCCTACAGCCAACCCCACAGAGTGGGTAATAATAAAAAACCTAAAAGGTACTGATGCATTATACAAAAACTACAAAAGTGTGAGACAACGAAGGTGATGCAGCCCTCCACACCCTGCCCATGACAACCGTAGAGACCATAGGTTCAAAAGAATGAGACATTCCAGTGACCGTAAATGAATTTATCCCAACCCTACACAACATGATATGCCTTATAAGCATCGATTTTCTCAGCTACATTTTAAAAAAAACTTTGATCATATAGAAATTTTTAAGTAGCTACAAAAAAGGTTTTAAGCCTCAAGATTGTAACTTGCACATAAAAAAGCCTCAACAAGATCCCGTATAAATTCTTACTGGCTTGCTTGGCCGGCCTTTTTGCTCGCAAAAAAGAGTTGAATGGCAAGTTTTATTCTTTAAATCTCATTTAGTTGCTTTTCTTATAAGCTCATAAAAGCATTTTAGGTGCTCTGCACCTATATTGATTCTCCCAGTTCTTCACACAAATGTTGAGCTACATCTTTGTTAAATATGCAAATTGACTCAATGGTATCAAACCATTTATATAACACATATAATGGATTTATACATCACATAATTCCCATGCCTTGCCTATAGTAACCTTTTTCTTTAACCTAAAAAATAGATTGATTACACGGTCACCAATTTTCGCCAATTTTTTATAGGAGTGTTATAATGACAATGGACTTTCTCTTTGCCCATAAGTTCTAATGTGCAAAGATTTATTTACCATTACAATATCCAAAAGTCATACTAAAGACACCAATGTTCTTAATTGTCCCAAATACATTTACTTAACAACCTCGGTCATCGCATGGTGCAACCTCATGCCAATAAATTAGGAAGCCATAGAAAGCCTCCTCATGCCAACTCCCACAATCCACAACCTTGTGGCTATTAGAAGTAGATAAGGACAATGCACCTAAGAGGATGTAAAGTATGGGTGGTCATTATGGTGCCCTTCAAAGTATTTAAGTACGCCATTAGGTGGAGCTAGGGATAGAGACCATGGAGATAGACACTAATATAGGAAAAGAAAGAAGGTCACACATGCTTGAATATATGCCACATGTCCTTGTTTGCATCGGTTAATTAGTAATAGTTAAGGTAATTTGCATCTTGAGACATGCTTCATGCAACAATAAGGAGGTTCACATAAAGATATTATATTTTGGTTCTTTTATGGTTCTCATGAGAAATCATATCATATGCTCTCCTAGTCATTACAAACTGTTCAATATTATTTAGGTGAGCATCTACAAGCACAATGAGTGGTGAAGGCACATAGAAACCAAACTTAAGAGACACCAAAGGTTAGCTCCAATTATTTTTAATGAAAAAGCTTTGATGTACTATACAAAATACCAAGTTGTAGCATCAAGTGGTAGTAACAATTAGTGAGACTTCGTAATATGCCACCATAAACATGGTGGTTCATCAATAAGTGTTGCTTTTACACACCCAAAATCCAATAATATGAAGACACATGGTGGTTCTATGGCTCTACACCTAGGCCACACAAAGTGTACTAGCACCATGTCAATGCTTCACACCAGCATTACTAACATTAGGGTAACATGAAGAGATAGATTGTCTAAGGAGAATGGAGATCATATAAAGTAGATACTTGGTTGTCATTCTAAAATTACTGATAATTAGAAAAAAAATCTCCATCTTAGTTGGAGAATCTCTCTCTCTCTCTCTCTCTCTCTCTCTCTCTCTCTCTCTCTCTCTCTCTCTCTCTCTCTCTCTCTCTCTCTCTCTCTCTCTCTCTCTCTCTCTACGTGTGTGTGCATGCACGCACATGTGTCACATTTTGTTTTAAGGTGGCATTAGGACTTATTCTCAATGGCTAGGGATAGGCTCTCCTAGATGGGGAGTTTTGGGTTAGATTCTTTTGTGTGTGTGTGTGTGTGTGTGTGTGTGTGTGTGTGTGTGTGTGTGTGTGTGTGTGTGTGTGTGTGTGTGTGTGTGTGTGTGTGTGTGTGTGTGTGTGTGTGTGTGTGTGTGTGTGTGTGTGTGTGTGTGTGTGTGTGTGTGTGTGTGTGTGTGTGTGTGTGTGTGTGTGTGTGTGTGTGTGTGTGTGTGTGTGTGTGTGTGTGTGTCCATGTAAGAACCCAATTAATTTCAATGTGGTATATGTGATATGTATTTTAGTGAAGGAAATGTAATATGTTTTTTAATTAAGGTAATCATATTCACTTGTAGGAAATTGATGACAATCTAGTATTAAGAGATCATGTACTTCTGTATAATCGATGGTACAATCAAACTTATGATGAGTGGCTACCAAATTGTAATGATGAAGTCATCCATTATTGTCACTTTAATTAACTATATAATATTTAAGCTAAACAAAAATACAAGCATAGGTAGTTACACATAGAAGGGCACATCCTAAAAGATCATTCCAAAATTTGCGAGTATTAGGATAGGATATTATTATGAAACTTGGGTATCTTAACAAACCCTTTTCACTTTTTTGCAAGTGTTAGGATATGATATTATTATGAAATTTGGACATGTCTTGACAAACGCTTTTAACTTTATGCAAGGGTACAAATGCTCATACACATGCATCTAGCAAGCTTTGTACTCTGCAATGGGTGACAATATTTTCCATATTCTATAATGCATAAGCAAGTGTAAGGCATCTCTTTTACAACTCATATGGAAGTACACATAGCATATGCGTGCATGTACACACATCTAATATTCATGATGATTAGCACACTCAAACTAATTCATGCCCAAATTTGCAAGCCTTACAATAATCGAGTCAAGAATTAGGCATTTAAAAAAGACAACATTATTCTATGTCAACAAAGACTTAATAGCTTAGATGCTTGTGTAATTCCATCCCTAGATTAGAAGCCTTAAAGGATCATGAATCAACAATGATTCACTTAAATACATGTTCTTCTTCCATATCTTACTTCCCCAAAGTTTGCAAGATGTATAATCCTTTGCAAAAATCAAGAATCTCAAAGGACATGTCAACATACAATATCAACAAGAACATAGAACACTTGTAAGACCATTATGTCATAGATCATGTTTTCAAGGCACTATTATAATATTACCTGATGAAATGCACCAAATGCATCCATTTGATTCATATATAAGGGGATAGGTAAATATATCCATAGTTCATCTATAAGGAGATAGGTGTATACATCCATTGTTTCATCTATAATGAGAACTTATCTTGAACTTACTACCACTAAAGTGAGCAAAACATGGAGGAGCAAGTTCTCTCTCTCTCTCTCTCTCTCTCTCTCTCTCTCTCTCTCTCTCTCTCTCTCTCTCTCTCTCTCTCTCTCTCTCTCTCTCTCTCTCTCTCTCTCTCTCTCTCTCTCTCTCTCTCTCATAACCTTTCATAGGCCATGCAGAAGTTCCCCCACATAATGACATGGGTAAAGAAGCCATCTTGCTTAGATAAATTTTGGTTAATGAGTGACCATATTATGATCGGACAATAGGAATGAGATGAAAAGCTACATGATATATGAATATGATACAAAAGAGATAGAATCAACAAAAACATCAACATGTGCTGATAAGTTGGAGAGGACATATCTAGCCTATAGATCCATCTCATAGGATAGTTAGCAAGACATAGCTAGTATCTCTTTTATATATGTTAGAGATATGATATTTTATTATAGCTACAACGCATTGATGATACTCTAGAGGGTGCAAAAAATAATGTTGACTATGAGGCAACTCATGAAAACTACAGCTATACTGAGGAGATGATAGATCTAGGAGTCAGGCTACCATAGATATCTAGCATGAGGTTCAAGCTAATGATAAACTATATGCGCGCTTGTAGGAACGAAAAGAAAGCCTTTGACAAACATGGTGATGTGATAAGTTGTTGGACTACATGGATACTTGAAAGGGAGGTAGAGAGGGCCAAGGCCAGTGCCGAGGCTAGTTTGAGATCAAGTGGCTCAATGAGTGTTACCATGTGCTTTGGCCATGTAATGCCTTGTGATGTGTGGCTCTCAGTCAACACCCATGGTCAAAGTGGACCACCTAAGGATGGCCATTGAAGATATTGGTAGATATTCTCATTACCATGCTGCTTATATCTCACTCTATAGGTCAAATCTCTTGGAGCTTCCTTCTGGAAAAGTATTCCCGAACTCACAAAGCTTCCCTGTATCACATCAATCCAAGACGTTAGACCATCTAGAGCTCAGCATTGTGAAAATTCTCAATCTCTGCTCTGTGTCTGCCATAGCCAGATAGGACCTACCTTACTTGGAGCTTTAATAACTCCTCAACCAGGCCATTTCAGCTCTTTAATTCTTCTAGGGAGTTGTTCTTCTACTCAAGGCACTTCATCCTGGAACGTGAATCAATGGCATTGCTGCGCCCTAACCCCAGCATTGCGGAAATCGCGCAAAACTGTCCTGAACTGCGCCGAATCTGTTCGCGCCCTCTGCGTGCTTCATACAGCCAGCGATCTTGACGATTATGATAGGGCTTTGATAGCCCATGAAGTCAGCTTCCTAGTCTTGCAATGTTGAAAAAACCATGCCCCTGTCTCAGAAACCCTAATTCCACCATAGCCAAAATTTCTCAAGCTTTTTTTTCTCAGTTTTTCTTTCTCCTGACACTCAACCCAAGTCTCTGTCACTCTAATCCATTGACCCAGCATCAAATCAAGGAGGGGAAGGACCTGAGAAGATTGAAGAACGACCGAACGATCCCGAACAAGAAGAATCAAGAATCAAGCTCAACATCAACACTTACATAGTGTGTTTTCACACTCTCACTAACTGTGTCTCTTGACACACTGCATTCTGCTCTTCTACTGATAAAATCTCAGAATTCTGGTGTTGATTTGCTGCTGATCTTGCAACCTCAACATGGGAAAAGACTCTCCAAATGCTCGATTCAAAGGAGTCGGGTTTCACACCTGGCAAACCCGCATCAAGCTCATCTTGATGAAAAAGGGTCTCTGGGCCATCACAAATGGCAAAGAGAAGAAACCTCGGGACGCGGACCTTGCAACTACTTGGCAAAAGAATGATGACAGAGCCCAGGCCATTACCAAACTGGAGCTAGACGACACTTATATCCACCATGTGGATAACTGTGAGACCTCACAGGATACATGGAAGAGACGACACCCTGTTCGGTGCACAATCTAAATCATCAAAGTACGGCCTCTTGATTGAGTTCTTTAGGCTTGAAATGAAGTCTAGCACATCACTTGCCACACATCTCAATTACATGGAAGGACTCCTAACCCAACTTGCATAAATCAACATTAAAATGGATGAAGATGTTTGCATCGGTGTTCTACTTAAGAGTTTGCCTCCTGAATATAATAATGTATCAACAACTTTAATCAACATGCCAAATCCTGAACTTGTTGATATCCAGGCATCACTGTTAGAAGAGGAAAAGAAGCTAAAAACTAAGGAAGAACCAAGTACCTCTAGAGATGAGCATGCATTATATGTTGGAAACAAGTACAAAGGCAAGAAGAATCAGCTCTTCTGTGACTTCTGCAAAAGGACCGGACGCACCGAGAAGTTCTGCCACGCAAGAAAGAGATCCCAAAAGGCCTATCTAGTCGCAGTCAAAGAAGAAGAAGAAAATGGAGCAAAGGAAGAAGAAGATGAAGATGAAGACCACCAGGATCGGAAGGACAAGACTCATCAGTCCTTCTACTCTCATAACTCTGATAGACTGTTTTAAAAGCCTTGTACTTCCTTGCCCTAATGCTTCCTGCCATAAGCTTTGTAAACTCCTTATGTAACTTGGCATTACAGTCCCTGTACACTTTGTGAGGCCCCTATTACAGCCTCTGGATGTCCATCATGTTTTGGTGCCCACACTTAGCTTTTTCTACAACAGCCTCTGGTGTCTACCATGTTTGTGGTGTGCCCACACTTTGCAGGTGGTTCTCATTACAGCCTCTACACACTTTGTGCCTTCCTAGTTGTGATTGAGGAGCGGTGTTGAGAATCAGCAATCACACTTACTAAACATCCTCTTTGTATGGAGCTTCAAGGTCAAGGATATGCAGGCTAACCTATCCCATATGCACAATGGTGCCTACTGAAGTTTCCTACTTTCCTATAAAGCATTGTACTTCCTTCCTTTTCTTAATGCAATGATAGTACTCTTTTCTTTTCAGTGAAGTGTCAATGTCATTGTCCACATACACAAGATTGTGTTTATGAGTCCAAGTCTCAATCTTGGAACCTAATTCACTTGTGTAACAAACAGTGTCTTTTCCATCACGAGTCCACACTTCTCCTTCCATCCTCCATAGCTTCTGCTTTTGCCATGCTCTAGATCCCGCATTTATCACATGGTATCAGAGCACAGTCGGGCATGGCATTGCTTCTCCAGCCTCTCTTGATTCCTCTCAACCTCAATCTAGCTCAATGTCAGCTCATGACTTCATCTCTCAACTCTACTCTCACTAAAGCTTCCATGGCAGCCATAGCCAGCAGCACCCTGTCAGATTGAGCTGCTTATATCTCACTCCACAGGTCAAATCTCTTGGAGCTTCCTTCTGGAAAAGTATTCCCAAACTCAGGAAGCTTCCCTGTATCACATCAATCCAGGACGTTAGACTATCTAGAGCTCAGCATTGTGAAAATTCTCAATCTCTGCTCTGTGTCTGCCATAGCCAGACAGGACCTACCTTACTTGGAGCTTTAATAACTCCTCAACCAGACCATTTCAGCTCTTTAATTCTTCTAGGGAGTTGTTCTTCTACTCAAGGCGCTTCATCCTAGAACATGAATCAATGGCATTGCTGCGCCCTAACCCCAGCATTGCGGAAATCGCACAAAACTGTCCTGAACTGCGCCGAATCTGTTCGCGCCCTCTGCATGCTTCATACAGCCAGCGATCTTGACGATTATGATAGGGCTTTGATAGCCCATGAAGTTAGCTTCCTAGGCATGTAAAAATTTTTGAAAATGATCAAGTATAGCTCCTGCAATGTTGAAAAAACCATGCCCCTGTCTCAGAAACCCTAATTCCACCATAGCCATAATTTCTCAAGCTTTTTTTTCTCAGTTTTTCTTTCTCCTGACACTCAACCCAAGTCTCTGTTACTCTAATCCCTTGACCCAGCATCAAATCAAGGAGGGGAAGGACCTGAGAAGATTGAAGAACGACCGAACGATCCCGAACAAGAAGAATCAAGAATCAAGCTCAACATCAACACTTACATAGTGTGTTTTCACACTGTCACTAACTATGTCTCTTGACACACTGCATTCTGCTCTTCTACTAATAAAATCTCAGAACTCTGGTGTTGATTTGCTGCTGATCTTGCAATCTCAACATGGGAAAAGACTCTCCAAATGCTCGATTCAAAGGAGTCGGGTTTCACACCTGGCAAACCCGCATCAAGCTCATCTTGATGAAAAAGGGTCTCTGGGCCATCACAAATGGCAAAGAGAAGAAACCTCGGGACGCGGACCTTGCAACTACTTGGCAAAAGAATGATGACAGAGCCCAGGCCATTATCAAACTGGAGCTAGACGACAGTTATATCCACCATGTGGATAACTGTGAGACCTCACAGGATACATGGAAGAGACGACACCCTGTTCGGTGCACAATCTAAATCATCAAAGTACGGCCTCTTGATTGAGTTCTTTAGGCTTGAAATGAAGTCTAGCACATCACTTGCCACACATCTCAATTACATGGAAGGACTCCTAACCCAACTTGCATAAATCAACATTAAAATGGATGAAGATGTTTGCATCGGTGTTCTACTTAAGAGTTTGCCTCCTGAATATAATAATGTATCAACAACTTTAATCAACATGCCAAATCCTGAACTTGTTGATATCCAGGCATCACTGTTAGAAGAGGAAAAGAAGCTAAAAACTAAGGAAGAACCAAGTACCTCTAGAGATGAGCATGCATTATATGTTGGAAACAAGTACAAAGGCAAGAAGAATCAGCTCTTCTGTGACTTCTGCAAAAGGACCGGACGCACCGAGAAGTTCTGCCACGCAAGAAAGAGATCCCAAAAGGCCTATCTAGTCGCAGTTAAAGAAGAAGAAGAAAATGGAGCAAAGGAAGAAGAAGATGAAGATGAAGACCACCAGGATCGGAAGGACAAGACTCATCAGTCCTTCTACTCTCATAACTCTGATAGACTGTTTTAAAAGCCTTGTACTTCCTTGCCCTAATGCTTCCTGCCATAAGCTTTGTAAACTCCTTATGTAACTTGGCATTACAGTCCCTGTACACTTTGTGAGGCCCCTATTACAGCCTCTGGATGTCCATCATGTTTTGGTGCCCACACTTAGCTTTTTCTACAACAGCCTCTGGTGTCTACCATGTTTGTGGTGTGCCCACACTTTGCAGGTGGTTCTCATTACAGCCTCTACACACTTTGTGCCTTCCTAGTTGTGATTGAGGAGCGGTGTTGAGAATCAGCAATCACACTTACTAAACATCCTCTTTGTATGGAGCTTCAGGGTCAAGGATATGCAGGCTAACCTATCCCATATGCACAATGGTGCCTACTGAAGTTTCCTACTTTCCTATAAAGCATTGTACTTCCTTCCTTTTCTTAATGCAATGATAGTACTCTTTTCTTTTCAGTGAAGTGTCAATGTCATTGTCCACATACACAAGACTGTGTTTATGAGTCCAAGTCTCAATCTTGGAACCTAATTCACTTGTGTAACAAACAGTATCTTTTCCATCACGAGTCCACACTTCTCCTTCCATCCTCCATAGCTTCTGCTTTTGCCATGCTCTAGATCCCGCATTTATCACATGGTATCAGAGCACAGTCGGGCATGGCATTGCTTCTCCAACCTCTCTTGATTCCTCTCAACCTCAATCTAGCTCAATGTCAGCTCATGACTTCATCTCCCAACTCTACTCTCACTGAAGCTTCCATGGCAGCCATAGCCAGCAGCACCCTGTCAGATTGAGCTGCTTATATCTCACTCCACAGGTCAAATCTCTTGGAGCTTCCTTCTGGAAAAGTATTCCCGAACTCACAAAGCTTCCCTGTATCACATCAATCTAGGACGTTAGACCATCTAGAGCTCAGCATTGTGAAAATTCTCAATCTCTACTCTGTGTCTGCCATAGCCAGACAGGACCTACCTTACTTGGAGCTTTAATAACTCCTCAACCAGGCCATTTCAGCTCTTTAATTCTTCTAGGGAGTTGTTCTTCTACTCAAGGCGCTTCATCCTAGAATGTGCATTGCTGCGCCCTAACCCGAGCATTACGAAAATCGCGCAAAACTGTCTTGAACTACGCCGAATCTGTTCACGCCCTCTGCGTGCTTCATACAGCCAGCGATCTTGACGATTATGATAGGGTTTTGATAGCCCATGAAGTCAGCTTCCTAGGCATGTAAAAATTTTTGAAAATGATCAAGTATAGCTCTTGCAATGTTGAAAAAACCATGCCTCTGTCTCAGAAACCCTAATTCCACCATAGCCATAATTTCTCAAGCTTTTTTTTCTCAGTTTTTCTTTCTCCTGACACTCAACCCAAGTCTCTGTCACTCTAATCCATTGACCCAGCATCAAATCAAGGAGGGGAAGGACCTTAGAAGATTGAAGAACGACCGAACGATCCCGAACAAGAAGAATCAAGAATCAAGCTCAACATCAACACTCACATAGTGTGTTTTCACACTGTCACTAATTGTGTCTCTTGACACACTGCATTCTGCTCTTCTACTGATAAAATCTCAGAATTCTGGTGTTGATTTGCTGCTGATCATGCAACCTCAACATGGGAAAAGACTCTCCAAATGCTCGATTCAAAGGAGTCGGGTTTCACACCTGGCAAACCCGCATCAAGCTCATCTTAATGAAAAAGGGTCTCTGGGCCATCACAAATGGCAAAGAGAAGAAACCTCGGGACGCGGACCTTGCAACTACTTGGCAAAAGAATGATGACAGAGCCCAGGCCATTATCAAACTGGAGCTAGACGACAGTTATATCCACCATGTGGATAACTGTGAGACCTCACAGGATACATGGAAGAGACGACACCCTGTTTGGTGCACAATCTAAATCATCAAAGTATGGTCTCCTGATTGAGTTCTTCAGGCTTGAAATGAAGTCCAGCACATCACTTGCCACACATCTCAATTACATGGAAGGACTCCTAACCCAACTTGTAGGAATCAACATTAAAATGGATGAAGATGTTTGCATCGGTGTTCTACTTAAGAGTTTGCCTCCTGAATATAATAATGTATCAACAACTTTAATCAACATGCCAAATCCTGAACTTGTTGATATCCAGGCATCATTGTTAGAAGAGGAAAAGAAGCTAAAAACTAAGGAAGAACCAAGTATCTCTAGAGATGAGCTTGCATTATATGTTGGCAATAGGTACAAAGGCAAGAAGAATCAGCTCTTCTGTGACTTCTGCAAAAGGACCGGACACACCGAGAAGTTCTGCCACGCAAGAAAGAGATCCCAAAAGTCCTATCTAGTCGCAGTCAAAGAAGAAGAAGAAAATGGAGCAAAGCAAGAAGAAGATGAAGATGAAGACCACCAGGATCGGAAGGACAAGACTCATCAGTCCTTCTACTCTCATAACTCTGATAGACTGTTTTAAAAGCCTTGTACTTCCTTGCCCTAATGCTTCCTGCCATAAGCTTTGTAAACTCCTTATGTAACTTGGCATTACAGTCCCTGTACACTTTGTGAGGCCCCTGTTACAGCCTCTGGATGTCCATCATGTTTTGGTGCCCACACTTAGCCTTTTCTGCAACAGCCTCTGGTGTCTACCATTTTTGTGGTGTGCCCACACTTTGCAGGTGGTTCTCATTACAGCCTCTACACACTTTGTGCCTTTCTAGTTGTGATTGAGGCGGGGTGTTGAGAATCAGCAATCACACTCACTAAACAGCCTCTTTGTATGGAGCTTCAAGGTCAAGGATATGCAGGCTAACCTATCCCATATGCACAATGGTGCCTACTGCAGTTTCCTACTTTCCTATAAAGCATTGTACTTGCTTCCTTTTCTTAATGCAATGATAGTACTCTTTTCTTTTCAGTGAAGTGTCAATGTCATTGTCCACATACACAAGATTGTGTTTATGAGTCCAAGTCTCAATCTTGGAACCTAATTCACTTGTGTAACAAACAGTGTCTTTTCCATCACGAGTCCACACTTCTCCTTCCATCCTCCATAGCTTCTGCTTTTGCCATGCTCTAGATCCCGCATTTATCACATGGTATCAGAGCACAGTCGGGCATGGCATTGCTTCTCCAGCCTCTCTTGATTCCTCTCAACCTCAATCTAGCTCAATGTCAGCTCATGACTTCATCTCCCAACTCTACTCTCACTAAAGCTTCCATGGCAGCCATAGCCAGCAGCACCCTGTCAGATTGAGCTACTTATATCTCACTCCACAGGTCAAATCTCTTGGAGCTTCCTTCTGGAAAAGTATTCCCAAACTCACGAAGCTTCCCTGTATCACATCAATCCAGGACGTTAGACTATCTAGAGCTCAGCATTGTGAAAATTCTCAATCTCTGCTCTGTGTCTGCCATAGCCAGACAGGACCTACCTTACTTGGAGCTTTAATAACTCCTCAACCAGACCATTTCAGCTCTTTAATTCTTCTAGGGAGTTGTTCTTCTACTCAAGGCGCTTCATCCTAGAACATGAATCAATGGCATTGTTGCGCCCTAACCCCAGCATTGCGGAAATCGCACAAAACTGTCCTGAACTGCGCCGAATCTGTTCGCGCCCTCTGCGTGCTTCATACAGCCAGCGATCTTGACGATTATGATAGGGCTTTGATAGCCCATGAAGTTAGCTTCCTAGGCATGTAAGAATTTTTGAAAATGATCAAGTATAGCTCCTGCAATGTTGAAAAAACCATACCCCTGTCTCAGAAACCCTAATTCCACCATAGCCATAATTTCTCAAGCTTTTTTTTCTCAGTTTTTCTTTCTCCTGACACTCAACCCAAGTCTCTGTCACTCTAATCCCTTGACCCAGCATCAAATCAAGGAGGGGAAGGACCTGAGAAGATTGAAGAACGACCGAACGATCCCGAACAAGAAGAATCAAGAATCAAGCTCAACATCAACACTGACATAGTGTGTTTTCACACTGTCACTAACTGTGTCTCTTGACACACTGCATTCTGCTCTTCTACTGATAAAATCTCAGAATTCTGGTGTTGATTTGCTGCTGATCTTGCAACCTCAACATGGGAAAAGACTCTCCAAATGCTCGATTCAAAGGAGTCGGGTTTCACACCTGGCAAAGCCGCATCAAGCTCATCTTGATGAAAAACGGTCTCTGGGCCATCACAAATGGCAAAGAGAAGAAACCTCGGGACGTGGACCTTGCAACTACTTGGCAAAAGAATGATGACAGAGCCCAGGCCATTATCAAACTGGAGCTAGACGACACTTATATCCACCATGTGGATAACTGTGAGACCTCACAGGATACATGGAAGAGACGACACCCTGTTCGGTGCACAATCTAAATCATCAATTACGGCCTCTTGATTGAGTTCTTTAGGCTTGAAATGAAGTCTAGCACATCACTTGCCACACATCTCAATTACATGGAAGGACTCCTAACCCAACTTGCATAAATCAACATTAAAATGGATGAAGATGTTTGCATCGGTGTTCTACTTAAGAGTTTGCCTCCTGAATATAATAATGTATCAACAACTTTAATCAACATGCCAAATCCTGAACTTGTTGATATCCAGGCATCACTGTTAGAAGAGGAAAAGAAGCTAAAAACTAAGGAAGAACCAAGTACCTCTAGAGATGAGCATGCATTATATGTTGGAAACAAGTACAAAGGCAAGAAGAATCAGCTCTTCTGTGACTTCTGCAAAAGGACCGGACGCACCGAGAAGTTCTGCCACGCAAGAAAGAGATCCCAAAAGGCCTATCTAGTCGCAGTCAAAGAAGAAGAAGAAAATGGAGCAAAGGAAGAAGAAGATGAAGATGAAGACCACCAGGATCGGAAGGACAAGACTCATCAGTCCTTCTACTCTCATAACTCTGATAGACTGTTTTAAAAGCCTTGTACTTCCTTGCCCTAATGCTTCCTGCCATAAGCTTTGTAAACTCCTTATGTAACTTGGCATTACAGTCCCTGTACACTTTGTGAGGCCCCTGTTACAGCCTCTGGATGTCCATCATGTCTTGGTGCCCACACTTAGCCTTTTCTGCAACAGCCTCTGGTGTCTACCATGTTTGTGGTGTGCCCACACTTTGCAGGTGGTTCTCATTACAGCCTCTACACACTTTGTGCCTTTCTAGTTGTGATTGAGGAGGGGCGTTGAGAATCAGCAATCACACTCACTAAATAGCCTCTTTGTATGGAGCTTCAGGGTCAAGGATATGGAGGCTAACCTATCCCATATGCACAATGGTGCCTACTGCAGTTTCCTACTTTCCTATAAAGCATTGTACTTGCTTCCTTTTCTTAATGCAATGATAGTACTCTTTTCTTTTCAGTGAAGTGTCAATGTCATTGTCCACATACACAAGACTGTCTTTATGAGTCCAAGTCTCAATCTTGGAACCTAATTCACTTGTGTAACAAACAGTGTCTTTTCCATCACGAGTCCACACTTCTCCTTCCATCCTCCATAGCTTCTGCTTTTGCCATGATCTAGATCCCACATTTATCACACATCTTAGGCACACTCCAGAGGGTTATGGATATCTAGTAGATAATAGGTCAGGAGCCATCATCATGAATGATGAGGGGAGGAGGGTGACAGCTCGCATGAGAGAGTTGTGCCAATAAGTTTTTCGACACAACGTCTTGGATCATTGGAAGAACGTACCGGAAGGGAGCAAGGACTACATAGTAGCATCCTTGCACGAGGATTTTCCGGTGCCAGTCTCAGTAGATAGATTCTCTACATGCTGGATGATGGATTGCATGCGTGCATACATGTCACATAGAAGATCTACGCAAGGCAATCAAGAGTGAGGCTGCAAAGCCCGAGTGGTTAGATACAGACGACTAGCGTCGACTGAGGGAGGAGGCTATAGCTTCTCCAGGACGTTGGAGTTAGCAGCGCGAGGCGGCGAGGACACAACTCGAGGCCGGAGTGGTCCATCATCTTGGGAGTGGCGTCCACATGACATATTTGGAGGACTTTATAAGTTTTTCTTTTGTTTTGCTTGTTTATTTTTTTGAAATATTCTTTGTACTGACCATCATGTTTCTAACAGTTAGCATTTTATTTTCTTTGCAGCACTCCATTATAAATCGCGATCCGACTGGCCTTGAGACTCGATATGCAGAGAGGCACGGTCTCATTGCATTGATCGACCGATTGTATAAACGCGGCGGCCTTGTAAGTGACTCGTCTTTCTTGTCCGTAGTTACCATGAGATATTTCAATGCATTATTGTATGGTGGACTGATGTGTTGTTTCTTTTTCTGCAGAGTCCGTTCGATGCTCCTTTGCGACGGGACGAGCTTTCAAGGGACGAGGATTTGTAGCTCGCCCTTGGATCCTTGAAGCTCACACACCTTTATTTTTGAGTTGCCTAATCTATGTAGACATTTTCTATGTATTAGTGATATCGTATCATGATTGTATTAATCGCTTATTATGAGATCATGTATTTATTTCCTGTATCAATTTTATGATTTCACTATACATTGTTTTTGTTTGCAAGCGCATTGTACACAGTAGTGCAGTTTTTTTTTCATGTTACCGTCGCTATTAACGTTGCAAATTTTACTGCTCGGGTCGTTATTGGCGTCGTTATATACCTCGCAAATCGTCGCTATCAGCGTCGGTATTGGCGTCGAGATACCAACGCTGATAGCGACGGTAATATCGATTGTTCTATGGCGTCGCCAATAACGACACTTTTTGCGACGAACGGGAGCAAATTTTGTTATTTGCATTTTCATCGCTTTAAACGTCGGTATAAGGCCTATATCTTGTAGTGGTTTTTTCTTCTTTTCTTGTTTATTGTAGTGGTAGTGGTTTGTTGTTGTGGTAGTCATAGTCGTAGTCGTAGTCATCGTAGCCATGGTTGTAGTAGTAGTAGTAGTAGTAGTAGTAGTAGTAGTAGTAGTAGTAGTAGTGGTGGTGGTGGTGGTGGTTTTCTTGTTTGTTGTTGTTGTAGTAGTTGTTGTTTTTTTTTTCTTTTTTATTGTTATTTAGTTTTCTTGTTTGTTGTTGTTGTTGTAGTAGTGATAGTAGTAGTAGTTTTTTCTTCTTTTCTTGTTTGTAGTAGTAATAGTAGTAGTAGTTGTTGTTTCTTTTTTTTGTATTTTTTTCTTCTGTTCTTATTTATTGTAGTAGTAGTGGTAGTAGTAGAGAGAGAGAGTTGATGTGGTAGTCGTAGTCGTGGTCGTAGTCATTGTAGTCGTGATTGTAGTAGTAGTACTAGTAGTAGTAATAATAGTTTTCTTATTTGTAGTAGTAGTAGTAGTAGTAGTAGTTTCTTTTCTTTTCTTGTTTATTGTTGTTTAGTTTTCTTGTTTGTTTTTGTAGTAGTAGTAGTTGTTGTTGTTGTTGTTGTTGTTGTTGTTTTTTCTTCTTTTCTTGTTAGTAGTAGTAGTAGTAGTAGTAGTAGTAGTAGTAGTAGTAGTAGTAGTAGTAATAGTAGTAGTACTAGTAGTAGTAGTAGTAGTTGTTGTTGTTGTTGTTGTTGTTGTTGTTGTTGTTGTTGTTGTTGTTTTTTCTTCTTTTCTTGTTTATTATAGTGGTAGTGGTAGTGGTAGTGGTAGTGGTAGTGGTAGTGGTAGTGGTAGAGAGAGAGAGATGTTTTGTTAAAGGAAATGAGAGAGGGAGAGGAAGAGAAAAAGGAAGAAGGAACGAGAGAGAGGGAATAAACATACAACATAATAAAGAAAGAGAAAAAGAGAGAGAGATGGAAGGAGAGAAGAGAATGAATGGATTGAAAACAAAGAGAGAGTGGTGGCGAGGTTCGATGCAATACCACAAGACAGGAAACACCCCGACATATGCTAATTTGTGGGTGGGTGGAGACTTTACATACGTTAATTTTACTGAGTTACGAGAGAAGAAATCCATTATCAAACAATTTAAGAAAGAAAAAAAGAATGATAACAAAAATAAATTGTTTGTCGTAACGTAGACAAAATGCAAAATGATGAAGGTTGTTATGTTCAAGATCGCGATGCGTATCTTAATCAGCGTGTCCCGTGTCCTTGCTCTTAATGTAAGCTGGCAATTAGATACAAACGTCGATTTTCTATTATAGAACACGTACGACGCTTCAGTGAGTTTCAATCTGAGATCATTGATCAAGCAATCTCATATTTTGAGCAAACGGTAAGAAAAGTGTATATTAATCATGCATTATATTCGCAAGCTAATTGAATACCATATACAAAAACATTGGATGTGGCTAGCAAATTTTCTATCCAGGGAGGTGACGTCTCGTCCCAAGGAGGAGTGCACACTTTGCGGCCAGTTAGAAGCATTTGTGGGCGTGTGATGGATGGAGTGCCTGAGCCAATCCACCACTTGGAAGGTACTACCCAATCTATACTGTCAATACCAGAGGAGACATGCAGCCTTCCAGACTTACCTATAATCTTGGAGCCTAAGATGGAGGCAATGATTGATGCATTGATGCCCATGGATGTCGAGACTTTTGATTCGCTTAGAGAGGAAGCATCCATACCATTATATGATGGGTGCCGAGTATCTCACCTGAAGACATTGCTTGCACTCCTAAGTGTGCAAGCAAAATACGGGTGGAGGGATGCAAGTGTGACCGAGTTGTTCAGGTACCTTGTACGTATGCTTCGGTGATTTCTTTTCGACACTATCATTAAAAACATTTGTGCTTTTAAAGGTGTTTTATGATTTTTTTTTTAAGTAAGTGAAGTATCATATATTACCGCTTGCAAATACCATGCTTGAGTCTCGTGATGATGCAAGACATGTTTTACGAAAGCTTGGCATGGACTACAACAACATCTATGCATATATCAACGATTGCATACTATTTCGAGGAGAATATGAGACTATGGAGACATGTCCAAAGTGTGGTTCTCACAGGTGTCGACAGGACTTGCAAGGGCAAACCATCCCTCAAAAAGTTCTTAGACACTTTCCGCTTATCCCTAGTATAAACCACATGTTTTGTACGTCCGACATGGTGAGCTTGACAATGTGGCATGCACATAATAGGTCCATAGATGGAGTTCAATGAATATCAGCGGATTGATATGCATGGAGCCACATTGACTCTACCTTTCCAGGCTTTGCCTGAGAGACAAGGAATCTTCAACTCGGTCTTGCTATGCATGGCGTGAACCCATTCGGTCTGCACTCAAATTCTTACAGAGTATAAGCTTAATCATGCCCATGTTCATGACCTTAGATATGTTAGTGTTGGCTTTGTAGTGATTCAAAAAACTATAACAATCCTCTAAGAAGCTTGCCAACAAGTTTCCCATATTATCTTGAAGGATTTGGTAGGTATTCCATCTGACCTTGCGGATTTGACATTCTTCATTTGTGATGGTCATGAATCTAACATTGAGGTGTATAATGGCTTCATATCCCTTAAAGAGTAATCTAATATTAGTCTCAAAGTTGGAGAACTTATGAAGTATGGCCCTACAATAGAGGCTAGGTGTCCCTTGAATAAATTCAAATATCCCTCAAATTTTCTTTGACCAATTTCACATTATCATCTTCCAAATAACAAAAAATATCCCCTTTTTTCTTTCATTTTGAGTGCATTGAAACTAGCTTTTACAAAAAGATATATAATTAACTAGTGCTCCTAAAACGAACCTTACCACTTTAAACTTGTCACTTTGAATTAGGGTGCATTGATTCATTAGAGCATTGCCTTGTTATTTATTTTTCTTGGCTAAATCATTAGTTGTAGTCCTTGAAGAGTGAGGAGGTTTACTTTCAAGATAGGGTGAGTTTCAATAAGAATTTAGTAGTGCAAGTAAAAGAGTGTTGGGATAGGGTGAGTTTCAAGAAGAATTTAGTGAGTGCAATGAATTTGTGTCTCTTGAGAAAGACATTGCATTCAATTCATAGCAAGATAGCCATTGCTCTTTGCTTCTTGGGAAGCATTGATCACACCATTGCATTTTAGCTTCAACCGGAAGCTTTTTAGGGTTCTTAAGGACCTCCTCACCTTCCTCAACATCAAGAGTAGCCCCTAGCCCTTCCCAGACCTACATGCACAACCACATGGATAGTAGTAGATTAGTTTATAGCAAACATTCAATTTCTATCAACTTCCCTACTCCATTTAGGCTTCATTGGCAACTCATTAGAGGATTCAAATGCTTGTTTTATGCTTGTGTATTGGATCTTCTCCTGGCATTGATATTTGGAACTATTTTGCTTCAGTTATGGACTATTATAATAGTCCATAGCTGACAGTGTAAAACTGGGAAACAACATTAACATTTGATGTATGCTTGTTGGTATAATTTGACATTTGATGCCTATCGGTCACCGATATATATAGTAGTAAGTTTATGGTTGATAGGTCTAAGGAGTCATCTACTTCATTGTCTAATCTCACATACGCTTGATAGGTCTGAGGAGTCATCTACTTCATTGTCTAATCTCACATACTCTTCTCAGGATGCCCAAATGGTCATGTATTGGTGCTACTACATTGGGAGATGATATGCCTTGGATCTAAGATGCATTTGGCCTGGTTTTAACAAAGATTATACTCACATTTCTTGTCATTTTTACGGTTGTTTATAGTAGGGCTGAATGTACTTAGCAAAGCTTTGTGATATACCTATTGTATTTGAGTAATCTCTCGAGTACTAGTGAAACAATGTACATGCATACCTTGAATGCTAATCACTTGGAAGTGATTTTAGAGATGTTTTATGCTTCATTTGGAGAGCAGGAAAGGTTTTCTTGGTGATTATAAGAAATTGCAAACAACAGGTACTATATCTATAAGTGATTTTGATGGGGTTGTATGCTTCTAGTGAAGCTTATAAGCATGTTTTTGGTACAAACATAAGGTCACATGCTTGAGCAGTGATTGAATATGTGTTATGCTTCATTTTTTGATCTAAAAACAAATTATTTTGTGCTTGCAAAAATCTCGCTATTGTATACTATGAATAGCAAAGACCATTTGTAGGTAATTTGTACCTAGACTTGTTTGCTGCTATTTGGTGATATCTATATGCATGCTACTAGTTTGAAGTGTCAATGTCATGCTAAAATATGATTAGTAGAACGGAGATTTTTAAAGTATACTGAAGTTGGTTTTTTGCACCTCTTGTGTGATGGATTAGGCTTGTTCTCTTGTCATTTTGAGCTACAATCATGGCTAGCAACAGTGACAGCAATCATCTTTTGCACATCAAGAAGCTTGAGGGGCACATAACTTTGCAATTTGGAAAAAGAAATGCTACAACATCTTGGTGCAAAAGAAGCAAGTGAAGCCTATCAAGACAAAGATGGAAAGACTAGAGGACATGGAACAAGAGGATTGGGATGAACTCAATGAGCTTGCTTGTTCAACCATTGAACTTTCAGTTTTTAATGCCTTTTTGTTTAACATAGAGGGATTGGATTCTACCTATGCTATTTGGAAGAGACTCGAGGAGTTGTATGATCAGAAGAGTGCTGCAAGTAAAGTTTACTAGCTGAAAAAGTTAATGGATCTCCACATGAAAGAAGGTACAACAATGTCTACACACCTCAATGAGTTTAATTCCATTTTCAGCTAGTGCTAGTTGCCTTGAAGTCCAATATTGATGATGAGTTCAAGGCTACTTTCTTGTTATGTACTCTATCTGAAAGCTAGGATACTTTTAAGATAGCCATGAGAAACTCGAATGCTATGCTAATGTATTCCGATGTAGAGAGTGCTCTGCTTATGGAAGAGATGAATCAACAAAACAATGCATCTAACAAGTCATCTAGTGCTTTGTATATTAGAGGCAGATCTTAGTAGAAGGGAAAATCTGAAAGAAAAAGATGCAAATCTCACGAGAAAGATATAGAGTGCCATCATTGTGGCAAGAAGGGTCACTTCAAGCATGACTGTTGCTACAAAAGGAAGAAAGAGAATGGGAAGGATAAGAAGACTAATGACAATACGGATGAGAAGAAGGATAGTCAGTCAACAAAGAAGAGCACTGCCAAGATAGGAGTGAAAGTAGTCAACCATCAGAGCGATATTGGTAATGCCATACTCTTTGTCTCTTCTTGCTTTAGTGCACATGTCTTGGTAGCAGATACATATAATGACATGCATACTTGGATCTTGGATTTAAGTGCCTCATTTCATGTTACTTCTCAACGTGAGTGGCTCTCCGATTACACTGGGGGTAGACATGGTGTTACCCACTTGGGGACAACTATGCATGTGATATTGTAGGCATTGGCAATGTGTAGCTACAGTTTCAGCATGGTTCAATCTTTACTCTTCAAAATGTAAGAGGCATGTATCCTAGCTCAAGAAGAGCTTGATTAGCACATGGCAACTAGATGATGACGGTTATCATACCACCTTTGGTAATGAAAAATGAAAGATTTGTAAGGAATCTAGGGTCATTGCTAGAGGTTCAAAGAGTGATACTTTGTATTTGTTACATGTATCAAGTGCGCGTGACCATGTTATTTCCGTAATTGAGTAGCCAAGTGTTTCTTTGTGGCATAGTTGGTTGGGACACATGAGTTAAACTGGAATGAAAGTGCTCTCTCATTTGGATTATTTGTCTTATTTTGTGGTATGCTGATTTTCATCATTGTAATCATTGTGTCTATGGTAAACATGCTTAGATTTCACATAAAAAATCTATTCCATTGAAATCTTCTCCTTTAGAGTTTGTACACTTAGATGTATGTCAGATACCAAGGCTAACTTTAGAGGAAAAGAAATACTTTATCAGCTTTGTTGATGATGCTACATACGTAGTCTAGGTGTATCCTATTCATAGAAAGGGCGAGGCTCTAGATAAGTTTAAGAAATTCCTAGGATTTGCTAAAAATATGACTGGCAAGACACTTAAGTGTCTTTGCTCTAACAATGGTGGGAAATATGTGTCCAAAGCCTTTCAAGACTTTTGTGACAGTAAAGGGATAAAAAGAGAGCTTGTTGGCCCTCATAATCCACCCTAAAATGGAGTTGTAAAGCATATGAATCAAACCATTTAGGATAAGGTTTGCACTATGATGTCTCATGCTACATTATCCCATGGCTTTTGGACAGAGGCTATTGTAACAACGATTCACTTGATCAATCGATCTCATTGAATAAGCCTTTGGGAGGCCTTTGGGAGGGAGAATCCCTCAAGAAGTGTGGCTGGACAAAGCACCTTCATATGCTCACCTAAGAGTGTTTGGCTACGAGGCTTTTGTACACATTGATAAAGAGGAACACAACAAACTTGAGCCAAAAGTCTTGTAAGTGCGTTCTTCTAGGATATAGTGCCGAGGGTAAAATGGGATACAAATTATGGAATCTCAAGAGAAAGAAAGTAGTACACATCAATGATGTTATCTTTCATGGAGATCGCATGCATAAACAACCCCAAAAGGCAAAGGAGGCAGAAGGGTTGTTTTCAAGAAATATATACCTATTGGAAAGGAGACTATCTACTATGTCCCACGGATATCAATGAATACCTATTATAAATACTCTTGAAAATGCAAGAAATGATGCTTAAAATGGTTGGCAGGGTATTGCCTATGATGCAGCCTATGACGCATCATAGTCTCAGCAAGTTGACATGAAGTTCGGACAACCGATAGACACACGCACGCACACACACACACACACAAACTCTCTCTATCTCTCTCTCTGTGCGTGTCACTGTGATCGAGCTGCAGTATTGACCATACCACGTACGTAAGAGGACACACCTGATAAACGAATAAAAATCACTCGTGCCCTCATCGATAATTTTCGACAGAAGGGAGTACTAATACAAATTATAGCCAGTGATCACTCTCACTATTGATAGATTGCATAGACGAATACTGGCCAAGATCCATACTCACACTGCCCAAGATCCATACTCATACTGCCCAAGATAGACTTCTTGGAGATCGCATACCCAAGGGACTCACTGTTTTCTTTTCTTCTTGTTTTGAAAGACAAATTGCCCATTTATATCTGCAAAAATCTGCACAGATGTGGAGATTTGGGGTTGCAAAAAAGTCTGTACAAATATGGACATATTTGAGATATTGTCAGTGAGCCGCATATTAAGAGAAGAAGAAGGCATGGATGAGGTGGGTAGTCTCAACACTGGTGGGTTTGTCATGCTCGACGTGATGGCGAGGCACAGCAGAGATGGCAGCCGCAGCTTTAACTGGAGCACCATTATAAGGGGCCGGATCTGCGATATTACTACTATTCAGGCGCCCAGAATTACTGTTCCCGGGATGTGCATCAAGAAGGGATGGATCCTTGTGGTAGTGGTGGTGCTGATGATGATGATGATGGGCGAAGTCGAAGAGTCTGTGATAGGCAGTGGCTGCCGTGGCTGACAACATGCGAGGGGCTGGGGAAGGAGGTCCTGCATTAATGGCTGAAGCTGAGAATGCGTTCATTGATATTCCTAATTCTGGCGCTGTACTGCCAGCACTTAGAGGCGAGCGGGTGCCATATCTCTGCTGCAGAATATCCTTCTTCTTCTTCATGGTCATTGTCTGCTTGCGGCATGATGATGGCGCCGTATATATTTCATCTTGCAGATGATTATCATGATCATGATCATGCAGGGTATGGAGAATATCAGAGTAGGAGCAGTCGCAGCTGGAGTTGAAGGCGGAGGGGTAGATGCCTTGACACATGGTGGCTTGCTTGCTTACACTTATCACTTCTGATCTGATCTGATCTGATATGATATGAATGAGAGAGAGAGAGAGAGAGAGAAAGGAGTGCTGCATTTGCTTCTATATAGGGATCAGAGCGTGGTGGTAAGCAGCATCCTGATTCCCAGCAGAAACTGTGGGCGCCGAATTAGAATGGGTAATAATAAAAAACCTAAAAGGTACTGATGCATTATACAAAAACTACAAAAGTGTGAGACAACCAAGGTAATGCAGCCCTCCACACCCTGCCCATGACAACCGTAGAGACCAGAGGTTCAAAGAATGAGACATTCCAGTGACCGTAAATGAATTTATCCCAACCCTACACAACATGATATGCCTTATAAGCATCGATTTTCTCGGCTACATTTTTAAAAAAACTTTGATCATATAGAAATTTTTAAGTAGCTACAAAAAAGGTTTTAAGCCTCAAGATTGTAACTTGCACATAAAAAAGCCTCAACAAGATCCCGTATAAATTCTTACTGGCTTGCTTGGCCGGCCTTTTTGCTCGCAGAAAAGAGTTGAATGGCAAGTTTTATTCTTTAAATCTCATTTAGTTGCTTTTCTTATAAGCTCATAAAAGCATTTTAGGTGCTCTGCACCTATATTGATTCTCCCAGTTCTTCACACAAATGTTGAGCTACATCTTTGTTAAATATGCAAATTGACTCAATGGTATCAAACCATTTATATAACACATATAATGGATTTATACATCACATAATTCCCATGCCTTGCCTATAGTAACCTTTTTCTTTAACCTAAAAAATAGATTGATTACATGGTCACCAATTTTCACCAATTTTTTATAGGAGTGTTATAATGACAATGGACTTTCTCTTTGCCCATAAGTTCTAATGTGCAAAGATTTATTTACCATTACAATATCCAAAAGTCATACTAAAGACACCAATGTTCTTAATTGTCCCAAATACATTTACTTAACAACCTCGGTCATCGCATGGTGCAACCTCATGCCAATAAATTAGGAAGCCATAGAAAGCCTCCTCATGCCAACTCCCACAATCCACAACCTTGTGGCTATTAGAAGTAGATAAGGACAATGCACCTAAGAGGATGTAAAGTATGGGTGGTCATTATGGTGCCCTTCAAAGTATTTAAGTACGCCATTAGGTGGAGCTAGGGATAGAGACCATGGAGATAGACACTAATATAGGAAAAGAAAGAAGGTCACACATGCTTGAATATATGCCACATGTCCTTGTTTGCATCGGTTAATTAGTAATAGTTAAGGTAATTTGCATCTTGAGACATGCTTCATGCAACAATAAGGAGGTTCACATAAAGATATTATATTTTGGTTCTTTTATGGTTCTCATGAGAAATCATATCATATGCTCTCCTAGTCATTACAAACTATTCAATATTATTTGGGTGAGCATCTACAAGCACAATGAGTGGTGAAGGCACATAGAAACCAAACTTAAGAGACACCAAAGGTTAGCTCTAATTATTTTTAATGAAAAAGCTTTGATGTACTATACAAAATACCAAGTTGTAGCATCAAGTGGTAGTAACAATTAGTGAGACTTCGTAATATGCCACCATAAACATGGTGGTTCATCAATAAGTGTTGCTTTTACACACCCAAAATCCAATAATATGAAGACACATGGTGGTTCTATGGCTCTACACCTAGGCCACACAAAGTGTACTAGCACCATGTCAATGCTTCACACCAGCGTTACTAACATTAGGGTAACATGAAGAGATAGATTGTCTAAGGAGAATGGAGATCATATAAAGTAGATACTTGGTTGTCATTCTAAAATTACTGATAATTAGAAAAAAAATCTCCATCTTAGTTGGAGAATCTCTCTCTCTCTCTCTCTCTCTCTCTCTCTCTCTCTCTCTCTCTCTACGTGTGTGTGCATGCGCGCACATGTGTCACATTTTGTTTTAAGGTGGCATTAGGACTTATTCTCAATGGCTAGGGATAGGCTCTCCTAGATGGGGAGTTTTGGGTTAGATTCTTTTGTGTGTGTGTGTGTGTGTGTGTGTGTGTGTGTGTGTGTGTGTGTGTGTGTGTGTGTGTGTGTGTGTGTGTGTGTGTGTGTCCATGTAAGAACCCAATTAATTTCAATGTGGTACATGTGATATGTATTTTAGTGAAGGAAATGTAATATGTTTTTTAATTAAGGTAATCATATTCACTTGTAGGAAATTGATGACAATCTAGTATTAAGAGATCATGTACTTCTGTATAATCGATGGTACAATCAAACTTATGATGAGTGGCTACCAAATTGTAATGATGAAGTCATCCATTATTGTAACTTTAATTAACTATATAATATTTAAGCTAAACAAAAATACAAGCATAGGTAGTTACACATAGAAGGGCACATCCTAAAAGATCATTTCAAAATTTGCAAGTATTAGGATAGGATATTATTATGAAACTTGGGTATCTTAGCAAACCCTTTTCACTTTTTTGCAAGTGTTAGGATATGATATTATTATGAAATTTGGACATGTCTTGACAAACGCTTTTAACTTTATGCAAGGGTACAAATGCTCATACACATGCATCTAGCAAGCTTTGTACTCTGCAATGGGTGACAATATTTTCCATATTCTATAATGCATAAGCAAGTGTAAGGCATCTCTTTTACAACTCATATGGAAGTACACATAGCATATGCATGCATGTACACACATCTAATATTCATGATGATTAGCACACTCAAACTAATTCATGCCCAAATTTGCAAGCCTTACAATAATCGAGTCAAGAATTAGGCATTTAAAAAAGACAACATTATTCTATGTCAACAAAGACTTAATAGCTTAGATGCTTGTGTAATTCCATCCCTAGATTAGAAGCATTAAAGGATCATGAATCAACAATGATTCACTTAAATACATGTTCTTCTTCCATATCTTACTTCCCCAAAGTTTGCAAGATGTATAATCCTTTGCAAAAATCAAGAATCTCAAAGGACATGTCAACATACAATATCAACAAGAACATAGAACACTTGTAAGACCATTATGTCATAGATCATGTTTTCAAGGCACTATTATAATATTACCTGATGAAATGCACCAAATGCATCCATTTGATTCATATATAAGGGGATAGGTAAATATATCCATAGTTCATCTATAAGGAGATAGGTGTATACATCCATTGTTTCATCTATAATGAGAACTTATCTTGAACTTACTACCACTAAAGTGAGCAAAACATGGAGGAGCAAGTTCTCTCTCTCTCTCTCTCTCTCTCTCTCTCTCTCTCTCTCTCTCTCTCTCTCTCTCTCTCTCTCTCTCTCTCTCTCTCTCTCTCTCTCTCTCTCTCTCTTTCTCTCTCATAACCTTTCACAGGCCATGCAGAAGTTCCCCCACATAATGACATGGGTAAAGAAGCCATCTTGCTTAGATAAATTTTGGTTAATGAGTGACCATATTATGATCGGACAATAGGAATGAGATGAAAAGCTGCATGATATATGAATATGATACAAAAGAGATAGAATCAACAAAAACATCAACATGTGCTGATAAGTTGGAGAGGACATATCTAGCCTATAGATCCATCTCATAGGATAGTTAGCAAGACATAGCTAGTATCTCTTTTATATATGTTAGAGATATGATATTTTATTATAGCTACAACGCATTGATGATACTCTAGAGGGTGCAAAAAATAATGTTGACTATCAGGCAACTCATGAAAACTACAGCTATACTGAGGAGATGATAGATCTAGGAGTCGGGCTACCATAGATATCTAGCATGAGGTTCAAGCTAATGATAGACTATATGCGCGCTTGTAGGAACGAAAAGAAAGCCTTTGACAAACATGGTGATGTGATAAGTTGTTGGACTACATGGATACTTGAAAGGGAGGTAGAGAGGGCCAAGGCCAGTGTCGAGGCTAGTTTGAGATCAAGTGGCTCAATGAGTGTTACCATGTGCTTTGGCCATGTAATGCCTTGTGATGTGTGGCTCTAAGTCAATACCCATGGTCAAAGTGGACCACCTAAGGATGGCCATTGAAGATATTGGTAGATATTCTCATTACCATGCTCTCATAAGGTGCCACCAATGATCCATGGTGTTCTAAGTTATAAGACTTCCATTATGAGGAGAAGCTATGTGTGAGCCCAAGATCATGACTTGTATGTCAAATGAGGTCTATATAATTGGATGGAAAAAAGGTAACCTTTGTGGATCTAGTCTATGGGTTAGATAGAGTAGTTATGTTGGTAGAAACTAGAGGCACAATGCATCCAGTTGCAGGGTGCGGGAGTTATTAGGGACCACCTATTTTGGGGTTTGGGGTCATGCAGGCAACCCTTGGATGAGGGGGTCTAAGGGGGGGCAATGGACCCCTTGAAGAGGGTTCAATTCTTGGCCCCATGATAAAGGGAAAATTTCCTAGAATATTCATGATCGACTAGGGAAGGTTCATTATATGGTCACATAGGCCAACTAAACAACCTTTCTAGGCTATAAAAGGAAGACCCCAAAGCGATCATCAAATTTATCTTTCACTAATCAAATTTTTTCCATCTAGCTTGAAGCTATTCGTCTACCATTTATCTAGGTTGAGCTTCGTAGTAGAAGCACATGGGTGGGTAGAGCTATTTTTGTACTAATGAATTGTTTGGAATTAAAGAAGTTTATATTTTTCATATATTTGTTATGTATTCTCTACTCCTCACTTGGACTTGTTCACTACAATGTGTAATTTTTCCATGGTATTAGAGCCCAAGGAACTTTAAGAAGTGAAGAATACGTGAGAGACGAGGGCTTTAATAGTAAAGAGGAGCAATGTTATCTAACAAATCAAGTAACAATGCTGCTATACTGGCAATTCAAACATTAAAGGTTCGTCCACATACCTTCAACTTAGGCAAGCTAGATGGTACAAACTATACTTTGTGAAAGTTTAAAATTACAACTATCCTTAATTCTTATGAGCTTCTAAAGATGATGCTAGGGATTGACCTAGAATCACAACCCACCACTGATCCATCAAATTTGAGTGTTATTATCTCTCCAAATCTAGATCTTCTATGGGCTTGGAAAAAAAGAAATACATATGTATTGTTTGTCTTAGTTACAAGCTATTCTAATTAGAAGCAAAAGAATATAGATGCATTGTGTGTCTTATAAGCTATTCTCACAGTGTTTTGACTTTGATTAAGCATATAACCAAGGTATTAGAGGATTGGAACCTATTGAGGAATTAGTATGAAATGTGAAATCGATTAGAACCTGGAGAATCAACTAATAGCAGAGAATTTTTTTGAAGGAGAGATAAGTGAATCATTCATCACTCGAATTAAGAATCTATAAGATCACCAAATGGTTGGTTCTCAAATACAAAAGACTGGCAATAGGGAGCTAGCAACAATGAGCTAGCTCAAAGGTGTTTTCAAAAATTTTGACCAATGTTTGATGGATTGCTAATTACCCTAAACACTTAGGTGAGACCTCAAACTTTGACATTTGAGAAATTTTATGCACTACTAATGGAGGAGTTATGGCTTAAAGCTTGAGAAGGAAGCAATAATGGAGATGCTACATTGTCTATCAATGTGCAAGGCAAAGATAGTTTCTCTCCCACAATGGTGACAAAAAGAAGAGGGATGTTAAGAATAAATTTCAAGGAGAATGCTTCCATCACAAGAAGAAAGGACATATAATTGCATTTTGTCATGTCAAGATGGTAGATGAAAAGATTGGCACCTTGAAAACTAAAGGAAACGAGACAACTAGTATGGATAAAGAAGAGTTCGATTTATTTATGGTGACAATTGAGAAAGACTATTTCTTTGTACAAGAAGGATCTACCAATCACTCATGTTTATTGGATAATGATGCCTACCAAAAAAGGTTTATATAGTTCCATGCATCCTCTGCAAGAATCCATCATTGTGATAGTTGGAGATGATGCAAAATGCCATGTTGAGGGCATAATTACTATTTCCTTATAGTTGTAGCAAATGATGGACTTAAAAAGCTTTCAAATGTCTTTTAAGTTCTAGCGATTAAGAGAAATTTGTTATCAATTGCTTCCATAATTGATCTTGGCCATGGAGATGAGATTCACCAAGATGTGAAAAACTCTTGATAGCATTAGCAAATTTATCGACAAAGGGTAAAGGAGCAACCTATATGAGCTAAGTTCTCTTATAATCATTGTCGATGTGAACATAAGTAAACTTTGGAATGAAACATTTGTCCACATTGGATTTGAAGTATTAAAGGATATGCATAAGCAAGGTATAGTTTCTTATCTACCTGTCATTATTGAAATGAATGAATTATGTGAAGCTTGTATAATGGGCAAGAAATAGAGAAAGTTATCTCCACAGGAAAGAAAGAATAGAGCAAAAGCTTCTCTCTAGTTGTTGCATGTTGCATTATAATATTATAAAATGCCTACACTAGCCTTGGGGGGATCTTCTTATTTTATGTTGATTACGGATGACTATAATAGGAATATGTGGATATATTTGCTTCGCAATAAGGCTCAAGCTTTGGCAAGTTTGACGAATGGATAAAACTTATTGACAATGAAACATGGCAAAGCATGAAGAATTTTAGAATAAATGGTGGTGGGTGAGTTCAATTCAAAGGAGTTTGAAGACTTTTGCAAGAGCAAAGGGATTAAGATTCCACCATTGACGACGACATCTCAAACACCTCAATAGAATGGCATTATGAAATGCCAAAATCACACCACTATATAAATGGAAAGATGGATGCTTAAGGGAAAGGAACTGCCTAACCAATTTTGGATCGAAGCTTTTAATACTACATTTTATGTTCTCAATCGGAATTACACAAATCCTCTCAAGAAAACAATTCCTCGTGAGGGATATATTGATAAGGAACCATCTATCTTGCACTTTAGAACTTTTGGATATGAATGTTATGCACATGTTTCTAAGGATAATAAGAGGAACAACTTAAAACCAAAAAGCACCAAAAGTATATTCTTGGGTTATAGTGATGAGCAAAAAGCTTATATGTTGCATGACCAAGAGGCAAAGAAGATCATAGTGAGCCGTAATGTGGTACTTAAGAAGTAGCCACATATAGTGGAGGAGAAGAATGCAAGTTCATCCACTTTATTATTCAACAAATAAGTAGTCCATTATGAACCTATCCCAAGAGCTATCCCTACCTTCAAGGAGAGGGAAGCATCATCTTTCGATGATGAGGAGAAAGTTCACCATCTTGTAACTATACCCCTAGAAAAGCCATTGCTATGATGGGTGAAGATGCTCTATGATTGTGATAATCCTATCCCTCCAAAATGTAGAGGAAAAGGTAGATTGACTAAGGAGTTTTGAAAGAATAGAGGAGCAAAGAAAGAAAGTTTCTCACATTGTCAATATGGCCTTGGTTGAGATTGTGAGAAAAGTAAAGGAGCCAGTAGAGTTGGAAGAAGCACTTAACAATCTAGCATGGACAGCATATATCCAAGTTGAATATAATAACATAATGAAGAATGACACTTGGGAGCTAGTGGATTGGCAAAAAAAGAGGAAGATTATTGGCATCAAATGGATCTAGAAGGTAAAGTATAAGATTGATGGCAACTTAGAAAAGTACAAAGCTAGACTAGTTGTATAGGGACTACCACAGCCGGAAGAATTTGATTTTCAAGATTCATACACTCTAGCTTTCAAGATGACCGCTATTTGCATAGTGTTTGTAGTGGCTACTCACAAAAAGTGGCAAACTTACCAAATAGATGTTAAATCAATGTTATTGAATGTTGACCTCAAGGAAGAGGTGTACATGGCTCAACCCACTAAATTTTGAGCCCCCCCATTTTGAGAACAAAGTTTGTAAGCTAAAGAAGCCATTGTATGGGATAAAATAGGTCCCTAGAGCATGATACCAATAGATTTTTAGGATTAAACTTAAATAGATATACCTCAGATGCTAACTTGTATGTTTACAAGGATGGTGAAAAGTATGTAGTGATTGTCCTTTATGTGGATGATCTTCTTATTACAAGTCACTATGAATATATGTTTCATCAAACTTGAAAGACTTTGAGCTCTAAGTTTGAAATGTCAGATTTGGTATTGCTGCACTATTTTATGAAAGATTTGGTCTTGCTACACTATTTTTTAGGGATTGAAGTCTTCTTGACAAAATCTTTATCTCTTAGAAGAAGTATGCATGGGAGATCTTGAAATATTTGGCATGACCAACTGTAAGGAGATAGCTATACTCATGGAGGTCAATATAAAGTTATCCATTGAGGATACATCAACATTAGTAGATATTGGGAGATATAAGAGCTTAGTTAGCATTCTCATATATGTATGTAATACCAGGCAAAATATCAATTTTGCTATTGGTGTTTTGAGTAAGATATCCAACAAACCACGAGAAAGTCATTGAAAAGCTAGAATGTATATACTTAGATTCTTGAAGGAAACTCTCGACTATGGTATCACATACAACTCTAGAGTTCTCTTGTGGGCAATTGTGACTCTAACTGCATAGATGATTGTGATTCAAGGAAATTGATTTTTGGATGTTGCTTCTCTTTGGGTTTAGTAATCTTCTCTTGGATCGGTAAGAAGCAACCCCAATAGTAGCATTGTCCTACCAAAGTAGAGTACAAGGTAGCTTGCTTTGTTGCATGTAAAGCATTATGGTTAAGGAGGATCCTATCGCATATGGGAGTGGAGGATGAAGATTCAACAAGGCTAAGATGTGACAATTGAAGTTGCATCACCATTGCCAAAAGTCACATGTTTCATGTGCACACCAAACATATTGAAATCTAGTATCACTATGTACATAATATGATGAGTAGAGCTTGTCTACTTTTCAATGAAGGAGAAGGGAATACATATCTTCACCAAATCTCCTACAAATGATCTCCTTTGAGTTTATCTCTAGAGACTCCACATTGGGTCGATGTAATTCATCTATAGGTAGACATTGAAGGGGTTTGTTAAATGTACTCAATGCCCCATCCTCATAAAGTGCCACAAATGAACTATGATGCTCTAAGTTGTAAAGTTTCCATTAATATGAGGGTAAGCAATGTTTGAGATGGGCCCTAAGCTATGTGTCAAATGAGGTCTATGTGACCAAATGGAAAAAAGACAATATTTGTGGACCCATGGAGATCACTCATAAATATATGTATATATCATGTTGGTTCAACATAAGGGATTTTAAAATTACAATTTTTACACATTTTTCACATATAGAAGGGTCCCATATAAAGGGGTTACTTATAGATTGAATAGAAAAAGGTTATGTTTTATTAAGGACAAATTCACACATAAGGATATTCATAAATAGGCCTTGAATGCACATGATATAGAGGGATTTCCTCGAGTTTGTGGATCTAGCCTTTGGATTAGATAGAGTAGTTATATTGATAGCAACTTGAAACACAATGCATTGAGTTGTAGGGTATGGGAGTTATTAGGGACCCCTATTTTGGGGTATAGGGACTTTAGAAGTGGCCCCTAGTCGAGGGGGTTGTAGGGGGGGAAATGGCCCACCTGGCAGGGAGTAGCATCTCCTAGTCCTGGTAAAGGGAATATTGCCCGGCCTGGCTGACTAGGGAAGGTTCACAATATAGTTAGACAAGCTGAACAAACTACCTTCTTAAGCTATAAAAGGAAGACCCCTCTAAAGCCATCATAAATCTATGTTTTACCCAATCAAAATTTTTTCGGCTAGTCTTAAACTTGTTGCTTATCATGTATTGGGATCACCATCTAAGCTTCACGGTGGAAACATATCGGTGGACATAGCTATCTTTCTATCAAGTTGTTAAAGAAGTTTTTGTTCTTCTCATATTTGTTGTGTATTCTCTACTCCTTGTTTGGATTTTTTTTCGCTACACCTTGTAAATTTTTATTAATATGTAGCCTCATTCCTACTTATCCTCATTCCTAAGGATAAGTAGGTTTGCCTCTTGCATTCCATACTCGATGATAGGATTCTAGGTAAGAGTCCTCTCTCTCTCTCTCTCTCTCTCTCTCTCTCTCTCTCTCTCTCTCTCTCTCTCTCTCTCTCTCTCTCTCTCTCTCTCTCTCTCTCTCTCTCTCTCTCTCTCAGTTATTGTAATATGGAATAAGAAACAGATTGTGAGATTTAATTATTTTAATATGAAATAAGAAACAAATTATTGGACTTCTTGTTGTATATCAATAACTCAAACCCAAACATGGAAATATTCTTGATATTTTAGCAAAATTTTCATGCTTTTGTACAACTTGCATTGTAATCACAAGGAGGCCAAAATGATATCTTTCAATGTATCTTGTTAAGTGTGTTTGGATGTAGAGTGTAAACATAGGATCATAATCTTGGTATCTTTGGAGCCAAGCTGGAAGAGGAGATACAAAGCTCCAAAGTACATTGTCTCACCATATATCCAAACCAAAGTTCAAGGTAGCTTTGGTACATTCTAACATGTTCAATGAAGTTCTAATAAAAGATAAGGATAAATGAAGAGTGCCTCAAAAGCTCTGTAAATCATGTATACATAAGAAACAACTTGCATGTCACACCATTTAAACACATATACATATGAAATAACTTGGAAGTCACACCATTTGCATGCATTTCACTACAAAGAGAGAGAGAGAGAGAGAGAGAGAGAGAGAGAGAGAGAGTGTGTGTGTGTGTGTGTGTGTGTGTGTGTGAGTGAGTGAGTGAGTGAGTGAGTGAGTGAGTGAGTGAGTGAGTGAGTGAGTGTGTTTGGTGATCTCCATCAGTAAAGGAAATTGTTCATGCTCACACATGAATAATACCTAAAACTCATAGAGATATAAATAGAGTTTGGGGCACTCAATATTGGAACAAATATATACATGATATAGGTAGTCCAAAAGGGACATGCATGTAAAGAGAGGAACTTACACTGCTATATCTTGACCCCCCTTTTTTTTCTAATATCTATACTTCTCATATTTTTAAACTACCATATTTTCTAATAAGTAGTAGCTAAGAAAAGTCCCTATAATAATTCCATTCATGTCCACTCAAAGCCCTCCCTTTTTAGCACAAAGAAACAACTAGTTGTATTGATTAGATAAAAAACATGCACGAGTAAACAACCTGTTGTATTGATCAAATAATTACGTAGTAAAATGATAATGCCTATACAGGCAACATTGAGAGAGAGAGAGAGGAGAGAGAGAGAGAGAGGGGGAGAGAGAGAGAGAGAGAGAGAGTGTGTGTGTGTGTTATAAGAGCCGAGATACACACTCTTTCTTATATACTTAAAATATATATGGCAAATATTATGCTGGCATAGAGGGAGAATAGATGAGAGAAAAGAAAGATGTAGAGAGAGAGAGAGAGGTAGAGAAATTGGCAACACACTAGGGACTGGAAGATGGGCCAGTCCCCTCCCTTGTGGAGTTATATTATTGACAAGGAGCAAGCTCCTCCATTATACATAAGCCAGTTCTTACTTGTAGATCTTGGAAATACGATCACGGTTCCTTGCACGGTATACAACCGACTAACACTTGCACAACTTGGAAGTTAGTACCTTTTGATCCTTCTTGAGCCTCCTTCTCTCCTACACAATATATGTAGGGCTCTCCTCTTGGCTCTTGATTTCAGCAGAGCTTCCACAGCACTTGCACCTTCTCTTCTCCTCTTGGAACTTAATTTCAGTAGAGCTTCTGCAACACTTGATTTCAGTAGAGCTTCTACAGCACTTGCACATTCTTTTCTCCTCTTAGATGCATGCAAAGTGATGCTTCATTTTTCCTTCCTCACACCCAAGGAGAGCCTCCTCTTTTATAGGCTTTCAAGAGCTTCTCTTCTTGGAGAGAGACTTGAGTTGATCTTCATGCAAGATGTGGTTATTCCAAGACCTACTCTGGAGCACTAATTTCAAGATATCTCTCTGTGCATTGTTTGGATGAAAAAATGTCCAACACAAAAGTTGTAGATCTCACTGTTTTTGATAACCCCATGGCCCATTTTTAGAGATCGTTTTTCTATCGCGAGATATTTTTAAAATGGATTCACCATGTCTTTTTTAAAAAGAACAACTTCACAAATTGTACTCTTAACTTGTGGTCCATGCAACCACCTTAAGGAGAGTTCATTAAATTGCCTTGGGCCTCAACCTTAAGGTTGACTTTCACACAAAAGCTTGTGTCTTCTTAGTGCTGGAAGCGGAACACGTGGGAAATCTAGCAAGTCAAATCTCAATCATAAACAAAGAATTTAGTGAAAAAATCTAATATATTAAACATCTCAACTATTAAATACAAACAACATTATAATACATAAGAGGATTTGAATAACTCAATAGATTGAGAAAGACAAGAGAAAAACGCACGATTGGGCCCAACCTTCCCCATGGCAAAAGCCATGGTTTGCCATCCTTAATTATATATTATAGTTTTACATGGATATTTGCATACACATATAATTATAAAGAAAGTACAAATATCAATTGAAATACAGAGTTTTAAGAGTCAAGAGGTATCCTATATAACACGCTGCAGTTACTCTAGAAAGTTTTGTGCTCTGAATCTTGACGTTTTGACATCATCATCGCATCTGGAGTGTGCCAAAACCCTCAAAACGACTCTTGAATCTCTAAATTCCGATTCCAGATGAGGGAGAAACGAAAAAATTAAGTTTTCACCCTATTCTCCTATTTTACGCGCAATCCTATTGCTTTTATAAAGAAAGCTAGAAAAGCCTTCTAAACTTAACCACATTAATAAAATAACAAGTATTCCATAAAGAAAGCTTATTTCAATAAAATCATATCTTAAATCTTATATTCTAAAGTAATCTATATTTAAAAATAAATTAATTAATAGTACTAAGAACAATGATCTAATTATTACTAAAGAAGTTTAAACTTATAACTTACAAATAGAGTAATAATTTTAATAATAAAATTTACGCTTGGACATACACTAACACCCAGTGCTACCCAAAGCCACCGCTGCCTGCTCTACACATCAACTGAAGCATTCACAACTGTTTCTAAATAAAATAAACAAGCAATAGTGAATGCCTAGCAGTCTTCAACTACAAAATAAATAAATAGGTTGGAACTCTGTCCTAATCTTAATTTGATACGAGTGCACTCTAAACTCATAAACGTCCATTAATTTAAGTATGTATTTTTGCAGAATCACCCGCTGTGGAGTCACCCACGTGCACATTAAATTAACATGACACCCAAAAAGGACAGGCGTTCCCGTCAACTTCTCTCACAAGAAATCCACCTTGTATACGAGCCTCCGTAAATAAATATAATTTTATGAAATCCATCGCAAAACCTCATGAAATCCACTGTGGAATAAAAAAAATCATGAAATCCATTGTGGTCTCACGAAATCCACCGTGGAATATGCCTCCTGGCATCATACCCCCGGGTGGGATAGCAATTGTCCTCAATTGCTATTAGCTGCTCAATGTGGAGCTAGCAATGTAGGGTAAGCACTAAGGGCACAGGCAGTCATCCATTGCACATCTTCAACAAACCCAAGTATCTAATGTAAGACAATGAATCAATCAGAGTCTAATTATTAACAAATATTTGATGCTAACAAGATTAAAAACTAGTGTTAGTACTATAGATGTCTCTCATGGGAGTAAGAGAGTCAAAAGATAAGACATAAATATTATGAATGCTAGGTCTCATAGTCAAAGCATTGACAATAACAAATAAAATTGTTATTCTAGTTTAGTAGTAAGTAAAAATTAACTAAGAATTTTAGAAAAATAAAATAACAGACTTACTTATATTACCTTGATTGGAGATTTCTATCTTTATTAGAAAGCGTGAATTCACAATAGAATTAGGAAGTTCAAGAATTTTCCAAAGTACTTTTAAGAAAAATTTGTTAGTCTTAATGTCTATCAAATCAAAAGATAACAACATTAAAGGCATACTGTAATCGTAAAAAATTAGAGAGAATCATATTGAAGGCCTACTTTGAATAAAAAACAACATATATCTTCTTCTGAATCAAGTTAGTCTATAACTAGAGAGTTGGAGCTTATAAGGAATTTTACAAAACATTTACTTATGACTAAGACTAAAATTTAAAAAGAAACATATTAAAGATAAGGCTAAAGTTGGATAAAATACTAGTCTCTTGGGAAAAAATAGTAATACTCAAGTTCTATGGCATATTTAGATATAATTATCTTTTAATATATGCATATTTAGACAAAACCATGTCTAATATAAGTTTTAGATCTTTGTATAAGCTAAACTTTTTCTTTTGGGAGTATACTTAAATTCCAAATGGATTAAAAGTTATCCTACTAGGAAATTAGATGTTTGTATAGGTTAAAATTTGCAAATTTTATATTGTCTAGGTTAACTACGAAACCTACTTTCAAGATAAATAACTTTCTTTGTAGATAGAATCATGTCATGATGATAACTAGAGAGTTGTAGACAACAAAAAGGTCTACAATTCATGTCGCTATGATGGATTACCAAATCTGAAGGTAAGGTCATAGAAAATAGGGCTCAAAGTTGACTACTACATAGTTTTCTGCACATTGCTGTGAAATTTATATTCAGGGTCACTTTAGGGCTCAAATAACTCGCTAAATATTTAGAATTTGTAAAATATGTGTCTAATAACAATTGTAGAACTTTTTGAGGGCTAAAACTTTTATTTTCACACCATTCTCAAAATATGAACAAGTAAAAAGTTACATTACCTGAAAAATAGTTATTCGATGGGATTTTTATGGTGAAGTATATGCAACAGCTAGACTACTTTCAAGTGCCTCTTCTATATGGCTTGTAACATAAATCAAGACTTAGTTTGCTTAAACTTGAAACTTTTATAAAATAAAACAAAGCTATGAAATAAACTTCAAAAGCTTTTTGGCTATAACATCAAGTTTGCATAGCCAAGTCCATGCTATAATCCAAATTCAGAGAAGAACAAATTGAATCAATTTGACTAAATAAACTATGGATATAAGGCTATCCAAAACATGAGAAATGCAGCTGCAATGTTCATCTGTAGTGATTTATCTTGTAGATTGTAATGGTTCTACGGTATTCGCCTTTATATACTGATATCATATCAGAACATGTGGCAAATCTAGCAAATCAAATCTCAATCATAAACAAAGAATTTAGTGGAAAAATCTAATAAATCAAACATCTCAATTATTAAATACAAACAACATTATTATACATAAGAGGATTTGAATAACTCAATAGATTGAGAAAGACAAGAGAAAAACACACGATTGGGCCCAACCTCCCCCATGGCAAAAGCCATGGTTTGCCATCCTTAATTATATATTATAGTTTTACATGGATATTTACATACACATATAATTACAAAGAAAGTACAGATATCAATTGAAATACAGAGTTTTAAGAGTCAAGAGATATTATGTAACATGCTGCAGTTGCTGTAGAAAATTCTATGCTCTGAATCTTGACATTTTGACATCACCATCACATCCGAAGTGTGTCAAAACCCCCAAAACGACTCTTAAATCTCTAAATTCCAATTCCGGATGAGGGAGATACAAAAAAACTAAGTTTTCACCCTATTTTTCTGTTTTGCATGTAATCCTGTTGCTTTTATAAAGAAAGCTAGAAAAGCCTTCTAAACTTAACCACATTAAGAAAATAACAAGTATTCCATAAAGAAAGCTTATTTCAATAAAAGCATATCTTAAATCTTATATTCTAAATTAATCTATATGTAAAAATAAATTAATTAATAGTACTAACAACAATGATCTAATTATTACTAAAGAAGTTTAAACTTATAACTTGCAAATAGAGTAATAATTTTAATAATGAAATTTACGCTTGGACTTATACTAACGCCCAGTGCTACCCAAAGTTACCGCTGCCTGCTCTACACATCAACTAAACATTCACAATTGTTTATAAATAAAATAAACAAGCAATAGTGAATGCCTAGCAGTCTTCAGCTACAAAATAAATAAGTAGGTTGAAACTCTGTCCTAACTTCAATTTAATACGAGTGCACTCTAAACTCATAAACATCCATTAATTTAAATATGTATTTTGCAGAATCACCCGTTGTGAAGTCACCCACGTGCACATTAAATTAACATGACGCCCGAAAAGGACAGGCGTCCCCGTCAACTTCCCACATAAGAAATCCACCTTGTGTACGAGCCCCAGCAAATAAATATAGTTTTACGGAATCCACCGCAAAAGCTCACGAAATCCACTATGGAGTAAAAAACTCACGGAATCCACCGTGGTCTCACAGAATCCATTGTAGAATATGCCTCCTAGCATCACTTAGACCTTAGAAAGAGAAAATCACTTCTCTCCTCACTTCGAGAGGATCACATCTCTTGTCTTTCTTAGTGAGAGAATTATCTCTCTTGTCTTTCTTAATGAAAAAAAGGACCTTAAACCTTGACTTGTAAGGGAGAGGATGACCCCAAATGAATGCAATGCTCATTACACACAAGTAAACATTCCTAGGAGTCCCCAAATGCACACATAAATACATATACACAATGCTAATGCATTCCTCTTCTTAGAACTTAATCCATCTTCATTTATGTGTAACTCCTTGGTTCTTGTATACACTCTTAAACTTGGCAAACACTTCTTTCCTCCTTCATAACTTGTACTACCTGTACCAGATATCCCTATCACAGTGGTCTAATCACCCCATTAAGTGATGCACTAGGAATATTGGTCTCTAAATGGTCTCATGGCCATGCTAGATCATCATCAATACTTAAAGAAAAGTGAGTCATTAATTTATTGACATGAATTTATTAAATAGAGAATGCATAATAAGCAATCAATTTAGTGACATCTCTTTGGCTTTTAAACAGTTGACCTCAATTGTAGAGGGGATACATAGTCCTTAAGAAGATCTGGGAAGTCTTGTAGTTCTCTCTCAATCATAAACTGAGTGTCCAATGGGGGATATTTCTTAAACTTAAACAAATACTTTTGTAATACCTTACATGACCTTAGAGTATGGTCCTGATGGTGTAAAATTATTTTAGGCACAAGGAACTCTTCTTTTTCTTCTATGTCAAGTAAATCTTCCTTGATTGGTTCCATTGGAGGTTCTCCAATATAGGGACGTAGCAAACTAATATGGAAAGCATTATGAATGTTCCAATGACTTGTTAGATCCAAACAAAAAGTCACATTGTTTATCTTATTTGTGATCTTGAAAGGGCCATAACAGCTTTTAGAAAGCTTAACCACTTTACCCTTTTGGCATTTCTGCTTCTTTAAGTGAGCCTTCTCAAATTTAAGAAGAACATGTTGTCCCAAATTGAGATCTAACGTATGACGCTGCTTATCAGCTTCGCATCTCTGCTTCTCTTGTGTTCTTTGGATAGCAGCCTTTACTTGAGTGAAAGATGTATCAATGTCTCTAACAAACTTGTCTGATGCAAAGATCTTATCCTTTGTAAGAAGGATGGGTGGTAAATGAGGCTTACCATAGATTATCTCAAAGGGTGCCTTACGAGTACTAGAGTGCACCGTATTATTGTATGCAAACTCTACTAAAGGCAAATAATTTTCCCATTCTCTTTGATTATCAGAGACATAGAATTTCAAAAGGTCTAGAACAGTAGAATTAGCAGTTTCACTATGCCCATCCACTTGAGGATGATAAGAGGATGAAAATTTTAACTTTGTCTCGAGGTTCTCGAAGAGAGTTTGCCAAAAGAGGCTAGTCATGCGGGGATCTCGATCACTTATAATGGACTTAGGCATGCCATGATGTTTGAAAATATGAGCAATGAATAGCTTAGCCATATGATCGGCTTTGATTGTCTTTTGCACAGGTATAAAGTGAGCTTGCTTACTGAATCTATCAATGATAGTCCAGTTGCATCGTTGTCTGCTTTTGTGCGAGGAAGCTCCATGATAAAGTCCATGGCTATACTTTCCCAAGGCTCATTGGAAATAGGTAATGAGTTTAGTAGACCAGGTGGTTTATGCCTGTTATACTTTACTTTTTGGCATATCTTGCACTCACAGACATATCTTTCAATGTCAGCACTCTTAGTGGGCCAAAAGAAATATATTTCCAATGCTTGAATAGTGGATAGAATACCCCTATGTCCAACATATGGAGATGCATGTGCTTTATCCATTAGCTTGTGCTTGTGTTGCAATGGTAATGCTATACAAATTACTTGATGATGATACAAATAACCATCTCAAATTGAGTAAGGTGTAATTGACTGACCTGAGTTAAGCTGATCCCATATGGTTGAGAAGTCGGAATCAGTTGCATACATTTTGGATAAATCCATGAACTCATTATGGTAAACAGTTGTGATTGCATTCACTCGAGGTTACCGTGATAGAGCATCTACTACCACATTCTTAGTTCTAGATATATGAAGGATTTGAAAATGAAACATAGATAAGAAATTTTCCCAGCGCATATGTTTCTCTGAGAGCTTCTTCTGAGTGAGGAAGTATCTTAGACTTTGGTGATATGTTTTAATAAAAAAATATGCACCAAGTAAGTAGTGTTTCCATACTTGAAGAGCATGTACCATTGCCATAAGCTCTTTCTCATATACTAGAGCATGTAGCTCATGATCCTTGAGGCATCGGCTCTCAAATGCTACTGCATGATGCTCTTAGTTTTAAGCACAACTCCCATGCAATCCCCAAAAGCATCGCAGTGAACTTCAAAAGGTTTTTGAATATCCGAAACTATGAGAACTGGTTCTTGAGTCACAAGAAACTTAATTCTTTCAAAAGCTTGTAGTTGCCTTGATCCCTAGCGAAAAGGCATTCACTTCTTAGTAAGGTCATATAGAGGAGATGCAACATACACAAAATTTCGTATGAACCTCGTGTAGTATGAACATAGGCCCAAGAAACTTCTAACTTCATGTACAAAAGTAAGTGTAGGCCATTCAATAATGACTCGAATCTTCTCAGCATCCATTCTCACCAAATTGTGAGAAACAATATGGCCCTAGTAATGAATTTCCGAAAGAAAGAATTCACTCTTCTTAGCATTGACTTATAGTCTATGCTTGCAAAGCTCTTGAAAAATAGTAGATAGATCCTTTCTATGCTCTTCTTCAAACTGTGAAAATATTAGAATGTCATCAAAGAAGACACATGTGAGCTTTGAGTGAGGTCTGAAAATTTTCTCCATCATTCGATTGAATGTGGCGGGTGCATTAGTCAAACCAAATGGCATGACTAGAAACTCATATGGTCCAAATGTTGTACAAAAAGCTGTCTTATGAACATCTTCAGGTGCTATCCATATCTATTGATAGCCGCTTTTGAGATTAATGCGACTAAAGATACTAGCCCCTTACAACTTATCCAAGATATAATCTATCCTTGGGATAAGAAAACGATTCTTGATTGTGATTTTATTCAAAGATCTGTAGTCTATGCACATACGGAAAGAACCATCTTTCTTTTAAACAAGTAAGACTGGAGAGCAACTGGAGAGCAGTATAGAGAAGAGCTAGGTTGAACTAACCCTTTTTCCAATAGTTTGTTTACTTGTTTTAGGGTCTCCTCTTGCTGACTTGCACTTACTCAATAAGGTGGTTGGTTAGGTGGTGAACTACCTAGGATAAGATCAATTGTGTGATCTTCCGGGTTCTTAGGAGGTAACTCTCCTAGGAGTGAATCACTAAAAAAATCTTCATATTGTTTAACAAAATCATATCTGGCTTGATCAATTAAAGATAGGGGTTCTTTTAAAGACTGAAACTTAGAAGTATTAGTTAGTATTGTGTGTTCATTAGAGGCATCAAGTTCCCTTGAATCATTAGCTTCTTTTGACTCTCTCACAAAAATCATGTACACAGAAATAGCTTTCTTCATTTCTTTAGAGATGCTAATATGACTAACCATTGGCACATGCCAATCGATAGCATCAGCAATGCATACTTTGTTCCGACCCTTGAATTGAAATGCAAGGGTCTTCTTAACAAAATCGGGAAGAGGTCTAATCTTGTAATGCCAAGGCATGCCTAAGATAACATCACAGTTACCAATGGGTGCAAGTAGGAAAGATTCTTGGTCGTGGTAATCCCCAATTCTAAGATTCAACTTCCCTTGGATAGGAGTAAAATTGTTTGCGAGTCCTTCAAATGCCAAATCTGATCCAATTGGTGTTCCCAATCAATCCGGTGGAATTTGTAGCCTTTCAACAATATCCATTGACACAAAATTATCTGTGAAACCTGGATCAAAGAGTATCAAAACTAGTTGATTGTTGAGGGTCCCCCAACCCTTTAAGAGTTGTCTTTTCTTCTCATTTGAATGAGTGTTAGCTTGCACATCTGGAATAGAATTTGAGGATGGCAGAGGAGGATCTTTAACCACATTTTCTTCCTTCCTTTTGTGAGGACAATCAGGCTTCATATGCCCTAACTCACCACAAAGAAAGCACATTCTTTCCTCTTTACACTTTTGTGTCTCAGAGGGTGAGAGATACTTGCGCTTCTTCTTGTTACCCTCTGGCTTTGAATATTGGTCATGGGTAAAGGTAGGTCTTCTTCGATTAGTCCTGTCTCTTGGTTGATCATAGAGCTGCTCTTGTCTACCTCTATAAGAACTCATCTACAACTTTTGAGATGTACCAGGTTTATGCAAACTTTCAGCTATGATGGCAGACTCCATCATGTGAGATAAGGTTTCATGTGGATACACCTTCATGATTCTGTGTAAATGAGAGAGTAGGCCAGCTTCAAACTTCCTTTTCTTCTCTTCATCTCGCTGATCTCCATGAAAGGAGTAACCTTGAGAAGAGCAGACCAAAACTTGTCCACATAACTAGTGACCTTCTCATGCTATTTTTGGCCTAGCCAATCCCACTCCTTCTTGACATCACTCTCAAAATCAAGAGGCAAGAACTGAGCATAAAAATTCTTCTTAAACTTTTCCCAAGTCATAGGTTTCTCCCTCTAAAATGAGAGTCAACCACCAATTGCTAGCAGTGTCTTTCAAGTGCATGCCTACATGCCTTAGCTTGGACTTTTTTTAGAAATTACCATCAGAAAAAGCAACTTCAAATTGCCTAACAAAGGCTAACGCCTTAGCAGGATCTCTCTTACTGGAGTAAGAGTCAAAATTTATGTCCTTATCCCTAGACTTGAAAGTCTTAGTCTTCTTAAGCTTGCTACTCTTATGGTCCCTCTTTGTCCGTTTGCAAATTGTATGAGACTTAGAACCAAGAGAGTAGGAACTGGAAGTTGATGAGGAGGAGGAGGAACTTGAGTAATCAGGGGCATAGCTGGTTGCTGAGGGAGATGACTCCATCCTTATCTGCCTCACTCAAGGTGAGGTCTTTTTACTCTTCTTGACTCGAGAGTCCTTCTTCCTTCTTGGAAGCTTCTCAACAATTGAATGCTTTGCACCTGCACCATCAATTGGTGCAATGGTGTTTCTTCCAGTATCACCATCTTTTGGAGGATTTGGTCCTTTATAAGAAGCTTCTTCCCTTTCCCTTAAGCTGTCAATCAATTGATGTACTTTGGGAATTTCCAAACAAGCTATGATACTCTGCCAATTGAGCCTGCAATTGCTCAGTTGTAGGCACTTCATCAATTGGCATCTTTACCTTCTTCTTGCAAGGATCGCCTTTACTTTGAGAAAAGCAAAGAGACCTGCTCTGATACCACTGTTATAACATCCAAGATACACGCTCAACTTTCTTATATACTTAAAATATATATGGGAAATATTATGCTGGCACAGAGGGAGAATAGATGAGAGAAAAGAAAGATTTAGAGAGAGAGAGAGAGTAGAGAGAGAGAGAGAGAGAGGTAGAGAAATTGGCAATACACTAGGGACTAGAAGATGGGCTAGTCCCCCCCTTGTGGAGTTATATTATTGACAAGGAGCAAGCTTCTCTGTTACACATAAGCTAGTCCTTACTTGTAGATCTTGGAAACAAGATCACGGTTCCTTGCACAATATACAACCGGCTAACACTTGCACAACTTGGAAGTTGGCACCTTTTGATCCTTCTTAAGCCTCCTTCTCTCCTACACAATATGTGTAGGTCTCTCCTCTTGGCGCTTGATTTCAGCAGAGTTTCCACAGCACTTGCACCTTCTCTTCTCCTCTTGGAACTTAATTTCAGTAGAGCTTCTGCAACACTTGATTTCAGCAGAGCTTCTGCAGCACTTGCACATTCTCTTCTCCTCTTGGATGCATGCAAAGTGATGCTTCCTTTTTCCTCCCTCACACCCAAGGAGAGCCTCCTCTTTTATAGACTTTCAAGAGCTTCTCTTCTTGGAGAGAGACTTGAGTTGATCTTTATGCAAGATGTGGTTGTTCCAGGACCTACTATGGAGCACTAATTTCAAGATATTTCTCTGTGTGTTGTTCAGAAAAAATGTCCAACACAAAAGTTGTAGATCTCGTTATTTTTGATAACCCTAGCGGCCCGTTTTTAGAGATCATCTTTCTATCGCGAGATATTTTAAAAATGGATTCCCCATGTCTTTTTTAAAAAGAACAACTTCTCAAGCTATAGTCTTAACTTATGGTCCATGCAACCACCTTAAGGAGAGTTCATTAAATTGCCTTGACCTCAAACTTAAGATTGACTTTCACACAAAAGCTTGTGTCTTTTTAGACCTTAGAAAGAGAAAATCACTTCTCTCCTCACTTCCAGAGGATCACGTCTCTTGTCTTTCTTAGTGAGAGAATTACCTCTCTTGTCTTTCTTAATGAAAAAAAGACCTTAAACCTTGACTTGTAAGGAGAGGATGACCCCAAATGAATGTAATGCTCATTACACACAAGTAAACGTTCCTAGGCGCCCCCAGATGCACACATAAATACATATACACAATGCTAATGCACCTCCTCTTCTTAGAACTTAATCCATCTTCATTTATGTGTAACTCCTTGGTTCTTGTGTACATTCTTACACTTGGCAAACACTTCTTTCCCCCTTCATAACTTGTAGATATCCTCGTCACAATGCTCTGATCACCCCATTAAGTAATGCACTAGGAATATTGGTCTCTAAATGGTCTCATGGCCATGCTAGATCATCATCGAAACTTAAAGAAAAGTGAGTCATTAATTTATTGACATGAATTTATTAAATAGAGAATGTGTAATAAGCAATCAATTTAGTGACAGAGAGAGCTACACTATGTTAAACCACACGAATATATTAAGCCTAATGTTCCTCTCAAGGCCCAAACAAATTGCAAACAAAGCTAAAAAAAAATTCATACGGAATGCTCAAATACACATACATAAAAGGAAATAGAGGATGCAGTAGCCCCTTTGAGGATGGGGAACTATGAAAAGACATATCATTTGTAATGCATCCCACCTAGGAATGGAAAGAAGCACCCCACAACAACAAGCAATATGTTCCATTGCACTAATGCTACCATCCTACCATTGCCATGATAACTTATACACGATGATGTACTACTAGCTTCACCTAGTAAGAACTTGGAAAAGAAACACATGTACCTATACTATGTTTTTCTAGGTGAGAACTTGGGGAAGAAACGAATGTAGCTATATTATGCCTCGGTGCACATAAGAAAGGTATGCACCATTAAAAATTTGACTTACTTGGTGCTTAGTGGACATGTGGACCAATTATGGAATGCACATTGTAGAGTGTAACCCACTCCCAATTTAAGATAGGATCTCCTCATGGTTCTAGGGGAGACCCCAATTGAATTGGAACTCCTTTGACATCTAAGAAAAAAAAAACCAAGTTTATCCTTTTTTATCGTCAGACCCTCATGTGCAAGGGGTATGAGGAAACACAACTAGATGGTGCCTCTTGTGTAGGGTGATTGTCATGTGTTAGAGAGAGACAGAGAGAGAGAGAGAGAGAGAGAGAGAGATGGTTGAGAAGGTCATTTATTGAGTGTAGGTTGACGTATACATACACACACACACACACACACACACACACACACACACACACACACACACACACACACACACACACACACACACACACACACACAGAGACACACACAGACACACACACACACACACACACACACACACACACACACACACACACACACACACACACACACACACACACACACACACACACACACACATATACATATATATAAATGTACATATATATAGGAGTGTGGGGTGATTAACATTAGAGAGATAGAGATCTCACATGCTGAGGGGGAAGGGAGTCAACTACCTATTTCTTGGTCCCCTACGCCTACAAGGCGACACCCCTACACCTTCCAACCTCGCCTATTATCTACATGCCTCCCTACTACATTGGTAGAGAGAGAGAGAGAGACACACACACACACACACACACACACACACACACACACACACACACACACACACACACACACACACACACACACACACACACACACACACACACACAGAGGAATAGAGATCTTCCCACCCCTACACATCGAGGAAAAATTTTTTTTATAGAAAAAATGGAATTCAAATGTAAAAGAAAAAGAAAAAGTTTTGGAAGGGATAAATGTTTACTAGGTGGCTAATTATTGTACCTAACTATATCTTTTAGTTAAATTTAGTATTAATATTTCCATTAGCTTTATGAATGTTCAATGTTTAATTTTCATGACAAAAGTGACATAGTCCTTAGGGTGATTTTTTCTAACATCTTTGTAGGTGCAATCAGGATGACAACCAAGTCCCATGATGATGACACCTACAATACGCATTAGGTGGTAAGATTCTTACCTTCATCTTTTGTATGTCTCCAGGTAATAGCTAGACCCTTAACCCACTTAGGCTTGGAAAGATTACTCCAAGGGAGTACCATCAACAAAAGAAAAATTTTTGTATACTTACATGACAATTTATTCTTGATCTAAATTATACCCAAAAGGGTCTTTATTAGATTGCAATTTTGAAATATTTTTTAGTTTCATTTTTTTCTATTTGTAGTTTGTATAACACTCCATGTGCTTTTTGTAGTTACTTAACTTGATTTTAAAGAATTTAGTGTTTTTATTTTCAAATTCTAAATGAATTGTTACCCAAATTATTTAATATTAATTATGAATTAATTAATTAATCATTTTAAAATTTTCATAATATTTTAGATGCATTAATCACTTTATTTTAATAGTTTTCAATAATCTATATGATTAAAGTTCTATTGAGGGAAAATGTTACCTTTTTTTAACACACACACACACACTCTCTCCCTCTCTCTCTCTCTCTCTCTCTCTCTCTCTCTCTCTCTCTCTCTCTCTCTCTCTCTCTCTCTCTCTCTCTCTCTCTCTCTCTCTCTCTCTCTCTCTCTCTCTCTCTCTCTCTCTCTCTCTCTCTCTCTCATTGGCATATGCATACTCCTTACGGTTAGTATTGGCTCATATAGATGATTATGTCTTTAAATACTATTATCTCCTAAACACTAATCCTTGGAAGGGCCCTAGTCTTGGATAGTTTGGATTTCGTACCAGGCTGGCTAGAAACCCCTATAAGAACAAAAAGTCACATTGCTAAAATACTTTTGATGACATTTATTTGTTGCTAGAGTGAGAGATCCTCAATGGTACTCATGAATCTTCTATGTCATTAATGTTATTAACATCGGGTTTATATTTTCAAGCTTTCTTATTTCTTTTCAAAGTATTCGTAGTGGAGTTAGCTCTTAAGTTAAGATCTTCATTAATCATAACCATGGTTTACTTACTTCATGCAATGTGTTGTTCTTATATTAAAAGTAGTTTTTCATTATTGTGTAGTGATCAAATGTTCTTGTGACATGTGTTTTAGTGTGCTCATATATGGATAAAGGTGTACATATATTTTAGATGCATTAATCACTTTATTTTAATAGTTTTCAATAATCTATATGATTAAAGTTCTATTGAGGGAAAATGTTACCTTTTTTTAACACACACACACACACTCTCTCCCTCTCTCTCTCTCTCTCTCTCTCTCTCTCTCTCTCTCTCTCTCTCTCTCTCTCTCTCTCTCTCTCTCTCTCTCTCTCTCTCTCTCTCTCTCTCTCTCATTGGCATATGCATACTCCTTACGGTTAGTATTGGCTCATATAGATGATTATGTCTTTAAATACTATTATCTCCTAAACACTAATCCTTGGAAGGGCCCTAGTCTTGGATAGTTTGGATTTCGTACCAGGCTGGCTAGAAACCCCTATAAGAACAAAAAGTCACATTGCTAAAATACTTTTGATGACATTTATTTGTTGCTAGAGTGAGAGATCCTCAATGGTACTCATGAATCTTCTATGTCATTAATGTTATTAACATCGGGTTTATATTTTCAAGCTTTCTTATTTCTTTTCAAAGTATTCGTAGTGGAGTTAGCTCTTAAGTTAAGATCTTCATTAATCATAACCATGGTTTACTTACTTCATGCAATGTGTTGTTCTTATATTAAAAGTAGTTTTTCATTATTGTGTAGTGATCAAATGTTCTTGTGACATGTGTTTTAGTGTGCTCATATATGGATAAAGGTGTACATATAATATCAATGGTTGGATGATAGTTTTTTACTAGCATTGTGACTTCTTCTTTATATGTAAAGAATCCTTTGTAACTTGAATTTTATATCATTTTTTAAGTGTAATGATGTACTAAATAGATCCTATCTATATCTTTTAGTGCAAGATGATTTGAAAATGATCAATATGCTTGTACCTAACTATATCTTTTAGTTAAATTTAGTATTAATATTTCCATTAGCTTTATGAATGTTCAATGTTTAATTTTCATGACAAAAGTGACATAGTCCTTAGGGTGATTTTTTCTAACATCTTTGTAGGTGCAATCAGGATGACAACCGAGTCCCATGATGATGACACCTACAATACGCATTAGGTGGTAAGATTCTTACCTTCATCTTTTGTATGTCTCCAGGTAATAGCTAGACCCTTAACCCACTTAGGCTTGGAAAGATTACTCCAAGGGAGTACCATCAACAAAAGAAAAATTTTTGTATACTTACATGACAATTTATTCTTGATCTAAATTATACCCAAAAGGGTCTTTATTAGATTGCAATTTTGAAATATTTTTTAGTTTCATTTTTTTCTATTTGTAGTTTGTATAACACTCCATGTGCTTTTTGTAGTTATTTAACTTGATTTTAAAGAATTTAGTGTTTTTATTTTCAAATTCTAAATGAATTGTTACCCAAATTATTTAATATTAATTATGAATTAATTAATTAATCATTTTAAAATTTTCATAATATTTTAGATGCATTAATCACTTTATTTTAATAGTTTTCAATAATCTATATGATTAAAGTTCTATTGAGGGAAAATGTTACCTTTTTTTAACACACACACACACACACACTCTCTCTCTCTCTCTCTCTCTCTCTCTCTCTCTCTCTCTCTCTCTCTCTCTCTCTCTCTCTCTCTCTCTCTCTCTCTCTCTCTCTCTCTCTCTCTCTCTCTCTCTCTCTCTCTCTCTCTCTCTCTCTCTCTCTCTCTCATTGGCATATGCATACTCCTTACGGTTAGTATTGGCTCATATAGATGATTATGTCTTTAAATACTATTATCTCCTAAACACTAATCCTTGGAAGGGCCCTAGTCTTGGATAGTTTGGATTTCGTACCAGGCTGGCTAGAAACCCCTATAAGAACAAAAAGTCACATTGCTAAAATACTTTTGATGACATTTATTTGTTGCTAGAGTGAGAGATCCTCAATGGTACTCATGAATCTTCTATGTCATTAATGTTATTAACATCGGGTTTATATTTTCAAGCTTTCTTATTTCTTTTCAAAGTATTCGTAGTGGAGTTAGCTCTTAAGTTAAGATCTTCATTAATCATAACCATGGTTTACTTACTTCATGCAATGTGTTGTTCTTATATTAAAAGTAGTTTTTCATTATTGTGTAGTGATCAAATGTTCTTGTGACATGTGTTTTAGTGTGCTCATATATGGATAAAGGTGTACATATATTTTAGATGCATTAATCACTTTATTTTAATAGTTTTCAATAATCTATATGATTAAAGTTCTATTGAGGGAAAATGTTACCTTTTTTTAACACACACACACACACTCTCTCCCTCTCTCTCTCTCTCTCTCTCTCTCTCTCTCTCTCTCTCTCTCTCTCTCTCTCTCTCTCTCTCTCTCTCTCTCTCTCTCTCTCTCTCTCTCTCTCATTGGCATATGCATACTCCTTACGGTTAGTATTGGCTCATATAGATGATTATGTCTTTAAATACTATTATCTCCTAAACACTAATCCTTGGAAGGGCCCTAGTCTTGGATAGTTTGGATTTCGTACCAGGCTGGCTAGAAACCCCTATAAGAACAAAAAGTCACATTGCTAAAATACTTTTGATGACATTTATTTGTTGCTAGAGTGAGAGATCCTCAATGGTACTCATGAATCTTCTATGTCATTAATGTTATTAACATCGGGTTTATATTTTCAAGCTTTCTTATTTCTTTTCAAAGTATTCGTAGTGGAGTTAGCTCTTAAGTTAAGATCTTCATTAATCATAACCATGGTTTACTTACTTCATGCAATGTGTTGTTCTTATATTAAAAGTAGTTTTTCATTATTGTGTAGTGATCAAATGTTCTTGTGACATGTGTTTTAGTGTGCTCATATATGGATAAAGGTGTACATATAATATCAATGGTTGGATGATAGTTTTTTACTAGCATTGTGACTTCTTCTTTATATGTAAAGAATCCTTTGTAACTTGAATTTTATATCATTTTTTAAGTGTAATGATGTACTAAATAGATCCTATCTATATCTTTTAGTGCAAGATGATTTGAAAATGATCAATATGCTTGTACCTAACTATATCTTTTAGTTAAATTTAGTATTAATATTTCCATTAGCTTTATGAATGTTCAATGTTTAATTTTCATGACAAAAGTGACATAGTCCTTAGGGTGATTTTTTCTAACATCTTTGTAGGTGCAATCAGGATGACAACCGAGTCCCATGATGATGACACCTACAATACGCATTAGGTGGTAAGATTCTTACCTTCATCTTTTGTATGTCTCCAGGTAATAGCTAGACCCTTAACCCACTTAGGCTTGGAAAGATTACTCCAAGGGAGTACCATCAACAAAAGAAAAATTTTTGTATACTTACATGACAATTTATTCTTGATCTAAATTATACCCAAAAGGGTCTTTATTAGATTGCAATTTTGAAATATTTTTTAGTTTCATTTTTTTCTATTTGTAGTTTGTATAACACTCCATGTGCTTTTTGTAGTTATTTAACTTGATTTTAAAGAATTTAGTGTTTTTATTTTCAAATTCTAAATGAATTGTTACCCAAATTATTTAATATTAATTATGAATTAATTAATTAATCATTTTAAAATTTTCATAATATTTTAGATGCATTAATCACTTTATTTTAATAGTTTTCAATAATCTATATGATTAAAGTTCTATTGAGGGAAAATGTTACCTTTTTTTAACACACACACACACACACTCTCTCTCTCTCTCTCTCTCTCTCTCTCTCTCTCTCTCTCTCTCTCTCTCTCTCTCTCTCTCTCTCTCTCTCTCTCTCTCTCTCTCTCTCTCTCTCTCTCTCTCTCTCTCTCTCTCTCTCTCTCTCTCTCTCTCATTGGCATATGCATACTCCTTACGGTTAGTATTGGCTCATATAGATGATTATGTCTTTAAATACTATTATCTCCTAAACACTAATCCTTGGAAGGGCCCTAGTCTTGGATAGTTTGGATTTCGTACCAGGCTGGCTAGAAACCCCTATAAGAACAAAAAGTCACATTGCTAAAATACTTTTGATGACATTTATTTGTTGCTAGAGTGAGAGATCCTCAATGGTACTCATGAATCTTCTATGTCATTAATGTTATTAACATCGGGTTTATATTTTCAAGCTTTCTTATTTCTTTTCAAAGTATTCGTAGTGGAGTTAGCTCTTAAGTTAAGATCTTCATTAATCATAACCATGGTTTACTTACTTCATGCAATGTGTTGTTCTTATATTAAAAGTAGTTTTTCATTATTGTGTAGTGATCAAATGTTCTTGTGACATGTGTTTTAGTGTGCTCATATATGGATAAAGGTGTACATATAATATCAATGGTTGGATGATAGTTTTTTACTAGCATTGTGACTTCTTCTTTATATGTAAAGAATCCTTTGTAACTTGAATTTTATATCATTTTTTAAGTGTAATGATGTACTAAATAGATCCTATCTATATCTTTTAGTGCAAGATGATTTGAAAATGATCAATATGCTTGTACCTAACTATATCTTTTAGTTAAATTTAGTATTAATATTTCCATTAGCTTTATGAATGTTCAATGTTTAATTTTCATGACAAAAGTGACATAGTCCTTAGGGTGATTTTTTCTAACATCTTTGTAGGTGCAATCAGGATGACAACCGAGTCCCATGATGATGACACCTACAATACGCATTAGGTGGTAAGATTCTTACCTTCATCTTTTGTATGTCTCCAGGTAATAGCTAGACCCTTAACCCACTTAGGCTTGGAAAGATTACTCCAAGGGAGTACCATCAACAAAAGAAAAAATTTTGTATACTTACATGACAATTTATTCTTGATCTAAATTATACCCAAAAGGGTCTTTATTAGATTGCAATTTTGAAATATTTTTTAGTTTCATTTTTTTCTATTTGTAGTTTGTATAACACTCCATGTGCTTTTTGTAGTTATTTAACTTGATTTTAAAGAATTTAGTGTTTTTATTTTCAAATTCTAAATGAATTGTTACCCAAATTATTTAATATTAATTATGAATTAATTAATTAATCATTTTAAAAATTTCATAATATTTTAGATGCATTAATCACTTTATTTTAATAGTTTTCAATAATCTATATGATTAAAGTTCTATTGAGGGAAAATGTTACCTTTTTTTAACACACACACACACACACACACACACACACACACTCTCTCTCTCTCTCTCTCTCTCTCTCTCTCTCTCTCTCTCTCTCTCTCTCTCTCTCTCTCTCTCTCTCTCTCTCTCTCTCTCTCTCTCTCTCTCTCTCTCTCTCTCTCTCATTGGCATATGCATACTCCTTACGGTTAGTATTGGCTCATATAGATGATTATGTCTTTAAATACTATTATCTCCTAAACACTAATCCTTGGAAGGGCCCTAGTCTTGGATAGTTTGGATTTCGTACCAGGCTGGCTAGAAACCCCTATAAGAACAAAAAGTCACATTGCTAAAATACTTTTGATGACATTTATTTGTTGCTAGAGTGAGAGATCCTCAATGGTACTCATGAATCTTCTATGTCATTAATGTTATTAACATCGGGTTTATATTTTCAAGCTTTCTTATTTCTTTTCAAAGTATTCGTAGTGGAGTTAGCTCTTAAGTTAAGATCTTCATTAATCATAACCATGGTTTACTTACTTCATGCAATGTGTTGTTCTTATATTAAAAGTAGTTTTTCATTATTGTGTAGTGATCAAATGTTCTTGTGACATGTGTTTTAGTGTGCTCATATATGGATAAAGGTGTACATATATTTTAGATGCATTAATCACTTTATTTTAATAGTTTTCAATAATCTATATGATTAAAGTTCTATTGAGGGAAAATGTTACCTTTTTTTAACACACACACACACACACACTCTCTCTCTCTCTCTCTCTCTCTCTCTCTCTCTCTCTCTCTCTCTCTCTCTCTCTCTCTCTCTCTCTCTCTCTCTCTCTCTCTCTCTCTCTCTCTCTCTCTCTCTCTCTCTCTCTCTCTCTCTCTCTCTCTCTCATTGGCATATGCGTACTCCTTACGGTTAGTATTGGCTCATATAGATGATTATGTCTTTAAATACTATTATCTCCTAAACACTAATCCTTGGAAGGGCCCTAGTCTTGGATAGTTTGGATTTCGTACCAGGCTGGCTAGAAACCCCTATAAGAACAAAAAGTCACATTGCTAAAATACTTTTGATGACATTTATTTGTTGCTAGAGTGAGAGATCCTCAATGGTACTCATGAATCTTCTATGTCATTAATGTTATTAACATCGGGTTTATATTTTCAAGCTTTCTTATTTCTTTTCAAAGTATTCGTAGTGGAGTTAGCTCTTAAGTTAAGATCTTCATTAATCATAACCATGGTTTACTTACTTCATGCAATGTGTTGTTCTTATATTAAAAGTAGTTTTTCATTATTGTGTAGTGATCAAATGTTCTTGTGACATGTGTTTTAGTGTGCTCATATATGGATAAAGGTGTACATATATTTTAGATGCATTAATCACTTTATTTTAATAGTTTTCAATAATCTATATGATTAAAGTTCTATTGAGGGAAAATGTTACCTTTTTTTAACACACACACACACACACACACTCTCTCTCTCTCTCTCTCTCTCTCTCTCTCTCTCTCTCTCTCTCTCTCTCTCTCTCTCTCTCTCTCTCTCTCTCTCTCTCTCTCTCTCTCTCTCTCTCTCATTGGCATATGCATACTCCTTACGGTTAGTATTGGCTCATATAGATGATTATGTCTTTAAATACTATTGTCTCCTAAACACTAATCCTTGGAAGGGCCCTAGTCTTGGATAGTTTGGATTTCGTACCAGGCTGGCTAGAAACCCCTATAAGAACAAAAAGTCACATTGCTAAAATACTTTTGATGACATTTATTTGTTGCTAGAGTGAGAGATCCTCAATGGTACTCATGAATCTTCTATGTCATTAATGTTATTAACATCGGGTTTATATTTTCAAGCTTTCTTATTTCTTTTCAAAGTATTCGTAGTGGAGTTAGCTCTTAAGTTAAGATCTTCATTAATCATAACCATGGTTTACTTACTTCATGCAATGTGTTGTTCTTATATTAAAAGTAGTTTTTCATTATTGTGTAGTGATCAAATGTTCTTGTGACATGTGTTTTAGTGTGCTCATATATGGATAAAGGTGTACATATAATATCAATGGTTGGATGATAGTTTTTTACTAGCATTGTGAATTCTTCTTTATATGTAAAGAATCCTTTGTAACTTGAATTTTATATCATTTTTTAAGTGTAATGATGTACTAAATAGATCCTATCTATATCTTTTAGTGCAAGATGATTTGAAAATGATCAATATGCTTGTACCTAACTATATCTTTTAGTTAAATTTAGTATTAATATTTCCATTAGCTTTATGAATGTTCAATGTTTAATTTTCATGACAAAAGTGACATAGTCCTTAGGGTGATTTTTTCTAACATCTTTGTAGGTGCAATCAGGATGACAACCGAGTCCCATGATGATGACACCTACAATACGCATTAGGTGGTAAGATTCTTACCTTCATCTTTTGTATGTCTCCAGGTAATAGCTAGACCCTTAACCCACTTAGGCTTGGAAAGATTACTCCAAGGGAGTACCATCAACAAAAGAAAAATTTTTGTATACTTACATGACAATTTATTCTTGATCTAAATTATACCCAAAAGGGTCTTTATTAGATTGCAATTTTGAAATATTTTTTAGTTTCATTTTTTTCTATTTGTAGTTTGTATAACACTCCATGTGCTTTTTGTAGTTATTTAACTTGATTTTAAAGAATTTAGTGTTTTTATTTTCAAATTCTAAATGAATTGTTACCCAAATTATTTAATATTAATTATGAATTAATTAATTAATCATTTTAAAATTTTCATAATATTTTAGATGCATTAATCACTTTATTTTAATAGTTTTCAATAATCTATATGATTAAAGTTCTATTGAGGGAAAATGTTACCTTTTTTTAACACACACACACACACACACTCTCTCTCTCTCTCTCTCTCTCTCTCTCTCTCTCTCTCTCTCTCTCTCTCTCTCTCTCTCTCTCTCTCTCTCTCTCTCTCTCTCTCTCTCTCTCTCTCTCTCTCTCTCTCTCTCTCTCTCTCTCTCATTGGCATATGCATACTCCTTACGGTTAGTATTGGCTCATATAGATGATTATGTCTTTAAATACTATTATCTCCTAAACACTAATCCTTGGAAGGGCCCTAGTCTTGGATAGTTTGGATTTCGTACCAGGTTGGCTAGAAACCCCTATAAGAACAAAAAGTCACATTGCTAAAATACTTTTGATGACATTTATTTGTTGCTAGAGTGAGAGATCCTCAATGGTACTCATGAATCTTCTATGTCATTAATGTTATTAACATCGGGTTTATATTTTCAAGCTTTCTTATTTCTTTTCAAAGTATTCGTAGTGGAGTTAGCTCTTAAGTTAAGATCTTCATTAATCATAACCATGGTTTACTTACTTCATGCAATGTGTTGTTCTTATATTAAAAGTAGTTTTTCATTATTGTGTAGTGATCAAATGTTCTTGTGACATGTGTTTTAGTGTGCTCATATATGGATAAAGGTGTACATATAATATCAATGGTTGGATGATAGTTTTTTACTAGCATTGTGACTTCTTCTTTATATGTAAAGAATCCTTTGTAACTTGAATTTTATATCATTTTTTAAGTGTAATGATGTACTAAATAGATCCTATCTATATCTTTTAGTGCAAGATGATTTGAAAATGATCAATATGCTTGTACCTAACTATATCTTTTAGTTAAATTTAGTATTAATATTTCCATTAGCTTTATGAATGTTCAATGTTTAATTTTCATGACAAAAGTGACATAGTCCTTAGGGTGATTTTTTCTAACATCTTTGTAGGTGCAATCAGGATGACAACCGAGTCCCATGATGATGACACCTACAATACGCATTAGGTGGTAAGATTCTTACCTTCATCTTTTGTATGTCTCCAGGTAATAGCTAGACCCTTAACCCACTTAGGCTTGGAAAGATTACTCCAAGGGAGTACCATCAACAAAAGAAAAAATTTTGTATACTTACATGACAATTTATTCTTGATCTAAATTATACCCAAAAGGGTCTTTATTAGATTGCAATTTTGAAATATTTTTTAGTTTCATTTTTTTCTATTTGTAGTTTGTATAACACTCCATGTGCTTTTTGTAGTTATTTAACTTGATTTTAAAGAATTTAGTGTTTTTATTTTCAAATTCTAAATGAATTGTTACCCAAATTATTTAATATTAATTATGAATTAATTAATTAATCATTTTAAAATTTTCATAATATTTTAGATGCATTAATCACTTTATTTTAATAGTTTTCAATAATCTATATGATTAAAGTTCTATTGACGGAAAATGTTACCTTTTTTTAACACACACACACACATACACACACTCTCTCTCTCTCTCACTCTCTCTCTCTCTCTCTCTCTCTCTCTCTCTCTCTCTCTCTCTCTCTCTCTCTCTCTCTCTCTCTCTCTCTCTCTCTCTCTCTCTCTCTCTCTCTCTCTCTCTCTCTCTCTCTGTGTGTTTGTGGCACGTACTTGTTATAGTTGAGATTTGTTTCCTTTTGTTTATACAGATTTCTTTGTCTTGATTTCTTATGTAGGATCCTTGTATATGAGCTCTTAATTTCACTATTTTACTTGGGTATTTCCTTGGTTTTGGAAAAAAGAGGTGAACAACATCATTAGAAAAAGTGGGGACTAGGGGTTGAGGGACACATTAGATCCCTTTTGTCTTTAGGGTTTGGACTTCTATAAACAAGCTACCCTTTTGTCTTAGTCTCTTTCCCTCTCACACCTGATCATAGCTCCTATGCTATGCAATGACTTGTGAAAATGAGCTAAACTCAAGCTTCTTGGATGAACTACTTCCTTTCTCTATCAAACTCCATGCATTGTATGGCCGCCTTTCATCGGAGGAGCATTCTCCACTATCTACAAGGTTCTTGCATGGAGCATACTCTAAGACTCTTTTCTATGAGTCCTCTGATGAGTGTGATATGCTCCAAGCTTGAAATTTATCACCCAATTTTGGGTGAAGTAATGATTCTAGGCATAATAGGTTGTTATAACTCTTCTCGTGGTCCTACCTAATAGTTTATTACCCCTACCCACATAGCGCCCTCTACTCCTTAGCTACTATACTCTTGAAAGCCTAAAATGATATGTGGCGGTTTTGATGTCAAAGGTGCCATCATTTTCTAACGATAAGACCACATTTCAAGTTGTTATTGTGGCATTCACTTTATCTATCCTCCAATTTGGTTATGCTTGAATCACAAATAATTATTTATGGTTTGTAAGATTTTTGCTACTACTCATAGCTAAGTATAATCATTTTTACATTTTGCATTTCTTATTTTTAAATATTTTATTCTTTGAGTTGATCAACCTCTATATGTAATGCATCATACTGAAGCTCTTGAAGGCCTTATAGATACTTCTGTTTTATATTACATCATGATGATAATTTACAGTAGATACAACCCCATGCATAATTAACATATTATTGTACCTCTTTTCTCACTTATAGGCTGGCCATAAAGTCTATCAACTACCTTTTCTACCTATGTTTCATGTCATCATCAATAGTTCTGCACTTGCCAAGCATCACTTCTAATCTATCCTTCCAAATGATAGTAAGCTTCATATGCTAACTTCTTGGTCCTTACAAGCACATGGATTCTATACTTGATCTAAGTGCTTTATGTGGCTAATATAATCCTAAAGTATGCATAGTATTTATCTGAATTTTTCATTGCTATAAGTTGTCCTCTTCTTCATACATTCATTTGTAAGTAGTCATGCCAAAGCTATGTAACTATTCTACTCAACTAGCTTTAGTATCATAACCTTTAAAATGTCATCTAAGGCTTATTCCTTAATGCTAGTAGGTCTCGATACATTGATGATCCATGCTTTTCATCCACCCAATGATGGATTTTTATTCTTCCCTCCAATCCTAGACATAAACTTGCTTCAATGGATGGTGCTATCAAAACTTTCACTTCTCTCTAACAGAATTCTTATATAAAGTGAACACTCTCCCACCCTCTTAGCTCATCTATGGGTAAGCTATCTCATACTCAAACTAAGAAACTATATACCTCCTCAATCCAATGTAGCTTCATTAATAGGGAAACAAACTTGGACTACTTGGCCAAGCATTAGAACCTTGGGCTATCCCCCTTTGTGTTTATGGATACTTTCTCAACTATAAAAATAACAAAGCTCATTTCTCCTACATATTTTCAAAGAAAAGTGCTACCAAAGTGCTACACATATTTCATCTCTTCCTATACCTCTAATATCCTATGGAGTCCTCTAAGGTAATTGTGTAAGTGTTAGTGACATGGATAGAAAAAAATATCATGCCAAATAGCTTTATTGAGAGATTCAAGCAAGTTTGTGAGGAAAATAACCTCAATAGAGATTCCAAGAACACTCAAATCTTTTGGCCTTTACATGAGTGAGAAGCACAACATTATAGGTCTTGATGAGGTTGAGAAGCTTCTTTGTAGTTCCTAAGATTCTCTTAGTCAAGACATTCACAAAAAGTACTTGTGCAAACACAAATTTAATCTAATGAGAAAGACTTGAAAAGAACCATGTTAATATCTTTGTAGCCTTTGGATGCATAACATATGTCCAAAAAGAGACATCCAAATTTTGAAGACACCATTCCAAGAATGCATGTGCAATCTGACTTCATAGAAGCTTAACTTTTCATTTTGTGTCGAATGTGTGCTACTTTTATGTACTAGAAGAAAATAGGCCAAGCCCCTCCATATAATAAGGATATTAGTATACCATTGAAATCCAAAATCAAAGTAAGATTTGACTCAAAGTCCTTATGAATTTTTTCTTTCCACGGATGATGCATTTCTAGTAGCCTAGAACTCACTTCTTGTCCTATTGCGTTTCTACACATGCGTTTTCTTGTGCATCATTTCTTACAACATCCTATTTTGTCCTCAATAAGGACACACATTACTGTATAACCATATATTTAGGCTACTTCTCTTTAGGATTATTTGAAGGACTTATGTCATCAATGGTCATATGCATTTGTAGCTCATCATTTTCCATATCATTAATAGTGACACATGGTTTGGACACCACATGCATAGGTTGCTTCTTTTCAATATGCATATGAGCTTTTGAAGATTCTATACCCCAAATTTGATCATCACTAATCCTCAAAGACAAAACTACTACATCCATTAAATTGAATGTGTTAAGATTATTTATTTTAAAAGCACCATCAATAGAGCCCACACTTTTACAAGGATAACTGTTAATAAACAAATAAACACTAATCACAATAGTGGTACTTACAATGTCTGCACAAAGAATTCCAAAAATGATTTGACTCTTGTTGTAAAGAAAGTTTGGAAAGTGCAATACAAAGGTATCAAATTCCTGCAAAGTAATGGCGAGCCAATTTAATAAAGCTAGACTATAATTTACAATACACTAGTCACAAAGCAAAAATCAAAAAGCTTGTATAAGGGAACGTCTCTTTGATGTGGCTATTTCTACATTCATGCTTATGGATGTCACTTCTTTCCTATCATCTTGGCCTTCTCCCACATTTTGTAAATCTCCCTTTGCATCTACATCTGTAAGGATGCTAAAGTATATGATATCAATGAGAGAAATTCATAGATAGTAAATGTTGACTATATCCTTGAAAAATGTGTGTTATCGATCATTGAGTTTGAAACTACTTGCGGGTTCTGGTCATCCTTGGTATCTTTTCCAGATGTGAATTCTGTGGATAAGAAACAATATACTAAGCATGATAATAAAAAATGATTGCTAGTTCAAATGGTAAGAATTCATATTTCAAGTAGATAAATATTACCATTTCAAAACTGTGAATTTGTGGATGGTTTCTCTTCTTTCACCTGTGGGAGAAAGAAGAACAAGAGGCCATAATAGCATGAAAAACTTGATTTCTTTGATAGTTGATCCAAGTACATTATTTTATAGCTTTTCACATAGGACATTCTTCCTCTTCTTTTTGCTTATGGGATATGACATTTTGTCATATATTGTTTGTGCCTCTACCACCACCTTAGCACAGTACAATCTACCACCCCTCCTCCCTTGGTGCTAGCTTACCATCTAGATAATCACACCTAAGGATATAGGCTCCCCCTCCCTCCAAATGCTTGTAAGCTTGTTCAGCTTATGTAGTGTCAAAAAAGTGTGGATAATATGATAATTAAAAAATTAGTTTTAAAATTGTTCAAAAGATGATGATTCTTGTACAACATTACATTTTTTATTCCAATAGTCTTTCTCAATGTATCCAAATTCATTGTAATTGTTGCACTTGGGTTTCCCTTTGTTCCCGTAGTCCCTTTCCTTGTGTCCACCTTTCCACATCTCTTGTGAACAATATTTGAAGATTCTTTGCTATAAAGTGCATTCACTATGTGACTCAATATAGTATCATGGGGTCTTCTCTTTGGAGTTTACCTTTTTCCTCATAAAGAGTACATTGAATTTAGAGTCCTCAAGGTTGCTAGCACATATAATAGTGGTTAATTGCACCTTCAAGATTTTCAATTTATTTATCGGTGAAGCCAAAGAGTCAAATCATAATTGTTTAAACCTAACTTTAAAAAATCCATTAAAATATTTATATTTCAAATTCTTTCCTTGCAAGCTAACAATTTATCCAGCTCATCCCAAGCCTCTTTTGCATATTAATCCCCCATATGTGATGAAGGATATAATCTAAAAAGCCCCATGCTATTATCCCAAGTGCCTTGTTATTCATCCTTCTCCAAGTTGGGTTGTTAAGAGGCTCCTGTTCTTCAAACATTTCCCAACTATCTTTTCACATTAGGTGGTACATGATTTTCATCTTCCATACTATGTGAAAACCACTACCATTGAGTTTTTTCACTATTTCAATTTCTAAAATTGGAAAAAGAGATATCTTATCAATGGCTCAATACTAACCCCATCATGGAGTAAGCAGGGTCACTTTTCAGCCATTATTCTTTCTTTTTGAGTGGTTAAATATTCTACTATCACATTTTGTACCAAAATCACACTTCTTTTTTCATCTACATTCATTTAAACCATTGTTCTCTCCTCTTCTCTTTGTTTCTTAGTTCTTAAAGAAGATTTTACTCTGTCATAAAATCTCTCACCAAAATCATTTTCGGTTCTTACCAGCAGTCTGTATTGGTCCCCCTTCGTCTCCTTTCACAAAATCTTAAGAGAAGGTAATAAACAATCAAAAGAGTCTCTACAAAGAGGACCAACACCACTTACTTTCCGATTGAGCTATAGATATATGGTCCTCCATGGACCTGAAACAAGATCAGCTCATCAGCTTCAATAGACCCAACTAGGTTGGGACATCCAAGCTATATCTTTACTTCGTCCCCTAAGACATTCATTCTGTAAGATTTTGTTTCAACCAAATCCAAGCTTTTTCTTCCATCTCTTCAATTTGATTCATAAGAAAATGGTTAAAAGAGTCCCATGGTGTTGATACAAATTCATAGGGGATTCACTCATAGTAAAGAAGACATGTCACCTACGTGCAAGGAATTCTTTAAAAAACCCTATTTATGAAGCTTGTAAGACTAATATATCCGTCTATTTAAGATTATAAGATATATACATGTATGACTTTTTATGTATCCCCTTTCTTAAATGTAAGTCTTCATGGAACATATACTAACTTTCTTTTTAAAAGTTGGAATTATCTTAAGCAATTAAAAGTATCAAAATGGTCATATCACAAAGTGATTTATGTAGTGGCACTTGGATACCATCGAAGTATGTGTCGCAATGTTTTTGAGTGCCCATGTCCCCTTACCACATGAGGAGAGAGAGTAGGGGAATTGAACCCCTTTATACTTAAAGTGACTACACCAAGCGAATACCAAGATCTCTTTGGAAGAAGGGGAGTTGAATCTCTCTACGAAAACCATGGGAGAGTGCCAACTCCCCCCTCCCACACTATGATTAATTCAATAACCCTACTATGTGAGGGTTTAGAGTTTTAACCTTACTTGTCAAGGTCTCTTGTATGCCATGGAGAAACCAATCTATGGAGAGAGGTGATCAAATGCATCCCCCCTTTCTTTTTTCTCTCTATCCCCTCCTTAAATTTAAGTTCAATATAGGAAATTAAGAGGGGTCTACCTCTAATGTATACACTTAAGTGTCCCCTTTCAAAAAACCCCCTCCCTTACACTCACATGATACCATACAACATCTATAGTGAACCCCCCTGGGTACAAATTGGTAGGGATAGATGTACTAAGGATGAACCTCAAGCTAATAGAATAGAAAGTAAAAATTTTCACCTTCATTTTGGCACTTGAAAATAGAATATATTCATTATACAGTGTTGTAATATCAACTTTTTAGCAAGCACTAATGCTTAAGACAATGATAATATATTGTAATTAGAAGAAAGTAAGTACTTTGATTTCTGGGAGACAAAAACATTTACCTAGTAATAGATTTAAAAACATTTATTATTTAATTTTTAGTCTATTAAAATATAAAAAACATTAATCTAGTAATAGATAAAAGTATTAATGATATTGTGTATCATATCAACTTTAGGACTAAGAGGATTTTATGTATGCAGGATGCTTCAGAGAATATGAAGGATACAACTTTTTACTTGATATTAACTCTCTTTGGAGTCTTTTTCTCATCATACCCTCAACTCTGATTCTTAATAGCACTATCGGATTTCATTATTATCGATTGCGATTCTTAATAGCACTATTAGATCTCAATACCTAAATGGTGGCTTGATGTCATGGGATGATACTACTCATGCTATCATATCCTGGTAAATCTCTTAAGATCTCTTCCCTTGATTTGTAGGAATAAATAGAAAGGACTTGACTCTATTTCTTTCTCTCATAACTCTGATTCTAATGCAGATTGATTTTATAATTGAAAGCATCACTACATTATTAAAGCCTTATCCTTGTATATCTTTTTTCAAATGTAATATATCTCACATTTCAAAAAAAAAAGGCCATCAAAATAATCCTTATGATTATAGATCTCCTTTACTCTATAGCATTCATGATCTTATTTAATTTTTAAAGATAGTTCAAAGAGTATTATATGATGTCAAAGTCCTCTACATAAAATAATATGAACTTTTGACAAGTAAATGGAGATAGATAAATAAATTATTAGTGAAATCATTTATATAATAATATAAACTTTTGATAAATCAATGGAGTTGAATAAATAAGTCATTAATAGTCAAATTCTTACATGAAACCCATGACAATAGATATAATTATTCAATATCTCTTCACTTTTTTTCTATAGCTCAAAAGGATAGAATATATTATTTAGGAAAAATAAACTATATTCCATAACTCTTCAAAGATACACTCTCTAAAATAATAACATTTTAGTGAATTGATAGAATGATTGGTAAAGAAATGATTAAAAATATATATTATCTCAAAAATATATAACTATTCAATGTCTCTTGTATATTTTTAGAGCTCGTATAAAGAACATAGAATTTCTATAGAAAATATATACTAATGCAATATCTATTCTAAAAGATACTCTCTTTTGGATCCAAATCATGTAATGATAAGTAGAAAAAAAAAGTAAAGGAATAGCCCAAAAATTTTAAGCTTTAGGATAATGGTCACATGTGACTATGTGATAATGTTATGATCTTTATTTTTAGTAAGACCTTATAGCTATCAAAAATTTTCTTAAAAATTTTCATAAAAGTATTAGGCTCTAAAATTTTTGAAACGCTTTAAATAATTTTTTGAGCTCATTTTCTATTTTAAAAATATTTTGAAGCAAAAAAAAAAAGGAAGGGGATCCTCCTTATGTTAGAGGGGATAAGGGGAGTTGAGTGTGAATGGTCTTGAGGGGAAGGAGAAACCCTAACTCCAAAAAAACACAAAAGAACCACCAAAAAATATGCCATCATGATATGGCTTGAATGGGGGGATTATGACTTTGTGATAATGTTATGATCTTTATTTTTAGTAAGACCTTACACCTATCAAAAAATTTCAAAAACAAATTCATAAAAGTATTAGGTTGTGAAAGAAAATAGAAAATTTCAAAGAATTTTTTGAGCTTGTTTGCTATTTTAAAACTATTTTTAAGTTTAAAAAATACCAAAAAATGACTGAAAAAATATCCAAAAATAGCTTGTCATGATATGGCACAAATAGGGGGGTTGGGTCATATCATAATAAGCTATGTTTGGATTTTTAAAGGCGTTTTTTGGTCATTTTGGGCCTTTTTGCTTAAAAATAGTTTTAAAATAGTAAACGAGCTCAAAAAATTCTTTGAAAATTTCTAATTGTTTTCCAAGCCTAATACTTTTATGAAAGTTTTTAGAATTTTTTTGATAGGTGTAAGGTCTCATAAGAAATAAGACATTACAAAACGACACGAATAGAGGGGTTGTGCGCTTTGCACGTGACTGTTTGCTCCTCCACGATACAAAGCAAGCACGATCCCTATGGAGATTTCATTGTGCCACTTCTATGCCATATCTCCTCCATGATATGAAGCAAAAAGGATCGTGTCGAGATTACGCTTTGCCGCGCTTGTGCCGTATTAGCTGCTCCACAATACGGTGCGAATAGGACCCTGTAGAGATTTGGTTTCACTGCCCTCATATCATATCAACTTATCCTCTACCTGTCGTATCGACGATACCAATGAATAGTTTTTTATTACTCTTCATGTCATTTTCTCTCAGGCAAGAGTAATGGCAAGGACAAAGCAGACAACTACCAAGGTTCCAATCTCCCCTAGAGTACCTGATCAGCCAACAAATCAATCTAGACCCTCTTCTGCTCAAGGAAGTGAGCCTTCCAAGCCAAGGAGAAAGAGAAGATCTAGGTTTTACTATATGTAGAAGTGTTTTAATGAGATAAGAAAGGCCCAGAGAGCTTTACAACATATCATTCCCAAGAGACAGCTTTTATCCAAGTTGTCAAGGTTATTTTTGATAGATTATCAAGAGTGTTGTGACTAAAATTGGCTTGAAAAAGAAATGGCAGCTTGTAGTGATTCTTTGTCTTTAGGAGGTAGCTAAGACTTTGTTATTGACTTTATGAATGATCCTTACATTGTTGTTGCTCATGCTCATAGGATCACTTGATGAACAAAGATTTTGGTATGGTCAACAAAATAAGGTACATGTTCAATAAGGTACTGAGGCCCTTACCCACTATTGATAAAAAAGCCTTTGAGATCCTCAACATTCCTCTGAAATTGTCTAGGAAAGCGAAAGGGCCAAATATAGAGGATGTGATACATCTATACCCAACAAGGACTGCATCCCAATAAGAGTTTGTCCAAGAATAAAAAATACAAGAGGTCATAGAAAGTGAGAATGATGTTTGCAAGAGAAAAATCAATGTGCTTGGCCCTATTAATTATAAGAGAATGGATAAGTTATATGGACAAATGGTTATCAATGTTTCTTGCACTTCTGAGGAAGAGGACTATCTTAGCATATCTCTTGAGGACAAGTCCATGCTAGTTGTTAAAAAGGATATTCAATTGTTAAATTCTATAGTTTATTGTTGCATAAGGTAAGACAATTTGACTCTCAAAATTTTTAGTATATAGAATGATTGTGTTGATTGCAAATAACACTCCTTTATTTTTGTTATTGGCTTTAGGGCATTGATTGCATCTCTTAGCCAAGAAATCTCTAAAATTATATGTATTGTTGATCCACTATTATCAATGGAATTGTTTTCAAGATCTGGTTTAAACACAAAAATGTCTTTCAAAGCTTTTGATTTCATCACAAAATACCATATTTTTTTTCCTTACATTAGATACACTCACCAGAGAAATTATCCTCATGAACTCTCTAAGTGGTATCCATGGCCAAGCAAGAATGTACATTAAATGGAATATTGCTTGCTTTTTGGTTAATTTTTTATTTTATTTGATTGTCTATTTTAGTTACATGTTTCCATTTGCAGTGTTGGCAAGTTCATGACTACCTTCTTGGGCACCACATATGAAGATATTGCTGATCCTAAAAAACCATATAACTTTCTCTAACAAGAAGTACACTTGCAAAGTTATACACATACTTGTGGATGAAGAATGATTGCAAGTGTCTGCATGACAATAGAATCAAAGATAGTCAATATAGATGGGGTGAATGTAAGTCTCTTTTATATTGTTGGTTTTTTTAAGGACCCTTTTTCAGTTTACCAACTTGTTATATTTTTTCTCATAGTGCTGAGATTACCATGACTCATATATATGGTGGATAAGGGAGCAATATATTAAGTTGATTTTGGATAGGGCAATCACAATAGTTGATTCCAACTCCCCTCCACAAAGCCATGTGGAACATGCATAATATATAAAAACCCTTCCCTCAATAAAAGAATCCACAGTCTGATCAACATAGATAATATCTATGAACACCTTATAAATCACATGGAAGGTTCCACTTAAGCTTTCCATAGGTTGCCATTCAGTACTTATTGGTAGAAATATATATGCAACCAAGAATTCATTATTAGTACGTGCTTAAATGAAAAAAATATTACATACATTATCAAATCAAGACTTATAATGTGTTTGCTGTGAAACATACTCATTTGGAGGCAAGTGCATATCCTTGGCAATGTAAACATGTTGCACTTTGATAAACCACCCCCTTCAAGCATAATTGTGAAAGAATAATATGTCCCTTCCAGTGATGTTTTATATTGGTGCACAAATCGGATGCCGTAAGCATGCGTAGTGAGTATCAAAAGGTTCCCAAGAACAAAAGAACTCTAGTTTTTGCACACAAATCAATGTAGAAATCTTGCACGACATGAACAAGAGACCAATTGGGTGCAATCTCCCCCCATGCCTTGTGTGAGCGCTCCACAAAGCATGTATTTCATATATTAATCATCTTCAAGCTCAAATAATAGCCCAAATTACAAAATAGCATGCTTTAGCTTTTGAGTTTGCTTTTGTGCCAAATAGAAATAAAGCTAATGGGCGCCCAAGAAGTCAGGCGTACCCAAATACAATGTCCAAATACAAATATCTAAATTGTGCGCCCATGCACATACAAAAATAATAAATAAATATCAAGCGCCTTAATAAATAAGCGTGACAAAATATAGGCGCCATGCCTAAGACATGCGCCCATCAAAATATTGACGATAATTTGAATACAAGCTATCCTCCAATTCTTTCCACTGCCATCGCTGCTATCTCTACACATCAACTGAAGCATTCACAATCATTAGTAAAATAATACAATTAAACCGAAAAAAGTGAATACCTAGCAGTCTTCAGCTACATAAATAAATTGATTAGAAATCAATCCTAACCTTAATTTATCACGAGTATTCACTCTAAACTCATAAACATTTATTAATTAAATATGTATTTTGCGAAATCACCCACTATGGAATCACCCATGTACACATAAAATTAACAAAACGCCCGAAAAGGATAGGCGTCCCCATCAACTTCTCGCACAAAGAATCCACTTTGTGTATGAGCCCCGATAATAAAATCTTACGGAATCCACTGTGGCACGGAATCCACCATGGAATATGCCTCCTGGCATCATACCCCCGGGGTGGGATAGCAATTGTCCTCAATTGCTATTAGCTCAATGTGGAGCTAACAGAGTGGGGAAAGCATTTAAGTCTCTAGCGTGCATCCATTGGGCCTCTTCAACAAGATGGTTTTTAAACTTGACCAAATATCTAGAGTATCTACGGCCAGTTCTAGTGGTCATAAAGTCAGTATCTATAATAGTTTCAGGCTCAAGGATTTTAGTCTCATCATCTAATAAAGGTGGGTTTTCATAGACAGGGTGTACATGTAATTGGCCTCTAAAGAGTTGTGGTAAACTGATATGGAAAGTGTTTTGAATTTTCCAATGTTGTGGTAATTCTAGTTTAAATGCATTGTCATTGATTTTGTGTATGATCTTGAATGGTCCATAGAATCTAGGTGCTAATTTCACAACTGGGTGTTTATCTACACTTTGTAATCTATGTTTTTCTATTCGTAACCAAACATAATCATCAACTTTAAAATTCATGGCCTGTCTTTTCTTATTTGCTTGTTTTGTATATGACTGCTGTCCTTTGGCAATCATGTCTTTAACTTCATCGAAAATAGTAGCATGTATGTTAGCAATATCATCAGCAGTTTGAATTTTGTTTGACAATGATGCAACAGGTGTAGGCAATCTATATCCATAAATAACTTCAAATGGTATTTTTTTTGTAGCTGTGTGTGGTATATTATTATATGAAAACTGAAATAAATGTAGACGTGTATCCCATGTGTGTGGTTTTGAAATAGTGTAAGCACGCAAAAGATCTAAAATAGTACTGTTAGTAGCTTCTATTTGACCGTTTGTTTCAGGATGAAATGCAGATGAAAAATCAATCTTTGTTCCTAAGTTAGCAAACAAAGTAATCCAAAAATTATTACAAAATCTAGAATCATGATTAGAAATAATAACTTTTGGTAAACCATGATTAGTAAACACAGTTTTCAAAAACAATTGAGTAGCTTGAGATGCAGTTAAAGTTTTCTTGTATGGAATGAAATATGCTTGTTTGCTAAACCTGTCTACAACAGTCCAAATCATATCATGGTTAGCTTTAGTATTAGGTAAACCACTGATAAAATCCATTGAAATTTGTTCCCATGGTCGTGATGGAATAGATAGTGGCATTAGTAAACCATACTGTTTACCATGGTGTCTTTTAACTCGTTGACAAACTAAACATTCAGAAACAAAGTTAGATACATCAGTGTCCATATGTGGCCAATAAAAATCTTCAGTTAATGTATGCAAAGTAGATATAATTCCTCTATGACCTTGATATGGAGGACAATGAATCTCATGCAAAACAAATTATCTAAATGGAGCTGTCACACATAATGTATTTTCATAAAACATGAATCCATTATTGTAAGACAGTGAATCAATAGGAATCCAATTATTTGCAACTAATTTATTCCAATCAGCTTAAAAAATAATATCCTGACGATAAGTATCTTTCATAGGGATAAGGGAATCAAACGATATCACATAAATATTATGAATTGTCGATCTTCTACTTAAAGCGCCGGCTACAACATTCTCTTTTCCTAGTTGATATTGTATAAGGGGATGAAAACTTTGAATGAAAGCTGCCCATTTAATATGTCGATTAGATATTTGGGATTGACTAAGGAGATGTTTAATGCTTTGTTGGTTAGTTTTGATCATAAATTCAGAACCCATTAAATAATGTTTCCATTAACGTAAGGCTTGTACTACAACTAGTAATTCTTTATCATATGAAGAATATTTAAGTTCAGATGGTTTCAGTTTATAGCTAGAGTAGGCTATGGAATGATTATCTTGCATAAGGACAGCTCCTATTCCAGATCCACTTGCATCAGTAACTACTAAAAAGAATGGTCTATTGAAATCAGGTAGTTGTAATACAGGAGCATGGGTTAATGTATGTTTCAATAAATCAAAAGATTTTTGTTGATTGTCATACCAGTTATACACAATACCCTTCTTTAAAAGTTTTGTCAAAGGTAATGCAAGTAATGAGAAATTCCTCACAAACTTTCTGTAAAAACTAGCAAGACCTAGAAAAGAACATAACTCATGCACATTTTTGGGTATGGGCCAATTTAAAATTGCTTCTATCTTTTTAGGGTCAACCTTAATACCTTCTGATGAAACAATATATCCTAGATATTCAATTTATGTTTGAAAGAATTCACTCTTTTTTGGATTAGCATACAATTGATTGTCTTTTAACAACTTGAAAACTAAAGACAGATGTTCATAATGCTCATTCTCATTTTTATTGAATACTAATATATCATCAAAGAATACTATAACACAATGTTGATATTTCATAAATATGCGATTCATCATATGACTAAATGTAGTTGGTGCATTAGATAAACCAAAAGGCATCAGTAGAAATTCATAGTGTCCAAATTGTGTTCTAAATGCAGTTTTGAATATATCAGATTTATCCAATCTTACTTGATGATAACCACATTTAAGATCTATCTTACTGAATATGGAAGATCCTTGTAGTTTATCCATAAGATCATCTACCCTAGGAATTGGATATCTATTCTTAACAGTAATTTTATTTAGGGCACGATAATCAATGCACATGCAATAAGTATTATTTTTCTTCTTTACTAATAAAACAGGTGCACCAAATGGAGAACTACTAGGTCTAATTAATCCTCTGTTAAGCAATTCTTCTATTTGATTTTAAATTTCTTTCTGTTCAATTTGGTTATGTCTATATGGTGCTTTACATGGTGGTTGTGTTCTAGGAATTAAATCTATTTTGTGATCTTCAGGTCATGAAGGTGGTAGCCCAGGTGGTAAATCATCAACAAAACAATCTTGAAATTGGGCAAGAAATTGTGTATGCCTAGGATGCATTTGTTTTTCTTTAGCTTGAAGTTCATTCACCCATATTAAATAAGATTTGTTACTTTTACGTAATGCACGTTGTTACACGAGCGATGATCGAGAGCAAGTCTCTCTCACAACCCGATAACGAGACGTTAAGGACTTCTGGTTGGGGTAATTGACTTTGTTGAATGCACAACTCAATTTGAAAAATTCAAATATTCGATAAAACACCACGAAAAACAAGACTAAAAACAATGCCTCTTATAGCTCACAAAAAATTTTAAACCCGTATGCGGGTAGAGCATCACACAACCACACAATGGAAATACAAATAATTCGAAAATAAACCAAGAGAAATATATTCTCATACCTTAATAACCTTGAGCCGATGCTTGGCGCTTTGACACCCAAAAGCTCCAACTTCCAAATTAGCATGACAAGAGCTCACTCTAGCATACGACCCTCCTCTCTCCTCTCTCACATAATACAATTGAAAGCAAGGGGGAAGGCCCTTAACTCTCCAATCTCCTCTTCTTATATAGTTTTCTATCCACACTCACACACATTAGGCTTTTTGCTTTCAACTTTTGGCTTTTGCTTTTCTACTACTTTTCCCTATTTTCGTTTTTTCTACTTTATGCATGTTTACAACTTGTTTGGATCATAACTTCATCATTTGAACTTTGAATATAGACATTTGGATACTTAAAACAATTGGAACGCATCAGGTCAACAAGCCATCGCGGGCAGAATTACGAAAATCCATCAAAATCGAGTAAAAATTACAATATTCGTAAATTACATCATTTTTCTCTATCTTTTAACTTGGACGACTTATTCCCTTCCTTGGTCTGTTGTTCTTGTAATTGCACACACTTTCACCACACATGTCCTCTTTTCCTTCAAGAAATACTTGCTGACGATGCAAGATGTACGATCTTTTCCTTTGATCCTCGAGTCTTCAAAATAAGCATTCTTTGGATATGAACCTGTTTTTTTATGCAATGTGTCCTAGTAGGAATATGGTTTTTTGAAATGAACTCCGTGCCCAATCATTCATGATTTGAAAAAATATGCAATGTTGGATCCATGATATGCAACCAATCAATCCATGCTCACACAAAAATAATGTATGCATTTGAAGAATTGTGCCTAGCCTATCTAGATGTGATCGTGCGTCATGCAAAATGCAACATAGTTCCTTGATTATTTAAATCCTTATTCTCACCTCTCAACTCTCATAAAAAAGATATGATATACTCCGCTCCACCCATCCAAAATCTCATAATCTCTCTAGGAAATGGTGGTCCTCAAGATGTTGACCAATTATGAACAACCCTTCTCACAATTGTTGGCGTCCTTCATGACCCTCTAACTCTCCCAACCACCTTACACTCTCAACCAGAGGTTCCTAACTTTGTGATGAACATCCCAAATGGTGCATGCAAGAAATGTGCATGCTCAATGATAGGTGCTCTCTCATGTGCACGTGCATCTAAGATTTACTGCATATAGTTGCAGCGGACCTCACATCGTGCTAGTGCTCAATGATGGTGCAAAACGTGCATAATCCCAACCCATGGCATGGAAATATTTGATAAGAATAGGAGACGACCCCCGAGTGCAATGCATCAACAAGTGCAAGGTGAAGTGCTCGTGAACCCATAATCCCTATGATGTGCATGAGTCTCAACAAGAATACATACCTAGCTCCTCAATGTTCGATAACTAATAGCAAACTCCAACAACTTGTCCAAAAAAATACCAAGCTCGACCAAGGCTATCAAGTTTCACATTCAACAAATCAAATAAAATGACAGAAAAAAATCCTAGGCTAAATAAACACAAGAAATCCAACTACGAAATAACAAGACAAACTGTCATGCAAATAAGTAAGCTAGCAAAAATCAAACCTAACTACAATTTGACTAGGGCTTTTCAGTTTTCAGAAAAACACTTGACAACGTTTAGCCTGAGTATGAGTAAGCAGTGGAAAATTATTAGAAGTGTGCATACCATGCAATGTGATTTGTTTTCCTTGAAAATAAATTTTAATTGAATGCGTAGAATAATCTATGTCAGGATTATACTGATGACGCCAAGGCATTCCTAAGATAATATCACTAGACTGCAAAGGTACAACTAGGAAATTTCTTCGTTCAGTATATTCACCAATTTTAATTTCTAAATTATGCACCTCTTGTGTTCCATTATATCTCGTGCCTAGGAATGCTGCTTTAATGCGATAATGTGTAGAAACAGTTTGTAAATTCAATTCTTTCACTAACTTTGCAGAAATAAAGTCATGTGTGCTACCATCATCATGTAAAATAATCTTTTCTTTACCATGCACAAAACATTTCATTGTCAACAAAGAATGTGGAGTTGGCATACATGGCAAAGTATCCGAAGTAGTACCAATGTCGTCATCATCTTCCATAAAGTCAGGCATTTCCTCACATTCTTCTTCTTCCATTGCTCCAAGATAATTGATATGGATAGGTGGCTTTTTGGTTTGGCAATTGGCTGCTAGATGTCCAGGTTGATGGCATTTGTAATAAACTATGGGTTTGGCTTTAGATACATTGTTGGTAATGGTAGGAAGTTTAGGAATATTGGGATTTGGCTGTGAGGATGGCTTAGGGTTTGGATTGGTGTTTGATGGCAAAGCAGGTGGTCGTGTCCAAGACTTACGGAATGAAGATGGAAGAAAACGACTTTGATTGAATCTTCAAAAATTTGAATTGAATTGTTTGGAACCATAGTTACCATTAGTTTGAAATTATTGTGGTCGCTTGTCTCTTCCGCGAATCTTGTCTTCAGTGTCATGAGCCAAGGAAATTGCATCTTCAAGAGTTGTTGGCTTGAACATATTGACTTCAGCATAGTAATGTCCAAGTAGGCCAGACATAAACTTGCGTTTGTGAGTCGCTTCAGGTACATCTTCAAGCATGCATAGTTGCAGTAGGGCATTCCAAAAATGTTCAATGTATTGGGAAATAGATTTGCAATCTCTTTACTGTAGAAGATCCCATTGCTTTATGGCTTTTTCATGGAATTGAGGACGAAGGAAATTCTGCAAAAACTTCTTTTGGAAACTCTCCCAGGTAGTGGACAATCAATGCTCTTGCGAACCACAGTCCACCATAGAGATGCTCGATCGACTAAATGATTAGTGAAACATTTAATTTTGTCTTTCTCAACATATGTTTCTTCATGTAAGTAATCATCAAATTGACTGATAAATGCAAGTACAGTCTTTCCACCTCATTATCCATTGAAATTAGTACGAAATTTGAAGTTTCTTTTACTTATCTTTGTTTCTTTGCGGATGGATTGGGCTTCAAGTGTCGCATCGATGGTACGTCGTATAAGATCTTCGGGTTGCGATCCATCTTTGTTGGTGGTAGATCGTTGCAAATTGGCCAATTGAACTTGCAAAGCTTGTCGGGCTCTTCGTTCTTCATCAAGATGCATCATAATCAAATCCAACTTTTGCTCCATCGTTGGTTCGGGTAAATCACCTTCAGCCATTAAATCGTCCATGTTTGGATCGGTCATCCTATAAAATCCAAAAGACCTCACACTTTCAAAATCTGATTAGCGGGATGAGCGTAGCTCAAAGGCGGGTATATAAGGCTTATAAATTTTTGTTTGCCTTTTGTAGTCTTTTTCTTTTGTGATCGTGGTATTTGTTGTCTTCGTAGAAACTGCGTATGACCTTCTGTTCTTGCTGAAATTGGTTCAGCAAGTCTGCAGGTGTGAATAGAGTCTACCAAAGAGCAATAAATGAATTCTGTGCTTCTGCGTGTGAACAGCCTTTATGAGAGTGGTTGAAGTAAGTCTTTTATTGACTTCTATGGACTTAGGTGACTTGCAGAAGTATGAGAACTTGGAAGACTTGGAGTAACTTGGATGATTTAGGAACTTTAAACTTGATTTTCCCTGCGTGATCTTTGTGTAAGTGAGGATGTTGATGGCCATTTTGACGCCGACCAGTACACACTCTTTCCGCCCAATGACGAATTTGTTGACTGAAGCTTTTTAAAGCTTAATACTAAGCTTACTAAGCTTTGACTTTAAGCTTTAAAGCTTTTGTTTAAATATAGAGCTTATTGTTTGTCTGTTTCAAAACGACTTGAAGAAGGAGATGTCTACGTGGTCCTCCGCCTCCTCAAGCCGGTCCTTCGCGATCAAAGAGTGCAGAAGGGGGTTCTTGACCACCAAGAACACACCGGTATCACCGTTCGCGACAAAAATGACTGTAGAGCTCGATCGTTCCAGGAGCTCCGCCTTCGCACAAGATGGTAAGCGATTGGAAGCTCTCGATCTCAGCTTCGATCTGATACCACTGGTGTACAAATCAGATGTCGTAAGCACGCGTAGTGAGCATCAGAAGGTCCCCAAGAACAAAAGAACTCTAGTTTTTGCACACAAATCAATGTAGAAAGCTTGCACAACATGAACAAGAGACCAATTGGGTGCAATCTCCCCCCATGCCTTGTGTGAGCGCTCCACAAAGCATGTATTTCATATATTAATCATCTTCAAGCTCAAATAATAGCCCAAATTATAAAATAGTACGCTTTAGCTTTTGAGTTTGCTTTTGTGCCAAATAGAAATAAAGCTAATGGGTGCCGAAGAAGTCAGGCGTACCCAAATACAATGTCCAAATACAAATATCTAAATCATGCGCCCATGCGCATACAAAAATAATAAATAAATATCAAGCACCTTAATAAATAAGCATGACAAAATATAGGCGCCATGCCTAAGACATGTGCCCATCAAAATATTGACAATAATTTGAATACACGCTATCTTCCAATGGTTTCCACTGCCACCGCTGCTATCTCTACACATCAACTGAAGCATTCACAATCGTTAGTAAAATAATACAATTAAACCGAAAAAAGTGAATACCTAGCAGTCTTCAGCTACATAAATAAATTGGTTATAAATCAATCCTAACCTTAATTTATCACGAGTACGCACTCTAAACTCATAAACGTTTATTAATTAAATATGTATTTTGCAGAATCACCCGCTATGGAATCACCCATGTACACATAAAATTAACAAAACGCTTGAAAAGGATAGTCGTCCCCATCGACTTCTCACATAAAGAATCCACTTTGTGTATGAGCCCCAGAAATAAAATCTTACGGAATCCACCGTAAAACCTCACGGAATCCACCGTGGCACGGAATCCACTGTAGTATATGCCTCCTGGCATCATATATCCTCTTGTTCTCTTCTTTTCACCTTGTGAGAGTCCTTGCAAGAGGGCAACATGGCAACACAATTGTTTATACTAAATATCTTTGGCTTCCAATTTTTGTCAGCTCCTTGGCTATAGACAATGCAAGAGTTTACTAAATGAGAAGGGTGCCTTCTGGATGCCATACTTAAATTAAATTCATAGAGAAAGAAGCTACCAAGAAAGGTGAATGAACTAAAAAGCAGAGAAATAAGCTCACCGAGAAACGTGAATGAACTAAAAAGGAATATTAAGAAAACTAATGAAAATATATTGGGCACCAAAAAGTTCTCAACTTTCAAAAAAGCCATCATTAACTTCATAGCATCTTTATTATGCCCTTTGTTAAATTTTATAAGTAAATAAGGACTTCGGGACTACCAAAACATGTCAGACTTTGGAGATTTTGGCTAAATAGGAGGAGAGAATCACAAAGTGAACTCTACTATCTCCAAAAAAGAGGAGACAAGAATACCATTTTCTTGCACATGTGGCAAACTCTCTTTGGCCCTTTTTTTAATCTCGTGATTAACAAAAGTGCATTTTTTGAAGCGTTTTTGGCCCTAATGAGCTTATCACACGTGTATCCTAGTAAATATTTGTATTAGAAGCTTTAGTGGATTTGTTCTTCTCATTTGTTTCAAAGGAGTTCAATTTTTTGTGCAATATGAGCTTTAAGTTCTATTGATCCCACATTATAAATTTATACATTTTAGTTTCTGCATATAAGTTTCAAATTCTAGTGATCCCACATTCTAGAAAGTCAAGTTTCCTTCTATTGATCTAACATTATACATTTATGTAATTTTCTAAGTGTAGAAGTAGAGTGAGAAGATCCCTTCTTTAGTTTATTACTTGATTAATACTAATCACAGGATATCCCAAGCAATGCCAATGTGAGAAAATAGTGACGTGGTTTAGGCAATAGGAGGGAAATACTTTCTCATCCAAAAGTCATTGCAACTCTTAAAAAGGTCTTTAATATGAAATGTAATCTATTAGGATGTTCCAATCACAAGATTCTACTAATGGAAATAACCAAAGTGGATAGGAGTATGCACCTCAATAAATCATTATTACATGTTCACCTCAATGAACACTAAGAGTACAAATGCACAATTAGGCATTATAAAAGAAAAGAAATACATGATCTAACTTTTTAATAATTTGCTATAAAATGATAATGTGCTTAGTGATACATTGGTGGTTATATATATATTCCAAATCGAATTAGAATGGTATTATACTATGGACATAGTCTCTTGAACTATCTTCATATGCACTTCAATGATTGACTCTAAACATAGTCTCTTGATATGGACACCCATATCTTAATATCTTCAAGAGACTATGGGAATAGTCTCTTGGACCACACTCATATCTTAATATGCACAACATGCAAGAGATGAGTAGTCAAACAACTACTTAGAAGAATAGAATGCAACAGTGGTTCTCCTAGAACACAATTTTAGTGAATTTGGAAATCTTTCAAGTCCCATTCTTCATTATTTAGAATATTGGGACTCCACAAAGATACATTTAAATTTCCCAAAGCTATCATGTGACACATCATTGGAAACTTTATGAAAAATGGAATCTATTAAGATATTGAACAATAAATTTGGAGCAACAATGTGAGAGTTATAGCAAAGAGAAAGTTTTGACCATGAGTCCTAAACTTGTGGAAATTTTCCAAATTCACTAATAGTGTGTTCTAGTGTGGTTGAAAGCATAATCAACCATTTTTTTGGGGTGGTTGGAAGCAAGAGAGGGTAAAGGCATAGGAAGCCATATGCACAAAATTAAAACAAATAAATAACTAAGAAATTGGAAACATTACCATAAAAACTATATTAGTTTTTGCACATACCTCTTAGATAGCTGAGTGATACAGATTTAGATTATGAATATACTTCTCTCCTTTTCATTCAAGGCTTATACTACTAGGGATTCATTAGGCCTTTAAGGCTCCATGTAGACCAACTTTACAACCGCATCCCAAATGAACAATGACAAAGTTAGGGCTCAAGGAAAAGTGTAATTGACAAAGTTGGGGCTCAAGGAAAAGTGTAATTGAGGTAGAGATACATGGGTCATTGGCCATGTATGGTTAGGCAGGTCCCTATACAGTTCCTCTCACCAGTGATGAGAGACATTGTTTTCCATTCTATGGTTAGGTATTTACCTAGGACTCCTACTTCTTTGTTCATGTCATGGTCTTGATACTAACAACCATGTAATATCGGTATAAAAGCTTCTACTTTGTATGATTTGTTGGCAATCTTAGCACATACATCATGATGAGGAATGTGGCGTGTTCATGGTGCCAAAACAGGGGCTCCTACTAAATAGTGTGTGATCTAGTTTAATTACTTGTGTGTGATCGAGTCCAGTTCAATAGTGTGCCTAGTTTGACACTTATAGGTTTGAGACTTGAATTACAAGTTTATTGCATTTCTAGTAAGAAACATTCTAGAGACATTGTGTGGTTGCTTTCATTGCACCATCAATTTGCACCTTGATTAGGTCAACACGATAATGAAGGCAAATGCATATGTAACATCTTTTTGTTTTAGACAAGGCATCTAGCAAGTGATCTATCATGTGAGTTAGGGATTTGTTAATGTCATAATGAAGATAAATGTATATATGCAATCTTTTTGTTTTAATCAAGCCATCCGGCAAGCGATCTATCATGTGAGATAAGGATTTGTTAATGTCATAATGAATTCAAGTGATCATCATGTGATTCAAGAATTTTCTAAATGTTCTATATCAATATCAAGGATTGCACTAAACATGGTGTCTATGTCCCAAGTCTCTTTGGCTTGGCACTACAAGACACTATATTTAGTGTTGTGCTTTCTATCATCCATAGAGATCAAAAGTGATCTACCATGTGAGAGAATGAGTTGTTGAATCATCTATGCATGAAAAAAAGGGTCACACTAAACATGGTATCTATGTCCCATGCCCTCACAGTTTGGTGTTGTAGGATACTATATGAATTTTTCTATACAGAGACACAAAGTTTGCCTTATCTTACCATGCAATATGTTATCCATTCAACCATTTGTATCTAAGAACTTGTAACCTAATACAAGTCTAACAGAAAATCTAATGGATGAGTCTTATGAAAGAGACATGGAAAAAGTATAACTATTGTGAAAAGCACACTACTAGATTTCTTATTGGCAAGAATAGCTATGATCCATGTACACTACATTATTGCTATATGGACTAAGTAGTATATCGACTACTAAGTACTCCATGATTAGGATCTTATGGGCATTCTAGCCTTAAGATCTACATCAAAGTATGATATTTGGTACTGTATCTTTGACCACTTGAGCATTTCCTTGTGTAAAGGGACATCTCTTATAACCATATAAGGCAATAGAATCTAGCATTGGTGCTCTTGGTGGCAAGAACAAACCCCTCTCCATCAAAGAATTATCATTGAGCCTTAAAAAGGGAATCAAACCCTCAAGCTTAGCATTCATATCTCTAACCATATGCTTAACCATCCACAATGAGAGAATCTTCCGGATCATACTTAGTCCACATTATTTCAAATCAAGCACTGGATAATCCACATTACCATCACATGAGTAGTTTTTTCATAGTATGAGATGGGGAGATATATATATATATATATATATTATCGATATGTTTCATTGGATCAATTGATTAGGTATAAATGCTAAGGGAAAAACAAATGTTGAAGGCAATATGAGTAGATTTGATTAAAAAAAGCTTTTGGAAATATGTTGATACAAGATATTTAGAGATATATGCTCTATGGAAGAGGAGGAGATGCGAGATACTTGTTGGAACATCGATAAAAGAGACATACTAAGATGTAAAGTGATTTCACAAATAAAAAATATATACAAAAGACAAAGGGATAGCATGTTCAGTTTGAGAGTATGGATTTGGATATTATTGCCCACTAGATGGATCTCCAACATGATTAGTAATCTTTTGAAATTTGGAACGATGTTAAGTCTAGTTTTCAACAAGGTTTTGATGTTAAAAAGATATATGCAAGGGATGCATTGTATGCAGAAGCACAAGTTGCAAAATCTAAATCTAATAGAAGCATGAACAAGTCAATATCACGTGATAAAAAGATGTGGTTTGCATATGTTTCACTTGGACAAAATTCTACCACTTCAATGACAAGATCGAAAGTACAAGTCCATCAAAGTAATTAAGCACATATGTCTCATGTAGAAGATGAGATAATTCTAGGGGAGCACTAGGAAAAGGCACTTATGGTGTTGTTTTCAAAGTGAAGATTGTTGGAGTAGTAGGATTTGATTGCAATAAGATTTATGCAAGAAAGTGTTATAGAGGAAAAGACTACTTAAGGCAAGCAAAGCAATGAAGAGAGATAGTAATGCAAGTCAAACATCATGTGTTAGTACATGTGATTGTAGCTATTGTAGAAGAGCCTCTATGGATTGTCACACCGTACTTCAATGGTGGAAATATTTCAAGTTTCATGACTCAACTTCCTTTATCTCGTGGGTGTTTCACAAGGTTATTTCATACTTGGGATACAAGCAAAAGAAGGCATGATGATGAGGAATCTCAATTAAAAAGTGATGAAATAGTGCATCTAAATATATTTTCCAAATTCATCACATCCATTATGCTTGCATTGGTTTCGGGGATGTGTCATTTGCACAAGGCAATGTGGTTATACACTTACCTACATCTTGGTAATATTGCATTGGATTTTGTTGGTAATGTTTGCCACCCACATGGAATTATAGATTGGGGTAGATCTTTGGATTTCTTAGAGAAGAGAAAGACATTTTCTAAGCCACATCGAGAGTGTACTAATGATGACAAAGTCTATGCAAAGAAACTAGAGCAATCCAAAGCAAACCATGCATATGGAGAAAATGATTAGTCCCCCCCTGAATTGCAAGATACTGTGTTGAAGGGTTGTTATAGCCCACACATTGATGTTTATGCTCTTCATTTGCATTTTTTTACATGACTTGAAATTTTTATTTCACTTTAACAATCATGGATTATTTGATTAAATATCATTCGACTAAATGCTTAAGTATACTTATGATGCTTCAAGAATAAGTTAGTTATGTGGTATAAATCATGTTGTAGAATAGTATCTTCAAGTCTTTACTAGTCAATAAATGTGCAATCATTGGTGACTACCCTAGTGCCTATACAAAAGTATTACTAATTATATAATGATACTACATCATAGACATGGAGAGATTTTCACAATATATTAATTAAACATGACACTTGGAAATATTAGTCATTCTCATCTAATGAATTGATGTTTTTATAACATTCTTTCAATGTTGGATGCAATTCTCACTTAAGGAATATAAGACTTGATATTTCAGATTCATGGGATCTTTTCACAAGTTTCAAGTGATCCTTGATGATCCCCAAGAAGAATTAGGTCTTGTAAGAGTAAGAAAAGATGGATCTCAACCCACATTTGTCCAAATCTGTGAATAGATTGAGGGTGAGAGCTTGTAGATGGATCTTTTGACTTCATCTAGGATAACTATGTTGTTAAGACACAAAAAGAGGAGTGGTGGAATCTTGGTGATAACATTCAATTTCATAGAAAAATGAGTGCGAGTATCTCAAACAAACTTCCTTCTTCAAACAAGCGACCATGTTTGGAACAAGTTGAAGAGAAACAAGATGACACTCTAAGCAATCTCACATCCAAAAGCTAGGAAGTAAATTGTTAAGTCCAAGCATTCTTGAGACTTAAAAACAATAATGCAATAGAATAAGGCTAAAGTTAAAACATTCCACAATCTCAATAGATGATAGGTTTGAACTACACATCAAAGATATTAATGGAGAACCTTGAGTTCGAATTTGGTGTAATGAATGTAACTGATTGTATGGGAAGGGCACATTGGAAGGAAAGAGTGCCACATATACTTATCTATCTAACTTCCTGAGAACCCACAATTTGCAAGGTAAATGGCATGAAAAAAAAAAATCTCATGTTTTGAGGGTTTGCAAATGTGGATATAGAATATACAACAATGGAGCAAGAGTTAGATTATAAGAAAAAAATAGAGGCTTTAATAAAAAAAGTTGCATTATTAGATGGAGAAAAATGAAGGTATTATTTCTCTTCTTTATTTGGGTAATATATATGTGCTTTTTTCTCTCTTAAAAATTAGATTATATACTAGATGAGGTTCGGTTTAATACTAGACTTATTACATAACATAAGTTTATGCCTCATGTAGGTTGGGACTTTGAGGTTATTACAACTACATTGCATGACTTCAAAGATAAAAATTTGCTCATGTGAGGTGTAAGAATAATGATACATGGCTGCATCTATGTCCTCCAAGGTCTAATTTGTATACCATTTTGAACAAACACACAAAGTCCATCCTACACAAAGGCATTCTCGAAGGAGGTGGAAAAATCAAAGCCATTACTTATAGGCTCACATCATGGACATCCTTGAAAGGGATGACACATTATCTGATGCAAACTTCTCTCAACAACAATTTTGTAGTTTCTACAAAGGTGGGAAGCTCATATCCATCAACCTCCTCTCTAGAAAACCATGAAGATAATGAAAGTCCATTGATAAGTTTAAACTTGTTATGCTAGGGTTTATGGAGTCATATTATTACAATGAATAAGAAAAAAATCAATTGAAACTTTTATTAAATGATCAATGTGGTGGAAAACTTTGGTTTATAGAGCCTTTTGCCAAGGTCAATCTAGATGATGGAAAAGCATGCTTTCAAATAAATGGTTACTTTTGTCATATTGATTGTCTACATGTTTCAACTAATGGATAACCTTTCACAGACCTCTTTTGTAGCCATTGTAGCATACCTAGACTTAATGACTTTATTATGAGAGTCTACAGGGAGAAGCTAGTACAAGAGAAGAGAGGAATTAGGGGTAGAGGAAGACTAGACTATCTCACTAGAAAAGAGCTTAGGCATACAACACTTGTTGCCAAACAACATGTAAGAGATCTTACTCTCAAGTTGTGGATTAGTAAGTCTTAGCTTGTAGTCCTTTCAATGAAAATAAGGAGCTTTAATGAAGCCAACATGGAGTCTTTGAATCAAAAAGATGTCAAGAGGTTTTGTAACAATATAATAGAAGCCCATAGATTATGAAAATTTGGTTTGGAAAACTTACTCTATGTAGGACTTTTTACAAGACATAGTTACAAACATGGTACAATCAAAGGAAGGTCAACAATATAGCGCAAATATGAAAGCTTTGTTTAAGGTTACAAAGATGTGGGGTGGACCAAGGTTCCTCATTGCTAATCTCAATGGCCCTTCACTCTCAATGACAAAGAGGGGCCATAAACAAGCCACCCCCTTTATACATGGGATATATGGATATATCTTTAATGCCATTGCTGAAATATATTAAAAGGAGAAAGAAACACATTGCATCACTAGAAACATTCCCTTTATTTTGGTGGAAGACGAGACAACCATAAAGAAGTGGATAAGATAAATGTACTACAATATTTGTTTTATTGATTTTCATTAAGTATACACAACAATCAGCTTTTAGATTTTATAACATATACTATTTTCATTGTAGGTGGAACCCTAAGGATGATACTCTTGTTGGATTTGATGGGCATAAGACTTCAAACCATGAGTGCGGGACTTCATGCATGATTAAAGTTGGAGAAGGAAAAGTAAGATATGATGTGATTATTAATGCATTTGAGACAAGTATCATTGGTGGTTATGCAAGAGTCTTTGTTGCAAATCCACTCCATGAAGCACTTCCACACTTGGTTGTGGTTGCTCATTATACCTCTAATCAATTTGATGTAAGTTTTGTTCACAAAAGATGGACTGAAATTTTGGCATTATGGGATGAGAAGCTTAGAAGCTCAAACCCACAATAGGTCCTATTATTGGACATGCATTAGATGGAGATAGTTGACAAAGAAATTTGATGTAAGTTGATTATGTCAACAAGCGTGGCACTAGATACGATATCAGATGGGATGGATGGCCTCTTCCAGCTAAATTATCAAATGGAGAGGTTTCAGGTATGCATGATCAAGATTTTATACACAATGGAAAAAAGCTAGTTAATATTCTTGACAAACCAAAGTGTTAGTTGGCCCTTGGTGATGTTTGGGTTACTTTGGATCATGTCACTATTGTCTATGATTGTTTTCCTATTGATAAGTGTATGCTTAAGGAAGGAGATATTAGGCAAGAGGATCGTAAAAATTGGGATGTAGCACAAAGGATATGTAGCATTCAAGTCCAATGGTGTTTGGGGGACCTAGCAAACAATCGAAAATATAGAAAAGAGTAGGGCATCGTAGAAACACAAGCTTATCTCCAAATTGATGGAGACTACATTGATATTTTATTGTACCCACACTTGAGCTTGGTGGAGAAAGTCTATTAGTAGCAAAAGTGGCATTATTCTTTCAAATATGGAGATCTTGGATTACAAAACATGCCACGTACACACTATCAAAGGATTTTATTATTAAGGAGGCATTCCTAGACGTACAACTCTCATGCCACTTTGTTGTACTACTCATAAAATATTTTAGAGACTCCATCCAAATAAGATGCTTCTAATACATCTAATTAGATTAGATGTAGTTGAAATCTTTTCCAGAAAATTTGGCATTATGTTTGGGCAAGAGCACACTTATGACTTGATGGACATGTTGCATATGGTATAGGGATCTTGAATAGGATTTAAATTTTGAATGTAAGGAAGATGGTGTCAAATTTATGCGGGCCCATAAGAAGCAGGAACATGTATGGAGAGAGTTAAATCTCAAAGAGACCATGAAAGAAGCACATTTAGGTGATTACAAATGTGTCTCAACTAATGAGAAGGCATCAATGCAATGAAAAGGAGATTACAATGTGCTTAGTGGATTTGTGAAGGTTTGCATATGAAGCCAAAAGTTAAAGTGGAAAAGAAATGGTGGCTAGAGCCTTGGTTTGAAGGCTTGTGCAAATTCAAATATGCAAAATTTTGATACAGATGAGGAATCTTTACTTTTTGCAAATGAGGGAGTGGATTCTACTGAGGATGTATGTTCAATTGAGATATGACATGTAGTGGATTCTATGTTGGATGAAAAGGATGAAGTAAGCCTAGTAGTGGAGCTTGAGAATAATAGGTTTCTTTTTAATTCTACATTGGTAAGCCAACTCAATGGAAATCCTACATTGTCCAAAGATAGGAGGCTTACAAGGGTGTGACAAGTGGTATACTACAATAAAGATGACAAGTATCAAACTCAAACAAATGATAATATATTTAGTATTGGCTCAGATTGTGCTATGTTCTTCCAAGAAGAAAATACTAATGGAAATATCACAAGGTCATCAAAGGCAAGCTCTTCAAAAAGTACGAGGAAAAAAAATGGCTATGTGTGTTGTACTTAGGACGAGTTCAAAAGATGAGGAGGAAAGTTGGAAGTGCCTATGTGGAGTACAAGAGAGGGTTTAGTCTCTCAGATCGGCCATTAGGGGTAGAGGTTCAACCTGGATGGTATAAAAAATCAAAGGGATTAAGGAGTTTTACATATGATTTAACGAACCTTGATGATATGGTAGATATTGAATGTATCATTGCCCTCACAAATCTCACATATGATTGTAACAATAACAAATATGAACTTGATGAAAATGATTGGAAGATATTAAATGATTTTGTAAGGGACCATTGAGAATAGGAGAAGGAACATTATTTTTTCTCTTCCTAGATATTTCTTGCTATCTAAAATGACTAAAATGAAAGTCTTATCAAACTCTTTTTTCCCATTTTGCTTAATGCTAATTTCTTGTGTTGTTGTGTTTGCTTTAGGAACATGACTAGTGCATTATGACAATGCATCTACAAATGTAAAGCCAATGATGAACTCCAACTTTGACAAATTGAGATGCTGAGTAGAAGACATGTATAGGTTAGATGAAAATATTATATATTCACATTTTTTGTATAGTTGTATGTACTTTATAAAAGAAAATAAGATATGTTTTGTATAGATGCAAAAATAAAAATACGCGCTTTTAATTACATCATCATGCAAATAATTTTGGAGTTTTTTTAAGGGTTATGAAAATGCAATATACTGTTTCATTTCAATGTAGCTACCTTCTTCAAATAAAAATCAAGCTCATATTCATTGTGTCATCTATTATGGTTTGATAAGATTTCAACCAAGTGGTAAATTTTGAGTCTTTGTCTCTTGTTATCTCTAGAATTTGTATATATATGTGTGTATGTATATATGACATACACACTCAATATTGCTTTATAGGAATGGTGAAGAAAATAATTTAACATGAACTAGATACTAAAAAATGCAATGATATAGTCCAATATCATCAAATGGGAGAATACTAAGTTCAGTATTGCAATGTAAGAGAGCCTTAAGATAGTTGTAAAATTGGTCAAAATATGTATTCTTGCATTTCTATTTCAATTTTCATATTTAAGGAGCCGTAAGCCGTACACTAAGGTAAGCTTGAGCAACTACCTTACTAGTAAGCATGCATCATAGCTCATGCATCATGGTTTTATTTATAAAATTCTACATTATACCATTGGAAGTCAATAGCTTGAAGATATTTATAAATTTCCAAAATGACTAATGTTAATAAATGTATTTTATAAACCTTAAAGAGCTATTTTATGATCAATTTTATGATTAAACTAGTATTTGCATGTATTAAATAAGGATATATTACATTATATTATTTTAAAAATAAACTTACAATAAGGGATTTATAAACTAAAGTAAAATTACATAGAATGGTAAAAATATATATTGCAAAGAATGTTATATAGGAATATATAAAACATGCCATGAATGCACGTGATATAGAGGATTTATACATAGTAACCCCCTCGAGAGAGTGAGGGACTTGGTGAGAGAAGCTCTTGCTATACTCTATCCTTTCACATCAAAAACTAAGATTGAGGGAGTGGGCATGAGATTGAGTCAAGAGTGAGTGAGAGATGCATTGAGAAGCCCATTTTGCTTTATTTCTCCCCTTTTCATCTTTTTCTCTCCATATCGCATGTGAAGTTGATGTGCGGGACATGGAGAAAACTAAGGAGAATTATGTGGATCATAGAGGTTTCTTATCTAGATGTGGTGACTACAATGAGGTAAGTTGGTAAGTATTCTCTCTACACTTGTGCTTTGAATTGCTCTATAGGACAAGTGGTAGATAGATTTGTAAGGTCATCTTGCTCCTAAGTTGGCTAGGTGAGAGATAGTTGTGGCTACACGCAACATGCCCTTGAAATTATAGGGATTGTGTCCTAAATACTGATGTCGAGCCTATGGAGTGCAACATTTTTTATTTTGTTGCTGGAATGAAGGACACTATAGCCATTAAGTTGCTTCATGCTTTGTGTGGTGGATTAGAAGGGGGTTGTGCATAAGTGCCAACTTTGAAACACACACGAATAGTTAGATTGTGTTTTGATTGGCTGAAGAGAAAGCGTAGAGAATTTGTTTTTCTCCATTGAATTATTTAAGTTATAGTTGTGTATATTGAAGGATTACTAAGTCTAAAGCATAAAAGTGTTAAAACACTCTTACTTAATGAACATAAGAACATGCAAAATCATTATTGAATAATGATTGCATTTCCAATGTGGAATAAGAAATATTATAGCAAGTTGATTGTACAAGTGTCCTCAAGTAAACATTGCATATATGTGTTCCATCTCATGGAAAGGAAGAGGAAGGTTCATGATAGGGAAGAAGAGGATGAACACATGTATACAATGTGTCTTGGTAAGGGATTAAGTTGTAATCCTATTGCCCCTTGATCTTATTAACATTTATGTATTGTTTCACATGACTCTTGCTCCATAAGAATTATAAATCTCTTAGGCACATCGAACTCTATCGCCATCCGCTACTACCATACAACACCACCCCTCTAGTAGGATAGATGCCTCCATCACCTAGCTTGCAGCTTGGATCAAACCTTCATGTTTCTTGTTGAAGTTCTTGAAGAGTAAAGTTTGTTGCTCTCAATAGGCCAAAGTGGTTAGCTAGACCTAAGTATCATCTTGAGTATCTTGATTAAATCGCACATGGCTTCACCTTTGACTACTTCAAACTAGACAATGTCGCCCACCAATCAACAACATCTATTTGTCACACTATCTATCTTGGCTACTGCAACAATGCCTACAATATTAGTGCTTCAACTGCCTTGGGCAACCATATCATCATTGCCTTGTCCACCTTCCCTATCACCTCTTCCTCCTTCCATCCCAAACCCTCTTCTCTCTTCACTTTGTAACCCTTTTGCCACTACCCATCCCACCATACAGTCCCCCACAACCCCCATATCCACTTAGCACACTCTCATATCCTCTATCTCCACCTTCTCTACTACCATTATTCCCTATCACCATCCCATATTTCCACCATTATGTCTCCATATCTACCACTACCTTATCATTCCACCTTTTATTCTCTTCCATATCTCAAATGCACTTGAAAGTCTTGGAAGCCTTTGAATACAAGACTTGAATGTCTTTGGATAGCACCTTGTTCCTTGCCTTGAGCTTCTTTAAACTCATGCATAGTTATGGATGATTCTCTACCTAAGACAAGCCTCAAGGATGAGCCTTTGATACCATGTTACAAAATATGGTTTAAGCAAGAATAGAAGAGTGGACTATGCAAGAAAGAAGAAGAACAAAATGGAAAACATGATAGCTTATGAAAAACTTGATTGCTTTGATAGTTGAGCCAATTACATTTTTCTATAGCTTTTCAAGTAGAACATGCTTCCTCTCCTTGCTTATGGGATACAACATTTTGACATAGATTTTTTGTCAAGAATCACATGGTGGGGGACTTGCTTGAGCTGCTATGCCAAACACACACTGTATACACAAGAGGAAGCTCACTCGCTAGTTTCTCTTTCTTCTTTCACACACAATACAATGTACACAAAGTATAGATAAGATACAACATAAAGGAAAGTGGCCTACTAAGTCAAATAGTGCATAATTGACTACACTAGTCGACTGTGGTGTGCCAACTGTAGGTAGGTGTAAGAAACTTGTTAACCCTCAAATGAACGAAGGTGAAAAATCCGGAAAAGCTAAAGCAGAAGACAAAGACAAAGGCCAAGGCAAAGAGAAACGGAAGACAAAGATGCACAAGGAGAAGAGTCCTAAATAAGGGAGAAAGGCGCACAAGGAAAAGCGCAAGTCAAAACCTTTGCAAAGAGCGCAAGCGCATCATGGTTTAATTCAAGGAGCGCCGGGCTCTCACCCGTGCAATTTGTAAATGTAGATGGGCGGTGGAAAGGAAGCTAGGAAGATAGAAAGACAATGGGAAAGCCAGCCATGTAAGAAAGAGGAAAAGGGGATGACCGCCCAAAAGGGATTTAGGGTTTTGTATATAAAGTTGAAAAGTGAATGAGAAGCTCATTCTTGTGTGTGGCCAAAAGTAGCTCTCCTCTTCTTCTTCTTGCTTGCTTGCTTGAGCTTGTGCTTGAGAGAGGGAGTGTGAGAGTGTGAGGGAGTGAGTGTGTGAGGGTGAGGGACTGAGCAGGAGAAGCTCTCCATCTTCTCCTCTCTTCTTCTCTTCTCTTCTCTTCTCTTGTCTTGCTGGCGGCAATGGAGCTTGAAGTGTGGAGCTTGAGGATGGAGCTTGCTTGAAGCTTGCACTTGGATCGTGGAGCTACCGAAGTGTGCAGAAGAGGAGGTAACTCGAATGGCATGGAGGTAAGCTCACTACACCCGTAGATATGGATGGCGTGTCGGTTATGTGAGAGGTAGCCATTAGTGCTCGGCTTGGAACGCTTGAACAATAAGCGGTCCGTGGGTCTTGGCGGTTGAGTGAAAGCTCCCACATTTTGGTTCCGTTGCCGAGACCAACGGATTCAAGCCTTGAGCACTTGCGCGCTTCGAATCAAGCATCGAAGTAAGGGCTTTCCCCGAACCGGTGCTTGAGATAGGTAGGAAGGGAGGGGGTTGAAGATGGTATTCGATCTCCTTGGCAAGTAGGTTTTTTGTTTTCTTGAAATTTATGTTGTGGAATAAAGTAGTGTAGGTATTTACTTTGTGATTTGGATGCATTAGGATAGGAAAAAACAAAGAAAAAGAAGAAAAACAAGCATCGGGGTTTCTGCTATCATAACAGGGCATGAGGGTTTGATTCGTCTTTTGATTTGCATTTTGGAGTTTATTGGCTATCCCAGGTATATAGATCTCTTCCCCATCACTCCAGCATCATTCCTGTGGAATCTTGTAGCTTACAATAAGCAATACCTTAAGATTTTGGACGATTTCATGCTCGAAAGTGCGTTCAGGTCGGCGGAATCGGACACCCGATTCAATGTCCGATTCTCAGAATCAGACGTCCGATTTTGAGAATCGGACACTCGGACTCGGACCATCGGACTAACCCGTCCGATTTTGGAAATCGGACCACTCGGACGCTCGGACTCGGACACTCGGAGTGCCGTCCGATCGGACCAACCCCGTCCGACTCGGACACTCGGACCACCCAGAATCGGACGAGTCCGAAATCGGACCAGCCACAATCGGACCACCTTGTCCGATCCGATTCCCAGAATCGGACCACTTTTTCGATCCAACTCCCAGAATCGGACGTGACCAAAATCGAACCACTTTTTCGATCCGACTCCCAGAATCGGACGTGACCAAAATCGGACCATTGGGCCGATCGGACCAACCCAAAAATCAGATGTCCGATTCTGATAATCGGACTCCTGAAAATCAGACATCTGAGAATCGGACAGAAAACTGTCAAAATCGGACAGGTATCTAGAACACAAATTTTGACACATTTAAACCCCGAGATTGATCCCAAAGGCTACGCAGAGCTAAAGGAACATCACAGATCCATCACTGGGCTAGAATTTAGAGCACGTGGTTCAAAATTTGGCCATAAATGGTCCTCCAAATTGTGCATGGCTTTTACTGTAACGGCCCTGCAGGCCGGGGGGGACTGCCCCCTAGACCCCCGCAAAGGGGGCTCTGCCCCCTTCGCACCTCCCTCGAGTAGGTTGGAGAGAAAATGCGCGCTATGACAGGTCCTCCAAATTGGACCCTAGTGTAGTAATGGCTCTACACGAGCATGGATTCTCAGTTGCAAAAGAGCAACCAAAAGCCCATACCCGAATAGAGACAAACAGAAACCCTAGAACCTCAATGGGCCAATCTAGCCATCAAGGGCAAAAAGGCCACACCACGAGAACACAAACATTGTGTTCATACCATGTCTAGTCAGAGCGAAATGCAACAAGAAACAAGCTACAAATGCCAAGATGACTAGATATGACACTCTTGACGAGAGATGTACCTTGAGCAACACTGCACAGACAACCCAAGACATTGGTGGAGAATCCACGTCCGGTCATGCAAGTGGGGACTCAAGGGCATCTGTCAGAAGGCTTAAATTTACAAGCCAGGACCCGGAAGATGAAGACATAGTACCACCTGCTTATCTTAGGGTCAAACTCACCGCGAAAAGAGAGCATACTATCGATGCTCTGATTGATGAAGGAGCAGATTTTAACATCTTGACCTATGAATCATGGACCCTACTAGGCCAACCAGAGCTCACACCGACTAGTGCAACTCTTAGCCCTTATGGGGAACACCCACAAGCACTCATAGGGAAGTGTAAAATCCTTGCGACAATTGAAACAGAAAGCTTGCCTATCCTATTTCATGTTCCTCCAAATAGTGCTAGCTGCGGGAAAGAAACCCTCCTAGGAAGGCCCTTCAAAAGGGCGACCAAGTGTGAGGCCGACTATGTAGCACAGAGGATACACCTGACACTACCGGGTGTGAGGATAATCACAAACCTTTAGCAAGGGTGACCTCATCAAACCTCAAGGGAAAGGCAAGGAAGGTGCTGACATAATAGTCAAGCCTACTAATGAGAGCAAGGACTTGTTAGAAAAACTGATCCAAGCACAGGTCGAACAACGAGAACGAGTGAGTGAGGCCAGGCCTAAAAAAAGAAGGTCAAGAGACAATGCCAAGGACGGGCTTTGGACTTACAAATATTGGAGAAGACCCCAAAAGAAGCCCAAGCCTTATAGACGCAGGCATCGATAGAGGACCAGCGCAACGCCGCGATGGATATCCAAAGCATTGCTATGTGCTCAAGGGTACTACGTAAGTAACCGATGGATTTGGGTACCAAAATCCCCTGCTAAACCGCCTCTATCAACTGAAGGCCAGAGTGCATCAAAAGCAATGAAGCATAGGAGAAAATCTAAGAGAAACTCTAGGTCTTGAGGCAACAAACCAGACATGATTGTTCGAAAGAAAGAGCCTCGGCCTAGCATGCTAAATAGACAAATGTCATATGTAGCCATTGAGCATGCACAAAAATCATTAGTGCCCAAAGAGCCTTTGATTTCCCAAGGGGAGAACAAGCATCATAGGCACAACATTGCTCAAGGCAAGGCTGATCACTCAACAAAGCAAATGGCACAATCTTCTAATAGCCTCGAGCAAATCATTCAGCCAATGCCAAGCCCACCTAAGAGTCCTAGATCTCCTACATCCTCTTTCGCCAAACGGACACAGAAAGCACAACAGCAATCGTCAAGGGCGGCTGCTCAATCCCAATATCCATCTCCATCTAAGCTTCCAAATGTCCAAGAGGTGGGACATGACACCATCTGTAGCTCTCGGCCCAAGGATATGCCTATGCGACCTAAGATGGATAGCTCAACTGATACTCGACCTACACAAGTGAATGCTCTAAGAGCAACGACCACTTCTGATCTGCCTAGGGATTTGACACCGCAATCCACCAAGGGTAGCCAGCCCACTAAACTAGTTGCTACTACTTCCAATCAGGGATCACAGCAGTCACAGCCCTTGGCCGTGACAATGCCCCTTGTGGAACATGTCCTTAGAAGTTTACTTGTGGAGGAGGTGTCACAACCAACTTCCTCGACAACTCTAGCACTTTCAAAGTGCTTAAATCCTAGGCTGGAGGAGTTACGCGCAAGGGAGTTGGCTAAAGAGCTAGACTCTTCGAAAAGGGAGGCAGTTGTGCTCTCACAACCTAGCAAGGCTATTCAACAGGCCATGGCCACGTCCCATAAGGACACATTAGAGAAGGAGAATGTTGAGGTCCAACCAAGCACATCAACGATTGACCTAGTCCAGGGTCCTGAGTCGTTGAGAGATGCACCTACACTGACCAAGAAAAAGAGGAGAAAACAACGAAAACAACAGCAGTTGTAGGTGGTTGTGGACCCCAAGACATCGGGACGAAGAGTGTGGGAGAGCTTATGAATAAAGCATCGAGTCCATCCACCAATGAGCCCACTGATGCCTCTCCTAATGGCGGTGCAATCTCAGACACATCCGTGTGCTCCGACAAATCAAAGCAGTCGTTACCATCAATGGGTGCTTGCAACACTCTATCCACTGGCAATAGAACTTGCATTGACAAATCAAGAGTGGATACAACACTACCACGACAGGGTGACGAATTCACACTAGTCACACCCAAGGAGAACCATGACGCAATAACGAAGCCTCAAGAGAAACAAGGAAACCCCAAGAGCATGAGCAATCCTAGTGTTGACCAATCTTGCTCATATAGGCCTGAACCCCCAGCTATGCTAAAGCCTAGGCAACCTCCTAGAACCTTGCATGAAATAGCGATCGAGCAAGCCCTCGTTGAACATAGAAGTGTCGCAGAATGCTTAACTGAGTTGGATGCTAAGCTCAAGGTGGTTGCACGCGTTTACGTCCTTGCGGACATGGGCACAATCCCTAAGGAGCAGCTTGGAGATTGCTTGCCCTTCGCTTTATCTTGGGAAGAGCAGGAACATCTTAACGAACACTATGACAGGCTCCTGCATGAACGCATGCGACTCATCTCTGACGAGGAAGCCGACGAACTGCGCTTAACTGTCACGTTCAATGAAGTGCTCTGCCTACCGAATCACGTAGACATAGAGCAACTAAAGCGACTAACAAAGGGCCGAAGTCAATTTGAACAGCGTTGGTGTGAGAACCGCGTTGCAATGGCCGAACTAGAGGCTCAGATCATGACAGTCTCAGAGGAGCGATTGGCCAAATGGCGATCTCAAAGAGACCCAACCTATGTGGCACCAACTTCCCTTCGAGTGCTGACTACCATTCGGGGTACAGACTTAGCTGGAACTAGCCAAGAGAATGCTCTGTTTGATAAGGTTCTCACTGAGGAGGAGTTACATATTGCCAGTAGACTCGGACAAGGTTCCATGCTACTAGATGTGGCAAAATATCTATCGGTATTGAGTAAGCTGCTACGAGTACTAGATGCGTGCGCCACACTCCAGTACAATCCGAAGTTCTACAATTGGCTTTTATCGTGAAAGTGACATGGTTTCATGAACATGTACATAAATAAACAACGTGTTTTGTGATTGTGTAAATAATACCAAAAGAAGCAAATGCCAACACACCCCATGAGCAATGATGACCAAGTGCAGGTGATACGCATCAAGTCAAAACTAAGGGATTCAGGTTGGTGATGTCTTGTTTAGCTGGACATTTTCATTATGGTTGAAGCATGTGACTTGCATGTGCTCTCATGCCTTTCCAAGTGAATGCAGAATGATACAGGTCAATGTCTAGAAGTGTTTAATATCCAAGTCACCACAAGACCACCAACCCCACAAAGAACCATTATGGAGGAAGTGACAGGAATACCAAGAAACAAAAGCCATGACGGAAGTGCCACTGGATGAGAACCCAAGGACACCTCTACAGAAAGCACATATTGCAACTGAGCATAGCCAAAGCATAATCATCGATTACCTCCTCCTTCTTGGCCAGACTCTATGTTCGGGTAGGAGCCACGCTCTCAACAAGGGCGAACGTCTCTTCATCATCCAGGATTCAATTCACAAGATGCTCTGCCCTTGTCCTAGACAGCTCACTCCAAGTGCTACCTCAGTTGTTCGATGTCTCACATGTTACAAAGAGGCTTGCAAAATCTCAAGTGTATCTCTTCACCTCAATAACAGTTCCTCTAGCATCAAGGCTGGTGACACGATCATCTCTGTAATATCCATTTTTCATAGCCTTTGGATCCCAACATTTCTCAATCCAAATGAAAGGCTAACAGTCTCAATGTATAGCATTGATTGTATTCATTTTTTCCACACAAAAAAAAGAAGAAAGAAAGAAAAAAAATAAAAGAAAAGAAAAAAAAAAGAAAAAGAAAAAAAAGAAAAAGAAAAAAAAAAGAAAGAAAGAAAGAAAGAAAGAAAAAAAAAAGCACACACGATCACAGCACCGCACCTAGGGGTCCTCAAATTAGGTACGTCCAGTGACCTTGGTCCGCTGGATCCGTCCCTAATCCCCCAGCCCTTTGTACACCCCCCACAATTGTTCAGGGCACGTCAAGGGCAGGACATACCTAGGGAGCTCGCCTCGCCTAGGGTTAGACCGGTCACCCTGAACCACTTGCACAATTCTTTTACACTCCATCTCAATGCCATTACAATCAACAGTGGTAAGCAAGGCATGGAAGACAATGGAAAAGTACACCATACTTTTCAAGCACTACAAGTAGCCACTAGCTACCAAAAGCTAAGACATCAAGGAGCTTAATTATGCTACATTGCCTTGACAAGACCATAATGATGTCTCAAGCAATCTTCAAGTGTACTCCCCGTCTTCATCGAGAAATTTTTCCATCAACTTAGCCCCTTGCTTCACTAACCCATTGCTATACAAGGAACCATGCCGACAGTCTTCTAACTAAGTAATACCTAAATATGCACGAGCACTCACATAATATCTGCACCGAAGTATATACACGGTTTGGGTCCTCAAGTGCAGGACAATACTCTCAGCTTGCTTAGAGTTCGGCCTGTCTCCCAAACTAATCAAAATTTTTCTTGTGCACAATAAGAAGACTAGCACTACCCCTTAGGGAGAGACCACATGAGAGGTTTTCCATTGCAGGTATTGAAGACCCCAATGAAGGTGTCATTCGCTCTTCATCAATACTCAACTCTGAATTCCTATCCTTATCACCCTGTAAGCCTGCCAAGAATCAGCATGCATAGAATCCCCAATAAACCAACACTTGTGCTAGCCATCAATGCAATCCCCAACACAAAATAGCCCTACCACCAACTCCAGCACACTTCCACCAGCCACCTTGGCCACCAACAGGTCCCCCAGGACCTTCTGCCACACCACCACCAACACTTCCCCACGGAAACCACAGGCGTCCTTGTCACCCACGTCTTCAGTGCATGCTACAGCCTGCTACCTACGACGGTGAGTGCCATGGGACTGGCACTCGTCTAGGAGGGGGGTAATGTTAACCCTCAAACGAACGAAGGTGGAAAATCCGGAAAAGCTAAAGCAGAAGACAAAGACAAAGGCCAAGGCAAAGAGAAACGGAAGACAAAGACGCACAAGGAGAAGAGTCCTAAATAAGGGAGAAAGGCGCACAAGGAAAAGCGCAAGTCAAAACCTTTGCAAAGAGTGCAAGCGCATCATGGTTTAACTCAAGGAGCGCCGGGCTCTCACCCGTGCAATTTGTAAATGTAGACGGGCGATGGAAAGGAAGCTAGAAAGATAGAAAGACAATGGGAAAAAGGGCCTAGGCTACGGTCGGGCCATGTAAGAAAGGGGAAAAGGGGATGACCGCCCAAAAGGGATTTAGGGTTTTGTATATAAAGTTGAAAAGTGAATGAGAAGCTCATTCTTGTGTGTGGCCAAAAGTAGCTCTCCTCCTCTTCTTCTTCTTCTTGTTCTTGCTTGCTTGAGCTTGTGCTTGAGAGAGGGAGTGTGAGAGTGTGAGGGAGTGAGTGTGTGAGGGTGAGGGACCAAGGAGGAGAAGCTCTCCATCTTCTCCTCTCTTCATCTCTTCTCTTCTCTTCTCTTCTCTTGCTCGCAGCAATGGAGCTTAGAGCATGGAGCTTGCTTGAAGCTTGCACTTGGATCATGGAGCTACCGGAGTGTGCGGGAGAGGAGGTAACTCGAACGGCATGGAGGTAAGCTCACTACACCTGTAGATATGGATGGCACATCGGTTATGTGAGAGGTAGCCATTAGTGCTCGGCTTGGAACGCTTGAACAATAAGCGGTTTGTGGGTCTTGGCGGTTGAGTGAAAGCTCCCACAAAACTAAACATAGTAAGCGATAAGTCAGTGGCCATGTGAGTATCATAATGACCACCGACGTGCTAAGTGTAGATGTGCGGACCCATCTCGCCAGGCGTTCCATCATCAATGTCCACATGTACTGAGCTTGCCATCTCAATATTTTTTGTGTCTTTAGTACTACCTCTAGTAGCATACAATCTAGAAAACATTGATCATTGTAAAAGAAATTGGCAAGTCACAAATATACATCTTTAATATACTAGTAAATCCTAGCACCACTAGTAGCTACCATTACAATTGGTGGCTACTGGTATAATTATTGGCTAGCTACTAGTATAAGTGGTAACTGCAACTTGTAGCTTCTAATTACACTAGTAGATACTGTTTTAAATGGTTTCTACTAGTGTACTAGTAGCTACATATAGTATTGCTTATAGTGGTAGCTATAGTTGTGTTGCTACCAGTGTATTGGCATCCACCAATACAAGTAGTATTTGGCTACTAGTAAAATTGATATCCACTAGTATAAATGGTAAACTAGTAGCCGCTATGTATAGTGGTATAAGTGGAAGCTACCAAGTGGCTACCGTACCTATTGACTACTAGCTATTGGCTATAGTATAACTAGTAGTAGCTATTATAACTACCAACTATATTGACAACAAACCTAGTAGTCTAGTAGCTACTACTAATATATTAAAACCAATAGCCATAAAGTATTGATTAATCCTTGCATATCAAAATCTAATGGCTTATAAGCTTTTCTTTAACTTGCAAACCAAGTTTTTTTGCCTTACTTTTGCATAGCCAAGTAGTCGAGCCATGTATATCTCTTTTTATAATGTCGCATCTCACAAGGCATTGTATATGTCCAATTGGTAAATATTTCATTTGTTTACTGAGAGCGATTTTTTAAAGCTAGTTTGGAAGCGAAAAATAGCCTGGGAGGCTGTAAAATACCAATTTTCATGCAAAACGAAACGATTTCGGATTGATGAGCTGGAGTTTTCCTAGATGGAGTTTGATGCCAAGAACCTAATGCAAGTCTCGGTTTGTCGATCAGAGTCCGTTTGACCCCCCATTTAATCCCTCCAAGGTTTCGTGTTATGAAGCAGCTATATGGTTCGAAAGCCAAAAAGTGTGTGACTATGACCAAATTTATAGATTTTGACGTGATGAAGCCAACAATCCGGATAGATCTCAAATTCGAGCTTGTTTACCCCTCCAAAATTCAAAAAACTAAAAGTTTCAGCTTAATGAAGCTTTGGATAGGAAAAGACATGACTTCTCAAAACGTGGGGGGAGGGCACCGTTTTTCTCAGCGCCCCCTAATTTGATTAAAAAATGGATTTCTATGATCAGCATCATATAGGGAATCATCAAGGCAAGAGGCTCCATCAATTCTTTGCCGTTTATCACTTCAAAAATGATCCAAAATGATGCATTCTATAGCAAGATCTGATTTTAGTATTTCTCTCTCCTCTCTCCTCTCTTCTCTTGTGGTTTGTTCTCATGGGTCAATGTAAAAGAGAGGGGTTGGATTGAGATGGACGTTTTTTATCGTACAATGATGCGGGAGTGGAAAGAGATGTGAATCAAGATTGGAAGGATTGTTATCAGCCGTGAAAGAGCATCATCGAGCCTCCAAGTTCAAAAAATGCACGTCATAATGAGCGATTTTATGAGAAAAATGTAGATTTTATTGCTTTATGATCAATTGTTGATTGAAATGGTTAGCAATGATTGTATTTAATTTCCCATACTCTGTTTGGTTAGTCATGTTAAAAGAATCATAAAAAATCAATCGTATAATAATTTTACACAAAACACACAAAACCCAAGGGTTTAAGGAAAATTATGCGATTTTTTGGTTTTTGATATACACTTGGTGTTTCCATGGAATGAAATATTCTAAGAAAATCATATTCCATAAGTTCATTTAATCTAAACCAAAAAATCAATAATTATTAGTAATTTTATATAAATAAATAAAAAAATAGAAAATTTTAGGTTTTTCGTATCATAAAAATAATTAAAAATAAGATTTATGTGTGTGAATGTATGATAGAGTTGAAGCATAAGGTCGCCTCAGTTCAGCCCTATCTCTTTGTTAGAGTGAGTTTTTTTTCACTTTCAATAAAGAAAAATCCATTAAAAAAACCACGTCTTACACCTATCAATGCATGCAAAATCTTGAACGGTAGGGTGTAGGGGGTTGTTGAGTGGTTAAAGTATGTCAAATGCTGATGTTTCATGGTGTATGTCATATAGGGTTCGGTGTTGTTTAAAATTAAAAAGGGACTAGTAGCACGAGGAAGCTTGTGCTAGCCCTAAGCAATGAAGCACTATCGAAGTAAATGAAAATCGTGAAAAGAATTTTCTTCGCACTTTCACGTTGCTGATTTTCATAGAATAGATTTGTCGGAGCACAATGGTCATATACATGCTTGCATTGATGCACCATATGGTATCATATCTGGATGCATAGCACATGTTTGTATGTGTGATGACCAACGCTGAGAGTGTGAGGTATCCCAAGCCATAGGGCTAGATATTTGGTTCCTTGGGGGTTATTTGGTGAGTTTTATCTATCACCTCTTGGATTGTTTAATTGAAAGAGTGCACTTTGTTTCGAATGTGGTTTATGTTCACGGCGCATCTTGGGGCCAATCCTCGAGGAGTAGGAGAGCCATAGTGGAGCCATGGTGATCAACCGAGGGGTGTTCCCTTTGTGTGTGCCACGTGGTGTATAACACCAGCATGTTTAGGGACTCCCTTTGAGGAGTGGGAAAGGAATTATTCATTGGACCACAAGATCAGAAAAATGCAAAGTTCATAGATGCTCCTGGCCGCAAGGCCATGTGGGGTGGATTTAGGTGAGTAGTAGAGGCCCTCGGCTAGTGCCTTAGAGCCAATGTCAAGCCTGTTTTAGGTCCTGACATTTATGGTAGCAAGAGAAATGAGAATTATTACTAGATTCATTTTGGCGATTGGAGTATAGTTTCCTCATATCTACCCTAAGTTTTTGAAAGAACCTTTTTGCAACTAACCTAGCTTTATACTTGATTTTATAAACCCATTTATAACTATGTGCTTTCTTCCCTTTGGAAAGCTCATGCAAATCCCAAGTTTTATTTTTATACAAAATATGCATTTTCTCATCCATAGCCTTCTTTCACTCATGTTTTCTACATGCATCTGATCCACACAAAGTAGATTCCTCTTGCTCCATAATAGCTATAAGCAATGCAAAGTTAAAATTTTCAACTTGAGAGATTGAGTTACCTATTCTCTAAGGTGTCAACCCTTGAGATACTTTTGTTTGTCTTTTATAGACCTCCTAAGAGTACCTATTTGCTCTTCCTCAATGGTATCCCTATCTCCATCACAATCTTGGTCAACTTCTTCTTGTATTTCTTATATATGGATAGTTGGCATGGATATGTAGTAGTCTATAAATGAGTTATCTTTTGCATTCTATTGTATTATTTCAACTACAAGATCTTTTCAACCTGCATATACATCCACAATGTCATCTTTAGATGCAAACACAATTCTTTTGTTAAGATCATAAACTTGTATATGTTGTTGATATTATTATGGCCCACAAGAACATATTTGATAGAGTTAGGCTACATTAGGAGAGCCTTCACTTCTTTCTTTTTCTACTCTTGATGTCTCTCTTATTTAATCCTCATCAAGGAGAATTTGTTGAAGCTCATCCAAAGAGTCTCTTTGTTTTTTTATGATCAACCCTCAATGTTCTCATATTCTTCACCTAGTCCATTTATGATCATTGTGGTGATCTCATTATCTGACATCTTGTCTCGAACAACCACTACCTTGTCTTGGATCTCTTTGACCTTCAAAACATAAGAGATAGAACTTTCTCCTTTGTTGTAATGGATACTCATGATTTGACTTTTGAATATCAATTGGTTTGAGATGCTTTTGGCTTCTAATAAGTTCTTTAGATTCTTCCATCATGCATCCTTGGGAGTCTTCACATCAATGCCCTAACCAAGCAACTTACCCTTCATATTGTGCCTTATCAAATAGATACAAGCATAGCCTTTCTATCCCATTTTTTTTGGGCCCTTCACCAATACCTTCATGCCTTTTGTATTTGTCTTCCACAAATTTTCAGCAGTCATGGAGAAACAAGATTATCTCCATACGACGCTTGCAAGATTCATAGTTGCTATCATTGAGCTTTGTTGAAGATTCAAGGTTGGTGCTGGTCAAGAAAGTGATCTCTCCTTGGTCTCAAGATAAATATAAGCTTAAGCAAGAAGAAAACTCCCACATTATTCACTATGCTTGCTAAGTAGAATCATTCATAGGAAAGCTTCAATAAGAGAGTACACGAGGTCCTATACCCTGTGAAAAGTGGATGTAGAAGGGGAGGAAGAGATGAGGCTCAATTGCAACTTGTAAAATAGTACTCATATAGTGATAATAGTACTATTAAAAAGTACTTTTATCGATACAATAATATTTTTATAAAGACAATAGTACTTTTAGTATTAAACAAGAGAATACACTCTTGATTGATGTATGACTAGTTATAACATCACATCACTCTTCTAATATATTGTTCTAAACACAATGTAGCTAAAAATTTTCAACAACTTTTTGAATTTATTTTTAAGAATGTAGAAAGATTCAAGGGAAGAAATATGACAACGGTGTTGCATGAGCAAGACGATTACAGCTCCATGGATGATTCAAGGGAAGAAATATGAACCACGGGGGGGGGGGGGGGGCATCTGGAGTGCTGCATCCCGACGACCACGAAAGAAAAGCCATCGGACTCCACGTTCTGCGAGAAGCATTCCTCTCGCACCACCACAACACACCCAAACCATCATGTCATATGCAGTTAAAGAGTTGGAAGCTATCACGCGAGAGAGAGAGAGAGAGAGAGAGAGAGAGAGAGAGATCTCCCCATGTGGTTCACTCGGAGTCTCATTCCACCTCTCAAACTTCACAATTGCCTTCCATCTCTTAGTAACTAAAGTTCATAGCTTGACGATTTTGCATAAGTCCTAGTTTACCAATTATAACTCATTCCAAATATTCTCCCTCAATATCTTCACATCTTTAACTTAAAAAGGGTGTTAAAGCACCTTGAAGGAGGATTCCTATAATGCTTAGGCTTTCAATTTAGCAAAACACATGCATGCATCCACACATATGTTCTCTCCTTTCATGCTAGTCATCATTGATTTTATAGTACAAAGTCTCCCGTGTACAAATAAAGACATAGATGGGATGGCATTATGAATAGGGACATATGATGTAGATTGGGTGACACTATCACAATGATGACTCTACACGCATTTTCAACCTTCCGTTTGGTATCGAACCTCTCATTTTCCTTGGAGGTGTTTGTAAAAATTTGCACAGTGCAATGTAATAAATCTAAGCGAGTGCACAATATAATGAGAGTACAAGAACAAGGATTTCTTTAACTCGAAATAATTGATACAAAGATGGCTAGGTGAGAGATAGATGATGATGGCTCTGAATGGGTCTGCGTTATTTTATAGCCCCTTGAAGGTGATAATATTGGTTTCTCTAACCTACCATGCTATGAATCTTCGCTAGTCAAATAGGAAAAATTTCCTTTTCTGTTGGCCTAGGGGTGTTGTCCCCAAATCCTCATTTTGCACCCCCCCCCCCCCCCCCAAAACCCTTAACCAAGGGCCATTAGACCCTAAAAATAGAGTTATTGATAACTTCTACATAACCCACAACCCAACGTAATGTGCCTCAAGTCGCTACTAGCTTAACTACTCTATCTAATCCAAATGCTAGACATACAAAGGTTAGCTTTTTGTCATCCGATCACATAGACCTCATGTGATATATAAGTCAAGACCCAACCAAAATCCAGCTCACATGTGGCCTCTCCTCTTAATGGGGGCCTTATAACTTTAAGCATCTTGGAGGTTAGGGTATTGTACACACCTAATAATCCTTCTAATCTAATACTTATGTGCAATTTTCTAATCTAATGCTTATCCACAGTTTTGAGATCATCCACAAGAAGAGATGGACATGGGATATTCAGAAACTACCAAGTTTGGGATCTAGATACATAGATCCCTAAAACTATGTGTACAATACTTTCCAAATGCCTTTTCTTGAAGAAATATCAGGAACCCCTAGAACTCCTAGCCCAATTAGTACTCATCATTTAGTTATGTACTTCACCACTATATGAAAGGATGTCCAAATGAGGACCTCTACATTGATCTATACATAATCTATGATGAGTGGGTCATTTGCTATGGATTGTGACCTAGGGTAGTAGCGGCCATCATGACGAGATTGATAGAAATACTAATAAGCCTTAGGCTTATAAGGTTGTGGGATAGGTGATTTGTGGGGTAAGTTGTGAGATGATTCCATGGTAGATTCGGTTTGTATTATGTCCCTAAATCAGTCACATATATTTTGCGTGTTGCATTGTAGTTGGATTGTATTTTTGTGGAGTTGGAGAAGAAGTTTGGCATTTCTAAACATGTGTTCCATTTCCAAGTTTTTTTCATTTAAGAATTAAGGGTTCCTTGTTCTATGTCAAGAGTGTTGTTGGATTCAGCTATGGAGTATCAGAGCATCGATCCTCTCACTTCCCACAGTATCTACTAGCCAGTTTGTACCATGGCCATTTTGCTTTATGAATGTTGGGGTAGTTATGGAGAGGTCTGATTTCATAGTGTGTTGAGAAGAATTCATGATCACTAGGAGATCGTCCAATACTTTTGTTAGTACAAGGGTTTATGTTCTTGATGGGGAGCATAATAGAAAAAGAAAGTTGGAAGTCCTAGATTTTGTTCATATGTTGACTATCATGAGCAAAGATTGCATATTTTCATAATTTCAATTTTGTACAAGTGTGAAGTGTGTAGTCAGACTTTCCTTCTTTGCACCCATTTGTTATTGCTTAAAACAACTTGTAGCACTTTTAAATAGGCTATCTATAAGTCAACAATGATTGTGGTACCTTTTTCTTTCTTGGTTCCTAAGCTTCCACTCTCTCTAGTTCCTTGTATCTCAGCTTTTTCTTTCCTCAAATCCTTATATTCCTACTTCTGGTTTAGTGTCCACACCTTAAAGTCCACATGTGCAACAAGATCTACACATGCAATGGTGTGATATAACCTATATGGCCTAGACCTATATGTGTGTGGATGTGAGATGCAAGGTAAATGTGTAGGTACATGGATCCTGGGATGGATGTGTGGATTAGCATGTGTGTGTGAAACTGCCAATGACGAAGTGTGCATGCCAGGTTATAGGCATATGTGTAATGATAGTGCACTAAGAAGTTTCCTGCATGTGTGAGATTGTGTTTATATATGACGTATGCAAGAGAAGAGGGCAATGCATTAATGCACAAGGCATATGCAATTGACTATTGTACTATTCTAGTGTACATGTGCCTAGGACATCGCTTACACATGCTATGCACATACACATTAAGGTATTGCCCTAAGGGATTGCATGGGTGCACTAAAAAGATGTTTTAAGGTTGGGGATGTGTGCCCTATAATTTTAATCCCAAGGGAACTATAGTAATAAGCAAGGATGGTGCCTCTCTTGCAATGTGTGACCTACAATGCAAGGTAAATGCATTTTACCTCTAATGGATGTGGTTAATGGTAGTGTAATTGAAAAATGTGCACTAACTTAAGGTGTAATGCTAGGGTGTTTAATGTGTGGGTGCGCTAGGTGCCCTAAGATGTGTCTAAATGTTAGTGTACTTGTGCCTAGCCTATGTGTACTAATGTGGGATGTGCCTAAGTGTGTATGTGGTCAATTACAAATTCACGTGCATGGCACTAAGGGGATGCTAGTGCACATAAGTACACTAGTCATGTTGCTCTCTTGTATGTCTACTTGTATGTCTATGCTCGTGAGCTCCTAAGGTATACTGAACTAGTGCACCAATGTATGCAAGAGTGAATGATCCCGAAATCTTAGTGTGCCTTAATGCATTCACGAGGGCACTTTAGTGTGTGCGGTGTGCCTTAGTAGGTGTAGCAATGATGTGTCAACTTTCAAGTGCAAGGTATAATGCACAAGGCATACCTAGGTGGGCCCATAATGCACCAATGCCCTAGGTATAGTTAGTACATACGCGCATTATGTGAGTGTGTGTGAATGGGTCCTCTGTGTAAGGAGGTTTGCTAGCACGTAGTGTGTACTAGTGTAGTGCATGTGTACCCATGCAATTGCATGCATTTGAATGCACACAAGTATCCTAGTGTATGTATGAATGCACCTAAGTGTAGAGTGAGTGAACTAGGTATAGTGTGTTTGGTTAGAGGTTTAGACACGCATCTAAAGAAAGGGTACTAGGTTTTGTGGGCAGTAAGATGATGTAAATGCAATAATGTGTATAACTAGGGTGTAAGTGTTGTGTGTGTATGTGTATGCAGAATGCACAATGTAGTGCTCTATGAATGCAATCTATATGTGTGCATGTGAGGCTTACATGCAATGTTGTGAGTGTAGGTGTATGTATGTGCGAGTGCAGTGTGTACTATGCATGTGTGCATGTAAATGTGTCTATTCATAGGTCCATTGAGTGCCTATGCAATGGTCCACGTGCATGTGTCCATGGGTCTATGCATGCATATGTGTGGACATTCATGTGTCTATGTGCACGTGTGGGGGTCTACGTATAGGGATATTGTGTGTGTGTACGTGTGCAAGGGTAATGTGTAGTGTCCTAAGTGCTAGTATTTATGAGTGAAACTGATGTACATGTGCATGTATGGGGGATTGTAAGAAGCTGGGAATAAGGATTTAGTGTAAATAATATTGATATTATGCCATGTCACACTGACATTGGTATAAAAGGAGAGGACATGCAATTTTTCATATATTTTTGACACATTAATACAATTATTGTCCTTCTCTCCCATCTTGCTCACAGCTTTCATGGCTTTTCCCTCTTTCCTGTCTTTCTCTCTCCAAATCCAATCTTTCTCTCTCCTCATCACTCTTCTTCTCTCTCTTCCTGTGGTCTTTCTCTCTCTTCTGCAATCTTCTCTCTCCTCTTTCTCTCTCCCTAGTTCACTCTCTGACAAGTGGTATCAGAGCATTGGTCTTTAATCTATTCTTTTTCTTCTATTTTCAGTCCTATTTTCCTCCATCAAAATCAAATTCATACAAAAATTGTACAAGACAGTGACTAGTGGAGTGTTGTAGATCATTTACAGTTAGTAAGAGACTACATCTAGAGATATCCAAGGTCAGATATGGAGGAGGAGGGCTTAAGTGGCAAGTCGTCATCAAACTTCATGCAAAATTGGAGGTAACTAGGGTAAAGGAAGGTTAACCGGGCTTAGTTAGAGGTTAAACTCCAGTTACTTTTCAAAAGGGAGCTTCTCTTCTCTCTCTTTCAAGCTTTTGGCTGAAGCTTCAATGGTGGCCTGCCAAGAAATCTTCAAAGATCTCTCTCTACTGATCATCCCTCATAGCCAAACCATGGGGCAATGATTCCTTGTCACGTGAGCTTTAAGAGGAGTATCCTGGTTAGGTAGTGATGTAGGAAATGGAGCAGTATACAACTTGAAAATTGCACCGAAATTTGCGTTGAATTTCTTGCTCTCAATCTCTTCCTGATCTGCTCCAAATCTCCCACTGATTGATCACTTGCCTTGAAGCACTTCATCAGCCTCTATTTCAGCAACTCTCAGCTAGAGGAGAACTCTAATCATCAACTTCTTTGTTCAAAACCCTAAAACACAGTAGGGCAGCCATAGCCACAGATCTGGAAGCTCAAATTTCTTCAAATTTTGGACTTCTCCGACCTCCAAGGCTTCTCTAGTGCTATGTACAAGTCGGATAGACTTCAAGATTGAAGACATTGAGGAGATTTCATCCCATGGAGGACATTGGAGCTCAAAAGGAAGGATTATTTTGGGGCTTTTCTTCAAGAGGCTTGAATCTTTGATATTCAAGTGTTCAAGCAAGGCCAGGGCATTGATTCTTCACGGATTTAATCATATTGGAGCTTGTATGGATTGACTCTATGGAGATTTTAAGCTTTATGATGGATTTATGGTGGAATTTGAAGAATTCTTCCATCAATGGGATTGGAGCTGACATCTACCATCTTCTTCAAACTTAATTGAGGTATTTCTTTTACTAATCTCTGAAATCTCTCAATAATCCACTTGCTATTGCTTTTTCACTTGTTGATGGGAGATTATTGATCAATTAATTCACTGAATTGATCAATAGATCAGAGATTAGTGTTACTTTTCATTAATTTCAGCCTATTCCATTAAATTTCAGTCTTGATTCAATCATTACTTCATCATAGATATCATTTGTCAAGCTTGATGCATAACCTTGATTTTTTTTTTGTTGAATTCTTTTGCCCAAGGTGAAATATTGTACAAGGGTAAGTACTAAAGCAATCAGTGAGTCGTTGAATTACATTGGGAAGACCCTTCCCCTATCCAAACTTTCAAGATTCCATTCAATTGCATCTCATGAAAGGCTGAATGAATATTTCAGAAATGCATCTCATGCTGATTTATTAGATTAGCAAGCTACTGCCATGTTGATATACCCACCAACGAAAAAGGTGGATGCCGGGGGAGATAGTGGGACAAAAGAGAGGTGACCCTCCCTCACTATCAAAGATCCCGAAGGGGTGCAACCAACCAACCCGAGGGGAACTTTGCCCACCTCCCGGTGATTCGGAGCCCATGTAGGGAGCCTGTCATGCCATTTTATCCCTCACACAGGTACAGTGAGTGGAGAATTGAAGACTGAAGACTTTCTAAAGGCTCAAGTACCTACAGGTTCAAAACAGGGTAAAACAAGGAATTTACAAGGCCCTACAGGGCATTTACAAGTGGTTACAGGTACACCCTTCATTATTGAAGTACAAGTGCAGGTACTATAGGATACCCACAGGTCCTATTCAGCCTTCTACAAGGTTTGGTAACCATTTGGGGTTACTATCTTGCCTTACAGGGTCAAAACAGGACACTTACAAGTTTAGACAGGGTGCAAGCCTGGACAGTTCAGACTCAGAAACCGAGCTACATAAGTTTCTGTCCTAAATCTGTTATAGCGTGCTATAGCTCATCTCGAAGAGGGCATTCTTGGCTTCTATTTGAACTAAAAAGTTTTTAAATCGGAGTTCCCTAACAAAAGTTATAGCCGTTTTTCTGACAAGGGGTACTGCAAGACTGCACTATTATGGCAGGACATAAGGGTAAAAATAAGGTCCAAGAAGATTATGCTCAGCAAATTAGGGATTCCATGTTGGATAATACACCTCAAGAGAGCCCTGAAGAGCCTCAACAACAAGGGGAAGTTAGTATACTAAATAATATCTTGCACGTCCATGAACAAAGACATAGGGAACGACATGAAGCCATATTATCAAGAATGGAGCAAATGGTTTTGTCTACTGATCAAACGAAGTCTTCCATTGAGAAGTTGGTGGATTCAATGACTCAAACAAAGGCTTCTGTTGATAAGTTGGTGGAATCTAATGCTCAACTTATGGCACAATTCTCCCAATGGATGCAAATGCAAATGGGATCAAAAGAAGCTAAGGAGAAAGCTTATTCAAACAATGAGCCTTCAGTCCCACTTCGGCCATCTAACCAAAATAGTCATGGACATGGGATTATTGGAAGAAGATGCATCCCAAATAGCCAGTATGAAGTAGGAGAGGCTTCACAATGGCATGATGACTATTTGGGCAGTTTGAATGGAGCTAATTCTCAAGATTTTGGGCTGAATACTAAAATTCCTAGGGGTTCTCTACCAACAGGAAGATTGCATAGTGGTTCTCAGCCACCTGTTGGGAGATTCCTGTCTCAATTTGGGGGTTCCATATATGGTATTCATGATCAACCTATTTTGAGACAGCAACCATTTCATGAAAGAGAGCTAAAGGACAAGATTGTTCTAGCTAAATTTAATGGTCAGTCATCTTCACCATTTGATTTAGAGGAGTGGACCTCTAAGATGGAATCCTACTTTGACATATTCCCTAAAACTGATGACATGAAGATTCATTTTGCTTCCTTGCATTTGGAGGGATTTGCCCATACTTGGTGGAGGTATATAAAAAAAGAAAATATACTTGTAGATAATTGGGAAGCTTTCAAGGCACTTATGGCTGAAGTATTTGTCTCCCCTCTTGAAAAAGAGAAATTAGCACGGAGATGGTATGGTTTGGAACAAAGAGGCCTAAGTGTAAGAGAGTACACTAACCAATTCCTCAACCTAACCATGTATGTGGAAAGCATCAGTGATGAGGCTAAGCTCCACAAGTATATGTATGGATTGTAAGAAGCTGGGAATAAGGATTTAGTGTAAATAATATTAATATTATGCCATGTCACACTGACATTGGTATAAAAGGAGAGGACATGTAATTTTTCATATCTTTTTGACACATTAATACAATTACTGTCCTTCTCTCCCATCTTGCTCACAGCTTTCATGGCTTCTCCCTCTTTCCTGTCTTTCTCTCTCCAAATCTAATATTTATCTCTCCTCATCACTCTTCTTCTCTCTCTTCATGTAGTCTTTCTCTCTCTTCTGTAGTCTTCTCTCTCCTCTTTCTCTCTCCCGAGTTCACTCTCTGATAGGGACTATGTGTGTATGGGTCCTAAGTACAAGGAGTTGTATATGTGTGCATGTGTGCACGTGCGATTGTGCAAGTGCAGATCCAAATGTGCACATTCATGCATCTACATGCAAATACACTTGTGCATGTGCATGCATCTATGTGCGAGTGCACATGGGCTATTTGCAAGTATCTATGTGTAGGTGTCTAAGTGTAGGGATATCTTGTGTGTGTGCCTATGTGCATGTGTCTAAGCATGTGCACATGGGTCTTGAGTAAGTGCACAAAAGATGTTTGCATGTGCACATGTGCACATGTGGGGAGTTGTGTATGAGTGACTATGGGTAGATATGCAAGTGCAGGAATCCTAGGATTCATGTGCGCAAATATAGGGGTCTCGTGTATGTGTGGTAGTGTTGTGTGCACGTGTGTTGGCTCATGTGCAAGTGACTTTGTGCATGGATCTATGTGGATATGCATGCATTTTTCTATGGAAAATCTATGTGCCTATGCACAAGGGTGTTGTTTTCATGCACATTAGGTGCATGTGTGTGGGTTTATGTGCATATATCAAGGTGTGTTCGTGCAAGGGTATGTGTGCATAGTCATATGTACATGTGTGCACATACATGAATAGTGGTGTGCAAGTATCCTAGTGCATGTGTGAGTGCTTGTATGCATGGGTCATTGCAATGCAGGTGCAAAAGGGATGTGAGCATGTGCACATGTGCACATGTATGCATGCATGTGTCTATGTGTACATGCATGTGTCTTTGTGTAGGGGCTTGTTTCATGTGTGTAAGGGTCGCAAGTACAATCCCAATTGTGTAAATGCAAGAATACATGTGCCTAGGGATGTGCGTGTGTGTATGCATGATGTTTTATGTAGTCTACTATGCATGTATTGTGGCATGTGTGCACATATACGAGTATGTGGGTATGTGTGTGTATCTATGTGCATGTGTCAAGGTGTGTTATGTGTGCATAATGTGTGTAGGTGGTGTACTTTGTGTGTGTGTGTGTGTGTGTGTGTGTGTGTGTGTGTGTGTACTTTGGATATGAGTGTTTGTTTTTGTGTGCATGTGTGGGTGGTGTGTCTTGTGTTAATGTGAGGTATGTGTGAAAATTGTGAGGTGTGGCGTGTGCATGTGGTGTGCACATGGAATGTATGTGTGGTTTAAGAATGCAAAATACAAAGTATAACTTATCAATAGGACATATTATCAGATAATTCGAAAGGAGGGTTACCATACCCATATGACAAATGGGATTATGATAAAAAATATGATTTCAACACATCAAAGTACAATGATTCCAAGAGGATGGAAAAGCATTAATTCGATATTGCCAAGTTACTATGATCCATAAGTTCAATACTAATACATGTAGACAAGGGTTTCAACAACATATAGTTAATGCTTTAGAGCTTCCATAAACAAGTAAAAGAAAACCTAATTTGATGAATGGTTGAACCTGATACTTGCAAAACCATCCATAATAATGGGTTGAACCAATTCGATGGAGGGTTGAACCTAATACTTGCAAAACCATCCATAATAGTGGGTTGGTGAGAACGAACACATCACTATGAATCAAAACATCAAAAGTCAATCCGATTGTCATCCCATCACATCAAACATAGTTCCAAAACTTGAGGAGAAGTAGAAGAAGATATGTTGATCTTCCAAGACATGTAGGTAGCCATAATGGATGGTTAGATTGTAGGTGTGAAAATAGCATTCTTCAGCTTCCTTGTCCAATATGTCTTACATGATCCTATCTAAAAGCTCACCATGGTATTCACTGAGACATTCTTTCTCCTCCTACATTAGCAGCCATCTAGGTATTCCTCATATTCCTTTGGCTATGTACCCATGTTCGCATGGACATAGAGACATGGAACAACTTTAGCTTAGCATTCAATTCATTAAGTCGCTCTATTACATTGCTATTCTTTATGCAATCTTACTCCATTATAATTTTCTTTAGAGTTCTAATCATTGATACGGGTTTTAGTTTGGGGTTTTAGTTTGGCTAGAGATTTTGGCTAAGATGAGCACAATTGGCTAGGTGCAAGGTTACTTGTACCTTCGAGATTCTCATGGTTATCCTAATGCATCATAGCTACCAAAGCTTGTTCCTTGTCAAATGTGACAATTGTAGTCACAACTTGCAGTTGCAACTGCTTTGTGTCCGTTGTTATTGGGCTTCATACGCTTCATTATTCATAGTCTGAGTTTTGTCCACAATAGTTGAAGGTAACAATTGCTTGGAATCCTTAGAGCTTCGAGAAGTATCCATAGGCTTATCACTTTTAGGAGAAGCACACTTGGAAATATTTATAGATTGGTTGTGTGACAAGTTGAGCTTCTTTCTTTTATCCTTGGGTTGCATTTTTTTGGCTTCTACATGCACTTACTATTGTTGTCATTTCCTTTTCTTCCTCTTTTTACTTTTGGGCAATGAAGATGCAAACTTAGGGGATTTTGGGTCTTCAATTGGTTTGAAAATTACACCACTAGGCTACTCATCAACAATGATCTCTTTTTCTTTTGACTCCTATTGGGGCTTCCCTAGGTCATGTTGAGCAACATTGTTAGGTTGCAATAACTCAATTACCTTTTGTTTTTTAGAGTCCATCTTTTCCATTGTTTCTCCTTCATTAGGGGCATTATCCATTGGTGTTGGTGGTTTCTCTTGCTTAATTCCAAACTCTAGGGCTTTATCCTAGTCAATTGGGATTTTGATCAACATTGCCTTCTTCGATGGTTCCTCTTTAGATTTCATTCTACGTTTAGTTTTGTTTCTCTTTCATTAAGGAGGTGATTGTGTATAGTACAACAGAGGTCATTCTTTAGGGTTATTTTTCTAGATTATTGTGATGAATGTGCATACAACAAAATTTTTCTTTTATTATCCAATGTGTCTAAATACAATTTCAAGTGTCCTAAGTACAATCTATGATCAATTAGTCTTCCCACTTCTCAATCAACAATATGTCATACATAATCATCTCCCTAGCACAATGCACAATGCAGAGTGGTCTATTTCTTTAGTTCTAGGCACAGTGTTTCCTCAATTTGACTATGATCGTCTCAACATCCTTAGTCACAACCAAGTGGGTCCTAAATGGAATGTAGTTGTAGCTTATGTGACAATGGATCCCAAAATGTGGCAGGCTTGGATTATCCAAACTCCTATTATGCAACTAGTTAAATGTAGTGTTGGAGTTGTGGATGTAGCCTAGGGTTTCATGGTCCCTAAGGAATTCCTAAGATGCTATGGGCATCAACTTCATGTAGCCATAAGCTAGGTGGGTGGACTAATGTTAACATGGTATCACCCTACACTCCTACCACCCAAGGGTCCTCCAAATGCCTCAAGATATTGATACCTCAAGGTATTCGCATTCTACATAAATCCAACTAGAAACTTATTAAGTGCTCATGAGTTCCATCCTCTAGCCTAAGCTTATCTATGGTTTTCTTCTAAAAGCAATAGCAATGATGTAGAGCTCTTAGTCCATGTTGAAAGATGTGCCTAGTCTTAGTTCTAGGGATATAAATGCAATATCACCAACTTCTTTTTGTATTTGGCCCTAACTCTCAAGCATGTGTGGGATGCTTTAAGGTAGCCTACAAACATTTAAGCTTAGCCAACCTAGAACTTTTCAAAAAGATTCTTATGTCATCACTTGAATTTTAATTGCAATGTAATCTTGAGTCAACACACTACTTATAGTAGTGCTAGCTAGTTTGTGAAGGGAGAAGGCCAAGTGGAAGCACAAGCAAGAAAAAGCAAGAGAGGTGCAAGCTATGAAGGATGGAGCAAAAGAGCAAGAGAGAGAAACTCGAGATGGGGGAACTCCAATAGTCACAATGTGTAACTAGCCTTTGCTTATTCATTAGTCACTGAAATTCCTAAAGAATGAAATGGCAGTGATGGTGGGCACTCGCCACTATGGATAAACTTCCAAGCATACATATCCCATAGGCAATAGCCCATCTCACTTGCATCCCCATAACCAAGAAAGATGCATTTCATTACACCTGTCCTTGGGAACATGGCAAAAAAACCCAAAATCAAAGATGCACAAATGAGCATATGGTGCAAGTTTTCTACACCTTACCTCCTCTATAACTTGATACCCAATAGTAGTACATGGGTATTTGTTAATCGAATATATGATAGTAGTAACTACTTGAGCCCAAAAATGCTACAATAAGCCTGCCTGGCAAAACGTGCTATAAACTCTCTCCCAAATTGTCCTATTCATGTGCTACCATTCTAGAGTGAGGTATACAAGGTGGTCAACTGATGCTTAATGCCCTTCTCATCACCAAACTACTCAAAGGCTTTAGATACATACTCATTGCCATTGTCAAATCATAGTCGTTTCAACCTATACCTACATTAGTTCTCAACAAGACCAAGCCAATGCTAAAACATAGCCAATACATCTAGCTTTTTCTTTATGGGATATGCCCATACCTTATGTGAGTAATCATCAATGAAAGTAACAAAATACTTCTTGCCACCTAATTATTTACAAGGCATAGGTCTACAAATATCAGAATGAATAAGAGCAAGAGGCTCACCCATGCGTGGAATGCCAGACTTATTGTGCAAACTACATGTCTACCTTCCATAAAGAGAATGATCACAAGAATCAAAATATTTATAGTCAAGGACAAAAGGATTGCAAACATGTAAGTTTTTTTTTTTTCCCTTTAATGGCATGTGCCCAAGGAGACGATGCCATAATGATACATGTGGTACTACAACCATGGCCAAAACATGGTCAATGTACCTAGATACAAGTAAGAAATAAAGAGTATCAGTCTTGGCACATCGTGCAAGGACTAGATTCCCATAAGTAATCTTCCATGAGAAATCACCAAAAGATACAAAGTAACCTATAATATCCAATTGGCCAGTAGAAATAATACTTTTGGTTAAAGCCAAAAATGGCATACATCATGCAAAGTAAAGATGCTACCTAAAGCAAAATGCATACATACCAACAATATCCAATGCTAAGTCATTAACCAATTTGATAGATCTTGTTTTGCTATGATAGGAGTGGAACCACTCAATGAGGGGTAATATGAAATGAAGCCCCTAAATCAATTAGCCAATGCTAAGCATAAGCAGACAATGCATTAATCAATTGTGAAACATCACGAGAAAAAGATGTAATTATATCATCATCATCCAAATCAAGTTGCATTACATTAATCTCTTCAATCTTGACACTAGACTTACTAGGGATAATGCTGCTATCATCATTATTTTCCTTCATTTTTCCTTTTTCTTTTCCTTGCACTTGTCTCATTATGCATTTTATGGCACAGTGGATAAATATAACCCAGATTTCCACAATAATGACAAGTCAATGGGAACTTATGGCCATGGAACTTACTGTGAGACTATCCATGTGACTAAGAACAAGACTTCTGAGAGTCTCTCCCATGATAGTACCGCTCTTAGCATCCTTAATGCCTTTGACTATCAAGGCTTGAGAGCTACAAGAAGTATCAACATTATTTCTATCAATTTCTTCATTGAAAAAGGCAACCTCTACATCTTATAATTCTAGCCCATTAATAGGCATACTTGCACACACAGTAGTATGGATGTGTTATCATGAATGAAAAAATGTAACCAACAATAACAAAAATGGAAGATTCTCCTTAAATTCAATCCCCTATAAAAACAAGTGACTGAAAATGGAATGAAACTCATTTAAGTGGAAAAGCATGGAAGTTCCTTCCTTCATACGAAGGCCCATGAGTTTCTTCAACCAATATCTGAGAGACATGGCTCTACTTATCATAGATATTACGGATCTTCTCTTATAACTACCATTATTGCCCTTTAGAGACAACATTGTATTATACCTACTTAGAAAGTGACAAAAATGATTATAGATTTATATAAGTCATCCATTTCAATCCAATCCTCCTCATCAAAGTCTTCCAGTTTTACACTTTCATATCTCAATGGCTTAATCTGCAATTTTTACACCATAGCTTGCCATATCTGTGCCTCCCAATAGCTGTAATTAGCTTCATCCAATTTGTCAATGTTGAAGATAGCATTGTAACGTGATCCACCAACCATCATGCCAACAAATGAAAGAACAATACAAGAAAAAAATCTATTTTAAATTGTTGCAAATCAACCTCAAAGCACAACCCAGAAAGGTTTAAATAGAAGAAAACACCAAAGTGTAGGGCTATCCAGTAATTGCCAACAATCAACTCTCAAATCAAAGCATCTGCTCTCATAAAGAATGCATAACCCTTCAAGCACATCACTGCTCTAATAAATGCAGCAATGAATCCATGATCAACTGTGGGAAATGAATCAACAAAATCCAAGCTCACATTGCTAGATGTATCTTTCAATAAGAGTAGCTACTAGCAGTGAGGATTCATACAATAGGTACCAATATCTATCACAACCTCAATGTGTCAATAAACCATACATCTAGTAGACATAGACATCATGCATGTATCAGGTCTCAAGAGTAAGAAAAGATAACTACCAAATGCACAACCAATTGAGCAAGGGTAATGAAGCTCAATGCATAGCCATGAAGCATGTATACATCACCAACATCATGTTGACAATGATAAGAATTGATGTCCAAGACATGTGATCAAATCAATCCACTGAGATGTAACTACATCTAATAATTATCAAGAGAGCATGTACATATATCAATGAGTCCCATTGTCTCAATGAAAGAAGCTCAAGCTCAACTACATGAATCCAAAGCTCAATGCAAATATCCAAGTGTCAAGTGACTTGCACTAGAACAAAATCGAATGCCAATTGAACAAGGTAAGCTAGGAGCATAAAACCCAAGAAAATTTTTAAGCCTATAGCTATGTAAGCCACTATAGCAACCAAAGCATATAATCATAGCCAATATGAATGCCACTAAGATCAAAAAAAAAATCTAATCTATAAAGCTCTCGAGAGCATATCCAAGCATGTAGCTCAATGATAAGCATCAATACATCCAAATAGTATACCCACATATCATCAAATGATACTAGGCATAAACTATCTTAGAAAGTGCTTGCTACCTTTTTTATTATAGCAATGAATATTTCTATATAACATGAGCTATTTCAAAAAAATAGTCCACAAAGATCTCTAGACATCACCCAAGCATCCTTTAATACCCCAGTACCAAATATATGAAGTATATGAGCAATAATGAATCCCAAACACTAAAGAGTTGCTACCGTAGACCTATATGCATTAGGTCTACTATATATTCACAACAATGGATGAAGGTATACACCTCTAAAGTGTACCTAAGTGGAACCAAGAATGCTAAGAAGAGTGCCCAATGTATTGCCAAGTATCCAAAAGGTCAAAAAATAACCAATGGGGAATTGTCAATGCTAGTAGGGAGATGGATTGAAAAAAGGCATAAGTTGGTATGCTCACACTAATCAATCTACTGAAGTGAATGACCACAATAGAGCACCTAGTAATGCTCAATAAATTCTTTGGAAGGCCCTAGGCAAGCTAGAAAGCTTGGAGAAAAGGGAGGCTCAATAGAGTTGATGCATACCTCAAATGTATGAACCAATGGTTTCCCTAAAAGCTTTCAAACTGAAGCTCTTCTTCCTAGGCTGAAACTAATGATGAAGAAGCTCCTTAAATGGTTGGCTATGATACCAATTGAAGGGAGAATCCCAAGTGGAAACACGAGCAAGTGAAAGCAAGAGAGGTGCAAGCTATGGAGGATGGAGCAAGAGAGTAAAAGTGAGAGAGACTCAAGATGTGGGAACTCCAATAGTCACAATGTATGAACGGCCTTTCCTTATTCATTAGTTAGTGAAAGCATAAAGAATGAAATGGTAGTGATGGGCACCTACCACCTATGCAGTGTACATGTATGCGAGTATTGTGAGTTTAGTGAATACATAGGTGGTGTTGGAATATGCACCTTTGAAGGGAGAAGCCCTAAGTGGAAGTGCATGAGCAAAAGCAAGAGCTATGGTAGAACAAGTAAGAGACCAAGAGCAAGAGACACAGGATGTAGAAACTTCAATAGTCACAATGTGTGACCAGCCTTCCCTTATTTAAATGTCAATGATGAAAGAATAAAGAATGAAGTGATAGTGATGGACACCTGCCACATATAGTGTATAGGTGTGTGGATATTGTCAGTATAATGAATACACACGCAGTTAGGCACATGCACCTTTATCCCCCAATAACCTCCTACTTAAAGATGATATGCTCGTAGTAAGGAAATAACAAGAAATAAGTGACAAAGTACAAATGTACATAAAGTACAATAGGATGAGAAAATTCGTCATCTCATCCAATGCCCATCAGCTTCCTAAGGCAAAACACACTATTGAGAGACTTTTGGTGAGAAAATCTACAAGATTTTGGTCAGTTGTTTAGATCTTGAAAAACTCAATGAACTTTCCTCAATACCCTCTTGGATAGATTGGTAACTCACTTCAATGTGCTTTGTCTTTGCATGGAAGAATTGATTCTTGTTATGGGTAAAGTTGCTCGTGTATTAGTTACACTAACATTATATGCATACCCGCACATCTGTACACATTAGTTCTTCCATTCACATTAGTATGGCAAGTGTTTATCACTGTCCCTTCATTCTTTATTCTTTCTATGATATTTGAATAAAGGGAAGGCTACTCACACATTATGACTATTGGAGTTCCCACATCTCATCTCTCTCTCTCTTGCTCTTGCTCGTTCCACCATAGCTCTTGGTTCCGCTCCATGCTTTTACTTCATGCCTCACCCCCTTCAACTAGTATCATATCCATTGCATTGGCATTGAGGAACTCAACCCATCATTATTGCTTTAGCTTGTGGAGAAAAGCTTTAATTCACAGTTTTAATGGCAGCCAGGGATTCTTTATCTCGAGGTATGCATTGAGCCCTACCTTCTTCCCGACTTCTTCCCCCTTCTCAAGGCCTCATCCAGGGCCTTGCTAGAGCCCATTGAGAATTTCCACAATGCCTACTAAGGCTAGCACTTGAGGTGGCCCCTTCAGTAGCATGTTACATCCTTGCTCAGCCTACCTCCAACCTCTAACAGGCTCATGGCACTCTTGGCATCCCTAGCGATCATTGGCAACACCTCTTGCACTTGTATTCAACATTTATCATCAATTGGAGCTCTTGGGATCAGCCATTTGTGGTAGTTTGCTATCATACAGTTCAAGATAACACTTCATTCATTGTCTATAGATCACTTATGCTTCTCAGGATGTCTATTTGATACCAGATTATCTAGGGATGTTATGCCAATGTATTGGAATGCTATGGGACTCATTTGAGCACTTTTTTTCTCAATTTTATAGAAGTTTTTTTACTATTGTAAAAAACAAGGCTGAATGTTATTTTATCATTGAAAGCATATGCCTATTACTCCCAGGTGCTTACCAATTATTCAAGGTGATGTAGAGATGCTTATGGTTTATGTTACATGCTTGATTATGCTCCGAGACTGCATTTGAGCTAAGATTGGATCTTTGAATCTTGACATTGGTTGTCATTCACTATTTTATATCATTATTTGATGCTCTAGTAAGAGCTTTACAAGTTACTTGGCTTAAATGCTCCCGAATATATGTTACTTAGATCTTGGATGTATGGATGCCTTCCACATGATGTTTTGATCTTTGTTTTCTCATCTAGCATTCTACTTTTGTTCCAATGGGAGCTGCTAACACTAGATGTTTATATTGAGCATTTGGTTCAAAGTTGAGCTTGAGGGTCTTATAATGAGACCGTGGGACTTGATGACATGTACATTCTCTTGTTATGCTTTATGTATGGAGTTGATACTTAGTGGGCTAATCTAACATTACTTTTGGGCTGCCACCTATCTCTGCTCACGATATTGTTAGTGATGTATGCATCTTGGTTGGCTATGTACTAAGCTTCTGTTACATTGCTTAGTCTGTTGTGCCTTTAGTTGGACTCTTCTATTGCCCATGAGTCCTAGTCTATGCATGATGGTTGTGCTTATGGGATTTATCTAAGTTTAACACACTAATCCTTTGAAAATTCTTGGTACATGTCGCTTCTTCATTCATTACTAGTTGGAGCTATTCCCTAGCAGTTTTAGTTTGTCTTACATCAACAGTTGCCCCTCTTTCTCATTCATTTCTTATTAATGTCCTTCATCTTTATCATGTTGTAATTGCAATTTACTGTACTATTTATGCAAGTAGTCACCTTCATGTGACTGTTCTTTGCATTGAGTTTGTAGCCAATTCATTACTCAGTACCCCTTGTTTTCAGCTTGCTCTAATAGTGGTTCTAGGGCATTTGTGTACTCATTTTCCTTCTCATTATGGCTTATGACTCGAGTGATAGTGTTATCTTTGATATTGACAAGTTGGATGGCACAAACTATAGCTATTGGAAGGCCCAAATATGGCAAGTTTTAGTGCAAAGAGCATAGGTTAGGCCTTTGAAATATGAGGGTGTCAAGCCCAAACTTATTGATGTAGAGAATTGGGCTAAATTAGATGAGCTATGTAAGTCCATCATCATATTATTCCTCTCTAAGCAGGTGTTCTATAATGTTGTCCTTGATGGGCAATCCACATGGGAATTATGGGAAAAGATTCATAATGTCTATGATAAGCAGAGCCCTGCTTCTCAAATGTATAGCTGAAGCAACTCATGGACCTTCGCATGAAGGAGGGCACTTCTATGTCAACTCACTTAAATGAGTTTCATTCCATTATCAATCATTTGTCTTTGCAGCAGGGGAGGTTGAATGCAAGGGCACTCTTCTTCCCTTGTTCTCGTCTTAGTTACACTATATGAATCATGGGATACCTTTCATATTACTATGTGTGCCAACATACCCTACTGATGTGTACTCTATGATGACTGAAGAGGTTAACAAAAATAATATCAATGCTTCATGTATCTCTTATGCTTTGACAGTTAGAGGCAATAATGGTAGGAGGGGTAATGACTGCCATGGAGAGACTCTTAGCTATCTCATTCTCAATCACATGGACAGTCTCACAATAAGTCGCATGGCTGTAAGTCCTCATTGACTTGTCATTACTATGGAAAAATAGGGCATATTTTGCCATAGTGCAATAACATGTGCAAGGACAAGGGTAAAATACATGACAACAATGATAATCATAGCATTGTCCCTAGCAAGTCACGAGTTAAGATTGAAGAGATTAATGTTGTGCAAACTACTTCTGATGATGATTCCATACTTGCAACTTCTTCTCTTGATACTTCAATGTGACTGGTGCCTTCTCTAGGTATACTAAGTGTTGGCCGATAGATTCAAGGGCTTCCTTTCATATGACCCCTAATAGAGAGTGGTTTCACTCCTATCATAGGCATGATTGGATATATCCATTTGGATAATGCCTTAGCATGGCAAATAGTTGGTATTGGTGATGTCCAACTACAGTTTAGTTCATGTTGCTTGTATTTGGGTCAGTTGACCATATTTTAGAAGTGGATGTAGTTTCATATGTATTTATGTGGCATCATCGCCTTGGGCATATGTCCTTGAAAGGAATGAAAATGCTTACTTGCTTATAGTATCTTCTGCTCCTTGACTATAAATGCTTTGAGTCTTATGATCATTGTTTATATGTTAGGAAGACACGCAATATGCATAAAAAGTCTGGTATGGCATGCATGGGTGAGCCTTTGGCTCTTGTTCAATTATATGTATATGGTCCCATGCCTTGTAAGTTGCTAGGTGAGGCAAAGTATTTTGTTACTTTCATTGATGAATATATGCATAAGGTGTGGGCATATCCTATTAAGCAGAAATAAAAATTCTAAGTTAGCTACATTTTAACATTGACTTGCTCTTTTGTTGAGAACCAATCTTGATATAGGCTAAAATACCTAAGGTGTGTTGAGATATCGAGCTCCACTCGTGATACGCCAGGGTGACCGTTGTGTATTTATGTCACCGACTTGTCAGTTGCAGACGCGGTTGGTACACCGCCCATGAATAATAGCTACATGATAGCTATCCTTATCTACTCTAGTTTGTGGCTCAGTTAGTATGCCACCTTAGTTAATTGAGTTTGGTTTTGAGACCCATATAGAGGGTTCTTCTATTTCTTTGTACTAGAGTTCTTTTGGCTTACACAACTAAGAAGAGGAAAACTGTTTTCAGCCTCCACCCTTGTGTGTCTTCCCCCATTGTGCAAGCAAGAAAGCTTCAAGCAAGACTCCTTCCTTCTCTCCCACAATCTTGACATGGTATCAGAGCCTTGTTCGTGGTAAGGAGCTCAAGAAAGCAAGCCAAGCTCGCGGTGGTCTGGTAAGAGGAGCAGTGTTGCTTTCATTTTCTGTTTTGGGAGCAGATCTCTGCAGGTAGCACAGCCGGAAATTGCAGGAGTGCATTGTCTCAGGTTGAGACGCCCTTCGCGGTGAAGCAAGAGGGCAGTATATGCTACGGGCGAGGGCTTTAGCCCTCAGCGACCTTGTTTTTTTGATTTGAGGCCATTTCGGGGCCTGTTTTGCAGACGGAAGTTTTCTGCACGCACTCAGGAAAAGGCTCAGTTTTATGCTGTGCAGCCACTGTTCTACAGGTCGGTGAAAAGTTACTGTAGAAATTGCATCGTATGCTTGTGTGCAGAGACATTGGGAGTTTCAGAATCATCCTTGGTTCCTGTTTATGCAAAATCGTCACTAGGAAGTGACTGTGTGGTCAAATACCACTTTCGCCAGTTTTGCAGATTTGCCCTTGTGAGGGTGAAGCTGTGTTTTTTGTAGTGACAGAATTTCTTGCAGTATTCTGTAATGGCGTCTGATTCTCTTTCACAGATTGTCACTGAAAAGCTTGACAAGAACAACTTCCAGGCATGGAAGTTTAGAATGACGAATTTCCTTATGGGAAAAGGATATTGGGAATTTGTTGCAGGAAATGAAGAAGAACCAGTTCTTCCTGATGTTCCCAATCAACAACAAATGCAGGCATTTAAAACATGGCATGAGAGAGCCAGGAAAGTTATGTACTGGCTGTCTATCAGCATTTCAGACTCTATGATTGTGCATATTCAGGATGCAAGTACGCCAAAGGAGGCATGGGATACTTTGTCAAAAATGTATAGCACAAATACGCAAGCCAGGAAAATGCAGCTCAAGCAAGAGTTGCACAATGTACAAAGAGAAAATATGAGCATCAACGACTACCACATGAAGGTGAAGAAGATTGCAGATGCACTTGCTTCCATTGGGTCGCCAGTGGAAGATGATGATTTAGTTTCCGTGACCTTGAATGGTCTAGGAAAGGATTATGCACAGTTTCGGACATCCATTTCAGTTCGTGAAAGATTTCCTGATTTTGAGGAGTTGATTGCTCTTCTAATTTCTGAGGAGCAGAGAAATGGTGGTGCATCTTCTTCAGGAGGAACTTCAAAAGAAGCTGTCTTCTACTCAAATGCTGGAAGAGGTAGAGGCAGAGGTAGAGGAGGCCGATTTGGAGGCCGTGGTAGAAATCAGAATATGCAGCAAACTCAAGAAAACCAGTCCTATGGAGGAGGACGTGGTAACTCTAGAGGCAGGGGGAGCCAAAGAGGTCGTGGTGGATGGCAAAGAGGTCAAAATGCAAACAGTAATGTTGAATGCTACTAGTGTGGTAAAATGGGTCATATGGCTAAAGACTGCTATAAAAAGCAGAATGACATCATGAATGGAAAACTGCAACAAGGGAATTATGCATCTTCTAGTAGACAGGGTGATGACAGAAATGAGCATTTGTTCATGGTGCAGCACATGAACAATTCTGTGACAAGTGCAGAAGAAAGCAATGATGTATGGTATGTTGACTCAGGTGCATCAAACCACATGACAGGTCATGCAGAATGGATGGAGGATGCAAGGAAAATGGAAAAACCAGGATTTGTGGAGACTGGTGATGATACTGCACATCCTATTGTGCAGATTGGAAAAATTCCCTTGTCTATGCAGGATGGGAAAAAGAAATACCTGTCCGATGTATTTCATGTCCCGAATATCACCAAGAATCTGGTTTCTGTTGGTCAAATGGTTGAACAGGGCTTGCAGGTTAGATTTAATCCTCATGGATGCTTTGTTGAGGATATGAAAAATAAAGGTCGCTTGATAGCAAAAGGAAAGAAGAAGGGCAGAATGTTTACGTTGGATGCAGACATGTCTGAATTGAGTGCAGCAATGTTTGCACATGGGACCGGTGTAGTTGCAGATATTGATATCTGGCATAAACGCATTGGTCATGTTAATGTACAGCGACTTAAATCAATGCAGGCCCAAAATATTGTTGCAGGTTTGCCGAAATTCAAGGTTGCAGAAATGCATAAGGTATGTGAAGCCTGTCAGTTTGGAAAACAGGCAAGGAAACCATTTCCTAGACATGTTCAAGAGAGTGAGAAGCCATTGGAATTAATCCACTCTGATGTGTGGACTACTAAAGCTGCATCTCTTGGAGGCTGTCATTATTTTGTCACTTTTATTGATGACTATAGCAGAAAAGTTTGGGTGTATTTTATGAAAAAGAAAAGTGAAGTTTTTGGGCATTTCAAAACTCTTAAAGCTATGGCTGAAAAAGAAACAGATCTGCAAATAAAATGCCTAAGGTCAGATGGAGGGGGAGAGTACCTCTCAAATGAGTTTGCAAAGTTCTTGCAGGAGCATGGCATAAAGCAGCAATATTCATGCAGTTATACCCCACAACAAAATGGAATTGCAGAAAGGAAAAACAGGCATATTGGAGAGGTATCTCGTGCCATGCTCAATGAAAAAGACTTGCCAGATTTTTATTGGGCTGAAGCAGTTGCTACAGCAGTCTACATAATGAACAGGACTCCCACTACAGCAATACATGGAATGACTCCAGAGGAGAGGTATACTGGTAGGAAACCAGATATTTCTCATTTGAAAATTTTTGGTTGCATTGCCTATGTACATGTGCCAGATGAGCTGAGATCCAAGTTGGATCCAAAAGCTGAGAAGTGCATCTTTATAGGTTACTCTCTGCAGCAAAAAGGGTATAGATGCTATAACCCTTCTACTCGTAAGTTTACAGTGAGCAGAGATGTTGTTTTTTATGAGATGAGTAGCTGGTATAAACCAGTAAATGTGATTGATGATGAAGATGCACAAAATGGTAATGCTACACAGAATTCACAGCAGCAGTCACAAAATATTAGTGGACCTGGAGCGTCCTCTAGCAGTGGTTCACATTCTTCGCCATGGATAGGCAGATTGAGATCAGGAGAATCTTCTCAAAGCAATGCAGATAGTGGTATGCAGGTATCACGAAAAGGAAAAGAGAAGGTTGATCAGCCCATGTTTGATGTGAATGCAGGTCACTCTTATGTGGATGGTGAATCCAGTGGCTCAGAACAGAGCATTGATGATGAGTTGGGTATTCCTTCTATTGTTACACCTGGAGTAAGGAAGACCAGGGATGTTTTGAGAGCACCTGGGAGTGAACCTACTTTGCGCAGGTCTATGAGAGCTAGGTATCCTGTGGATAGGCTGAAATATGATGGATTTACAGCCATTCACTATGCATATATGGTCAAAGTGATACAGGAACCAGAACCCACATCTTTTGAGCAAGCCATGGGAAAAGAAAAATGGGAGAAAGCCATGGATGAAGAAATGGATGCCTTGGAAGAAAATGCTATATGGGAGTTAGTACCTTTGCCTAAAGGTAAGAATGCAATTGGCTGTAAGTGGGTTTATAAGGTGAAGCACAATGCAGATGGTTCTGTGAACAGATACAAGGCAAGATTAGTAGTCAAGGGGTATGCACAAACATATGGCATTGACTATGAAGAAACATTCAGTCTAGTTGCAAGGATGGCAACTGTAAGAGCAGTCATTGCTATGGCTGCATCAAAGGGATGGTCTTTACATCAGATGGATGTAAAGAATGCCTTCTTGCATGGTGATTTGCAAGAAGAGGTCTATATGGAGCAGCCACCAGGTTATGTGCATGCTGTTCATCCTGAGTTTGTTTGCAGGTTGAAGAAAGCCTTGTATGGCTTGAAGCAAGCACCTAGAGCATGGTCTGACAAGATAGGACAGTATCTTGTCACTATTGGCTTTCAGATTTCCAAGGCAGATTTCTCACTTTATGTGAGAAAAACAGAGAAAGGTATTATGCTACTTGTCATTTATGTTGATGATTTGATTATGACAGGTGACAGTGTTGAAGATATACTTCATGTGAAAATGCTATTGAAGCAGAAGTTTGAGATGAAGGATTTGGGAGAGCTGCGTTATTTCTTGGGCATTGAGGTGATTAGATCACCAAGTGGGATACAGCTCTTGCAGAGGCAGTATGGATTGGACATGCTGTCCAAATATGGGATGACAGGCTGTAAGCCTATTTCAGTTCCTTTGGAGCAAAATGTGAAGCTGAGCACAGATGCAGGTGAGCTTCTAGAAGACCCTACTATGTACAGACGCATAGTAGGAAGTTTGATTTATATGACTATTACCAGGCCAGATTTGAGCTATGCTGTTGGATTGGTAAGTCAGTTTATGCAGGCTCCAAGGAAACCACATTTGGATGCGGCTAGACGCATACTCAGGTATGTGAAGTCCACATTGCAGTATGGACTATTTTATGAGACTGGGGTTCAAATACAGTTGCATGGATACACTGATGCTGATTGGGCTGGTAGTATTTCTGATAGACGATCTACCAGTGGATATGTATTCTCTTTTGGGAGTGCTGCAGTCACTTGGAGCAGCAAGAAACAGCCTACAGTTGCCTTGTCGAGCACAGAGGCTGAGTACAGGGGTGCAGCAATGGCTGCATGTGAGGTAGCTTGGTTGCATAAGCTACTTTATGATATGCATCAGTCTACAGATGGGCCAGTTGTCATTTATTGTGACAACATGAGTAGTATACACTTGGCAAATAACCCAGTATATCATGCTAGAACAAAGCACATTGAGGTGCATTATCACTATGTGCGAGAGAGGGTTTTACTAGGTCTTATTGATCTAGTTTATGTCAGCACAGAGGATCAGGTAGCTGACATATTCACGAAGGCATTGGGCGCAGAGAAGCTGTGCAAGTTCAGAGACCTGCTTGGTGTGCAGGAATTGGGATTGAGCTCGAGGGGGAGTGTTGAGATATCGAGCTCCACTCGTGATACGCCAGGGTGACCGTTGTGTATTTATGTCACCGACTTGTCAGTTGCAGACGCGGTTGGTACACCGCCCATGAATAATAGCTACATGATAGCTATCCTTATCTACTCTAGTTTGTGGCTCAGTTAGTATGCCACCTTAGTTAGTTGAGTTTGGTTTTGAGACCCATATAGAGGGTTCTTCTATTTCTTTGTACTAGAGTTCTTTTGGCTTACACAACTAAGAAGAGGAAAACTGTTTTCAGCCTCCACCCTTGTGTGTCTTCCCCCATTGTGCAAGCAAGAAAGCTTCAAGCGAGACTCCTTCCTTCTCTCCCACAATCTTGACAAGGTGCAATAATGGGAATGAGCATGTCTCAAAAGCCTTTGAGCAATTCCGTGATGAGAGGGGTATTAAGTGTCAATTGACTGCCCCATATACCCCACCCCAGAATGGTATGGCTGAGCGCATGAATAGGACAATTCAAGAGCGAGTCCATAGTATGCTTAGCCAAATAGGCTCACCATAGCATTTTTGGATTGAGGCAATTACTACTACCGTACATTTGATTAATCGGTTCCCATGTACTACTCTTGACTATTAGGTTGCAAAGAAGGTATGGTCTGGAAAACCTCCCTCATATTCTTATTTGTGTGTCTTTGGTTGTGAGGCTTTCTACCACGTACCCAAGGACAAATGTAATATGCTAGATCCTAAGTCTAGGAAATGCATCTTTCTTAGTTACAGAGATGTAGGTGAGATGGGCTATCACCTATGGATCTGCAGGCTTGGAAGGTTATCCACAGCCCCATGATGTTGTTTTCCATGAGGAGAAAATACATAAGAAGCCTAAACATATCATTGAGATACACAGGGTGATATTTCAAGAGGAGCCTCATACTCGTGTACAGTCAACTGCACAGCCTCTTGCAACAACAATTGATGTCTGAGTGGCCCAGGCCTCTGATGCTCCATAGGATGTATATGCTCCACAACTAGCTTTGAGGAGGTCTACTAGAGATAGACACTAGTCTGCACAGTTTGAGCCCTCTATGGATTATATAATGGTGATAGTTGCTAGTGAATCTCTTACTTCTGAGATGAGGCCATGCATAGAGGTGACAATTACTCTTGGGAGAGGTCCATGCAGTCAAAGTATGACTCATTGTAAAAAAATCATATGTGGAATTTGGCTCCTTTGCCTAGTGGCAAGCGTGCTTTACCTTGCAAATGGGTGTACTAGTTGAAAAGTACCCTTGGATGCCCCAAGCTAGGATACAAGGCCAGATTGGATGCCCCAAGCTAGGATACAAGGCCAAATAGGAACATGGTGTGGACTTTGATGAAGTCATTTCTCCTATTGTTAAATGACACCTGGTACTAGCTTTGGTTGCTCATCTTGACTTGAATCTTCATCAAATGGATATGAAGATAGCTTTCCTTCAAGGGAACTTGCATGATGAGATTTACATGGAGCAGCCTAATGGCTTTATAGACCTTGGAAGGGAACACCTAGTGTGTACATTGAGAAAGAGTCTTTATGATCTTAAGCAAGCACCTAGAGAATGGTATCACAAGTTTAATGCCTTTATGTATTCACAAGGATATTCTCACACTTATATGGATCTGTGTGTATACAAAAAAAGGCTCATGATGGTAGTCTTATGATTTTGATCCTCTATGTGGATGCTATATTGATTGCTGGGAGTGCTCATGATGAGTTTGCTACCTTGAAATGTCAGCTCAAGAAGAGCTTTGATATGAAGGACATGGGACATGCCTCACATATTCTTATGATGTGCATTATGCACAATCACTCTAAGGGGCTCCTTTATTTGTCACAGAAGGAGTACATCCACAAGGTCCTTGAGCGATTTCATCTACAGGATGTTAACTCGATTGGATATCCTTTACCTTCTCATGTGAAGGTTAGTTAGGCTGATTATCTACAGTCTAATTAGCAAAAGGCTGAGAACGACATAGCATTTGCAGTGGGAGTTGTGGCATGCTATATGGATACACATAGCAAACTAAATAGGGATGTTATCAAGGGTATCATGAGGTACTTGAAGAGCACAATAGCTATATGTATCTATTACAATGGTCAGGATGATACAAGAGTTGTGGGATACACTGACTCTAATTATACATGACATGTAGATAATAGGAAGTCCACCTCTAGTTATGTCTTTATCTTTCTTGGAGGTCTTGTTTCTTGGATTTCCATGGTGCAAAAATGCATGGCCCTATCTACTACAGAGGCAGAGTATGTTGCAGTCACCACTGAGGCTTACAAGGAGACTCTCTAGTTAGTAGGTCATCTAGTTGGAATACCTTGGGATTATTGATTGGTCCCTACACTACATTTGGATTCCATGAGTGCTATTCAATTGTCCAAGAATCCGATCTTCCATTGGAAGATGAAGCACATTGAGATGCATTACCATTTTATTTGAAGGTCATTGAGGACAAATCCATTGAGCTTTTTAAGATCTCAACTAACCAAAATCCTATAGATTTGCTCACTACAAGCCTCTCAACATAGCATTTTGCCTTCCTTAGAAAGTTGATGGGCACTAGATGAGATGATGTCTTTTCTCATCCCATTGTACTTATGTACACTTATACTTTGTCACTTTTTTCTTGTTCTCTCCTCACTTGAGATACATTCACTTAAAGTGGGAGGTTGTTGGGGATAAAGGTACCTGTGCCTAGCTACCTGTGTATTAGTTACTCTGACAATACCCACATAATCGCACACTTGTAAACTACATGTGTGGTAGACGTCCATCACTATCACTTTATTATTTTTTCTTTCAATGACATTTGAATAAAGGAAAGACTGGTCATACATTGACTATTGGATTTTCCATATCTGGTGTCATTGAAAGAAAATCCAATATAACACTCTTGCTCCTTCCACTATAGTGCTTGATTTTGCTCCGTGCTTCCACTTCAGGGCTCACTCCCTTCAATTCTTAGCCAACTCAATAGCACTCATAGAATCCAAATGCAATATAGGAACCACATCAATAATACCAAGGTCTACAACTAGACATCCTCCTTACAAGCCTTAGTGGCTGTAACATACTTTGTCTCTATAGTGGATAGGGCTGTGCATTTTTGCACCATGGACATCCAAGAAATAGCACCTCTAGCAAAGGTGAATATATAGCTAGAGATGGACACATATCCTATATAATCAAAGTCAATGTACCCCATGACTTATGTATCTTGGCTACCATAACATATGCACATATCTACAATGGCCTGAAGGTATGTCATGATACCCTTGACGGCATCCCAATGCCATCAGCCAAGTGTAGCCATATAGCACACTACAATTCCCACTGCAAATTCTATGTCACAATGAGTGGCTATCATAGCATACATAAACTACCCACTATGGATCCCTTATTGGCCATCTCAACCTTTTACTTATCTGACTTTGGATAATCAACCTAACCAACCTTCACACGAGAAGGTAAAGGACAACTAATAGGCTTAGCATCCTGCATATGAAACCACTCAAGGATCTTCTAGATGTGCTCCTTTTGCAAACAAGTATTCAAAGCCCTTAGGTTGCTATATATAGATCTCATTATGCAAGATCCCATGTAAGAAATCCATCTGAGAGAGATCCAAATCTAGTGGCACAACCAAAGCCAATACTAAGTGTAGGGTAGTCATCTTGACTATTGGAGAGAAGACTTTATTGAAGTCAACACCATGCTCTTGCTTAAAATCCTTAGCAACCAATTGGTCTTATAGGCTGGCTTGGGGCATCCAGAAGTACTCTTCAACTTCTATACCCACTTGATGGAAATCATGTTCTTTACTAGGAAAATGAATTAAATCCCAAGTATGATTATCTGTAAGGAGTCATACACTAACTACATGGCTCTCTCCCAAGAGTGACTATCATCTCTATGCATGACCTCATCATAGGTAAGAGACTCACCAGCATCTGTCACCATAACATAATCCATAAAGGGCACAAACTGATTAGACTGACATTTATCTCTAGTAGACCCCACCACAAAATAGGCTGTGGGGCATGTACCTCCTATATAACATCATGGTGTTGGGCCACTAGAGCATCAACTCTACCCCATGCTATCTAGCTGGTTATACAGTAACATGAGGCTTCTCCTGAAATATCACCCTGCATACCTTAAATACTTGCTCAAGCCTGCTTATGCATTTTCTCCTCATGAAAAATAACATCATGGACTGCAGATGACCTTTCAAGCTTGTGGATCCCATAGTCAATAGCCCATCTCACTGGCATCCCTATAACCAAGAAAGATGCATTTCAAAAACTTAGGGTCTAGCTTGTTGTGCTTGTCCTTGGGAGGAACATGGCAGAAAACTTCACAACCAAAGACATGCAAATGAGCATATGATGGAGGTTTTTCAAGCATGCCTCTTGTGTGGCTTGATAGTCAAGAACATTGCATGGGGATCAATTAATCAAATGTATAGTAGTAGTAACTGTCTTAGTGCAGAAGTGGTGCGGTAAGCTTGGCTAGCTAAGCATACTACGGACTTACTCTTGAATCATCCTATTCATATACTCACCTATACCATTTTGGGGTGGGGTGTACAAGGTAGTCAACTAATACTTAATACCCCTCTCATCACAAAATTAATCAAAGGCTTTAAATACATACCCTCTCCCATTATCAAATCATACATATTTTAGCTTATACTAGACTGGTTCTCAACAAGAGCAAGCAAATGCTGAAATGTAGCCAAGACTTTTGATTTTTACTTCATGGGGGGGGTATCCCCAGACCTTATGCAAGTAATCACCAATGAAAGTAACAAAATACTTTACGCCATCTAAAGACTTGCATGCATAGATCCACAAACATCATAATGAACAAGGGTTAGAGGCTCACCCATGTGTGGATTGCTAGACTTCTTATGCAAACTATGTATCTACCTGCCATAAAGACAATGATCACAAGAGTCAAAATACTTATAATTAAGGGGGGGAAATATTGCAAATGGGTAAGCATTTTCATTCCCTTTAATTACATATGTCCAAGGTGATGATGCCATGATGACACATGTGATATTACAACCACTACCAAAACACAATCAATAGACTCAGATACAACTAAGAGATAAAGAGTACTAGACTTGGCACCTCATGTTAGAATAAGATTCCCACAAGTAAGCTTCCATGAGGAATCACCAAAAGATACAACATAACATGCATCATCCAATTGTCTAGCCAAAAGTAGACTTTTGGTCAAAGCCAGAGTAGACTTTTGGTCAAAGCCAGAACATGGCGTACATCATGCAAAGTAAAGATACTTCTTGAAGGAAACTGCAATTGGACATTTCCAATATCAACAATATCCACTGCCAAGTCATAACCCAATCTGACAGATCCTATCATGATGTGATAGGAGTGGAACCACTCTCAATGAGGGGTAATATGAAATGAAGCCCCTGAATCAATTAGCCAACACTAAGTATAGGTGGATGAGGCATCAGTCAATTGCAAAACATCAAGAGAAAAAGGTGCAAGTATATGGTCATAATCAAAATTAGTATATATGACATTAATGTCTTCAATCTTGACACTAAACTTGCTAGAGACAATGTTGTGATCATCATTCTTGTCTTGCACTTAACCCTTTCTCTTTTCCTTTGCTTGTCATCATGCTTCTTATGGCAATGTGGTTGAATATGACCAAGCTTCCCATAATAGTGACAAGTCAATGCACACTTATGGCCAAGGGACTTACTATGAGACCGTCCACATGACTAAGAACTAGACTTCTAAGAGTATCTCCCACAATGGTCATTTTACCACTTCTACCATTATTGTCTCTGACTATCAAAGCATGAGAGGTAGTACGAGAAGCATCTATATTCTTTCGATTAGCTTCTTCTTTCAAGAGTGCACCCCTCTATATCCTATAATTTTAGCCCATCAACAAACATTTTTACATACATAAGTAGTACATAATGTGTCCCATGACTCAAGCAATGTAGCCAGTAAGAGCAAGAGAGAAATATTTTCCTTAAATTCAATCCCCTATGAAGACAAGTGGCTAAGAATAGAATGAAACTCATTTAAGTGGGTAGATATGAAAGTCTTGTCCTTCATACAAAGAACCATGAGTTGCTTCAGCCAATACATCTAAGAGATAGGGCTTTATTTATCATAGACATTATGAATCGTATCCCATAACTGTTAGGCAGCCTATTTGTCAGAGACAACATTACAGGAGACCTACTTAGAGAGTAACAAAATTATTCTATATTTACATAACTTATCCAGTTTAGCTCAATCTCGTGTATCAAAGTACTCAGGCTTTACACCCTCATGTGTCAATGGCTTAATCTACAATTTTTGTACTAGAACTACTAAATTTGTGCCTTTCAATAGCTGTAGTTGGTGCCATCTAGTTTTTTAATATTAAAGATAACACTGCCATTCAACCCACCATTCATAGTGGAAGAAATGAAAGCACAATCCAAGACAAACAGGTTACTATAAATGATAGCAAAACAGTCGGAAAGCATAGCCAAAATAGTGTCTAACAAATGAAAAACAAAAAAAAAATTGGGCTATCCTCTAATTGCCAAAGAATGATGGTCAAGTCAAGGCATCTACCCCCATAAATGATACATAAACATGCAATTATAGCAAAGTGAAAATAATGACAGCAATAAAACCCAAAGCAAAGTGTGAGCAATCAACCAATAAAATCCAATTTGCAAAACTACCATGTATATCCTGCAAGAACGGGGATATATACAAACCACTAGTAGTCACTAAGCATATAATCAATATTGAGAACTATCAAGCTCAATGTGCTAGAGAGAGATACATCCAATAGGCATAACTATCATGTATATAGTAGGTCTCAAAGATAGCAAAAGAGAAATGCTAAATACACAATCGATTGAGTAAGTGTAAAGAAGCTCAATACATAACCCAACAAAATGAATACATCACTAACAAAAACTCGATAGAGATAGGTACCAACTCAAAATATGAATCAAATCAATCCACTAGGCAAAAACTACATACAAATAGTATCCAGTGAGCTTAAACATAACCCAACCGAGTCCTACGGTCTCGCTGAAGTAAGCTCAACTACATAGATCCAAAGCTCTACTCAAATGTAGAGTATCCAAGTAGTGCAAGTAACTCCCACTAGAGCAAAACTGAATGCCAAATTAGCAATGTAAGCTCAATAGATCATAGGCATGACATCTCAGCATCCAAGATACATGAAGCATAAGCTGAGAGCATAAAACCCAATAAAATCTTCAAGCCCGTAACTGTGTAAGCCTCTAAAGTAACAAGGTATGTAACCACATCCAAGATGAATGTCACCAAGCTCAAAATCGAAGCTCAAAAGCTTTTAATAGCATATTGGGCTGCAAATCATCAAGGCATATATCAATAGACCAAATGAAGAATATGAATAATATCCAAGAGCAATCGGCATAAAACTTCCATGGGGAAATGCTTGTTGCCCTGCTATTACAATACTTAAATGAGAGTGAAATTTGAGCTATTTCGTTCTCCAATTAGTCCCAAAACCATTCTCCAATACATCAATATAACATCCCCCAATGATTCTGCATCAATATGCGAGAATACAAGCATCGATAGAGCAATACAGAACCCACAATCTCTAAGAAGACATTGTTCCAAGTCTATTACAGTATATCTACTATTCATGTACACCAATAGTCGGTTTTAGGAGCTCCAAAACTCAAGTTTCCAATGTTGAGGAAGTGTCCAAGAGGTTTCTCAAGTGCCAAGGAGTGCTAGATGTCACAGAGGAGGCAGAAGATACACTAGATTGATCGGGAAAGGGGCAATAGGAGCAAGCACAATCCATGCTATTATTGATGCTGGTCTTGATGCTACTACTAGCCTTAAGGATAGCTCTTGAAGCTCAAGGGAAGCTCAATGGGACCTCAACAATGCGTGGAAGAAGGCTTGATCACCAAAAGGAAGCAAAGGATCAAGTGCATACCTTGAGAGATGATGCCAAGAGGCATATTCCACGGTGGATTCCATATAATATATAATTAAGGATAACAAACAATGGCTTTTTCCATGGGGGAGGTTGGGCCCAATTGTGTGTTTTTCTCTTGTCTTTCTCAATATTGAGTTATTCAAATCCTCTTATATATTATAATTTTTTTTATTAAGAATCATGGACCTAGAACTAGATGAGCTATGGTGGACGCAAATCAAACACACGATACATGATTAGAATGAGAAATTGTAACTCAAGTGAATTAGGTTCCAAGATAGATTAGCTTGGACTCATAAACACAATCTTGAGAGACTCAAAATGATTGTTCCATTACATTGAAATGAGTGTCAAGTACATGCATTTATAGCTTTATGGATAGTACCTCTTTTCTTCTCTGTGCTTATGGAATTTTGGACATCTCTTGCTAGAGCTTCTAGAGCATACATCTTTATCATATATCTCATACAAAGCCACTTGTGGGCAAGCATCATTTGCTATTCTCAACACCCCCCTCAAATGATGAATCTCTACCTTTGCTAGCTTTTGCTCCCCTACATGTGAACATGGACCAAGAGACTAGCTCTTTGGCAGCCTAGTCAAATTAAGGCTTGAAACTTTACATCTTGGTAGGATTTTTACATTCACTATGGGAAACAAGATCCATTAAGGGAATTCGAGATCCACAAGATCCACTATGGGAAAGATCCACTTTGGGAAAACATGATCCATGATGGAAAATTTTTGCAAAACATTTTGTTTGTAGTAGGGAAAGTATCTTCTTCATCTTCCTTTGGCTTCTTTTCGCACTCTTTGGTGCAGTATTTAATCTTCTTGGACTCCTTCTTGGTCTTCACGCACTTTGCCTTTGTTGTGATTTTTGTCCCTTCATTGACGCATGGTACCTCTCCTTTTTGCTTTATGCTTTTACAAATGGATACAAAAATAAGTTCATGACCTTGTCTTAACAAGCTCTCTTTGACATAGATTTTGGGATACATAGCATTTCAAGGTTCTATTGGCCTTTTTGAATGCAAACAAATTTCAATCTTGAAGTGGGAAAGTGAAGGTGTGAATGGGTTTTATCAACCTGGTTTAGTGTGGAAAGAGGTTTGATAAAGAGGGTGTGAAAGGGAGTTAAGGAAAAGAGACTTTTAATGTTATAAACCTTAGGATAAGGATTAAAAGAAAAAAACAATTACAAGTATGGGGGTCCTGGTTCATCCACTGGAAGTAGGCATTGAAGGCGTAGGAGGCGTGGGAGGTGATCGTGTCCAGGTTGTCCACCCTGCGAGATGGACCTGCAGTCCACCTGGGGCCCTAGTCACTGCCCTACCCGCACACCAAGTCCAGCACATTCTGCAGGTCTATGAGCTGGCGTTCGACCTCATTGCACGTTTTGCAAGTCCATCAAGCTGGCGTCTGTGCTACGGTGGACGCAAATCAAACACACGATACAAAATTAGAATGAGAAATTGTAACTCAAGTGAATTAGTTTCCAAGATAGATTAGCATGAACTCATAAACACAATCTTGAGAGACTCAAAATGATAGATTAGTTTCCAAGATAGATTAGCTTGAACTCATAAACACAATCTTGAGAGACTCAAAATGATTGTTCCATTACATTGAAATGAGTGTCAAGTACATGCCTTTATAGCTTTATGGATAGTACCACTTTTCTTCTCTGTGCTTATGGGATTTTCGACATCTCTTGCTAGAGCTTCTAGAGCATACATCTTTGTCATATATCTCATACAAAGCCACTTGTGGGCAAGCATCATTTGCTATTCTCAACATGTTTGTATTTAATAGTTGAGATGTCTGATTTGTTAGATTTTTCCACTAAGTTTTATTATGTGTGACATAAAGTTGTTATGATTGAGATTTGATTTGCTAGATTTGCACATGTTCCACTTCGCACCATTAGTATTAGAGCTTGGCTACGTTGCTACGCTTCGAGTTTTCAATTGTATGATATCAGTGTGTAAAGGTGAACACCATGGAACAATCGCAATCAAATAACTACATATGAATATTGCAGCTGCATTTCTCGTGTTTTGGACAGTCTTATATCCACAGTTGATTGACTCGAATTGATCCAATTTGTTCTTCTCTGAATTTGGATTATAGCATGAACTTGGCTATGCAAACAGAATGTTATAGCCAAAAAGCTTTTGAAGTTTATTTCATAGTAAATCATAGCTTTGTTTTATTTTATAAAAGTTTCAAGTTTAAATATATTAAGTCTTTATTTATACAACAGGCTATATAGAAGAGGCACTGGAAAGTAGTCTAGCTATTGTATATGCTTCACCATAAAAATCCTCTTGAACAACTATTTTCAGGTGATGTAACTTTCTACCAGTTCATATTCTGAGGATGGTGTAAAAACAAAAGTTTTAGCCATCAAAAAGATCTACAATTGATCTTAGACACATATTTTACAAATTATGAATATTTAGTGAGTTATTTGAGACCTAAAGTGACCCTAAATGCAAATTTCACTGCAATATGCAGAAAACTGTGTAGTAGCCAACTTTGAGCCCTATTTTTTATGACCTTACTTTCGGATTTGGTAATCCATCATAGAGACATGAATTGTAGATATTTTTGTTGTCTACAACTCTCTAGCTATCATCATGACCTGATTCTATCTACAAAGAAAGTCATTTATCTTGAAAATAGGTCTCGCAATTAACCCAGACTTGGTGAAATTTGTAAATTTCAACCTATACATACATCTAATTTCATAGTAGGATAGCTTTTCATCCATTTGGAATTTGAGTATACTCCCAAAAGAAAAAGTTTTAGCTTGTACAAAGATCTAAAACTTATATTAGACATGGTTTTGTCTAAATATGCATATATTAAAAGATAAACATATCTAAATATGCCATAGAACTTAAATATTACTATTTTTTACCAAGAGACTAGTATTTTATCTAACTTTAGCCTTATCTTTAATATGTTTCTTTTTAAATTTTAGTCTTAGTCATAAGTAAATGTTTTGTAAAATACCTTATAAGCTCCAACTCTCTAGTTATAGACTAACTTGATTCACAAGAAGATATAAGTTGTTTTTATTCAAAGTAGGCCTTCAATATGATTCTCACTCTGATTTTTTACGATTATAGTATGTCCTTAATGTTGTTATCTTTTGATTTGAAAATTCACTCTTTCTAATAAAGATAGAGATTTCCAATCAAGGTAAGATATGTAAGTCTTTTACTCTTTTTTTCCTAGAATTCTTAGTTAAATTTTTACTTACTACTAAACTAGAATAACAATTTTATTTGTTATTGTCGATGCTTTGAGTATGAGACCTAGCATTCATAATATTTATGTCTTATCTTTTGACTCTCTTACTCCCATGAAAGACATCTATAGCACTAACACTAGTTTTTAATCTTATTAGATTCAATTGTTTGCTAATAATTACACTCTGATTGATTCATTGTCTTATACTAGATACTTGGTAAAAATCTTTTTTTTTTTAACTCATTCAATTGAAGACGTGCAACAGATGACCGCCTACGACCTAAGTGCTTACCCCTCACTGCTTGCTCCACATTGAGCTAATAGCAATTGAGGACAATTGCTATCCCACCCCAGTGGTATGATGCCAAGAGGCATATTCCATGGTGGATTCCGTGAGGTTTTTCGGTGGATTCTGTAAAACTAGAGGCATATTCCATGATGGATTCCGTAAGGTTTTTCGGTGGATTTTGTAAAACTATATGTATTTGCAGGGCTCGTACACAAGGTGGATTCATTGTGCGAGAAGTTGATTTGTAGCTGAAGACTGCTAGGTATTCACTATTGTTTATCTATTTTATTTATAAACAATTGTGAATGCTTCAGTTGATGTGTAGAGTAGGTAGCGATGGCTTTGGGTAGCACTGGGCGTTAGCGTAAGTCCAAGTATAAATTTTATAATTATAATTATTTATCTTAAGTATAATATATAATATTATGTATTTATATGATAACGTATTATTAAAATTATTACTCTATTTGTAAGTTATAAGTTTAAACTTCTTTAGTAATAATTAGATCATTGTCCTTAGTACTATTAATTTATTTATTTTTAATATAGATTATTTTAAAATATGAGATTTAAGATATGCTTTTATTGAAATAAGCTTTCTTTATGAAATACCTTGCTATTTTCTTAATGTGATTAAGTTTAGAAGGCTTTTCTAGCTTTCTTTATAAAAGCAACAGGATCGCACGCAAAACATAAGAACAGGGTGAAAACTGAGTTTTCATTGGTTCCTCATCCGGAATCGGAATTCAGAGCTTCAAGAATCATTTTGGGAGTTTTGGCACGCTCTAGATACGATAATGATACCAAAACGTCAAGATTCAGAGCACAGAATTTTCTGCAACAACTATAGTATGTTACAGGATACCTCTTAACTCTTAAAACTCTGTATTTCAATTGATATTTGTACTTTCTTTGTAATTATATATAAGATATGAATGCAAATATCCATATAAAAATATAATATATAATTAAGGATGGAAAACCATGGCTTTTGCCATGGGGGAGGTTGGACCCAATCGTGTGTTTTTCTCTTGTCTTTCTCAATCTATTGAGTTATGCAAATCCTCTTATGTATTATAATGGGGGAGGTTGGACCATGGCTTTTGCCATGGGGGAGGTTGGACCCAATCGTGCGTTTTTCTCTTGTCTTTCTCAATCTATTGAGTTATGCAAATCCTTTTATGTATTATAATGTTGTTTATACTTAATAGTTAAGATGTCTGATTTGTTAGATTTTTTCACTAAGTTTTATTATGTGTGACATAAAATTGTTATGATTGAGATTTGATTTGCTAGATTTGCCAGGTATTCCACTTCACACTAGAGGAAGCCACGGCTACCTTGAAAAAAATGAAGCATTGTAGGTATTGATATAGACTGAAACAAGCTAAGAAGAAGCACCTTGAACTTAGCTCTAATAGCAATTGAAGGGAGAAGCTCCAAGTGGGAGGATGCGAGTGAAAGCAAGAGCTATGGTGGAAGAAGCAAGAGAGCAAGAGCAAGAGACATAGGATGTGGAAACTCCAATAGTCACAATGTGTGATTGGTATTTCCTTATTCAATGTCACTAAAAGGATAAAGAATGAAGTGAGAATGATGGGTGCATGCCACCTATAGTGTACAAGTGTGTGGTTACTGTTAGTGTAATGAATACACGAGTAGTAAAGCATAGGTGCCTTTACCCCCAAACAGCCTTTACCCCCCCCAGTTTGATAGTTCTTGGGCAATGCGAGTAGATCTAGAGATCAAGGTTCTAGGTTTGGAATTGGGGTTCAATGATTGTCCTTGACTAGTCATAATTGGATTTCTATTCTCAACATTTAGGAGGTGTTTGCATTTCAGCTTGTGAAGTGCTCAAACAACTATTTGGAGTCCCTTTGATTGAGATGTTTGGGCAAGATTCAAGTAGCTTGAGGTGCTCAAGGCAATATCGGTGTACAACTATGTGATTGAGGGTTTGTTACAATTATGCTCCTATTATTCACTCACATTAAGGTTCCAAGCACATCATTCTTCAATATGGCTTCGTGTTTCGAAATTTGGCTTACATGCAAGTGCACTTAGGTGTTCTACTTTCAAGTTCCTCTAGGATGACTAAGAGAAGGTTTGCTAGGGTTGTGCATCTATTTTGCAAGTTCTAGAAGTAAGTGTATGTCACACTCATTCTTGTATGTGCAAACCTATGGACCTATAAACTCTTATGCATATGCCGACCTAGGGTTTCCTACAAGTTCATGCAAGGTGTGCATGAATGGACTAGTGCAAGTAATGTGCCTTAATGTCGCACATCCTAAGTAGCATGTTTAATGTGTGAGCATGATGCGATCATGTGAGTGGGGTGCTTGGGTACCATGTGGCTTGGCATGTTGTGCTAGTGGAACCTAGTGTGGCCTAGTGTAGGGTCTAGCACTTAGTGAGATTCAAGATATAATTACCTAGTCATTGTATGTTATGTGGCCTAACTTGTGTGTACATGCAAGAAAACTAGTGGCAAATGCCTAAATGCATTGTGTGGCATGATAGGATGGTATGTCCACATACATCTTAGAGAATAAGTCACAGTATATGGTTCTTAGTGTTGTGAGTATTTGCAACAAGGGTTCTAGCAAAGGGAGAGGGGCATGAGTGAATGATGGGCCATTCAAGGAGTCCTATCTTTATCTATGTTTGAGTGTTGTTTGAGGTGAGAGTACATTAGCTAGAGGTGCATTAAGTGGTTACACATGCACCTAGGGGGAGTTGGGTTTCCCTCACTTGAAATGGATGCCTAGAGGGCAATGTTCACAACAAGTGATTCCCATTATGTCTACACTAAAAGAATTAAGGTGATTAACTATGCCAAGATAAGGTTGTGAAAGCTAAGGGTTTCATTGTTATTCTTGTAGTTATATGAAGTTCCACTTACTTCCAAAGTTAGAGGTGCTTTCAACTAGAGCACTCAGTGCATTAGAGGTAATGTCAAGGATCAATGGGCTCCTAGGGCTACAAGCCACTAGGATGGTCCATAGGAAGGGTGCCTAGAGTGTGATGAATGACATGATAATTAAGTATGTTCCTAAGGCCAATCCTCTTTGCACATGGATAATTCTCACCTTACCATTAGTGTATTTTGATGTGTCACCCGAAAAATGTCTTAGTTTGAAGTAACTCCATTCAATGTCCTCAAGTCATGACTTCTTGGGAGGGGTTTGGTTATGCAATGCAAGTTTATTGTTGAGACCCCAAGATGTAGTGGATCTGGCCTACTTAGCACAAGTTCCCATGGGTTGTCTTTATGCACTCTTTCTTCAACTAGATGTTGCTTATTAAGCCTCAAGCATTCAATATGCTCAATCTCCAATTCACTTCACTTGATGGCTTAAGGAACAAGAGTCTCTATCAACATGTTGATTGTAGGATCCTCTCCATCTCAAGGTCAACACTTGGGGGTTAGATGTTCGGGGGGTTCACTATATGGAAATCCTCTATATCAAGTGCGCTCTAGGCCTACTTTAAAATACCCTTATCTGTGAAAATTCTCTTTTTAAAAACACCCCTTTTCTACTCTATATATGAATAATCCCTTTCTATGGCACCCTTTTGTATATAAAAACTACATTAAAAATATATATTTTTAAAATATTTTATTTTGGACCCATATGATATGCTTACATATTTTAGAGTGACCCTCTCCCCCCCCCCCCCCCCCCCCCCCCCCTTCATTTAGATGTCAATCTAGAGCGGCTCCAATGGTAAGTAGACAAACACGAGACATATGTACGAGTTGGTAGCAAAGTAAGTGATCGAAGCAAGGGTGAGGGGTTGACACTCTCACCAATTGTCTGATGGATGCACCTACCACAGTAGTCTCCATGTGTGCTTCAACAAGTAGTTTATTGATTTAGCATTGTATTATGCAATTGCTTTGTGTGTCCTCCTCACCCTTTATTGAATTGTGTTATGGTTTTCACGTAGATCGATGTGGCGGCATGGGTTGACATGGTAGCAATGGGTTATGAAAAGGGTACAGTAAGTTGAGAACTAGTGGATCCAAGCCAACATAGGGTGAGGGCTCACGTGGGTGGCTAAGGGCAGCGTCTACCACGACCGTCTATCACTTGAGCATGGCCATTGTCTAGCTAATAGTCATGTGGGCTCATAGGTATTTATGTAGGTTGTATGCTCCTTATAGTGGTCGTGTGTTAGCCCATGTGGCCCTCTTGAGGCGGCATGGAGTGTGACATGGACTGATGAAAGCTAACCAACCATCAAGGACATTTAAAGCCACATTTGGGCTATCAAGTCTAGTAGCCGGCCAAGAGTTGAGAATGAAGTATCAAGATGGACAAGTGAATTGCCATGTCTAAGTCAAAGGGTGGCATCTAGATGAGGTGGTGTTGGCTAAGTGGCATCTTCCAATGGGCATGCAAGGCCTGGGCTAAGGCATGATTGACTGGCCCATAAATGGTGGCCAAGAACCCCAAGATGATAGGACCAAGAGTCATGTGAGGGCATTTGGGCCAAGGCTTTAGCCGTTGGGTGGTATTTGCGGGGTCTAACATTTGTTTCTCTAAATCCAACGTGTCTCATCTGCGACCACTTGTTTAGGAGGGTGTTGCAATACTATGCGGACAGCACACGCACCATGTATCCTCGTGGGATCAGCTCATGGAAACCAGAAGCAATGGAGGCGCAGGCCACCACTTGTTTAGGAGGGTGTTGCGATACTATGCAGAACTCGTGGGATCAGCTCATGGAAAGCAGAAGCAATGGAGGCGCAGGCCTCGAGGCCTTGAACGAGAAAGCAGACAGGCTGAATCTGTTGAAAGGAGAATAGGACCAGCCTTTGATGATCCTCATCAAAGGTTGCATCAAGAAGGACATTGACCCTAGAGGCAAAGGGGAAGGGCTTGATTGGCAAGGTCGGGTACTATTCTGTCAAGACCTCAAGCTAAATATCAAGCAATCCGATGCTGCCTATGCTTCAGTCAAGTCTTGGAAGAATACCTTCATGACCTATTTCTGGGTTGCCAATGAGGATGGTAGAGGAGATGTCTCCCTCCCCCAGCGTATCTGGTCCCGAGGAGCAGCCTTCCCTAATCAATATGTTCCACTTATCGAAGAGCCTAAGCGCTCTCACTCAATTTACAAAAACGGGCTTCAAAGATGGCGTCTAGCACAGAGCAACTACGGAGCTAAAGGATGCTTGTATGCTCAACTTGCAGTTTAATTTAGTGCCGGATGAAGCGGTCTAGCTACATAGGATAATCCGTCACACTAAGGATGTAATACAATTCAGGATGGGGGCCTTTTGTATTAGTGGGCTAGTTGCAATGGCGCTTAAGCCTCTTGCCTCCACCAGAGGCATACTAAAGACCCAGGAGGGCTAGTAACAAATGGAGAATAGAAGCAAGGTTCCAAGAGATTGATGCATGGGTGGGTGGCTGCTCCTTATATAGGCCGAACGTTCTTTTATGGCTGGTTGTTATCAATAAATTGCCAACCAAGCAACTCCTTTGCGAGCTTAGAGATGTATCACAAACGTGTCAAGACAAAAAGAAGACCCACAGCATGTCTTGTAGAGTTGCAGAGAAGCGAGGACTCTCTCGCTTGGAGTTATCAAGACCATGAAGCTAGTTGGACTTAATGAGGTAATTGCATGGAAACAAGCATTGCTGGGAGAGAAGGGGTCACCTCAATGATGAGTCTACAAGGATTCGGGACATTGTTAGAGCCTATCGTAAAATCTGGGCTGCTAGAAGTGATTTCCTTGTTGGTAGATCGATCTACTAGTTATGAAGCTTTCATCGTTAAACTCTTTGACAGAGACTAGTGAAGGAAGTCAAATTATGCTGTAATGGGCAAACTAGCTAAGCGTTAACCCACTTTTACAGTGATTGCCAATTTGCTCAGGAAAGCTGCTTGACCCCTCCAGGGCTTTAAATGTACGTATATATCTTTTCAATATCTAATATTTATGACTACATTATAAACAACCTACTACTCTCATCAAAATGATCTAAAAGGGAAGAGAATCACACACTTTGCCAGGACTCCATCTCCAAAAAAACCTAATAATATTAGTCCTATACATATTCCATACTTTTGAGACTCGTCACCATGGGCGCACGCACCTCAAAATGTATGGTAGATTCTTGCAAGCTATATTATCAAGTCATATAAACAATGGCACTTCCATGCTCCCTCAACTAATTGGAGAAAAGACAACCCTCCTCCCCACCCTTTCCTACAAAGGAACCTAGGTTCAAGTATCAACCAAGTCTATCCTTGAACCTTGGTCTCCTTTGAGAAAGCCAAGGTTCACAATACTAATTAGGAGTAATATGAAATAGCAATATGTAAGGGGACATTTTTTCCTTTGCCCTCTTAAGGCACGCACATTTACCCGTAGCTTACAAGCTCTTTGTAGAGTTTTTCCTTTTCTCCTACAAGGGGTTGATCATTTCCCTTACCAACCACCAAAATTTGCAAATGCGAAAACAAAGACTTAGCACAAGGCAATGCTCCAACATATTATGTACACTTTATTTAGTTGCATAGGTTCAAGTCCTTAGAAGCCAATACATTTGACTACATATATTTTATTTGGCTAGCCACTCTTTCAACTCATTCTAAGGTTCAAATTCTTATGAAAGCATACATTGACTAAATGTTTTTTAATTGAGCAGCTCCTCCTCGGACTCATTCTAAGAAAATGTGTATCCATTAGCATGCAAAGGTAAAGTTGGCTCTTTACCCAAGCTTGAGAGAGAGAGAGAGAGAGAGAGAGAGAGAGATGGAACAATTCCAAAATAACCAAGAGGCATATCCCACAAGTCCAAGACTTGATTCCTCATGGACTCAAACTTGAAGATTCTGGAACCTCTTCTACTATTCTACCCCCATAAAGGTGATAGCATGGTTATTGGAAAGTCTCATATTTAGACACCTATCTCCTCTTTTTTGTTTGTTTTAGTGATGTCACACACGCACCCATTTTGTGTGTGTGTGTGTGTGTGTGTGTGAGTTTTGGGTAGAAGGCCCTTCATAAATATTTCAATTCATGAATTCAAACTTTCTTCACACACAGTGTGTGTGTGCACGCACATGCATCATAGTGATGGAGCAAGCCATCCCCACTACTTTTGTCCTGCGTGTCATGTAATCGGTGTTATGCAATTCAAGTCTTACCATCATATGTAGCCATCAATGTTCAATTCATAAGTCCTCTTCCCATAATTGTTTAAGTTGTCAATTTACACTCGAGAAAATGGAGGTAGAGTGAATGGCCAAGGCTGGGACTCACAGGCTATTACACCTGACAAAGACACTATTCTTCCTCTCACTCACTGAGAATCATTGTCAGCCGGTCATTAGCTACCACTGCCAGATTCCTCAGAATTCCTGTTTCCCAATCGGATACATCCTCACTCAATTTCCCCTACTCTATTGTACAGTTTTTGATTTTTAAGCTTTCTCAGCCTTCAGCTATAGAGATCATTGTAACTAGCTGCCTATCTTAGTGAAGATTAAAGGGGAGTGAGTGATTCACATATATGTAGATATATACAGAGGTGCATACAGGTATTCACATTCAGCTGGGTGCTTGCAAAGAGGGTAGTAAACCATGGATGCCTTTGCTTCTTAAACCCTGGGAGATCTCCCTAAAGCTGTTGCCATTACCCCAAAATGATGCTAGGCTCAGACCAAACACGGCCATAACCACCACTGAGCATGCAGCTGGTACTGCTTGGCTTCCTCCCAGAAATTGTGTCGCCAACAGACCTGCCAAGGTAGAGCTCTGCATTCCTGTGCAGAGAGAGAGAGTCCTTGAAGCCTTCTCATCAAGCCTATGCAACCAAAAAGAGAAGAATACCCATCACAGAGCATCAGTAAATGAGTGTGTTATCAATCCAATCATATGTAAAACATATTCCCGAAAAACACTTACGAAGCTCACAATAATGAACAAGGGCAGTGTAATTGTTATTTGGTCAATGTTACTGCAGGCAGTGTAATTGTTATTTGGTCATTGTTGCTGCTCATTCACAAAAGGTGGGCAGAATTGAAAGTAGCCATTATTTATCACAAGTCCCCCCATCACAGGTGCAAGCTACAGATAGTAGCATGCCAAAGAGTAGTGCGGTTGACTTTAGTAATGTAACTGCCCATCTACCAGCTTCCTAACAGAAATGCAAGATTCTTATTGCCATGCATATGACAATCAGATTCAACCATGGAGTAGATTATTATCATAATTCTGAGAGTATCATGAGGTAGCCTAAGCAGGTCTCACCTTAAAGCAGGCAGCTTGGATATCCAATATCCAAATGTAAAAGCTGCTACATGAAAAGCCACAATAGGTACCAACAGTTGGATGCCTTGAATGCTTGCTAGTTGGGCTCTGTTCAGAGCAAGTGGACTCCCTATGCACATTGATGTGCAAACCATGGCCATAAGGGGCAAAACAGGACGGATTAAATCAACAACTGGCTTTGCATAGGTATTTAATGTGAGGCCCAACATTACAGGGCACAAAACAACCTGCACACAAACTAACATGAGCATTCATAAAAACTTCTAATACCAATAATGATTTAACTGAATCGTGCTTGAAAAAAATACCTGTAGTATAGATTTGGCCATAGCCAAGCCATCTACAGGCACCACAGATCCAATCAATAATCCAGTCAGGAGCGGAGTCACAACCACTGATGTTATGGTCGATAAACTAGTCAAAACAATGCTCAATGCTACATCCCCTTCACTCAGATAGCTTGCATAGCTTGACAATTGAGCCCCTGCAACACTCGCTGTAAGAATGAAACCAGAAGCAAAAATAGCTGGGACTCTGAAAGCCTTTGCTACCAACAGCCCAAGGAGCGGCTTGATTCCATATTGTGCAACATAGCCTGCAAGGACTGGTTTTGGCCTGAAGCCATAGAAAGAAAAAGGTTAATTGAAGCTAGATCCTAAAAACAGCGCGTGTTGATACCTTAGTGTCATCTCACAGAAATCTCAAGATTTCTCACCTCTGAAGGACGATAGCAAAGTCCTTAACAGAGAGCTGAACACCAATAGAAAGCATGATTCCACCAAGAGCAGGGGCATAATACTCCTTACTCACCCTGCATTGTTGTTGGCAAATCCAGTTGAAACATTGAGAGCGATAATAGAGTTTACAGCATTAACTTGACATGCACATAACATAAGAATGAGGTGATCTGAACATAATGTCAAGGACCAGTTGTTACAGACAGATAAAAATAGGTATAACCAGTCAAAACAGACCAACCATTGAGAGCAATAATAGAGTTTACAGCATTAACTTGACATGCACATAACATAAGAATGAGGTGATCTGAACATAATGTCAAGGACCAGTTGTTACAGACAGACAAAAACAGGTATAACCAGTAAAAACAGGCATAAGCCAAGGCCTGATGCTGTGTTAGTGAATCTGAATAAAAAGAGAGCTTTCAAAGATCCTATTTTGATGAGTCCAAGATCAGGAGACTGATCAAGACCATATCTCATAACATAGAACAATGCTGCAGTGACGAAACTGAATAAAAAGAAAAAACTTCTGAGATCCTCTACTAATGTGAGGAAACAAACTAGGGAAAATCCTCGATAGTTTAGCATTAACTTTTGGATCCCAACAGATGGCATCACAACAAGGACTAGATCAAACAAAGTGTGGCACCATCACAAGGACTAGGTCAAACAAAATGTGGCACTGTCACAAGGCATAAAATGTGCAAAGAGCATGGTAACCATGCACGCTCAACTATGAAGTGCAAATGCTTCAGAACATGTTAAATCAATCACACAGCTTGAACAAAGGACTTCTCCCTTAAGTACTCCTCAGACCTATGGTACCCACTAGAGCACCCAATAACTGGAATACGGGACGAAACTAAAACTTCAGGCAAAAGAAAGAGGGACTAGACCTACACAGATGGAGAATCTAACATTGGATTGGAATGTTTTCTGACAGGTTAACTGCTTGCTAATATTGTCGAGAGGCTAAGGCCACAACCAATAACAGAAAAGGCTACAACTCTCCAGATTGTGACCCAGGGATAAGGCACACTTACGATTTCCCTGGATCATTAGGGATAACATGATTACCAAATGCTTCCATTTCTGGTCCTTCAATAAATTTCTGAATGCCAATAGGGAAAAACAAAAGGTACTACTGTTTAAACAATAGCTTGACAGTAGGCATGACCTAATCTGCATAATCATAACTATGAGTAGAGAGTGGAAAGCTTTGTACCATGTCCTTTTCACCCCAATCTTGTGAAGGGAACACAAGAAAAGACTAGTACCTTGATTCTGACTGTACAATGATGCAATACTATTATGAAGAATCCAGTAGTAATGTCATGTCAAGTCTTGACATTCATCGGAACTCTCAAATATCTCTGAAAGGGCAAAGTCTAGTTTGCAAGGATTCAATTGACACTGTGACAAACACTGTAGGTACAGCATGTTGTTGGTGATATATGTCCTGAGGAAACTCATTCCTGTTCGGCAGTTCATAGTGCTGTCATCAGAAATCAATGCCATTGACCCAAAACAGGTTGTGTACCGATATATGGAACCTCACTAATCAATGCAATTTGAATTTTTCCGGTAAAGAGTAACCGAGACACGTATAATCGGAAGTTCAAAACAAGTTGTTCTATTTAAGCTAATGCGTATGAGCAGCATATTGAAGTCATATCAATACAAGTTGGATATCTACCAGGACGATCCGCATGCATGAAAGCGGCATTTTGAGTTACATACCACGCAAATGTATTGGGCTGGACCAATGCTGCGACCGCAGTGGCGACGACTATGTACGGCAAGAGAGCTGCCAAGGTCTTTGCAAAATCCCTGTTCTTTCTCCCCATCAAACCCTTTCGGGCCCTCACCTCAAAGGAAGCCAGGGACACGTTGCCCTGCCTGCCATGGGTCCCCACTCGTCCTCCATGTGCGGCCAAGCAATAGACAGAGAACCTTGGGAGCTTCCTGAGATGGCACAGCCTGACTCTGAGGCCGTCTGAATGATGGCACAGGAGGCTCCTTCCGTCTGTCGGGGCACAGAAGCAAGTCGAGCCATTGGAGAGGGAGATTCTAGTGTTTCTGAGATGAGGCTCAGCTTGCTCCAAAGACAAGAGGCCAGCTGAGGCAATGGCGGCCATTGGCGTTTCAGAGGGGTTAGGCTCAGGAAGAGGGCGCTTCCATTCTCTCCATGAATCACGAAAAATCAGATAATATGAGAGACAGAGAGAGAAACACACACACGAGAGAGAGAGAGAGAGAGAGAGAGAGAGAGAGAGATACCGAATCTGCTAGAATTGCTACTCACATTTCTATTGCTATTCTATCATTATCTTGATGAAGGATTGCTGCTAATTATCGTGATTATGCCTGATCGAAAAGGAAAAATACCCCTCCTATTTGGTAAAATTACCCCCCAACCGAGAAATTGCAGAAAAAATGTCCCACGGCTCTCAATATAAAATAATATACTTGGTCAAATTTCCCCAACCCTCCAAATTACCATTTCCCCAATACGGGTACCCTCATAGCTTACCATAATGTCCAGCATATATGCAAGTATTTTATGTAAAATTTTCATATGGAATGCACTCTTTTAGGAATCGAATATCAATTTTTCAAAATTATCAATGTTCCGTCAAAACTCCACAAAAACACCCCTCCAATTTGGTCTCGGCCAATTGGCCCCTCAAATTTTCCCAAAATTTTCAGCATATTTCGAAGCATTTGGTTGGAAATTTTGTACGTCCAAAGGATATTTTGTACTTTCCTGAAATGCTCTTACGAATATTAAAAGTTCTTTCTTCCTAAACGTTATTATCCTCGATTTAGTAATTGTTGCTCACTTTTGTAATTAATACTAAACCCCTTCCTTAATCTACAGAATTAGCGCGGCTTTATCTTCGGGGCTTCGAGCCTCTGAAAGGAGCGCGTGTGGCTTCAAATGCCACCGGGCATAAGAGCTGTTTCGCGGCTTTCGTTTAACCGCTGGTTTACGTAAACCAGCCAGAGAAAACCGCTGCTCGTGATTGTAGCTGCTGAGTTGGCCTACTTTCACGCGATCTTGGTCCCGCGACGTGGCGCTTTTTGAAAAAAATCGCGGCGTGGCGCGTTCCTGACCAACAGTCTCCTTCCATTGGCCGGGGCCCACGCCACTTTGCGGTTCAAAAATCACACTTATGATTGGGATGCTAACGATTAGAAAAAAACATTTTCCGGAGACCTCCGTCACACGCTGCAACTGTAGCACAGGTAACAGTGGTAGCATAAAGGGTCACACGTAATAGTAGGCCTTTCCCGCTACACCTGCAATAGTGTGGTAGTGAAGGTGGTCCTTGCCATCATCGTCATCGTACTCTTTGTAGTAGTGGTGGTGGTCGCCACGTAGTCATAGTTGTAGTCCTAATAGTAATAGTACTAGTGGTGATCACCACTTAGTCATAGTCATAGTCCTAGTAGTAATAGTACCAGTACTAGTAACAGTAGCAACACCAACAACAACAATAGTAGTATAAGGAGGCAACCCCACTTGACGGCTAGTGATCGACCTTGTTGGTGTGCTTTCACGGCTTGCTCCAACAAATAGAGCTTTCTCACTAACCATTGCAACCCTTGATCTCTCTAACCCTAAAACCTAAACCCTCACAACTAGTTTGGGTTTTAGGGTTTAGCTTTTTTTCTCTTAACTTTTTATGCAACAAATGTGAGCATAGTTAGCTACTCCAAATGGACATTTAGGATTGGCCTTTGAATAGGAGATTTTGAGCACAATTGATACAAGGAAGACTAGTAATTTCAATTTTTTCCAAAATAAAATTCTTCGTGGCTTCTCTAGATACTTTGGGTTGTTGTGCTTATTACACCATACTTAAAAAGGGATGTTGTATAACATTATGAAGTATGGAGTTGGCTTGTCTTGGTTTTTTGTCAAAATCTAAGTCTTTGTGGCATGTAGTAGGTCTCTTATGAGTGAGTCTCTGTTCTCATTGCTTTCTCTAACATTGCATGTTTATGTTTGTGTTGACTAGATATAGATGTTGTGGTAGGCTTGGTCACCTCAGGTTACCATGCATGTCCATCCTGTAGACCAAAGTTGGTCTCCCAAAGGTTAGGGACAATGAAGAAGATAATTTATCAGGGGCATGCAACATTCTTACTAGAGAGCCATGATTTGAGAGAAGGATTCCTTAGATGAGCTCTTGCACGAATGAATGCCCAAAGTTGGTATGAGTCCACCTGTTGCCAGATTGACTATTTTCTTATGTTCATACTAATGGAGATGCTCATGGACACCTTTCTCAACTAATGGAGATGGTGGCTATGGTGGATGTCTCGGGGAGCTACAAACTTCATCTCCTTCCCATTCTAGGGGCGGTTTTGGGGGGTGCTATGGAGATACAAATGTTGTGACCCTATGGCCGGTTGCTATGTCTCGCTCCCATCCCAGTTCTAGAGAGGGTACCTCTCATATGTGGTATGGAGACACCGATACAGTGTCCCTATCCCGTCAATCAAGTGGACACTTATCACCTTCTAGATTTGCTATATCTATAGGCTCTTCCACTCCTATTATGTGAGGCTTGCTTAGCCATCTCTATACCCTACGGGTGCTACTCTAATAGGTATCACCTCTGCAGGTGCATTAGATATACGTGGGTCTTCTAGTTATGCTTAGGAGTATAGTCACATAGGTGGGAGAGGGCACACCTTAGATGCACCCCACCAAGATATAAATACTTAGTGGATAAGAAATCTGGTGAGGTATACATGAATGATTAGGGGAAGAGACTAATCGCGCACATGTGTGAGTTGTGCCAACAAGTTTTTAGGTGCAATATATTGGATCACTGGAAGAATATACCAAAGGCTAGTAAGGACTACATGATAACATCCTTGCACGAGGAGTTTGCAATACCGACACTGGTGGTTGATCAATTTTGTGGCAACTAGAGTACCTACTTGGAGGACTTTGTAAGTTCTCTATTAGTTATATTCACTTTCTTATTTTATATATTGTTTGTAGTAATGACCTTATTTTAACAATACTACTTTGTCCTTTTTACTGTATCACTTGATTACAAATCGCGATTCCATAGGATTGGAGACCCCATATGTAGAAAGACATGGTCTTATTGCACTTATTGACATGTTATATGCGCATGACAGTCTAGTAAGTCATGTCTCTTTGATGTTTCTAGTTTTTAGTTCTTGTGATACATTTTGTACATTGAATTGATCTTTGGTTATGTTGCAAACTCCTTTTGACGATCCGTTGGGTCAAGATAAGCTATCAAATGGTAACGAGTTGTAGCAGTCACTTAGATTCATGGATCATCCCTCCCTTTTTTGGCCTTGTGCTCCATACATATTCGTTCCATTGATTGTATATACCTTTCTTTAGATACATTTCTCCTTCATTGCATATGGCTTGCATTTAGTGACTTTTATTATTGTTTTTTTCACGTTTTTGTTCCTCCTTCCTATCATTCAATCTAGTACTATGGAATGTCATCTTGTTATTATACTTGTTTAGAAATTCAATCAATGGATTCCTTCTTCTTGGTGAATCATGATATATGATTTTTGGATAATAGCTATATATTCCATTTGTAAATGGATTACGGAACAATATTTAGCCCATGTGATTAGAAGGGTGGCAGGGCTTCATGTCCTACAACCTTGTTTTTTCTCTACAACCATTGCTATTTGCATTGAAAATTAAACTTGCAACCATTACTATTTGTGTTGGAAATTAAACCTACAACTATCATTATTTGCATCAATATGTGCATTGATATCAACATTGCTACATATCTATGTTGTTATTTGCATTGACATCAACATCGTTGTATAGCGATGTTGATATTGACACACATATCGGTGAAGATACCTATGCAAATAGTGATAGTTTTGTAGCGATGTGGATACCAATGTTTGACAAGGGAAATCTTTCACATGAATGATTCCCTCGCTTTAAACGCCAATATTGGGTCTATATGTTGTACTATCAGCCATCTTTTGGAAGGAGCTTTTCAAGTAATGGAGGTCTAAATGGTAGTTATTTGGATCAACAAAGCAGTGGATAACCATGCTTTAATGAGAGGAACCTCAAGGATAAAATAGTAATTTTCAAGTATGGCAAGAAATCATTATCCCCATCTAACTTGGAGGATTGGACATCAAAGCTCAAGTCCTATTTAGCATTTATCTAAGATGGATTAGCAAAGTATACATTTTGCTCCATTTGGAAGGACTCGCTAATACTTAATGGAGACGTGTGAAAATAGAGAATCAATCCATAAATTGTGGAGGAAGGATAAATTTAATGACTCCTTACTCATTTTGAGGTATGTTAAGGAGGCATTTTGGTAAAAGGGAGTCTACTAGACTTGGCATTACCAAGGACTTCAAATTTTGAGGTATGTTAAGGAGGCATTGTGGTAAAAGGGAGTCTACTAGACTTGGCATTACCAAGGACTTCAACCACAATTACTTTTCAAGAGTTTTCTTCTCCAGTCATTTCTTTAAGCTTCCATGGATTCTTCTAGTCATTATCTCTTCAAGATTCATTATTGGGCTCAAAGGGATGACCAAGAAGCATTCCAACATCATTTAATTAAGTTGTAGAATACCATTATGAGAGCATCAAGCTTGGGCCCAATACCATTAGTGCATTTTTTGGTGCATTTCACGCTAATCTTGTTGATCATCCTCTCCTATTTCCTACAACAAATCTTCATAAGGCTTAATGCTCCAGCTTTAATCTTCGAGTTGGCATCCTCCAATATGGATTGGTCAACTACTTCTCAATTTTCTTGAAATCCTAGGTCTAATAGGGCAACCATGAAAACTTGGCAAATCTTGCTTTTGAGGTCCACCTACAGTAAAGATCTACCAATATTGCTTCAAGATTGCAAATATTAGAGCCATTCTTCATCAAGATTGCATTTATGGAGCTTGTATTAGCCCATTCTTCCACCCTTAAGCTTTGAAGAGCATTGAGGATTTTGGACTGCCACAAATTCAATGCTATATACTTTTTTATCTTGATTCTAAAAAAATGGTTAAGTACTCATTTCAAAGATGGCATTATCATTTTCTTCGAATTAAACCCAGAAAAATGCAACAATTGAAGGTCAAGATAAAAAGTTATAGCTAATTTATTAATAGGTGGTCATGTGGACAGCACGTGGTATGGTAGGGAATTGAGGAAAAAATAAAACTCATGATGGCATACAGTCACAAATAAGATATTTGATGGTTGAGAATAGTCCTAATGAGCATCAAGAAGAACCCCCAACCTTAAGGAGACTATAACACTTTAAGTGCAACATTTTGCAATCACAAAAAATGTAAGAGAGGGGGATTTAATAATGGGGAAATACTAGCTACGCTGGCTAGTATATAAGGTGTTAGGGACTTGATTTTTTATTATCAGATTTTAATACAAGTCTCCTTTCATCTTCATCTCCTTCTCCAAGCTCTCATGGCTTCTTTCTCTCTTTCTATATTTCTCTCTCCTCGTCACTCTCTTTCTCTCTCTTTTTGCAGTATTTCTCTCTCTTCTACACACACTCTCTCTTCTTCTTCTCTCTCTCATGTCTCCTTCATTACAAGTGGTATCAGAGCTCTAGTTCTGATCCATTTAGTTACTTTACATGCTCAGTTACCATCATTTTTAGTTTTAAAATCCAAGAAGCTTCAGGTACGCAGTGACAGGCACAAAAATGGAGGAGCACTGAAGAGCCACAGGTCAAGGACCAAGAGGACAGCAGTCAAGAGCATTAATGGAGTCCTTGGACCAAGATTGGAGGCTGGAACACCACATTTAGTAGGTTGTGGGTCATTTTGGGCCAAATTTGAAGGTAAAATTTTAGAAACAGTGGTCACAAGAAGTAGAAAAGAGTTAGTCTTGGTTACTTTTCATATGCAGTCTTCTCACTCCTCATTCTCAAGCTCCTGCCAAGCTTCCATGGAGGAGAAACACCATGAATCTTTCAATCTCAGCTTCAGTGATCTTCATCACTCTCATTGAGCCTCACAGGGATTAAAATCACCAACTCAAGCTGTCCAGGGACTGGCTGGACTCTTCCTTTCCCTCCAGGAAGCAGCCCGCAATTTTTGGTGCAATTTACGGGCTGCATCCTGGGCAAAATCAGCAGAGCAGACCAGGCCCCTTCTTCATCCTGGTCTTCTTCCCCATCATCTGACAGATCATTCCATCAAGATTGAAGCCTCCTTGTCATCCTCTTCGGCCACCACTGAAACCCTAACAGGTGTAGGCCATGGACAGCCATGGATTCTTCTTCAACATTCATTGATTTTTGAGGGCTTCTGCCTTCCCTGGCCCCAGGGACTTGTACCTATAGGAATCCTTGCAGAGCCATGGATAGCCATGGATTCTTCTTCAGCATTCATTGATTTTTGAGGGCTTCTGCCTTCTCTGGCCCCAGGGACTCGTACCTATAGGAATCCTTGAAGAAGCAAGCATTAAGAGGCCCATACTTGAAGATGGAAGCAAGATTGCAAGCTGGACATTTGGGGCAGCCATAGCCATAGACCACGACCTTCATCTTCTTCAAGTTCCCTTCAAGATTGGGTCCCGTGGCTTCATGATTGGACTCTTTACCATCAATGGAGCTTGCTTACTCAATGGGAAGAGCTATGGAGCACGGAAAGGCATTATGGGGTGAGATTTTGGGGCATTCTTCTTCTATGATCTTCAAGGCATGCTGAGAACTACTGGAGTTCAACCTTTCATTTCCCCATTGAAGAATCAAGCTTGAAGACTCAATTCTTGGCCGAAATTGTTATCATGGAGCTAATGGGAGTATTGGAGACCGACCATGGGGACATTGGCTACTACTGATTCTTAGCCGGCTTCACCAATTTAAGAGGTAATTGACTCTTGAGCTCTCTTCTAATTTCATCCTCTTGCTAAGCCTAATAAGCCTATTGTTGGAAGAGATTCAAGTAGTCAATCATGCATTTCCTTTCAGATTTCAATGCCTACATACTGTCAATTTAATTTCAGTCTTCTCTTAGGCTTCTTTGCATTTAAGTTGATCCATTCCATGCTGGAAATTCTTATTACTATTTACTGATTACCTCACCCTAACCTCTTGACTTGTGATGATTGCTTAAGCAAATATTAATTCTTGAAATCCATTGTAAATGAGGTGAGTTAGCAGTGAGTCACTACTTGGTAAGCCCTCTCCTTATTCCCAATTCAGTTCCATGAACCTCATGAAAAGAATTATTTCCAAGCCACCCTGCATAGCATGCTAATTGCTTAAATAATAAATGTCTACCATGTATACTCCGAGTGAGGAAAAAGCCCGATGCCAGGAGAGGTGGCAAGACAAAAGAGGGGTGACCCCCCTTGCCATCAAAGACCCTGAAGGGGTGCACAACCCGGCCTGGGGGGAACTTTGCACACCTCTCGATGATCCGAAGCCCAAAGTTGCTTGCAGGTGCAGGTACTCACTTGAAGAACTGAGATATTGACTTGGTACTGATGTATGGAAGCATTACTGGTGCAAATGTATGAAAATTCTATTGAGGATGTATTTGCAGACATGGGAATACATATGCAGTCAATGGCAGTGAATGCAATACTTTGGATGTATGAGAGATGGCTATGCATGGGAAAATGGTGCTAAGAGATGCTTATGACATGCTCAGTTCTGGAATAAGGCTACAAACAGTGAAATTGGATGATTGGGAAATGCATTATGCCACATGGGATGACCCTTCAGTCATGCATTGACAAGATAATCCATTGTAACCTTTTTCTTAACCCTCACAGGGTGCTGTAAGCAGTTTGTTGCATTTACAAGGGTAAACCTACTCCCAAGAACTGAGATGCAGGTCTTGCAGAGTGCCCACAGGTCCTACTAAGGGCTTGGATCAGTTTCGGAACTCTATTGGGACTCCACAAAATACTTACAGGTCAAAACAGGTCTCCTATAGGTGTAGACAGGCTGTTGGACTGCACAGTACAACAGTACTTTTCCTATTACAGAATTTTATGTATAAAATTTGGGAGCGGATGCTTATGCTCAATTCAAAGAGGGCATCCTTGGTTCCGGTTTGAACAAAAAAATAGGTCAATCGGAGCTTCCTAGCTCAAGTTACAGGCAAAATAGTGATAGGTGGTCTAGCAGGACTGCACCTAACAATGGCAAGGAATAAGGGAAAAACTAAGGCAAATGATGACCTGCAGCAACAAATAAGGGATGCACGCACCAAGAGGGCTAGAACTAACCCTGAGGTGGAAGATGAAGATTATTCTCATGGCATGGATGGCCTCAGTGCACTCACTAATACCCTCAGTTCGCATGAGACAAGGCATGCTGAGAGACATAGAGAATTGATGGAAGGCATTGGTCAAATGAAGACCACTATGGACACCCTTGCTGCCCAGATTACTAAGTGGATGGAATTTCAAATGAAAGGAAAGGAACATGAAGATAGATCGGGTATGCATGTTGAACAAGTGACGACTCCACCAGTGAATGCAACAAATATGAGCTCTCAAGGCATTTTAGGGAGAATGGGCATTCCTAACAGCACTTTTGAACAGGGAGAGCCTTCACATAGACAAGAGGAGCCCATGAACAATGCAATGAGAGGAAATTTTCAGTCACATCACAAGGCCCCATGCCATCTATACGAGCTCAGCTATCTTTTGGTAGAAATTTCTCTAACAGTGGTTCATTTTTGGGTAGCCACATGGATCAGTCTTAGTTTGGATATGTGGGATAGCCACCTAATCATGAAAGAGAGCTAAGAGACAAGATTGTCTTCTCAAAATTCAATGGTCAATCATCATCCCCAGCTAAACTTGAAGAGTGGCTCTCCAAGCTTGAGGACTATTTTGACATCCTACCCCGTAATGATGACCAAAATATCCATTTTGCAACGATCCACTTGGAAGGATTTGCACATACATGCTGGAGGTACATTAAAAGAGAAAATTAGCAAGTAAACTCATGGGAAGCATTGAACAACGTGGTCTTGCTGTTAGAGAATATACAAATCAGTTCCTCAACCTTACCATGTATGCTGAGTCGATTAGTGATGATGCCAAGTTACACAAGTATGTGTATGGGTTGGATCCCCAACTCTCGACTGATGTTTCAGCTCAAGACCCATCGGATTTGTTTAAAGCTATTGAATTGGTTGAAAGGTACTCTCGCAAGTATCGTCAGGATGCTTCATTTCAGTATGGACAACAAAGAGGGTCATCTCAGCCAGTGTTTGGGTAGCAAAGAGGACACATGCAGTCATATTCTGGACATCAAAGAAGTGCTGTAAGGCCAGGGCAGTTTGGGACCAGTTATGATGGTGGTAACATGACATTCAGCACTCCAAAAATCCCCACATACCCTACTTTTAATGCTTCAAGTCCACAAGGCAATTTAAGGACAGCAAACAACCCAAGAATGGATAATAGGTAAGGGGACAATAGAAATAAAAATGCTTCAGCCTTTGGTAGTCCAAGGTTCATTCCCATGGATTTGTATAAAGAGAGAAAAGAAAAGGGGCTTTGTTTTAAGTGTGGCGAGAAGTATACAGCTGATCATGCTTCAAAATGTGCTTTTAGAAATACTAAGGCACGGATTCACAACATGTTGGTATTTGAGGACTCAGAGGAGGACCCTGAAGATACACATGCTTTCATGATGATTGCTAAAACAGATGATGCTGATGAAGAGTTTGCTCAAGAAGAGTTCTTTGACCCTGCTGATTCGTTTCCTTTTGACCCCGGTGGCCATTTATCATGGAGTATGGGTAGAAAGATTGAACCACATGCTGAAACACATGCTGCCACTGCTTATACCATCTCAATGGATGCTTGGACAGGATCCAGAAGCCCTAATACATTGCGTATTAAGGACCAAATTCATGGGAAGGATGTGTTTATACTCGTGGACAGTGGTAGCACTCATAGTTTCATTAACAGAGCAATCATGGACAGGCTAAAGTGTTTTCCCACTGATTTATAGCGACCATTGAAGGTGCAAATTGCCAATGGGGATGAAGAAATTAGCACACAAGTATGCCCTGCTATTCATATTCAGTTTGCTGAAAATTTTGGACAGCAATTGGATTTAATTGCATTAGAAATGGGGCCTATAGACATTGTCTTGGGTTGTGATTGGCTGAAAACTTTGGGCACTATAACCATGGAATTTTCCTTGCTGTATATGGAGTTTGTCAGTGTGGGACAGCTCATTCACTTGCAGGGAATTCAAAATGATAGTGAATTTCAGCTCATTACCAGCAAACAGCTCAAGAAGGAGTTCAAGAAACGGTCCCAAATCTTTGTATTGTAGTTAAATAAAGAAAATTCAGATCGGTCCACTAAAACAATAAAGAATTCATCATTGAAAACTCTTTTAGAAGAGTACAAGGACCTCTTCCAAGTGCCCACAGCACTACCTCCTAATAGGACGGTTGATCATCCCATAGATCTAGAGCCTCATTCAAAGCCTGTGAACAAGCCACCTTACATATTGTCTAGGTGCAAAAGAGAAGAAGTTGCATGTAATGGAGGGGAAATACTTAGGTCAAGTTGATCTAAGTATAAAAGGTGTAAGGGACACTACATAGTCACCATTTGATGAATATACATCTATCTTTTCACCTTCTTCCCTGTCCTTCCATGGCTGCCAGCCATTTCTCTCTACTTAGATCAAGTTGACCTAAGTATAAAAGGTGTAAGGGACACTGCATAGTCACCATTTGATGAATATGCATCTGTCCTTCCATGGCTGCCAGCCATTTCTCTCTCCTCTTTTTGTCTTTCTCTCTACTCCTAGTCTTTCTCTCTCCTCGTCACCCTCTTTCTCTATCTTTCTCTCTCCTCTCTGCAATCTCTCCCTTCTCTCCTTCTCTCTCCTAGGTCTCCTTCATTACAGTTGGTATCAAAGCTTAGTTTTTAGATCCTTCCTTTCTCTCTCCTTTCTCTCAAATCTAGTCTCATTTTCCAACAATAAACCCTACTTTTCAGGTACATGGGCAAAGACGGCAACTTTCTTGGAAGACACACAGGAGCTATGGTAGGAGGATTGGCCAAATCTGGAGGCAAGGAGACAAGAATGACAGCTTGTTTTTACTTCACAGAGCAATTTCAGGGGTGCCATTTCCAAGAAGACCCCTCTTGACTTGGGGAAAAGACTAATCATGACTATCTTTTAGGAAAGTGAGTTTTCCCCCTTCTTTCTCTCAGGAACCTTAAGCTGCCATGGAAGCTCCGACCCAAAACCTTGCAAGATCTCTCTTTCCCTTCTTCCAGGGCTTGCGTGATGGCTTGCGTGGCACCTCCAGCCACTTTCTTGATACCTTGGGCTCACCCTGGAGCACCTAAGTACCTCTCCATACCCTGCTAATTCAGAGGATTGCGAGTTGGCAAGTGGCGCATTAGCTTCAGCTACAGTATGATGTTCTCTGCCTCACAAGCGGGCCGCTTTAGAAGCCTGCAAAAGAATCTTATGTCCATGCTTTGAACACTCTTTTTCTTTCCTTGGCATTCCGTGGTTGCCACCGCACAACCTTAGGACGAGGTGGAGAGTGCTCTCCTTTTGGATGATGTAACCTGCCAGGGTATGGCCATCCTCCAGTTTCTTGATGTGTGAGTCTTTTCGCTTCAAAAGATTAGTAGATATCTTGCGGTCTCTCGGCATCTGGTAGCCAAGAAGCCCCACGAGCACGAAGGAGACGACGAGATGGTGGGTGCAGACTCCTCACCAAAGTGTGATGTGGGATGAGGATTTCTGTTTCTGAATTCAAAGTACTAAACTACGTCGCTTCAGCGGATCAAAGATCTATCTTGGCAAAGTTTAGTTTTGAGCACCATGGCTTCATCCTTGTCCAGATTCATTATTTCAAGTAGCTCCAACGTTTCTGTGTTCCCCTGGAGCTGGGATTGCACAAGCGTGGTGATTTTGGCAAAGAGAGATCGGATTGCCATGGGGAGATGTTGATTGTCATCGTCAGGCCCATCCTTCTTCTTCTTCATCAGCGCCTCCACAGCTGCAGCAACAGACTTGACATGTATTGGAGGTAGAATCTCACTAGAAGAAGAATTTTGTCGAGCTTTAACAATAGCAACTGATACAAGAGCAGGAGGTAGAGGGAGAGGTGGAATAGGCTGTGTAGTAAAAGAAAAAACTGTAGGAGGGGCTACATTGCTTTTTTTTAATGGAAAACGCAGCTCAGAACTGAGCGGATCAAATTTGGCTGGATTGCCAGTTGTAGCATTAGTAGTCAAAGGATCAAAAGATTGGTTACATATTCCATCTATAGAGGCAGACCCAGTAACCTATGCATTTGAAGGCCTGTGTAGTTCAGCAATTTTTATGCTGATAAAGCTTGATAGTGCTCCCTGGCCAGCTTGCTTCGGATTAAGAACTTCATTTGCCACTACAGATGATATATCTGGAAAAGACAATAATGACAAAGAGTTCTGTAAATTTAATGGCATGATTGAAGATTGACCTGGAATGTGACTTTCACCAGGCAGCTTTTTTGTATGGGGTCGAAGTCCTGGCACTGTTTCCTTCATCAGAGGTGAAAAGGACAACAGCTGGGTTGATGGTTGTTCTTGAAAGAGAGTAATCCATTGCTATAGATGATGATAAACTGATTCCTGTGGACACAGAATTAGGGCAATTGTCTACAAGTGATGCTCCACTTGTTTTTGTGTCCATAGAAACTGAGAGATTGCCTGTACTAGCCATTGCCTGTTGTAAGACAGATGAATCTATAGGCCAACGATCTGAATAAGAGGTATTCAGATTGCTCACAGTAGAAAACCTTGCCCAAAATCTCCAACGATTGAGCCAGTACTAAGGTCCAATGATTCATTTGTGTCCTTAGTCGCATCCCTTCCAGGTCTTTTTCCATTTTCAAGTTTGGGAGTAGGATGGAGAGATACTGCAACTGCAAATTTAGGTGGTTGAGAAATTGTCGAAGAAGCTGGCCTTGCTATTGCAGAAGCACATGTGTCAGTCTTGTCAGGCCTGCATTTCTGGTAGAAGCAAAAGATTGCCACAGCAATGATTGAAGTTACTACCGCTGTGATGACAACAACAATAATAACTACCTTAATATTTGATGGGCTCTTGAGTCCCGGTGCTAAAGCAGGAGCAGAAATGGGTTCACTAGCTGGCGGTTCCATAGGTTCGAGAATTGAGTAAAGCACTGCACTTAATTTGGAAAATAAATCAAGAATTGCAAATGTTTACGGTAGTAGTATCGTCAATTCAGAATGCTCGATGCTGCAATGACTTTCTCAAGGACCAATAGACATGATACTTGCCAGTTGCCTCAAGTCAAGGTGCAGACTTCAATTTAGTGCATTGTAAAGTGCAGACTGGAATAAAGAGTTGATTTCAGACCCCTTTTGGTAGGGAGCATTTATAGAAACATTATGTGACTGGTCTATAAGGTTGGGATTTGGATGATTGTATTGAGACAAATGCCTTGCTCTCAACTGAATTCAGGGCTTGATCATAGCAATATTGTCCCAGAGTGTGAGAACTGATTTCAAGCTCTTTTCCAGGACTTATTGGGCTGTGAACTGCAGTTTCTTCTTTAATTGCTTGATCTGCCATAGTATCTTCCAGAGGAGACGCTTGTGGTACTATTTACAAACATTGGGAAGCTCATTAGCATGGCAGATTTTAGGTTCTTTCCCAAGTCATAGCTTATCTATCATACAAGGGCAAAAACAGCAACACAAGTGGTAGAGAATGCAGTGGAATGCAAGTGGTAGCAGTGGAATACTCTAGATTTCAGTCTTGGTTCCATCAACACTAGCTATAGACGTACTAGCAGCAGTAGCAAATTCAGCAGAGCAGTTCTGAGGCTAAAGTAGAAGCAAGAGTTGTGCTAGGTTGAGGCGACACCATGTGTAACATGCATAAGATGGAGGAAGTTTCTGAGGTAATTCAGCAACAGTCAATGCAATCACACCAGCCTTTTGAGATGCAATGGCAGCCTTTTACTCAATAGCTTAAACAACCATTAGCACATTACAAGCAACAACAGTTGCATCAAGAGTCTGGACAGCAACATAATGATTATGTTTATGCTGAATTTGGTCATACATGTTGTGTGTACCTTGCCACGGATATGGACAACTTGATTATTATGGGCAGAAGCCTGAGCCTTCTCATAGATATGTTGGGAAATATTACTATGGAAATCATCGAGAACCCTATGACTTTAAGGATCACAACATGCATATGGAGATTCTTATGCAATGTAGGCACAGCAAGGCAGTGATTATGACCAGCATCATGCCAATACCTATGCTCATGGACTTGCCAATCATCATACTTATGGTCAGCCTAGGATGCAAGGACACCATTGTAGTCATTTTGGACAGTCATCATGCAATCTTGGGCAGCATGTTTATGGGCAACAATATGACCAAAGTTTTGGTAGTAGGCAACAGCAAATAGATGTATTTGGGCAGCAACATGAACATTTTTGTGACATGCATTCTCATAGAGATTATGGATAGCATGACCCATGCTGTGGGATCAATTATCAAAGGCAACATGCTTATGACAATTATGCGTGTGATGCGCAGCAGGGCTATTATCACCACATGCAGTATGGATAGCATGAGTATCATTATGAGCAATAGCCATATTTTTATGACCATCCATATGGACAACATGAGCATTATGGTCATGAGTGGACAGCCATCTGTTGTATATGAGCAGCATGCTTATGTACGTGAGCAGTAAACTTCAGTGGAAGCAAATGCATATGCTCAACCAAATTGTCCCTCTAATGTGCAGCAGGGCTATTATCACCATATGCAGTATGGACATCATGAATACCATTATGAGCAACAGCCACATTGGTATGACCATCCATATGGACAACATGAGCATTATGGTCATGAGCATGGACATCCATCTATTGTACATGAGCAGCAAGATGACTATGAGCAGCATGTGAGAACTATTACTGAGCTGACCAATGGTGATGAGCAGGCGTGTAAATTGTTATCTAAGGCTAAACGCATTAGACATCTTACTAGTGATACGATATGGGAATTGCATGCTGCGAGCTTATGCTATCAATGTGCCAAGCTAATATCTTGTAATCATCAAGCCACATGCAGGGCAAATACTGCCAAAATACTCTTGGTATTAGAGTATTATGATGCAAAGGATGGAGAAGATCTTGTTGAAGACCATTTTGATATGGGTCCACAACAAAAACTTCAATTCAAGAAAGAAGATCATGGGCAGCATGTGGATTTGGATGATCATGACCCCATGCGGGAGCCCCTTCAGTCCACAGACCTACAGTTTAAATGCTTGGACATCACTAAGAATTGATGCAGTCCATGCAATGGTGGCTTCAGCCTCATATGCTTCAGTCATACAGAGCATGCTGATGCCTGAGAAGCTTATGGAAGAGCTAGAGAATACCACCATGCTGATCATGCTTCCAGCTGTACTTGACTTTGACCTTATGGAAGCTAATCCAATGCATGGCAGCGATACCACTTTCCCTTTTGATCTGGGTGGCTATAGGTTGACCTTGACCCTCTGCATAGACTAGTACTACTCTTGAATATCAGGCAATCTTTTACTGGGTCTATGCCAAGAACCCCCTCCCCACTATCTTTTGCCACTTGTAATGCTATACAGAGTAGTACTCTACAGCCCACTACTTGGCTATACTAATAAGTCCGATCTTTGTTTTTTAGGACAAAAACTTCATTTTGAGTGGGGATGGATTGTAATGGAGGGGAAATACTTAGGTCAAGTTGATCAAAGTATAAAAGGTGTAAGGGACACTGCATAATCACCATTTGATGAATATACATCTGTCCTTTCACCTTCTTCCCTATCCCTCCATGGCTGCCAACCATTTCTCTCTACTTAGGTCAAGTTGACCTAAGTATAAAAGGTGTAAGGGACACTGCATAGTCACCATTTGATGAATATACATCTGTCCTTTCACCTTCTTTACCTTCTTCCCTGTCCTTCCATGGCTGCCAGCCATTTCTCTCTCCTCTTTCTGTCTTTCTCTCTACTCCTAGTCTTCCTCTCTCCTCATCACCCTCTTTCTCTCTCCTCTCTATAGTCTCTCCCTTCTCTCCTTCTCTCTCCTAGGTCTCCTTCATTACATTGCCAGACAAGTCAAAGAATTACTAGACATGAGATTCATTGAGCCTAGTTCTTCACCGTATGTTCCCCTGTGTTATTGGTAAAAAAAAAGGATGGATCTTTTAGGATGTGCATAGATTACAAGGATCTTAATAAGATCATCGTGAAGAACAGGTACCCTATTCCATGCATAGATGACTTGCTAGATGAGCTCAAGGGGGCTAAGTACTTTACGAAGATAGATTTGAGGTCAGGCTATCACCAAATCTGCATGAGGGCAGGGGATGAAGTCAAAACAACATTTTGGACTGATAGGGGGCTTTACCATTTCTTGGTCATGCCTTTTGGGTTAACTAATGCATCGGCCACCTTTCAGAGCTTAATGAACAAAATACTTCAACCCTTTCTTTTGAGACTTGTGTTGGTCTTCTTTGATGACATCCTCATCTATAGTAGATCACTGAAGGATCACCTTTGGCACATGAGGCAGGTGTTTGATGTATTGAGGTAGCACATGCTCTTTGCCAAGGAAACAAAATGTTCTTTCATGCAGACGGAGGTGGAATACTTGGGGCACATCATTAGTGAAGATGGAATTAGGGTTGATCTTAAGAAAGTGCAATGTATAAAAGACTGGCCCACACCTGCAAATACCACTTCACTTAGAGGATTTCTTGGTCTCTCATCATTCTATCGCAGATTCATTAGGCATTATGCCACTATTGCAGCTCCCCTGATGGATAGGCTTAAGAAAGAGGCCTTTTTATGGGATGCCATAGCTGATAGGAGCTTTAATCAGCTCAAAGAATTGCTTACCTCGGCACCCATCTTGGTTTGCCCAGATTTTTCGAAAGAATTCACCATTCAGTGTAATGTCAACGGCAAAGGCATAGGGGCTGTATTGTTACAAGAGAATGGGGTTATAGCATTTGAGAGCCGCAAACTTGCTGAAAATGAGATGACCATGAATGTATATGACCAAGAAATGCTAGCCATCCTTCATGCCATTAAGAAATGGCACCACTACTTGTATGGCGGTAGGTTTAGGGTCAAGAGTGACCATAGGGTCCTCAAATACTTCCTCTTCCAATCTAATCTTACACCAAACAACGCAGATGGGTAGCTACATTGCAGAACTATGACTTTGACATTACACATACACGAGGAAAAGACAATGTAGTTGATGATTCATTATCAAGAATGTGGGCTTGTAAAGTTTCAGCCATTATGGAACTTCATAGTGATTGGATAGAAGAGCTTTAGGAGGCCTATTTGTTAGATGTTGATTTCAACCACATTTTTTAGAAATTACAGCAAGTGCATGTAGAAGAAAACTCTCCATATCAGCTCAAGGACGATCTCTTATGGTTTCAGGGCAGGATTGCCATCCCATACACTTCCCCATTCAAGCAAAAGATCATGCAAGAGATGCATTCTTCACCTACAACTGGTCACTTGGGCATTTTTAAAACTTATGAAAAATTTGCTAAAAGCTTCCATTGGAAGGGCCTATGGAAGGATGTAAAAGATTTTGTTTTGAGCTGCGTGTCATGTCAACAAAACAAAGACAACACCTTAAAACCAGCTAGTTTACTACAGCCATTGCCTATGCCTGAATGCAAATGGACACATATCACTATGGACTTCATAACCAGCTTACCGGTGACCAAGAAGGGGTGGAACAGCATCAATGTAGTTGTGGACAGACTCACCAAGGCAGCCCATTTCATTCCTACAAAGATTCAATATAGTGCTTCTCAAGTAGCTAGCCAATTCATGGAATATGTTTTCAAATTACATGGCTTACCACAGGTCATTGTGCATGACCGGGATGCTAAATTCATGAGCAATTTTTGGCAGGTAGTTTTTAACTCTATGGGCACTCTGTTAGCTCCTTTCACTGCTTATCATCCACAAACTGATGGCCAAACAGAGAGGGTTAACAAGTGGCTGGAAACTTACTTGAGGCATTTCTGTTATGATGTGCAAAACACTTGGGACTCGTGGTTGCATCTGGTTGAGTTTGCCTATAACAACTCTATACACTCTAGCATTGGAGTTTCACCATTCGAGGCATTGTATGGATATAAGGTACCCCTCCCCACGGTTATCTTCAATGATAAAATAAACCCACAAAGCAAGGAGGAATTGGATAAAATGCAGGCCTTACTTTTGTAAAGTTAACTTGAAGAAAGCTCAGGATCAAATGAAGCTTTATGCTGATGACAAAAGAAGGGATGTTGAATTCCAAGAAGGGGATTTGGTGCTCTTGAAGGTGCCCAAGTCCAGATATGCCACCCTTAAGGATGGATCCAGCAATAAGTTGGCACACAGGTTCCATGGGCCATATCAGATGTGGGAGACTTGGCATATCAGTTGGAACTACCACCATCCACGAAAATTCATAATGTCTTCCATGTGAGCCAATTGAAGCCCTTCATTGGATCATCAGTGGATTATGTTGAGGAGCTACCACTAATAAATGAAGAAGGCATCATTCAATACATACCCGAGCAAATCATTGGACAAAGAGAAAAGAAGCTTTGCTCTCGCTCCATCATGGAATACTTGATTAAGTGGCAAGGTTTACCACTTGAGGAAGCTTCTTGGAGGCTAGCTTCAGTTTTGGGAGAGTTCTCATATCTATTAGAAGCAGATTTGTCTGAATCTAGCGAACCGTGGCCCTGTTTTTTCTCCTAGAATGATTGCAGATAGCTCTCTGTTTCAAAGCAAATTTTACCCTGCACTATGGACAGTAATGGACATCATATATGGGCTGAAAGTACTCTTTGAGAGCTCCGTTTTGATATATAGCCCACCCCGATCAGAGTCTCCTACAGAAAGTTATGGCAGATTTACTACAAGAGGGTCCTGTAGCAAACATATTGCTGTCCACTGTCTGCAACTCACATTCACTCAAGATACTTGGGTCAAAATTCATCTTTTATAATTTCCCGATAAGACCCATGTAACGTACATACCCCAATGACCCGATATACGCAATAATACCTCTTCATTCATTTGTAAACCCATGTAATAATACAGCAGAGTAGTACTCTGATCTGCTCCTACCCAGTTAGCATAAGTGCCCAAATTGTTTTTGAGGGCAAAAACCTTCGGGTGGGGATGGAATGTAAGAGAGGGGGATTTAATAATGGGGAAGTATATAAGGTGTTAGGGACTTGATTTTTCATTATCAGATTTTAATACAAGTCTCCTTTCATCTTCATCTCCTTCTCCAAGCTCTCATGGCTTCTTTCTCTCTCTTTCTATCTTTCTCTCTCTTTTTCTAGTCTTTCTCTCTCCTCGTCACTCTCTTTCTCTCTCTTTCTACAGTCTTTCTCTCTCTTCTGCACTCTCTCTTTCTTCTTCTTCTCTCTCTCCCATCTCCTTCATTACAAAAAATACCACGTAATAAGGCAACATGAGCAAGTATCAAAGATGGATCAAACGGTTCTAGCTACCACCCAAACTAAAGATGCCATTGACAAATTGACAACCCAAATTGATCAATTAGTTGCAATTTAGATGGTCGAGAAGGAAAACGAAGAAAGGTCTCAAACTATCACTAATTCAAGACAACCATTTCAGTTTGTAGTACTAACTCGTAGCAAGGTAATATTGGAAAAAGGGGATACCAAATAGCCAACATGAAATTGGAAAACCCTCATAAAAGAGCCAATCTCGGGGATATTTATAGTGGAAATTCTCAAGGACTAAGTAGCCAGGCGCATGTGGGTGGATATCAGCCATCTTTTGGAAGGCATTTTTCAAGTAATGGTCCAAATGGTAGTTATTTGGATCAACAAAGTAGTGGATACATTTCATGCTTTAATAAGAGGGAGCTCTGAGATAAAATAGTACTTTTCAAGTATGGTTTTTTTAGCCTTATATGGACTTTATATGGGATGGATGGCTAATGCATCTTGAGGGAGTCCAAGGTAGAGTAAATTTTTAGCTTATTATAACAAAACAACTCAAAAAGGAGTTCAAAAAGAGGTCCCAAATCTTTTTCTTGAATCTTAACAAAGAAAATACAAATTAGTCCAATAATTTTACAAAGTAAACATCCCTTAGAGTATTGTTGGAGGAGAATGACTTATTTCAAGTGCCAACAATACTTTCACCTAAGAGAGAGAGAGGTCATCCTATTGACTTGGAACCTAGCTCAAAGCCTATAAGAAGCCTCCCTATAGACTCCCCAAATTTGAAAGAGAAGAGGTGGCTAAGAAAATCAAGGATTGTTGGAAATGGGATTCATAGAATTAAGTTCTTCGTCATATACCTCACCAATATTTCTAATAAAGAAGAAAGATGGCACCTTTTGGATGTGTATTAACTGTTGAGATCTAAACAAGATCATGATTAAGAATAGATACCCCATACCAATAGCAGATGATTCATTGGATGATTTAAAGGGAGCCTAATATTGCACAAATTTAGACTTGAGACCAAGCTACCACCAAATTAGAAGGAGAGAGGGCAATGAGGTCAATATGGTTTTTAGAATTGATTGAGGCCTCTACTATTTTCTTGTTATATGCCATTCAAGTTTCCCCTTCCACCTTTCTTGTTTTTAGGATTGATTGAGGCCTCTACTATTTTCTTGTTATGTGCCATTCAAGTTGCCCCTTCCACCTTTCAAAGCTTAATGAACAAGATTCTATACCCTTTCCTCTTCAAGTTTGTGCTAGTGTTCTTCAAGATGACATCCTCATTCATAACAAGTCATTAAACGATCATATTATGAACATGAGGAGGGTGTTTGACATACTAAGGAAGCATAAATTGTTTGCCAAGGAGAGCAAGTGTGCAGTCATGCACATGGAACTGGAATATTTGGGACATATTGTGAGTGAGAAGGCATGAAGGTTGACCCAAAGAAAGTCCAAATTTTCAAAGAATGGCCAACACCAACCAATACCACTTCTCTTCATCGTTTTCATGGGCTTTTATCTTTCTATGAAAGGTTCATTAGGCATTCTTCAACAATTGTAGAACCTTTAATCGATAGATTGAAAAAAGAGGCATTCTTTTGGGATGCATATCTTATGTGGCAATATGATTCATGGCAAGTTACGCCATTAAAAAACAAACCACAAGAGACCTCAAAACCATTGTGAAGCACTCGTATTATTAATAGTTAATGTATTGCACTTCCATGTCAATTATTCAAACAATAACTTGATCAATTTGTTCTCCCATTGTTCCTCTCTTTGTATATCTCTCTCTATAATTTTGTATGTGTGTGTCTATGTGCACTATAGTTGATTGAAGCTTCAATCAACTCAAAAATTAGCTACTTTAATACATTTCTTGGTTTTCCCTAACTTCTCCAAGGATTTCATCATTCAATGTGTTGCTAAGGAGAGAGACATAGGTTCTGTCTTACTTCAAGACCATGGGGGTTATTACATTTGAAAGCCACAAGCTAAATAAAAAGGAGAGGGAGATGAATGTTTATGATCAAGAGATATTGGCTATCCTTCACACAATCAAGATGTGGCACCATTATCTTTATATGCACTACAAGATATAGGCCTTATACCGACATTAAAAGCGACGAAAATGTAAATAAAGAAATTTGCCCCCATCGCCTCTAATATTGGTGAACCCGACGTGAAAGGTCATCGGAAGGAAAGATAGGATGGGAGAACCTTCAAGCACAATTTCTAGTGATGTTTTGCAATGGTTAGTGCAAAATCTGAATATACTTGTACAGATACAACAACAACAACATGTGATGCATGCTTCTACTCAAATAGAAACTATTGTGATAAATGTTATATTGGCAATAGAGCGTGAGATAAAGTTGTTTAATGGCAAGAAAGTATTTGCAGATTTGCATATCACGCATGCATATTTACAATGACATTGGCAAATCGACAAACAAGCACAAAAAGATATTAGGAAAGCCATTGACCTGAGATGAGCAGTAACAAATTTTCTCTCACTATATGATCATTGTTGAGGAAATCACAAAAGGTATGCCAAAAGCCATAGCTAGAGAATTACGTCTAGTTCCCTTTTTCTATACAACCCTTTGTGAGACAAACAATGAAAATTTAGAAGCAATGGAGCAGAAAGGAAAAGGGAAAAGTTCCTTTGCACACAAATGGCATTCTAACCAAAATCTAGTAGCTAAAATTGGCCACTCAATAATGACCATAACCAAGCAACCTCTTTGCACGAACAATCATCCATGATGTCAAACTTTCAACAAATGCCCAAAATTAGCCCTTGTGCAAAAAGTGTCGTTATTGGCGACGCCATAGAAGAGTCGGTACTAGCATCATTATTAGTGTCGGTATTAGCGTTGCTAATAGTGGCGCAAATAATGACGCTTTGTGACACCCATAACGATGCTAATAGTGACGCATGTAGTAAATTTACGACACTAATAACGACAGTAACAGGGAAAAAAAAGTTTGTGGCAGGGCAGCAAAATAGTTTCTGCATTGTGTACAATACTCGTGTAAATAAAGACAAAGTGTACTTAAATCATAACACTGATACATGAAATAAATACATGATCGCATAATGAAAGCGACTAGTACAATCATGGCAAGATATCACTACTACATAGAAAATATCTACATAGATCATGCAACCAAAAAAGAAGGGTGTGTGAGCTCCAGGGATCCAAGGGCGAGCTATAGATCATCGCCATCCGAAAGCTCGTCCCACCGCAAAGGAGCATCGAACGAACTCGGCAAAAAAAGAAACAACTACACATCAGTCCACCATACAATAATGCATTCTAATTAAACATGGTAACTACGGACAAGAAAGATGAGTGACTTAAAGGGCCGCCGTGCCCATACAATCAATTGATCAATGCAGTGAGACCATGCCTCTCTACATATCGAGTCTCAAGGCCGGTTGGATCGTGATTTGTAATGGAGTGCTGCAAAGGAAAAAAAATACTAATTGTTAGAAACATGATTGTCAGTATAAAGGATATTGCAAAAAAATAAGTAAGCAAAACAAAAGAAAAACTTACAAAGTCCTCCAGATATGTCCTGTGGCCGCCACTCCCAAGATGATGGACCACTCCGGCCTCTAGTCATGCCCTCGCTGCCTTGCGTTGCTATCTCCAACGTCTTGGAGAATCTGTAGCCTCCTCCCTCAGTCGGCACCAGTCATCTGCATCTAGTCACTCAAGCTTTGCAGCCCCACTCTTGAGTGTGTCTGATCATCTGTATGATATATATGCACACATGCACTCCATCATCCAGCCCGTAGAAAACCTATCTGCTACAAAGCTGGTATCGGAAACTCCTCATGCAAGGATGCTACTATGTAGTCCTTGCTCTCCTCCGGTATGTTTTGCCAATGATCCAAGACATTGTGCCGAAAAACTTGTTGGCACAACTCTCTCATGCAAGCCATCACCCTCCTCCCCTCATCATTTATGATGATGACTCATGACTTATCATCTACAAGGTAGGCATATCCCTCTGGGGTATGCCTAAGATGGGTCCTCTCCCACTTGGGACCACGCTCCTGGGCATATCCAGGAGACCCCAATACATCAAGTGTACCGATCGCGGTAGTATCTATCAGAGTAGCACCCATAGGGGTGCCACCCGCGGATGGCTGAGAAAAAGTCGGAGTGACTGGAGTAGACGTCCCCACAGGTGTGACAAATCTTGGAGGTGACGCAACTCCAGTAAAACGATGAGACGGAGACACCGCATCCGTGTCTCCACAGCAACCACATGAGCCACGCTCTTTGAAACCGCCACAAGAGCGAGAAGTAGCACCTGTATCTCGAGTTGACCGCGGGCTCACTGCATCCGTATCTCTGCAACATCCCCCTAACCATGAAGCACTTCCTCCATTTGGCCCAAGTCTGGAGCGTCGACCTCGTCTGCTCGAAACTGAAGCATCTAATCGCAGTGAAGTAGATCTAATAGAACTGACGATGTCCGAGACAGCTCCTGGTCCGCCATGTCTCTGAATCTTACCACCTGATTTGGAGACATGCACGTGAAGATATCTTGCAACTCCTCATCGCTCATCCCTTGTCTTGTCCTAATGATCTAAGTATCCACAAAGGTCACCTACACAGACAAAAAATGATGTTAACATAATCAATTTAAATCATACAAAGCACGATAATATAAATCTTAAAAAATGATCTTACTTAAAATGTATATCTTATGTACCCTTATAAGTGATTAGTCAACGAATTGAGTAGGTGGATACTCCAAGTATGAAGTATCCTATGGTTCCATATCAATCTTCTGACACAACACGGCATAAACTGGAAGGTCGATAGACATGTCACCACAAAAGGATGAGTCCACCTCGTTCTCAAAGAATTCTTAGACTCCTGTATTTTCATCATTATTACCCGATGTTGGATCCTCTACTGCTCCAAGCTTTCGATGGCCTCCACCCCTTGCAATATCGACCCCTCTATTTGCATATTGTCCTCATCTATGCTTGGAACATCGCTTTGATCATATACTCTTGCACTTCGGGGAGCTGAAGGTATAACATACCACCATCGAGGTTGTCGAGGGTTTGGATAGAAGATTACCTATTCACAAACACGTACAAGAGAGATTTAACTATTGTGGCATGTATCATGTCGTAATACAATTAACAAACAAATGAGTTCATGCACCTGTTCACAATGGGCCGGCAACACAAAGGTGTCACACAAATTCGTCCATTTTTTTTCGAAATCTATTTCGAGAAATCTAGATTGACCTCGTCGAACTGTTGCTCTAGCTCCCTCAACTACCACTTTGAACCACTACACATCGAATAGTATCATGGAGAAGCTATGATAATCCACCGTAACAATACTTTGTAAGTTCCCAAAATACTCCATCTCATCTATAATTGTGTTTGGATCCGTTGCTCATCGTTAGCTCTCTTGCTCGAACCTTGCCATGATACCACAGTCTATTGTGGAGCGCATTTTGTCAATACGCTCCACGTGGAAATGCTGTCCACGCGACCACGTTGCACTATATATGTTGTACTGTACATTGAAACACTCAATTAGTTGTCGCATATAAAATATAGATACAACAAACCCTAAACATGTCATCACCTTTGGACTACATTCCCTCGAGAATTTTCACTCCTCGGTTGAGACCTCCGCTCCTTCGTGAGACGGTGCGGTCAAAGCTCCATGCAGCCATCGCATTGACATAAATCATGGCATCTCCTCCATGCCCTCGGGATATCGAATTGGTTGATGGCGCATACTACGTCGAAATTCAGATCACGCTTCTTCTCAATCTTGTCTAACTTGTTGGTACTCGGCGAGCCACGTCTCCATAGAGGCATGGTGCAATATACAAAAGCGATTCACTTTCTCCTCCATTGCAGTATCCATTTTTTTTTCTATCCCATTTCCAACCACCACATCTCTGGTCAGTCTATCATTGTCCTTCAACGACCATAGCATACTATTGTCTGGATCCACTGTTGGTAGCCATTGTGAAATATGCACTAGCACCTCAAACACCAACCAACCTTCAGCCATGCTACCTTATGGCCAAGCTTGTTGTCGCACAAAGCCTTTCAGGGTTTTCATGAAGCGCTCCAAGAAGAACATCCATCGCGTATGGATAGGTCCAGCAATCTCCACTTCATCTACAAGATACACAAGAAGGTGGATTTGTATCGTGAGCATGCTGGTAGGCAGGTATTTCTTAAAGAGACAGACCATCTCCATTGCTCCTCGCCTCGCGGATTCAATAGAGGACGTCTTAATCTCCTTCTGTGAGATCCATTGCACTAAAGTCAACAACCTATAAATGGCCCCACGTATTTCTAGAGTAAGGCATCCTGCGATCCCAATCAGTAGTACAAACTCATAAAAACGAGAAAGCATTATGAACAATGACTACACTCCAAATAGCAAAATGCGTAGGCCACTTACAATCCATTCATAGTACAAACTTGACATATCTTATGCCAATCATGGATTTTAGCCCTGATAATTGGTCGTCTTTAGAAAACGCAGACCTGAGAGAATGCATCATACCTGTCGGAGTGCGGATAGACTTGACTATTTGCTTCACAATGCGCTCTTCTTTAGTGGAAGGAGCGCGAGGTAGCTGCACGCGACCATCAGCACTCAACTGCGGCCAAAGCACCTCCATCTTGCCTACCTCCTTCAAATCCATCCGTGCCCCTATAGTGTCTCTCTTTCCTATTCTTAAAAATATGCATGGGATTCAATAAGTGGTTGATCTGTAAGTGGGTCCAATTTGATAAATCGTAGAAAACTGAGAACCATTACATTCCATTTGGATGTGACTCGGTGTGGACCATTTTCAGCTCGTACCAGCTTTGGGCATTCATACGTATTGGAGGTCGTCTAAGAAAACCTTCCTTGAGTTCATGACCCTCTGGCAAGAAAGTAGTGTGTCCTTGATATACCATCTTCTTCATGGTTCGTGACCTTCGAGAGTCTAACTGTGGCCCGCACAAATGGACATGCATGATAACTTGAGGTAACAAGACCTGAGCCAACACCTCTATCCAGTGAATACAAACTTGAACGAGCTATGATAGATATTACCAACGAGAACAAAAGCCTATTTACCTGAGTACTCTCCGAATCTCAGAAAGTCATGTATCGTCCACATGAGAATGGCTCGAATATTGGCGGACCGTTGACCATTGCGCTTGCTCATATCTTGCATAGTGACCCCCTTCTCCCACAAAATCTTAAGCTCATCGACTAATGGACGAAGATACACATCCATATTTTTGACTTTGTAGCAGCCGGGGATGAGTAAGTTAAGGATGAGATGTCCTTTCTTCGTAGGAAGCCATGGAGGAATATTGTAGTTGATAAGGACTATAGGCCACACACTGTAAGAAGTTAAGCGCAGACCAAATGGGTTCACACCATCCATTGCAAGACCAAGCCGAAGATTCCTTGGCTCTCGGACAAAGCCTGGGAAGGTAAAGTCAATGTGGCTCCATGCATGTGAATCCGTTGATATTCATTGAACTCCATCTATGGGCCTATTCTATGCATGCCACGTTGTTAAGCTTGCCATGTTAAACGTACCAAACATGTGATTCATGGGGGGGACAAGCAAAAAGTGTCTAAGAACTTTTTGAGGGATATCTTGCCCTTGCAAGTCCTATCAATACCTGTGAGAACCACACTTTGGACATGTCTCCATAGTCTCGTATTCTCCTCGAAACAGCATGCAATCATTGGTACATGCATGGATGCTGTTGTAGTCCATGCCAGGCTTTCGTAAAACATGTCGTGTATCATCACGAGACTCAGGTATGGTATTTGCAAGTGGTAATATATGATACTTAAGTAACCTTTAAAAAATCATAAAATACCTTCAAAAAGCATAAATGTTTTTAATGATAGTGCCGAAAAGAAATCAACGAAGTGTACGTACAAGGTACTTGATCAACTCGGTCACACTTGCATCGCTCCACTCGTATTTTGCTTGCACACTTAGGAGTGCAAGCAGTGTCTTCAGGCGAGATTCTCGGCACCCATCATATAATGGTATGGACGCTTCCTCTCTAAGCGGGTCAGAAGTCTCGACATCCATGGGAATCAATGCATCGATCATTGCCTCCATCTCAGGTTCCAAGATTGTAGGTAAGTCTCGAAGGCTGTCTGTCTCCTCTGGTATTGATGGTATAGATTGGGTAGTACCTTCCAAGTGGTGGATTGGCTCTCTATTACGACAACAACAACAACAACAAGTACTACTACTACTACTACTACTACTACTACTACTACAACAAACAAGAAAAGAAAAAAAAACTACTATTACTACCACTACTACAACAACAATAACAAATAAGAAAACTAGACAACAATAAACAAGAAAACAAAGAAAACTATTACTACTACAACAATAACAACAATAAACAAGAAAACCACTGCTATTACTACAACCACGACTATGACAACTACGACTACGACCATGACCACGACCACGACCACGACCACGACCACGACCACGATTACGACTACAACTACGACGACGACAATGACCACGACCACAACCACCACCACCACTACCACTACCACTACCACTACCACTACCACTACCACTACCACTACCACTACCACTATAATAAACAAGAAAAGAATAAAAAACTACTACTACCACCACTACTACAACAACAACAACAAACAAGAGAACTAGACAACAATAAACAAGAAAACAAAAAAAAAAACTATTACTATTACTACAATAACAACAACAACAACAACAAATAAGAAAACCACTACTACTACTACTACCACGACTACGATGATCACGACTACGACTATGACTACAACTACAACTATGACCATGACTACCACTACCACTACCACTACCACTACCACTACCACTATAATAAACAAGAAAAGAAGAAAAAATAACAACAACAACAACTACTACTACTATTACAATAATAATAAACAAGAAAAGAAGAAAAAACTACTACTACTACAAAAAACAAGAAAACTAAACAACAATAAACAAGAAAAGAAAAAAAATACTACTACTACTACAACAACAAACAAGAAAATAACAACCTCTCCCTCCTCTCTCTCCCTCCCTCTCCCTCTCCCTCTCTTTCTCTCTTTCCCTATTATGTTTAATGTTTTCTCTCTCTCTCTCTCATTCTTTCTTTCCTTTTCTCTCTTCCTCTCCCTCTCATTTCCTCTCCCTCCCTCACCCTCACCCTCTCTTTCTCTCTTTCCCTATTATGTTTAATGTTTTTTCTCTTATCTCCTCTCCCTCTCTTATTTCCTTTTCTCTTTTCCTCTCCCTCCCTCACCCTCTCCCTCTCTTTTTCTCTTTCCTCTCCCTCTCTCATTTCCTCTCCCTCCCTCTCCCTCTCCCTCTCTTTCTCTCGTTTCCTATTATATTTAATGTTTTTTCCCTCTCTCTCTCGTTCCTTCTTTCCTTTTCTCTCTTCCTCTCCCTCCCTCACCCTCTCTCTCTCTTTTTCTCTTTCCCTATTATGTTTAATGTTTCCCTCTCCTTCCTCTCCCTCCCTCTCCCTCTCTCATTTCCTCTCCCTCTCTCATTTCCTCTCCCTCTCTCATTTCCTCTCCCTCCCTCTCCCTCTCCTGCTCTTTCTCTCTTTCCCTAAACTGGTTTAATATTTTTTCTTTCTCCTCTCCCTCTCTCATTTCCTTTTCTCTCTCCCTTTCTTTCTCTCATTTCCTCTCCCTCCCTCACCCTCTTCCTTTCTTTCTCTTTTTCTCTATTATGTTTAATGTTTTTTCCCTCTTTCTTTCCTTTTCTCTCTTCCCTCTCCCGCCCTCACCCTCACCCTCTCTTTCTCTCTTTCCCTATTATGTTTAATGTTTTTTCCCTCTTTCTCTCGTTCCTCCTTTCCTTTTTCTCTTCTCTCCCTATCTCATTTCCTTTTCTCTCTTTCTCTCCCTCTCTCATTTCCTCTCCCTCCCTCTCCCTCTCCCTCTCTTTCTCTCTTTCTCTATTATGTTTAATGTTTTTTCCCTCTCCCTCTCTTTCTCTATTATGTTTAATGTTTTTTCCCTTTTTTCCTCTTTCTCTCGTTCCTTCTTTCCTTTTTCTCTTCTCTCCCTATCTCATTTCCTTTTCTCTCTTCCTCTCCCTCTCTCATTTCCTCTCCCTCCCTCTCCCTCTCCCTCTCCCTCTCTTTCTCTCTTTCCCTATTATGTTTAATGTTTTTTTCCCTCTTTCTCTCGTTCTTTCTTTCCTTTTCTCTCTTCCTATCCCTCCCTCACCCTCTCCCTCTCTTTCTCTCTTTCCCTATTATGTTTAATGTTTTTTCTCTCTTTCTCTCCCTCTCTCATTTCCTCTCCCTCTCCCTCTCCCTCTCCCTCTCTTTCTCCCTCATTTTCTCTCCCTCTCTCAATACACATGAATTTTAACAAAAACAAATAAAAGAAAAAGAGAAAACATAAAAACAAAGCAAGAAGGAACAATGCACTCACCGTAAAGGCTCGAGGAAGGATTTGGCAACTCCTCTTCACGACGGCGGCTCCTCTTCTCCCTCCTTACACTTCCTCCTCTTCTTCGCGAACGGCGACGGCAGTGGTGAGAAGCTTTCCTTCTCCCTCTTTCTCTCTTTCTCTCCCTCTTTCTCTCTTTCTCTCCCTCTTTCTCTCAAATGCAAGATGTTCACTCTCCCTTTCGCTCTCTCTTTTGTGTATGCATGTGAAATAACACACTCGAGTTTTGGCCCGCGTTTTTTCGTCTGAGTACCGTCGCTATTTGTGCCGCTATTAGCATCGCATTTGCGACGCTAATAGTGATGCAAATAGTGAAACGCGACCCTAATAGCGACGCAAATAGTGATGCCGCTATTTGCGTCGGAAAGCGCCGTCGCTATACCTCCATATCCTTGTAGTGATGGCAACCAATTTAGAGTCAAGAGTGATCATTGGGTCCTCAAACATTTCCTTTCACAATCCAACTTAAGAAGATGGGTAACTACACTCTAAAATTATAACTTTAAAATATATTATACACATGTCAAAGACAATATGGATGGCTAATTCATTATAAAAAATATGGACATACGAGATATCTTCAATAAATGGAGGTTCACAATGATTGGATTGAACACCTTCAAGAAGCTTATCACTTCGGTGAAGAATTCATCCATGTAATTCAAAAATTACAACAAAGATTTATGGATGGAAAACCTAGTAGGTGGTCATCTTGGTGCATTTAAGACCTATGACAATATATTAAAGATACTCTATTGGAAAGACCTATTGAAGAATATCAAAGAGTTTGTGTAGTGGCTCATGCTCAACCACCAAGACCCATGGATTGCTTATTGCTTCAAGCATTTCAAGTGAGCACAAATGGCTATCTCTCACCTAGTCGATGCACCTTCGATCCTATGGGGGTGTAGTGAGCTTACTTTGATGCCCGAATGAGTAGCCTCCTCCCTCAAGCAAGCCGGTAGCTCTACAATTCGAGATGCAAGCTCAAGCAACCTCAAGCCCTCCTCCTTCGAGCTCCATCCTCCATAGTCGCATGCAAGAGAAGAGAAGATAATATAAGAGAAGAGAAGAGAAGAAGAAGAGAGGAGATGATGGAGAGCTTGTTCTCAAAGATCCCTCACCCTCACACACTCACTCCCTCACACTCCCTCTCTAAAGCACACATGAGCAAGCAAGATGGAGAGAAGAAGAAGAGACCACTTTTTCCACACACCAAAGAATGAGCTCGTCATTCACTTTTCAAGTTTATATACAAGACCTAAATCCCTTGGACACCCATCCCCTTTTTTACATGACCCGGCATCTTGCCAAGGTCCTCTTTCCCTATTCCCTTCTAGTTTCCTTATCCCTTCACCTATGTCCGTTTAAACTTTATAACTTGCATAGGAGGGAACCTAGCACTCTTAGAAAATGAATTACATTGTGCCCTGCACTTTCCTTGCAAGAGCTCTCGAAGGTTCTCCTTGGTCCTTGAGAGAGCATCCTTCATCCTCGAGAGATCCTCCTTGATCCTTGAGAGGACCTCCTTCATTCTCAAGAGGATCTCCTTCATATTTGAGAGGACCTCCTTCATCTTTGAGAGAGCCTTGCTAGAATATTCGTGGTGCTCTCCCATGTTTTTTCTAAGCTTGTCTTCTCCTCCACTTTTCCTGCCTAGGTAGAATGAGCTTCTTCATTTACTTTTTGAATTGGGTTTTCTTGGTCTTCCCTTGCTTCTTTTTGGCTACATGGTCTGTGTTCGTGACATGTCTTGTAATAGTTTGTTTCAAGATCTATTTCATGTTAGCAAAATAAATACAACACTCCAAAGCCCGATGGTTTGTTTTAGTCCATTACCTATTTCCAAGGGCAACTAGATGCACATTACTATGGACTTTATCACGAGCTTGCCTACTACCAAGAAGGGGTGGAATAGCATCTATGTTGTGGTGGATAGACTCACCAAGGTAGCTCACTTTATTCCCACAAAGACACAATTTATAGCATCTCAAGTGGCTAATCTATTTACGGAGCATGTGATTAACTTGCATAGATTACCTCAAGTCCTAGTATATGATAAAGAGAAGAAAATTTATGATTGAATTTTTACGAGGATTTTTAAGCTCTATGGGGAAAAAGTTAGCTCCATCTACAACATATCATCCTCAAACATTGATGGCCAATTAGAGCGAGTGAATAAGTCTCGAATAAGTGGCTTGAGATATACATGAGAAGATCAATCCTCAATGCAAAGAGGAGTTGGAGTAAATGCAAGCCCTACTTCAATAATGCAAAGTCAATATGAAGAAATCACAACATCAAATGAAGCTATATGCTGATGAGAAAAGATGTTCCATGTAATTTCACGAAGGAGATTTATTGTAACTCAAAGTGCCAAATTTAAGATGTGCCACTCTTAAAGATGGTTCCAACAATAAACTTAAATACAAATACTATGGCACTTATAATATAATTAAGCATGTGGGATACTTGGCCTATTGCTTGGAACTTCCTTTTCTACAAGAATTCCCAATGTTTTCCATGTGAGCTAGCTTAAACCTTTCATTTCATTGCAAGTGAATTACTTGGAAGAGCTATAACTAACGGATGAAGAGGGTTTGATCTAGCATGTCTGATGGTAGTATATAACAACATGAAAAGAAGAACATATCATTATCAATATGGAAACATTTGATCAAGTGGCATGACCTACCACTCAAGAGGCTTCTTGGAGGCTAACAATAACTTTGGAGAAGTTTTCCTATCTTAAATATGCTATCTTGGTTGAACAATAAGTCAAAATTGGGCTTGTCTCACTATAGGTTGCATGCAATCATCTTAACGTTTTAAAATAATTTGGATTTTGGTCTAGTGAAATAGAAACAAAAATTATGTGCATTGAAAGTGCTCAAAATGAGCTTTCTGAGCCATAGCATGCTTGATTTGGAACAATCTACAAAATGTTATGATATATTCACTACAGTAGGATATATAGTAGACAATATTGTGCGTCGACTTTGAAGCAACGACACTCGATACTCATTAGAATAACACAGGGTTTGTTGCTTAGGCTCTCTCAAGTCCACTTTGCAAAAGAGAAGATTCTAGCCATAACCCATAAGGATCGACCTGAATTCGAATTTCTAATTTGATGCTACAATCACCTATTAGATTAACTAGCATTAGTCCTCCTTGAATCACTGCATTTGCAAAATTCAACCCAATGTAGATTAATGCTGCACTTGGTTCATAGTGAGTGAGAAACAAGGGGGAGCGATACACGTCAACCCCTCTACTTGTAGGGTATAGTCTTGACTCCCTTTCCCCTAAAAAGATATCATTTGGGGTCTATACTAGACAATCATGCATTCGATCACTTCCTAAGTCTATCATCTTGAAAGAAAACTCTTGACTTACCAAGACCACCCATCCGTAGGATGGTTGGATCCATCAAGAATCTCGCACTCCCACTTTCCTTGAGGTTTGTTTAAATTATCTAATTATGCTAACATATTTATGTTTGACATGCAAAGAAAGCTTTCTTAATTAATCATTAAACATTGGTTTCTTCACGTAAATTATGGACAAAAGCACAAAGACAATGTCAAACGGTCTTTTGAAAGCAATTGCAAACAATGCATTTATTCGGTGCCTTCTCCATGGTACAATGTCAACCCCGCATTTCGTCCTTTAATCCAGGACTCATGTCCAATCTTAGACATATGATCCACCAATCCACCCTCATCTAGCATATCAAGGCCTTTAAGGAAGTCCATCCTGGGTCACACAGGGGGCGATTCCTAGGAGCATAAGGGGTTTAGTAGCTAGAGTCCCCCTAGCATCCTCAACTTCTCTTGCCCAAGGGTTCCCTACAAAAAGACCTCCCGCATCTAGGGTTGGTTTTAGACTCTATGTGTGGTCAAACAGCCCCTTGGTGAAGGGCTCTTTCCGCTAACCTTGGGGAGGTTTAGTACGTAACTATAAATCTGCCCAAGAGAGCACAGTAACTTTTATGCAAACACAGTCAAGAAATCAACTTTTCACAACAATAGCTAGGAAAACATTCATTTTCCATAGTATCAATCCAAACAATCACTTTGAATATTCCAAAAAAAATCAACCAATTATCTTGGCTAAGAAGCCATCTCCTATAACAATAAACCTTATCTTAAAGTAACCAATCCAACAACACAGAGCAATATATTGTAGTGGCGATCACAAGCTCAACCGCCAAGACCCAAGTTCAAGCATTCCAAGCAAAGCACTAATGGCTACCTCTCACATAGCTGATGCGCTATCCATCCCTATGAGTATAGTGAGCTTACCTCCATGCTCGATTGAGTTGCCTCCTCTCTCAAGAACTCTGGTGGCTCCATGATCCAAGTGCAAGCTTCAAGAGAGCTCCATCCTTGGGCTCTATGCTCCAAGCTCCATTGCTGCGAGTAAGAGAAGAGAAGAGAAGAGAAGAGAAGAGAAGAGAAGAAGAGAGGAGAAGATGGAGAGCTTCTCCACCACGGTCCCTCACCCTCACACACTCACACTCTCACACTCCCTCTCTCAAGCACAAGCTTAAGAAAGCAAGAAGATGATGATGATGATGATGAAGAGGAGAGCTACTTTTGGCCACACACAAGAATGAACTTCTCATTCACTTTTCAACTTTATATACAAAACCCTAAATCCCTTTTGGGCGGTCATCCCCTTATCCCCTTTTTTACATGGCCGACTAGGCCCTTTTTCCCATTGTCCTCCTATCTTCCTAGCTTCCTTCCTACCGCCCGTCTACCTTTACAAATTGCATGAGTAAGATCCTAGCACTCTTAAAATAAATCATGATGCGCCTTGCACTCTTTTACAAAATGATTGACTCATGCTTTTTCTCGTGTGTATTTCTCCTTAATTTAGGACTTTTCTGCACTTCTTATGTTTCCAGATTGTTCTTGGTGCGCCTTCGTCTTCCTTTTCACTTTTGCCTTGGCCTTGTCCTCTACTTTAGATTTTCTGGATTTTTCACCTTGTTTGTTTGAGGGTTAAAATATATCCTTAAAGCAATTCGTAAGATAGATCCGATATTTAATTTCCTTTCTCCCCCTTGAGATCTCCCTAGAATTTCCAAGGTATGAAAGCTTTAAAACATAGTGGCAACTAAGCAACCCCTTGGATTCTCAAGGGATGATACTCCTCATAACATACCCCTCCTCAAGGACACTAGTTTCAATAGTTTATTGGCACACAAAGTCATCTAACCATGCAAGTTTCCATTCACAAATTTACCTTAGTTTTATGTTAGTTTCCCTCCCAATGACCTTCTAATACCGTTAGTCTAAGCTACTCTTATTTGATTCAAGCCAAGGTTATACACCTCTAAGATCTTTTACAACACAAGCTCTCCTTTTAGAGATTCAACAATTTCTCACTCACAATCCTTTCATCCTTGTATTAAGGGACATCTAACTTTGTTTCCATCCTCCACCTAGGTCATTAAGATTCTCTACAATGTGGCAAATTTAAGTGTTACTTAGCAATGTGTGTTGCTACTTCACAAGGAAATTTCATGCACAACTCTTTATGTTTCGAACCCATGAACAATCATTTTATTTCTATGCAATAGCAAAGTGGTCTTGACAATAAAGCTATATTTTATGAAATAGGGGATTCTAGACTAGGACCATATGACAATCATAATCTTAGCTCCATTTTATAGGCAAAAGCAAGGAAATCTAGGGGAGCCTTGGACTAGAAAGTCTGTGATGCGGGTGGAATGGCCATCATAGTCATGATCGAGTGCTTGGTATTCGAGATGCTCCTCTTGGGGACCATCATGTGTCCCAAGTTCCATATGCTCTTTCTTGAACCACAACAATACCCACGTTTATCCTCAACTTGTCCGCTTGGAGAAGTAGTACTCCACTTCCTCAAACTCTTTCTTTCCCTCTATCTCTACCTCTCTTTCCCTCTATCTCTATATTTCTCTCCTCTTCCCTAGTGGTATGATACCAGGAGGCATATTCCATAGTGGATTCCGTGAGGTTTTGCGGTGGATTCCGTAAAATTATATTTGTTGCCGGGGCTCATACACAAGGTGGATTCCTTGTGCGAAAAGTCGATGGGAACGCTTGTCCTTTTCGGGCATCTTGTTAATTTAATGTGCAAGTGGGTGATTCCATAGCGGGTGATTCTGTAAAATACATATTTAAATTAATGGACGTTTATGAGTTTAGAGTGCGCACTCGTAATAAATTAAGGTTAGGATTGAGTTCTAACCGATTTATTTATTTTGTAGCTAAAGACTACTAGGTATTCACTTTTGTCAGTTTAATTTTATTATTTTCTAACAATTGTGAATGATTCAGTTGATGTGTAGAGCAGGCAGCGGTGGCATTGGGAAGCACTGGGCGATAGCGTGTATTCAAGTTATTATCATTTTTTATGGGCACGCATCTTAGGCATGGCGCCAATATTTATTTTAACATGCTTATTTATTGAAGCGTCTGATATTTATTTATTATTTTGTATGCACATAGGTGCACGATTTAAATATTTGTTATTGGACATTGTATTTGGGCACAACCAGACTCTTTGGACACCCAACCTCTTTAATTCTTTAGTGGAACAAAAGCAAACACAAAAGCTAAAGCGTGCTAATTGTAAATTGGGCTATTTTTTGAGCTTGGAGATGAATAATATATCAAATACATACTTTGTGGAGCGCTCACACAAGGTATGGGGGGAGATTATACCCAATTAGTCTATTGCTTCATGTCATGCAAGTCTTCTATCTTGTTTTTTGTGAAAAAGTAGAGTTCTTTTGTTCTTGGGGACCTTCTGACGCTTGCTACGCACGCATACAGCATCCAATCTATGCACCAGTGGTATCAGAGCGAAATTGAGATCGAGGGCTTCCAATTGCTTACCATCTCGTGCGAAGGCGGAGCTCCTAAAACGATTGAGCTTGACAGTTAGTCTCATGGAAATCCGTCAATACCAGCATGTTCCTGGCAGTGAAGAACCCCCTGCGATGCACTTGGATCGTGAAGGACCAGCCTCTACAGGTAGAGGACCACCTAAGAAGTTCTCTTAACAACACGTTTTTCTTTCTGAGTTATCAGACAGAGAGAAGAAGTTTTAAAGTTAAAAACTTCATCAAGCTTGAAAAGGCTTAAAGAAAGCCTTGTAATTCCAAAAATTCTTCGACGGCGGCAGCATCTTTAGATCATCACCAAATCTATCGAGTACATATTCTTGTTCTAACGTTGACAATTAATATAGTTAAAGCTTTAATAAAGCTTAACTATTTTCTAAAGCTACTAAGGTTACCAACTTCGACCTCTCCCACAGCGGCAGTTCCCACTGGATTAAACACGAACTCGTCTTCAACCTTCTGCAAGCCCCTATTAACACCTGTGGACTGACATAGCCAAATTCTAGCAAACAAATTGGTATACGAAGTCTGCACGCACGAATTATCTTCTTGGAATATGACCGTGATATCAAATTCTGCATCTGCAAAGAAGAAATACTGCAAAAAGCCATTTAAAAAAAAAGAAATAACCCTTGTAAACCCGACTTTGAGCTACGCTCATCCCGCTAATAAGATTTCGAGTGTGTGAGGTCATTTGGAATTTTGCAGGATATCCGATCAAACCATGGAAGATTTTATGGCCAAAGGTGATTTATTGGAACCAACGATGGAGCAAAAACTGGATCTAATTATAATGCAGCTTCAAGAGGAACAAAGAGCACGTCAAACTTTGCAAGCTTAATTGGCCAATCTGCAACGATCTATCACTGACCAAGATGGACCGCAATCTGAAGATCTTATACGACGTACGATCGATGCAACACTTGAAGTGCAATCTATTCAGAAATAAATAAAGATAAGTAAAAGAAATTTCAAATTTCATACTTTCAATGGGTCACGCGATGGAAAGACTGTACTTGCTTTATCAATCAATTTGATTATTATTTCCATGAAGAATAGTATGCTGAGAAAGACAAAGTTAAGTGTGTCACTAATCATCTAGTGGATAGAGCATCCTTATGGTGGACTGTTGTCCGCAAAAGCATTGATTGTCCTACTACTTGGGAGACTTTCCAAAAGAATTTTTTGCAGAATTTCCTTTCACCCCAATTCCATGAAAAAGCAATCAAACAATGGGATCTTTTGCAACAGAGGGATCATGAGCCTATTTCACAATATACCGAGCGTTTTTGGAATACTTTATTGCAACTACGAATGCTTGAAGATGTACCTAAGGCAACCCATAAACGCAAGTTTATGTCTAGCTTACTTAGACATTTTTATGCAGAGGTGAACATGTTCAAGCCAACGACTCTTGAAGATGCAATTTCCTTGGCCCATGACACTGAAGACAAAATTCGAGGATGAGAGAAGCGACCACAATAATTTCAAACTAATGGTAACTTTGGTTCAAAACAATTCAATTCAAATTTTCGAAGATTCAATCAAAATTGTTTCCTTCCATCTTCATTCCGTGAATCTTGGACATGACCCCCTGCTTTACCATCAAGCACAAATCCAAATCCTAAGCCATCTTTCCAGCCAAATCCCAACATTCCTAAACTTTCAGCTATTACCAATAATGTATCTAAAACCAAACCCATAGTTTGTTACAAATGTCATCAACCTGGACATCTAGCGGCGAATTATCAATCCAAAAAGCCAATTGTTCACATCAACTATTTGGGAGCGACAGAAGATGAAGAACATGAAGAAATGCCAGATTTCACGGAAGACAATGACGATATCGATACTACTTCAGATACTTTATCAGGTATGCCAAATCCCCATTCTTTATTAACAATGAAATGTCTTGTGCATGGTAAAGAAAAGACTGTTTTACATGATGATGGGAGCACACATGATTTTATCTCTACAAAATTGGTCAAAGAATTGAAAATACGTATTGTTTCTACTCATTATCACATTAAGGCTGCATATAATGGAACACAAAAAGTGCATGACTTAGAAATTAAAATTGGTGATTATGTTGAACGTAGAAATTTCTTAGTTGTGTCTTTGCATTCTAGTGACATTATCTTAGGAATGCCTTGGCGTCATCAGTACAATCCTAATATAGATTATTCCACGCATTCAATAAAGATTCATTCTAATGGGAAACAAATCACATTGCATGGTATGCACACTTTCGATAATTTTCCATTGCTTAGTCATACACAAGCTAAATGTGCATTACGAAAAGGTAGCAAATCCTACTTAATATGGATGAATGAAATTGAAGCTAAAGAAAATCAAATGCATCCTAGGCACGCACAATTTCTTTCACAATTTCAAGATTGTTTTGCTGCTGCTGACTTACCACCTGGCTTACCACCTATACATCCCGAAGATCACAAAATAGACCTAATTCCTAGATCACAACCATCATGTAAAGCACCATATAGACAACCAAATTGACCAGAAAGAAATTCAAGCCCAAGTTGAAGTATTGTTAACCCGAGAACTCATTAGACCTAGTAGTTCTCCATTTGGTACACATGTCCTATTAGTAAAGAAGAAAAACAATACCTATAGGATGTGCATTTATTATCGTGCCCTAAATAAGATCACTGTTAAGAATAGATATCCGATTCCTAGGGTAGATGATCTTATGGACAAATTACAAGGATCTGCAATACTTAGCAAGATAGATCTTAAATCTGGATACCATCAAGTACGATTGGATACATCTTATATTTTCAAAATTGCATTTAGAATACAATTTGGACACTATGAATTCCTTGTTATGCCTTTTGGTTTAACTAATGCACCAGTCACATTCAATCATATGATGAATAGCATATTTTTGAAGCATCAGCATTGTGTCATTGTTTTCTTTGATGACATATTGGTTTTCAATAAGAATGAAAACGAACATTATGAACATTTATCTTTGGTTTTCAAATTATTGAAATAGAATCAATTATATGCTAATCTTGAAAAGAATGATTTTTTTCAAATACAAATTGAATACCTAGGACATATTGTTTCATCTGAAGGTATTAAAGTTGACCCTAAAAAGATAGAAGCAATTTTGAATTGGCCCATACCTAAAAATGTGCACGAATTATGTTATTTCTTAGGTCTTGCTAGCTTTTACAGAAAATTTGTAAGAAATTTTTCATTGCTTGCATTATCTTTGACAAAATTATTAAAGAAAGACATTGTGTATCATTGATCCAACAATCAACAAAAGTCCTTTGATTTATTGAAACATGCTTTAACTCATGCTCCTATATTGCAATTACCTGACTTCAATATACCATTTTTCCGAGTAGTCACTAACGCTAGTGGATCTAGAACAGGAGCAGTCCTTATGCAAGATTTCCATCCCATAGCCTACTCTAGCTGCAAACTTAAACCCTCTGAACTTAAGTATTCTACTTATGATAAAGAATTGCTAGCTATAGTACAAGCTTTACATCAATGGAAACACTATTTAATGGGATCTGAATTCATGATCAAAACTGACCAACAAGGCATTAAACATCTCCTTAGTCAACCACAAATATCCGACCGATACATTAAATGGACTGCTTTTATTCAAAGTTTTTATCCACTCATACAATATCAACCTGGAAAAGAGAATGTTGTTGCCGATGCTTTAAGTAGAAGACCGACTATTCATAATATCTCTGTGATATCTTTTGACTCTCTTCTCCCTATGAAAGATACCTACGTCCAAGACCCTAGTTTTCAAGTCGATTGGAATACATTAGTTGTAAATAACTGGATTCCCATTGATTCATTGTCTTACATTGATGGATTTATGTTCTATGAAAAAAGATTAAGTGTAATTGTTCCATTTCGATCATTTATTTTGCATGAAATTCATTGTCACCCATACCAAGTCCATAGAGGAATTATTTCTACTTTGCGTACACTGATTGAAGATTTTTATTGGCCACACATGGAATTTAATGTATCTAACTTTGTATCTGAATGTTTAATTTGCCAAAGAGTTAAACTACACTGTGGTAAACAATATGGTTTATTAATGCCTTTACCGATTCCAGAACGACCATGGGAATAGATCTCAATGGATTTTATTACTAGTTTGCCTAATACTAAAAATAATCATGACATGATTTGGACTATTGTCGATAGGTTTAGCAGACAAGCATATTTCATTCCATGCAAGAAAACGTTAACTGCATCTCAAGCTGCTCAATTGTTTTTGAAAACTATTTTCACTAATCATGGTTTGCCAAAAGTTATTATTTCTGACCATGATTCTAGATTCTGCAATAATTTTTGGATTTTTTTGTTTACTAATTTAGGAACAAAGATTGATTTTTTATCTACATTTCATCCTGAAATAAATGGGCAAACAGAAGCTACTAGCAATACCATTTTAGATATTTTGCGTGCATACACAATTTCAAAACACAAAGATGGGATACACATTTACATTTACTTTAGTTTGCATACAATAACACACCACATACAGCTACATAGAAAGCACCATTTAAAATTATTTATGGATATAGATTACCTACACATGTTACATCATTGTCAAACAAAGTTCAAGCTGCTGATGATATTGCTAACATGCATGCTACTATTTTTTATGAAGTTAAAGATATGATTGCGAAAGCCCAGCAATCATATACAAAACAAGCCAACAAGAAAAGAAAAGCTATGAGTTTCAAAGTTGATGATTATGTTTGGTTACGTATTGAAAAGCGAATATTACAAAGTGTTGACAAACACCATGTTGTAAAGTTAGCTCCTAGATTTTATGGACCTTTCAAGCTCATTCACAAAATCAATGACAATGCATTTAAACTAGAATTACCACAACATTGGAAAATCCACAACACTTTTCATATTAGTTTGTTATGACCTTTTAGAGGCCAATTACCTGTACATCCTATCTATGATAACCCTCCTTTGCTAAAAGAAGAAATTGAAATCCTTGAACCTGAAACTATTCTAGATATTGACTTTATGACTACTAGAACTGGCCGTAGATATTCTAGATATTTGGTTAAGTTTAAAAATCATCCTATTGAAGAGGCCCAATGGATGCACGCTCGAGACCTAAGTGATTATCCCTCACTGTTGGCTCCACATTGAGCTAATAGCAATTGAGGACAATTGCTATCCCACCCTGGGGGTATGATGCCAGGAGGTATATTCCACAGTGGATTCCGTGAGGTTTTGTAGTGGATTTTGTAAAATTATATTTGTTGCCGGGGCTCATACACAAGGTGGATTCCTTGTGCGAAAAGTCGATGGGGACGCCTGTCCTTTTCGGGCGTCTTGTTAATTTAATGTGCAAGTGGGTGATTCCATAGCGGGTCAAAATACATATTTAAATTAATGGACGTTTATGAGTTTAGAGTGCGCACTCATAATAAATTAATGTTAGGATTAAGTTCTAACTAATTTATTTATTTTGTAGTTGAGGACTGCTAGGTATTCACTTTTGTTGGTTTAATTTTATTATTTTCTAACAGTTGTGAATGCTTCAGTTGATGTGTAGAGCAGGCAGCGGTGGCGTTGGGAAGCACTGGGCAATAGCGTGTATTCAAGTTATTATCATTTTTTATGGGCGCGCATCTTAGACATGGCGCCAATATTTATTTTGATGCACTTATTTATTGAAGTGCCCGATATTTATTTATTATTTTGTATGCGCATGGACACACGATTTAAATATTTGTTATTGGA